>NC_047084.1:485572512-486772512 GCF_902459505.1 Geotrypetes seraphini
AGGTATAATCAAGAAGGGTATTACAACCAGAACGAAAGAAGTTATCCTGCCGATGTATCGGGCAATGGTGCACCCGTATCTGGAGTACGGCATCCAATATTGGTCGCCATACCTTAAGAAGGATATGGCATTACTCGAGAGGGTTCGGAGGAGAGCGATACTCTGATAAAAGGTATGGAAAACTTTTCATATGCTGAGAGATTGGAGAAGCTGGGTCTCTTTTCCCTGGAGAAGAGGAGACTTAGAGGGGATATAATAGAGACTTACAAGATCATGAAGGGCATAAAGAGAGTGGAGAGGGACAGATTCTTCAAACCTTCGAAAAATAAAAGAACAAGAGGGCATTCGGAAAAGTTGAAAGGGGACAAATTCAAAACGAATGCTAAGAAGTTTTTCTTTACCCGTGTGGTGGACACCTGGAATGTGCTTCCAGAGGACGTAATAGGGCAGAGTACGGTACTGGGGTTTAAGAAAAGATTGGACAATTTCCTGCTGGAAAAGTGGATAGAGGGGTATAGATATAGGATTACTGCACAGGTCCTGGACCTGTTAGGCTGCTGCGTGAGCGGACTGCTGGGCACGATGGGCCTCAGGTCTGAACCGGCGGAGGCATTGCTTATGTTATTTCTACTCAATCATGTACCAAAACATTTCTGGAAAAGCAAAGTTTTAACCAATTTCCTGAACTGAAGTAAACTGGTAGCATTCTTTATATCCAATGGTAATGCATGCCACAACATTACACATTACATTACAGTTAATAAAGCATGTTGAATGCAGCCAACTTCATCTGTTTAATAGATAGAACCTCAAGACTGATCTTATTTTCAGATTGTAAAGCATGACAAGGATGATATATCTGCAGAAGAGAACCAAGTAAAGCTGGACATTTGTCCTTCAACAGCTTAACGATTACACAAATCGTTTTAAAATCTATGTGATAAGCAATAGACAGCCAATGAAGATCATGCAAGATAGGTATAATGTGGTCAAACTTGGATGCTCCTACAATCACGCAAGCTGCAGCATTTTGAGCCAACTGTAATGCTTGAATCATGTACTTTGGCAGGCCCAAATAGTTACAGTAATCAAACATAAGTATCAACAGTACCCAATAACCGTTTGAAAATTCTTCGTCAGATAATCTCTTAACTTTCTTAGCAAATGAAGTATGCAAACTTTTGAACATGACCGTTTTATTTTCTCTATTGCTATGGTTTGTTTAATGATTGTGCTATTTTGTGATGCATAATGGTTTAATCTGAAAAGAAATAAATGTGTCTGATCACTCATATTTTCCACATATAGTATGTTTGTAAACTTATGAGCTCAACTGTATGTTGCTTCCATTGGCTACTAATTTCTGCCAGAATTAAAGATTCTCTGTTAAACTCAAAGCCTATTGGTCGGTGGCGAACGTTTTGGGCTACATGGGCTCCTGTGTAGGATAATCTGTCCCATAGAGCTTAAAGTGCTCTTTTGAATTTTTGACACTGGAATGCTTGGGTGGGTGGGATGGAAAGGGGGGGGGGTTCTTGGTTTGCTGTTGGGATTTTTTAGTCTCTGTGAAGAAACCACACGGTAGACTGGTTTGTCATGTAGCTTTATTCCAGGTTGTGCTTTGTATGCAGTTTTGTTGTATTTTGTATTCAACATTTAAAAATAAAGATTAAATTAAAAACCAAAACAAAACTCAAAGCCTATTATCAGGGTACTTGCCCACCCCCCTTCATTTCGCATTATCCCTTACAAGATTTCTTCGTTCACTCAATTCTCACTGGTTAGTACTTCCTTCCCCTTGTCTTGCTCATTTCAAATGTACCAGATACTCAGTCTTCTACTTTTTTGCTTCTAAACTTTGGAATGACTGCCCCTGCACTTCGCTCTGAGAACTCTTTATCCAAATAGTACTGAGATCCTTTAAAAAAAATTTTTATTAGCTTATGGCCTTTTCATTAGCAACTCCTTTGGAACGTTTTCCTCTTCTCCTGTTTTAGTTCTCTCACTTTGAATGGATGTGACTTTGCTTTGCTGATGGGGTTCCTTTCTTCATTTTATTCTGATGTTTTGTAAACCTCCTTGACCTACTAGTTAAGTGTGGTATATCAGATACTCCTAATAAACATTCTCTAGCTTGCATATCAACCCTGTAAAATTTAACAAAAGAATAGACAGAAGCCTAGGTAATGGCTTTATACATTTCTTCTGGGGGAATAGACTGGTTCAGCCCAGAAAGCAGGAACCCCTGAATGAGCTAAAAACTTGTAGATCTGCTCTGTTTGATAATGTCCATTTCCGCACACAGTTCAAACCTTGTGGCTCCTTAGTATCTCTCCCTGCCCCGGGAACTCCGTTCATCAGGTCTTTCTTGTCAGTATCCTCCTCATCTATGGCCAACTCCTCCTGACACTGTCCCTTGCTGCGCCGCATACCTAGAACAACCTGACTCAGTATGTCAGGCTCCGTCTCTGACGATATTCAAATTCAGGCTGAAAGCCAATTTTTTTGAAATTGCATTTAAGTCCTAACCCTACTGACTTGTAAAGCACCCATATCTGTGTCATTCATTTTGTAGTCCCCTACCCTCTCTACCTAATCATTCTCTCTGTAATTCCACACCTGAACAACATATGTAGATTCACATTTGTCCTGCATGTCTATCTTAATTAGATTGTAATCAATTTGGAGCAGGGGCCATCTCTTGCGTGTTTAATGTACAGCGCTGTGTGTGTCTCATAACGCTATAGAAATAATAAATAGTAGTAGTAAAGCAATTGCCTCTTTCAGCTAACATTCAATAGTTGCTTTAGTGGCTGCTTCACATTTTTTAATATAGCAAAAACCCCAAGACAAAATATCCTTAAAAGACACCAAAATATAAGTTGGTTGTGCCCTAGGTCATTGCAGGAAAATTAACTTCAAAGACTCCACCAAAAATATATAAACCTCATATCTAAATTTTTAAGATAAGGAGCACCCTCAGCCTGAGTTTGAAAGTTTTAAAGAGCAGCTCTAGTGCTTAGAATAGCAAGCCAGCAAACACTGAGCAGAGATTACCACTCACTACCAGCCGCACACCATCATCTGGGTGCTCCTGTGTGCTTTAAAGTGCAAGTCAAGTGCAAACAATGTGCCATGTTGAAAGAGGACTGCAACTTAACTTTGGTCTTTGATCCAAAAAAAAGCTGGATTCTCCTTGCTACTATTTGACTACAGCACCTTTATTCAGCTAAGTAACTGGAAGGACAAGTGACTAATTTTTTCATTCTCTGTTCAGGTCAGTGGGTTAGGCATTCGGGACATTGCAGGACAGTGAACTTTTTGTCTTCCACTTTTATATATATTTATTGCACATTGTTTGCACTTGATTTGCACTTTAAAGCACACAGGAGCACCCGGATGATGGTGTGCGGTGGCAGTAAGCGGAAATCTCTGCTCAGTGTTTGCTGGCTTTGCTATTCTAAGCATTAGAGCTGCTCTTTGAGTCGCTCTTTAAAGCTTTCAAACTCACGTTGAGGGTGCTCCTTATCTTAAAAATTTAGATTTGAGGTTTATATATTTTTGGTGGAGTCTAGGGAGTTAACTTTCCTGTAATATCCTAGGGCACGCCCAACTTATATTTTGGTGTCACATTTCTTAATGCCATCGAAAAGCACAAATTATGACCTCAGTAATTTGGCACCTTATATTCATTCTGCAAATCTTCCTTTCAAAAGGGTGACAAATGAACTGATTAACATGAAAATAAATGGGATCGAAAGGAGGAAACTGGATGAATAGAAACTTCAGCTGCAAGAAAAGATTTCAACAGTATAAGGCCTGCAATTCTAAAATCCCCCTGAACAAAGAAATTGCCACCAAAAAGCTAGATTTTAATGTAAGATTCTTCAAAGAAGCTTTAAGAGGCTTCAGTGCCGGGCAAAATGGTGTAAAACAATTGTAAAATATAAAATTGTGGAACATGTAGACAGACATGATTTAATAAGAGAGTCAGCATGGGTTCAGCCGAGGGAGATCTTGCCTCACCAATCTGCTTGACTTCTTTGAAGGTGGATAAAGGTGAGTCGGTTGATGTAGTGTATCTAGATTTTCAGAAAGCTTTTGACAAAGTTCCTCATGAGAAGTTCTTGAGAAAATTAAAGAGTTATGGTTTGGTGGCAAAGTTCAGTTGTGGATTAGGAATTTGTTGTCAGACAGAAAACAAAGGGTAGGGTTAAATGGTCATACATACTGATATACTTAAATTGCCATATTTTAAAAGTTATTGTGAAATTAACAGGTTGGTATCATTCACAACAAAGCCGTTTCAATAGTTTATTCTGATTTTCTTTAATTAACATATAAAATACCATCAGACAATACCACTGTCAATAATGATATTCAGCATCTCATTTTCTTTCTTACCACATGACTTTAGTAGGTCTTAAGTACCTTAGAAATGTTAATGGTAGCAGGCTGCTTGCTGATTTTGAATTAACAGTGCGTCTTTTAGGTATTGAGGAAAAATTGCATCACGGTGTCCTTATACCAGAAGTCTGATTGTATTTTGCATAGAAATGTCTGCAAGGCACAGTGTATAACATATGAAGGGTACTTTATAAGAATAACAATTATTGAATTACTCAGATTTGTATTTTAAATACTAAAGCACAAATATAATCTGTAGATGTGGTAACTGTCAAATACATCTGATGAACCTAAATACAATTTTCACATTTTGATATAAAAATTATTACCATTTTTATCTGTTCTATTATAATACAGATTAGAGGCTTTAATAGTAAAGCGGAGAAACAACATTAGTGATTCTGAATACTAAAAGTTCCATGTTTCGTAAGAACATCCTTAGGAAGTTTTTATACATACCAAATTACAACAGCTATAGAAAAATCTTGGAAAACAGAACCAGCAGAGCCACAGGAAAAAAAAAAAAGGCAGAATGGAAAAACTTATATAAAAGTTTTCATTTTCTATACTTCTCTTCACAGCATCAGTACTGTAACTGGAAAAGAAGCAATGTACATAAAAAATGTATGATATGGATGAAAAAATGTTCAATTAAAAAATATATATATTTGAGCCATTATGAATTTTGTGATAAGTTGCAACTAAAGCCTCCTTTTATTAAACTGTGCTAGCAGATTTTAGTGACGTTTTTAGCGCTAGCAGTTTTTAGCACGGTTCCTGACGGTCATAGGAACTCTGAGCATCAGGAGCAGCGTGAGGCATTCAGCGCGGCTCCCCGTGCTAAAAACTGCTATTGCAGTTTAATAAAAGGGGGTATAAGTTTTTTTAACGTATCAATTCAAAATTTCCCAGTTATAAGGCAGTGTGGTTGTTATATTGGTCTAAATCAGGGATCTCAAAGTCCCTCCTTGAGGGCCGCAATCCAGTCGGGTTTTCAGGATTTCCCCAATGAATATGCATTGAAATCAGTGCATGCACATATATCTCATGCATATTCATTGGGGAAATCCTGAAAACCCGACTGGATTGCGGCCCTCAAAGAGGGACTTTGAGACCCCTGGTCTATATAGATCAAACAAATTAGAGAGATAATTTTCACTTCTTTCATGAAGTCAAAGTGGAATTAAGCAGTTTTTTTCTCTTTGATCTGATGAAACACCAAAAACGCTTCTCTTGAAGCGATCCCCACACTAATGTATTACCATTCTCCATTTACCTCCCTTTTTATTATTTTTACTTTGATATATTTAAAAACTTCCCCTCCCCTACTTCCCTTTTGTTCCATGTAAGTCAATTTGTACTTGTCTAGTATTTTAAATATTTGATAAGATATTGCTTTGAATTCAACCTTTTTATTTCTTTTTTAACCTCATTATATTGTAAACTGTTTAGACACTTGTTTTAATAACGGTATATCAAAAATAAAGAAACTTGAAAGGTCAGAACTATGTAATACTCCATAAAGTGAATAAATAGCGCATGTAAATATGGACCTGAGAAAAATCTTGAATGCTGTCCATTAGTGTGTGGGGGGAGGGGGGAGGTGAAGAGATTTTACAAGCAATTCAACAATCAAGAAACATAGAGCTCTGGATCCAGATAAGTTTGCAAACAATTTTTAGAAAATCTTGTAGAACAAGCATTGTGGCGTGCTGAATATATTGTTTTGGTGCTTAGTGAAAGCTGTGAAGTTTCCCTTTTGACACCAGTGTCCTATCAACTTAGCTATTACTTATTTAGGGCTAGATTCACTAAGGGTATGGATCAGATCAGATCCGTGAGGGATCCGATCCAATCTGTGTCCGGTGGCTGATACACGAATCGCCCTCATGCAAATGAGGGTGATCGGAATCACCCCCCCAACTGCCTGCCTGGACTGCTCTATAGCAATCCCAACGCAAGCACAGACCATCTGTAGGTGGTCTGCGCATGCGCTGGCACTGCGAACCCAGCAGAGAATTTATGTTTTTTAAACTGTTTTTAATTTTTTTGTGAGCCTTTGGTTTTAACTCATTTTAAGCCTGCGGGTTAAAACCACAGGCTTGCACTGCAGGGAAGGATGGTAGAGTCGGGGATGCAGGAGTTCGGGGAAAGCAGGAATTCGGAGCAGGCAGGAGATTGGGGCTAAAAGCAGGAGTTCAGGGCAGAAAGCAGAAAAACAGGGCAGAGAGCAGGGTGCAAGAAGGCAGGGCAGTCGGAAAGGATCTGAGCGACTGGTCCTCAGCAGTCGCTTGTTTGTGATCAGCCAGCCCAGTCGGTGTTGCAGGGTTTTTGTTTGTGAATCGCTGCCTGCCATCATTTGAATGCCGTTCCCCCTCATTTGCATGCGCGGATCGGAGGATGATCAGGACACAGGTTAGTGAATTGGGTCAGAGGGAAATCGGGTCGCAAACCGATCGGTACAGGATCAGTTTGCTTAGTGAATCTAGCCCTTAGTTACTGAATTTTAACCAGAAGCTCTTGGCAAAAATGGTAGCAGATTGCTTAATTATGCTTAATTTGATTTGGTGGTCAAAATGGACTGTCCACATGGCTGCTACTCAAGTCTTAAAAACTTGCAGAGAATTTTGTCTTCTGTAAAATATTGCAAAAATAAGAATATACTACCAATATTGATAAGTTTCATTATGAAGAAAAGAAGTTTGATCAGTTAAGCTGGGACTTTGGGTTGTTTAGCTCTTTTTTAATTCCATTTGCTCTGTTCAGCTTCTAGGGGCATTGCATTGGTAAATGTCTATAGGCCTAAGGCATTTGAGACAAGATTGTCTACTCTCATCCCTATTACTGCTCTTTTTAAATTTTTTGGGGGAAGAGTAGTCAGGAATGAGATAATCAAGAGGGTAAAAATTAGGGGCTCATGAGCTTAAGGTTACTGCTTTTGAGATAGCCTCCTAGTTCATTTAACAAAGCCTCATATATCTTTGCAGAATTTAATGAAGGAATTTGACTACCCCAGGATGAAATTTTTAAAAGTTACCTCCAGTCGCAGCATTAGATTGTAACTCAGGGGAAGATGCCACTATCAAATCAGTTTGGAACCCACCTCCAACAGCAATCTGAGGTGCAAATCAAGGATATCTTTCTACTTCAGGGAATGGTTGAAAAGCTCCATCATGCACTTTTAAAAGGTAAGTGGATTAGGGGTTTATTACTACGAGTACTGCTAAGACTCCAATGTTGAACTCCAGTGTTAAAAATGCAAGAAATGCAATGTAAGATAACATCAAGGGCCTATACGAGGTCTGTTCAAAAAGTTTCAGGACAGTTTGAATTGCGTGCCAACGGGAAGTTCTTTTGAGACGCGCTAGGAAGCATTGAGCAGCTTGAAACCTCATGAGTAACCTCCTTTTTTCTGTTTGTTGATATCCATTTTCATCTCTGAGCTCCAGCAGTTTTGTGAAAGTGTGTTTTCATGATTGGCTATTTTTCATCATGTGCAACCTCAATGAGCAGTGCTACAGTGTGAAGTTCTGTTGTAAATTGGGTAAGACTGCTACAGGAACTCATGAAATGTTGAAAGTGGCTTATGGGGAACATGTCATGAGTCGTGGAAGGTGTTTTGAATGCATCAAGTCACAAATTTTGCACAAAAACTTGATGATGGAAAAAGTGTATTCATAGGGAAGGGGAGTACATAGGGAAGGGGACCCAAAGTTGTAAGATTGTTTAATACATTTTTTATAAAATCAGTCCTAGAACTTTTTGAACTGACCTCATACATCTCTCGTTTGTGCTTTTCCAGCAGGGCATGCTAATTTGGAAATATGTAATAAAATGTAGATGAGGGCATGGATCTTTTGAACATCTTTTCTAGACTTATCTTAGTGTTCAGGAATATTGACTAAAGATTAATTTGTATTATGGCTAGGTAACCTGGCAAATGCTGAAGCTTGATCCTGCAGGTAAACAGTTACATGACTCAAGGTTCCTAAAGGTGAAGGGGGACCCTAAGCAATTCTTATGGAAGCATAGCCTACTGGGGGAAAAGGCATTCTTCTTATGTGGTTGGATCCAGGTGTACTCACTTATTGAGGCTGGTGGAATTCTCTTTATGACGATGTATATTTATTTAGTGGTTCCTTTACTGCCTTATGAAGGATTTAGGTTTGCACAAATCTTCTGTACCAAATTCAAGGAAATCTAGTAATTTTATATACAATCCCTGCCACCTAGAGCCCATAGTCAAATGCTGACTTTCCTATAGGCAACAATCACATATGTCTAAATAATATTCTATGTAGGAGTTAATAGTCATATATAAACACTATATTTTTCACCACTTATGACTTGATGGGACTTTAGTGGGCTATTTTCAGATTAAACATTTGATTCTGAAAACACTTACTCACAATTCTTCATCAGTCCAATATCTTCGTTTCAAAATATCTTTAAAACATTTATGCAAAAACTTATTAGTGAAACACACTCATATTAAATAGATGTTTCAACAAAGGAACTCCTAACATGACATGTTTCGTCGGAAGGCTTATCAAGACTTGTTCCCTTCAAATGCACATTGATCACCTACTAAACCATTCTGTAGGCAAGTCAAACCTTACCCCTGTGATATTAACAGAGCCTTTACCAGGGAGGAATGATGAGAAAAGATAAGTAGGGGGTGGAGTTGGCTGGTTTGGACTTGGGTGGTCACCTAGGGAGGTTGTGATATATTGTATATGCAGCACCAGTTAGACCTCAGAACCTATTCCCACTGGTGAGGAGAGCATGGCTATTAAGATTCTATGGATAAGGAAGGGTAAGGTCATGTAGCATGATAGTAAAGCAAAAGTAGAAGGAATGTGGGAAAATGGAAAAAATGAAGTTAATTGTGGCTACTGTTGTTTTTATTGCAGAATTGTAATCACTTAACTGTGAGTGAATTTGTTAAAGAATAAACAAAGTTCCAAAAAACAAGTCTGAGAATTATTTTTTCCACTGAATGCATAATTAAGCTCTAGAATTTGTTGCCCGAGGCTGTGGTGGTAAAAGCAATTAGCATAATTGAGTTTATCAAAAAGGTTTAGACAAATTATTGGACAAAACATCCCTAAATTATTAACCAAGTAAACTTGGGAAAAGGTATTGCTTATCCCTGGGGGTAAGCAGCATGGAAGCTTTGGGAACCTGCCAATAACTTGTGACAGACATTAGCACTGTTAGAAACAAGATGTAGGTCTTGGACATTTGGTTAATCTTCTAAAACTTGTTTAGAATTTATTTATTTGTTATACATGAAATTCCAGAAAATATTCCCCTACATCTTTAGAAGTTGCCAGATCAAGAGAGACAAATTACCTCAGAGTTGCTAATCTCACCTATCCATGTCAACTGTGGACATCATCACGACATTTCACACAAACGCACACACTGCAAGAACCATCCAGAATCTATTCCATGGGAAATAATTTGTCTCTCTCTCAAACATGGATGCTCCCCAGGATTCAGGGAAATTGAGAGAGAACCCTTAAACATTTCCAAAAACAAAATTCTTCAATATAATATTTGATATTAGGTGAGCAACACTACAAACTGTGTGCACTAGTGAAATTTCTCACAGTATATAAAAGGGCTCAGATTCAAACTATATTTGAAGAATTACATGTTAATCAGGACATAGTTTCTTAAGAAAGTTTCTTTTCCCAGCAAATATGTACTTGATTGTTCTATTACTTTTTCTTTGTTACAGTTTGGAGCTAAGTTGAGTCATCAGTTTTTCCAGCTTAATTGCCAAGCCCATGTTACCCTTGATCTTCAGTTTCCCAGACATAAATGCAACAGTTGGCTTCAGGGTTCCTACAAAGAGGAAAGGGATAAAATTAAATTATATATATATCTACACACACAAACATACATATCCATACATATACACATACACACAAACATACATATCCATACATATACACACACACACACACCCAACAAGATTTATTTTACTTTTCATTACCAGTAACTGACATGCAAAGAATCTTAAATGAAATCGCTCATACAAGTTAATACAAACTGTGAAAAAATCTAATATGAAAATTGTAACTAAAAAAAAAAGTCTCTCTCTATACAGGAATGAAGACCAGCTGTGAAAGTCTCCATCAATGACCTCACGACAACCCAATTAGCTGTATGTTGTATATATTTATTAGTAATCAATAATAGCTTACAAAAGATAAGTCTCAGCCAAATGGGTTAACAGAAAATATATAGAATGCCAGCCTTCTGAATACCTAGTGTCTGTCCTGATTAGTCCAATAATACACAGACCTTTTATACATTCTTAGCAACCTAAGACCATGTTAACACATGCTACATTCTTAATTTCTATTGGATATTCATATTTGTCATTTCGTTACCATTTCATTGATTGGTCAATACATATACTTTCTGAGTCATATTGAGCGTGATGTCCTGATTGCCAAATGGCTTCTCTAACTTTCCCGACATATGTGCCTTTTAATATCAAGAGTCATCAATTTCCGAGTAACAGCCTATGTTATTCCTCTTTACTTCTTTGCACAGTTGTCAATTTTATATCCTTGTGGTTGATCTTATTTCTGGTAAATCAACTTAACATAGGTTATAGAGATGTGTTAATTTTCTTCTGATGTCGTTAATTTCCTTTCTCACAAACAAACTTCTTGTTTCGTCAAAGTCAGCAGATGCATGCTAGTTTCTGTGTGAAGATGAGTTTCGCATGAAACTTGCTTATTTTTAGCAGAGAGAAATCATGTAGCAGAGTGCTTTCAGGCCCATAATATTATTGTTGAGATGTCTGTTAATCTGAGGATTTACAGGGGTATGTCTTCACCTTCAATTTCATGGAGGTCTTAGGTCTTCACCTGTATACCTGTACACCTGTACAGGTCTTTCTCCTTCCCCTTAACTCTTCCTCAGGATGAAGGTTAGTACAGGCAACAATGGCCCTCGCAACTTGGGCAGAGCTGCTTCTAGCCCTAAATTTTGTATTGTGCCTAGGTAATAGGTGGGTTAAATGATTAAACAAATAATAGAAAAGGATAATTTGGTTCACCTGATCTGCCCATGTGTACCTGCCTATTGTCTGTCACAGGTTATCTCCACCCCCACCCCCACTATTTAAGAAACTGCTCTCATCCTGCCAATCTGCAGAGCTGTTTCATCCTGATGAAGTTTCACCACATCCGATTCCTCACCAATCATGGGAGTAATGTGATGAAAGGCGGTGTATACGGAAGCGAGAGCTGGCAGAGTGAGGCGCAGTCCGGACCAGGGAGCAGTTGACTGAAGTCGGCATAATCTGTATGGAAACGGAGCTGTTCAGCGCACTGACCGTTGAGGAGACTGAGGGAGGTTTCTTTCACATCAGAGGAGGTATCCTGCAGTTGCGTGTTGTGGATGATAATGGCGGTTGATCGGTTAAAATGGCTGATGGACTAGAGACGCTGAGAATGATGATCTGACTGAAGTGAAATTGAGACCCTCCTGACTCTTATAACATCGTGTTTAAAATTTCATTTATTTTTACTGTTTTTTATTTATTTTGTTTTACATCTTTATTTTAAATTTTCATTAGAATTCCATTGTCTAACGGTTTTTTGGTTTCTCTCTTAATTAATTTATTTATATATATTTAATTTTAATTCAAATAATTTTAATTTAATTTACTTTACCCACTTTATTATTGCTGGGATGTACACTTGCTTCAAAAGAATATGGCCGTAATGAGATCAATATTTTCTATGTATTCTTGTTAGGATGCTTTATATCTCATTTACTCTATTCTTTATTTTTCCTTTCTATTATTTGCTAATTTGCTTGTCCTTAGGTACTTTAGTTAGATTGTGAGCCTTCGGGACAGTAAGGGAATTTCAAAGTACCAATTCTTTATTCATTCATCTTATCTTATTATACTCTTCAATGTATATTTCTCTGTAAACCGCTTAGAACTTAACGGATTTAGCGGTATATAAGAAATAAATTACATTACATTACATTACAATAAGTTGTGAAAAAGAGATTAGGTCCTTACCTTGCTAATATCTTTTCTAATAGATAAGTGTGTTATTCTGGACAGTAGGGTATTCTTTTCATGCTCGCAAGCCATGCAGAAGGAATCCACTCCAGATTTTCAACTTCTTCTCCTCCTCTAGAGGGCTCTGCTGCCCCCTTCAGTTTGTACCAAAGCAAACTATAGCCCCATAAGAAGGAGGGATACATGGAGACTTCTGATTACATTTCTGTTCTACTCTGAAAGAAATATTACAAACATGTTAAACCTGTTGATCAATCCAAACATCAAAATAACCATAACAAACAAAAACATGGAGCTCAAACATTCCCCAATGTGTTATAGCAGGGGTAGGGAACTCTGGTCCTTGAGTGCCGTATTCCAGTCGGGTTTTCAGGATTTCCCCAATGAATATGCATGAGATCTATTTGCATGCACTGGTTTCAATGCATATTCATTGGGGAAATCCTGAAAACCCGACTGGAATACGGCTCTCGAGGACCGGAGTTCCCTACCCCTGTGTTATAGCAATAGATTATTCTACATAGCCTTAAGGTTTAACTGACATCAAAATCTCAGTTTTGACTCAAACTTTCCAATTGAGACAGTTGGCAGGCAGAGAAATAACTGACAGAACGGGGTTCCAGAATGACATACCTATCTACTCAAAAATATATAAGTAAGGTAAGAACCTAATCTCTTTTTCAAGTGCAATAGGTGTGTCATTCTGGACAGTAGAGACAAAGAAAAGCAGTCCAAGAAATCTAGGGCAGGCCCTCTGCACCTGCTCGTAACACTGAAGACCCAAAAATGTAGAACTTGGAGAATATATGCAGTGTGAACCAGGTCACTGCCCTCCAAATCTCCTTGAGTGAAATTGTCCAAGCTATGCCTTCAAGAAGGCCGGTGACTGATTGCCACAGGCAATATATGCAGACAAGATGGCCATGTGTATCCATCTTGAAATGGTAGCCTTGGACGCCATTCTACTGTGTCTAGCCTGATTGGTGAGCATAAACATATGGTCAGACAGTGGGAACTCATTAATAACCTCTAGATAACGTAGGACGACTCTCCTCACATCCAGCTTTCTCAGAATCTTTGTCCTTTTTCTTTGACACTGGGCTAGAACATTGGTAATCTTACTTCTTAATTGACATGGAAAGCTGATACAACTTTTGGTAAAAAGGACGGGACTACACGCAAGGAAACTCCCACCTCCGTGATCTTAAAGAAGGGCTCCCTACACAACAGTGCCTGTAGCTCTGAGATGTTTCTCGCTGATTGTAATGGCCACGAGGAAAGTGGTCTTGATGGTAAGATCCATCAATGATGCCTCTTGAATATGCTCATATTGAACCTGACTGAGTCCATGCAAGACCACGTTAAGGTTCCACGATGAAAACTGTTTTACCATTGGCCTGAGCCTTAGCGCCCCTTTCAGGAATCTGGCTATATCAGGTTGAGAAGCCAGGGGATCTTTGCGTTCTCGGGCTCTGAAGCACGAGAGGTCTACCACGTGGACCCTGAGCAATGCCACTGCAAGGCCTTTGTTGAGACCTGCTTGGAGGAAAGTCAGCACCAGTAGATCGGAGCACTAAACAGCTCTACATTTTATTTCATGCACCAGTGCAGAAATATCTCTCATGCTTTAACATAAGCAGAGACCATCGTAGGCTTTTTGGCTCTGAGGAAAGTAGCAATAACGATGCCGGAGTATCTTTTTGTGCTCTTTAGCTACTCATGAGCCACGCCTTAAGACAAAAGCAATCCGAATTTTCTATTACCACTGGGCCTTGAGAGAGAAGATCAGGATGTACCTGTAGTCTGAGACCTTTGTCCTTCTGCAAATGTACCAAGTCAGCAAACCATGGACAGTATAGCCAATCTGGGTGGCTTGCTATTCTGTGGCATGTCTACCCTATTATAGGCCATTCTTTGCCCAAGGCTGGACCAAGGCGTCCAGCTCTGTGCATCCGAGCTCTGATCTTTGAGTGAAGAAACAGTCTACTCTCTTGTTCACCATAGCCATCAGGTCGAAAAGTTGGGTGGCCCTAACAACAATGGCTTGGAACACTTTTGCAGATAATGTCCACTCTCCCAGGTCTAACGTCTGCCTGCAGGACATTGTCCATTCCTGCTACATGCACTACGGAAATCAGTTGAAGATGGAGATTTATTTATTTATTTTTAATATTTATAGCCCACATATCCAACAATTCTAGGTGGGTAACATGATATACATAATAACAATAAATAAAACATACACCCATGAAGATGCTTTTGAGCACTGACATTAGCCCATCTTTTGCCTTCAAGGAAATGGCACCCATGAAGAAATTCCCCCCTCCTCTTGTTATTCCTTTTTTTCATTCTTTCTTCTTGATTTTATTGTAGTTCAACCCTTTTTCCTCTCATTTCCTCTCAGTCTTTGTCTCTGTCTTTGTAATTTTTAACCTTGTATTACCATTTTATATTGTAAATTGCTTAGCATTCAAGATAGGTGATTAAACTAGAGGTCTATAAAATACTGAGTGGAGTGGAAAGGGTAGATGTGAATTGCTTGTTTACTCTTTCAAAAAATACTAGGATCTGGGGCATGTGATGAAGCTATTAAGTAGTAGATTTCAAACAAACCGGAGAAAATATTTCTTCACACGAGTAACTAAACTTTGGAATTTGTTGCTGGAGAATATGGTGAAATCTGTTAGCTTGGCATGGTTTTAAAAAGGTTTGGATAATTTCCTAAAAGAGAAATCCTAGACTATTATTGAAATGGCTTGGGGAAATCTACTGCTTATTCCTAGTATAAGCAGCATGAAATCTGTTTTACTACTTAGGATCTAGTTAGATTCTTGTGAACTTTTAGAAACAGAATACTGGGAATGATAGACCTTCAGTCTATCTCAGTATGCCAATTATTATGTATCCTTTAATACTATGTCTCCCTCATTTGGTAGGGACATACGCTTGGTCACCTGAGTCAAGGAATCCACCTTAGACTGAGTGAACATCTGCCGACACTCCTGTGCCCTCAGGAGCATACCAGTGCTCCATGACTAAAAACACTCATATCGGGATGCCAGGGACATGCCATAGGTAGTGCTCAGGATACATTGAGCAGATTATGCATGCTGGGGGTCTAATTACAACTCTCTCAAAGTCAGTAATGAGCTTTAACAGCCACTTAGGCTTGAAGATCCAGCGCACTCTGCGGTCTTCCCCTTAGTCAAGGGCCACCACTGTTTCTTGAAAAGGTGACGGCAAAAGCTAGAAGGATGCTAGGGTGCATAGGAAGAGGTATGGCCAGTAGTAAAAAGGAGGTATTGATATCCCTGTATAAGACTCTGGTGAGACCTCATTTAGAATATTGTGTACAATTCCCAAGACTGCACCTTCAAAAAGACAGAAAAAGGATGGAGTTGGTCCAGAGGAAGGCTAATAAAATGGTGAATGGTCTTTGTCATAAAGCATATGGAGATAGACTAAATGATCTCAATATATATATATTTTAGAGGAAAGGCAGGAGAGGGGAGACGTTTAAATACCTACATGGCATAAATGCGCATGAGTCGAGTCTCCTTCATTTGAAAGGAAGCTCTGGAATGAGAGGGCACAGGATGAAGAGGTGATAGGCTCAAGAGTAATCTAAGGAAATACTATTTAACAGAAAGGGTGGTAGATGTGTAGTACAGTCTCCCGGAGAAAGTGGTGGAGACAGAGACTGTGTCTGAATTCAAGAAGGTGTGGGATCTCTTAGAGAGAGAGGAAGAGATAATGGTTACTGTGGATGGGCAGACTAGATGAGCCATTTGGCCTTTATCTGCCATCATGTTTCTATGTTTCTTGCATACTCACCCCAATTTGTGAACCTATATCTCCCAGCAGGGAAGACTCGCTCTATGAGATCAAGAGCATACAGTCTGACCACCATCTTCAGAGCCCCTGTCAGAAAGGTTTGCAGGATCCTGACCAGCCTCTGTAATTGGAACAAATGTGCCCTGGGAGCCTATGGTTCACTGCCAAACCTCCTATGAGGATCTCGACTATTCAAATAAGCTCTCCACATCAAATTCAGGAAAAGCACAGTTACTTACCGTAACAGGTGTTATCCAGGGACAGCAGGCAGATATTCTTGACTGATGGGTGACGGCACCGACGGAGCCCCGGTACGGACAATTTTAGAGTGATTGCACTCTAAGAACTTTAGAAAGTTCTAGCTAGGCCGCACCGCGCGTGCGCAAGTGCCTTCCCGCCCGACAGAGGCGCGCGGTCCCCAGTTAGGATAAGCCAGCTAAGAAGCCAACCCGGGGAGGTGGGTGGGACGCAAGAATATCTGCCTGCTGTCCCTGGATAACACCTGTTACGGTAAGTAACTGTGCTTTATCCCAGGACAAGCAGGCAGCATATTCTTGACTGATGGGTGACCTCCAAGCTAACAAAAAGAGGGATGGAGGGAAGGTTGGCCATTAGGAAAACAAATTTTGTAAAACAGATTGGCCGAAGTGTCCATCCCGTCTGGAGAATGCATCCAGACAATAGTGAGAAGTAAAAGTATGAACTGAGGACCAAGTAGCAGCCTTGCAGATTTCCTCAATAGGAGTGGAACGGAGGAAAGCTACAGACGCTGCCATAGCTCTGATCTTGTGGCCTGTGACAGAACCTTCCAGTGTCAGGCCCGACTGAGCATAACAGAAGGAAACGCAAGCGGCAAGCCAATTGGACAGGGTGCGTTTAAATACAGGATGACCCAACTTGTTAGGATCAAAGGACAAAAACAGTTGAGGAGATGATCTGTGAGGTTTGGTGCGATCAAGATAGTAAGCCAGAGCACGTTTACAATCCAAGGTATGCAAAGCCTGTTCACCTGGATTAGAATGAGGCTTTGGGAAAAAAACAGGTAGAACGATGGATTGGTTAAGATGAAACTCAGACACAACCTTAGGAAGGAATTTTGGATGTGTACGGAGAACGACCTTATCATGGTGAAAAACAGTGAAAGGTGGATCAGCCACCAGTGCATGGAGCTCACTGACCCTCCTGGCAGAAGTGAGAGCTTTAAGAAAGACCACTTTCCAAGTTAGAAATTTAAAATGCGCCGTGGCCAAAGGCTCGAAAGGAGGCTTCATTAACGCAGAAAGAACCACATTAAGATCCCATACAACAGGAGGGGCCTTAAGAGGTGGCTTCACATTGAAAAGGCCCTTCATGAACCTTGAAACTAAGGGATGAGCTGAGAGGGGTTTTCCTTGAATCGGCTCATGGAAAGCTGCAATAGCACTAAGGTGGACCCTTATCGAAGAGGATTTAAGACCAGAGTCAGATAAGGACAACAGATAGTCCAACACCAGTCCCACTGCTGTAGACATGGGATTATGGTGATGTAACAGGCACCAGGAAGAAAACCGAGACCACTTTTGTTGGTAACATTGAAGAGTAGACGGTTTCCTGGAGGCATCAATAATAGAACGGACAGGCTGAGAAAGGAGAGCGTGAGCCGAAGTCAGCCCGAGAGATACCAAGCTGTCAGGTGCAGAGACTGTAAGTTGGGATGAAGCAGTGTTTGCTGATGCTGTGTAAGCAGTGAAGGAAACAGAGGAAGAGGTATGGGTTCCCTGGAACTGAGTTGAAGTAGAAGGGAAAACCAATGCTGTCTGGGCCACCGTGGAGCGATGAGAATCATGGTGGCTTGTTCCCTCTTGAGCTTGAATAAGGTGCGCAGCATGAGCGGAAGAGGAGGGAATGCATAAAGGAAGAGATTGGTCCAATCCAGGAGAAATGCATCGGGTTCCAGACGGTGAGGAGAGTAAAGTCTGGAGCAAAACAGGGGCAGTTGATGATTGTGGGGAGCTGCAAAAAGATCCACTTGAGGTGTGCCCCATTGGGAGAAAATGGACTGGAGAGTCGAGGGGTCGAGAGTCCATTCGTGAGGTTGAAGAATTCTGCTGAGATTGTCTGCTAAGCAATTCTGTTCCCCTTGGATGTAGACTGCCTTCAGGAATAAGTGACGAGCAGTCGCCCAGGTCCAAATCCTTAGAGCTTCCTGACATAAGGGATGGGATCCCGTCCCTCCCTGTTTGTTGATGTAGTACATTGCAACTTGGTTGTCTGTGCAAATGAGAAGAACCTGAGGAAACAGGAGATGTTGGAAAGCTTTGAGGGCGTAAAACATCGCTCTGAGTTCCAGGAAATTGATGTGGTGTTTCTTTTCCTGTGTGGTCCAAAATCCCTGAGTTTGGAACTCGTTCAAGTGAGCTCCCCATGCATAGGGGGAGGAATCCGTGGTGATGACCAGTTGATGAGGAGGTAGATGGAACAGTAGACCTCTGGATAGATTTGATGATTTCAACCACCAAAGAAGCGACTGTCGAAGAGACGAGGTCACAGATATGTGTTGTGAACAAGGATCCGTCGCTTGTGACTACTGAGTCGCTAGGGTCCATTGAGGAGTACGCAGGTGGAGACGTGTGAAGGGAGTGACATGTACTGTGGAGGCCATGTGTCCCAAGAGCACCATCATGTGATTCGCAGAGATGGAAGGTTGCTGGAACACCTGCTGACAGAGATGAAGGATGGTGTGAAGGCGGTTTGGAGGAAGAAAAGCCCTCATCTGAACAGTATCCAGAATGGCTCCAATGAATTGAAGTCGCTGAGTTGGAATGAGGTGTGACTTGGGTAGATTGATTTCGAACCCCAACAGTCGAAGGAAGTAAATGGTCTGATCCGTGGCTCTGTGAACGGACTGAGGAGAAGGAGCCTTGATGAGCCAGTCGTCCAGGTAAGGGAAGACTTGAAAGTTGTGGGAGCGGAGATAAGCTGCGACCACAATCAGACATTTGGTGAATACCCTGGGCGAGGAGGCTAGTCCGAAGGGTAGCACCTTGTATTGGTAATGATGTTGGTTGACAAGAAAGCGAAGATATTGTCTGGACATCAGATGAATTGGAATGTGAGTATACGCCTCCTTGAGATCGAGGGAACATAGCCAGTCTTCCTGAGAGAGAAGAGGATATAGGGTGGCAAGAGATAACATCTTGAACTTCTCCTTGACCAGACATTTGTTGAGATCTCTGAGATCTAATATTGGTCTGAGATCTCCGGTCTTTTTGGGTACAAGAAAGTACCGGGAGTAAAATCCCAGGCCTTGCTGGTCCAGAGGAACTGGTTCGATGGCATTGAGAAGAAGGAGGGAGTGAACCTCCTGAGCGAGGAGGAGGGACTGAGCCTTGGTGGAAGCAGACTCTTTTGGCAGACTTACAGGTGGAGGAGTCTGAAAATTTAGGGAGTAGCCGTAGGCGATGATAGCAAGTACCCACTGGTCGGAGGTGATTGCTTCCCATCGAGATAGAAAAACTTGTAGTCGACCTCCTATGGGTTGAGGTAGAGGACACGAGGGAGGAAGACTGGCAATGTCCTGGAGAAAGGAGTCAAAAGGGCTGCGTCGACTTAGGTTGAGTAGCCGGTTTGACAGCAGGCTGCTGTTGTTGACGAGCCTGTTGTAGCTGCTGACGCTGTCTGCGAGGTTGAGGAGGATGAGGCTGAGCCGGTCGAGCAGAAAACCTCCTTTGATATGAAGGTTGTTGCCTGAATGGACGAGGAGGAGGAGGTTTCTTCTTGTTTTTCAACAAGGTGTCCCACCTAGTTTCATGGGCGGAGAGCTTTTGTGTGGTGGTATCCATGGACTCCCCAAACAGCTCATCCCCTAGGCAAGGAGCATTGGCAAGCCGGTCCTGATGGTTTACGTCCAGTTCTGAGGCCCGTAGCCATGCCAACCTTCTCATTGCTACAGAGATAGCAGTAGCTCGAGAAGTCAGTTCAAAAGTATCATAAATAGAACGGACCATAAACTTCCTGAGTTGCAGAAGACTAGAGGTACATTGCTGAAAAGCAGGAAGTTTACGGTCCGGAATATACTTTTGAAAAGAGGTCACCTGTTGAATGAGGTGCTTCAGGTAAAACGAGAAGTGGAAAGCGTAATTACTTGAACGGTTGGCCAGCATGGCATTTTGGTAAAGACGCTTTCCAAATTTGTCCATGGCCTTTCCTTCCCTACCAGGAGGGACAGAGGCATACATACTGGCTCCTGCAGTCTTCTTTAGGGTTGACTCTACCAACAGGGATTCATGGGGAAGTTGGGGTTTGTCAAATCCAGGGATTGGAATCACTTTATATAGAGATTCTAGTTTTCTCGGAGCTCCTGGGATTGTCAAAGGAGTTTCAAGATTCTTATAAAAAGTTTCCCTCAAGATGTCATGGAGGGGTAACTTTAAAAACTCTTTAGGAGGTTGGTCAAAATCCAAGGCATCCAAAAATGCCTTGGATTTTTTAGAGTCAGACTCTAAAGGAATAGACAGGGTGTCTGACATCTCCTTTAAAAATTTTGTGAAGGAGGAGTGCTCTGGCTTAGCAGTAGTATCCTGCACCGATGGTTCCTCCTCATCAGATGTGTAATCCTCCTCGGTACCGAGGGGATCATCCGAATCGTCCCACAAGTCAGGGTCCCGTACCGATTGTAAACGGCCCTGGGAAAGTGGAGTCGATGTATCAGTATGTTTAGTCTTGCGTACCGATTTACCAGACCGAGTGGAGACGGTACCAGGGGAATGTAGTACGGTACGGGGTTCAGAGAACAGTACCGGTTCCGACCCCGTAGGAGTAGCACGCCGTTTTGGTTCTGCTGACAGAACAGGCATGGACAAAGATTTTTGTGGTGCCGAAACAGTCGATGCCAATAACAGAGGCTGTTCGACAGACGGCACCGAAGGCTCAGTCGGTACCGACACTGGAAGGTTCGGAGACAATAGAGCCGGGAGCAACTGTTGGAGTTGCTGCTTAAGCTGGACCTGGAGGATAGAGGCAATGCGCTCATCCAACATTGGTCCCGATGGCACCGGTACCGGTTTTTTCTTGCTCGGTACCTTCGGTGCCGCTCGACGCTCGGGTGAAGTCGATGCCGATGAAGAGGCCGAGACTTCAATGGGAGCGGAGCGTTTACGGGGCCGGCGCTCAGTCTGCAGGACTTGGCTCACTGCATGCTCGACTGGCTGGCCTAGAACAGTAGGGGAAGGCTTCTTAGCCGGCTTACCTACAGGAGTCGACACCGACGATGGATCTGGCGGTGCCGAGGTAGTCGGAGTCGATTTGGAGGAAGTCGTCGACGTCGATACCGGTGCAACTTCCATAGCGGTACCGAAAAGGATCCGCTGCTGAATTTGTCTATTTTTTAAAGTTCTTTTTTGTAAAGAACTACAACGGGTGCAGGTTTCAGCCCTATGGTCCGGACCCAGACACTGGAGGCACCACTTGTGTGGGTCGGAAAGAGAGATAGGGCGTGCACACCGCTGACACTTTTTGAAACCCGGTGACGGGGGCATGAAGGGAAATACTGCTGTAGCAAAATCGAAGCCCGAGGCTTCGATGGTGCCAACAGGCCCCGCCGGGTCAGATTCGACAAAAAAATTAAAAATAAGAAATTTTTTTTTTTTTTTTTTTTTTACACAAAAGGTAAAAAAGAAGGAAAGAAATAAAATATGAAGAGAAAATTACGCGCGAGCGGGAAGGCAAGTGAAATAGAAAAAAACTTCCAACAGCCGTTGGAAACACGCGTCTTCTTAGCTCCGCGGAATTAAGAAAACTGGGGACCGCGCGCCTCTGTCGGGCGGGAAGGCACTCGCGCACGCGCGGTGCGGCCTAGCTAGAACTTTCTAAATTTCTTAGAGTGCAATCACTCTAAAATTGTCCGTACCGGGGCTCCGTCGGTGCCGTCACCCATCAGTCAAGAATATGCTGCCTGCTTGTCCTGGGATAAAAAGGCTTTACTAGGCAGTGCTGAGTCCTCTTTAGGTAACTCCACCTTATGTCTCTTGGGCTTTGCAGCTTCCACGCTCCTACGCTTAGATAAGCTGCTGTTCCGGGGCTCTGGAAGAGATTTTCTCCTAGCAGATTAGTCTCCCTCCAATGTCTTCTCAGCCCCAGAGACCCAAGGGGAAGGTAAGCCTGAAGTTCTTGCCCTCTTTCATGCACTGTATGTGGCACAAGGGTACACTTTCAGGATCCATCCAGCGTAAAAGAGCCTGAGGACTCCATCTCTACCAGTTTTGAGACAAAACAAGGAGTTTTTATGGATCTGGAGAACTATGGGGGAAAAAAAAGATTGGGAAATCCAAGATGACTGCCACACCAAAAAAAAAAAAAAAAAAAAAAGGCTCAAAAACACCTCAACTAAACTTTATAATACTCTGAAATCATGATTTTAGAGGTGGGGGCCCCAGAGGAAGTAGCAGAAACCTTTAAAAACAGCTCTTTCAGATACCCCCCCACACACACCAATTTTGTCCATAGGCTGTAATAGCCTTACACACTGTGATATGTGCTCGGAAGATGCTGCAGCTTGCTTCAGCTCTATGTAGCTGGATCTGGGAGAAAAATCACTGCCTCACTCAGTCAGTCCTCCAAATGCTCAGATCTTTGGGCTGCCAGTCAGACTGATACTCAGCCCCCATGGAACCATGCACATGAAGGGGGAGGTGAGGAGGCAAAATTGCAACCGGTACCCTGAAGAGCCCTGCTGAGCCCCCTGCTCAAGCCCATGCAATTCAGTAGGTGAGCTAAACTACTAGGGATATGGTCCCCAAGCTCCACAAAGTTTTCTGCAGGCTGGCCAAATAAGTCCCCAAGGGATTAACCTGCTGGCTGCAGACCCAAGTAGTCTTCTTCTCCACGCAGGCAGCACTTACCGTCACACTGGGGAGCTCTGGTGCATAGAAATCTCCAAAAACACCCCCACTGAAAATAATAAAGAAATATACAGAGCAGATCAGAACGACACCTTCTGGCTTGCGAGCATGGACAGAATACCCTATTGTTCAGAGTGGCACACCTATTGAACTAGAATAGCTGCTAGTCTTACTCATTTAAGTAAGGAAGCACAATTAAGGGGGGGTTCAATAGTCTTCTGGCCTTCACTGCACAAGTTAGACTTAGTCACGATAGTGTTATTTCTAGTGGAGGGGGACAATCATTCCTACAGCTCCAGCATTACTGTAATGAGCAGTACTTATTTTAACAGCATGCCCAAGACCAGGAAATCAGTTTTAAATACAGAACCGGCATCTACTGCAACATAGTAACGTAGTAGATGAGGGCACATAAAGACCCGAATGGTCCATCCAGTCTGCCCAACCTGATTTAATTTAAATTTTTTTAATTTTTTCTTCTTAGCTATTTCTGGGCAAGAATCCAAAGCTCTACCCAGTACTGTGCTTGGGTTCCAACTGCCAAAATCTCCGTCAAAATCTACTCCAGCCCATCTACACCCTCCCAGCCATTGAAGCCCTCTCCAGGCCATCCTCCCCAAACAGCCAAATACAGACAATGCAAGTATGCCCAGTACTGGCCTTAGTTCAATATTTAATATTATTTTCTGATTCTAGATCCTCTGTGTTCATCCCATGCTTCTTTGAACTCCATCACCGTTTTCTTCTCCACCACCTCTCTCGGGAGCGTATTCCAGGCACCCTCTCCGTAAAGTAGAATTTCCTAATATTGCTCTTGAACCTACCACCCCTCAACCTAAAATTATGTCCTCTGGTTTTACCATTTTCCTTTCTCTGGAATGCTACTGATTTTGTCAGGATGCCTGCATCTTCTCTCACTACCCCTGAGATCTCTCATCAGACCAATTGTTTCTCCATCCACCTCTTTTTACTGTTTCTACTTTGCAAAAGCTACAGCCAACTAATTTCATTAACTTGCCCAGATTACATAATGATAGTCACATTGGCCTAGCTTCACTAAACGGACCTACCGATCCGATCCGGGTCCGGGAGGCTGATTCATGACACGTCCTCATGCAAATGAGGACACTCGGAATCACGCTCCCAACCGACTGCAGGGATTGCTGAATAGCGATACAGATGCATGCACAGACCATCTGCAGATGGTCTGCGCATGCTTACAGAGCAGCAACCTTTTTTTACTTCTCTTTTCTTCACAAGCCTGTGGTTTTAACCCGCTTTAAACCCGTGGGTTAAAACCATGAGCTCGCAATGTGGGGAAGGGCAGGAGAGTTGGGGAAGCAAGAGAGATGGAGGGTGAGAGAAATGCCTGGGTTTTTTTCATGAAAAGTGTCCACAGAAAAAGGAACTGGAAATTTATATGGGGTTTGTCCAAATGAGGATACTTTAATTAGGATACTTATTAGCAGACAGCAAAATCTGCAAAATTTTGGGAAACCAGAGCCTTAACTACAAAGATATCATTCCGTTCCTCTTCCAGCACACAGAAAAGTCACCTCACATACAAAAAAAAATGAATTCCTTTTTTCTTTATCAGACAGGCACGAGAGCAGGGCGGCGAGAGGAGAGTCGAGGCAGGAGATGCAGTTGGAAAGCAGTGAGCAGCAACTGGTCCCCAGCATTCGCTTCTTTTGTTGATCAGCCAGCCCAGTCGGTGTTCCAGATTTGTTTAGTGAATTGCTGCCTGCCTACATTTGAATGCCGTTCCCCCTCATTTGCATGCGCGGATCAGAGGATGATCGGGACAGAGGTTAGTGAATCGGGTTGGAAGAAAATCAGGTCGCAAAGGGGTCGCTAGGTGGTCGGGACTTGATCAGTGGGCTTAGTGAATCTAGTCTTTAGTCTTCATGAGTCTGGTGTACATCATAAAAATCACTTGGTATCACCTATGCTGATCATATATTGTCTATACCTGGCTATACCGACATCATAAAATGTCTTCTCCAGCTTTACCATTTCTTAACTAAGAGCTAGAATCATTAAAATGTTATTGTGTTAACACACTAACACAGTTAATGCATGTTATTAGTAACTAGGCTCCACTGCATGAAATAATGGTTTGGTAAATAATGCGTATTAATACATGTTACCATGGTAGCATCTTTTAGTAATCTAGACCTACATGCTTTAGTAAACTTACATGGAGCAACACTCATGCCTCCATCCGTCCCAATTCGGATTCCGTCAACAACACAGTACAGAGCTTCTCCTGCTCACCTTAATCACAAAAATCAAACAACTGCTCAGCACAGGACGCCAAGCAATACTCCTCCAATTTGATATTTCAGCAGCCTTCGACTCAGTTGACTACCACCTACTACTAACAAAACTGTCAGAAATAAGCATAACAGGCACAGTGCTAAAATGGTTCTCAGATTTCCTACAAAACAGAGAATATATCGTCAAGAATAGCGGAGAGACCTCCAACCCCTGGAAAGCCTTCTGTGGTGTGCCACAAGGCTCCCCACTCTCCCCCATTCTATTCAATTTCTTCATGAGCTCTCTAGGTAACATCAAATTCGAAGACAAAAGCATAATGTCCTAATCAGATGACATTTGTCTTCTTATTCCCACAACCAAAAACCAATCTGACATCTCCAACAAAATCTCACACAATATAGAAAGAATCCAAAATTGTGCAACTACCAACAAACTGAAACTAAACACAACTAAAACCAAAGTTCTCTACTTCCACAAGGCCCAGCAAACAGCACCAACAAGCAACACCCTTTGATTGGGCAAAACCCTCTCCACTGACAAAATCCTAGGTTGCATACTGGACTCCACTCTTACCATGGAACCTCAAATATCTAGTCTCCAAAAGAAATCTCTCTTCACCCTGAGGCAACTAAGACTAATCGGACCGTACTTTCACCAACACCACTTTGCCTTAATCGTACAACTGATGATCCTACCACAACTGGATTACTGCAACTCCATCTACATGGGAATCAACACTGCTCTAATTCACAAAATGCAACTCATCCAAAACACTGCCGTAAGACTAATCTTCAACCTGAGAAAATACAACTCAGTCACAACCTTCATCAAACAATTGCATTGGCTACCCATTCCTTCCCGAACAACATTCAAAATATCTTGCATCATTCACCGCATACTTTATGGAAACTCTGCAGCCCCACTCATCCAGCTCTTCTCAATGGCGTGGTCTACTCGTAGAACCCTCAACCGGATGCTACTAATCTCCCATCCACAAAAGATCTTCACTACAAAAGAGTTTTCTACTCCATGCTTACCTTTCTATGAGTAAAAACCTTGAATGGCCTTACAGAAATGACCAGAACTGAACCTTGCCACATCATCTTCCGAAGAAAACAGAAAACCCATCTGTTCGATACTTAATCTCCTGCATCCTCTCCCCTTCCCCTCCCACCTCCTCTCCCCCCTCTTATCTCTCCCCTCCCTCTCTCCCCTCCTTATTCTGCTCCCCTCTCTCCCTCCTCTCTTTAAAGTCACCTTGAGCCTGTATAGGTATGAGCGACACACAAATAGAAGATTAGATCAGATTATATTTTATTGACTTCTACTGATTAATAAGGAAAGATTATTTTAGTAAAAAAAGAACTGTGGAGCTGGGGTAGGAACAAAAGGAGAAAAGGGGCTGGATTATGGAGAGCACAGGATAAAACTCTGGCTCTGCAGCAGTCTCACCACTTCCCCTCCTCTTCCCTGCCCAAGACTCCTCCTGCTGCTCTAGCTCTAGAGTCTGATAAGTGGTGGCAGAACTGTGTACAAGGCTATTTTCCCTATAAATCAAGCCATGTATATAATAGTATCACAGGAAATGAGAAGCTATGGGCAGAGAGTTAGGAAGCATTTAAATTGGAGCTACATCCAGCACAAGCAGGTTCTCTGAAGAAGCCATATCGGCGAAACGCGTTAGAACCTTGCCGGATCATGCTGCATTTAAGTTAAGTTCACTGTATTGCACTGTGATTTATAAAAAGAAAAAAACAGCTATAAATTATATTTAAATTAACAGAATTGTCACAATGGACATTATTTTAACTACCTTTCTACCTTAGAGGTTGGTGCAGTGATAGACTCTGAGAAAGACTCTATAGGGGCTTATCCCCTGCTTTGAGAATTTCCGTTCCACTTATGGAATCTGAGCACCTTCTTGGTTCAAAGGCATTAAAATAGTTTTTGTCCCGTTTTTTTTGTGTTTGTTGGATATAATAGTATCCATGCACCCTAAGCAATAGAACATGATGGTTCTAGTCATTTGATGAGAACATAACATGGTCATCTCTCCTTCCATCAATAGCAGAAAATATTCCACAATTTGATTTCTCACACAGCTCTTCCTGATGTATTCGTGGAAAAAACCCAGGCTGTGACAGTCACAAAGGAAACAAAATTGCACAATAAGGTCTGCATTTAAAATGACACTATCCTAGTCTATGAGGCACAAAATAAAATAATTAAAAACACAAGAAAATTATTTTTTCTACTTTGACAGAATCTTTTGCTAGTTACCTTTAAACATGCTGACAAAGTCAGCACTGTCCAAGCTCATAATTACATCTGCCTTAACTGATGGTTCTCCACTTCCGGCACTTCCGCTCTGATTCTTCAAGTCAATGTACCAAGTTCCTGGATTTTTACCTGAGAATAAGGTCAGTGTAAACAGATTTAATAGTATACCTGCCACTTACTATGCTTTACATTAAAACAAAGAGAAGCTGCCACCTCTCAAGAAACACTTCCAGCCAACTGGATCACAATCCTCAAAACCCTTCAGCTCCTAATCCAGGAAGCAATTTTTACACTTGTAAAACCATTTAATGCAATTAACTGTACACTGGGAGGTTTCTCAGATAAGGAATCAGATTAATAGGGATGGGCTCATTTGCAGCTAGAAAATCTTATTTCTTGCTTTAGTTAAATGCATGAGTTGAATTGGCCTTGTAATAAGTAGGTGTAGAAAGATGAGCAGCTCATATATTAAATATTTAAATAAGATGCAAAACAAAATACCTTATTTAAAAATGCCAGAAGAACAACAATAAAGCCACACTTTGCAAAGTTTTGGTGTATCTGGTAAAGATTCTGTAGAAATACAGGTCTCCCTCTATTTTCATGGGTTTGGCATTCGCAAGCTTTCTATCAATATTTAAATGTGACTATTTGGGGCTATAAGTTACTGTAAGTTAAATTTTGTAAAAAGAAAGAGTTCTCTACCTTTTAGAATGCCCTCTCTTTGTCTCCAAACAAAGCAACCTCACTCACGTGGTTTTATTTAGCCTAGGACAGAGCTGACTCTGTCTCCCGAGTAACATTATCCTGCTTTGCAAAGAGCAAAGGCCAGCACCAGAGAAGTGTGTAACTTTTTGCTGCAGCTACACCAGAGGGAAAAAACTTCCTGCATGAAATTTCCCTGGGCCAGTTGTTGGGAAATCTCTAATGGTTTTCGGGCCTGGGACAGACTAGCCTCACTCATGTGGTTTCATCTCACCCAGGATAGAGCTGGCTCCGCCCCCCCCCCCCCCAAGTGCCAGCATCCTGGGATGCCGAGAGAAAAGGCCCACACCGGAGAAGTGTGTGACTGAGTTTGCTCCAGTTCCACCAGAGGGAAATAAACTGCCTGTATAAAATTTCCCTGAGCCGGCTTGTTGGGAATTCTCTAACAGTTTTTGGTCTCAGGACAGAGCAGCCTCAATCATGTGCTTTCATCTCACCTGGGACAAAGCTGACTCTGCCTCCGACCACGAGTTTTGCTGCAGCTACACCAGAGATATTGTATGAAGTCTGGTAGCATTGTCCAATACAGTACCAGCCTCCTCCCTGGTGCCTAAATTTCACATACTACCCAATTCTGGGGTGTGTTTTTTGTTTTTGTAATGTGTTTCTCACTGGGAATGATGTGAGGAAGAGATTTTAAGAGAGTGACGCCTTTGAATCTATGGAGAGAGATACAGATGAGACCATGTGAATGAGGATGCTTTGTTTGGAGACAAAGAGAGCAGCATTCTAAAGGGAAGCACATCCTGCACATTTCTTTAGCAAACAAACTTTTTTACAAAATTTTACTTCACCATTTGAAACAGTCAGGTCTCCCTCCGTATTTGCGATATTAGCAACTTTGTTCATGTTGGATTATGTGCAGTATGGCTACAAATCGTAAGGCTCCTAGTGCTACTGAAAGTGCTCTGGAGGGGGGGAAAAAAAAGTGAAGACCTTACCAAAAAAGGCTGAATTATTGGATATGCTTCATAGAATGAAATCAGCTTGGCATTATGGCATTAATGAATCTACTGTTAAATATATAAAGACGACAGAAAAACAAATTTATGAAACTCTTGCTGCAGCTACACCAGCGGGTGCGAAGACATTGCATGTTGTGCATGCAATCTTTCACATGTGGAAACTGCAACATATATGTGGGTGCAGGATTGCTATAAGAAGAGAATTCCTGTGCTGCTAAGAGAACAGACAAAGTCTTTGTATGAAACTTTAAGGAAAGGGAAGGGGAACAGTCAGCCAGTAAAGGGTGGTTTGATAAATTCCGGCACAGGTATGGCCTATGCAATGTAAAAGTGACAATAGAAGCAGCATCTGCCAACCAAGAGGCGGCTAGAGAATTCCCTACAACCTTAAAGAAAATTACTGAAGGGATATTGAGCCCGAGCAGGCATTCAATGCCACAGAGGACTTTCATCTGCAAAGAGGATAAATGAGCTGCTACCCACATTACTCCTCTCAAGTTGCTTCACTGGCTCCCTATCCGTCTCTGCATACAATTCAAACTCCTCTTACTGACATTCAAGTGTACTTGCTCTGCAGCTCCTCAGTATATCTCCTCTCTTATTACTCCCTATACTTCCCCCCCCAGGAACTCCGTTTGCCAGATAAGTCCCTCCTGTCGGTACCCTTCTCCCCTACTGCCAACTCCCATCTCCGTCTCTTCTATCTTGCTGCGCTGCATGTCTGGAGCAAAATGTCTGGCTTGTTACATCAGGCTCCGTCTCTGGTGGTATTCAAATTCAGGCTGAAAGCCCACTTATTTGAAGCTGCGTTTAAATCTTAACCCTATCAACATATCTGTCTGTCATCCCCTCAATAATCCCCTACCACCTCCTCTAATTCCTTTCATAAGCACTAAGTTCAGACTCCCCTTTGTACTATGTGATTCCACCTCATCAGCTCTCCCCTTAATTCCCTACATGTCCACTAGTATGTTCTCCAACTCCCCTTTTGTCCTATGTGTCTGTCATAATTAGATTGTAAGCTCTTTTGAGAAGGGACACTCTCTTGCGTGTACAATGTGCAGTGCTGGATACATCTGGTAGCTCTATAGAAATAATAAATTGTTTTTGTAAAAGGCTGCAAGAGATAGACTAACTATGCTGCTTTGTGCTAATGCTGCAGGCCATATGATAAAGCTTACACTGATTTTTTTGAATACTTTATTGAGTAAATTCAAAGGCAATAACAAAACACAATAATGCATCAAATTCACAAGAACAACATCTTCCATAGTCCCACGAAAGCAAGAAGTCGTAACGGGATTCTTCAGTACCATGCTATATATTCCAACCCAGAGAACTAAACCCCTCCCTTAAACCCCCCCCCAAACAAATAAACAATCATGCCATACCAAAAAATAAAGAGTCAAACATATCATAGCAACACCAGGGTGAGACTACTGAGGACAACACGTCCACTTAATGTAAGGGTCCCAAATCTTAAGGAAAAGAGAAAGTTGATTATACATCAATGAAGCCAGTTTGGACATGCGAAAAATAAAATCTAGTTTATCAAGGAAATGCTGCCTGGTTGGTGCCTAAATTGATTTATAAAGCTGCTAACCCCCGAGTCTTGAAGGGAAAAGATAAGTTCCAGTGCCTGTTTACTGGATGCACAACAAGAAGGCTTGGACAAGAGCACTTATCCTCGAGTGGTTTCATCGGTGTTTTGTGCCAGAAGAAAATATCTTGCCAGTAAGGGAAAAGAATTCAAGATGCTGTTGTTATTGAAAAATGCCTCTGCATACCCAGAACCACATGAGTTCAACACTGAGGATGTTGAGGTCGTCTATATGCCCCCCCCCTAGCACAACATCTCTCATCCAGTCTCTCGACCAGAGGTTAATAAGGACATTCAAGGTGCACTACACATGGTATTCAATGGAAAGGATTAACACAGCAGTGGAAAAAGACTCCAACATGGAACTCATCATGAAAACGTGGAAGGACTTCACTATCACTGATGCCATCAATGTCACTGAAAGAGCAATGAAAGCTGTGAAGCTAGATACAGTGAACTTATGATGGAAGAATCTTTGGCCTGAATGTGTAAAGGAGTTCACAGTCATTACCACAGAGCCAGTCAAAGAAATTATGAAAGACATCATGGGACTTGGCTTTCAAGATATGGATCTGGAGGATATTCAAGACTTAATAGATACCAGAGCCGACGAATTAACAGATGACCTAATGGACCTGACTGTTCCTGGAGGAGAGACAATACCAGATGAAGAAGTGCCAGAAAACAAGTTTACGTTGAACAATATTAAAAAGGGTCTGTATAGGTTCAATGCTGTCATGGACTATGAATTTTTATGACATTGACCCATCCATGGTATGTGCCTTGAAGGTGAAGGAGTTAGCAGAAGCAGCAATGTCTAGATGCACGAATAAATCTCTACGCTTTTCTATGTGTTTCTCAGATATTTATAGCAGCTCGAATCTTGTGATGGAAGAACTCAAAATCCCTGATCACTCAATTCACAAGATTTGGGCTGCTATAAATATCTGAGAAACACATAGAAAAGCAAAGAGATTTTCAAATTTTCCTGCCATTGAAGTTGATCCAATGAAAATACACCGAGGCACATAAATTACGTCACAGCTCTTAGGTGCGCCATTTTTAGCGGCTAAATGAAGTGAATAGTTGGCGTTTCTGATCAGGGAATGCTCAACATATCTGAGGTAATATATTTTACTTGAATAGCCTTAAATTATAGATAGTTCTGGTTCTGTGATTAGTCCTGGGAGCTTGTGTTTAGCATAAATATATTAATCGGGTAGATGTTAATGCAGTGAGGTCTCTTGATTCATGAATCATTTGATAGGGCCAGGAATTCTTGGCATATTGGCAGCATTAGACAACATATGTAGACTTTCTAACCTTTCCAGGCTTTCCCAAATTAAACCCGAGTTGGTGTCATAACAATATATGATGAATATACTGGATGAACTTATTACAATATATTGAAAATGTAGTAATAGAAATTTATAATAGTTTAAACAATAAAATATTTAAGATTTATTAATGAGCAAGTGCTCGATTATATGTTTTAGATTGTAGTTGTCTAAGTAAAGTATTCATTTATATATTTATATTAGTAAACACTCCTCCTGAAGAAGCCTTCGTGGCGAAACTCAGGACTGAGTTGGGGAGTTGAGAAAATCCAATATTTTGCACATCTGCACTTTTTGCATAATTTGGACACTTTTATTCACTAACTCTCATTGGAACAGCAAGCCTGCAGAGCCACAAGAGTTGACCAATCAAGATATACAAGATAAGTGCAATAATTTATTTAATAGTGCATAAGAGACAGTATTAGTACTTGTTGGATGGTCTTGCACTACAAGATCAGAAATAATGTATAATAAGGGACCTAAAAATGCGATGATGGTCCCTAAATGATCCCATTGTGGCTCGCATGCAAGAGATAAGATACTGAGCACTTTTTATATGTTTAAATATTTATTCACACACATATATATAATCTGAGGATATAAAAGCAAATTAAATTTACAATTTTGTAAGCATGAATTGAAGAAGCTGGTAAATAACTTGAATTAACAGTATAATGTTCAACATTATCAAGAGTTATATGAATACAGTATATGAACCCTATGAACCCGAGTTTAACAAAAGCAAAGACGTGCATTTTAGTTCTTTGCCCTGATATTTTGTATATTGGTGGATTTTCCGTGATTTAATGGGATTCTGTGTATGTACATGGTAAGTACTACATAAGAACATAAGCAGTGCCTCCGCCGGGTCAGACCATAGGTCCATCCTGCCCAGCAGTCCGCTCCCGCGGCGGCCCGAACAGGTCACGGCCTGTCTGAGTCACCAGAAGGGGCCCCCTTGCCACCTTGGTTTCCCATTGAGTCCTATCTTCCCATCGAAGTCCTAACCCTCCTGTCTTGCACATGCACGACCTGGTTGGATTTCTATACTTATTACCTAGTTAGCTTTCTATACCTGTGTTACATCCCAGCACCTCTCTCAGTATCCCACGATCCCCCTATCCCTCAGGAATCCGTCCAATCCCTGTTTGAATCCTTGTACTGTACTCTGCCTGATCACTTCCTCCGGTAGCGCATTCCAAGTGTCCACGACCCTTTGTGTGAAAAAAAACTTCCTTGCATTTGTTCTGAACCTATCTCCCTTCAGTTTTTCCGAATGCCCCCTCGTGCCTGTTGACCCCTTCAGCCTGAAGAATCTGTCCCTATCCACCCTCTCTATGCCCCTCATGATCTTGAAGGTCTCTATCATATCTCCCCTGAGCCTCCTTTTTTCCAGAGAGAAGAGCCCCAGCCTATCCAACCTCTCGGCGTACGGGCAGTGTTCCAGCCCTCTTACCAGTTTTGTTGCTCTCCTTTGGACTCTCTCAAGTACCGCCATGTCCTTCTTGAGGTACGGCGACCAATATTGAACGCAGTATTCCAGATGCGGACGCACCATCGCTCGATACAATGGCATGATGACTTCCCGCGTCCTGGTTGTTATGCCCCTCTTTATGATGCCCAGCATCCTGTTGGCTTTTTTCGAGGCTGCTGCGCACTGTGCAGATGGCTTCAGTGATGCATCCACCAGCACACCCAAGTCTCTCTCAAGACTGCTGTCTCCCAACAATGCCCCTCCCAATTTGTAGTTGAACAACGGGTTCTTTTTCCCTATATGCATGACCTTGCATTTTTCCACGTTAAAGCGCATTTGCCATTTGTTTGCCCAGTCTTCCAGCTTGTCCAGGTCCCTTTGCAGGTCCTCACACTCCTCCCTGGACCTAGTGTGAGGACCTGCAAAGGGACCTGGACAAGCTGGAAGACTGGGCAAACAAATGGCAAATGCGCTTTAACGTGGAAAAATGCAAGGTCATGCATATAGGGAAAAAGAACCCGTTGTTCAACTACAAATTGGGAGGGGCATTGTTGGGAGACAGCAGTCTTGAGAGAGACTTGGGTGTGCTGGTGGATGCATCACTGAAGCCATCTGCACAGTGCGCAGCAGCCTCGAAAAAAGCCAACAGGATGCTGGGCATCATAAAGAGGGGCATAACAACCAGGACGCGGGAAGTCATCATGCCATTGTATCGAGCGATGGTGCGTCCGCATCTGGAATACTGCGTTCAATATTGGTCGCCGTACCTCAAGAAGGACATGGCGGTACTTGAGAGAGTCCAAAGGAGAGCAACAAAACTGGTAAGAGGGCTGGAACACTGCCCGTACGCCGAGAGGTTGGATAGGCTGGGGCTCTTCTCTCTGGAAAAAAGGAGGCTCAGGGGAGATATGATAGAGACCTTCAAGATCATGAATGCTTGAATTGTATTGCTAAAGTGTACAATACAATAACTTGTTTATCTGTACAGTACTGTACAGTATGTATTGTATTTCATACTTTTTATACATTGAGGAAAAGTTGATGAAAAATGATTGGTGGCAACTTCAATAGTAAATACTGTATTAAATTAAACTTTAAACTGCCACTTCATACTTGTTTGCTCATGTTTGGAAACTACAGTAAAGAGCTTATGTCTTAAATTAATCTATGCCTGCAAATATAGAGGGAACAGTTATTTGTGTATTTATGGTATTTGTGAGGGTTGTGCTCCAAACACCCACAGATATGGAGGGAGAACGTTATTCTCAAATTTATGGTATTTGCGAGAGGGCTGTGTCCCCATATCCTCATGAATATGGAGGGAGACCTGTATTTTATTATTCTGGGACTTGATAAGACCAGTACTGTAAATATCTAACTTTACTTCTTAGTCATTGCTTTAAGATAATTCCTCTTACCGGATAGTTCAAATTGGTAAATGCCTTTAGTAGCCATAACTACCTCTTCATTGAGAGAAACCTTAATTAATTTGAAGGTATCTGCCACAGGTCCTGTGGGTGCTGCCTGTTCCTTCCCTTGTTTGAAAGCAGCAGAAGCACCTACCAACATAAATATTTAATATCACGTAATGGCAAATTCACACATCAAGCATGCATTTCAGGAACTGATTAGAGGGGCAAGTCCCTCAGAACTGTCAAGTACTGTCCATGTTCAAAATGGAAATCAAACAACTATATACCAGTTAGCTTGAAAGCTAGTATAAAACAATTTCTGGTTACACATTTGTAAATTATAATTAGTATTTATTTAATTTTCTATACCATTCTCCCAAGGAAGCTCAGAACGGTTTACATGAATTTATTCAGGTACTCAAGCATTTTTTCCCTGTCTGTCCTGGCAAGCTCACAATCTATTTAATGTACCTGGGGCAATGGGAGGATTAAGTTAACTTGTTCATGGTCAAAAGGAACAGTGTGGGTTTGAACCCACAACCTCAGGCTGCAGCTTTAACCACTGTGCCACACTCTCCCCTCAAGAGCATGACAGCCCAGAAAAGAGATTCTGCCAGTCCAGCCATACCGAGAAGTTTTAGAATGTTGGTGGCAAACTCTGTGGAGAATACCAAGTTATTTACTTGTAGAAGGTATTCTCTGTGGACAAGAGGATACAAGTCGTCACAAGCATAGGGGACATCACTGATGTAGCTCAGTATGACCGCATTGCTTCACTTCCTTTACTCTAAAAACTTTAGAAAAGCTTCAGTGTACATGTGTGCCACTTCTTTCCTGTTGCTTTTGCATAGGATGTCAGTCTAGTATTAAGGCTTAGAGCAGAATACATCTCTTTGGGAAGATAGGTTGGTATGTGAGGACCTAATCCTCCAATCCACAAAGAACACCTTCTACAGGTAATTTGGTTTTCTATGCGGACAAGTAGGATGGTAAGTCCTCACATCATGGGACTTCCTAGCTACAGGGTGCCTTCAACAGAAAAAAAAAGGGGGGGGGAACAGCTAACACAAGATCCTGTAATCTGCACACACCAACATATTTTGGATAGCAAGTATCCTTTTCCATATTTTCTGTTGAAATTGCGCCACAGTACAGTCAATTAAACTTCATAGTAAAGGCAAGGCAAATGAATAAAACCAGGACACTTAGCTGTAGTAATCTCCTCTTGATTCTGATTCCAAGCAGACTTCACAAGTCTCACAATCCTGCAGTCTGGGTTTCCATGTCCCCACTGCTCCCACGGAATTAAACGCTTCTCCTTCCCGGCAGCTGCTCTTTCTTTCTTCGGGCCACCAGCAACTTGAGGTAAATACGCCGACTTCAACAGCCCAGAAACTTTCCCTCTGCTACTATTTCCTGTCCCTACATAGGCAGGAAGCAGTAGCAGAGGGAAAGCTTCCAGGTCGCCAAAGGCTGCGTGTTTACTAGAGAGCTGCACGGGAACGGGAATCCTGCAGAACCCACAGCCATGGGATTGGAGGCACCTCAAGGGGCTCGAATACCTTAGTGTGCCTCCTTTTTCAGGTCCCAAAGTCATTTACATCAATACAAAAATTCAGTGCAGATATTTTGACTTGGCTCATATCATTGCCTCCTTTGTCAAATGCAGATTAATTATTTACTTCTGTATTATTTTTTCAGAAATAAAAACTACTAGACAGCATATTTTCTTTTTTACTTATCGTTTTAATGCAGTGTCTCTAGCATGCCCCGACGGGACCCGTTTCGCCCACAAGGGCTTTCTCAAGGGTTCATAGAGGAGCTCTTTCCTAGCGTCCTTCCTCGTTTAGCACTAAAGACATAAACTGCCCCAGGTACATTAGACAGACTGTAAGCCTACTGGGACAGATAGGGAAAATGCTTGAGTACTTGAATGTAAACCGCTTAGGCTATAAGTGGTATATAAAATACTAAAATAAAAAAATAAAATACATATACAAGTATAAAGGAGGGCCTCCATTTAAGCACACCCAGGCCATGCAGTAGGAGCTTATTCTATAACTAGTGTTTAAGCCCGTTATATTAACGGGTGCTAGAATAGATGTGTAGACATTTAGCACAATGGGGTGCTGAGCATTTCTTTCATTCTTTTTTTTATCTGTTTTTCTTTCTCTCTCCCTGCCCCCCCTTTCTTTATTTCTGTCTCTGTCCCACTGTCTGTGTGTTTCTGTCTTTCTGTCTGTCTCTTTCCTGACCCCCTGTCTTTCTGTCTGTATGTCTCTCTCTCTGGCTGTGTGTCTGTCTTTCTTTCTTTATGTCTCTTCTCACTTCCTTTTACCTCCCATGTCCCCCTGTCCAGCAGCTGTTTGTACTTGGAGATCCCTACTGGCTCAGGTATTTAAAGTTTGATTTTGGAGTAAAGGGGGGGGGGGCACAGAGCACGGCAAAGGTGGAGAGCAAGGGTGGGACAAAATTTTGTGCCCACCTGCTTTGCGATCAGCTCCTCCCCCTTTGAAAACAATTGAAGGTCTGGTTTGCCACTGCCTTTCATACTTCACAGATGCAAAGTATGTGGGGAAAAGAAGATGGCTGGTTTCAAAATGAAATGATTATGCCTATTTTTGTGGGTCCATCCAAACTCTTTTAGTGCTTTTCCCTGTCCAGCAGTAGCCCTTCTCCTTTCCTTTTACCTCCCCCCTGTCAGTTCCTTCAGGAGTACTGCTCCCAGCAATGATCTTTCGCTGTCCCTATGCAGCAGTAACCACACCCTCTGTCCGGGTTTTTGCAGCACCTGCACCTGGGTGCCCATACCACCCTCCACTTTATCTCCCCCGATCACCCGGTACCCGGGCCCTCTCCTCCTCCTACCGTTGAAGGGGTGCTTGCAGCGTCCCCTATAGTTCAGCTCTATCCAACGCTCGAACCGTCTCCATGTGCTCCTGCTCCAGGGTACTCAAGTACCCTCCCCACACACACACCCCACCCCCCTCATCGGATGGGAGTGGGTGAAGGAGAAGAGGGAGGCTGGGACAGTATCGTGAAGAGGAGTGGAGGATAATGAGTTGAGTGTGTGACTGTGCGGCCGGCCCTTGCTTCCTGCTCGGCTCCGTGGGCAGCGTTTGTTTCTTGTCTTTCGGCCTGCTACACGTTAGCAGCACGGGGCGGAGCCTGGAAACTGTGTCGAGGAAGGGCGATGGGGAAACCGGCGCAGGTAGAGTTCTACTCTACTGTGCATGCGGGGACATGGCACTATGGACGCACGGAGCCACGAAGATTGAAGTGTGCATGCGCGCTAAGGGTATTATTATAGCGGATGGCACCTAGGCATCTAGGTATTGTTAAAGAATACTTGCTTAACCAGTATCAGTGCCTGCAGTTAAACCAACTACAGAGCTAGTGTACAGGCACCTAGATGCTGCAGGAATGCATGTAACTTGTGGTTATCTGTACGTTATGTCCGTAAGAGGGAGTGCCACCTATGTCCCACCAATGCTCTGCTCCCCTGCAAATACCTGCTTAAATTACATAGTGTGTATTTGCAGAATAGCACTTAGGCACCTGTTACCAATGTTTGCACATGTGCATGCAAGTGCTATTATTCTAAACATTTATGCATGGAAAGCCAGATTCAGTAAATAGCACCCAAATAAATCAGTGCCCAGTGCTAGTCTGTAAAGGGTGATCTAGGATGAGCACTCTTTATAGAATAACATTAGTCACTGAATTTGGGTACAAGGACTTACACCAACAGAAACCAGGTGTAAATCCTGGAGCGTAAGTTGGGAATGCATTCCTGGTGTTATAATACCATGTGCAATGTTCCGGAATGCCTCGACCCACCCATGTCTCTCCTATGGGAACACCCCTTTTTGTAGTTACATGCGGATAACACTTAGGCACTATCCTATAACTGGGCATGTAAGTATTTCCATGCTGATCTGCCACTCCATCAAGGTTTTGGTGCCTTGCATCAATTAAAACATGTTTCTAAGGAGAAAGACAGGAGCGGAATTATTGCCTAACTTTAGACGTCATTTATAGAATTTTCCCAAAAATGTGCAATGTACAATCTTTTCAATCTCTTCATCTTCTCCTTCTTCTTACAAACAGGGCAGCTATACATCAACCCCTCAACTCGCCCTGCGGAACAGATTCCAGATTCTTCAGGAAGGAACTGCTGATGAGGAACAGGAGCAGGAACAGGAGCAGGCCCAACACACAGCTCCATCTCCAGGGACAACTGACCGGCTCCCCCCAAAGAAGCGCAGAGTAATAGTCATCGGGGATTCCATGCTGAGGGGCACCGAGGGACCAATTTGCAGACCGGATATGCAATCTGGGGAGGTCTGCTGTCTGCCTGGAGCCAGGATACGAGATGTCACCGCCAGTCTGGATAGACTACTCACGCCCCGAGACCACTTTCCTATGCTTCTTGTCCACATAGGAACCAACGACACTGCCAGGAACACACCGGAGACCATCACCAGAGACTTTAGAGCACTGGGTGAGAGGCTGAAGCGGACAGGAGCGCAGGTGGTTTTCTCATCGATCCTCCCAGTTAGAGGCAAGGGAAGAGCCAGAGATGAACGTATCCTGAGGACGAACGAGTGGCTACAGGGATGGTGCCGGGATATGAACTTCGGATTCCTAAACCATGGGGAAGCGCTACAAGGACTTCAGGGACCAGACGGACTCCATCTGACCAGTAGGGGTAAGAACGTCTTCGGACACCGACTAGCCCGCCTGCTTCACAGTGCTTTAAACTAGGTAAGTCGGGGGAGGGTACCCATTCACATATTAGTGCAGAAAGGAATTATCCTGATGAGGTGAGTCGAAACTCCACTTCCATGTCCAAGGTAAGTACCCACATTGCAAACAGTTCTTTGGGAGTCACACCGACTCGGGTAGGATACGCCTCACAGGGACTTAGCAAACACAAGATATGGAGGGCCATGTATGTCAATGCACACAGTTTAGGTAACAAAATTCTAGAATTGGAGGCTGAAATAAGGAATGCCGACCTAGATGTGGTGGCAATATCTGAAACTTGGTTTACGGACTCACATGGGTGGGATATGGCTATACCGGGCTACAATCTACTTCGTCAGGATAGAGAGGGCAGGTTAGGAGGGGGGGTAGCTCTATACATTAAAGAGGACATCAAAACCACCAGGATCACAGATGTCAAGTACACCGGGGAGTCCCTCTGGGTAAACCTGGCAAAAGGCAGAGAAAAATGCCTGTATCTAGGTGTGGTATACAGACCCCCAAGACAACTGGAAGACATGGACGCAGAATTAATTGAAGACATAGAGAATATCACTCTACGAGGAGAAGCTGTACTGCTAGGGGACTTCAATATGCCTGATGCAGACTGGAACTCATTTTCAGCGACAACCAGCGGTAGCAGGAGGCTCTTAACCTCCATAAAGGGAGCACGTCTCAAACAAATGGTAACGGAGCCCACTAGGGCCCAGGCGATCCTCGACCTGGTACTCACCAACGGGGAAAGCGTCTCAGAGGTCTCAGTAGGAGATACGCTAGCCTCCAGCGACCACAACATAATATGGTTCAACCTTAGGAAAGGCTTCCCTAGATCAAACACGAAAACAAAGGTACTCAATTTCCGGGGCACAGACTTCGCACGCATGGGAGATTTCGTCCATCAGACGCTGCAGGACCAAGCGGAGACCGATGATGTAGAAGCTAAATGGTTAACACTGAAATCAACCATACATGAAGCAACTAGCCGCTTCATAAAATCAGTAAATAAACGACAAAGAAACAATAAACCCCAATGGTTCACCGCGGAGATCTCGCACCTCATTAACATAGTAACATAACATAGCGTTTCTCTCCTACAAGCGCACGGAGAAAAGAGAGGCAAAAGTAGAATATAGGCAAAACTTTGAGTGGAAGAAATTCTGGCAAAAAACATTAAAAAGGGGGACAAATCCTTCTTCAGGTATATTAGTGACAGAAAAAGGAACACAGGCGGGATAGTACGCCTTAGAAGACCAGACGGAAGTTACGTGGAAGCAGATTCCGATAAAGCCGAACTACTGAATGAATACTTCTGCTCAGTCTTCACCTGTGAGGCACCGGGACACAGTCCGCAGTTGAAGGCAACACAAAGCACAGAAGACCCGTTTCAGAATTTTGAGTTCACACCAGGTGAAGTTTACAGTGAACTGGCAAGACTCAAGGTGAACAAAGCCATGGGACCAGACAATTTGCACCCAAGAGTGCTCAGAGAATTGAGCGATGTCCTGGCGAAACCGTTGGCTGAGCTATTCAATCTCTCCCTAAGTAAGGGGAAAGTTCCCCTGGACTGGAAATTAGCTAATGTCGTTCCTCTGCATAAAAAGGGTTGCAGGGCAGAGGCTGCGAATTATAGACCGGTGAGTCTCACATCAATAGTGTGCAAACTCATGGAAACACTAATTAAAAGCAAATTGGACACGATCTTGAATGAAGGGAATCTTCGGGATCACTGTCAGCATGGATTCACCAAGGGTAGGTCCTGCCAATCCAATCTCATCAGCTTCTTTGACTGGGTAACAAGAAAGTTGGACTTGGGAGAGCCTTTGGACGTCGTGTACCTGGACTTCAGTAAAGCTTTTGACAGTGTCCCACACCGCAGGCTGCTAAGCAAGATGGAATCGATGGGGTTAGGAGAGACACTAACTGCATGGGTCAATGATTGGCTGAGTGGCAGACTTCAGAGGGTGGTGGTTAATGGTACCCTCTCTAAAACATCGGAGGTGACCAGTGGAATGCCGCAGGGCTCAGTCCTGGGTCCACTCCTTTTCAACATATTCTTAGGGGATCTGATTCAAGGGCTTCAAGGTAAAATAACACTATTCGCTGATGACGCCAAACTATGTAATATAGTAAGTGAATGCAGTTTACAGAATTATATGGCGCAGGACCTGCTTACATTGGAAAGTTGGTCCTCAACCTGGCAGCTAGGCTTCAATGCTAAGAAATGTAAGGTCATGCACCTCGGAAGCGGAAATCCATGCAGGACGTACTTCTTGAACGGAGAAACTTTAACTAGGACTTCAGCAGAACGAGATTTAGGAGTAATCATCAGTGCAGACATGAAAACTGCCAATCAAGTGGAGAAGGCTTCATCTAAGGCAAGGCAGATATTGGCTTGTATCAATAGAAGTTTCGTCAGCCGAAAGCCTGAAGTCATAATGCCGTTGTATAGGGCCATGGTGAGACCTCATCTGGAGTACTGTGTGCAATTCTGGAGGCCACATTACAGTAAAGATGTGCGCAGAATTGAATCGGTTCAACGGACGGCCACCAGGATGATCTTGGGGCTCAAGGGTCTCTCGTACGAAGAGAGACTGAACAAATTGCAGCTCTACACTCTTGAGGAACGTAGGGAGAGGGGAGACATGATCGAAACATTTAAGTACCTCACGGGACGTGTCGAAGTGGAAGATGATATTTTCTTTCTCAAGGGACCCTCAGCCACTAGAGGGCACCCGCTCAAACTCAGGGGCGGAAAATTTCATGGCGACACCAGAAAGTATTTCTTCACAGAGAGAGTGGTTGATCATTGGAACAAGCTTCCAGTGCAGGTGATCGAGGCAGACAGCGTGCCAGACTTTAAGAATAAATGGGATACCCATGTGGGATCCCTACGAGGGTCAAGATAAGGAAATTGGGTCATTAGGGCATAGACAGGGGGTGGGTAAGCAGAGTGGGCAGACTTGATGGGTTGTAGCCCTTTTCTGCCGTCATCTTCTATGTTTCTATGTTTCTATGATGGGCGGTGCCTAGATTTCAAAACTGCTCTTATTCTGGACTCTACAGCTCTACTGCAGAAATTTGTATGTACTTCCATCACTTTAGAAACAACTGTGCTGTGAATATTGGGAAACATAAAATGAATGCAGATTCAAGGCTGATGTCTTAAATAATTTTTCTTTTTTTCCCTCAACATGTGAAAAATGTTTAACACACAGGTCTCTAATTTTAAATAATCACAGGCAAACTGCAGTTTATTATCATTGTATTACCTAGTACAACAATGATACAATATTAACTTTAAACATGAATTTTCTGGGTCACACTGAGTGATCACCCTAAATTAATCTTCCAAGCTATCCAAGTTAGATAGTTCAAAATCTAATAGATGCTGGCACTGTCATCTAGACATAGGGACACTGGATCATCTGTTGTTCTATTGTCTTTTGATACTCAACTTTTGGAAATCTATATGGGGACATATTAATTTGATTCTGGAGACTGCAGTTCCGCTGTCGTATGAAGCAGTAATCTGTAGGACATTGTTATCTCCTACACCTCCACTAGATAGACATAAAAGCAGATTACTTGGTATAATGACTGGGGTAGCCATGCAAATGGTCACTAAAAATTGGAAGAATTTTGACAAATTAAATTTCACTTTTTGGTAGAATTCATTATGCTTGTGTTATAAATATGAGAAAATGAACTCTGAACTAATGGGTAATAATAAGTTGCTTAAACTGATGTGGGGTCCATTAACCAATTTTATCAATCTTAATTAAATAGTGTATTCCCTTATTTCTGGTTTGATTTGCACATCCAGGGAAGGGGGATGGGTGGGAGGGAGAGGGATATTATATTTGGATTTGTTTATTAATTACATGTATGTACTGTTGCATGATTTATTGAATATATTGGAATTAGGGTGGGTGGGAGGGTAGTGAAAATGTTTTCTTATATATTTATTGATTGATGTAAGTGCTGTTTTTCAAATTACTTGTATGTATTCCTTTATGCACTGTTTTTAGACTGAAAAATTAATAAAGATATACAAAAAAAAATCTTCCAAGCTATCTGCTTCTCTACATTTAAAATTTTTTAGATGTCAGTTGTCAGTTTTCTTCCTCATTTCTGTATTCCGTTTAGAACTTTTGAACATCTTCAGTTAGTACTATCTTTTTATCATGTTACCATGTTCTGGGTGCTGTACCACAAAGCTAGCATGCTTGCATGTTTTGGGCTGCTTTACGCCCCCTTTTACAAAACCGTAGTGTGGTTTTTAGCGCTGGCCATAGCGGTAACAGCTCCAATGCTCATAGGAATTCTGTGAGCGTCAAGAGCTGTTACTACCGCAGCCAGCGCTTAAAACCGTATAACAGTTTTGTAAAAGTGGGGATTAGCTAATGAATGTGGTCAAAGTACAAGAACAAGCAAATAACAGCAGTAAGAACTGCAGATCAGATTAGGACCTGAAAATGAAGTAGAATAAATGCTAACAGGCAGTGCTGATAAAACAGATCTCTGTAACAGCCTCTCCTTTCTCTTTCTTATTTTTCTCTCTAATTATGTTTCATTATAATATTCTAAGTTAGAAACCCATCATTCCCACATTTCAATAGATTTGTGATGGCTTATTTATTCAGATGGAATTTAGCTAATGCTTCTTACCATGCTCTTCCATTTTACTAGTCAATGTGTCTGGGTCATCATCTAAAAAGAAATCTGGAAGCAAAGGGTGACCTAAAAAGAAAAGAAAACCAGATGAATGTTCCATTGCTGCTGTAACTACTAATTTCATGGCTGTTTAAGTGACAGACACTGCCTTAGATGCTATAAACGAACAACAACAAAAAAAAAAGTACTATTACTATTATTTCTATAGCGCTACCAGACGTACACATCGCTGTACAGAGTCACAAAGAAGAAAACAGTCCCTGCTTGAAAGAGCTTACAATCTAAACAGCCAAGACAGGCAAACAGAATGTCATGGATACCATTAAGGGGAATGGTTAATCAGCTGGCTGGGATGGTGGGCAAAGGAGTAGGGTTAAAGATTGAAGGCTATATCAAAAAGGTGGGTTTTCAGTCTGCTTTTAAACAAGGGAAGGGAAGGTGCTTGGTGGACAATTCAGGTAATTTATTCTAGGCATACGGGGTAGCTAGATGAAAAGAACGAAGCCTGGAATTGGCAGTGGAGGAGAAGGGTATAACTAAGAGCAGCTTAGCTGAAGAACAAGTAGAGTTATCTGGGAGAGAGAAGAGAGGAGAGATATTGCAGGGGCAGCAGAATGAATACACTTGAGGGTCAGCAATAGGAGCTTGAACTGTATGTGATGGTGGATAGGGAGCCAGTGAAGTGACTTAAGGAGAGGGGTGACATGAGCGTAGTGAGGTTGATAGAAGATGAGTCATAAGAACATAAGAATAGCCTTACTGGGTCAGACCAATGGACCATCAAGTCCAGTAGCCTGTTCACACGGTGGCCAATCCAGGTCCCTCGTACCTGGCCAAAACCCAAGGAGTAGCGATATTCCATACTACCAATCCAGAGCAAGCAGTGGCTTCCCCCATGTCTTTCTCAATAACAGACTATGGACTTTTCCTCCAGGAATCTGTCCAAACCTTCCTTAAAACCAGCTATGCTATCCGCTCTCATCACATCCTCTGGCAACGCATCCCAGAGCTTAACTATTCTCTGAGTGAAAATTTTTTCCTCCTATTGGTTTTAAAAGTATTTCCCTGTAACTTCATCGAGTGTCCCCTAGTCTATGTAATTTTTGATGGAGTGAAAAATCGATCCACTTGTACCCGTTCTACTCCATTCAGGATTTTGTAGACTTCAATCATATATCTCCCCTCAGCCATCTCTTTTCCAAGCTGAAGAACCCTAACCATTTTAGTGTTTCCTCATACGAGAGGAGTTCCATCCCCTTTATCATCTTAGTCACTCTTCTTTGAACCTTTTCTAGCACCACTATATCTTTCTTGAGATAAGGAGACCAGAACTGAACGCAATACTCCAGATGAGGTCGCACCATGGAACGATACAGGGGCATTATAACATTCTTAATCTTGTTAACCATCCCTTTTTAAATAATTCCTAGTATCCTGTTTGCTTTTTTGGCCGCCGCCACACATTGGGCGGAAGGTTTCATTGTATTGTCTACGATGATACCCAGATCCTTTTCTTGGGCGCTAACCCCCAAGGTGGACCCTAGCATCTGGTAACTGTGATTCAGGTTATTCTTCCTGAAGTGAAAGGCTGCTACTTTACCTCAGGCTCAATGTGACAATAGAAAAAACAAAAATAAAAATAATAACCAACAAGATTACATTGTATATTCCAAAGCAAATAACTTTTATTCTAGTATAGCAGCATTTGTCAAATCAGAAATAAATCAATTTGGACATATACAATGGAGAGAAAAAAACCTCACAAGAACATTCCCAATGTGCATCACTTTGCATTTGTCCACATTAAATTTCATCTGCCACTTGGATGCCCAGTCTTCCAATTTCCTAAGGTCCGCCTGTAATTTTTTACAATCTGCATGTATTTTAACAACTTTGAATAGTTTAGTGTCATCTGCAAAATTTAATCACTTCACTCGTCGTTCCAATTTCCAGATCATTTATAAATAAGTTAAATAGCACCAGTCCTAGTACAGATCCCTGCGGCACTCCACTGTTTACTCTCTTCCATTGAGAAAAATGACCATTTAACCCTACCCTCTGTTTTCTATCCAATAACAAATTCCTAATCCACAACTGAACTTTGCCACCTATCCCATGACACTTTAATTTTCTCAGGAGCCTCTCGTGAGGAACTTTATCAAAAGCTTTCTGAAAATCTAGATACACTATATCAACCAGCTCAACTTTATCCACATGTTTATTCACACCTTCAAAGAAGTCAAGCAAATTGGTGAGGCAAGATCTCCCTTGGCTGAACCCATGCTGACTCCGTCTCATTAAATCATATTTGTCTACGTGTTCCACCATTTTATTTTTTATAATTGTTTCTACCATTTTGCACGGTACTGAAGTGAGGCTTACCGGTCTGTAATTTATCGGATCTCCCCTGGAGCCCTTTTTAAAAAATCGGTTTAACATTGGCCACCCTCCAATCTTCAGGTACTACAGACTATTTTAGCGACAGGTTACAGCAGAATTTTTCACAGATTGCAAGGGGAAGAGGCAACACGGCAGGAGACCAGTTAGAAGTAGATTATAGTAATCTAAATGCAAGGTTATGAGAGCATTGACAAGGGTCTGGGTAGTGTGCTCAGAAAGGAAGGGGGCAAATTTTGGTAATATTGAAAAGACAGAAGCGACAGGTCTTAGCAGCTTGTTAGATGTGCGTAGGAAATGAGGGATCGGAATTGAAGACAACTCCAAGGTTGCGAGCAGAGGAGACTGGAACAATGACAGTATTATCTACCGAGATGAAGAAAGGAGGAGGAGGAGCATAAGGTTTAGTAGGAGAAAGGAGCAGCTCAGTCTTGGGACATATTTAGTTTCAGAGATGGCAGGACTTCCAGGCAGCAATGTAAGCCAAACAGGCAGAGACTTTTTATTGGAGTTTAGGTGAAATTTCGGGTGTAGAGAGGTAGATCTGGGAGTCATCAGCATATAGGTGATACTGGAAGCCATGGGAGGAGATCAGGGCATCGAGGGAAGAGGTGTAGAGAGAGAAGAGAAGAGGTCCTAAGACAGAACCCTGAGATACATCAACTGCTAGCGGGGTAGCAGCAGAAACGGACCCACCAACACATACACTAAAGGTGCATTGGGAGAGGTAGGAGACAAACCAGATAATAGATTCACTGAATCCAAGTGAGGGCAGCGTATCAAGGAGTAAGCTGTGATTAACAGTATCAAAGGGATAACCAAATACAAAGAGGGAGTCACGTGATGCTGTGAGCCGGCGCGCACGTAGCCTAGCCAGCTCCGGAGCTCGTTCCCCCCTTACTCGTAAAAATCGGGACGAACGGCGAGCGCACGACAACGAACTTCGGCGATTTGAGCGGGACAGTATATGGACAGATTCCTGACCGCGAACCAACCAGCCATGTCCTCTAAGTCGACAAAGAAAGATAAGGACAAAAGTAAACCTACTGATGACAAGATGGCGGATCCCACTGGCGGCGTGCTAAAGCAGTTCACGCCGGAGACGCTGGCGGAACTGAAAGCTTTAATAACACAAGCGATTTCTCCCAGTATGGAGCAACTGTCTGCACAATTAACAAAACTAGAAACTATAATGGAAGATCAGGCAGCAAGGGTGACAGTGCTGGAAGAACGTGTTTCCACAACGGAGGATGAGACACGTGTCCTAACAACGGACGTGGCACGCATGAAAGTGCAACTGGATCAACAGCAAGCCAAGCTGGAGGACCTTGAAAATAGGTCCCGAAGGGGGAATTTACGTTTTATGGGGTTCCCTGAGACGATTCCAGACTCCACTCTCCTATCTGTGCTGGAAACATGGCTAACCAACGAACTGCCTATGCCGACTAGCCTGGGCCCAGCGCGCTTTGAACGGGTCCACCGTGTGGGACCTAGGTCGGGGAATGATCAGAGGCCCAGGGTAGTGATTGGAAAACTGCACAACTATAGACATAAGGTGGAGATACTCCGAGAATTTCGACTTAAAAGAGAAAACCTGACCTATGACTCTAACCCCATTCGTATCGGCCAGGATTATTCGGCTGCATTGACTGAAAAAAGGAAAGTATTTTATCCTCTCTGTAGGAGGCTGGCGGATCTTAAATGCCGCTTCCTATTTCTCTATCCAGCTGTCCTGAAAGTCCAGCTAGAGGGTAAATGGCATGTGTTTGACTCAGAGATGTTGGCTGGGGACTTTATTAATAAGCTGGGGGCCCCTGGGCCATCAACAACCTGAACAAATTGGACAAGGTTTACATAATTCTGTGGGCTTCGCAACTACAAGCCATGGTTTATGCTGTTTACCCAATTAGGGGTCTTTTTCATGTTATGTATAAGGGGGGGACGAGTTTCCATGCATCATAGACGTGCTCTACCTTCCTGTATCGTAGTGTTGCAGGATGGGTCACTGTTTTGGGGGGGGAAATGGGGGGAAAAGGGGGGGATTGGGAAGGGAGGGGGGGGGGTTTGGATGTTGGGAAGTGTGTACTTTTTGATCTATCCTTCCATGTGACATGGTTACCAAAATTAGAGAATATGTACGGGTTCAGTGTTGGTTTCAGCTCTGGTGGTTCCTCAGGCGAGGGCTGGGCGCCTGGGGGAGGTCAGGAAACACTGCTGAGCATGTTCTTTTTCGGTGGTCCCGATGAGTGGTAGGACATTCAGAATATTGTCCTGGAATGTCGGGGGCATAACTTCTCCAGTGAAGCGGACCAAGATCTTGAGCAGGTTAAAACATCACAAGGTAGATCTTGCCTGCTTACAGGAAACACGATTAACTATGACTGAACATGCTAAATTACAAAAGGGCTGGGTGGGCCAGATTTTTTCTGCCTCGGCCACTACTAAACACGCTGGAGTGGCCCTCTTGGTACGTAGAGGCTTTCTGGGACGGGTTGAACAGATACATGCAGATACACAGGGTAGAGCCCTACTTTGTAAGGTGATCACATCGGACAGGGTATTCAACATTCTAATAGCTTATGGCCCTAATCAATACGATCACAAATTCTTTCAGGGCCTGGTTACTTTAGGTCAACATGACCCTACAACACCTTTACTGATTTTGGGCGATTTTAATCAAGTTCTGGATCCGGAGCAGGATCGTACGGGGCCAGGCATTAGTCAAAGCTTGCCTCCGAGCAAAGGCCTACCCTACTTGTGTGAGGCACTGGATCTTGTAGACCCTTGGAGATTATTACATCCACGAGAGAGGGACTTTACACATCAATCTCGGGCACACCAATCCTTCTCCAGAATAGATTACATTTTCATATCAACTTCATTATTTTCCCAGATTGAAGCCTCGGAGATAGGTCCCCTTTCCGTATCGGACCACTGCCCGATATGGATAGATATACTTACAGAAACGTCTCCTATTTTTAGTGGGTGGCGGTCAGTGTTCCCTCTAAGCGGGCGGGTGTTGTGAGCAAACTTTTTTCACCGTGAGCCAAAAATATCGGGCGCCAGCAAGTTATGAGCCAACTCGCCCGATTCTCCTCTCGCCGCCCTGCCATCTGCCGTACGCCTCTTCCAATCGTGCGCTGTGACGAGAAACGTGTGCGCTGCGATGTAATATTTTGTGCGCCAGCGCACGCCAGCGCAGCTTAGCGGGAACACTGGTTCAAATGGTTTTATTTATTTCCCCAAATTTATTTTTGTTATACGCATTGAAAATATTTGATATTGCGTTTAAATCAAAATCTCAATAAACTTGAAACGAGTGCCCGTGAGATTGTGGGAGGGTTAAATACTCAAAACTTAGAAGTTTTTGCTACGCCAGCTTTCTGGTATCTTTACATACAGTGGCGTACCTAGCATATGTAACATCCGGGGCCCATCATTTTTTGGCACCCCCCCCCCATCTGTAAGAAAAACATGATTTTTAGTAACAAACCACACGTCACACATGAGTACCTAGGAAAAGGCAGCATCTTACATATTGCAGTGAGCAGTACATCAATACACCCATTGTAAAACTAAACAAGCCAGACCAGCACAGATCAATCCTACACCGTCAATCCTAACAGAAAACCATGTCTTTCGAACACACAGAACACAGAAAACACCTTCGCCTAGTAAGGAATATGTAATCACAAACTAACCCCTCCCTCTTTTACAAAACTGTAGTGTGGATTTTAGCTACGGAGGTAACAGCTCTGATGCTCATAAAATTCTGAGCATCAGAGCTGCTACCACCAAGGCTGGTGCTAAAAACGCTTCACAGTTTTGTAAAAGGGGGGATAAAATAAAAATACATAGACAAAGGTTAAATTGAACCAGCAAGAAGCTGGACTCTGCATACAATGCTTCACAGAAACAGTGACACATGTCTCCTAAAGCAATAAATAAATAGAAATTTTTTTCTACCTTTGTCTTCTGTGGTTTCTCCTTTCCTCATCTTCTTGTAACTCTCTTCCTTCCATTCACTGTCTGCCGTCTCTCTTCCCCTATATGGCATCTTCTCTCCTTCTATGCCCCTTCCAGAAACTGTATGCCTCCCCCTTCCATCTCTCCTTTCACCCCATTGGTCTGGCATCTCTCTCCTCGCCTTCCCTCTCCCACACCTCTCCTCATAGTCTGGTATCTCCCCTTCCCTGATTCTCTGGCATCTCTCTCCTTTCCTTTTCTTCCATCTTTCGCTCCCCCTCCATGCTCTCACATCTCCCCCTTCCTTTTCCCTTAGACTGGCATACCTTCCTCCTATGCTCCAAGCCCTGGCATCTCCTTTAATTCCCTCCCTCATCTTCCTTCTCCCTCCAGCTGGGTACCGCAACACTCTTCCCTGCAGCTCTGCACTTCCCCACAATTGCCTTGCTTCGGTTCCTCTTCTTCCTTCCTTCCTCCCCCCCCCCCCCGCGGGACCCTGCGGCACCATCAACTCTTACTCCCTCTAATGTCGGCCCTGCAGCTCCAGACTTCCTCGCACCTTCTCCCCTCCCCCTTTGGATCGCTATTATTTTAAATGTTATAGCCGCGGAGCTGTATCCATCAGTGGAGATGTCTAACCTCGGCCTGCCCCGGAACTCTTACTGCAGCAGCCGCCCGTCTAGGCAGGAACAGGAAGTCACTGTTGCAGTAAGAGTTCCGGGGCAGGCCGAGGTTAGACATCTCCACTGATGGATACAGCTCCGCGGCTATAACATTTAAAATAATAGCGATCCAAAGGGGGAGGGGAGAAGGTGCGAGGAAGTCTGGAGCTGCAGGGCCGACATTAGAGGGAGTAAGAGTTGATGGTGCCGCAGGGTCCCGCGGGGGGGGGGGGGGGAAGGAAGGAAGAAGAGGAACCGAAGCATGGCAATTGTGGGGAAGTGCAATCCCCCCAATGCGTCCCCTTACCTTACCTCCCCTTACCTTTGCGACGCGTGTGCGCGCTGTGAAGAGAAACTTTGCGCTGCGATGTAATATTTTGTGCGCGAGCGCAGGCCAGCGCACCTTAGCGGGAACACTGGTGGCGGTTCCCATCTTATTTAATGGATAATCAAGACTTTATAACATACCTAACGGAGAAATGGGAGGACTACCTTCGTTTTAATGCTCAACATAGGGAGACACCTCTCTTATTTTGGGAAGCGGCCAAGTCAGTTCTTAGAGGCGACATTATCTCCTATGTAGTGGCGTATAGAAAACGCGTATCACAGGGCATTATACATCTTGAGCGGCAATGCAAGACGCTTAAGAAACAACACCTAGCACATCCTACAAGACGATCTAATGAACTCTTGACATCAGCTCAGGCCGCCCTAAATTCTCTGATTCATGAACGAACAAAAAAACACTTATACTTTGTCCAACATAAATACTATAGATACGGGAACAAACCGGGTAGGCTACTTGCTTTACTCACCAAATCAAGGCGGCCTGATAGATATATTCCCTGTTTGCACTTGCCTGATGGAACGAAGGTGACGGGCACGGGGGGCATATCTGATAGTTTTCTGCGTTATTATAAACAATTTTACTCTTCGGTGGAGGGCGCACAGGGACCGGAGGCGGAGGACTTCTTGGAGGATGCGGGGATGCCAAGACTGTCCTCTCCTATGCGTACCGCCATAAATAGGCCAATACAGGGGAAGGAAATACAATTAGCTGTGAAACAACTGAAAAATCGAACATCCCCGGGCCCTGATGGGTATTCCCCGGAATTTTACAAACTATTACTTACACAAATTTGTGGACCCTTGGAGGCGTATTATCAGGCGGCAGAGGAGGAGGGAGCTTTTCCGGAGGGAGCTAACCATGCATATATAACATTAATTCCAAAACCGGGGAAAAGAGACACAGATATAGAATCCTATAGGCCTATATCTCTACTTAATGTAGATATTAAAATATTGGATAAGGTATTGGCCAATCGACTGGCGACACTGCTTCCCCAACTGATAGTTCCTGAGCAGGTTGGCTTTGTCAAGCAGCGCCATTCGGTACTCAATGTTCGAAGATTATTGACGGCTATGCACAGAGCTCACATAACGCGTACAGATGGAATATTGGTTAGCTTAGATGCGGCGAAAGCCTTTGATAAAGTCAACTGGAACTACCTATTTTCGGTACTTTCCTATATGGGTTTTACCGGTTGGTTTTATGATATGATACGATTGTTATATACGTCACCCACTGCTAGCATTTTAGTGAATGGTACGAAGACGCCATCTTTTCAGATTGCGAGAGGTACGAGACAGGATAGTCCTCTCTCTCCCATGTTGTTCTTGCTCTATCTGGATCCCTTCCTGAGATCATTGCAGAGAGATGATGGTATAATGGGGCTCCCGGAGGGAGACTCTCAACTACGAGTATTGGCATATGCTGACGATATGTTACTGACGTTAGCCGACCCACAGGTTTCCCTGAAAAGAGCATTAGCCATCCTAGATGAATTTAGCCTATATTCGGGATTGATACTCAACCTTCAAAAATCGCTGGCACTTCCCCTGTCTCGAGGACTTCCTGCTCAGTGGAGGGGACCTTTTCCATTACAATGGGCTACCACTTCTCTGAAATACTTAGGTATACAAATACCGATAGACATCACCAGCCTCTATTCAGAGAATGTCCTACCACTCTTGACGCTTACACGACAGAAATTGTCACTTTGGAGGGACTTTCCGATATCACTTATGGGTAAAATTGCTTTATATAATATGGTGTTGTTGCCCCAGTGGCTCTATATATTTCAAATGCTCCCTATTTTATTGTCTGTCAAACATGAGAGGGAGGTGGGGAAATACCTCACTTCTTATTTATGGAATGGAAAAAAGGCCAGAATTTCACTGTCTGTTTTGATGCTTCCTAGGGCGCAGGGGGGACTGGGCCTTCATAGTTTACGATTGTTCTCTCAGGCGTGTCAAATGAGACACCTGAGTGATTGGTTCCGGGGGACTAGCCATTTTTCGGCTACTTCTTCGGAACTAGTCCTATGTTCCCCATACCACTTTAGCTATCTGCTGCACGCTTTGCGTCTCCCGGGGGGTCCACCACCTCTTGGAAAGTTTCTTTTTCAACCGTTACGTCAAGTGTGGAGACGTTTGTGTAAAATGCTAAAGATCAACCATACCGCTACAGCGTACTTACCTTTCTTGGACAATAAAGACTTTCCACCTGGGACATCTAGGTTTCCGGTATCTGTGTGGAGAACGTCAAATTTGCACTATATCTCACAGGTGGTAACAGCACAGGGCACGGTGCCATCCTTTGCGGTGATGCAGACTGAATATAGTTGGACGCCTCGGGACTGGTTGGCATATGCTCAGATGACATCTTATATTAGATCTCTCCCACCGGAAGGGCTCACGAACCAATGTCAGGAGACAATTTCGGAAGCGTTATGTTTAACAGCACAGACACAAATCCCTTTGAAATTTCATTTACGCTTTTTACGGGACAGTCTGGGGTCAATTTCTTATGATGCCTATGCGGCCCGCTGGACGGGGGATCTGCCCTGTGAGGTGAATGGTCAACATATACAACAGGGTCTTCACTCTATTCACTCTTTTACCTCTCACGTGACCCTTATTGAAATGAACTATAAGTTCTACTTACGACTCTACAGATCACCAACTTACCTGTATCGTGCTAACCTCAGAGCATCGGATACGTGTCTGAAATGCGCTCATCCAGGAGCAACGCTGGGACACCAGTTCTGGTCGTGTCCATTGATAGTGGACTTTTGGACTCAACTTCAGCGGCATATTACTTCCATGTGGCATCAGGGATATGTTAATCGTCCGGAATTGCTGTTCACGATGGACTCACTCCCCCGGGGGTCTCCGAGAGGTTTCCGAGGTTTTTTGGCCCGGACTTTCCTCATGGGAAAGAAAACTATACTACATTGCTGGATTGTATCAGACCCACCAACTTTGTCATTCTGGAGAATTCTGATGCTTCGTCAAGCCTCGATGGAGCGTATGTCCTTAACTTCATTGGACTCACCTAGAGGCCGGTTATTTAGTTCTGTTTGGGAACCATTTTGGTTAACGTTGACTCATAAAGCACGAAGTCACTTATTGAACCTGTAATACTTCAATAGATGGAGAATGATCATTGTTACTGTGGGATGTTGGGTGGGTGGGTGTTGGGGATAGGGAGGGGGAGGGGGAGGGTGGGGGGAGGATAATGGTTTGACTTGTGTGATGTTATTTTCTTGCAAAATCAATAAACATATTTAAACATAACAGTATCAAAGGCAGCAGACAGGTCAAGAAGGATAAGGATCGAGTAAAGACCTTTAGATCTGTCCATGAATAAGTCACTGCAGACTTTAGTGAAGGCACTCTCTGTGGAGTGTTGGGGGCGAAAGCCAGATTGTAGAGGATCGAGAAGCTGCCGAGTTGAAAGGAAGTCCAGGCAGTGACGGAGAACAGCACGCTGGAGTAGCTTGCATAGGAAGTAGACCCTAGACAGCTGCATACATGTTCTTACCCAGCTCAAAATTCCTAAATATATACCTTCTAATACATGAATTTTTAAAAAGTGATCCTCCCTTTTCCAGATTATTAATTTCTACAAATTTTATAATAGGGCAACTACGTGAAAAATTCAAAAAGGTGCTTATGTGTTTTTTGATTTCTCTCCTATTCTCTACTCCTCTTTCCTATCCATGGTTGTAATTCTTTTCCTTTTCTGAGTTTTCCTTACTTTTTATTTTGTGAACTGCTTTGATTGCTCACAATGAAAGTTAGTACATCAAGTACCATTAAATAAACATAAAATAAACCTGTACCATAACCTCTAGTAGCATACACAAACTCTCATAGAAATTTACTTCTACTGTTAAGAAAGTGCAAATGTGGGCAAATACTGTAAGCATGAATATATCACAAATCCACCCATCCCACCCAAACTATCCCCACAGGAATGTCTACACACTATCCTAAAACAGTTCACTCCAACTTAGATAGTATAGTAGCACTAGATAATATATCAATGTTTTATAAATTCTTTTTTTAGTCCAGTTTCTTTACAATAGTACATGTTAGGAATTCAGATATCCACCCTTATCAATAGATACAGCTGGTGGGATTCTTCATGATTCCAAGTACTATTTCCCAACTATTTACTTATTTCAATTATTTTATATAGATATAATAAATAATAGACTTAGCTTATTCAAAGTCCATTCCCCTTCCCAATGCATTTTGCCAAACTTTCTCAAGGTCGGGGGAACTGGACATTACAGCATAGCTTCTCCTAGTATAACCAGCCATTTGAATGCTGTAATGTCAGAGGAGAGGCGGGACCACGACAGAGGAAATAGCTCCGAAGAAGTACAAAGATCGCTAGCACCGCAATCTTGTTTGCAGGCTGTTCCTGGAAGGTAAACAGTGCGGGGAGGCCAGGGGGGAAGCGGGAGGCCAGGGGAGTGGAAGCAGCACTTCCCGACTGACCCTCCCCCCCTCGCCCTCTAAAGCAGGTGCGGCATCTGCCGGCCAGCAAGAGCAGCGCTGACACTCCTGCTTTAGGGGGCGAGGGGGGAGGGTCAGGCAAATCGGGAAGCTGATTTTTTTTTTTTTACCGATTCGAATGGATTCACCCGAAGTGAATCGGTGAACCGATTCGAATCGTGAATCGGGCAGCACTACTGGGAACCATAGAGACCAGTGTTCTGATGCAAATGGACCAGATTTATCTGCACCAAAAATACATCTGCCCTACTTCTTTAAACTATGGATTCTTCTCCTTGATATCTGTGAATATAGGAGACAAAGAGATGAATCATGATTGTGTAGCAGGCACCAATTGTGAATATCTGTTACTCCATCAAAAATTACAGAGACCAGGGACTTGAAGTTACAAACAGGAGGAAATATGTTGTCCCTTATTAACTTGTACTGGTTGCCTTTAGAAGCTAGAATTCAGTTTAAAATATGTATGTTAGTTTTAAAAATTTTATATGCTAAGATTAATCTAAGCTAGGGCTAGATCTTATCTTCCTTTTTTTTTTCCAAGCGAGACAATGACAGGAAGGTCACCAGCTGGGAAGGATCAAAGAAAACAAATTTCTGAGAAGAATAATACACTATGCATTTGCATGGGTGACGTAAATAAAAAGTTGCCCCTAAGGCCAACACCCCTGGCTTTAATAATAGAAATTCTTTACGAAACCTCTGGGTTTCTCTGGCAAGATCAAGATACATTTGTATCTGCATTCCTAAGAATATTTTCAGTTTATTTTTAAAGAAGAGTCTCAGTAACCAATTTTTGTCTGGGGCCAATGCCACTGTTAATAATAGGGTTGCTGGTACTGCCTTTTCAATATTCGAGGATTCCAGTAAAGTGGTCACATCCAAATTTTCCTGCTCAACCTCTTGTTGTTGTTTCTGTTTATTAATAGGAAGGTAGTAAACTTGTGTAAATGGTGGTATCATATTTTCAGACAAACCCAAAATTTCCATCATATATCTTTTCAGTATCTTCCAAGGAGTAATCATTAAGACCTTAGGAAAATTTACCAATCTTAGATTATTTCCACGGGAAAAGTTTTCCAAGGACTCTTAACTTTCTCCTAAGATTGGTATTATCTTTAATTAATGTTTCATAAATTTGTTTGGCCTTAGATGACTCCTGGTTAATGCTGACAAACTCTTTTCTAAGCTCTATTGTTTCCTTCTTCAAATCTTGAATATCTTTATCATGATGTTTTACTTTTTCTTCTATTTGATTTAATTGAGGTTTTAACAAATTTGGAATATTGGCAACCAGGTCCCAGATAGTTTCTAGTGTTACCTCACGGGGTCTCTGAAGATGAAAAGAATAGACTGCAGATGCTTCTCCCACTGGTGAAACTGCCTGTTGAGCATTCTCCTGGATCTGTCCATTCTCCTCTGCTGTCGACTCCTCAGTTTCTTCATACAGACTCTCTTGAAAATGTAGAGAGTCTGGATCCCTGCTCCCTCCGTGATTCACAACTGCTTCCAGGGCAGGACATACTCCCTCTTTGGAGAGTTCCCCCGCCTGCGGAGAGCTGGTAACCTGAGGGCGTGGGGGCGGGGCCCTTGTGTCTCAAGTCCCAAAGAGATTGCCTCCATTCTGCCCATTCAGGGCGTCTCTAGCGGGAGCGCCTCCGACTGTAGGGAACTTTGCATACGATGGATCATCTCCTCAATATTACCCAGCCCGCGTCCGCCGGAGCTCCGCGAGGCCCCAGCCGTGCTCCGACCTCTCCGTTTGGGCATCTTGTGGAAAATTTACCCAGCGATCCAAAAGTAAGTAAGGAGCTCACCAACGCGTGACGCTCAGCTTAGACAATCAGCGGCCATTCTTTGTTTTTTTTCTTATTTTAAACTGTCCTTTGTACTTCTAGATCCTCAAAGTGGACTTGAGTTTAAAATTTAAGTAATATAATGGAGTTTTGTTTTTTGTTTTTTCTTACTTTAACTTGAAAATATGGATACGTATTATTCACTTGTTTCTTAGTATTTTGGACTTAAATATGATGTACATGGTTATGTATCCTTAAACTTAAATTTTACTTTCTGTACAAGTTTATACTTGATAATTAATTATAAAATGATAAATAAATAAATAAATAAATAAAATTAAAAAATTAAAAAAAAAATTTTATATGGTGATACACCACATTATATGAATTCTGTAGCACAATTAATTATTTATGAAAAAGATTTTGCTTGCAGAATCAATTGTTATTCTGTCAGAAATGTTCAGTCAAAAAGGGTTTTTTTTCCTCAGTGCTTTCTTTTCAGGTACCTAGTTTGGAACAATTTATCATCATCAATCGGACTTAGTCATGGGACTTTTAAAAAGGCAGTGAAGACTATTTAATACATTTTTATTAACTTGAATTTAAAGTTATGTTATTATATAGTCTGATGCTTATTGTAGGTTTGTGTTCACTTTTGTTTAGAACATTTCTCCCTGTTTTTGTCCAGGAATTTTTATTTGCTACCCGGACAAAACCGGAATAAGGTAGCTGCGAAATTTAAGAATTAAGATAACAGCTTTATGTAGATAGAGATTAATATTTTTCCATTTTTTTTCTCATCCTTCCATATCACAGTGCACAAGATGCTTTACAAAAGGATAAGAAAGCTGCACACTGGTGTGATGGAAGCATGCAATGCATTTGTTTATGCGATTTTTACAAACAGATACTAACAGCTCTTAAAATTCAGATTAAAAAAAAAAAAAAAGAGGCTAGTGGATTTTTTTTTTTTACATTACCTGGAGAAACAGCATAAGCACTAAAATCCTGTATTCCCTCTTTTTTCAGCAGTTGCTCATCAATGACAAAGTTGCCGGTGAAATCCTTTGGTTTTGTTATTATGGAATATGCTGCATCTGCCATAATAGCAGGAGTCCGACACTGCTTCTCTATACCCGAGCCTCCCAGCATCTCCATAGCAGCCGTATGAATTGCTGCAAATAAAAAAAATGCAAAATTTCAGCAATCTGAAGCTTACCACTTTATGGTTCCCATTTAAAGGAGCCTAATGTGACAGAGTACACTGCACTGCAATATTAACTGTCCATTTTTGCATATGGGGTGCTTCTTAAGAATACTAGTATTACTACTACTTATCAGTTCAGGCACATGTAGCATTGAATAAAAAGGACATTAGAGCTGTACTAACAGCATATTTGATTATCCAGCTAAATATGAACAATGGAAAATAATAGTCAGCCAAATACCGAATGCAAATAATGAACATTGAGCATAATAAAAGAGGTAATGAGAAATCAGAGATCAAGTGTTTATTTCAGTAGGAAATAGCACAGTAGAGCCCAGGATTATTCATATTCCAATTTAAATCACTATTTGGACAAATACGAATAATGTATTCAGGGCACTTTTGGGGCCAAATTGAATTGAATAAGAATATTCAGTACAGCCCTACTCATAGTCTTGATCTTAGTGTAAATCTAGAAAAGTCAATGTTCAGTATAATGAATACCATGCTAAATATGACGACATGCCAATTTGCATTACCTCATTCCAAATAAAATCAAAATGTCATCACAATCAGTTTCTAGCCTGTGGCACAATTATATGAAGAACCTGTTTTTCCAATATAAAGCCCAGATAAAACACCAAAAGGATCCATTACAACCTCCACCCATGGAACCGCAAAGTCAGAAATGGCATAGAGTAGAACAAAAAAAGAGATTACAGAGACAATGAGAATATTTGCTGATATTAATATTTTTATTTCTTGTTAGACAAAATAAAAATAAGAGATTTTAAGGGGGTAGATTTTAAGAAAAGTTATGGAGAACCGGGTCAAGGTTAACTTTCTTCAACTCTGATATCTGGAAATAGATCTGGCACTTGGTCGCCATACCTTAAGAAGGATATGGCGTTACTCGAGAGAGTTCAGAGAAGAGCGACACGTCTGATAAAAGGGATGGAAAACCTTTCATACGCTGAGAGATTGGAGAAACTGGGTCTCTTTTCCCTGGAGAAGAGGAGACTTAGAGGGGATATGATAGAGACTTATAAGATCATGAGGGGCATAGAGAGAGTAGAGAAGGAAAGGTTCTTCAAACTGTCAAATAATAAAAGAACAAGAGGGCATCCGGAAAAGTTGAAAGGGGACAGATTCAATACAAATGCCAGGAAGTTCTTCTTTACCCAACGTGTGGTGGACACTTGGGATGCGCTTCCAGAGGACGTTATAGGGCAGAATACAGTACTGGGATTTAAGAGAGGATTGGACATTTTTCTGCTGGAAAAGGGAATAGAAGGGTATAAATAGAGGATTACTGCTCAGGTCCTGGACCTGTTGGGCCGCCGCGTGAGCGGACTGCTGGGCAGGATGGACCTCAGGTCTGACCCAGCAGAGGCATTGCTTATGTTCTTATGTTCTTATGGACATAACATGGTACTGGATAACACTTTACAGACAATTATGCATAGGCTATGCAAAATGTACGCATATGGAAAACATTTTATTTTCAAAAATGTTCTTGCCTGGCCATATATCGTAGTAGAAATAAGGGATACAAGTTCAATTTATGAGCTCAAGCTGGCTAGGGAAACAATGGGTGGAAGGGAAGTCTCAGCCACTGCAAATTGATACCTGGTATAGAGCTGCTGCATCATTTAAACAGAGTGGATTTTTTTTTTTTTTTAAGAAGGACATCCTCCATGTATTTGTGAGCAAAAGCTTGTACATCATCATCCAACAGAAGTCAGTTTCCACCTTCTCTGCTACCTTGGTCTCTAGTGGTTCCTTTAAGCCGCATTGCTGTATGGAGGCCCATGCAGCTCAAAAGAACAGTCGGGTCTAAGACAGCCGAAGAGGAGGTGGAAGTAGCGTGATGTACAGCTGTGCAGCAACTCTATCTTGCTGCACTATAGTAGTGCATGTACAAGAATGCGGAGTGTCTGGAAAAAATGCGGAGCGTCTGTAGAGGGTCTGGAGGATGTTTGCAGAGGGGGGATCTGGAAAAAAAGGTGGATGAGGTTCGTGTGTGCATGCCATAGGGATTGGAGGGCTGCAGAAAGGTGCATGGGGTAATGTATGCCATGAGAGGGGTGGCTAAAGTATGGGTGGATAAGGTGGTGAGTGTCATGGAGTGGAAGGCTAGAAAAAGTGGTTGAGGAGATATGAGCATCTGGGGGGAGATGTCAGCTCTTATAATGAGAGAAATCTATTTATAAGTGTGCAGAATTTTCAAATACTGTGTACATAACTTTGACTTTTTTTTGTGCAGGAATTTCCCCAGGCAGAGGAGATTACGGCATGTTTTCCTAAATTCTAACAGAAACTTCACACATTTCTGAGGGGATCTTATTAAATCTGATAAATCTATACTTCTGCCCTGTGTGTGTGAGGTGGAGCCTGAAGGCTCCAATTTTGGAGAAAATGATACAATAGCATTTCAAAAGCTAAAATCAGAGAAGGCACCAGGACTAAGATGGATTCAAACATTTGAGACTTCTGGCTCCCCAGACAGCCCACTTGTATATTAAAGTAATTGAGAATGCCTGTCTAGATTGCTGCTGATGCTGCTGGTTTGTTATAAGGTATTTCTTTCTTTCTCGTGCTTCGGATGGGAGAGATGGGTCGGCAGGGGGGGAGGGGCACAGCAGCGGCAGGGGGATAGAAAGAAGCTGCAAGGGTTCTGCTGCACAAGGGGATGGATGAGAGGGGAGGAAAGATGCTGCAGTGGTTTCCCAGCCCTAGATGATACGGATGAGACGAAGCTCAAGGCTCCCGCCCCTCCCTCAAGCATGCCACAGTATGTGGTACATGGATGTCCCTCCGTCAGCCATCAGGCACAAACTTGACATGAAACGGTGTCAAAACACCCTGAGGAGTCCATCCCAATCGATTTTAGTAAAAATCAAAAGGATTTGAGGCAGAGAAAGGCTTCATAAAAAAAGATCGTTTAAAATCCAAGATGGCCACTGCCAGAAATATCATACCAAAAAGGCCTGTAGGGACTTTTTTTGAAAATAAAAAAAACCCACAGAAATTGAGGTTTTAGAGGTGGGTGACCTGACCATGACCTCAGAAACCCTAAAAAATGAAGTTTTTTGACACCCCCCGCTCCCGTTTTCCCTTAGGAAATAATGGGGCTGTACTTACAGATCTGTCAGCTTTCTTGCAGCCAGAGAGAATGGAAAGGACTTTCTGCCTCAGAAGTTCAATGAAATGGCTCCAAACCAGGATATCTTTGGGTGGCAGTTTGACTGATCCCGATCTCCACCCCTACGGAACCTTGAATTGCAACAGGGGGGGGGGGGCAAATATATGGAGCCCATGGCCTGCGCTCAAGCCTCTGAAAAATTCAGAAGGTGAATTGGCTCCCAGGGGAATGGACCCCAAGCCCTGAAGTAGCACACAGCTGGCTGGCTCCACAGGTCCATTCGAAGGTTTGCCCTTGCAAGCTGCAGTCCATTCAAATAAGACCAAAATAAGGGGTCTCGGGGCATCGAAGCCTCAAAAGCTAAAAACTTATAACCAAAAATAATAAAAACTAAACAGAGCAGATCAGAAACAACTCTGTACAGTTTGCTTATAGAAAGAAAAACTGAAGGGGACACTCCACTGGGAATGAGGAAGATACGGAAAGCTGTGAGTGACACACTTATGCAAAGCTGGTTTGTGGCTGGGGATTGATAACCTAACATACAGATTCCTGTGTAGATATAACAGAATGCTGGATATGTTTTCCAAATATATAGGAATTGATATGGCTTGCTAAGCCTCATCTGACATGCAGCTGGATTCTGAGCTATTGCCCGATTTGATATTTCTCAAACTCTGTGGTTGAGAGAGACTATGTGCAGAACTTGCCATCTCCTGGATCTGGTGTAAGGAACCTCATTGAATTCGGGAGATAATTTGTGGGGGGAGGAGGAGACTAGGAACTTTATGTCTATGTTACAAGGTTCTCTCTCTTCAATGTCCAAGAATACAACTTATATGTTCTGTTAATTCTTCTTTCACTTCAGATATACATCATGCTTGCTATGGACCTCAGAACCACCCACCTCCACCGTTATTTGTAGAATTCTAAACGGAGAGCTCTTGGGTGTATATCTCCTCACCGGTCCCAAGCTTTAATTCTTAATATAAATCGTTTTAACTCTCTGTACTTTAATCGTGTTTCTTAAGTATGTACTTATCTTATCAAGTAGTACAGCGGCAGGACCCGACATGTTTTGCTTCCGCTTCGTCAGGGATCCATGCATAACCTCTAACATCCACTCCGCTCTTTAGTACAGAGAGTTAAAACGATTTATATTAAGAACTAGCTGATGCCCCGGCGTTGCACGGGTATTTAATTATAGCAATAACACTGTAAATGGATTCAAATAAAGATACTTTATAGTGGTGAATGAAAGTATTTTTTTACAGCTTAATAAAAAGTACAATATTCAAATTATAAAGTGAAATATTTGACAAAATGAATACAATACAACTAACGCAAAATGTGATTATAAACAACAATTTTAGTTTCACCTCCTGGAGCAAGAACATTTAAATTCTTGGGTGAACCCACCCTTGAGCAAGCAAAATAGAGTTGTGGGCCGTGAGACCCCCAGAACATATCACCCCAGGTAGTGAGGGATCTGCATACCAAGTTTCGTCCAAATCGGTCAAGCCGTTTTTGAATTACAGTGAGAATGGCAGCTTTTTACATATTTTCCATTGACATGAATGGGTGAAATCTGATTTTCTGTTTGTAGCTCCGCCCACGTGTGCAGGAGGGCCGCGAGACCCCCAGAACATATCAACCCAGGTAGTGAGGAATCTGCATACCAAGTTTCGTTCAAATCGGTCAAGCCGGTTTTGAATTACTGTGAGAATGGCAGCTTTTTACATTTTTTCCATTGACATGAATGGGTGAAATCTGATTTTCTGTTTGTAGCTCCGCCCACGTGTGCAGGTGGGCCGCGAGACCCCCAGAACATATCACCCCAGGTAGTGAGGGATCTGCATACCAAGTTTTGTCCAAATTGGTCACAGTGAGAATGGCAGCTTTTTACATTTTTTCCATTGACGTGAATGGGTGAAATCTGATTTTCTGTTTGTAGCTCCACCCACGTGTGCAGGAGGGCTGCGAGACCCCCAGAACATATCAACCCAGGTAGTGAGGGATCTGCATACCAAGTTTCGTTCAAATCGGTCAAGCCGTTTGTGAATTACTGTGAGAATGGCAGCTTTTTACATTTTTTCCATTGACATGAATGGGTGAAATCTGATTTTCTGTTTGTAGCTCCGCCCATGTGTGCAGGGGGGGCCGCGAGACCCCCAGAACATATCACCCCAGGTAGTGAGGGATCTGCATACCAAGTTTCGTTCAAATCGGTCAAGCCGTTTGTGAATTATTGTGAGAATGGCAGCTTTTTACATTTTTTCCATTGACATGAATGGGTGAAATCTGATTTTCTGTTTGTAGCTCCGCCCACGTGTGCAGGGGGGCCAGGGGACACCCAGAACATATCACCCCAGGTAGTGAGGGATCTGCATACCAAGTTTCGTTCAAATCGGTCAAGCCGTTTTTGAATTACTGTGAGAATGGCAGCTTTTTACATTTTTTCCATTGACATGAATGGGTGAAATCTGATTTTATGTTTGTAGCTCCGCCCACGTGTGCAGGTGGGCCGCGAGACCCCCAGAACATATCATCCCAGGTAGTGAGGGATCTGCATACCAAGTTTCGTTCAAATCGGTCAAGCCGTTTTTGCGTGATCGCGGCACATACACACACACATACATACCTTCGATTTTATATATATAGACTAGCTAATGCCCCGGCGTTGCACGGGTATTTAATTATAGCAATAACACTGTAAATGGATTCAAATAAAGATACTTTATAGTGGTGAATGAAAGTATTTTTTTACAGCTTAATAAAAAGTACAATATTCAAATTATAAAGTGAAATATTTGACAAAATGAATACAATACAACTAACGCAAAACGTGATTATAAACAACAATTTTAGTTTCACCTCCTGGAGCAAGAACATATAAATTCTTGGGTGAACCCACCCTTGAGCAAGCAAATAGAGTTGTGGGCCGTGAGATCCCCAGAACATATCACCCCAGGTAGTGAGGGATCTGCATACCAAGTTTCGTCCAAATCGGTCAAGCCGTTTTTGAATTACAGTGAGAATGGCAGCTTTTTACATATTTTCCATTGACATGAATGGGTGAAATCTGATTTCCTGTTTGTAGCTCCGCCCACGTGTGCAGGAGGGCCGCGAGACCCCCAGAACATATCAACCCAGGTAGTGAGGGATCTGCATAACAAGTTTCGTTCAAATCGGTCAAGCCGGTTTTGAATTACTGTGAGAATGGCAGCTTTTTACATTTTTTCCATTGACATGAATGGTTGAAATCTGATTTTCTGTTTGTAGCTCCGCCCACGTGTGCAGGTGGGCCGCGAGACCCCCAGAACATATCACCCCAGGTAGTGAGGGATCTGCATACCAAGTTTCGTCCAAATTGGTCACAGTGAGAATGGCAGCTTTTTACATTTTTTCCATTGACATGAATGGGTGAAATCTGATTTTCTGTTTGTAGCTCCACCCACGTATGCAGGAGGGCCGCGAGACCCCCAGAACATATCAACCCAGGTAGTGAGGGATCTGCATACCAAGTTTCGTTCAAATCGGTCAAGCCGTTTGTGAATTACTGTGAGAATGGCAGCTTTTTACATTTTTTCCATCGACATGAATGGGTGAAATCTGATTTTCTGTTTGTAGCTCCGCCCACGTGTGCAGGGGGGCCGTGAGATCCCCAGAACATATCACCCCAGGTAGTGAGGGATCTGCATACCAAGTTTCGTCCAAATTGGTCAAGCCGTTTTTGAATTACTGTGAGAATGGCAGCTTTTTACATTTTTTCCATTGACATGAATGGGTGAAATCTGATTTTATGTTTGTAGCTCCGCCCACGTGTGCAGGTGGGCCGCGAGACCCCCAGAACATATCATCCCAGGTAGTGAGGGATCTGCATACCAAGTTTCGTTCAAATCGGTCAAGCCGTTTTTGCGTGATCGCGGCACATACACACACACATACATACCTCCGATTTTATATATATAGACTAGCTAATGCCCCGGCGTTGCACGGGTATTTAATTATAGCAATAACACTGTAAATGGATTCAAATAAAGATACTTTATAGTGGTGAATGAAAGTATTTTTTTACAGCTTAATAAAAAGTACAATATTCAAATTATAAAGTGAAATATTTGACAAAATGAATACAATACAACTAACGCAAAATGTGATTATAAACAACAATTTTAGTTTCACCTCCTGGAGCAAGAACATTTAAATTCTTGGGTGAACCCACCCTTGAGCAAGCAAAATAGAGTTGTGGGCCGTGAGACCCCCAGAACATATCACCCCAGGTAGTGAGGGATCTGCATACCAAGTTTCGTCCAAATCGGTCAAGCCGTTTTTGAATTACAGTGAGAATGGCAGCTTTTTACATATTTTCCATTGACATGAATGGGTGAAATCTGATTTTCTGTTTGTAGCTCCGCCCACGTGTGCAGGAGGGCCGCGAGACCCCCAGAACATATCAACCCAGGTAGTGAGGAATCTGCATACCAAGTTTCGTTCAAATCGGTCAAGCCGGTTTTGAATTACTGTGAGAATGGCAGCTTTTTACATTTTTTCCATTGACATGAATGGGTGAAATCTGATTTTCTGTTTGTAGCTCCGCCCACGTGTGCAGGTGGGCCGCGAGACCCCCAGAACATATCACCCCAGGTAGTGAGGGATCTGCATACCAAGTTTTGTCCAAATTGGTCACAGTGAGAATGGCAGCTTTTTACATTTTTTCCATTGACGTGAATGGGTGAAATCTGATTTTCTGTTTGTAGCTCCACCCACGTGTGCAGGAGGGCTGCGAGACCCCCAGAACATATCAACCCAGGTAGTGAGGGATCTACATACCAAGTTTCGTTCAAATCGGTCAAGCCGTTTGTGAATTACTGTGAGAATGGCAGCTTTTTACATTTTTTCCATTGACATGAATGGGTGAAATCTGATTTTCTGTTTGTAGCTCCGCCCATGTGTGCAGGGGGGGCCGCGAGACCCCCAGAACATATCACCCCAGGTAGTGAGGGATCTGCATACCAAGTTTCGTTCAAATCGGTCAAGCCGTTTGTGAATTATTGTGAGAATGGCAGCTTTTTACATTTTTTCCATTGACATGAATGGGTGAAATCTGATTTTCTGTTTGTAGCTCCGCCCACGTGTGCAGGGGGGCCAGGGGACACCCAGAACATATCACCCCAGGTAGTGAGGGATCTGCATACCAAGTTTCGTTCAAATCGGTCAAGCCGTTTTTGAATTACTGTGAGAATGGCAGCTTTTTACATTTTTTTCCATTGACATGAATGGGTGAAATCTGATTTTATGTTTGTAGCTCCGCCCACGTGTGCAGGTGGGCCGCGAGACCCCCAGAACATATCATCCCAGGTAGTGAGGGATCTGCATACCAAGTTTCGTTCAAATCGGTCAAGCCGTTTTTGCGTGATCGCGGCACATACACACACACATACATACCTTCGATTTTATATATATAGACTAGCTAATGCCCCGGCGTTGCACGGGTATTTAATTATAGCAATAACACTGTAAATGGATTCAAATAAAGATACTTTATAGTGGTGAATGAAAGTATTTTTTTACAGCTTAATAAAAAGTACAATATTCAAATTATAAAGTGAAATATTTGACAAAATGAATACAATACAACTAACGCAAAACGTGATTATAAACAACAATTTTAGTTTCACCTCCTGGAGCAAGAACATATAAATTCTTGGGTGAACCCACCCTTGAGCAAGCAAATAGAGTTGTGGGCCGTGAGATCCCCAGAACATATCACCCCAGGTAGTGAGGGATCTGCATACCAAGTTTCGTCCAAATCGGTCAAGCCGTTTTTGAATTACAGTGAGAATGGCAGCTTTTTACATATTTTCCATTGACATGAATGGGTGAAATCTGATTTCCTGTTTGTAGCTCCGCCCACGTGTGCAGGAGGGCCGCGAGACCCCCAGAACATATCAACCCAGGTAGTGAGGGATCTGCATAACAAGTTTCGTTCAAATCGGTCAAGCCGGTTTTGAATTACTGTGAGAATGGCAGCTTTTTACATTTTTTCCATTGACATGAATGGTTGAAATCTGATTTTCTGTTTGTAGCTCCGCCCACGTGTGCAGGTGGGCCGCGAGACCCCCAGAACATATCACCCCAGGTAGTGAGGGATCTGCATACCAAGTTTCGTCCAAATTGGTCACAGTGAGAATGGCAGCTTTTTACATTTTTTCCATTGACATGAATGGGTGAAATCTGATTTTCTGTTTGTAGCTCCACCCACGTATGCAGGAGGGCCGCGAGACCCCCAGAACATATCAACCCAGGTAGTGAGGGATCTGCATACCAAGTTTCGTTCAAATCGGTCAAGCCGTTTGTGAATTACTGTGAGAATGGCAGCTTTTTACATTTTTTCCATCGACATGAATGGGTGAAATCTGATTTTCTGTTTGTAGCTCCGCCCACGTGTGCAGGGGGGCCGTGAGATCCCCAGAACATATCACCCCAGGTAGTGAGGGATCTGCATACCAAGTTTCGTCCAAATTGGTCAAGCCGTTTTTGAATTACTGTGAGAATGGCAGCTTTTTACATTTTTTCCATTGACATGAATGGGTGAAATCTGATTTTATGTTTGTAGCTCCGCCCACGTGTGCAGGTGGGCCGCGAGACCCCCAGAACATATCATCCCAGGTAGTGAGGGATCTGCATACCAAGTTTCGTTCAAATCGGTCAAGCCGTTTTTGCGTGATCGCGGCACATACACACACACATACATACCTCCGATTTTATATATATAGACTAGCTAATGCCCCGGCGTTGCACGGGTATTTAATTATAGCAATAACACTGTAAATGGATTCAAATAAAGATACTTTATAGTGGTGAATGAAAGTATTTTTTTACAGCTTAATAAAAAGTACAATATTCAAATTATAAAGTGAAATATTTGACAAAATGAATACAATACAACTAACGCAAAACGTGATTATAAACAACAATTTTAGTTTCACCTCCTGGAGCAAGAACATATAAATTCTTGGGTGAACCCACCCTTGAGCAAGCAAATAGAGTTGTGGGCCGTGAGATCCCCAGAACATATCACCCCAGGTAGTGAGGGATCTGCATACCAAGTTTCGTCCAAATCGGTCAAGCCGTTTTTGAATTACAGTGAGAATGGCAGCTTTTTACATATTTTCCATTGACATGAATGGGTGAAATCTGATTTCCTGTTTGTAGCTCCGCCCACGTGTGCAGGAGGGCCGCGAGACCCCCAGAACATATCAACCCAGGTAGTGAGGGATCTGCATAACAAGTTTCGTTCAAATCGGTCAAGCCGGTTTTGAATTACTGTGAGAATGGCAGCTTTTTACATTTTTTCCATTGACATGAATGGTTGAAATCTGATTTTCTGTTTGTAGCTCCGCCCACGTGTGCAGGTGGGCCGCGAGACCCCCAGAACATATCACCCCAGGTAGTGAGGGATCTGCATACCAAGTTTCGTCCAAATTGGTCACAGTGAGAATGGCAGCTTTTTACATTTTTTCCATTGACATGAATGGGTGAAATCTGATTTTCTGTTTGTAGCTCCACCCACGTATGCAGGAGGGCCGCGAGACCCCCAGAACATATCAACCCAGGTAGTGAGGGATCTGCATACCAAGTTTCGTTCAAATCGGTCAAGCCGTTTGTGAATTACTGTGAGAATGGCAGCTTTTTACATTTTTTCCATTGACATGAATGGGTGAAATCTGATTTTCTGTTTGTAGCTCCGCCCACGTGTGCAGGGGGGCCGTGAGATCCCCAGAACATATCACCCCAGGTTGTAAGGGATCTGCATACCAAGTTTCGTTCAAATCGGTCAAGCCGTTTGTGAATTACAGTGAGAATGGCAGCTTTTTACATTTTTTCCATTGACATGGATGGGTGAAATCTGATTTTCTGTTTGTAGCTCCGCCCACGTGTGCAGGGGGGCCGTGAGATCCCCAGAACATATCAACCCAGGTAGTGAGGGATCTGCATACCAAGTTTCGTTCAAATCGGTCAAGCCGTTTGTGAATTACAGTGAGAATGGCAGCTTTTTACATTTTTTCCATTGACATGGATGGGTGAAATCTGATTTTCTGTTTGTAGCTCCGCCCACGTGTGCAGGGGGGCCGGGAGACACCCAGAACATATCACCCCAGGTTGTAAGGGATCTGCATACCAAGTTTCGTCCAAATTGGTCACAGTGAGAATGGCAGCTTGTAACATTTTTTCCATTGACATGAATGGGTGAAATGTGATTTTCTGTTTGTAGCTCCGCCCACGTGTGCAGGTGGGCCGCGAGACCCCCAGAACATATCATCCCAGGTAGTGAGGGATCTGCATACCAAGTTTCGTTCAAATCGGTCAAGCCGTTTTTGCGTGATCGCGGCACATACACACACACATACATACCTCCGATTTTATATATATAGAAGATAGATTAAAGCTTGGGACCGGTGAGGAGATATACACCCAAGAGCTCTCCATTTAGAATTCTACAAATAACGGTGGAGGTGGGTGGTTCTGAGGTCCATAACAAGCATGATGTATATCTGAAGTGAAAGAAGAATTAACAGAACATATAGAGTTGTATTCTTGGACATTGAAGAGAGAGAGAGAGATTGTTGGTTCCAAGATTAAAGATTCAGCCTACATTTGGTGGTATGTTACAAGGTTGGCATGAATGTATTGTTCATATTATTCTCTATGATATTATTTTAACTATTTTTATGGTTGTTAATAAAAATACATTACAAAAAACAGCAGAGGACTTCTCCAGCCTAAATTTTCAAAGGGAAACTATTAATATGACAGTGGCCCCCACCAGAGGATAGAGAAACACAATTTCCTTTCTTTACACATTTACAATGTTGCACTACTGCCTGCTGTTCAACTAGTGACAACTTTTCCTCAGGCTCTAGCAGCAACCCTTCTTCTCGTGCTTCTTGCATTTCTATCCCTCCTCAGCACCCCCCCTCCCCCCCACCCCAGAATACTTACAGACATTCTCTGATGTCAATCTAGTACATCTCGCAGAGCTCCCCCATCTTATGCAGAAGCTTCACCAGAATAGCAGAGGAGCTTTCCCTGACTCCCTTCCTATAACTACAGCAGCTTTCTAATGCTCTGCCGCCACTGCCTTCTCACTGGCAGGACCCTAGTAATAGGATATGCAGTTAGTGATACTGAAAGCAGGCAGGGACGGCTCATTCACACAGAAGGGAAGGATTGGAGAACTGTAGACAAAGGTTGAGAGGGGTGAAGGTGAAGGGATAACTGGAAGAAAAGAAAACAGGAGAGAAGTAGGGTGAAGGGAAAAATTTTCATACTGTTATGTTTCACTGTATCTAAGTTTCTATGCTACAGAAGATGAAACTGCTTATCCCATATAAATGCACCAAGCCATTTTAGTTAGGGAGATGCTTATTTCTTTGGAACCCTCAATCTGATATAGCCCATTTTCAAACTTGATATGTCTTTTCACCAGTTTTTCTCCAGGTTAACCTTGGTCTCTTTTATTGGGTTGGAAAACCACCTTTGTTGTTCTGTTGCTTTTACAAATGGCTTATGTACCCCACTCTAGTTTAGGCCTTGAGATTTTTCTTCCTGTCATCTAGACCAGGGGTGGGCAACTCCGGTCCTCGAGGAACGGAATCCAGTCGGGTTTTCAGGATTTCTCCAATGAATATGCACGAGATTTATTTGCATGCACTGCTTTCAATGCATATTCATTGGGGAAATCCTGAAAACCTGACTGGATTCCGGCCCTCGAGGACCGGAGTTTCCCACCACTGATCTAGACCCTTTATTTTTGAGGTATTGGATACTTCCTGGTTTTCCCTGTATTTCAAAACACCAGTTTATTTCTAGATCTCTCTTTCATTGCCCAGTACCTCCAACCCGGTCTTGCTGAAGTTATGGTTCTAGCCATAATCTCTCTGCCCTCCTACAACTGCATGATTGAAACATTATGGGGCTCATAATCGAAAAAGAAAAACGTCCAAAAACCAGGCTAAGTCGGCAGTTGGACGAACATTTCTCAAAAACGTCCAAGCACCGAGAATAAAACCGGGTTTTGGACATATTTAAAAACGACCTAGGCCTTCATAGTGCCGCTCAACGTCCAAAACTAAATGGAGTGTTTCGGGAGGCGTGTCGAGGGCGGGAGTTGGGCGGGACATGGGCCAGCTTAGACTTAGTCGTACAGTATGTAAAACCGAAAGTTTAACAACAGAGCTTAGACGGAACTTAGACGTTGTGACTTAGACCATGTAAAACATGGTCTAAGTCACAAAAACCCACCTAAAATCACCAGATAAGCACTGCAAACACATAAAACAGACCCCCACACACTACCCCAGTGATCACATAACTTTAAAATTCAGCTTCCAGACCATCATCATCTGGCCGCCTGGCATAGGAAAGCCTAGTCGTCCAGCCCAGAAGCAGCTTAAGTCACTTGGGGGTGGGTTAGGGACCCATAGAGAGGAGGATCCATGCCCATAAGCCCCTGTAATCACTGCATTGATACTGAAACGTGTGCACTGCCCTATACACCCCCAAATCCCTTTTATATTGGCATATAAGAGGCTCCTGCAGCCATAAGGGCTATTGGGGTGGTAGATAAGTGGGTCTAGGGGATTCTGGAGGTGGTTTGGGGGGCTCACCTTAACCTATAAGGGAGCTGTAGGGAGGAGAAGCCATGACACCCTTTTTGTGAAGTTCACAGCAGTGCCCTGTAAGGTACCCCACTATTTAGGTCAGTTTTCTTCAACCTTTTTACACCTATGGACTGGTGGAAATAAAATAATTATTTCGTGGACCGGCAAACTAATAAGACTGAAATTTTTAAAAACCCCATTGCCGCCCCGTCCCCGCGAGCTCGGTCCCGTTAACCATCTGATCCCATCTGCACAAGCCTCAAATAGTTATGATTTTATATTGAACATATTTTATCCTATATAATAAAACGCTAGCCGCACATGTGCACTCCTATCTGCGTGTTCCGTATGTCTGTGGCTGCAGGAGTGCGCATGCCCGCTTACTACGTCACCAGCCGCCGATCGCCTCCACAAGCCGGGACCGCAGCCAGCCGCAGATCTCCGTTCCTCCAGCGGGAGGGGGGCAAGAGGGATTGCGGGGAGGAGAGGGATCACGGCCACTCAGCGCCCCCACCGAGGAGCCCAGCAACTTTCCACCCCTTAAACTGACCCACCGCCCGGGACCCGAGTCCTTTGCCGCCCCCCCTTCCCTTCCCGCGGGCCCAACTACAAACCTGGCGATTCCAGCAGCATGTGCAGCAGTCTCCACACGCTGCTTCGGGCCCTTCTACTGCCCTGATTTGCTCTGCCGCATCTCTGATGATGTCATCAGGGACGTGCCAGAGTAAATCAGGCTGTGTCAAGACATTTTCTTCTGTAGCAGTTGCAATCCCTTACCAACACTTATAGTCTCCATGTTTATATAGTACTTAAATTTGATTTTCTAGGACACTTGTGAAAAACATCTTATTTTCGAAAGCCTTTAAACCAGAGGTGTTCAACCTTTTGGCTTCCCTGGGCCGCAATGGCCGAAAAAAAATTTTCTGGGGCCGCACAAACACTAACACTAGCTGATGAGCAAAAAAAAAGGTTGAGCAGGTCCCAAATTTGCAATCACTAATATAGAAGATGTACTTATCTAATAATAAACCTTCATTAAAGGGACACTGTGGAGAAGAACCCAAAAAAGCAGTAATACTTACCCTGACTGAGTGATCCCTCCTCATGTACCGCTGACAGTGGGAGCAGCCACAGGCTTCCCCTTCCATTCTGATGAGCAGGGATGCGTGCTCCTGGTTCTTCCATTCACTTCTATTACAGCTACGGTGAGCCTCTTCAGAGGTGAGCCTCATCAGAGTGGGGATGCTGAATCAGCTGTCAGCAGCGCACATGGAGGATTGTTTAAACAGGGTAAATATTACTGCTTTTTTGGGCCTCCCACTTTGAGCTTAGGCTCCCTCAAAATGAATATCTCCCCTGCTGTAGCTAGTAGGGATCCCCAAGCCTCACCAACTGATGGCTACCTCCTCCCCCTCCAACTTCCCAAGTTCTGCAGCTGGCAGCAATATTGCAGAGCTGTTGCCTTCCCTCCTCCCTTGGCTTTCATGCATGCATAAAAGCAGGGGCAGCTTGAGGATATTGCCATTGGCTGCAAAGCTTGGAGAGTTTAAGTTGCCAGACTGGAGGAAGATGTCTCTAGTTGGCAGGGCTTGGGAATCCCCACTAGTTCAAGTATTTATAAACAGAACTCAGGCAGGGAGAAACTTTGGCGCCCATCCACTAATTGTGGGCTCCAGTCCCTCCCCCAAATCAGCTGTATATGACTACGCCACTGAATACAAAAATAATTGTGATGCACATATCCCAAAACTAACATATTCCAGTTAATAAATTAAGAATTAAACAATTTTTTTCTACCTTGTTGTCTGGATGTTTTGTTTTTCCATCATCTTGGTCCCAGTTTCTCTTTCTGCTTTTTGTCTGTATTCAACTAATTCTCTTTCCAGTGTCTGCTGTCCATTTTTTTTCTCATCTTCTCTCGTTCCATTTCCTTCTTATGCCTGTCTCCAATGTACTGATTTTTCCTTTTCAGCTTTAACTTCTTCTTTTCTTTTTTGCCTCTGTCCACTCAAATCTTGCCTTCTTTCTCACCTTTCTTCTTTTTAAATGTTCAGCTACCTCTTAATTCTCCATCTTCTCTCAGTTCCTAACTCTCCCATTTCCCATCTCACTCCTTTCCCAGCCTCCTATTTCCTACTGTCTACTCCCCATTACTACATTTCTACCACTGTACTCACTGCTCTGTCACTCATCTTGTCATCTCCCTTTTGACCTCATCCACCTGGCTCACCACTTTAAGAATCCCCCTCCATCTCTCCTCTGGTCAGGCTATAATTCATATAAGAGGCCATCCATGCTCTGAGTAGCTTATACTGTAATCTAATCAACAGACATTGAGCACTAAGACTGAGGTGAATCAAGAATCTTTGGCCTGAACATCTGAAGAGGAAAGTAGTCATTGGGAGAGTACAAGTCCAACAGAAGGGGAAGCAAATATACCCATTTGCTGCTGCTAGTTCAAATGAGTTGCATGTGAGCATGGCTTCCGTAGGTAAACAGTAATCAAGGTGTGTTGACATCGTATTATTTCCTTTTTCCCCCCTTATATCTGACAGCTTGGTTGCAGTGGAATCTCTCATGTAACTGATAATAAAATTGAAATTATGTTTATTGAGAGCTTTTATACTGCTACTAAAGTCTGGGGAGTCAATTCAGAGCGGTTTACATGAGCTTCTGTAGAGATGTTACCATACAGAGTTACAAAGAGCTTCTGTGAGGTGTTACAATACATGGGCTCTATACTGAAATACATGGAGCTCTATGGTGGTGTTACAATACAGAATTATTAATACTGGCATGATTATGCTCTAATCACTCCATCTGAAATCTTCAGCCCAAAGATTTGAAGAACACAGATCAATTAGCATTCAGAAGACGCAGGTGTTGTGTGTTGCGAGGACTCTAGGCGCTAATGTCCCGGAGACAGTTGAGATACTGGGGGAAAGATTGTGAGATATGAGATTGTTCTGTGCCTTAAGTAGGCCTGGGGAGGGCCAGCTTATTTACCTGGACAGGTATATTTTGGTGAAATGAGCAAACATGAAATAAAAAATTCAGCCATTATACTTTCTCACATTGCATCAGGATTCACTAGTTAGAAAAACCTGTTGATAGATAGGGCCTAATCCAAGGGCAGGTGAGAATGTGGTATTAGTGGCTATACATAAATATATGAAACTAGAAAATATTGGATAAGCCAGAATATCATAATCAGAATGGCAAAAGCAAAAAAATGGGAATCTAATATATTGATTTCACACATGTGCTATGTGCTTGAAGGAACAGGAAGGCAGACTGGAACATTAGTGTGATTGATAAGCACCATAGCAAATTTACCTCAGATGGCAAAGCTTAAGTTTTATAAGGTTTCTTTGTTCTGAGGTGTGTCCAGCCTGGACTAGGCTGGTCCTCAGGGAAGTTATAGGCAGACAGGAGTTGGCCTCTGACCTGGTTGCCTACATTCCAAGGGGCCCTGATTTTGCAGTGAGAAAGACAAATCGAATCCACATGTGTATCATTGTATGTATAGATCCAGAATTAAGTTTTAGTAAGTCAGTAAGTCATTAAAACTATACAATAGGAATTTACTTATGTAGCTATAGGTAACAAGTGTAGATTAGAATATATTTTACTTTGATTTCATATATTTGAAATCTGAAGAAATTCTGAGAGGACTACATCTGGGATTTAACCTCTGACCTTAAGCAACTTTTTCTACTCTGTGAAACTCTGATGGAGGGGGGGATTAATCCCTCCTTCTCTCTCTAGTTTTAGTTAGACAAAGGGACATGAATTTCTCAGCACAGAGATGATGGTACCAGGAAGGGATTTAAAAGCTGTATGTGCACATTAGTTTGTGAGTACATTACAATATCTGTTTCTGTATTTCTTCTTTATAAAACATGTAAGCTTAATATGAGAATGTAACTTTTTAGGTATAAGAATGTAATTTTTAGGAATGCTTTTGTGACACGCCCATAGGAAGGTATAGAAGCAAGCCTTATATGGAAGCAAATAATTTGGACCAGTTAGATTGTAGCGAAGGAATGTCGTCATTTAGGATATATATGGATGTGTAACTGGTAAAACATTGGAATTTGTTACTAGCAAGGCCAGCTTTTGGCTTCTGTAATAATTCTCATGATGCAACCAACCTTATGATAAATCATTTCTGATAATGAATAAATAATATTTTTGCTTTTGGAAAACATTTGCATCATTTTATTATTATGGTGCATTTTTACACACCTAGAACGAAAGCTAACATAGTAACATAGTAGATGACAGCAGATAAAGACCCGAATGATCCATCCAGTCTGCCCAACCTAATTCAATTTAAATTTTTAAATTTTTTTCTTAGCTATTTCTGGGCAAGAATCTTGGCAACTACTGCTTAAAGAGTGCGCTTGTGTCCAATTACCCTGCTTAGACGGGAGGTGAAGTATCTTGGTGTGCTTGTGGACTCTGGTCTTACCATGAGAGGGCAGGTGTTAGAAGTTCATACTAACATAGTAAATGACGGCAGAAAAAGACTCGAGTGGTACATCCAGTCTGCCCAACTATACATACTCCAAAAATTAATTTAGTTTAAATGGTCTTTTTTCTTAGATATTTCTGGGCCAGAAACCCAGAGCCCTTTCCAGTAGTGTGCAGAGTCTCCATCAAAGCTCACTCCAACCCATCTTAGCCATCGAAACCCTCCCCATCCCGTCCTCAACTGAATGTCCATATACGGGACACAGACCATGTAAGCCTGTGAGTACTGGCCTTAGTTCCTTTAATGTATAGTCCTTATTTTCTGATTAGAGATCCTCTGTGTTCATCCCATGCTTGTTTGAACTCTGTCACCGTTTTCTTCTCAACCACCTTCCTCGGGAGGTTCGGACGGTTTATTTCCATCTTCGGTTAGTGAATGGATTCAGGCCTTATTTGGCAGCTCCAATGTTTAGGATAGTGTTGCAGTCGATTGTATTATCTACTGTACTATGGTGTTCCTGGGTATGTAGTACTGTAGTATGGAGTACCTGAGTCAGTTTTGTGTGCGTTACAGGTGGCCCAGAATTCAGTGGCAAGATTGTTATTTAAAATGGGCAGACATGAACATGTGACAGATTTCTTTATAAAGCTGTATTGGTTGAAGGTAAAGGACAGGACACATCACAAGTTACTGGTAAACGTCTTCATGTGCCTTCAGAAGTTGGCCTCTAAACATCTGGCCCAGAGTATCATGCCACATGAGTTGGCTCGCTTGCTTCGGTCTACTGAGCATTTTGACTTGTCTGTCCCATCTGTGCAGGACTTGAGGCTTTCAACATCCAGGAACAGTGTTTTTCATTGCATTGGCCCCAGGGAATGGAACATCCTTCCAGAATATATCCTCCATCAGCAGAATTTACAGAACTTTAAGCAAGTACTGAAAAGACACTTGCTCTGTAAGATGAAATATGCTTGAATGAGGAATAGTGGTGACTGTCGATTGCAGAGTGCTGGTCACTGATGTATTCCATGGTCTGTTTTGTTTTATTGGTTTTAATGATGCTCGTCATAGCAGAGACTTGTATATATCATAGGCAATTTTCTATTCTGATGTATATCGATGCTTGCAGTTGAAGCAATTTGTATGTTTTTTGTATCTTTATATTTTGTATTTATATTTTGTATGGTTAGAGTGATGGTTGTGTTGATGTGATCTGTATGTTAAATGTAATGTATATTTTGTATGTAAAGGTGTTACTCGCCCTGAATAAGGGCGGGAGATAATCAAACCAATTAAAATATTTTCATTCCTTTGAAAAGGAAGGCACCAAAAAGAAACATTTACCTGTTTTAGGCCACAATGCATTGACTGCAACTTCCCCTTTATATTCCTCTGCCATTCCAAGCACACACATAGACATGCCATACTTAGCCATAGTATAAGCTAAAACAGAGAGAGAAAAAGAAATCATTAATATATAATTCAGTTACGTATGTAAACTAGCACATAATTCAAATCTGAAGTTGCTTGGATGAAACCTGCCTGAAAATGTGACAGAAGGGTATAAAAGATTCATATTCCAACATGGTTTAATATCACCATTCACCTTTTAGAACAAAGTAATTTTTTCATATTAACCGAGAAATTAATTTTATGTACCCACTTGGTGAAAATCGCTGCAAGAGCTATATAAGTATGTCTGGTGCTTACAGCTGGCAGGCTGGTTTTAGCCTCTGCTTGGAAGCAGCCGGATCTGCCGGTCTTTCAAGTGCTGCTAGCTAAAGTACAATATGTACAACAAATGTCTAAGCTGACGGCGTTGCGGAGGAATCAGTTGCAACATTATGTTAAAATTTGGGGAGCCTACGATACGTGCCACAGCTCTCACACTGATCATGTTTCTTGTCCCTTAGCTTTTCTGTTTAGACTACTTTTGGTGGGTTGTCCTTGTTGGATTTCCACACATCCTTCCACTAGGGGAGGGGGGAGGGTTTGGGGTGGCTCGGGATGGGGGGGGGGGCAGAGGAGGTACAGTTGGATATGTTGTAATTTGCCTGCGCCAAAGAACATGGGTGCATTATGGTTTGTTGTACCATTATTTGCTGCACAGTGTTTGATTTCTTGTTGCTGGTACTGTACAATGCTTAACTGGCTTAATAAAAATTTTTGAAAACTGAAAAAAAAAAGAAAATAACAGATTTAAACCATATGGGTCTATCCAATATGAGCATCCATACCAACTAAGCAGTCTTATAATCCTGTCCTTTTCCCTTTGAGATCTTTAGTGCTTTTTTGAAGACAGATATAGTCCTTACCTTCATTACCTCTTCTAAGAGTATTCATGCATCTACGTATATCTAGGAAAAAGTGACTAAAAATCTCCAGAAACAAAAATGAGGTTTTAACAAATTCTGTTTGCGCAAACAATTTTTAACACAACAGTCCAAACCCCATACTTGTGTTAGGAAAAATAAAAAAGTTACAGAAGTTCAAATGTAACTTTTGCAGACTGCTTATGAATCCATGGCATGGAAAATTGGTCATTCTCAACATTTTGGATCCGCTACTTTAGTTACCTTTTCCCAGAGACGATCAAATATTTTCTTAGATTATGCCCGAGTTTATCCCCTTTAACTGTCATCCACCCTCATTCCAGTGCTCTCTTTCAATCCTTGTACCTTTATGCCACTAAGCTATTTAAACAACTCTATCATATCTCCCCTTTCCTGCCTTTCTTATAAATACGTAAAGATCTTTAAGTCTGTCTCTATACACTTTATGAATGAAAAATCAGGCCACTTTTGTGGCTGCCCTCTGGACAGACTCCATCTCATATCTTTCTGGTGTGTGGTCTCCACAATTATACACAATACTCCAAATAATGCCTCTGTATAATTCTTTGGTGAGACCGTATCACTTCCTTTTTCCCTTCTGCTCTAGCCTGTCTCTATGCACTCAAGCATCCTTCTAGCCAGTTTGACCTATTTGGACAATTTAAAATGTAAAGAATTTTAATCGATTATAATAAAAAATATTTCTTTCAAGAGGTATAGCTCCCTAACCTTGAAATTTTACTAAGGATCTGAGACTGGAGAACCACCATTCAAAATTCAGAAAATTTGTTATAAAACATTTGGCCTCTTTTACAAAGCTGCGCTAACGGCCCCGAAGCCCATAGAGATTTAAAGGGTTTCGAAGTGGCAGCCGCTAGCGCGGCTTTGTAAAAGAGGCTGATTGTTTGACAAATGCCTAGCTCAGATGAATTGTTATTTGCTGTGAAGGGGATGAAGTCAAGACTATTACTACATTAAGCGGTAATTTCTGCTTACATTGGACTGAATGATTTTGGCTATGGGATAGTTATGAATTTTGCTGTATTAGAAATAGATTAGGCATTGATATGTATTTTTACTACAGGAGATCGCTAAAAAAAATAAAAAAAAAGTGTGGAAAATTTTTGAATACTCTTTATTAAATATCTCAAAAGCAAATTGCATCACTTTTCCACGTAATCATCCTGTTTTGCGATACATTTTTCCCAGCGTCCTATGACATGCCCTTTTGACACTTCTCCACCCCAACCATTTCCCACAAATATATGAAAGTGCAGAAATTTTTGAAGAAGCCTTGTATAATGTTTTTATGATTATATTGGTAAACCACCTCTAAACCCAACTAGGTTATAAACTGATTATTAACTCCCCCCTTTACAAAACCACAAAAGCATTTTTTAGCGCTGGCTGGCGCACTGAATGTTGTGTGCTGCTCTGACGCTCATAGGAATGCTATCAGTGGCGGAGCAGCACACAGCCAGCGCTAAAAAACGTTTTCACGGTTTTGTAAAGGGGGGGGGTTTCAATTAAAAATTAAATTAGATACAATAAGCAATTCCTCCCTCCCAGGTCCCTCTCTTCTTTCATGCAGAGACGTATTTCACCCTAATATTGTAATCCTCCTTTGGTTTTTGCAACCCAAATGCATGGCTCTGCATCATTATACATTAGATCTGAACTGACAAACTTTAGACCCCTCTTCCAAGCTTTGCTTCTCACGTTAATCACACCTTCAAGGGAGTTTACCCTATTGTAGATTTTTTTTTATCATCTGCAAAGAGGCAAACCTTACCAAACAACTCTTCAGCAAAATTATTTACAAAAATGTTCAGAACCAGACCATTTCCTGTAGCACATCACTAGTGATGTCCTTACCTTCGGAAAGAAAGCCATTAACACTACCCTTTGTCACTTCCCATTCTTTAATAGGGAGACATCTCCACTCAGCACCCTTGGAAAATGATCCAAGGAAGTCAAAATACCTTCAGTGTCGCCATCCTTGCAGCCATGCATTCATCTCCAGGATATGAGCCTCTTTTTCTTGGTGTCTTCTCTTGAGAGAAAGAATGATAAGAATACCACCTACATACCTATTTGCTTCTTTCTTTCTCCTAGAGAAAGTAGATGAGTGGCACTGGATAATAGTAGGCTTCATAAGTCTTAGCAAACTCCTTGATGTCTTGGCTCTTGGCACTAGGTAGACAGCATACTTCCCACAACATCATATCTAGTTGGCAGATGACTCCCCCCTACTTATGAGTGATACAGAGGCATCTGACTGCCACTACTGTTTGCTCCCTAGTGGTCCCTGAGGTAGCACTTGGGGTTTTTGTGCTGTGGTTCGTCAGATGTTCTCGCTTATTCCAAGGCTGAATACCAGTTCTTCAGTTTGAAGGAAGGTGGAGTTAAAGTGTTGAATCTGTAGGGTCTGGTGATCTGTGACCAACTGTCCTTTTTAGTACAGCTGCATATTCTACTTTCAGATCTTTGATGCCTCAAGAATCAATTCAATGTGTTTTTCATTGCTTTTCCTCTTTGCCACCTCGTCACTCGGTTCTTTCCCTTTTTTCAAGGAGGGATTCAACCCACAGGCATCTTTGGACATGGAAAAGTTCCTCGCTTTGGATCAGGCTATCCATTTAGGTTGAAACTAATGGCAGAAGTAGCTTTGACAACCTGATTTGATCTCTAGATTTCAGTTGTAGAAGCTTTTGTAATTGTTGAAAGAGAAAAAGGACCTAAGGACAATTCCTGCCCCATACTTTCTCTGCCATTTGGAAGACAGGTGCAACTGGGGACATATTGTAGAGGCAAGAAATGATCTCCAAAACATGTCCAATTTTATTGTGAGCTTCACATCTTTTATATCATTCTAAATGAATCAGTATTGTCAGCATGTGACGTAAACACAAACCATATATGGACACAGGTCACATGAAACTTTAAACACATCAGCATTTTTTCAATCTCAAGACTGGAGTCCAAAAGGTCAGAAAAGCCTTGACCAGCAGAGCCCCTAATCTAAAGCTGTTTGCAAATATGGCTTATAAGAACAATTGAATTCATTTCACAACAAGTTAAGAACATATCTTTTCAAACATAAATGTCCTTGTACTATCTTCAAAGAAGGAAAGACAAACAGGGTCTGGCTTTCTTACAGCTTCAAAACATTCTATGGAAAACTACCAAGATACTGATACGTGTCCCTTCAACAAGTACTAACTAAAGTCATTCAATAATGTCTAGATATTTTCCTGAACTTAAGGGTACTCTCTCATATTTTCTATCAAACAGCTTCAAAATACAAAACAGTTTTTATTAAAATTATTTTATAAACTGGAATAAACTTATTTTACACATTAGACTATAACTTTTGAGTTACCTGCTCAAATACTGCCACTGCATACCAAGTAACACCATGGCTTATAAACATGCTGTCATTTAAGGCACTTACCGCAGTGATTTTTAAACCAGATAGGATTCATGTTCAATGGGGGGCTGAGATTTAAAATATGAGCAATTTTACTCTTCCTTAAGTAAGGAATGCAGATCTTTGACCTGAAAACATAAACAAAATGTTAAAACATTTCTGTAGTGCTACAAAATACACACAGTGCTACGAACTACAAGGAAGTTCTTATTCTAGGGAGCTTACAGACTAAGATGGATAGAAAACACAAATTTATAGACACTTAAGAAACTAGTACAATACCCACAATAAAACAACCTCTATAAGCAAATCTGCTATAGAAAATTTATTGCTAGAAAGACTCATTCTTCATCCCCTGATTTCTTCAAGTATATTATAAGAAAACAAAAACGAAAAAGTGCAAGTAGTAAATATATGAAAACAAGTGAAATCAAATCATGCATATGTATAGAATTGCAATGCTTTTCAAATATATGTTATCAGAAAGGGCCTTCTTATCACCTCAAAGTCATTTTCAATAGGGTAGGTGCAAGAAATAAAACTTCACCTTCCTCTCAAATCTGTGGCCAATATGAACTTGAACAAAAAAAATGGATGGATTCATTCAGTGCTGTAATTGCTGACACACAAATTTGCTATTAAGGATTGAGATATAGGAAATTACCAGTTCCCTTTAACATCACTCTCTTGCTGGACTACCTTAAAAGGTTGGGCTCTGAGCATAAGAGAACATAAGAATAGTCTTACTGGGTCAGACCAATGGTCCATTAAGCCCAGTAGCCCGTTCTCACAATGGCCAATCCAGGCTACTAGTACCTGACCAAAACCCAAGGAGTAGCAATATTCCATGCTATCGATACAGGGTAAGTAGTGGCTTCTGGAATGCTTTGCAGGGAGAGTTTGCTGCTGCACTCAGGGCAGATAAAACCACAAAAGGGAAACAAGCCAGGGAGGGCCAGGGAAAAAAAAGAACAGACCTCCAGAGCATGCAATCAATGCTCAGGGTAAAAGACTGGCCAAGGTATATTTGAACACTGGAACTCTGGATGTTGATAGCGTGGCAGCCTTTCACCTGTTTATTATAACTACATTTATATGTTATTTCTTATGCACACTATGAATTCCCCTCACAGGCTGCTGGCACAATATTGCACCAAAAACACTTGGGAGTTCAATGCAGTCAAAGTAAAGGATTCTGATTCTTACGTGACTTGAGAAAGTTTCTATCAGCTCACACAATTATAAAGATATCTTATAGTTTATCCTCTACCATCTACATTTGATTATATGAATTAAATGATAATGTTTGAGAGGAAAAATATATACCAGCTCACAATCTACCAATCCAGTAATCATTTCTGTTTAGGACATCTTTTATTTATTTATTTATTCAATTTTCTATACCGTTCTCCCAGGTGAGCTCAGAACGGTTTACATGAATTTATTCAGGTACTCAAGCATTTTTCCCTGTCTGTCCCGGTGGGCTCACAATCTATCTAATGTACCTGGGACAATGGGGGGGGGGGGGATTAAGTGACTTGCCCAGGGTCACAAGGAGCAGCGTGGGTTTGAAGAACCCACAACCTCAGGCTGAGGCTGTAGTTTTTTACCACTGCGCCATACTCTCCCCTAAAGATATGATTCAGCTGCTATGAGGAAAATTAGTTTTAGACCAACTATTACTCCTTGCCACTCAAAAATGATACATTGATAAAAATATATTTTGTCAAGTCTGTTTTATTGAAAAACAACAATAAACCAATACAGAAATAACACTACAGAGTCTCCAATATGCTTATTATAACACGTGGGGTTCGATTCCCACTAATACTGCGTTACAACCACAAAAGAATAGGAAAATATTTTCTTCCTATCATCAAATCATGATAAAATAACATTTTAAGTAAAAAAAAAAAATCTAGTAGTATTAAATGAATCTTCAATATCTGCACTTTATTGTGAAAAATAACAGAAATTTAACTTACTTCGCTAGGAGCTAAACACGTACACTTTGGTGTAGCCATCTACCAATGGCGTTCCAAACACTCAAGCATTCAGGCCCAGATTCTATAAACGGCACCGTTGTTGGTGGTTGTCAATTGCATGTCAATCACACAATGGCGCCATTTATAGAATCGCAACTTCCGAAAAGGTAGGCACCAGAAATGTAGGCCAGGGTTTTCAAGGCCTACATTTCCGGCACCTACGGAAGCGCTTTATGACATCTAATACCACTTCCAGCGTTAGCCATACCTACAGTGGTGTTAAGCATCATAAAATGCCTTTGAAGGCACGATACAGGTGCTCTTTTTTAAGACACCAATAGGCGCCTATATTTTTCCATTTAAAAAGCTTTTTTATTTTTTTAAACAGCATTTTCAGCTTAAGTTAGGCACCTAACTTAAAGCAGCATTTATAGGGCTTCAATATCTTCTTGAGATAGGATAATGCCTGCAATGCTGTTCCAACTCCTTGCAGCTAGGCCTTACAATGCATTCAGTGCAGTGCGAGGCCTTGTTGCAACGAGTTGAACAGCATCGCAGGCTTTAACCTGACTAACTATCTCAAGAAGACATTGAATGCACACCATACTGGACTGTGAGAGTCAGCAGAGATTGCTAATGCTGCCTGGATTGATGCAGGACTCATCACTCACTTAGATGCTGCTTTGGTGATTGATCACAACAAGTTGAAAAAAAGCTCACCTTGAGAATCATTAAAAAATTGCATGCACGGTTTGAGGGAAAACTGCAGTAAAATGGCATCAGTTGCATTTTCTTTGATGGTCGTCACAGATAATATCAGGGTCATGTTAAAAGGCTGAAGTGAATGGCAAAATGTATCCAGGTATGGTGAAAGAGAAACATTACAGTTTGTATGGAGCCAGGAGGCATATATCTGTGGCATTTTGCTCCTGCAAAAACAACTAAAGCTCATGCATAAATAATTGATGCTAATTTGGTTGCATAGCTGAAAGAGGAGCAGACAAAACTCTTCAAACTATTAGAGGTGATTCCTGTAATGTAAACACTGGTTGGGAGGGAGGAATGATGCATTATGTTGAAGAGAATCTACAAGGAAGCTGGTGTGGATTGTCTGTAACCTGCACACAGGTGAACTACCATTCAGGCTCTTGTTGACTTCTTTGGATGGCAAGACATTAAGCAACAACAAATGGACAAGTCCCATTGGAAAAATGCTGGATTCTGCTACTGAATTGGAAATAAATCCTGATTTTACTAATATCTCTATTGGCCCTGATTTTCTCAGCTCAGTGAAGAAGTGATCAAAGACTTAAGCACAGATCAAAGCTATGGCTATAGAATTGTAACTAGCATTAGAACAAACGTTTTGCCAAAGAATCTGGCTCTGCTGGAAATAAGACCTGTGTCACATAGTAGATGGCTCACAACAAGCTCTAAGGCTCATGAGATTATGGACTGCCAAGCATAATCTGAAAAGAAAGAATCTGAAAAAAACTTAAAAATGATTGTAGAGTTCTTTGTTGGTGTTTACAGGGTAAACGGTGCAATATATATTAAAACAAACAATTGGACATAAGGTCGCGGGCATCTCTTCCAGCTGCAACTGTGAAGGAACGGTGTGAAGAGGTAAGGAAGATGGTCACACCTATAGTGAGAAACATAGAAATATGATGGCAGATAAAGGCCAAATGGCCCATCCTCAGTAACCATTATCTTTTTCTCTCTCCGAGAGGGTCGGTTTGGTATGGTTACATCGAGTCTATTCTGCAAAGAGTAGAGACAGCCAACTGAAGTGGAACAGGAAAACAAGAGTCAAACTATAAGGATGAAGACTATTACTCCATAATTCCTTCTGCTAAAATTCCCTGTAATTCAATGTTGTGAGAAATCTAATCTAGTCTACAATTTGTGAGTCACTCTATGCTTAAATAGGTTCAAGGCGACGTGCAATTCAAGTGATGGTAAAAAGAAAGAAGAATTAAGGAGTGAGGAGACAGTACAGGAGGAGAGGAAGATTGTGAAGAGACTTCTACAAGGAAGAGAAGTATACATTGGAAGTACAGATTACATTGAATGAGAGGAGATCTTTGAGGTGGAACAAACTACTGATTGTCCAAGGAGAAAATTGTCTTGAAGAGAAGAGTCTTTAATTTCTTTTGAAATCTGAGATGGGAGGATCAGACGAAGAAATCTACACTCTCATTTTATTACAGAATTTCATATACGACATGTAAGGAAGCTAAAATTTAGGAACGAATCCTCGCAGTACCCTCCTTACCTTTTTTTTCAGAACAGAAATTATTCTAAAACAATTTTGTTAAAATTTGCATAAAATCATAACTATGGATGTGAAGTCATTACACCAAACCTTCTACTCCGACTCCTCCCTTTTGCTACTGTCTGACTCCACTAACTCCTACTATATATAGTAAATTTATTTGTTTAGTCGATTTTTTAGCTCATCCTCACAGAAGAACCCAAAACGAGTTACAAGTTTACATACATAATAAAAGCTGGCAATGAGAAAGTCGGAAAGTGTTTTCTGGTAGCATTAGGTAGAAAGAGTTAGCGTAAAGACATCCAACAGTGATAATATTTGATTACAGTGATAATATTTGATAAATTTGATTACAGAAACATAGGATTATTTCTTTATGTACAAAATTAGAATAAGTCTCAAAATATATTTATGTGAAGTTTGAATAAATAATAATAATAACTTTATTCTTCTCTACCGCCATAGTCAAATGACTTCTAGGCAGTTCACATCGAAGAGGGCTGTACAATCAGCAAATTACAGAATGCAAGAGTGAGGGTACGACTTATTACACAAAAAATAAATAAAAGGAAAATATGAAACTTAAGTAAGAAATGTGGATCTCATGTATGCAACCCAGGGAGTAGAAGTTGGACAATCAACGAGTTGCAGAATGTGGAAAATGAGGGAACAACATATTACACAAGAAATAGACAGAGGGAAAATAGAACTTATGAAGTTTAGTGAGGCTTCTGTTTAGGAGATGAATCTGTCAAACAGTACAGTTTTAATTTCTCTCCGAAAGGCACCGTAGGTCAGCCTGGCTCCATTGATGAAATTACCAAGCCAGGACTGCTGTCTGCTTGCTTGGAACATGACGGACCTGTCCGACTTGTATTTGCAGCCGGTGATCCTTGGGTATTTAAATATGTTATGGTTTCTGGTTGACCGTGTGGGGTGGTGTAGTACGAAATGTGGTAGTAGGTAAGAAGGCGCTAGTCCCCAGACCTGCTTGAAACAAATACAGGCAAACTTGAACATTATTCACGCCTCCATTGGCAACCAGTGCAACCTTCTGTAGTAGGGACTAATGTGGTAGTTTTTCCTCAATCCAAAGATCAAGCAAACTGCAGTGTTTTGCATTGTTCTTAATTTTTGTACTGTTTTCTTTGGGATTCCTAGAAACGATATAAATAACCTGAACACCAAAAAAAAAAAATGATGTTCAATATGCCAATACACTGTTGTAAGTTTTGAAGCTGGATTTGGAGTCAACACATTTTTACCAACTCCAATTCCACCCAAAATTGCTTCCAACTCCATAACCTTGATCTGAACTTTAAGTTCATCACCTTCTTCACCATTTTACAACCTATTCTCTTTTGATATTTATGTTGCTTCTTTTATCAAAATAGTTTCATACGCCTCATAGTTTCATACGCTTGACATTCAAAACTTCAAACTATGGATGGCTCATGTGTTAAAGCTGAAAGATTCGTAAATTTGTAAAATACAAAGACTATTAGGATTTTACTAAGAGTTACTGCCTACATTTGATTGCAAGAAATGATTTACATGTCTTTGATCTATTCTGTTCTTCATTTTGATGTTAATCTGCTTCTAAATGAAAATAAATTGTCTTTATACTATCACTGCTTACAGCTGTCAAAACCACAACTGAATGAAAGAAGCCAGAGATTATTTCAGAGCACACTTCAGTTGAATGCGTGTTTCAGACTCACTGATGCAAATAATATTGGTGTTTTACAATTCTCCAGTATAAAGACAGACAAGAGGATATCAGAATACAGAGCATGAACATAAAGAAACCTCTTGCCAAAGGGGAGACAATTTCACATGCTCAGAATATAGTAGAATATTTAATGTGCGACACAATTACCTTAGTCCATCTCTTGAAAACTAATGTACAAACACTGATAGAAAATCTCTGGTTGCCACTATTAGAATGTCAGAACAGTGATCAAAAGCCATTCTAAATCAAAATTATACTAAATATTGTAAAAATAAACTGTTGTGGTAACAAGACACAATTAAAAACCAAAAGGGGAAGTGCCCTCTCTAAAAATATTAGCTTCTTTGCCCCAAGCCTCTGACAGGCAAATGGCATAAAACTTTACACAAACAATTTCTGCTAAGATCAGCTCTGTAAAATATAAAACAAGTAATAAACAGGCAAAAAGCAACACAGAAAAGACATTAAGGAACAATGTAGAACTAACCTGCTGTGTGCATGAGTACCCACATGAAACAGCCATCAGCAAGATACATACTCACAAAAAAGCAAACTGTCCCCAGGATCTGTTGACTTGCTGTAAGATCCTGAAGCTGTAAGAAGAATAACCGAGGCAGAAAGAAATGTAGGTGATTCTGAAACAACAGAGCTTGCACAGAGAGGTTGGTTAAATGGAATCCTACAGGGACTAACAGAAAGAAGATTATCGAAGGTAAAAATCTAATCTTCCATTCTGTTACGTCCCTTCCAGATTCCACACTCTAGATGATGTACCAAAACAATGGCATCATCTGGGGCGGGAAAGAATAGCCTGCCCACAACACCGAGGTCCCAAGAATGGCATCAGAGCGAGCCATCACATTTACTCAGTAAAACTGGATAAAAGTATGAAGAGAGAACTAAGTAGCTGCCTGCAAATTTCATCTGATGAATCACTCGAGACTCTGCCCACAGGGCAACAACACCTCTAGTCGAGTGGGCTGTATGAGAAACTGATGGCTGCCTACCGTGGGTGATGAAAGTTGCAGAAATGGTCATACGAATCCAACGGATGATCGAGGACTTAGAAGCTGGCCCACCTGACCGAGATGGAATAGACAGGACAAAGAGATGATCAGACAGCTGAAAGCCATTAATCTTCTCCAAATAGTGGAGCAAGACTCTCATGATGTCCAATCTGCGGCAGATCCGACCCTTTCGCACCAATCCCGTGAAGTGAAACGCAGGCAAACGAACCTCCTGAGTAACATGGAAATCGGAAACCATCTTTGATAGAAAATAAGATCCTGTACAGAGAACCACCCCTGCTTCTGTGATCTGTAGAAAGGGTTCACTGCACAAGAGTCTGAAGCTCCAAAACACTGTGACAATGGCGATCAGTTAGACTTAATAGTCAGATCCAGAAGAGAAGCATCATTCAGTGGCTTGAATGGAGTTTTCACAAGGCCCTGCAGAACAAGGTTAAGATGCCACAAGGGAGGTCACAAGTGAAGTGCCCCTCTCAGAAACCTGGTTACATCAGAATGAGCAATAAGCGAACTGGAACCCCTATGTGCTCAGAAGCATGAAAAGCCTACTACCTGAACCTTAAGGGAGGCCACAGTTAAAACCATATCCAAGCCTGCTGGAAAAAAAGGCAGAACCACTGGAAAGGGAGCCCGCTCAGGCTCTACCAGGTCCTTGGCACACCACTGTTGGAAAGCCTTCCAAGCTGAGGCATAAGAAGCCAAAGTAGAGGTTTTCTTAGACTTCAAAAACATTGAAACAACCACATTAGAATAACCATGCTCCATCAAGGCTGAACACTCAAGAGCCAAGCCGAAAGACCAAAGTTCTGTGGATTCTCCATGGGCACCAGATCCTGCCCGAGAAGGTCACGAAGAAGAGGGAGTTTTTGCTTCCGGTCCTGCTGAAGACTTACAAGATCTGTATACCATGGAAAATGAGGCCAATCCGGAGCCGCTAGGATCACTAGATTGGGATGTGACGCTATCCAGCAGATGAATCGAACAACCAGAGGCCACAGAGGGAACACATAAAGGAGGTCATGAGCTTCCAAGGCCAGAACCAAGGTATCCAGACCTAAACTTCCACACTCTTCTTCAACTGAAGAAGCATCTGAGCTACGAGGTCCTGGCTGAAGCCATCAAGTCCAGCTGTGGTGTACAATAAGATGGAATGCTCTTCATGAGAGGGACCATGCTCCCTAGTCCAATTCTTGTCAACTGAGGAAGTCTGGCTGTATGGTTTTAACTCCAGCCATGTGCACTGCAGAAGATGTAACACCACCAAGCGAAACAGTATGTAAGCTTCCTGACTTAAGCAAGCACTTCTAGTGCATCCTTGATGATTCGCACATGGCACTGCTAGGGCATTGTTGAAGAACACTTTTCCTGCCAGAGTGGGCAGGATAATAAGAAAATACTATCCAAATTGCCCAAAGCTCTAGACCAGGGGTGTCCAACCTTTTGGCTTCCCTGGGCCGCATTGGCCAAAAAAATGTTTCTGGGGCCGCACAAACGTGCAAACGCTGCAGCAGGACAGAGGAGGGAGCCGGCAAGATGGTAAACACCCGGGGCAGCAGAGGAAAACACTTCATTGCCCTCGACTGGGGCCGCATAAAATACTTCACGGGGCCGCATGCAGCCCTCAGGCCGCAGGTTGGACACCCCTGCTCTAGACAATCCAGCAACCAACGCTTCTGATGTGGTAGACCACTACTCCTGAATGAAGCAATTCCCATAGAGAGCACCCAGCCCGACAGGCTGCCATCCGGCATGAGTGAACCACTCTGTGGCCTAAGAGGTGTGCCTTGGTGGAGAACCTCCCTCTGAAGCTACCAGTGTAGACTGCTACAAGCTCGTTCCATCCAGGGGAGTGGCATCTGAAGAGGATGATGCTGCAAGGACCACCAAAAGAGGAGAGACTCCTGTAGAGGGTACATGTGAGCTCTGTCCTAGGGGCCACCACCAGGAAGGCCGCCATGGACCCCAGCACCTGCAAATAAGGCCAGGCCGAGGGAACCAGAAGAGCCAGGAAATCTCAGAATTTCGATCATCAGCCAAATTACTTGTTAAGATCAAAAATACATTAAGAACACATTATTTGCAATAAGGGTTTTTTGGCTGATGATCGAAGCATGAGGGAGCGCCGATAATTTTATCCAGCTCTCTGTCTCTTAGCCCCGGTGCAGATCGAGCACCTCGTGGCTTCTGAGGCCTTTTTCCTTATCCAATGTTTTAAAAACTCTCTGAAGGTGAATTTTTGGTAAGACATTCATTCAGCATATAACTGGAGGTTTGTGTTGACGCTATATAGTTTATATATTCGAGCTCTATTTTTATAAAGAAGATGCGGTATATAAGCTTAAGGTTTAGTTTAAAGAATATTTGCCCTATGTAATTTTATATTTTTAAATTCAATACAGTGGAACCTCGGTTTGCGAGTAACGTGGTTTGTGAGTGTTTTGCAAGACGAGCAAAACACTCAGCAAACTTTTTTCTTGCAAACTGAGCACCACCCAATAAAAGAGCTCTCAGCTATGGTGACCTAGGGGTGGGTACCTGCCTGTGGGTGCTGCAGCGCTTTCAGCGTGGTGGCTTCCTTCCCTCAGAGTCCCTGTGTGGCTGCCCTCCCACTTCGGCCGATGCCTCTGCCGTCCATCAGCGCCTCCCGGCTTCTTATTCAAGCCGGCCACCATCCTGCAGAAGCATGTGCAGGACCTCTCAACTCCCGAGTCAAGCTGGCGCCGCCCCGACAACATGCTCACCACGTACAAGTACGCAGGACGTTCTGCGTGCTTGTACGTGGTGCGCGTGTTGTCGGGGCGGTTGCCGGCTTGACTTGGGAGTTTTGAGAGGTCCTGCGCATGCTTCTGCAGGATGGCGGCCGGCTTGAATCGGAAGTCAGGAGGCGCTGGTGGATGGCAGAGGCATCGGCCGAAGTGGGAGAGCAGCCACACGGGGACCCTGAGGGAAGGAAGCCACCATGCTGAAAGCGCTGCAGCACCCACAGGCAAGTACCCACCCCTGGGCCACCATAGCAAACTTTGGTTCTAGAATGAATCTTCTGAGTTTGCATTATGGCCTATGGGGAACTTTGCTTTAATATGCGAGTGCTTTGACTTACGAGCATGCTTCTGGAACGAATTATGCTCGTAAACCAAGGTACCACTATATATATATTATTTTATATATTTTCAGTTTATTGTATTATCCATGGTAACCCTTGATACAGTGTGTCAGCAAAACATGCTGTGTATCTACCAAAGATTTTATACAGAGCACTTTTTTTTTCATGCACTTTCATTTCTTAAATATTTTTACTCCTGAGTGTTGTATAATAACTAAGTAAACGTAACCAGTTACTGCACTTAAGTAAAAGTTTTGTCACAAAACATGTTACTTTTACTGAAGTAAGACTTTAACCAATTTTTGCTACCGTTAAAAGAAAACGAGATGTAAACAATAATTCCTGGTAAACCAAATGAACTGGAAAAGAATTTCATTAATGTACTACTTATCACTTATATAGCACTGAAAGCATACGCAGCACTGTACATTTTAACATTTATAGACAGTTCTTGCTCAGAAGAGCTTACAATCTAACTTGGACAGATAGACATGGACCCAGCACCTGCAAATAATGCCAGGCTGAGGGAACCAGAAAATCTAGAAGATCTCTGATTTGCCTCTGAAGTTTGTGTGTGCATAGCTCATTTTTTTCGGAAATGAGGAATCCGCAAGAAGCAATGACCAGGAACCAGAGATAGAGGATTTACTGAAGGAAGAATGATGTAAACCTCACCATGTAAACAGTTATCATCTTGGCCATTCATACTCTGATTCTTCCCTCTCTCCTTAAAGAATGACATGAAGATGGTTTCCCGCTGTTATCCGCGGGGACGGGAACGGTGATGAATTTTGTCACCATGTCATTCTCTAATCCAAAGCACAATAGCCTTCAGGGGCAGATTGCAAAGAACTACTTTCTTTGTCTCCATCCCTTGGTTGATGGACACAGCACACAAGTCTGAACTGATCTGTTGCTCTTGATGATGTTTAGGAGAGAAAGAGTAAAAAACATTTGGTTTGATACAGAGTTACTAGAACTAAAAAAGGCACTTAGAAGGTTAGAGAAGGTTTGGATTAAAATCAGGTAAAACAGAAGATAGAATTAATTGGCGAATGAAGCTTAAGGAATATAAAACCATGATTGTAGAGAAATATAGCACTTACTACAGGGAAAAGATTGGAGACGTAAAGACTAATAATAAAGAGCTTTTTAAATTGGTTCATGGGTTGTTTGAGACCGATTAAAAAAAAACCAAAAACGCTCAAAAAAGGAAACAATCCCATCTGCCAATAAATTTGCAGAATTTTTTAAAAATAAAATTAGTGGCTTACAAACAGTTTTTAATGATCAAGTTAATGATTTTATAGAGTTGCATACAGTTTTTTATGATCAAGTTAATGTTTTTACTGATTCTACATATTTAATAGGACAATTACAGGGTGTTAGGACAGATATGATTTGGGAACAATTTGCTATCCCAGATTGGGATTTCTTTTGTAAATTATATTCAAAGTATGCAAAAAAATACTGTTGTTTAGAAATTTGCCCGAGAAATGTATTGAGGAATGCATCATTTATTTTTAGAACCCATCTTTATAAATGGATTATTCTTCAGTTGCAAAAGAGACAATCTGAGCAAAATTTAGAAAGAATCATAATTACACCTATTGTAAAAAAATCCTAAGGAATCACTTAGGTGCGAAAATAATTATAGGCCAGTAACTAGTATTCCATTGTTTGAAAAAATAATGGAGGGACTGGTAAATGCTGAATTGGTAAGTTATCTGGATAAATTTAATATTTTACATGATTGTCAATCAGGGTTCCGTTCAGGAGCACAGAAACAATAATACCATCATTGCTGAATCAGCTTACTATTCTGTTTAGCACTGGTACCAGTGTCCTGATTCTGCAGTTGGACCTGAGCAGCGCTTTTGACTCAGTGGACCATGATCTAGTGTTAAGCTGCTTGGATTCAATTGGGATCGGGGGTAATGTAAAAAATTGGTTTAGTGGGTTCCTGAAATATAGAACATATAAAGTGTTTACTGAAGATAAATATTCTTTTGCAAGGATGAACTCATGCGGAGTTCCGCAGGGCTCTCTCTTATCTCCGATGTTGTTTAACGTATACTTAGTCTCCCTGGCTTATTTACTTCAAAGTTTAAATGTACTGTTCTATATATACGCAGATGATATTACCATATTGTTACCCTGTAAGGTTATCTCGAATGAACTAATCACTCAAATATCTAATGTTTTGGAAAAGGTAAAATTGTGGATGATGCAGTTTAGGTTGAAGCTTAATCCTGAAAAAACTAAGTTTTTCTTAGCTAACCCTAATGAAAAAATTAAGGAGACATCGATTCAAATCAAGGGTCAAAGCTTTGAGTTAGTGTCAAATTTGAAAATTTTGGGAATAACTCTGGATCATAGTTTAATTTTTAGGAAGCACAAAGACTTGCTAATTAAAAAAAAGTTATTCATTATTGTGGAAATTGAGGACCATTAAGAAGTATTTTGATATGGAGTCCTTCCAGTTGTTGGTCCAGTCTACAGTATTGTATACCTTGAATTATTGTAATATTGTTTATTTAGGGTTACCTAAAAAGATTTTATTAAGACTTAGATTAGTTCAGAATGCTGCAGTCCGTTTGATCTTTGGTCTTAAAAAATATGATCATGTAAGCCCTTTCTATGCCAAACTACAATGGCTGCCTTTTGGGGCCACAGGCTCTTTTTGGATTACTATCCTCTTATTTAGTATCTTATCTGAAATTGTCCAATTCAAAAAGATGTACCAGAAACTCAGGTATGTTCATCTTCCCTACCCCAAGGGCCTGTCGTTACAAGACTTTTCTGGACAGGACGTTGGAATATCAGGCAGGGAAGATGAACTCCTGGATAAGTTCATTGATTATTCAAGCTTATTCTTACCCTATATTTAGGAAATCATTAAAAACTTACCTATTTGATAAACAAGAATGTTGATTTTCTGAATATACATTTACGATGCAGTCCTTTTAGTTTATGTATTTTAATAGGTTTTTTAAACAATGTCACATTTAATTGATGAATTGTTATTGTGTATTTTTGAAATAATGTTGTATTTAATGATATATCAGTAGTACTGTAAATGAGATTGTATTTTTACTGAAATGTCTCAGTTTTTCTGTTGTGTACTACTTAGAACTGTTGGTAGGGCGGTATATAAGAAAATAAATTATTATTATTATTAATTACTAGTATGTTCTCACAAAGTTAAACCTAAATATTTACTTTCAAAATACTTACGCAAGGTAGGTTCCCCTGGTGTTCACACCCATCATAAGATCTACTTTCTTCATAGGAGTTTCCAATGTACCAGTCAAATTGATGGCACTGGCATTGTTCACCAGAATATCTATTCCTATAAATAAATAAATAAATATTCAGGTTTCAATTTTTTTTCCAGGACTGTGACAAATTGGCACCATTAATTATCTAACTATATTCCCTTTTTTCTATGCACATTTTCTTCTCATACCACTTGAAATCAGTCTGTTGCATGGTTTGGATCTGGGCTTGTCTTTCCAAATCCAAATTGAGTACACACATATTTTTCTCACAAGGATTTGCAATCTAGAGGGGTATTTCTTTTGTTAACTTAAGGGACATCAGAGTTAAATAGCTTGTCCAAGTCACAAGGAGTTGATTTGAACCCTGGCTTCCCTCGCTATCTGTCTGAAAAATGCTCAATTCTTATGCTTTATACTGAGTTACACTACAATTGAATGTATTTCACTCTTATTTGCTACATAAGTATCCTCACAGGGAGCAATTTTATAAAATAATCACTAACAATTACATACTCATTTTGTGCTTAAATGTTTAGAATATATGTGCTCCCCTCCTGCCTCCAACTAAAAAGGTATGAGAGAAGGGGAGAGATTTCACTAGGCCCCAGGAAAATTGTTTACTAGGGGCCCGACCTAGTGCCCTGCTGAGTTGGGTCAATGGCAGGGGGCATCAGAAGGGTCCACTGGCTCACTGGGGAATTTCTGGAAGGAGGTCAAGGGTCCACTGTGGAAATTTCTGAAGATCTTTTTTTTTGGGAGGGGGAGGGTAGGGTTGGTTTTTTTTAGGGGGGAGGGGAAGGTTCAGGCTCAATCAAGGGTTTGGGGATGAGGGATGGCTACTGCCAGTGCTGATTTTCCTGAGCTACTTAGCGCAGAAATGTTTAGCACAGGATTGACAACTCAGAACAGTCAGTAGTTTTCAGTCATTAGGGCAGGGGCTTTCTCTACACTTTATCTCTGAGCATTAGAGGGACTTGCTAATGAGCTTGTTTAAATACCAGCAAATTCATTAGCATAAGACTTTCAGTCACTATTTCCATGCATAGTAAAGCAGTGGCCGAAAGTCTCCGTCCATTACCCTCAAAATAACATTTCAGTTAAGACTGGCTAAAACCAGTAAAAAATGAATTGTCTGCCAGCAGGGTAGGCTTTGTACATCTGCCCCCAAGTTCCTTCCTAACGTTAAGATTGGACTTCCATCTTAACTAGTTAATTGTTCTGCAAATATTCTTCCCAAAACCTCACGCCCATCCTGATGAAAGCAGATTGCATACTTTAGACCAGTGTTTTTCAACCTTTTTTGGGCAAAGGCACACTTGTTTCATGAAAAAAATCACGAGGCACACCACCATTAGAAAATGTTAAAAAATTTAACTCTGTGCCTATATTGACTATATATAAAGTAATTCTCTTGAATAGGAATCAAATAAACACAAAGAAAGTATTTTATAATTACTTTATTATGAAATATTAAGTAAACAGAATAGTGAAAAATTATAAAATACTTTATTCAGTGCGAAACCTGGGCCTGTTTGGCTGAACACAAAGCTGATATTCTGGCTGGAATCGAAGAAAGACACACACGTAGCTCTTCGTCAACAGCTCTCAGTCTCTCTCTGTATTTGGTTTTTATAGCATACAAAAATAGACAAATATACCCTCCATCCTTTTTATTAAACCACAATAGCAGTTTTTAGCGCAGGGAGCTACGCTGAATGCCCAGCGCTGCTCTTGACGCTCATAGGCTCCCTGCGCTAAAAACCACTATTGCGGTTTAGTAAAAGGTGACCATATTGTAAAATATAGACAGCAGATATAAATTCAGAACTGTGCATAGTAAGTGAAGGGAAGTTTTCATCTCTGGGAATTTACCCAGTTAACTATTAAGTTATTTGGGCAAATTCCTTTGAAAACTGTGGTAATACTGCCTCCACTTTGCTAAATTTAAAATAAAATCATTTTTCCTACCTTGTCTGGTGATTTCTGGTTGCACTTTCTTCTTCTGACTGTGCATCCAATCTTTCTTCCCTTCTATCAGCCTGTATGCTTTCTCTCCTCCACACCTCATTCCCTCCCCCAACTTTTTCTTCCTCTCTCCCTGACCTTTCTTTCTTTTTTTCTGTTTCTCTTCTTTCCTTCTGTTTCCCTGCCTGCCCCCTTTCTTTCTTTCTCCCTGCCGTTCCCCAAGCCACTGCCACTGCCGCTGCCATCGGGGAACAGGACCCACCAATGGATAACAGGCCCCAAAGCCGACGCCGACGCATGCTCTCCCTGACGTCAATTCTGCAATCGGAGAGGAAGTTCCGCCCAGCCAGGCAGCGATTGGCTGGCCCGAACTTCCTCTCCGACTGCAGAATTGACGTCGGGGAGAAGAAGACTTATCGGCTCGATAGATTAGATCGCCAAGACAAAGTGAGTCCTGGGTGATCGACTCACTTTGCCTTGGCGAGCTACTGGCGCCCCTGCCTCGGGCCCCCTGTCAGCTCCGGGCCCCTGAATGCAGGACTGGTAGTACTGCCCTGATGGTGGCCCTGCGGCACACCAGGCAACATCTCGCGGCACACTAGTGTGCCGCGGAACAGCGGTTGAAAAACACTGCCTTAGACTGCAAACTAGCCTTAACTTTCTATCTAAAGCCCATAGGCAGTCCATCCAACTATTTTTTTCCTTTGATCCAAACAGGATTGGGGTATCCCATGGCAAATGCAATCTACTCGCTAATGTGCTTATACCCAGGCTGGGCTAACTCTTGAAGGTCATGTCATGGCTCAAAATGTAGCCCACTTGAGATCAGCCTCCATTGAAAGCTGTTAATATGGTTTTTGGTCCACACATTCACATCTCACTACTGCCCTGTGCAAGATACCCGCTGTGACAGCTGGTTCGGTGAGGTTGTTTGGTGTTTAGAATCCAACTGTCCTAGGCCCAGTTTTGTTCTGTTCCAGGCTACACCTTCCAACCAGTTTTGTATCTAGTTTCACGTTAACTGACATCTTGGCCTCAATGTTTTGAGTCCCTATTATCCTAGCATTGTTTTCAGTGAGCCCGGTAGCTAGGATTTCTCACAGGGTGGATAAAAATGAATAATTTTTAAAAATTTTGGATTTTTATTTAAACTGGATTAAAAAAAAAAAAAATGCTTTTTTTTGAGGAAAAATCTATCTATTTAAGATAGTATCACAGATGCTTGGTTTTGAATTTCACAAAACTGTGAATTTGTGTCTGCAGAGGTAACATGCTGCTTCTTCACAGCAAAAATGTTATAAAATATAAAGAGTTGAGAAAAAGACCTTAGCCCTTTTGTTCCTTTGCAAATTGATATACACAGAATCAACCCCTAACCTCTTAAGTGATAAGGGCCTGATTCTGTATAGGACGCCCAGTCTCAGCAGCTGCCTAAGCAGCTTTTAAGAATCGCACACAGGATCGAAAGGGAGGAGCCTTACCAAGATGGCATCCTGAAGGATTCCTGCAGAACGCCGTCGTGCCCTTTTTCCTGACTTGATGCTGAAAAGGAAGTCTAAGACCCGGGTTTATCCAACGGAACCTAGGCCGGTTCCATAGGTATTGGGCCCGATAGATGCATTCGTCGAACAAGGCACTGGGGTAGAACCGGATGAGAAGTCCTCGGCTGGAAGAGGAAGTGAGACGGAGCACTCTCGAGCTTCCCTCATAGAAACATAGAAATAGACGGCAGATAAGGGCCACGGCCCACTCCAGTGATCCTCCCTATCTATCTTTGCGGATAGATCCCACAAGTCTATCCCATCTGGCCTTAAAATCCGCCACACTGGTGACCTCAATAACCTGAAGTGGAAGACTATTCCAGCGATCAACCACCCTTTCAGTGACAAAGAACTTCCTAGTGTCACTGTGCAGTTTCCCGCCCCTGATTTTCCACGAATGCCCCCTTGTTGCCGCGGGACCCTTGAAGAAGAAAATGTCTTCTTCTACCTTGATGCGGCCCGTGAAATATTTGAATGTCTCGATCATATCTCCCCTCTCTCGACGCTCCTCGAGTGAGTAGAGCTGCAAATTCCCCAACCGCTCCTCGTTCGGGAGCTCCCTGAGTCCCGAGACCATCCTGGTGGCCATTCTCTGGACCGATTCCAGTCTCAGCACATCCTTGCGGTAATGCGGCCTCCAGAATTGCACACAGTACTCCAGGTGCGGTCTCACCATGGATCTATACAGTGGCATAATGACTTCAGGTTTACGGCTGACGAAACTCCTGCGTATGCAACCTATGATTTGCCTTGCTTTGGATGAAGCTTGCTCCACTTGGTTTGCAGACTTCATGTCTTCCCTGACAATCACCCCCAAGTCTCTTTCTGCTTCAGTTCTTGTCAGGATCTCGCCATTTAGGGTGTAGATCTTGCATGGATTTTGGCTTCCCAGGTGCATGACTTTGCATTTTTTGGCATTGAAACTGAGTTGCCAGGACCTAAACCAGTGCTCCAGCAGAAGTAAGTCATGCACCATATCGTCTGTCATTGCTTTTTTGTCTGATGTGCTTTTGCTCACTACATTGCTCAGTTTGGCATCATCGGCGAACAATGTTATTCTACCTCGGAGCCCTTCTGTCAAATCTCTTATATAGATGTTGAACAAGATCGGGCCCAGGACGGAGCCCTGTGGCACTCCACTTATCACCTCCGACATCTCGGAGGGGGTGCCATTCACCATCACCCTCTGAAGCCTACCTCCAAGCCAGTTCCCAACCCATTTGGTTAATGTGTCGCCCAAACCTAAAGAACTCATCTTGTTCAGCAACCTGCGGTGTGGCACGCTATCAAATGCTTTGCTGAAATCCAGGTAGACGATGTCCAGGGACTCACCAACATCCAGCTTCCTCGTCACCCAGTCAAAGAAGCTGATCAGGTTGGATTGGCAGGATCTCCCCTTAGTAAATCCATGTTGGCGGGGATCCCGCAGATTCTCCTCGTCCATGATCCTATCCAATTGGCGTTTGATTAGGGTTTCCATTAGTTTGCTCACTATTGAAGTGAGACTCACTGGTCTGTAGTTTGCCATCTCCATCCTGGAGCCTTTCTTGTGTAGTGGAATGACGTTAGCCATCTTCCAGTCCATCGGGACGTTACCTGTACTAAGGGAGAGATTGAAGAGCGCGGATAGTGGTTCCGCCAAGACATCACCCAACTCCCTGAGTACCCTAGGGTGTAGGTTGTCAGGCCCCATTGCCTTGTTGACCTTGATTTTTGACAGTTCGCAGTAGACGCTGCTGGGTGTGAACTTGAAATTACTAAACGGGTCTACTGATTTAATCCTTGTCTGTGACTGAGGGCCGATTCCCGGCGCCTCGCGGGTGAAGACTGAACAGAAGTATTCATTTAACAGTTGGGCCTTTTCCGAGTCCGTCTCTACATGAAGCTCAAATAGATAGACCAGGCCAACCTTCATGATTCCTCATTTTCCTTTTCTTTGATTACTAACTTAATTTGATAATTCCGTTCATTTCAGGTTTTCCTCCGCCATAGATAGAGGACTAATTTATGGTCTAGGTATAATAAGATGTTTTCTTAATTGTATTTGAAAATTTCATTTTAAATGTTTCTGTTACCTAGACTGTTTATTTCTGTATATGATGTATTTTTGGATCATGTTAAATTTGAAATTTAATAAAAAAAAAAAAAAAAGAATAGCACACGGGTGTCCTATACAGAATCATGTCTGTCCTAATGGACAGATGCCTAATCCCATATAATTCTGCCTAACCACCCCGATTCTCTAACCGGCGTATGTCACAGGTGCTGGTTAGAGAATTGCGTTGCCACTGAGCTGATCGCAGCAATGGAATCTCCCTGCCGCGATCATCTCAGCAGCAACCTCAGCGGCAGGGAACCCCCGAAACCCCCCTTCCCCCACCCGTGAAGTCGGGTGGCAGGAGGGATGCCCACTCCTTCCTGCCACACCACCCCAAAGCATTCCCCCCGGAAGCATCCCTCAGCAGGAAGAGTGTCCAATTTCTCCTGCTGAAACTCCCCTGAAACACCCTCCCACCCAACCGCGATAGGCAGGAGAGATGGCCACTCCCTCCTGCCAGAATACCTCCGCCCTGGCAATCGACTGACCCCACCCCTCCACCAACTGACTCCCCCCACTCACATGGTGACCACCCCTCCACCCAGCAATTTCCCTAAAGGGAAGACCACTCCCAACTCCCCCCCATATCTTGTAAATAGAAAGTCCAGCTGGAGGAAAGCATACACCCTCTGGCCAGCAGGCCCGCCACTGGAAAATGGCAGTCCTTCCTCTTCCCAGTGCATTCTGGGATGCACCAGGGAGCAGCCTAAGGTCCTGATTGGCTCAGATCCCTAAGGCCCCTCCCACAGGAGGGGCTTTAGGTATCTGGCCAATTGGAGTCTTAGGCCCCTTCCAGTGCATCCCAGAATGCACTGGGAAGGAGGCCTAAGACTCTAGTTGGCCCAGGTACTTAGACCCCTTCTATGGGAGGGGCTTTACGCAGCTGAGCTAATCATAACCTTTGGCTCCTCCTTGGTGCATCCCAGAATGCACCGGGAACGCAAAGGCCCATCATTTTCCAGTGGCAGGCCTGCTGGCCAGAGGGTGTATGCCTCCCTATGGCTGGACTTTTTGTTTACAAGGTATGGGGGAGGGGAGTTGGGGGTGGTGGTCTCCCATTTAGGGAGAGTGTGGGGGTGAGTGTGGGGGTGTTGGTCAGTCACTGAGTAGGGGGGTGTTTCGGGGGAGATGTTATGGCAGTAGGGAGTGGGCATCCCTCCTATTGCAGTTAGGTTGGGGGGGGTGGAAAAGGGAGCGGGCCTACATTTCAGGCGCCTATCGTGGCCCTAAGGAGACACCTAGGGCCACTTAAGCTCGCCTAAGGCCACTTCCATCACATTGATGTGCGTACATCCATCACATTGATTAGCAATTCTAGTCCCTCTACCTTAGTTTCACTGTTCTTACAATTATCCATACATAACTTAAAGAACTTTAAATAAATAACTCTCAAATTTAATTTTTTGTTAGTTTTGCAATTTTATAATTTCAATTATAATGTGTCGCGAAAAACATTTGCTCGGTTTAGTGTGCTGGAGCTAAAAAAGTTTGGGGGACACTGGTATATGGCAAGTGGTACATTCTCTTTAAATGTGAATACACTAAAAATAAAATTACTTACGTTTGTATTGGCAAGATTTTGTTTAAACACCTACAACCAACTACTGTTGGTTGTAGGTGATTAAACCATCTTGTTAAAATAGTTTGAACTTATAAACAAAGAATAAAAATCAGAGCAGGCGTACAAGGACCATTCTATTATACCTCCGAATGTCTTCACTGCTTGCTCCACAGCATTATTAACTTGTTCCTCATCCCTCACATCAACAATGCATGGTAAAGCTTTTCCTCCAGCTGCTTCAACTTGAAGTTTAAAAAGAGAAAGAAAAAGAAAGTTATTCCATCACATCCTGGACTGATAAACTAATATCAAATGCAATACAATGAAGCTATCTATAATATCTGGACAGCAAGGCTTGAGGGAAAGCAATGAATTAAAGACATGAGGCATAGGTTACAGGTTGGTACTATACTTGAATTCAAGATAATACCCATGCACATGGTAAAAAAAGGGGCCTGCTAAAGCATTATTCCCTTATTTTTGCTCTCTAAAAGAGTAGTCTGGAACCAAATGTCTTTAACAGAACTTCTCTTAAGACCTGAAAATCTTTTCTCCTGCACAACACACAACTCTCTTCTGAACTCACTACTTCCCAGTTTCAGAATACAACCATAATGAAAAATTTGAAGGGTAATCATTCAAGCACCTGCACAAGATTTAACCTGAGTTGGATAACCTGGACAAACCTGGACATACTGAACTACCTGGTGGAGAAATACCTTGTGTATGTTGGACACTACAGCCATTTTAACACATATTTTTTCACAGTCTAAAGCAGCCTTTCTTTACAAGCTAACCAGATAGAACAGCATGTACTTCGCTAATCTATGAAAATGATACTCCTGCTGGCCTAGTTCTTGTCTTCCTAAGGAGGATACTTCTCCAAGGTTCGGTGACCATTGTTCATTTGTACTGAGCTGTTATCAGTGCCGTATGACATATGCAAGGCACCATGAGAAGCCATAAACCACCCATAACAAGTAACAACCCCTGAAGGATGAAGGGGGAGTAGGGATGAGGGGGCTTGCTGCCTGTCTCTAAAGCAAGCCATGGGATCCAGGCATGGCCAGGATGCTGGAATGTCACCCTTGCATCTTTGTTTCAGTTTGCTGCATAAGACTGTCTACAAGGACACCATCCTGAAGACATACAGTGTTGTATAACAAACAAGTCAGCCTCAGCAAGATGATAAGGATTCAAGACATGGACAAAAGAAGTTCCCGAAGTGCCCTCTGTTTCTGGACTGCTAGGGCCCCTCTCGTGGGGGGGGGGGGGGGGAAGTGAGAGAGGCGTGGACTGAGAGGAGGAGTTAGGTATACATTATTTTATGTACCAATAGGGGATTACATAACCAGAATTCGGGGATGGACTTTTTGGAACAAAGGAAGAATTGCTCTGTATAAAGAACACGTGCTTTTAGGTAAAGCCAGAGAGAGATTCACTTACTTATGCTACGGGGATCTGCTAGCCCCCTGCTAAGCATCTTCTCTCCATTGCATATTCTGAATTGACAATACATTTTTCTGATATGTCTCTGCTGCTGTAATACTGTAAGTTTTTATACTAACAATAAACGAATATTGTCTGTTTTGGAAGTTACAATGCCGTCTCGTAGTTATTCCAATGAGGTAAACAAAGCAGCCTTTACTTCAAACCTTTCTTAATGTCTTGTGTGTCTCAGTTTCTAGGGATTAAAGCTTAAAATATAGAAGACAAATCAGGGAGTTTCCTTAGGCCATTTTCCCCCTCCTTTAAAACTAGCAATGAATCGATTGAGGTGACAGGGTCAAATCAGGAAACAAGAGAGGAAGAAGCATGTGCAGCATGCTGCATTTACAGCCTGCTAAGGGTCCAACTTCAACTCACAGAGAATGTTCAAAATGACACGTGAAACAATTGCAGACTTGACAAGATGGCACCCTGATCAATAGCCTCCTAATCTCCGGCCCCGAACAGGGACCCTAAATTATCCAAGGATGCAACTGATCCTCGAGATAATAAAGGCATGGAGGTGACTTCCAGTCCTCCTCCAAGAGGTCACGTGACACTTGGAGCTGGCTTGTTCCGAAGAGAAGCCTGCTTGGGATGGAACTCTCCCTGTTCTGGTGCTGGCATGCTTATGGGCAGCACTGTGCTCCCTGGGCAAGTCAAACAGGCTCTCCACAAGAGACTGCACCATCACATGCATCTTCTGAGCAGGATCTCTTCCCTGTTGGCTGGGCTTTTTGGCGTTCTCCCGCCCTGGAGGATTTTAAAGAGGCTGAGCCCAAAGCTCCCGCCCCCTTCCTCCCATACTCCACAGAACATGGCCGTTCTTTTGCCAACAAAACTGTGCAAAAAGGGCATGAAATAGGGGCAGATTGGCCTGAGGAATCCATTACAAGTGATCCCTGGTCAAAATGAGGGTTTTTGAGGCAGATAGAAGCTTTTGGGGGAAAAAAAAAAAGATAAAAATCCAAGATGGCTGCTGCCAGTAAAATTGCACCAAAAACAGCCCATGGGCACTTTCCTGAAATAGAAAAAAAATTCAGAAAAAGGTATCTTAAGAGGTGGGAAAACCTAACCCCAGAAACCCTCATATCTATCTTTTCTGACCCCCCCCCCTATTTCCTCTTAAGGAATAATGGGAGTACTCACTGTGGCTTCTCTGGTGCCTGTCAGCTTGTAGCAACCTGCCTGCAGAAAAAGGATTTCTGCCTCAGAAACTGCTGGAAACAAATCCACCACTGGAAGCTTCTGGTTGCTGGTCAGGACTCTGACCTAGGACTCCAACCCCCCAAAATCCACGTGGCGCATCGGGTGGGGGGGGGGGGAGATGATACACAGCTTGCTCTCCGATACTCAAAGGGTTGTTACACAGGGACACCATAACTTGTGCTCAAGAATCTGATAAATCAGCAGGTGAACAAGCTCCCAGGGGAACAGACCCTGAGCTTTTGATGGATCACAAAGCAGGCTGGCTCCACAGAAGAAATTGGCCTGCGAGTAGCAGCCCGCTTTCACAGGTTTGTGTCTATTCCCTAGCAGAGTAACCCCAAGAAGGGGACCTCTGGGCACCAAAGCCACAAGAAAAAAAGAACTGACAGACAAAAATACCCGAAAATAATAAAAAGAAGCAGAGTAAATCAGAACACAGCTTCTCAGTTTGCTTTCAGAAGGAAAATCTGAAGAGGGAGCTATTCTCTACTCGTGAAGGAGAGGAGTTGAAAGATATGAGTGACTTCCTTATGCAAAGTTCGCGACTAAAGGAAGACAACTTCAATACAGAATCCTATGTCTTTGCAACAGAAGTGTCTTTTATAAATGACCTCTGAAAAGCTGCAGAAATTGTGGCTATAATGAAGCTGTGGACATTGATACCCCCTGATGAACAGATGTAAGTGTTCATACCCAAATTACATGCAAATGTGTATACTTTTATAAAATACGCATATAAACCAACCCCTCCTCCCCTAAATACACCTATAACCGAGTTGTCTGAAGTATGCACATTGTTGACATTACATATACTTTTACAAGGATAGTGGCATTTTACACATGAAAATGCCTTTACAGAACTACCCCCTTGAAGGGAGTTATCAGTGGGAGATGCTTCTGTATTACTGATTCAAGTCCTTATTCTTTTCACATTGGATTATTTCAACATGCTGTTATTGATTGCCAGAAAAACATTTAAACACTGTCAAATCAAAATACTGCTGCCAGACTGATGATTCACACTGATCATCATGATTACACCATTCTATATTGTTGGCTTTAAACAGGCTTTCAAGTCTGCTATTGTGTCAGATTTCAAATTCTACTACTAACTTTTAGAGCGTTGCAAGCTTTGGCTTCAGCCTATCTAAAATCTCAGCTGATGTGGTAAGTCTTTGCCCATCTAAAGGTCAGCAGATGAAGATAAGAGTACTATACCGTCAGCCAAGGGACAGTATACCAAGGGACCTTATACCAAAGACAAGGGATTACCATTTCAAAACATAACTATTAATTTAAAAAATAATAAAGGTCTGAATTTTTGACCTAGCATTTAGGGACAACAAATTTATACTATAAATATTAGGGATTCAGCCCATACCCTTTTGGTGTTAGCCCAAGGTGAATTACATTCCGATACAGTTCATAGTCATTCGCATGCGATACACCAGCGCGCCAACAATCAAACACAGACAATTTGGCGCAAGACACCAGTGCGCCACGGGAAAACTTACTTTTAAAGAGCTCCAAAGTGGGGTGTGAGTGGGTGACCCCCCCCCCCCAATTTACTTCATACTGTTCGTGCTGCCATTGGGGGGGGTTGGGGAGTTGGAATCCTCCATTATAGAGAAAACGGAACTTTTTCCGATTTTTTCGGGAAAAGTTCAGTGCGAACAGTATGAAGTAAAGTGGGAGGATTCCCCACTCACACCCCGCTTCGGAGCTCTTTAAAAGTAAGTTTTCCCGCGGCGCATTGGTGTCTTGCGCCAAATTGTCTGCGCTCGATTGTTGGCGCGCTTTTGTCCTATCATCTTCCGATACAGTACTATGCTTCACTTTGGTAATTCCAGAACAGTAACTTAAAAGTAAAACTAGGGGGTCCTTTTACTAAGGTTCACCAGCTGTTTTAGCTTGCACTAAGCACTAACGCGCCCATAGACTTATAATAGGCACATTAACATTTAACACATGCTAAAACGCATAGCGCGCCTTTGTAAAAGGACCCCTAGATTTGAATTAGAGAACACATGCACATAGAGGGTGATCTCATAAGTTAAATCCCTTTGAAAGTAGGATAAAAGTTCATTCTGTAACAATGCCAGCAAAAAAATAGAAAAGCTACTGTACTTTAAAATGCAGCTCCCTGCAGGCAGCTGAGATAAAAGACTACAAAAGAGTAGACATAAAAATCTGTAGAAGAAAGGTCAGAGAACAAAATAAAAAGTTAACAGAGTCTTGGCAATAAATCCCGCTCACCCTCATCCCCCCCCCCAAAAAAAAATTGCAGTAAGTTTCCAACAACTTCTTTAGGAGCTCTTCATATTAGGAAAAGATCGTTCTGCTTAAGTGAGCTAACAAATAGGTATTATCAGAAGGGACGTTTAATCCCATCAGAATTCTCAGCTCTTATGCAACCATGAAGCAGACTGATAACGGCAACATGTGCATCTCCACTGACACACTTTTTACTTCTGACAACTGAAGGGTAAAACTTAGCCCATCACCATTCTATGATGAATAAACCTTACTCTCCTCAGCAGCTGTATAGATTGTGCCTGGAAGTTTAGGGTGGGCATGGGCTGTCTTGGCAGCAATCACTACATTTGCACCATCCTTGGCTGCCTTCAAGGCAATTGCTTTTCCGATGCCACGGCTTGCACCAGTGATAAAGAGAGTACAGCCTGCCAGCTTCCTAAAACAAAAGGAAGGACAAAACTGGTCACAGGTGGTAGAGTTTTAACATAGTAACCAGCCTTAAAATTTTGAAATAAAGCGAGTAACATCAAAGAATTTGTTATTAAGATCAAATACTGTTCATCTTTAATATTCTTTCCTCTGCTAGGATAAATTAAAATAACATCTTTAGACTAATACTGTATATGAAAAAGTCATATACAGCTTTTCATTTATTATTAAATCCTAATGGAAATCCAGCTTTAGCGAACAAAAATTATCTGTTCTGTTAAAATGCCTGCCTATGTATATATGGCAATTTTGTTAAGAGTTTAATTTCTGAAAGAGCAGCTACAACAGTATTCTAGCAAAGTATGCTAAGAGCACTTTATTTCAAGAAAAGCTTGATGCAGCCTGACTTCAGCTTATGCCTGCATCAGGGCACATGCATATGTCCAATAGTTTAAGTATCACGCATCCAAAACATAAATTGTTCTCAAAAAGTGATATCAACTCGTTTTCAAGTCCTAGCAACTTGATGAATTACAGATCTAAAGAGAAATCAGTTTTGTGCTAGTCCAGTAAGGTCCTCCAGAGTTATCCCCATGGTTGTTTTAAACATGTCCAGCCATCTGATTGCAAATCGTCCTCTTCACCTGGTTCCTTCGATCTTCCCAAATATAATGTCCTTCTCCAATGAACTTTCTCTTTTGACAGTGTGACCAAAATAAGACAGTCGTAACATCATCATTTGGGCTTCGCGTGATATAGCCGATTTGATCTCTTCCAGAATTGATTTGATAGTTCTTCTGGCAGTCCATGGCATGCATAAAATCCTTCTCCAGCACCAAAGCTCAAAAGATTCAATCTTATTTCTGTCATGTTTCCAAAGTGTCCAGCTTTCGCATCCATAATTGACCACTGAGAAAATGAATGTGTGGACAAGTCTGATCTTTCTTTGGAGCATTATTTCCTTGCCTTTGAATACTTTGTCAAGAACTTTCATTGAACAGTGACCCAGTGCTATTCTAAGGGGTATTTCCTCCATGCTAGTTGCTTCTTTGTTTATGAAAGAGCCCAGGAGATTGAAATCTTTTATAACTTATACTAGTCTTATAGCCCGTTACATTAACGGGTGCTAGAATATATATGTGTGTGTCTGTCTTTATTTCTTTCTCTCTCTTCCTTCTCCCTTTGTTTTATCTCCTCCCTGCTAGAATATATATCTGTCTGTCTTTCTTTCTGTCTCTCTCTCCCACTGTCTTTCTTTCTGTGTCTCTCCCTGCCCCTGTCTCTTTCTTCTTTTCTTTCTGTCTCCCTCCCTCCCACTATCTGCCTTTCTTTCTATCTGTCTCTCTCCCTGCCCCCTATGCAGCAGCATTTCTCTCCCCCCTCCACTTCCCTGTGCAGTAGCCACATCAGCATTCCCACCCCCTCCATTTCCCTGTGCAGTTGTGTCAGATCCGTGAGGAGGAGTGAAGTGGCTTGGAATTGAGTGTGCTGAATCCTAGGAAAGGTGGCAGTTGGGTGAGTAAGTGTGCCAGATTGGGGGTGGAATGGGAGCAGGGCAGTTGGGGAGATACAGTAAAAAAAAAGTATGCTTATGGGTGAGGGTAGAGTTTTGAAAGTGGTCACTGAGGGAGAAGTTGGGAAACAAATGAATTGGATGGGAGGAGGAAGATAGTTTTGGTGTCTGTCAGAGCAATGGAAGGAAAGAGCATTTGAGTGAATGTCACAGCAGTCGAGGATGGGAAACAGTTTTGAAGTGTGTGTGTCACATGGAGCCAGGGCAGTAGAGAATCTGGGTCAGACTGAGAGAGAGTGTTTGATCAGGAGTAGTGGTTGGAAAATAAGTGTGGATGGAGGGATTGGGAGAGTGTGAATCAGATGGAGAGAGGAACGGAATTGGGTTAGTGGGAACATTAATTAGTGGGAGAGGCAGTAAGGAATGATCAGTGAGTAATAAATGTGTAGTGGGAGGAGGGGAGGAGTCTCGGTCGGAAGCATACTGGATGAGTGTGAAGGGAGGTATTTGGGTAGTGAATGAGCCCTGTCAATTTGAGGAGAAGGTGAGGTTGGTGTTTATGCTGCATCAGCCAAGTCCAGCAGGTTAAATCTCCGAACTGAATGAGTCGCACTGTGCTTTCCTTCAGAAGTTGTTCTGCGGGGGAGAAGGGGGAGGGAAGCACAGGGGGAGTGTCACATGTCTTTCGCTGGCCTCACACTCCAAGAGCCCCCCCCTCTCTTCACACGCATTCGGAGACCAGTCTCTCCTCTTCCGCTTCTCCAACCCCCTGCCAGTCCAGCGCGTCTCTCCCCGTCTCCTCCCTGTGCGCGCACGCTCACTCTCAGGCCTTCCCACCTGACCCTCCCACCGCCGACAAACCTGGGGGCTCCAGCTGCGTAGGCAGCACTTTAAACATGCTGCTTCGCGGCCTTCTACTGGTGATTTCCTCTGCCGCGTCTGTCTCCGATGATGTCATCAGAGACGCGGCAGAGGAAATCGGCAGAGAAGGGCGCGAAGCAGCGTGTTTATACTGCTGCCTACGCCGCTGGAGCCGGGAGGCGACGGAGAGGGCAGGGGGTGCTAGTGGCCGGCAGCCGCCGCTCCGCAGGTGGAGAGCAGGGAAGGTCGCGCATGCGTGCACTTGTCTTGCCTCGCGTGAGGCCAGACCGTAAGCCGCGCATGCGCACTTCCTAGCTACAGCTCACGGAAAACGGACGCACGCATAGGAAGTGCGCATGCGCGGCTTACCATTTTATTATATTAGATTCTATTACCTTCAAGCTCAAAATCTTCATCATTTTCCATGTTCATGACCTTCATCTTATTTATTTAATTTGTTTTCTATCCCATCGGCCCAAAGAATTCAGAATAGGTTACAACAGGGGTGCCCAACATGTCGATCGCAAAGGCAAAGCGAGTCGATCCCTGCCTGTCAAAATTAACTTAACATGCACAGGAGACAGCGCAACGTAAAAACGAGTGAACGGCGAGCCACAGAATACACTACAGCACAGGTGCGATGCAGTGTTTTAATTGCTGCTCCCGGTGTTATCTTCTGGCCGGCTCCCACCTCCTCACTGCCACAGTGTGCACAAAGTTGCGGGTGGCAGCTCCTTGCACGTCCTGCACCTCATCCAAAAGCATTCCTTCTGTCATTGCGACGTCAAAGAGAAGGCTTCCGGTTCAGGCACAGGATGCGCGAGGAGCCGCCGCCCGTGGCTTTGTGCACACTGTGGCAGTGAGGAGGTGGGAGCCGGCCAGACAATAACACCGGGGCAGAAAATTAAAACACTGCATTGCACCTGTGCTGTAGTGTATTCTGTGGCAGTAAGAAGGAGGGAGCTGGATAGAAGATAACACCAGGGGCGGCAATGAAAACACCGCAGGCCACATAAAATGGCCAGGCAGTAGCTGGCCAGAAGGTAAGACACCCGCCAGAGGGAGGCACAGCATGGAGGGAGGGAGACTACAAAGATAGGGAGAATTATTTTATTTTCAATTTACTAATTGAATTGTGTCAATTTTGAGAATTTACATCTGCTGTCTATATTTTGAACTGTTCAGAAAGAAATGCATTTGTTTCTTTTTCTCTGGGATTGTACTGAATGCAGAGTTTTGAATCTTAGGGTTTCATTTGTATATATTAGTACTTTTAGTTTGTGGTCCCATATTTGCATAGGGGTTATCTGTGTTCTGGTAGGCATGAATGTTAAGAAGCATACAGTGTGCTTTGTGTAGTTTAATTTTGTGGTTAACCATTATGTGCTGTTAATAAGATTATATTGTGGGTGTATACATGCAAAATGAATGGAAAAAATGGTGTTACAATTCGTACTATTATGGGGGTGGGGTCTGGGATGGAGATTGGGTAGGATATGGCCCACGACTTCACCTGTGTTTTGGATTTGGGCCCCTTAATGTGATTGGGTTTGACACCCCTGCACTACAGTACAGGTTGTGTGAGTAGATCGCATGTCATTAAAAAAATAGCTGTTAGCAAGGCAAACAATATATATTTTAAATATAAAGTACACTCGGTATATAAAAATGTTTAGCATTTTTATTGTTGGTAGATCATTTTTTACTTGGTTATTTTAAAAGTAGCTTGCAAGTCAAAAAAGTGTAGGCACCCTTGGGGTTACAGGTTAAACATACATAATAAACAGTTAACAGGTTACAATTTGCACTGGATTTGCCATAATTTCAGCACAAGTTTATAATACAAATTTTTATCCTAACTTGACACATACTAGGGGTCTAATACTAATATACATAATATATAGTTACAGGTTACAATTTGCCATTGTTATCCTTAACTGCAAGTTTTCCAATACAAGTTTTATCCTAACTTGACAAACAGTTTACAGGTTAGATTTGCCATAGTTACAGTGCAAGATCTTTCAATACAAGTTTTCTTTACATGACACATACTGGGATCCAGTTTCAATATACATTTCTTTGTAGTCCATCAGACCAAATTGTGCAAAACACATTTAAGTAACTCACAAACTATTGTCTTTCAATGACCTTACTTTAGATCACTCAATAAATCACTATATTTATCACATCATTTTCCAACAACAATTCATTTTTTAACATTATTTATTGATTTTTTGTGAATTTTATGTTTCTTTTAAGCTTTTATATATTGTACCTGTCAACTGATATGATTATATGTATGTATTTATGTAGACCCCTGACGCAGGACATGTCGAACCATAGACCATATCAGATCCTTCAATAGAATCTGCTTTTTGATTGCTCAGAATTTGAAGGCCCCTTGTGCTTACTTTACTCCTCTCCAGTATCCCCCATAAAGGAGAGTTTCCCCCACCCCAGGGTACTAGTAACACACACAACTACTGCAAACAAAATACATCTTGGAAATAGTTAAAATACACTTACACACAAACTTCTCCAGAACCTATGATTTATTTTCCATCTTCAGTGAAGTGCCTATATCAACTTATTTGTTCCGACTGCTCAAACAACATCTTGAGAATCCAACCTTAATATTAATTCTGACCTTTCCTCCCTCTTCTAGCATAGACGCAATTCGGGGTAGATATGAGGGGTGTCATCCACTTCAAAAGCTGTGGTGTTAATGCTCAATTGGTCACCATTTCACCACTACCAGTATGGTTTTCTTACCCTTTGCCCCCCCCCCCCCCATCTCCTCCCAAAAGGAAGCATGAAAAGTATTACTTGTGGCCACCACTGCCTCTTCCCTCCTTTGCAGTCATTGCTACTTGCTGCAGGAACGGATATAAACCAGAGAGCCTCCCCTCCTTCCCCGCTACTATTCTCTTCGAGTCAGAATCAAACCGGGATCTAGAGGATCTCTAAAGTGGAATAACTTAATATCCGGCTGAATCGTTTTTTTATGCAGCTTCCAAGTCTCTAAGCACTTTCGAACACTTTATCTACTTCTCTGGAATCATATGTCAAACTATCACATCCGAGTCGCTAAAAACGGCCCAAATTAATCTTACCCGGTATTGGGCAACATATCTTAAAATCCAGAGGTGCAGAGTAAGAGCTGTGTAACAGTAAACAACAAGGACTTCAGTGCTCTCTTCGGACACCTTTGCTCTACTTTCCTTTCCAGTTTCCAGCACACGAGACCTGACCTAAGGGCATATAACACTCGGCCGTTACTGATGACGCAATACGGCGAGGTGAGCGCTGACAGCCAACCATAAAAATGCGCGCGTCCAAGCGAAGAGGGCGTGGAAAACTGTACCTGACGTCAATCACCAGCGGCAGCCTCAATCGACGTTCCTGCCAATGACAGAGTTACTGGAGCATAAATATAAACCAATACAAAAAAAAAAAAAAAAGGAAGAGGCGCAGAAAGAGGTCGGGCGGGGTGCGCAGCTGTAGTTAGATTTGCGAGCTCTCTATTAGAACAAAAGTACAACCCATGGTGCCCATCTACATTGTGTCTTTTATTGGGAATAATTTTATTTCCACGTCCTTCCACAGATGAATCCAGAGTCGTATGGTTTATGTCCATCTACCAGAAGGTGGCGATAGAGCCTAGAAGTCTGCCATATAACCTCTAACAGGACTGTCCCGAGCTAAAAACAGGCTCCTTGCAACCCCCCCCCCCCCCCATCTCCTATCCTGCCCACTGCATGGCAGCCAAGCAGGAAAGGCAGATATAGTTTTGACACCTCCCCCCATGCCCTTGTGCCCTGTGGGCCACACCGAGGTTGCTACAGCCCTGGCCTGTGCAGCAGCCTCATTTACAACATTCTATCTAGCAGGTAGCTGAACATACCTAATAGCTTGTGCGGCTCTGAATTGATGTGGGCTACTGGCCTGTGCCTCAGGATCAGTAGAGGCTTTGGGGGTTGAGTGGCTTTTAGTGGGCTTGGGTGAATACCTGGCGGGGTCAGGTCCTTCCCCTTACTCCCCCTTCCTATGTATGCCACCTGCTGTGCTCCCTTTCAGCCAGAAATGTCCTGCCTTGACTGAGTGAATTTATTTATTTAAAAAATTTCTTAACCCACTTACACTTAAGCAGCTTACAACATACAGGCATAATGCTACCTAAAAAAAGACAGTGCAGTGGCTGAAGCCGGCTGAGTATGGGTGTGAGGATTTAGCACTACCTGGAAGCAGGGGAAGTTAGTGCAGATGATCCCTCTCTGCTTCTGCCAACATTTTTCAATTTCAGTTGTGATGACTACCCCTGCTGAAATGGTGAAGTGTTGCTCCCGTTGTGGCAATAGGAAGGCAGCATCGGGGAGTTGTAGTTTGTATATTTGCATCTCTCCCTCCAGAGATTCCCTCCGACCACGGTGTTAGCACACGGCAGCCTGGGCAGGTCAGCAGCATTATTGGGGGAACTTTTGACGAGCTCAACAATACTTCACGCTCACCACATGTTGGCAGTGGCCATCTTAGAAGCACCAACGTGGTCTTTACTGGCTAGGTTAATGGTGGATTCCCCTCCTAATGTGAGTAATTAAGAACATAAGAATTGCCATACTGGGACACACTGAAGGTCCATCAAGTCCAGTATCTTGTTTTCAACAATGGCCAACCCAGATCCCAAGTGCCTAGCTAGTTCCCAAGCAGATTTTATGCTGCTTATCCTAGGAATAAGCAGTGGATTTCCCCAAGCCATCTCAATAATGGCCTATAGATTTCTCTTTTAGGAAATTATCCAAGCCTTTTTAAAACCCCGCTAAGCTAACTGATTTCACCACATTCTCCGGCAACGAATTCCAGAGTTTAATTACACATTGTGTGAAGAAATATTTTCTCCAGTTTGTTTTAAATCTACTTACCGTATACACTTGAATATAGGATGAGATTTTTGGGCCCAAAAATGGGGGTCTCGTCCTATATTCAGGTCATCACCCAGTGACCACCCAACCCCTTCCCGTACTTGTTGCAGGCCTCTGCTGACCTGTCATATGACCTGACATATTAGAAAATATGACATATTAGAAAATTTCAGGAGATTTGGGAGCCATTAACAAAATATTGTAATGATTGAATATTTCTTTTTCTCTTTTTCCCTTAAAAATACATATCCAGGATGGGGGGAGGAGAGGGAAGGGATTTTTATTGATTTGAACATTAAATAAGGTATATAAGAATGGGGTTTATGATGATAGGTTTTCTGGAATTTTAAGAGTGTAATTGATTAGGAGGAGGGGGATAAAGTCTGATATAATGTTTAACAGAATATTAACCTTTTCCTATCGTGTGTCCCGGATGACGGGACATTCCAAAAATGACATAGACAGTGGATAAACAGTGTGTATGGACTAATAAAGAGTCAGGAACACAAAATATTTGAATTTACAGACTTATTTACATTATTTTTACAATAGCCGTAAATGATAACGGTGAATAATACAAAACTTTGCTAAAATAATTACGATTGGAACCAGCGTAATGTAAAATTTATTACGATATGAAAAGGTTAAGTGTTGTATTTGAATTTTAAATGCTATAAATCCTGTTACACTTATTGTAAGTTTTTAAAAAAATGAATAAAGAATTGAAAAAAAAAAGGAGGGCTCCCTCCCGTCTCCCGTCCCAGCCGATTCTAACCATTTTTTTACACACACACACATTACACACACACACATACACACGTACCTTTTCTTGCCTTTTTGAATCCCTGGTGGTCCAGCGGTGTATGAGCAGGAGTGCTCCTGCCCCACACTGAGACCCTTCCTCCCTGGATGGCTGCCTCAGATCTCACGGCCAGCGGCGCACTCAGCACGCAGGAGTGAGCTTTTCGAACTCCCACCCAGCCCTGTGCCACTCCCTGGATGGATGCCGCCAGTTTTCAAAAGTTCCGAGTCCCAACTTTGTGTCATCAGTAAATTTAATTATCTCATTAGTTATTCCCATGGGGAACCCCGCTATTTACCCTTCTCCATTCAGAAAATTTACCATTTAAACCTACCCTCTGTTTTCTGTCTTTCAACCAGTAATTAATCCATAATAGGACATTATCTCACGCAAAGGAAGCTGTGGAGGTAGGGAGCCTCTTGGGTAATTTGAAGTTTAAGTCAGTGAATACTCCTTTCTCCCCTGAGTTTGTTCTTTTAATGAACCAAGCTTATTTGTTAAAGTTGCCTTAATTGGATGCAGAAGGCCTCCTCGCTGGAGGATTTGATTCAAGTGCTGCCCTCTTTGGAGGCTGATTTGGCTTTCTTGGCAGACTCGCTCCATGACCTACTCTGGTCATTGCCTTGGCTGTCACAGTGAGACGATGGCTGTGGCTTAGGCATTGGGCTGCAGACCTGGCTTCTAAGAAAAGTTGACTAAGCTTCCTTTCCAGAGCAAGCTCCTTTTTCGGAGAGGATTTGGAGAGAATCATGAAGGATCTGGGAGTTTCCAAGGGGCAATATTTGCCAGAAGATAGGCCAAAATCTTCTTTTTGGCCTTCAAAAACTAAGTCCAGATTCCAGGACTTGAGGCGTTACAGGCCAGGTAAATTAGGCTCATTTCAAAGATCTCAGTTTCAGCAGAAGCAACAGTCCTTTTAGAGAGACTGGAGTCCTAAAGCTTTCACAGTAGTGGCAGCGGCAGCCCCTAGGGCTTCCCAATGATAGGGTCTTGGTCCACTCCTCCATCACCCACATAGGAGGATGGCTGTCACTCTTTCTGGAGAAGTGGACTAAGACCAGTGAGCCTTAGAGATTGTTAGGGACAGTTATAATGTGGAATTGGCTCAACACCTGTTGGATTGTTTAGAGTCCCTCTACAAAGCACCAGCCAAGGTTCAGGTGGTCAGAGACTTTCTCAGTATCTAAAGTGTCTAACGATCGTCACTACACCGGTTTTGACTGGTTTAATGACAATTGAATTTGCAGACCCGATGCACAAAATGGCTCACCACGTGGTTTTTTGGCCGATCTGACTCAGCCATGCAAATAAGCTCTTTAATATTAAAATGCTATGCAGACTAGATGAGTGACTGATGCACTACCATTGCTTTCCGATACACACACAAAAAAGATCACTTTTAGCGAGCTGAAAAAAGCGACTGGTCCTACCAATACAAATTAATATATTTATAACATGCCATACTTTTTTTTTTAATTTAAAAATTTATTCATTTGTTACAACAAATAAAAATAGGAATACACACTAATGTAAAACAAAAATTATTACATTCAAGAAAATAAACCTTTCAATTCCAAGTCCACATTATTGGGGCCATACTTTTTTTTATGGGCACAGATGCTGTGTGTGTGTGCCAGTAGTATAATGGGTACACTACATGTCAAACTGATTGACAGGTGAGATAAGAGAAGGATCGACCTATCAGCGTTCCGGATTAAACTACTTGTGCTCCATTTAAAAAATAAAATGCGAGTTGAGCCGCCACCTCCCATGACAACCGAGGGTCCCCGAACCCCCCCCTCCCCGACAGAGAGACAGAAGGGAAGCCCACTCCCTCCTGCAACTCCCAGAATACAGAGAGGAGCTTAAGGCCCAGATTGGCTCAGATGTCTAAGGCTCCTCCCCTTGTTTGTGCATCAATCGCTCTTTTGGAATTGGCAAAAAAATTGGATTGCAGCACACCCACGCAGTATTACCAACCCTGTTTAGTGCATGTAGTTGCTAGTCCTTAATGTGAAAATATGCATGCAAGATTACAAAATTAGGGGACTAGTACCTTTCATTATTAAGTGTAGAAAAGCCCTCGCCCACTGTTGGAGGCAGATAAGCTTGGGAAGGACTATTGTCAAGGTAATTATTGTGCCCTCTACTAGAATAGTCTGCCCATCTGGGCAGGGGGTGGACCACCATGGGCACCAGCACCTTTCCTCCTCTCCGCCCCCACATTGCCAGTTTGCCAGTGTGAGCAGCATCTTCTGCCTGCTGCTTGTGCCAGCCTTGGCTCTCTTCTGATGTCACTTCCTGATCGTGGGACCAGGACGTTACATCAGAAGGGAGCCGAGGCTGGCACGAGCAGCAGGTGGAATATGCTGATTGTGCCTGCAAACATTTAAAGAGGTATATGTGTGTGTGTGTGTGGGGGCGGGGGGGGGGGGTGCTCGAGTGGCAGGGGGGAACAGTACAAGGTAGGACGTATGGTGTGGTAATGCCCGGTACCCCGGGCACCAACCTCCCCAGCTACACCACTGCATCTGTGTTAGCTACATACTACACGAATCAAGTTCAAAGAAAATAAAATTGACATAGTTTGTCTTGGTCAGTAATGCAATCTGGCTATCCAGGTCTCAAAACCTAGCAATGTAAATTGAACAGAGAATGCTAAAATCACATCTGGAAAATCAGAAAATAATGTCACCACTATATATCTGATATTTGGACTTTTTTTGTTGTTTTGCCTCTTTCGAGAACCCTGTTCCCCAGAATATCATCCATTCCACCCTGCCCATTATAAATCTTAAACCCCATAGGACTGACTCTCTCATCTCCCCATGCCATAGGTACTTCACCTGCTAAACTAAGTGAGAGCAGCCCCCACTTTAAACTGTTCTAGGAGGGAGATTTTAACCCGGTCGCAGAGTTCTGACAAACTCATCGCTGATCTCAATGGGTAGAATCAGGTACTACAAATGCCACACTGCTTTGTGAACTAGGTTTAAAAGAAGAACTGACCAAAAGGGTTCCTTCCTAAAACTGTGTAACCTTGGCTGCGTGGAATTCACAACAATGTGCAGAAACAAGAATGCCAGCTTCTCCTTCTCCTATCTCAAAGCCGCACCAACAGCACAACCTGATTGACCTGAGTTAAAACACCAAAAAAAAAGGAGGAACTAAACGCACACTAACCCACACAGAACAAAAGAGGAAGCTATCAAAAAGCCAGGTGCGTAGAACCCGCCCCCTCCCCTCTCATATTCCGAGGCTCCAAACATTTTCAGGAACTGAGAAGCGGCATCAAAACAAGCTCCGTGGGGGCCCATCCCACAGACAGTAACGCACCAATCACGAATCGCCGTAGCATTTAAGGTGGAATGCTGAGCGACAAGGGAAGACTGCAGAAAAATTAAGCAGAAAGGCCAATAGGGCACAAGGCAGATTCACCATACCCGCACTTCATCCCACCCTTCATCCCTCTCCCCAGTCGAAAGAGACAAATATCAACAGAAAAGAGCAATCCCCTCTTCCACCTACAAACACCTTAAGCGACTAGGGAACGTCCCTAGTTACTGCTCCGGCATTTTAGTCAGAGCAACTCAGCTTCATGTTACCTGCTAACAGCAACATTAAAAAAACAAAAGCCTGCCAACTGTAAACGAACAGTGTACAGGGAACAGCCATCTAAGTGATCTAACCAGCTCGAGAATCCAAGCAGCTACCTGGGATCAGGCTCAGAAGATTCATGCCCTTTGCATTCTGTCCCACTATGCTTCACCGAGGGTGCCCAGCATCTGGGTTGTGCCATTGTGTTCTACGCGCAGTTGGGCTGGATAGAGCGATGCAGATTTAATTCCTTGTTCCTCCAGGCACTTGCTTAACAGTGCCCTCCAAGCTCTTACGTTGACTTTTCCAGTTCAGGCGAAAAATCATGAAAGAAAAAATATTCTTCTTTTGAAATGCAACTTTATTCTTGCTTCTGGCAGCAACGGAAATACGGAATTTATCTTGGAAATTATGGGCTCATGGCCTTCCGCTCTTCATCGGCATAGGAGCAAGTGTGCGGTGAGCCCAGTCCGGTGTAATATTGTTCTCTCAGGCGAAGAAGCCCAGGACTTCAGGAAAGTAGTGCTGCTGGATAAATGTCCCACAGCCCCTTCAGCTTTTTCAGGTAAGCCAGTTGTACTCAAAATATTTCTCTGGTGCTGTTTTATGCAACCTCCTGACGTTCAGATACAGACTTGTTTTTTTTTATAAGATCTCGATTTTGTGACAGTTGCCAGTCTTGGCCACTTCTACATCTTCTTAACTAGGGCTCCACGTGGTCAGGTGTATTCCTGAACAGTTATTGCTGCTTGAGTGATTTTGGTGGACATTTAATTTAATCTGGTATTTTTAGCTGGTCATAATTGTAGTGGAAAGGCTACTCACCCTTATTTTTTTTCTTTAGCATCCATAAAAGCTGGAATTTCAAAGAGCACAGACCAGATTTTTATTTATTTATTTTTGCACCTGGGGCAGATGGAATGGCGTCTCATTCCATCCTGCTCTGCACCTTCACAACCACTTTTATACTGAAAGTACATCTTAGATAAGATTTTGGTTTATCACGCGTGGAGTACAGAACGATACCAAGCAGCCCCTATACTGAACAAGCTCCACACTGTAGACCAGGGAAGAGTAATTTGTGTTGGCAGCTATGGTTTTATATACACGATGCACTAAACCTGTAATATATAAATACAGTAAAACCTTGGTTTGTGAGCATAATTCGTTCCGGAAGCATGCTCGTAATCCAAAGTACTCGTATATCAAAGCGAATTTCCCCTTAGGAAATAATGGAAACTCAGATGATTCTGGTTCCACAACCCAAAAACTTGAATACAAAATGCTTTATGCTGTGAGCGCTTGAGCTAAGGGTAAATTGGGTGTGACACTTTTATTTCGTTCAGCCACGCTCAGTGTAAGATGTGAGTGGCGATATGTGCTTGTACTGCAAGACAATGCTCGTTTATCGAGTTAAAATTTAATAAAACGTTTTGGTCATCTTGCAAAACACTCGCAAACCACGTTACTCGCTATCCAAGGTTTGACTGTATTAACTTTCCTCGTCCCTATCCCTTTCTTGCGGGCAGCCTTTCTTTTCCGTCTCTCCCTCCCCCAGCCTCCTCGCATACACTGAGCTTAATGGCTAAGATTAGTTCTTGAAGTGGCCTCAGCACTGGCTTCCACGATTTCGGGATACTACAGTTGTTGTGTCATGTCCAACATAGACCCTTTTGCTGCCTACGAAACAATTTTTCCCTGTGTCCATCATTTCGTCTGCCCCTGCCGTGTGTTAGTGCGCTTCTTTACTTGGCACCGCAGCTTTTTGTCGGACAATGGAGAGTACGTGGCCATCCGACAGTCCGTGCCTTGGAGTCTGTGGGTGCTCGAGCACCCCTAATACCAAGAAAACTCCTTAACTGTGTCCACGAAGGGCTAATTTCATTGGGTTTAGCATCCCCAATCATTTTGCAAAGTTTGCTCCTGCGAGGTCTGAGCTAAGCTCTGTTTTCTGCGTGTACTTCTGACACATGACACACAGAAAACATTGGCCGCCATCGCCTCTAGCTTTTTCTGTTCTCCGTGCCAGGCGCTGCCGCTAAACAGTCTCACCGGCATGTAATTCTTTGCAGCCTACTGCCCCACCCTCCCTCACTCCCAGGGGCAGACACATGTCCCCGAATTGATCACCATTGCCCAGATTATTACTCTGAGCATCACCCAATGTTCTTATTATAGTAGATGATGCGCCTTGACCTCTCTCCCCATCTGAAGCCTGGGGCAGGTGCTTTCATTGAACCATGACATCTCTGGACAGAAATATATTTTTTTTGGGGGGGGGGCCAAAATGACACATCCTTGTCCCATTATTAAATTATCAATGTAAGACATCAGGCCTTCTATGCATGAAGAAACCTTCCCCCTCCTGTGTGGTTCTGTGTTTACTTCAGGATTGGTCAGAACCTCAACACAAACCCATTAACTAGTTCTGTATCACAAACTCCATATTCCAGCAATGGAGCTATCCCTTTACAACAGTGGTCTCGAACTCAAACCCTTTGCAGGGCCACATTTTGGATTAGTAGGTACTTGGAGGGCCTCAGAAATAAATAGTTAATGTCTTATTAAAGAAATGACAATTTTGCATGAGGTAAAACTCTTTATAGTTTAAAAATCTTTCTTTTAGGTTAAGTCTTAATAATAATATTGTCATTTATAGCTAAAGAGACAGATGATCGAGAAACTGTTTTATTTTACTTTTGTGATTATGATAAACATACCGAGGACCTCAAAATAATACCTGGCGGGCCGCATGTGGCCCCCGGGCCGCGTGTTTGAGACCACTGCTTTACAACTTGCCAAACAAAAAAAAATATTCAGATTGTGATTTTCATCTCAGGAACTAGGCACACTCCTTCCACTGCCAGATATTTTGTTTAAAGTAAAAGGGTTTTGTTTGTGTGGTAACTCTGCAGATGTGGAGTGGAGACCAAGTGGCCTTGAGCTCTTTTATTCTGGATGGCAGTGGCCATTGTTGGTGGCGCTTGCCACAGAGCTTGATTTCACATAGAACAAGACTCATTTTATAAACGTGTGCACCCAATTTTACTCTCGCAGGCCAATTCTCAGAACTTCTGTGGTAGAGCCAACAGCGCAAATCCCATACTGCAGAAACAGCACAGAAAAATGCTCTCCAATGCTCAAAGGAAATGATATTCAAATTATATGTACACTGTAAAAGCGAAAGCAAGGGGGAGGAATGTGCTTGGTGCATGCGCAGATGAGTATTGCAGTAAGTATTGCCTGTGGGCATGTGCCAGGCAAACCCCACCAGGCAGAATACATCAGTGCTGCTCTTCTGTGCCCTAAAATAAAAGCTTTTCCATTTTACTTATTTATTTTTTTTTCTTGGAAGGCAGTATGTGCTTTCACTTTCAGATTTGCCTGGGCTCCTTCTCCAGTACTCCCACTGCCACCTCTCCTCTTCCCTAGTCTCCTTATCTATCGCCCGTTTTCTAGTATGCCATTTTCAGCCTCTGTACTCGCCCTCTTGATCTTCATCTACCTCCTACTGTCTCTAATCCCTTTCACCTGCTCCAGCTCTGTCCCTGTCTCTTCTGCCTTCCTTTGCCTCCAGGCTATTCTTGGAACTGAATGGCCTTCGGTATACTTACCGCAGGTTTGTTAAAGAGGCCCCAAATTGGCTGCTGTTCAAGTGGATATTGGGCTCAATGCACTGTTATTTTGACACAGAATAGTACACCTTATGTTCCTATGTCTACTGTAAAAACAAACAAAAAAAAAACCCAACCCAAACAAACAAAAAACCCTAAAACACTGTATATGATACTAAGCAAATTGATTTTTTGGGGGGAGGGAGGAATACTGTACAAGAATTGGTGGAGAAGTTGTTTAGATGAGATGGACTGCATGTGTGCAGACTTACTTCAGATTAGTAAAATTGATCAAGTTTTACAGCGTTATCTAGAAAACAAGGTTTATATACCTCCCCCTCCTCCTTTTACAAAGCTGCATTAAGCTTTTTTTTTTTTATCACCAGACGAAACGGTATTAGCTCTGATGCTCATAGAATTCCTATGAGCTGCATGATACCACTACAGCCGGCGATAAAAAAGCCTAATGCAGCTTCATTTAAATACAATGTACAGTATAATAAAAACATCATCTCGCTTCCCTCTCACCCTTGACTAAGGCTCGAAAAGCCTTTTTAGCCAATAGCAGAGGCATTTCCCAAATCCAAAGCACTTCCTTAGCTTGGATAACCCCAGATTTTAAGTTATGGAGCATTCTATAAAAAGTTAAACTCCAAATCCCAACTCATCCAGAAGTTCATTCCGTAAGACTTTGTACGCTCTAATCTGTTTAAACTTAATGAACTAGTCTTCTGAGTCTGTGGGTTCATGTAGTGCCTCTGCTAAGTGACACAAGGTTTGGACTTTTTTGTGACCGTTTAGCATTCAGACTTCTGGATAAGGACCTGGCATTTGTCCCATTTTATCAGAACTACTCTTTAATGTGATATTGTTCTCCAGGGACAGACAGGGTAGGCAGTCCTCATGAGTGAATGACGTCCTTTGGAGCCCAGGCTGGAGATTTGTAATCAAAGCTTTTAGAACTATGTAGAGCTGTGCATTGCACTGCATATGAGTAGAACTTCTGTGTTTAAAGTCACTGTGAGGGGCCGCCTCAGTTCTCGCTTCCACAAAGCCCAGCTGAGGCTAGTTTCCATGGTCTGTGAGTATCTGTTCTATCATTCAACCTTTTAATGATTACAAAGTTTTTAACGGAAAAGGTTTCTCTGATTGTAAACAGGCCATATCATTCTCATGCCTAGGTGATGTTATCTGAAGGTGCCTGGGCTAGAGAGGATGTAAACCAGTGTTCTTCAACCTTTTTACACCTATGGACCGGCGGAAATAAAATAATTATTTTGTGGACCGGCAAACTAATAAGACTGAAATTTTTAAAAACCCCATTGCCGCCCTGTCCTGTGAGCTCGGTCCTGTTAACCATCTGATCCCATCCGCACAAGCCTCAAATAGTTTTGATTTTATATTGAACATATTTTATTAAAGTATAAAAGGAAACAATATTCTGTACAATTGTCATTTTATAAATTTAAATAATACAGGACAAGGATCAACAAAACCCCCGTCTCCCCTCTCCTTCACATATATCCCCTCTACTATTAAGAAAACTGAATAAGCCAAATTATTGCAGAATGCTACACAAATATCATGCTAACAGAATACCGCAGTCACACATGGCAGGAATGGTGTTAGGGGGAGTGCAACTAGGGCAACTGCCTCCTGGTCAGAGAGAGCCCAAAACCAGCTGGAAGCTAAAGATGCACTGCCTGGGCTTTGCACTCCCCAGTTATGTCTAACATCAGCTCTAGCAGGATACATATTTTAAATCTGATATATTCTAATTATAAGATAGAAATAAAATTATTTTTTTCTACCTTTTGTCGTCTCTGGTTTCTGCTTTCATTGTCTTTTCACTCTCTTCCATCCAGTGTCTTCCCTCTGTCTCTTCAATCCAGCATCTGCCCCTTCCATCCACTGTCTGCCCTCTCCCACTCCCATATGGTATCTGCGTTCTTTCTATGCCCCTCTCTCCTACACCAGATGTAGCATCTTTGTCCCTTTTTCCTTATTTCTCATCTGACCCCCCTTCCCAGCATCAATCTCTCTCTACTTTGTCATTCCTCTGTCTCTCCCCTTTCCCTCATCTGATCTCTCCATTCCATCCTGACTCCTTCCCCTCCTCTAATCTCCCTGCCAGCTGTTTCCTTCCAATGTTTCTCCTCCCCTGTTCAGCAGTACCTTCTCCCTTTCTTCCTCCCCTTATCCAACAGTAACTCTCTTCCCTTCCACTTCTCCCCTGTTAGCAGTACCCCCTTCCCCTCCCTTGTCCAGGAGTACCCCTTCTCCCATCCCTCCTTTCCTCTCCAGCAAATGTTTCCTCTATGTAGGCTAGCGGCAGCTCTGTATGCTTTTAACTTCGGTACACAGCTGCCCCTAAGCAGTATTTTAGCCGCGTTTTCATGAGGCAGCCTCAGGGCCTTTGGTAGGCTGGCCTGCTTCAATGATGCGATGTGGGCCGGCCTACCAAAGGCCCCGAGGCTGCCTCATGAAACCGCACTAAAATACTGCTTAGGGGCAGCTGCGTGCTGAAGTTAAAAGCACACAGAGCTGCCGCTGCTTGTCTGGGGGTGCGGAGACAAAGGCTGGAGCAGGAGATGTACGCGGCAGGAGTCGGTGGTGGAAGGCAGGAGTGCTGGCATAGCGACGGCAACAGGAAGTTGCATGTCAGCTGACGCCGGCACCTTTTGCTGTGGCGGGGACCCGAATCCTTCACGAACCGGCAAGATTTTTATGCGGACCGGCACCAGTCCACGGACCAGTGGTTAAAGAACTGTGATGTAAACAATCTGTTAGAAATCCAGAACTTTCTAGAGTGGTGCTTTCCGCTTCTGCACTGTTGGACGGCCCACCCTGGTTCTTTTTTATCTGTGGCGCCCCGAGGTAGGGTTACCCTATGGCTCCAGAAAAAGGAGGACGGATTGAGACATCCGGGTTTAACTTCCATTGCTTTCAAAAGAAGTAAAACCCAGATGTCTCAATCCGTCCTCCTTTTTTTGGAGCTATATGGGAACCCTACTTGAGGTCATGCCTCATTTTTGTTCTCTTCATATTTTTTAACAGGTTGTCAGTTCTTATGTTTACAGATTCTCCCGCCCCCCTTTTTAAAAACTGTTTATTATTTAACGTGACAATCATGCACTGTACAAGAAGGGTGTATACCAGTGTCTCTCAAACTTTCTCGAGCCGGAGCACACTAAAGGTAGTGGCCACAGCTCGAGGCACTCAGAAGTGCACGGACGTTGCCATGATGACATCACGCGCATGCGTGACATCATCATGTTGACATCCACGCATGCACAGAGGCCCTTATGACAGGCCCTGAAATGCCAGTAGGGCTTGCCAGCAAGGAAGTCTAACAAATATCAACTGAGTACCCCTAACCACAGACCTCCCAAGCTCCACCCTAGACCCATCCAAGCTCTTCCCCAGATCCCGCCCCCTTTACTAATTGTAATGCAATTTTTTTCCATTCATTTTTCATATACACACACAATATACACAGCAGATATAAATTCTCAAAACTGATACATTTCAATTGAAAATAAAATCATTTTCCCTACCCTTTGTTGTCTGGTGACTTTATTTTTCTGTGCTTTTAATTATGTTTCCAGTACCTTATTATTCATTGACTGTTTTTCTCTCTATCTTTACTTTCTGCCTTGCATCAATCTTTAAAATAAACAAAAAACACGCTAGTGTAATTGCTGTAACTTCTTAAAAGTTCTCTTGGAACTCCATAATCCTTATACTTTAATCAGTGGATAGATTGTGCTCAGAGACATGGAAGAAAAAGGGGACAGAAAGTCCCCAAAAAACTTCACCACCCAATCATAGCATAACTTCCACCTTAACACACTTTTATATGTGCATGACTTGAAAGATTGTATTATTGAAAAAGCACTTATCTTTTGTATATAGTTCTTTGGCCTTAACGTGCCACGTTTCAAAATTTCTTCAGGAAGCCAAATGGTAACAACGAAAGACTCTTAAGTCTTCCAGAATGGGTGTCAGTCTCTGGTCTAGCTTGCAATTCAGCTTTCAGTGAACTTCCGGCATCTGCTGACAACAGCAGGAAGATGCTCAAGGAGAATTTGATTTTTGAAGTTATTTTCCTCCTGTGTAGTTTTGCATCAATCTTTGGCATTAAGTTAACATTAACAATTTTTCAATTTGTCTGCTTTCTTCTCAAAATCTACTTTTCCATGTCTTCCCTTCCCTTCCTATCTGTCTCTCTTTCCCTCCCTATTTCCATGTTGTGACATCTCTCTCCTTCCTTCCCTCTCTCCCCCCCCACTGATCCTTCATCTCTCTCCTTCCTTATCCCCCTTGCCAGTCTGGCATCTCTCTCCTCTCCTGGCATCTATTTCTACTACTACTAATATTATTATTTCTATAGCACTACCAGACTCCCCTTCTTCCCTTCCATTCTCTGGTCTTATATCTCTCCTTTCCTTTAGTCCGTGCAACATTTCTCTTTCCCTTCCTCCTTTCTGCCCTCTGCAGTCCATCTCTCTTCCCTTCCTCCTTTCTGGCCCTCCTCCCAGTCCAACATTTCTCCCTCTTTTCCACCAGTCTAACATTTTTTTCTCTCTTCCTCCTGCATGCTTCTCCTCTGGTCCTCCTTCCCTCCCCTAACCAACATCTCTCCCTCTCCCTCCATGAGTCCAACTTTTCACTCTCTGTTCTCTCCCCATTCCCCCTGAGTGTGACATTTTTCCTTCCCTCCTTTCTGTCCTCCCCATCCATATCACCCTCTCCATGAGTTCAACCCTTTCTGCTTCCTCCACACTTTCTCTCTCTCTCCTTGCCTCTTCCCTCGAGTGACATCCTTCCTTCCCAGTCCCCAACCCATTGGGATTGAAGGGTTTTAGACAAAGGATCACTTACAGGTCATGGACCTGATGGGCCGCCGCGGAAGCGGACTGCTGGGCATGATGGACCCCTGGTCTGACCCAGCAGAGGTAACTTTTTATGTTCTCTCTCCATGCACCATTTCTCCCTCTCCTCCACCCATGTCCATTTCTCCCTCTCATTACTTTCAATCCTCCTATAATAATTTTCCTTCCTTCCCTCCCCCCAACCCCACTCACAGCTAATATGCTCTCTCCCCATTCACCATCTCACCCTCCACTCTAGTGTGTAGCATCTTTCCTTTCCCTCCCCTTCTGCCAGGTCCAGCAGCACCTCTTTTCCCTTCCCCTTCCCCTTGTCCAGCAGCACCTCTTCCTCTCCCCATGTCCAGCAATACCCCTTCTCCCTTCCCTTTCCCTCCTCCCTTGCCAAGCAGTACTTCTCCTGTCTAGCGGCAACTCAGTGTGCTTTAACTTGGCCAGAGAGCTGCCACGAGGATTAATTTAGATGCGGTTTTCATCAACAGCCTCAAGGCCTTTGCTAGGCCGACCCATTACAATGATGCAACTTCCTCTTTCGAAAGAAGAAATTGCATCATTGAAATGGGCTGGCCTAGCAAAGGCTTTGAGGCTGTTGATGAAAACTGCGTCTAAATTAATCCTCGCGGCAGCTCTCTGGCCAAGTTAAAAGCACACTGAGCTGCCGCTGCTGTTCCAGGGGCGCGGAGAAGATGCGGAAGACAGGAGTCCAGGGAGCTATGCGGCGAGAGGCAAGTCAACTGGCCGGTGCTTCTCTTCCTTCTCTGTGAGCCGCGGCACACTTGGAATCTCATGAGGCACACAGTTTGCGATACACTGCAATACAACATATTACCAAACATCTGTAATTCACTAATCTGAGGGATCCCAGTATGATGGTTACTGAGCATATTATTTAATTTAATTAGTTATTTATATACCACCTATCAAGATTATCTAAGCAATTTATAATCAGGTACTTAAGCATTTTCCCTGAAACGTACAATATTTATTCCATAATTTATATCACATCAATGACATCAGAGGGAGAGCCCATGCCTACACAGGCAGCAAGTTGGTGATGCTGCTCATGCCGGGAAAGTTAAAGAGGTACAGGGAAGGGAAGGGGATGCACGCACAGCAGGGGGCGTGGAAGGAGCAGGGGGGTGGAGAAGAGGACGCAGGAGGGGCACCACTGCCCCGGCTGCCTCTCACCCTTGCTACGCCACTGTGCCCCACTGCTCTGCTGGGATGTCTTTGTGGCAATTCTGCTCTCTCCTACATCCCAATGGCTTGTTCTGTGCGTTTTTATTTTGAACATTCTTTTTTTTTTAATGATTCAAAAAAAGATAGATACACTGAGTACAAACATATCTATTTTTGATAAAAAAACAAACAAACCAAAAACAAAAAGATAGACGTTTTGCAGTTTTGAAAATGGGCATGTCGGGTACTGGATTTTGGTTCATGTTCTGCAGAATGTCTAAACTCGGATTTAAAAACACCAGCCCACCATCTCTTAATAATGGTTATACATATCAAGCTGGTTTTCGTTTTTTTTTTTCTTTTATATACAATCGAGCCTCAAATGCTGTAAGTTTTTCAACAGCCGCAAGATTCCTCACTGGCTCATCAAAAACTAACTTTCTCAATAAATATATAAAGTATCATAACACTTACCAAGAATTGGAAAAATTGGGACAGGCTTAGGGCTCCTTTTACAAAGCCACGCTAGTGGGGTTAACGCGCGTGACTTTTTATCATGCGCTAACCCCCGCGCTGGCCAAAAACTACCGCCTGCTCAAGAGGAGGCAGTAGCGGCTAGCGCGTCCGGCGGTTTAGCGCACGCTATTACGCGTGTTAAACCACTAGCGCGCCTTTGTAAAAGGAGCCCTTAATTTTTCCTTTTGGTGGGAAGCTTTATGTTTATGTTATAGATATGAAAAAATGAATTCGGATATATAGGGTCATAATAAACTATTTAAAACAACATGGGGTCCATTAACGAATTTTGTTAACTCTGATTAGTTGTATTTTCTATTTGATTGGCACACACATCTAGAGAGGGGGGATATATTTTGTATTGTTATTGATTGAATGTAAGTGCTGTTTATGATAATACTTTTATGTAAATTCTAATACTTTTGAACTTGACTTGAAAATTAATAAAGAATTATTTAAAAAAAAAAAAAATATATATATATATAAATTGCTTAAATATTGTAATACTTGTACTCATCTTAAATGCCAAATAGCGAAGTAATGCTAGTATTACAATATTTAAGCACTTTATATATTTATTGAGAAAGTTTGGTGTTGATGAGCCAGTGAGGAAGCTTGCAGCTGTTGAAAAACTTATCGGGTAACTTTGCCTGAGAAAATAAGCCACTTCTGAGGCTCAATTGTGTATAAAAGAAAAAAAAAAGAAATCCAGCTTGATATGTATAACCATTATTAGTGAATTGCCAATCCTATTAATTTTTGTATTTTACTCCTGTGAAAAGTGATAAACTCGGATTTAGACATCATATCAAAAATGCCCTTCCATATGTGATACTTACTAATCCTTATCAAACAGCCCAGTATTTATTTACGGTAAGAATTTTGACATTGACATTCTTGGAAGAACTGCTGGTGATGATCCAACTAGATCATTCAGCTCCAGTTTCAAAACAGTTTCAATGTCACTCATTTTTAAAGATTTCCTGGATTCCTTTGACAAATGGTCATTACAGAACTATGAAAAATACCATTCCATTTTGGTATGTTATGATGATCCACAATTCAGTCTGGTTGAGAAGCAACTTAGGGTCTGTTTTACAAAGCCGCGCTAGCGGCTGCAGCCCCAAAACCCATAGAGATTTAAAGGGCCTTAATAACTTAGGATTTGTCCTTCCACAATTGGGTTAACCAGAAAGCCTAATGTATCCTCAGCTTATGCCAATTGGTTTCTACATTGGGGTGGAGAGCCTTTCTTTAGGGCCAAGTTTTTACCTGTCTCTCCAAATATTGACTGTCAAAGAAACGTATCTACTGCAGTAAGTATAAAAGTTAATCAGTCTTTCCTCATAACCAGTTTTGCTAGCTCTGCTAGTGAGTCATGCATTGCTTCAGACCTAATCTAATTAATAAAAATATAATTGCAGATAGTTTAAATACTTGGTAGGTCTCCAATTACTTCAAGTTGAGCAGCTGTTGTTGGAGCTGTTAGTATATCATAAAATGATTTGAGAGGAGAAAAGTGGGCACTCCTGAAAATGTTTAGACTCTTTTGCAATTTATTATTTATTTATTTAAAAAATTTATATGCTGCTTGTTACCAAGCAGTTTCCAATTAAACATACGTATCATTAAGACAAATATCATTACGAAGACAAGAACATCTTACTTTACATCTTCATTACTAACCGCTAAGAAATATTACATAAGTGCATTAACAAGTAACTGTGTTTTCATCAACTTTTTGAAATTTATATGATCAGCGCAGAGTCGCAATAAGATGGAAGCATTTGTAATTGGAATGTGCATTGACCGTTTTAAAAGTTACATTTATCAGAAAAGTTATACCATACCATATAGTTTCTTATATCCCGCAATTTTCAGCAAGGAATCATTGTGGCTTATTTCCCCTTGTGATGAACATTCTACCACTGGGGACCTCCATTTAAGTGCTCCAAGGATGTGCGGTGGGAATCTGTTTCACTGTTTCCTACTAAGCTGGGCAGGAGCCCTCCATCCACAGTTCTGCCCGTTGGGGTAGGGGGTGCTGTTTCATTACCATATTTCCAATAGTGAGGGAAGGACAAACTGCAGGACTCCAGGGAACCTGACTGTCCCTAGTAACTTAAAGCTCAGTATAGAAGCATCACCATCCACTGACAACACTGTAGTTGGAGAACTCCTGCACCACTTAGAGGGAATATTGGTCTTTTCTACAATTGCATCTGGGCATTCAGGTTCTCAATGGAATGCTCCTGCTCACTGATGAACTCCTCTGTTACTCTAGAATCCTCTTCTTGGTCTTGCACGATCAGTGATCCACTTCAACTGTCTGATGTACAAAACAACTCATAGTGTGAGCCAATTCAGTGGATTTGGAGAACATACCATCACTCATATTCAAATGAGGATCGCGCGAAAGGAAAGGAAGGCAGTTATAAAATTTCAACTTCCTCTGAATTCTGTTACTAACTGCCCACTGATGTAAACATTAATTTTATTGTAAAACACAATTTTCCTCAAAACTAACACAGCAATAAACAGTTCAAGACAGCTGATATTATTTGCCATTCACTATATCCCAGTCTAGGGACCTTCCACCGCTTTATATTAGCTTTAATTCATTCTTGTATCCTGTTTTATAATGAAATCCTTTAAGTCATTAGGATTTTTATAATTGATGGTTTTATTATTTACTAGCTCTTTAAGCCCGTTACATTAACGGGTGCTAGAGACGCTTCCTCCCTTTCCCCTTCCCCTTGCACGGTCTCCCTCGTGATCAGGACGGGATGGAGGGGGCTGCTGTCCAGGGCCGGCGGAGAGGAGCTAGGCGGCTGGAGGAGTAGCAGCAGTCGCTGCTGATCGCAGCCTCCATCCTACCTGGATTTCCTTTTTTATCTGCTTCGGGAAGGTGGAGAGCGGCCTGCGAGGTTCGCTACAGCGGCTGGCGAACCTCAGCAGGCCGCTTTGAAGAGCAGCGGCAGCAGGAGGGAGGAGTCTTTGGAACACGCGCCTCCAGCTAGCGCAGGCGCCGTGAGGTGTGACACAGAAGCACACCTCACGCCACCAGGAATCACGATTTTTGAAAAGCGCATGTGCGCTTAGCCTTTTATTATTATGGATAGTAACCCTCATAATTGCCGGGTAGAAAAGACCAAAATTTGCACCCATCTGCTGAAGCTGCGGTCTCAAAAGAAGAAACTCCTTTCTGACAGCAGCTGAATGTCTGGCAAAGTCGGGCAGGATTGAAAGTTTATTGTCCTGCCACTTAAGGGGTCTGATTTGCTTAGCTGCCATTAGGATTTGCATCGTTTGCTGATGTCTTAACAGTCTAACAATTATTGGTCTCGGTCCTACCTGCTTATTGGATCTGTAAGCTGGCAAACAGTGAGTCCGCTCGATTTCAAAAGGAGAGGAAAAATTAAGAGATAAAAAGCCAGATAAGAATTCCTCTGAGAATTGTAGGATATTATTTCCTTCCACTCCCTCCGGAAGGTCTAATAAACGAAAGTTATTTCTTCTGGAGTAGTTATCAGCTGCTTCTAAGTCCTTCACAAATCATTTGATTATTTTCCTATCAGATGATACTTGAATTATGTCCCCTTCAAGTGCTGAAACTTTCTCCTCTAGCAGATCCGTTCTTGTGGAACAAGTATTTAGCTTATTTGACAGGTTAAGAACTTCAGATTGAATGGAGTCAAGCCTTTCAGTGTTCCCCTGTATAAGATCTTGAATTTTTTTTAACTCCCACATTATCGGGTCATTAATATCCCCTTCTTCAGCAGGCAAAGGCACCTTAGAAGGAGTTGGGGGATTGCGATGCAGTTAATTACAAAAAGCTGGAAAAACTGTGATAGGCTGCATTTTAACTTCTGGTGGGAAACCCTATGCCAAGTTTATAGAATGAATGAACTCAGAACAGCTGGGACATTACAAAAAATTTAATGAGACTTGGGGGCCATTGGCGACATTTGTAAAAACTGTTCACTAGTGTAAGCCTTTGTTTTCTAAAAGGAGCTTCAGACACATCTAGGGAGGGCGGGAGGGGGAAGGGTGGTGGGGAAAAATATACTTATATAATTATTTATTAGATAAAAGTGCTGTTTTATTGTACCATTTGTTTGTATATTCTGTTGCACTTTGTTTTTATTTAAAAATCAATAAAAAATTTTAAAAAAAGAACAGAGGTTCTCAACATCCAATACGCATACCCCATGGGTAAATGAGACTTCAAAAGGGGGTACCTTCTTCATCACCCTCCCAAAGCTACACCCACTGCTGTTGCCACTTCTCCAGACCAGCATCAGCAACGGCAAAACAACCTGAATCAGTGTTGGGCTGCATTTTCCATTTGCGCTATGTCAGCTCTGTCGGTCCCGCAACCTCTCCAACATCAACTTCCTGTTCTGGAGCAGCAGATGAAGACTCTACATGAAGACTTCAGCCCTGAAACTGCTTCAGGCTGTTTTGCTGCTGCTGCTGCTGCTTCTGATCTGGAAAAGCAGCAGTAGTGGCCAGTTGAGCAAAAACACAAGAGAAGATACAGGAGAGGGAGATAAAGAGGAGACAAACTGGATGGAAGAGGGAGTGGGGGAGAGAGGGAAAAGAAATAGGGGAGAAGCTGAATGGAAAAGGGGGAGAGGAGAAAGACAGAGTTAGTGAAAGACTAGGGAAGAAGAGGAATGGGAATAGGAAAGCCAGGGTGAGGGAAAGAGATGGAAAGTTGTTTGTAGATGTACTGTAGTGAAACAAAGAAAAAAAAAAAGAGGGGAAACTTGAAGACTTGATAATAAGAATAAATTAAATCTGGATACCACCTTGATAAACCTCAAGCTTACAGGTTTTTTTTAAATATTTAGGTACAGTAGGTATATCTAAGGGCTTCTTTTACTAAGGTGTGCTAGCGTTTTTAGCACGCTACATAGCCCCGCACGCTAACCCCACACTACGCGCCAAAAACTAATGCCAGCTCAATGGAGGCATTAGCGTTTAACGTGCGTGCACTAAAACCGCTAGCGCAGCTTAGTAAAAGGAGCCCTAAGTTTCTGGCAGGCCCATAATTTATAGGTAAAGGAAAACAGAGTTGAGAAAGGATTTGAACCTGGGTCCCTTGGTTTACAGTCCACTGTACTGACCCCTAGTCTACCCTTCACACTTGCTTGATGCTGTATTTAGAATGCCTACAATACCTGATGGTGTCAGGGAGCCTAGATTCCCTTTCAATTATCACTTTGAAGGGTGAGGGAGGAGAACAGTAACCACTGAGGGATTCATGAGGGAGTCATGCCTTAATCCTCCAATGATCAGTGACACAATCAGGGCACTTTTTTATACCCTGGATGTAACTGAAACAGGTCTAACTTAGGCTATGTTACTTTTTTGATTTGGATGTTTCTTTCCATTCGATGATTGTTTTTGTGCTTTTACTAATTGATGAAAGTGATTTTACAATAGCATAAAGCGTAGAGGTGTTTTTGATTTTAGACATGCAGTTAGAGTAATATTTCATTTTTGTTTCTTTGAGTTTGATTTTGTAATGTTGGGCGTGGGCTTTATATCTGTTGAGATTTGCTATGGATTTATTTTTCCTCCATTTCCTTTCAAAGCTTCGAAGTTGTTTCTTCAGCAGTATGAGCTCCATGGTGAGCCATGGGTTTCTTGCTTTTTTTGCCGAGATTGTATGCGTCTGGTAGGGGGCTAGGGTATCCAACAAAGATGTGACTGTTACGTTCCAGGATAGCACCTTTTCGTCTATTGATGATTCTTTATTTTCCTCAGGTGTTAATTGAAAAACTTTTAACATGTATGGTACTTATAATTTGCTGTAATCCTGATAAGTAACTGTTTTTGGAGTGTTATTGTACATGGTATTGTTCATGTGATATGAAAAGTTGATTCAATTGTAATCGGACCAGGGAATTGAGCTGTTGAAATTTAATACAAAAGAAGAACTATGAGAAATGGGAACCACTACCATGTCTAAGGTATGTCCTCTGCTTCACCCAGAGAGTGGTAGAAAACTGGAATGCTCTTCCGGAGTCTGTTATAGGGGAAAACACCTTCCAGGGATTCAACACAAAGTTGGACAAGTTCCTGCTAAACCGGAACGTACGCAGGTGAGGCTGGATTCATTTAGAGCACTGGCCTTTGACCAAAGGGCCACCGTGTGAGCGGACTGCTGGGCACGATGGACCACTGGTCTGACCCAGCAGCGGAAATTCTTATGTTCTTATGTTCTTGTGTGCGGGAGAGGATATTAGAGGATGTAAACCTAGATCAGAGAATAGAATTAATAATTCTGCCGTGAATGAATTATTCTGGTCTTCGCCCACTTCCTTTTGGTCTTGGGAGCTATTGATTGCACACACTTGGCTCTCAGACCACCTGCACTCATGGAGAGGCAGTACTGCAACCACTAAGCTTATCACTCATAGACAGTGGCAAACCAAGAGGGGGGGGGGAAGGGGCGGACTGCCCCAGGTGCACAGCTTGGGGAGGTGCACAGCCGGCCAGGTCCGGGTCCTCCTGCCCTCCTGCCAGGTCCGGGTCCTCCTGCCCTTCCTTTCCCCCGGTCTGCGCCGCTGCAATCTTACCTTCCCGCTGCTGCTGCTAATCGCTGACAAGAAGTCTTCTTTCCAGCGTCAATTCAGACATTGGAGAGGATGTTCTGGGCCAGCTGGGCAGTGATTGGCTGGCCCGGAGAGAAAAGGATTGAGTTAGGGAAACACAAGAAGGGTGAGGGAAAGAGGTGGCAAACTTTAGGTAGACAGTAAAAAAGGACATTGATGAGAGGGTAGTAAGAACGAAATCTAGACAGATTCAGAAAATAAATTGAAAAGGAAAATGAGGGAAAAAAGGGAAAGAGATTGCAGAGGAGAGATATAGGAGAGGGAAGGAGAGGAGAGAGATGCCAGACCAATGGGGGTGAAAGGAGAGATGGAAAGGGGAGGCATACAGTTCTGGAAGGGGCATAGAAGGAGAGAAGATGCCATATAGGGGAAGAGAGATGGCAGACAGTGGATGGAAGGAAGAGAGTTACAAGAAGATGAGGAAAGCAGAAATCACAGAAGACAAAGGTAGAAAAAAAAATTATATTTATTTATTGCTTTAGGAGACATGTGTCACTGTTTCTGTGGTGCACTATATGCAGAGTCCAGCTTCTTAATGGTTCAATTTAACCTTTGTCTATGTATTTCTATTTTATCCCCCCTTTTACAAAACTGTGGAGCGTTTTTTAGTGCCAGCCGTGGTGGTAGCAGCTCTGATGCTCAGAATTCTGTAAGCGTCAGAACTGTTACCACCGTGGCTAAAATCCACACTACAGTTTTGTAAAAGAGGGAGGGGTTAGTTTGTGATTACATATTCCATACTAGGCGAAGGTGTTTTCTGTGTGTTCAAAAGACATGGTTTTCTGTTAGGATTGACAGTGTAGGATTGATCTGTGCTGGTCTGGCTTGTTTAGTTTTACAATGGGTGTATTGATGTACTGCTCACTGCAATATATAAGATGCTGCCTTTTCCTAGGTACTCATGTGTGACGTGTGGTTTGTTACTAAAAATCATGTTTTTCTTACAGATGGGGGGGGGGATGTAAAAAAATGATGTGCCCCGGGTGTCACATATGCTAAGTACACCACTGCTCATAGGAAAAAAACATAATCTTCATCTTTTCTGAAGAGTTGTCATCGAGTGAGCATTCATCTTAGAGTGCCTTTTTGAATCCTTTGATAATCATGAAAGATTTTACTGCTTCCCAGGCAGTTTCCACCCAGGAACACACTTCTGTATAAGTGGCACAGCATTGTTTCCCTGTAGGAGAGAATGAGTGCTTGCCTTCATGCATCCACTTTTCCCGTTGTTGATGGACGAGGCATCTGAATGCATGATTTATGTCCAAAGGTCGTAGCTTACTGTTAAGTCCACTAGGTATAATAGTCATATGTGCCCTTGCACTATTTAACAGCTTCTGCATTAACTCTTTTTTTTAATGTGAGGCCATTGCATCGAATATTGCTAAAGATTTTGGTACAAACAATTCTCCAGGTCTCCTTTAGAATCATTTATCAATCTACTGTTTCATAAACACTTCATTCATCCATCCTTTTTCTTTTTTGCACACAACAACCATGCCTCTTGGAAAGATTTCACGGGGCACCATTATGCACTTGACTTTTACCAAAAGCTTTAGTTTTTGACCATCCACAGCATAGCTCAATATGATTGTAAAGCAGGTCTTTTTTGGCCTGTTGTTATAACCACTATTTTAATGCCACATGTAGTGACTATTCGTATAGCAGGTATGTCAAAAGCCAGGGGCACTTCATTCATATTTATTTTATGTCCAGGTTGAATGTTGCTTTTCTTTCGCTCCTCCATGACAAAGTTGCGTAAAATTGCCACTTTCTCTTCCTAGTCATCAGGTAACTTTTATCCTACAGTTGTTCTTGCTCATGAAATCGGTAACATTCACCTGCGCATCCAACTTTCTGTACTTACGTTTAGTATTTCTGATGGAGACAACGCTGCAACTTTCTCTTTGTGCAATTACCCATTCCCTGAGGTTAACCTCTATGTTCAGCCATTTTGGAGGTTTACCTCACTAAGCGCATTTTTGTGGGTGGAGTTTCACCACCATTTCTTCTTTCTCCATTCTCAGATTGATTTTTTCATCCACAGAGAAAAAATTCCCAGCCTCAGGAATTCCATTAACCTTGGTATATTTGATTGCCAAAAGCTTAAAAATTAATAGTAATATTAGGTTTACATTATAATATTAATTTGTCTTAAAATCATTCATATTTCACAGTCCTTTCTTTGTACTTTACTAGAAGGAATAAGCTGTATTCAAATAAAGTTTAATTCTCATAAGATTGACCCAATAGTCTACTTCTAAGTGGTTCTTTGTTTGAATTTAGTTCCTCAGGCTGGACCATCTCTTTGAATTGGCATTAGATGCCTGAAATGTAGCACAAATGTCCAGAAAGAGACATAGTATATTGGAATGTTCCACTGTAGAATATTTGTCATAGTTCCTCATTACATACCGTTTTCTCAGTCACTATTAATATAAACTCCTCCTACTGATTATATAAAATTTCCTTAAAATTGATTTCTGACCTGTTGAGCACGCTCCTATACCTTTTTTCTAATATTTCCAATTGCTCTTTTCCATAAGAGAAATGTTGTAAACTTTGTGAGTTGGAAAAATAATCATTGTCAAAAATGGTTATTCTTTAAGCTCATCTTCAGAAAAAGCAATCAATATGATTACAAGCTCATTTCACAAAATGGACTACAGCTGTAGTGTTAACGGTGGTATTAATTTTTGAACGTCTTTGAAAAAAATGGACAGTTAGTCATGGTACTTTGATTAAAGTTTCATAATTTTGGCTTTGGTAAAACTGGAAAGCCTTTATTTTTATGCTGACTGCTTTGGTGGTGTTCATGAACACCTCTGCCAGTTGTAATATGTCACTCAGAATGGCAACAGCAGCATTATATTCTGGCTTTTGACCAATTTGTCCAAGCAGTATTTGTGAACAGAGTTGTTGTCGTCTTCAATTTGTTCTTTATAATGCTGTGCCAGTGTTGCATAATTGTTCATTAAAGCTCTCACAGCAAAATGCCTTGAAGCCACCTAATTTCATTCAAAGGCCTGAATAAAACATTCACAATCTGTAGCCTGCTAAAGCTCTTCACATTTTTGATTTCACATATGACAGACTAAAAATTTTGTAAACAGTATTGTGAGGGAACGAGGGGCACTCTCACTGATACTGCAATTACACCACTTTATAGCAGGGGTTGTTAGTTCACAGAGTGGAAGAGTATGCCACCATAGTGTAGGTGGGACAGTTCTGCTGAGTAAAGGGGGTGAGACAGGCAAAAAGGAGTTCATATTAGAGAGCTGCATGGGAACGGGACTGACAGGAATTCCATGGGATTCCCCACTGGATCTGCGGGTATCCTGCGGGGATGGAGGTACCTTTAGCAGGGCTCCCGTGGGCATAGGTAGCAGAACGCTCCTACTTTTCCATGCCTTCCCTTCCCATCTATCCATGTGTACCATCTCCTCCCTCTTTCTTCTCTCCCATCTATCCACAAGGAACATTTTTCTTCTTATCTCTTCCCTGTCCACCCATTGCTGTGCACCCTCTCTTCCCTCTGCCTCCCCTTCCCCTCCATCCCTATGCACCATCTCATCCTTCTCCCATGGTCAGACATCTCTGTCTTCCCCCTTCCCCCCTCATTTGGTTTGGCATCTTTCTCCTCTCCTTCCCATAGCCTGGAATTTCTCTCCTCTCCCATGGTCTGGCATCTCTCTCTCTCTCTCCTTCCTTCCCTCTTCCCAAGGTCTAACATCTCTCTCCTCCTTTCTGCGGTCTGGCATCTCTCTCTCTCCCTTCCTTCCCTTCCATTCTGTGGTCTGGCATCTCTCTCTCTCTCCTTCCCATTCCAGTGGTCTGACATCTTTCCCTTCTTTGGGCCATCTCTCCTCCCTCCCAGTGTAACATTTCTTCCTCCCTCCTCTCCACCACTATCATGTCCAACAATTCTTCCTCTTTCTTCCTTTCCCCATCATCATCATCTCTCTTTCCCTCTCAAGCCACACATCTATGTTCAACAATTCTCAGTTCCCTTTCCCTCCCCCAACGGCAGCATTTCTTTCTCTCCTTTCCCACTACTACACTTATGCAGCATCTCTCTTTTCCTAACCCCCCCAGCCCGTGCGTTTGTCCTTCCCAATCCTCTCCCAGTACGTCCAGTATTTGTCTTTCCAAACCCCCTGAGCATCTGTCCTCCCTGCCTTCCCAGCTCCCTACCCCCTGCACCCAGCCTCTTCGTGTCAGGTTCTGTACCCAACCCCCTTCCTGCCCTCCCCTGTCAGACTCTGCACACAGCCCCACCTATCAGACTCTGCACCTTCCTCCCCCTGTCAAACTCTGCACACAGCCCCCCCTGTCAGACTCTGCACCTTCCCTCTATCAGACTCTGCACCCAGTCCCCCCTGTTCTCCCCTCCCAGAGCAAAACATGATTGCTGTCTGACCCCGGCACACCCCTCCCCCAAAGCAGTCCCCTTTCCCTCTCCCCCTGCCCCCTGTTGTGTCATGCCTGCCTGCTCTATAGCCCCTTCTGTTCACCCCCATGATTGCTGTCTGCCCCCAGCACACCCCTCCCCCCAAAGCAGCCCCCTTTCCCTCTCCCCCTGGTCCGCTGTTGTGCCATGCCTGCCTGCTCCATGGTCCCCTTATGTTTCCTCCCCCTCCCGTTCTTACCCTCCCTCCATGGTTCCTGGTATCTTCTGGCCCACTGGCACAAACCGCTGCTGCCCCTCTTCAACAAAGCAGCCTGCTGAGGTTCGCCGGCCGACTTTAGCGAACCTTGCAGGCTGCTCTCCACCTTGGTAGCACGTTCCCTCTGACATGATTGCGTCAGAGGGAACCTGCTATCAAGGTGGAGAGCGGCCTGCAAGGTTCGCTAAAGTCGGCCGGCGAACCTCAGCAGGCTGCTTTGAAGAGGAGCAGCAGCGGTGGCAGCGGTTGGTGAGTGAGGGCGGGAGGGGGGAGTCGCTGGCGTGTTCCCTGCCTCCTTGTTCCAAAATGGAATTCGGCACAGAGGGACACAGCACGGCGCAGCAATCACAAAACCCTAAGTGTGCATGCGTGCTTAGGGTTTTATTATTATTGATGATAATGGTGACCACAAAATTTAAAAAAACACAAAGCACACTGTACGCAGAGAAAATGTTAATTATCATTTATATTCGGGGTTTTTTCAAAGAGGTCAAGGCAGATGACTTTAAAATATGCTATCAATAACAACTATAGAAAAATTGACAAATATAGTGCAAAATATAGACAACAGATCTAAATTCTCAAAACTGACACATTTCGATCACTAAATTGAAAATAAAATCATTTTTCCTACCTTTGTTGTTTGGTGATTTTATGGGTTTCTGGTTGCATTTTCTTCTAACTGTGCATCCAATATTTCTTTATTTCTGCCTCTTCACGCTTCCTTTCCTCCGGACCTCATTCCCTTCCCCAACCAACATCTTTCTCTGTCCCTCCATGAGTCCAACTTTTCTTCCTCTCTCCTCCAACCATGGCAACATATCTCCCTCTCTCTCTCACTGTTCATCTGTCTCTCTCATCCCTTCCCTTGCTGCAAAGGAAATGGGGGGAGAGAGAGAGATCCAGGGTACATCTCTCCCACCCCCTCTACTGCCACATCCAACATTTCTCCCTCATCCCCCAGATCATGAGCAGCATTTTTTACCACTACCTACCAGCCCCATACCCAACATTTCTCCTTCTATCACCCCTCTCTAGCATCATGCCACATCTCTTCCTCCATCACTGTGTCCAACATTCCTCCCTTTGCATCCCCTTCAATCTGTCACTCTGTTACCTCTCCACCACCATATCCAACATTTCTCCCTCTCATTCTTATCTTCCCCATGCATCTCTGCCTCACTCCTCTCTCTCTCTGCCCAGTTTTCCTTTCTTCCTTTACCCATGTTAACCATCTCTTTCTTTCTCACTCAAACACTCATGCCCAATTCTCCCTTTCTATTCCCTCCCTCCTATGTCCCAAGTTAGTGCCCCCTTCCTCCCTCCCTTCTATGTGCCATGTTCATGCCCCCTCCCCAAGGAGTTTGTGCTTCCCTCCCTGCCTTCTAGCCTTTGTCCCAAAATCGTGCCTCTCCCATGTCCCCCCTCCTTTCTCCCTGTGTCCCAGATCATGTCCCCTCTCTCCCTTACTTAATCGCTCTAGGGCTTCCTTCAGGGCTCTTCAGTTGGTCTACTCCTTCTGCCTTCAGCGGCTCTTACACGGTGCACATGACTGATCAACAAACCTTCCCTTTGACATCAGCAAGGCTTCCAGGTCAGCCCATGCATCGTGAAAGAGTTGCTGATGTGACCGTGCAACAAGTACCACTGAAGGCAGGAAGAAACAGCCCACCTGGAAGGAGGTAACTGGCATTCCCCGCTGACCCGGAAGGCTTCCCTCCAACGTCAGCTCTACATCAGAGGGAAGCTGCCTGGGTCGGCTTCAGTGAAGGGGCGGGCAGGAAGGAGGGCATGGGATCCCCAGCGGCAGCTTTGGCGGATGTGGGGGGTGGGGAGGAGCAGGCAATGGCAGTCATTAAGGAGGAAGGGGTGCAGGAGACCCACGCAGTGCTGCTTACCCCCAACAAGCGGCTTGCATACCCCTAAGGGTACGCATATTGAGAAACACTGCTTTAGACCTCTCACCCACAGCTATCTTAGGTACCCACATACACACCCCAAATGTACAATCCTGCCCTACATATAAAAACTCCAGACCCATGCACACTGCAGTTTCCAATATCCATCCACATATACATAGGAGCTAGATCTGTGGGTGCTTGAGCACCACCCAATATTGAGCAAACTGTGTTCAGGGAGAGGTTATTTTCATTGGATTTAGCACCCACAATCACAGGGTCAACCCAAGGGACCAACTTTTGCATTGGAAGGGAAGAGAGGATGAGATACCTAAGTTATCATTTATTTTTTTTCATCAAAACGGGCCATCTATTAATATTCAGACCCACCCCCAATCCTGCCCTAGCCCCGCCCCCAATTTCTTCCATTCATTTTTCATGTACACACAATATCTTATTAATTCATAATGGTAAACATAAAATTTTTTTTAAAAACCACAATGCACACTGTATGCAGAGAAAATGTTAATTATCATTTATGAGTTTCGGTTTTTTTCCCAAAGATGGCAAGGCAGATAGCTTTAAAATATGCAATGTCACCTCAGTAATAACCATAGGAAAAAAGACAAATATAGTGCAAAATATAGACAACAGATAAATTTGCAAAACTGACACATTTTGATCATTAAATTTAAAATAAAATCATTTTTCCTACCTTTGTTGTCTGGTGATTTCATGAGTCTCTGGTTGCACTTCCTTCTGACTGTGCATCCAATCTTTCTTTCTTTCGCATCCAACATTTCTTTCACAATCCAGCCCCATCCCCTTTGGGTCCAGGTTTTTCTCTCTTTTCCCTGTTACCCTCCCCAGGTCTAGTGTCAGTTCTTCTTTGTACCTACCACCACCTTTGTTCCAGGTCTCCCTCTCTCTTCCTCCTCTGTTATGATCTTCCATCTCTCTGTTCTTCCTCAGGGTCTCTCCTACTCGGTCTGCACCTCACATAGTCCAGCATCTGCCTCCTTTTGATCCAGGCCTTTCTCTCTCTAATCTTTCTTGCTTTCAACCCCCCACTCTTTCTCTGCCTCTCTCTCTCCTTCCTTCCTCCCTCCCTCCCTCCCTCCTTCCTAAGTCCCCCTCATTGCCTTCCAGTCTTTGTCCCACCCCTCCCCCGAAGCCAGCCAGCCAGCCTGCCTGCCTCCCTTCCTCCCTGCCGCGCCGAAGCCAGTCAGCCTGCCTGTCTGCCTCCCTCCGAAGCCTGGACTACCACCGATTCTTCTGCTGCCCCCACCCAGTCCGCCGCCGCACCTGCTGCTGCATCCCACCCGCCACTGCCACAACAACCGCAAGAAAGGAAGGTCCAGGCACCAGTCCTCAAGCCTTCTCCCTGCCGTCACTTCTGAAGTCGGAAAGGAAGTTACGGGCCAGCCAGGTAACGATTGACTGGCCCAGAATTTCCTCTCTGACGTCAGAATTGACGTCAGGGAGAAGGCTTGAGGGCTGGCGCCTGGACCTTGCTTCTCTGTAGTTGTGGCGGAGGGCAAGAAGCAGGGAGAGAGCCATTCTCTGCGATCGCCTGTCCCGTTGTCCCCACACACACCTTTGGGACACCGTCTCTAAAAACGGGACATTTCAACTCTCTGGCCCCTACTATCTGGGAAACTATTTTATTTTAGGGCCCATCTTCATTTTTCCATGCAGGGCCCAGTCTTTGCCATCGGCCCTGGGCCTACAAATATACTCCCACTTATGGAGACTGCTGCTGCCTCTGCTCCTTGGAAGGAGACTGGAGTAGGAAAGAGGACCAGCCTGTTATATATATATATATATTTTTTTTTTTTTTACGAGATGAACAAAGATCTGCCCAACCTGAGCAAGTCTTGCAGCATAAGTTACTGAGGTATTGGGAGAGGCAGGCAGACAGACAATCAAGAGCAGGAAGTGCTGGCGGCCAGCTAGCTCTTAATTGCTTACATGTCGACAGAAAGACTGTGAGATTGAGGTAGGTCCAGGGGCCGGGCTATTGTCTGCAGGAAAGAGAAAGTAAAACTATACAACAGATCTGCAGGGTCATTTACATTGGTGTACGACCCCCCTCCCCCCCACAAGCAAAAACAACTTTTTCGTATAATTTTTTTTTAGAAGTGGAAGTGAATGAAATTTTGTTTAGGCATCTGCAACGTGGGTCTGTAATCTGAGGCTCCAGTGGCCTGTGTGTTGCGGCTGGGAGAGCGAGTTAGATCTAAGAGCAGCAGCCTGTGGGATGGTTTGAGTTGCTGTTCACTGCCTCGGGTAGGAGCTGCATCTGAACACCAGCTCGGGCAGCCCCCGGAGCAGCAGCAGCAATGACAGCTCCTTCCGCCCAGCTGGAAAAAGTAAGTTAGCAGCAGCGCACGGCTGCCTGTTGTCACATGAAAAGGTGTCAGGAAGGCAACCAGGCTGCGGAGATCAGAGGGTCCGTATTGTATTTTTATTGTATAAATTTTTTAATAGCTGAACTCAACCAAGGAGGTAATTAGAGACTCGCGAAAGGAAAAGATAAATGAAGAAGAGGTTAGGAAAGAGAAGTCATGAGGGAGGGGGTAGGAGGAAAAGGTTAGGGGGGGAAGGCAAACAGGGAGTGAGAAGAGGAAGGGAATAGGGAAGAGCCAGTTTGAGCGGAGGAGGCGGTGGCCAGAAAGATGAGGGTCAGAGAGAAAAGGCCTAAGGGCAGGAATTGGGGGAAGGGTGGGAAAGAGCAAAGGCAGGAGGGTATGAGAGGAGTTGCAGTTTTAGACAGTTGTTGGAGGTGGGAAGGTATGTGTATATGTTTTAAGGGTTTGAATGTGTCACTTAAGTCGCCCAGAGCCTGAGTAGGTATGCGTGACACACATTAGATTAGATTAGACTTTGGAGAATGTGTCTCTCTCTTTTAAATTGCAAAATACAAGAAAAAAAAAATGCATTTCTGTTTCTCTTTTTCCAGTATTGCACTGCTCATAAGAGTTTAGATTTTGGGGTGGCTATTTCAATTTTTGTTTGCATTTTTCTTCTCTTGTTTCCTTATTCTGTATCCTATACTGTATGTGTGACCAGAGGCAAAGGATTTTGCTAGTGTGTGGTTCCTGTTTTCCCTATAGAGGAGTATGGGGTGTAATATTTGCAGTGGTGCCTTTTCTTAGGTAGGATTGCTGCACTTATATGTAGCCCTAGGAGTAGGTGCTGTTTGATATGGCCTTTATTATATAGGTTCCTGGTATCTTTTTTTGTGGAAGATTTTTTATTTCACAAAGTGTTGGCAGCGGAACATATATCACGTTTAATATTTATATTTTGTCCTATGGTGAATTGTAAGGGGAAATGCTGTAGCTCCATTGTTAGGGAATGTGGAGTTTGTGTTACAGAACCAAGAGCTACAGCATTTATATTGAGTTTCCCTCCTGTACTGTATAGATTCTAGAATTCATGTTGAAGAATATTATCAAATAACTATCACGGTAGTTTTACTGAGTAGCTGACTTGGAGTTTTTGTACATAAGACTGACGGAACCTTTTTCTACTGTCTTTTATAGCTCCTTTAAATATAGGGAAGGGAACGGCTGTGATGTAGTAGTTGTGATATATGGAAATGTCATTTTGGTTTAGACTTAGAGCCTGACTGAAACCTGGATCTTTGGTTTTTGCATCCAAAATTAGCCACTTGGCTTCAGCAGAAGACAAAAAGCAAGACTGCTCCCCCAGCAGCCCCTACTCTCTTAAAAAAAAAAAAAAGTCCTGGTTCCGGTCTCAAAATAGCTTCTGAGATCTCCAGCTCACAAGCCATTTTGACCTGGAGCTGGCACATGTGCAAGAGGGCACTCCTGTGTCCATTACCCACCAATGAAGTTATGCCTGGGGGGCTGGGTTTGGGATGGGGCTGCCATATGGTAGTTATTCTATCGACAGTATGGAGGCTCTGAAGCTGCGCAGTGCTCCAAGGTAGAGAATTACATGGGGACAAAATTTGTCCCTGTCCCTGCGGGGTCTATCTCCATCCCCATCTCAACCTCACGAGTTCTTGTCCTTGCCCCTTCACGGAAAGCTCGTCCTTATCTACAGAAGCCTAGAACACTTTAAAATTATAAGTGTTCGAGGCTTGTGCACATAAGGACAGAGCTTGCAGGGACAGGGACAGAACTCATGGGGACGGGCCAGGAATGGAGATAGATCCTGTGGGGACAGGGACAAATTTGTCCCTGTGTCATTTTTAACTCCAAGGCTTGTCCTTTTGGCTGATTAATTAGGGAGCAGCGGATTCTGGCCAGCAGGCAGCTCAAGTTTCAAGTTTATTTAAAATATTTGATATGATCGCAATATCCAAATCCAATATGATTTACAAAAATTAAAAGTGGAAAAAATAAAAAAAAATCCAACAAACAGAACATTAAAAACAATTATGACGTAAAAATGCAATTGAGGGGGGGGGGGCTAAAACAAATTGGATTAAATACAATTCCAAAACTAAAATACCCTTGGCTAGAGGCAAAGGTTTATTTTATTTATTGGATATATTAATCATCTTATGAAGAGACTCGCCCCAGGTAGTTTCTAAGGGCTGCTTTTACTAAGGTGCACTAGCGTTTTTAGCGCACGCAGGAAATTACCGCGCGATAAACTTCTGGAACTAACGCCAGCTCAATGCTGACATTAAGGTCTAGCGCGTGTGGCAATGTAGCCCGCGCTATTCCGTGCGTTAAAGCCGTAGCGCACCTTAGTAAAAAGAGCCCTAAGTTGACCTCATTTATTTTATTTGTTTATATCTGGTCCAGTTTACCATAAAACGTACAATTTTGTTAACAGCATAACAATAGTTAAATGACCAAATATAAACATAAATACAATAACCCCCCCCTTTTACAAAGTGTGGAGCGGCTGCTGCACGGCAAATTCTCCGATGACCATTGAATCCCTGTGGGCGTTGGAGCAAATTATAGTGGCCTGTCGCGATAATCACCTTTGTAAAAGGGGGCCTAAATGAGGTAAACTTAGAAACTCCAAATAGAAACATAATAGTCTCAGAAATATACCCAATTAATAGCACTACATAACAATCATATGACAAAAATATGATAAATTGCTTTTTACTCCAAATTTCTACTCACATGTGAAGTACCCATGCCTGTTTTAATAATTGCCACTGTAAACAATTCCCTAACCCCTATTTCATCTGTTTGTCTGTTTTGATTAAATTGTAAACTCAGTTGAGTAGGAATTGTCTCTTTCGTGTTCAATGTACAGTACTGCATACATCTAGCAGCGTCATAGAAATGGTTACTACCGTGTTTCCCCGAAAATAAGCCTGGAGTACTGCATCCAGCACTGGTTGTCGTACATGAAGAAGGACAAGGTACTACTCGAAAAGGTCCAGAGAAGAGCGACTAAAATGGTTAAGGGGCTGGAGGAATTGCCGTACAGTGAGAGGTTAGAGAAACTAGGCCTCTTCTCCCTTGAAAAGAGGAGACTGAGAGGGGACATGATCGAAACGTTCAAGATAATGAAGGGAATAGACTTGGCAGATAAAGACAGGTTGTTCACCCTCTCCAAGGTAGGGAGAACGAGAGGGCACTCTCTAAAGTTAAAAAGGGATAGATTCCGTACAAACGTAAGGAAGTTCTTCTTCACCCAGATTGTGGTAGAAAACTGGAACGCTCTTCCGGAGTCTGTTTACAGGGGAAAACACCATCCAGGGATTCAAGATAAAGTTGGACAAGTTCCTGCTAAACTGGAATGTACGCAGGTGAGGCTGGACTCATTTAGAGCACTGGTCTTTGACCTGGGGGCCGCCACGTGAGCGGACTGCTGGGCACGATGGACCACTGGTCTGACTCAGCAGCAGCAATTCTTATGTTTGGATCCAAAAAACGCACTAGGGCTTACTTTCGGGATGTCTTTGTTTTTTTCATGTACAACAGTCATCTCTCCCTTCCTGTCCTCCACCCCAATTTGTCCTCTTTCCTTTTGTCCCCCCCATGTGCAGCAGAACCCCACTGACCCTGACATACCTCCGCTCCAAGGCCTCCTAAAGCAGCAGGGGTGGGGGTTGCTGAATTGACGAGTCTGATTTTTTTTTCCAGCAAATCAGGAAGCACTAGTGTTAAGGATGGAGTCAGGGAGTGTCGGGGACATGGGGGGGGTTTCGGGGGTCAATCTTAACTAGAGCTCATTTTTGGGGTAGTGCTTATATAGGAGCATCTTTAAAAATCATGCTAGGGCTTATTTTCGGGATAGGTCTTATTTTTGGGTATACAGGGTAGTAGTAGCACAATACAAACATTAGCATAATAGACATTGTGGAAGAAATAAGAAATACAGTAGAATCTCAGTTACCTGGCATCCATGGGGATTGGTGGATTCCAGATAACTGTTTTCTCGGTTGATTCAGTGTGCTGTGTTAGAACACAGATCTCATACCCTTCCCGCCTGAAGCACCAGCGCAGCAGCGGCAATGTGTCAGAGGAAAGGCCCTGCTAGGGCTGGCCGCGAGCAGCCTATTTTGAGGTTGCCTCCTGCTGACCGGCTACGCTTTGGGTAAGGAAGGGAGGGAGGAAGCGAGTGAGGGGGTGTCCAGTTCAGGACTGCTGCCTGCTTTTGCCACTTTAGGGCTTGAGGGAGGTAGGAGGGCTTTGCAGCTCAGGGCCGCTGCTGTGCTGGTGCTTCAGGGGGGGTTATTTCGCAGTTGCTTTTGTGCTTAGGGGCTTAAGGGAAGGAGGGAGGATTTGTAGCTCAGGACGCTGGTGCTTCAGGTCAGGAGGGAGGTGGGGTTTGTGATTCAGAACTCCTGCCGCTTCTAGTTTTTCAGGGCTTGATGGAGGGAGGGAGGGAGGGAGGTTTGCTGCTCAGGACCACTGCCACTGGTGCTTCAGGGGACATTCTTTTTTCACCAATGATTTTTTTTTTGCCAGTTGGGAGAGAGGGCCAGTTAACTGAGAGTCGGTTAATTGAGATTCTACTGAATATAATAAACTCGATTAATAAAGATGTAATATGATATCGGCATAATATGTTTGTTTATTTGTATTTAAATACCGCTCTTCAATGCATCAGTGCGGCGTACATCAATTAAAAAGGAAAAGAACGCCAAATATTCATGACAGAAAGATAAAAGAAAAAATAAATAAGAAAAAAAAAATAAATCTGGCAGTCAGGGCCTGTCTAGAAGACCTTTGCACATGTGTCGACGTCGACATGATGATGCCATGTATGCAGGTGATGTCATCGTGTCAACGTCGGTGCACTTCTGGATGCCGCAGCCACTATGTTTACTGTACTGCAGCTTGACAAAGTTTGCGGAACACTGGGTTAGGAGAAGCAGGCAACTCGGTTGAATCTCAGCAATTGGATATGAACTTGATTGAATTACTTGAAAGTTCTGTGGAGCTTGTTTCTTGTATTAGAGCCAGACTTCAACATTACTTCAGAAATGTGAATGAGTTGTGTTTTGGTTCTACAATATGTGTATTTCCTGATTTGCCTCTTTTGCCCCTAACTAGGAAAAGGAACGTTCTGGTGTTGAAACTGCTGCTAGTGTTGAAACTGAGGGTTCTAGCCCTTGCAGGGACTTTTCCTTATTATTGTGTAACTCAAGGTGGTAATACTTTTTGTTTTTTGAACTGAATCAACTTGTTGAGTTTTTGAATGCTAGGGAAAATCCTGTTACCATGTGATCATTGCTTTGTTGCAATGTTTAACCAGCTTTTCTAAGCTTGCTGCTTATCTCTTCTGCTCTTATTCCCTTGGTGGAAGTTTATTTTTCCTGTTCTTGACTTCTAATATTGTGGGCTAAAGTTTTTTTTAGATATTTCTTTTTCTGTTGTTAATAACTTCTTAAAAAGTTTATTCTTCCTACTACATCATTCATCATATTGGTTGATGAATGTAAATAATTAAGAGATGCATAAATAAAATATTTTACAAGAAATCCTAATTCACTGGCCTCCGATCTTGACCAAACCAGCTTTGGTGAAGGAAAGCGAACTTGGTATGCATCTTTCTCAAACTTGCAAGTGAAGCAGAAATTCATTGTTAAGTTCTTGGTCTATTTTCACGTGAGAATTGTGCAGAATAGTAAGAGATTGGTGTTCATAATAGTAGTATTAATAAACTACATAATTTAACAGCGGGATTATTTTCCTATAAGACAGTGGTCTCCCAGTGCATGGCCCCAGGGCCATAGGAGGCCCCCCGAAGTCCTTCATTGCGGCCCTCAAATAGTTGGCTGAAATACTCTTCAGATCCTGCAATATTGCCCATTTCATATAACATAACATAAATTTTTATTTATATACCGTGAATGCCTTTCGGTTCTAGGCGGTTTACAGAAAAATGACTTAGAAGAGTCAGCAAACTACAGTACATCTAAGAAGAAGAGAATTGAAAAAGGAGGATGGATTGAGACATCTGGGTTTTACTCCCATTGCTTTCAGTGAAGTAAAACCTGGATATCTCAATCTGTCCTCCTTTTTGTGGAGATTGCTCTGAGGAAAGGGATGTTACCAGTGGTATGCCTCAAGGTTCTGTTCTTGGGCCTGTTCTTTTTAACATTTTTATAAACGATATTGCTGAAAGGTTGTTGGGTATGATTTGCCTTTTGCGGATGATACCAAAACCTGCAATAGAGTAAACATGCCATGAAGAAAGGCCTGGCGAAACTTGAAGAATGGTCTGAAATTTGGCAAGCTAAAATTTAATACTAAGAAATACAAGGTCATTCATTTGGGCTGCAAAAACCCAAGGGAAAGGTACAGTTTAGGGGGTGAAGAACTTATGTGCATGACAGAAGAGCGGGACTTGGGTGTGATTGTATGTGATGATCTTAAGGTAGCCAAACAGGTTGAAAAGGTGACAGCGAAATCTAGAAGGATACTAGGTTGCATAGGGAGAGGTATGGCCAATAGGAAAAAGAGGTATTGATGCCCTTGTATAAGACTTTCATGAGACCTCATTTAGAATATTGTGTACAATTCTGGAGGCCGCACATTCAAAAAGATATAAAAAGGATGGAGTCAGTCCAGAGGAAGGCTACTAAAATGGTGCGTGGTCTTCGTCATGAGGTGTATGGGACAGACTTAAGATCTCAATCTGTATACTTTGGAGGAAAGATGGGAGAGGGGAGATATGATAGAGACGTTAAAATGCCTACGTAATGTAAATGCGCATGAGTCGAGTTTGTTTCATTTGAAAGGAAACTCTGCAACGAGAGTGCATAGGATGAAGTTAAGAGGCTCCGGAGTAATCTAAGGAAATACTTTTTTACAGAATGGGTGGTGGATGCATGTAACAGTCTCCCAGAAGAGGTGGTGGAGACGGAGACTGTGCCTGAATTCAAGAGGGCCTATGACTGGCATGTTGGATCTCTCAGAAAGAGATAATGCTTACTGTGGATGGGCAGACTAGATGGGCCATTTGGCCTTTTATCTGCCATTATGTTTCTATATGTCTATCACAGTATAAATATATTTTAAAAATAAGTGAAAAGTGCTCCTTTTTCTGGAGCCATATGGTAACCCTACATTTATGGAATTTGCTGCTTTCCAAAATAAAGTGAGTTTTTAAAAGATATCCTTGTATCAATATTACATAGTTACAGTACATATAGTAGTAATTGATGACATCTAGTCTGCCCAATAGTCATATTCTTTATCAAAGTATTATAGAACCAACAATTCAATAATAGTATTATTAGTGGTATTAATTTTAATGTTTAATACTCATTCTGAATAAGCAGTATGATCCGGATGGTGACGGGACAAAGCTGCACCAACATTTCGGAACAGACAGTTGTGCGCAAGACTCCAGCGTGCTGCTGTAAAAGTTAATTTTAAAGAGCTACAATGGGAGGCGTGGGGGGAGGAACCCCCCCACTTTACTTAATACTGTTTGCGCTGCTGTTGGGGAGGGTGTGAGGGTTGCAACCCCCCACATTATACAGAAAAATCAGGAAAAAGTTAAGTTTCCTCTATAATGGGAGGTTCCAACCCCCCAAAGCCCCCCCCAACGGCAGCACTAACACTATTAAGTAAACTGGGGGGGTTCCCCTCTCACCTCCCCATTGGAGCTCTTTAAAATTAACTTTTCCGGCAGTGCGCTGGAGTCTTGCGCCCAATTGTCTGGGCTCAAATGTCGGCACGGCTTTGTCCCGCGTGCGAATGACTGTGAACCGACCCGGATTCTATAAAAGGCACCTAAATTGTCGTGCCTAGCTGATCTAAGTGCGTAACTTCACCGATAAGAATTAGCACTTCATAATTGGCTTTAATTTAAGGTAATTGGTTGGTAGGTGCCTAACTCAGTAGACGCCTAGTTCAAGGTGCCTACCAGAAAGTTGGCATGGCTATTAGGGGTGGATCATGGGTGTATTTTGTTTGTAGGTGCCTAAAGTGGACTTAGGTGCCGGTACTTAAACCAAGAAAACCCTGGCACAAATAGGGGAAGCCTAAGGTTTAGATGCTTACCGGCACCTAAATCCACTGTAGGTACCACTAGGTGCATTTCTATAAATGGTGCCTAACTTAAGATTGACCTGTGCTAGGCACTGCATTCCTTGGCACCTGTGTTTTAGGCATCATTCAAAGATTCAGGGCCTATGTGGATAAATTTGAAATCTTTTGGTAGCCCTCAGAACTTGTAGTTTCAGGTTTATTTAAAAATTTGATAGACCGCCTTATTAAAATTCAAAGCGGTTTTACATAATATAAAAACAAAGTATAAAAAGAACGTACGATAAAAAACTAATTATAAATAATGCTACAAACAATCAAACACACTGACAAACATTAACTTACTGATACAGGATGGAAAAGGGCAGAAATGCAATTTGTATAAAGAGAAAGAGGGGGAAAAGGACCAAAACAAAAGGAAGGGGAACAAAATATAAATAGTCTAGAACAGTGGTCTCAAATTCGCGGCCCGGGGGCCACATGCGGCCCTCCAGGTACTATTTTGAGGCCCTCAGTATGTTTATCATAGTCACAAAAGTAAAATAAAAGTTTCTTGATCATATGTCTCTTTAGCTCTAAATAACAATATTATTATTAAGACAGTCAAAAAGAAAGATTTATAAACTATAAAGAGTTTTACCTCATGCTAAATTGTCATTTCTTTAATAAGACATTAACTATTTTTTTCTGAGGCCCTCCAAGTACCTACAAATCCAAAATGTGGCCCTGAAAGGGGTTTGAGTTAGAGACCACTGGTCTAGAATAATGTAAGATAAGCTAACATGATTAAAATATGGCAAGGAACAGATTTCCATTACCGTCCTTAGAAGGACTATTATACACCAAATGCATCTTTAAAAAGAAAGGCCTTCAAGTTACTTTTAAATTTATCCAGGGATGTAATTTCTCTTATATAATTTGGTGCTGAATTCCAGATGGTAGGGGCCGTAATGGAAAAGATGCTAGTACGCATAGTGTTAATGTATCTTACTATGGTCCTTTACATGTAAAAGGTTGGAGACCACTGATTATATGTCAAAATTTATTAGAAACTACAACTATCCATTCAGTTGTGTCTGACTCTTGGATACACTGTAGGCCAGTCCTTACCATTCTTCCTTGTTTTCCATGGCGGCTTTCAATTGCTTGATGTTCATTCCTGTGCCAGCTTAATTCAGAAAAAACAAAATTTTTTGGTAGCTTCACCTCATCCGTTTGATACTAAAACATCATTGTGTATCAATAAACTTTGGGCTCCTTTTACTAAGCTGCGTTAGGGCATTAATGCGCAAAGTAGCGCGCGCTAGACGCTATCCCTAAGTTGCAGCTTTAGTCACTTGAGGAACGCAGAGAGAGGGGAGACACGATCGAGACGTTCAAATATGTCACGGGCCGTATCGAGGTGGAGGAATATATCTTTTTTTCTTAAAGGTCCCACAGCAACAAGAGGGCATCCGTTGAAACTCAGGGGTGGAAAATTTCATGGTGACACCAGAAAATATTTCTTCACCGAAAGAGTGGTTGATCGCTGGAACAGTCTTCCACTAGAGGTAATTGAGGCCAGCAGCGTGCCAGATTTTAAGAAAAAATGGGATTGGCATGCGGGATCTCTTCACGGAGGGAGTTAGGGGGTGGGACATTGGTAGGGGCAGACTAGATGGGCCGTGGCCCTTTTCTGCCGTCAGTTTCTATGTTTCTATAATACTGGACCAGGGTTTGACTATGAAGGACCAGGTGGACTCTTTGGTTAGAAAGGGTTTCTTTACTCTTTGGAAGCTTCGGTCCATTAGAGCAGTGGTTCCCAACCCTGTCCTGGAAGACCACCAGGCCATTTGGGTTTTCAGGATAGCCCTAATGAATATGCATGGGGCAGATTTTCATGCCTGGCACCTCCATTATAAGCAGATCTCTCTCATGCATATTCATTAGGGCTATCCTGAAAACCCGACTGGCCTGGTGGTCTTTCAGGACAGGGTTGGGAACCACTGCATTAGAGCATGTTTTGATGTTATATCATTTAGAATTTTGGTACAATCTCTTATATTACCGTATTTTCACGCATATAACACGCATACGTGTATAACACGCACACGCGTATAGCGCGCGGGTCCAAACCATTTATGTAAAAAAATTTTTTTATATAGCACGCACACGCGTATACCGCGCATGCTGCTATAACCTCCTCCCGCCACTCCCGCTTCCTCCCTCTTCTCCGAGATTCTCAGATTCAGAATCTCGGAGAGAGCGAGACCAGAAGGCTTTGAGCATGTGCAAATGCTCAAAGCCCAGTCCAGCTCGGCACAGGGAAGAGGGAGGATCTCCCTCGCACAGCACAGCCCAGCACAGCCCAACGAGGGAGGATCTTCGGGCACTGGCACTGGCACGTCCTGTGCATTGGTGCTGGTGCCGGTGCCCAATCGGGTAAGCGACCGATGTCTTTGCGGTGCTGGGGGGTATGTAGGATCGCGGGGGAGGGGGGGTGTGACGTGAGCTGGGGGGAGGATGCCGGTTCGCAGGGGGGATGCCGGATCGCACTGAAAAAAAAAATTTGTATAACGCGCTCACACATATAATGCGCATGGTCATACTCGGTTTGTAAAATCGTGTATAACGCGTGCGTTATATGCGTGAAAATACGGTAAGTCAACTTGATTACTGCAATATTGCCTACTTAGCAATTTCTCAGAAGAATATGCAACGATTGCGAATGGTGCAAAATGCAGCGGTCAGGTTAATTTTTAGGTTGAAGAAGTATGATCATGTAACACCTTCCTGTCGAGTGCTGCATTGGTTGCCGATGGAGGCACGTGTGAAGTTTAAGTTTGGTTGTTTTTGTTGTAAGGTTTTATTTGGTTTAGCTCCTAAATACATAACTGAGCTTTCCTCTTTTGCAACCAACAGACATAAGAGAAACTCACACCTGAATTTTGTTTTTCCGCCGGTTAGAGGATGTAAACTTAAAAAACATCATCAATATCTTTTTTCGTATCAGGTAGCATTAAGGGGCAAAGATCTAGAACAATTGCTTCTGCTTACTGATACTTAAGGGAATTTAGGAGCCATCTAAAAACATATCTGTTTTTGAAATACTTAGGTAGCTGATTTGTAAAAATTTTATTATGCAATAATAAAATCTTTTTAGGGTTTTTAGTTATTGGCTTTTAACTTTTTAGTTTTATTCAATTTTGTTGTATTTTTAACTATTGTAAACCGCATAGAACTTTACAGCCTTGTGGTATATAAACTGTTATTATTATTATTATTATAATGGGCCTTTTGTCTCCCCTGCTTCCTTTTATCACTGACCATTCTGAGTAACACCTTCTTTTCTAGTGAATTCACCCTTATCATATGTCCAAAATAGGACAGTTTCTGTCTGATAATCTTGCCTTACAGGGACAACTCTTGAGTTTATATAATCAAGAACCTGGGCAAGTCATATAATCCCCTCATTGCCCCAGGTACACTAGATAGATTATGAGCCCAAAGGGACAGACAGGGAAAAATGCTTGAGTGCCTGAATAAACACATGCAAACCGTTCTGAGCTCTCCTTGGGAGAACGGTATAGAAAATTGAATTAAAAAAACCAAAACAAAAAACATCTATGTTGGTGATCCTAGCTGTCCATGGAATTCGTAGAAGTCTTCTCTAGGAACACAGCTCTAAGGCATCACATTTTTTTCTTCTACCTGCTTTCGTGAGTGTCCATGTCTCGCAGCCATATGTCGCGATTTTGTTTGATGGTGACTGAGACATCCATGCACTCCCATATTTGGTCCATGCTCACCATAGCTGCATGCTCCAGTGCTATTTGACGCTTGATCTCTGCTGTCAAAACGCCACTGAGATCAATGAGGGACCCAAGGAAATTGTGGATTTTTATGTGGATTTTCTTGTTGGCAGTACCGTATTTTCACGCATATAACGCGCGCGTTATATGTGTGAGCGCATTATCCCCTTTTTTTTTTAACATAGTTCCCCCCCGATGTCTGATTCACCCCCCTCCCCCCGCAGGACCGCTCGCACCCGCACCCCGAAGGACCGCTTGCGCTGGAACACGCACCCGCAGCCGCACCCCCACCCCGAAGGACCGCTCGCACCCCCACAGCCTCCCCACCCCCCCATCATGTAGAAGTTTCCTACTGTCGTCCTGCTGCTTCCTCTACCGGCGGTCCTGCCCCTTCTCTTAGCCCTGCGTCTACCCTGATTCCTCTTCAGGCGGTCCCGCCCTTTCTCTGACATCAGAGAAAGGGCGGGACTGCCGGAAGAGGAAGCAGGGTAGACGCAGCGTAGATGCAGGGCTAAGAGAAGGGGCAGGACCGCCGGCAGAGGAAGCAGCAAGACGACGGTAGGAAACTTCTACATGATGGGGGTGGGGTGGGGAGGCTGTGGGGGTGCGAGCGGTCCTTCGGGGTGGGGGTGCGGCTGTGGGTGCGTTTTCTAGCGCGAGCGGTCCTTCGGGGTGCGGGTGCGAGCGGTCCTGTGGGGAGGGGTGAATCGGACATTGGGGGGGGGCATCAGGCTTTCAGGGTGGGGACAGGACTTCAAGGGGGAGAGGAGAGTCGGGGCGGGCTAAAGGAGAGTCGGGCTGGCCAGAGGAGAGTCGGGGCGGGCGAAAGGAGAGTCAGGCAGCGACGGGAGAGTCAGGGCGGCATGCGCGGTATACAGGTGTGCACGGTATATAAAAATTTATTTACATAAATTACAGTTCCCCGCGCGCTATACCTGTGTGCGCGTTTTACACGGGTGCGCGGTATATGAGTGAAAATACGGTAGTCATGATTTTGGTCTTGATGTTCAGGTAAAGTCAGTGGATTTTAAGCCACTGATAGCCACAAGTTGAATTAAGCATGCCCGACCATATACAGGTATTGAATATCCAGGTAAGCGTGGTCACCAGGAAGCTAACTGGCATTGGCTAATAGTGAGCCTCTCCAAAATTACTTAATGAAAATACCGTCCTTTTGAGTTCATTTTTAGATCCTCAGCATTTTGGATCCTGACTTTAGCAGCGTTTTATCCAGAGATGCTCACATATGGAAAAGCACCTCTAATCAGCCAGTAAAGCATAGACTTGCTAGCCAATAAGGATCGTGCTTAGCATCTTATCTGCACCTGCTCCTTAGGATGGCAACAAATGCTATTTCCTAATGAGCAAGCTATTTGGCCAAAGCAATACCATCTTATGAGCTTATAAAGGCCTTCTCAAAAGCGATGCTACATTGTGGTAAGACAAAAAGGCTGTTTTCTAGTTGTTTTAATTTATGCTTCCCCAGGGCTGTGGAAAGATATGAGAGAAGTAACACATTATCTCACTTTCAGAAAATTGGTTTAGGCATGGCTGTTCTCTTAAGTGCTTGGAGAGTGTGGTGAACAGCATTAACTAGTTTTATAATGTGTGAGCTTCTGTGCATTGAAATTTATTTATTTTTTTAAACTTCTTTATTTATTTTTTTAAAACTACATCTGTGCACAATAAATGATACATTTACATGGATTATTAACAACAAAGCAAAATAAACAAAAAAAAAAAGAGAATAATTATTTTCCCCCACCCAGATATCCAATTGAACAATAACTCAAATATACCTGTAAACAGTATTATCATATCTCTTAATTAATACCAGATCATACCCTCCTCCTCCCTCCCCGGGAGGGCGGGCAATTTCATGGTGACACCAGGAAGTATTTCTTCACCGAAAGGGTGGTCGATCATTGAAATGAACTTCCACTGCAGGTGATTAAGGCCGGCAGCGTGCCAGACTTTAAGAAAAAATGGGATACGCATGTGGGATCTCTAGCTGGGTGAAGTTATGAGGGTGGGTCATTAGGGTGGGCAGACTTGATGGGCTATGGCCCTTTTCTGCCATCATTTTCTATGTTTCTATCTTTCTAAAGACCCCCCCAGCAGGTTGCATTTATTCTAAATTGTACCTGCTATTCAGAGGCCCAGTTCTCCAGCCTTACAAGATCCTCCTGCAGCTCCTCACTATCTACTTGTGATTTAACAACTCTGAATAATTTTGTCATTTGCAAATATGATCTCCTCATTTGTGGCTCCCTTTTCCAAAGTATTTAAATAAGTTAGGCAACTCCCATTTGTAATTTTACTGTTTTGTACATCGCTTAGAATTTTGAATAATCAATTAATCTAATTTAAAATAAATTTGAAACATTATATAGATCCATCCAATCTTTCCCTTTTTCCACTGGGAAAACTGGCCATTTAGTTCTACCCTTGTTTCTTAGCTTTTAACAAGCTCCTAATCCACAATAGAATATTGGTTCCTATACCATTTTTTAAAAAAAAAATTTCCTGAAGAGACTCAAATTCTTTCTTTTTTTTTTTTTTAATAAATCTTTATTAATTTTCAATTCGAGAATAGTGCATACAATTAACATACAATTAATGTCATAGACAGCACTTACAATCGATCAATGAATACAACAAAATATATTACCTCCCTCCCTCTCTCCCATCCTCCCTGGATGTGCAAATCATCAAATAGGAAATAAAGGCATAATCCAACTAATCAGAGTTAACAAAACTCGTCAGTGGATCCCATGTTAATTTAAATAGTTTATTATGACACAATATTTCTGAATTCATTTTTTCATATTTATAACATAAACATAAAGTTTCCCACCAAAAGGAAAAATTAAGTCTGTCCCAATTTTTCCAGTTCTTGGTAATCATTTGCATGGTTATCCCAGTCATAATGATAAAGAGTCTGCTTTTATACCTTTCTAACGGAGGTTTAGTTGACAACAATGTTCACAGATTACCACTTCATAGGACAACGGAATCGAAGATTCCAGTATCAAATTAATTTGTCCCCATATTGATTTCCAAAAATTGAGTATCAAGGGACAATAATTGTTATTTATAAGTAAATAAATAAAATTGGCAGGCAGGCTGAGCCTCCTATTGTATGAATTATGGTGATCTTTCCCCAGTGGCTCTGTGTTTCATATGCTCCCTTTGCATCTTCTCAGACAGGATTGGATACATCTGAAATGGGCTCTGAGAAAATTCTTCTGGGATGGAAAGAAACTAAAACTGAAGGTGGTATAGCTGTTAGGTCCATGAAACCAGGGGGGGGGGGGGGCTATGGATTGCTGAGTTTGGTGACTTATAACCAAGCATGCCGGTTCTAACATCTAATCTAATCTGGTATTTCTGAGTCATGCTGTGCCTAGACAGGTTCAAGGTAACTGACAATATAAGGAATTACAGAATGTAGGTGCTACATTATAGCAGTTTGAGGAGGGCAGAATTATGACTGGAATAACATAAGAACATAAGACCAATGGTCCATCAAGCCCAGTAGCTCATTCTCACGATGGCCAATCCAGGTCACTAGTACCTGGCCAATACCCAAGGTGTAGCAATATTCCCTGCTACCGATACAGGGCAAACAGTGACTTCCCCCCATGTCTTTCTCAATAACAGACTATGAACTTTTCCTCCAGGAACTTGTTCAAACCTTTCTTAAAATCAGCTAATGCTATCCGCTCTTACCAGATCCTCTAACAATGCATTGTAAAGCTTAACTATTCTCTGAGTGAAAAAAAATTTCCTCCTATTGGTTTTAAAAGTATTTCCGTGTAACTTCATCAAGTGTCCCCTAGTCTTTGTCATTTTTGACGGAGCAAAAAATCGATCCACTTGTACCCGTTCTACTTCACTCAGGATTTTGTAGACTTCAATCATATCTCCCCTCAGCCTTCTCTTTTCCAAGCTGAAGAGCCCTAACCACTTTAGTCTTTCCTCATACGAGAGGAGTTCTATCCCCTTTACCATCTTGGTCGCTCTTCTTTGAACCTTTTCTAGCACCACTATATCTTTCTTGGGGTAAGGAGACCAGAATTGAATGCAATACTCCAAATGAGGTCGCACCATGGAGCGATACAGGGACATTATGACATTCTTAATCTTGTTAACCATCCCTTTTTAAATAATTCCCAGCATCCTGTTTGCTTTTTTTGGCCACCATAGCACATTGGACGGAAGGTTTAATTGTACTGTCTACAATGATACCCAGATCCTTTTCTTGGGCGCTAATCCCCAAGATTTTCCCTAGCATCCGGCAACTGTGATTAAAGTTATTCTTCCCAATGTGCATCACTTTGCATTTGTCCACATTAAACTTCATCTGCCACTTGGATGCCCAGTCTTCCAATTTCCTAATGTCCGCCTGCAATTTTTCACAATCCACATGCATTTTAACAACTTTGAACAGTTTAGTGTCATCTGCAAATTTAATCACCTCACTCGTCGTTCCAATTTCCAGATAAATAAGTTAAATAGCACCGATCCCAGTACAGAACCCTGCGGCACTCCACTGTTTACTCTCCTCCATTGAGAAAAATGACCATTTAACCCTACCCTCTATTTTCTATCCAATAACCAATTCTTTATCCACAACTGAACTTTGCCACCTATGCCATGACTATTTAATTTTCTCATGAGCCTCTCATGAGGAACTTTATCAAAAGCTTTCTAAAAATCTAGATCAACCGGCTCACCTTTATCCACATGTTTATTCACATCTTCAAAGAAATCAAGCAAATTTGTGAGGCAAGATCTCCCTCAACTGAACCCATGCTGACTCCATCTCATTAAATCATGTTTGTCTACGTATTCCACAATTTTATTTTTTATAATCGTTTCTACCATTTTGCCCGGCACCGAAGTGAGGCTTACTGGTCTGTAATTTCCTGGATCTCCCCTGGGAAGAGAGATGAACTATACTGGTATAGCACTTGAATAGAGTGTGTGATTTAGTGACATTAGGTATTTCAAGTTAGTTGTGATTGGTTACGGGGGAGTGTATCTTTTACCCCTATTATCTATGAGCAGTCCCTCTTTGTCCCATGGAACCTGATTTATTTGTCACATGCGAGATTGGATCAATTACCTCCAGAGAGGAAAAACAGTATTTTGTTACAACCTCTGTCCACCTCCTGGCATTTCTTAATTTCCTGTTGGGGACATTCTGCCACATACAGTGATTTGATCCCCATAATGAATAATGGGCAATTTCCATCAGGAATGGACTCAGGGGAAGGGTGTAATACAGAGGTAGTATAGGTGCAGTCTTGGGAAAGGCTTCACTAAATCTGCAACACTAACCAAGGTCCTCAAATTCAAGGACACAAACTTCCAAGAGATGGGTGACTTTGTTCACCAGATGCTACAAAGCCAAGCAGAAACCAATAGTGTGGAAGAAATGTGGTCGACTTTGAAAGCCACCATATGTTAAGCTGGTAAGTAAACGCCGTAGAAACAATAAACCACAGTGGTTCACTGCGGAGCTCTCAGACCTCATCAAAGAAAAGAAAAAAGCATTCATCTCTTACAAACGATCAAGGGAACAGGACTCCAGAGCAGAATACCTGACCAAGTCAAATGCCGTCAAAACAGCAGTCAGGGAGGCTAAATTCAACATGGAGGAATCTCTAGCAAAGAATATCCAGAAGGGAGATAAATCATTCTTCAGGTATATCAGTGACAGAAGTAAAAACTCAGGGGGAATAGTACGTCTAAGGAAACCAGACGGAGACTATGTGGAAAAGGACTCAGAAAAAGCCCAACTGTTAAATGAATACTTCTGCTCTGTCTTCACCCGAGAAGCGCCGGGGCATGGACCTCAGCTACAGACGAGGGCTGACTCAGTAGACCCATTTAGCGATTTCAAATTCACGCCCAACAGTGTCTACGTGGAACTGTCAAAGCTCAAGGTTTACAAGGCAATGGGACCGGACAACCTGCACCCCAGGGTGCTCAGGGAGTTAAGTGATGTCTTGGCGGAGCCGCTGTCAGCGCTCTTCAACCTCTCCCTTAGTTCAGGTAGCGTCCCGTTGGACTGGAAGAAGGCTAACGTCATTCCACTCCACAAGAAAGGCTCCAAGACAGAAGCGGCAAACTACAGACCAGTGAGTCTCACATCAATAGTGAGCAAACTAATGGAAACTCTTATCAAACACCAATTAGATACGATCCTGAATGAAGAAAACCTACGGGATCCCCGTCAACATGGATTTACTAAGGGGAGATCCTGCCAATCCATCCTGATCAGCTTCTTTGACTGGGTGACGGGGAAGTTAGATGTTGGAGAGTCCCTGGACATCGTATACCTGGACTTTAGCAAGGCATTCGATAGCGTACCTCATCACAGGTTGCTAAGCAAGATGAGTTCCATAGGTTTGGGCGACACATTGACGAAGTGGGTTGGGAACTGGCTTGGAGGTAGGGTTCAAAGGTGATGGTGAACGGCACCCCCTCTGCAATGGCGGAGGTGATCAGCGGGGTGCCCCAGGGCTCTGTCTTGGGCCCGATACTATTCAATATCTTTATAAGGGACTTGGCAGAAGGGCTCCGAGGTAAGATAACATTATTTGCCGATTACGCCAAACTAAGCAATGTAGTGGGCAAAAGTACAACAGAAAAAAATTCAATGCCCGACAATATGTTGCATGATCTACTCTTACTAGAGACCTGGTCTAAGACATGGCAGCTCAGCTTCAATGCCAAAAAATGCAAAGTTATGCACCTGGGTACCCAAAATCCATGCAGGACTTATACCCTTAATGGCGAGATCCTAACAAGAACGGTAGCAGAACGGGACTTAGGGGTGATCGTCAGTGAGGACATGAAGGCTGCCAATCAAGTGGAGCAAGCTTCTTCCAAGGCAAGACAAATCATAGGTTGCATGCACAGGGGTTTCGTCAGACGTAAGCCTGAAGTCATTATGCCTCTGTATAGATCCATGGTGAGACCCCACCTGGAATACTGTGTGCAATTCTGGAGGCCGCATTACCGTAAGGATGTGCTGAGGCTGGAGTCGGTCCAGAGAATGGCCACTCGGATGGTCTCGGGACTGAAGGATCTCCCGTACGAAGAACGGTTAGATAAATTACAGCTATACTCGCTCGAGGAGCGCAGAGAGAGGGGAGACATGATCGAGACGTTCAAGTATCTCACGGGCCGCATCGATGCAGAGGAGGATATCTTCTTTTTCAAGGGTCCCACGGCAACAAGAGGACATCCGTGGAAAATCAGAGGCGGGAAACTGCGTGGTGACACCAGGAAATTATTTTTCACCGAAAGGATGGTTGATCGCTGGAATGGTCTTCCACTTCAGGTGATTGAGGCCAGCAGCGTACCTGATTTTAAGGCCAAATGGGATAGACACATGGGATCTATTCGCAAAGTAAAGGCAGGGGAGGGTCGTTAGGGTGGGCAGACTGGATGGGCCGTGGCCCTTATCTGCCATCAATTTCTATGTTTCTATGTTTGTATAGTTTTCTTATGCACAAAATGTAGATCTCCAGACTTCAGGTTGTCTTGAGGCATGCATATACTCATTTGGAAGAATGTCTGGGCTCTGAGAAATTAGATTTGCGGTCTGGTTTCATTTTATCCTAAGGCATTAAACCACATTATTCTCCCAAAGGATTTTGAATAATTTTTCAGGTGCTGAGAGCTCGATTTAGGTGTAGGAGTACATGCTCTTACCATTGAAACCCATCTTAAGCAAATCCCTAGGCTCATCCATAGCACAGATGTATAAGAGTGTCAGCTTATAATAATACATAGGGCTTATAGCTGTCAAGCACAAGCAGACAGAGAAGGGTTGACTCGGACCACTGTGTGCCTTAAATGACAACAATCTAATAATACTTACTTTCATATTCTCTAGAACTGCTCAGAAATACGCTCATTATAGGGAGAAATCTTTGTATTTGGGGACAGTATTAGTCTGTGAATCCAAGAAAACCCCCATGGAAACACTGCTTGGAAAGATGGATTTATTAGAGATTCACAGGAGGAGACCCCATGCTTTTATATAAAGGGGGTAAAAATATATCTTTGTCATTGGATAGGTAATGTCTTTCCATTGAATTGGTTTTGGAGAAATAGATTGCATTTACTTATGTTGCTGGAGCTGTGCCACACTAAGCAAACACTTAAGAGGAGAAAGAGTTTCCTGCAAGTTTGGGATCATTAAATACAAGCGCTTCCATCAAGAGTTTGCAGCCTCATCTTAAATAATCTTGGTGGTACCTAATGCTCCATACGTTGTTGTCTTAAGACCAGAATATCTCTGTGAACAGGGTGTGTTAGTGTGGGTATAGGAGGGTAGGGAGGACTCGACTAACTTTGTGCTTGGTATCATTGTGGATATGGGAGCACGGACCACAGTGGTGATTGGTGAAGTTTTCTACAGATAGTGGGAGGTAGTTCTTTGGTGGTATTTGGGCGATGGGAAGGAAGATGGACACCTGGTGGAATGAGGAGGCAGGATGGAATGAGTTGGGTGGGGGTCAAGTATGTTAAACACCTGTTCCTGTTATTTGAGAGGAGGCATGGGCATTCTGCTGAGGCAGGAAGGAAGGGGGTTATATGTTTATTTGGAAACTGTTGAACTGTTTACAGCATGATGTTTGTATTACTTTGCATAATTGTTCAATAAAAACTGTTTAAAAAAAATGAATAAGTACAAAGTGATGTGCCTAGAGAAAAAAGTCTTAAGTATAGAATGCTGGGTTTCATATTAGGAAAAGTATATTTGAGTTATTGAGAACAACATATGAAATCTTTAGCTTAATATGCAGCTACAGCAGTGATCAAAAAAGCAAATAGATGTGGAAATTGTTGTTGAAGCTAGGATGTCTTGGAATAAGAGGTAACGTGTTAACAATGGTTTTCCACTTAGTTGATGGACACACTTTTGGGTCCATATTGGGTGCATGATGTCTGAAGAATGTGCAGTGAGAAGGACGTATCTCAAGGGACAGCACTTTCTGCATTGTTTAAGATATATATGGCCTCAACAGGTTCATTATTTGAATCATTAAATGTAGATTACAGATTATATGCAAACAGTATAGTATTTTTTTTTTTCCTTGGATGGGCTTGGGGGTCTCAGCTGAAAGAGTTGTTAGATTATTATATGAAAAGTGTTATCGATTGGATGGTTGTACAAGGGTTAACCTCAAATGTGCATAAAACAGAAATGATGTTTGTAGGAAAGAGTGGCCAGAAAAGATGAATTAATATGGGTATGGACTTGTTGTGTTGGGTATGGACTTGTTTGTGAAACAATACATGACTATTTTGGGTGTAACATTGGATTCTAAACTTTCTACAAATTGTCAAATGGCTAAGACTGTTCCGATTTCCTTTGCTCAGTTGCATCTGTCATACAGTTTGAAACCCATACTCTTGCTTTTAGATTTTCACACAGTAATACAGGGAATGGTGTTTTCCAGATTGGACTACTACTGTAACGCACTATACCTTGAAATAGCTAAAACAAGGTGCCGAGCATTACAGGTGGTCCAAAATGCAGCATCGTGCCTTGTGATGGGCACACTTAAGAATACACATAGAGTTACATTGGTTGTCTGTGAAAGTTAGGGTACAATATAAAGTGCTGACAATCGTACATCAAGAGCTACACTATCCCATTCCAATGTATTTTAAAAAGGTTGTGACCATTTACTATCCTGGTCGATGATTAAGATCAGAAAATGTTTCACTCTTGAAGAGTAATGTTTGCCCAAGACATGCAGAAACTAGAGCAGCTGCTTTTTGTTATGCAGGGATTAAACTATGGAATTCCCTTTTGGGTCAGTTGAGGGTTGGGTTTAAAAGATTGTTGAAGACTTGACTTTTTGTAGCAGCATTTTTATGAGGCTTAAGAAAATCTGGAGGCAGAAAGCAACGTGGAAATAGTTTTTATTATATATGTTTTGATGGAAACCGCCTAGATATAGGCAGTATATAAATTTTAAAAATATATAAATAAATAATAAAAAAAATCAGAAAGGAATGGAGAATATATTGTTGCTTCATTAAAAAAAAAAAAAGATATAGTAAAATTAGAAAGGGTCTAGAGAAGACATCTAAAATAATAGGGATGGAACTTATGAGGAAAGATAAAGAGGTTAGGGTTCTTTAACTTGGATAAGAGCCTGAGAAGGTAGATATCTAGAAAGTGAGTGAGCTGGAATGATACTAGAGCATAGAACTAAGTCAGGGTTTTGTTTTGTTTTGTTTTCAGTTGTTGGATTTTTAAAAAAAATTCTTTATTGATTTTTTTTTTTAACTTCAAAAGTGCAATACACAAATATATATCATATAATAAGTTAATAAAAGCACATTCAACTTACAGATATGCATAACCAACCATTTTCTCTCACCTCCCCACCCAATAATTATTCAATAAACACAGAAACATAGACTATCCCAATAACCTTACCCTATTCAGATTAAAAATATCCTCCCACCCCAGGTGAACATACTCAAAAGTCAAATTAGGACAGAAATAACCCCCCCACCCTTTCCTGGATGTGTACGAAAATAAACCAAAACTGACTCATAATCAAAGACCTACTATAGTGAGGTAATATGATGTCAACGGTCCCCAAACCAGCTTAAATAAATTACTGTGATAAGTCAGTATAAAACATATTGGAGTGCTTCACTTAATGCACAATCAAACTGCAGAATTTGTTGTCGGATAATGTGAAGATGCATAGCTAGGTTTTAGACACATTCCTGGAGGTATAGTCTGTAATAGTGCTGCCCGATTCACGATTCAAATCAATTCACCGATTCACTTCAGGTGAATTGATATGAATCGATTTACCAGGAAAAAAAATCGGCCTCCCAATTTGTTGATTGATCCTCCCTCCTAAAGCAGGAGCAGCAGCCCTGCCTCTTGCTGGCCTGCCGCTCCTGCTTTAGAGGGCGAGTGGGGAGGGTCAGTCGGGCAGTGGCTTACCCGCTGGCCTCCCGCCTGTGCTGTCAGTCTTCCCAACTGGCCTCCCGGAATCAGTTCTAATTTCAGCAGCCTGCAATAAGATCGCTGGCGCTAGCGATCTTTGCAAGCTGCCGTACAGCTTCGGAGCGTCTTCTCTCTGCTGCAGTCCGCCCCTCCTCTGACATCAGAGAAGGGTTGGGACCGCGGCAGAGAGAAGAGAGCTCCGAAGCCATACGGCAGCTTGCAAAGATCGCTAGTGCCAGCGATCTTATTGCAGGCTGCTGAAATTAGGAGAATTGATTCCGGGAGGCCAAGGGGAACACGCAGGGGTGTGTGTGTTTGTGTGTGTGTGTGCAGTCCTTCGGGGGGAGGGTGCAGCCTTCTGGGGGAGTATAGCCTTCGGGGGGGGGGGGTACAGGCCTTCAGAGGAGACAGGCAGGCCTTCAGGGGTGGGTTGTAGGCCTTCAGGGGGGGACATACAGGCCTTCAAAGGGGGGGACAGACCTTCAAGGGGAGGCAGGCAGGCCTTTGGGGGGATGCAGGCCTTCAAGGGGGGGACAGGCATTCAGGGGGAGGTGCAGGCCTTCAGGGGGGGACAGACCTTCAAGGGGGGGGGACATGCAGGCAGGCCCTAAGGGGGGGGGTTGGGACAGGCCTTCAGAGGGGACAGGCAGGCCTTCGGGGGGGACAGGCCTTCAAGGGGGAAACGGGCCTACAGGGATGGTGGCACAGGCCTTCAGGGATGGTGGCACAGGCCTTCAGGGATGGTGGCACAGGCCTTTAGGGGTGGGGTGCAGGTCTTCAGGGGGAGGTGCAGGCCTTCAAAGGGGAGGACAGACCAGGGGAGGGAAGGGGGTTCAAAGATACGTGCATATGCCGGTCTTTGGGGGGGAAGAAATAATGAGTCTGAAAATAGAGGAGAGGAAGAGGGATGATGGACAATGGGAGGGAAGGAACAGAAAGGGAGAGAAGTTGGACACAAGGGATAGTGTAGAGGGGGGATAGAGATACTGGATAGGAGGGTAGTTGGGAAAAGAAAGGGAGAAATGGTGGTGGGGAAGGAGGGAGAGATGCTGGATGAAAGGGTAGCTAAGAAAATGTGGATCTGTGGATGGAAAAAAAAAGAAAGATGCCAGACCTCCGGGGGAGGGAAGGGAAATGGAAGGGGAAGACAGAGATGGCAGATGGATGGTTAGCACGGAGAAAAAAGAAAAAAAGGAGACCTTGGCAAGCAAGTTATCAGAAGACAACCAGAGCCTGGGACCAACAAGATTCGACTAATGACCAGACAACAAAAGGTAGAAAAACTAATTTTATTTTCCATTTTGTGATTAGAATATGTCAGATTTGAAACGTGTATCTTGCCAGAGCTGGTGTTAGACCGCAAACGTGAGCTAGGATTTAACAGAGAGAGGAAAAGTCTTTTTTGTTTGTTTATTTTGTTTACACCACAGCACCAGTGTGATTAGGCGAAGGCAAAGGGGGAGAATAGGCTTTAAAATAAACCCACCAGGATGTTTGAAAAAAACATCCAATTGGGCAGGAAAATCGAATCGAAAAACCAATTCAATAGGCTGAATTGAATCGAATCGAAATTTTTTTTCCTGAATCGGGCAGCACTAGTCTGTAAACCATTGTCAACCATGTAGATTGGGGAAAGCCATCACTTATTCCTGGCAGCGAGCAATAAAGAATGGATCTGCTCCTTGCTTGCAGTTTGTGAGCTGGATTGGGCACTATTGGAGACAAGATACAAGGTCTGATGAACCTTTGATGTGACTCAGCATAGCACATCTGCTTCTCTTAAGTAAAGCAGCTACTGGCTTGTGATTATGATATATTCATAAATGGTAGCATAAAGCAAAAATATCCTAACAAATCCCCTGACAGTTTATTAACCTAGTACAGGGGTAGGCAATTCCGGCCCTAGAGAGCCGGAGCCAGGTCAGGTTTTCAGGATATCCACAATAAATATGCATGAGATAGATTTGCATCTCAAGGAGGCAGTGCATGCAAATCCATCTCATACATATTCATTGTGGATATCCTGAAAACCTGACCTGGCTCCGGCTCTCAAGGACTGGAATTGCCTACCCCTGGTCTAGTATATTAAGTATAACTCTCTCTTGCTTGTACTTGGTGTCTGCAATACTTTGAGCTTTCATTTGCCAAGAAGACCTATGTTTTTCTTATTTGTTTTCTTATTATATTGTGTACTTTGTTATGACTTCCTTCCACATATAGCTGTGTCTCTTTTTTTTTTTTCACAGCTATGCCTAGGTGACTTCACTTCTAATCTTAAAACCCTGATTTCCCCTGCCCTTTCTCACTTCCTCCCTAGCTAACGGGTAAACAGGCCTAGTTCTCTAGGCTTTCTGAAATACTAGTCTAATGAAAGATGAGTTATGGGACAGCTCCCTCATTCCTGCTATGAGCAGATGAATGTGTTGTTATTGGAGGGGGAGGGGGTGCCCACAGATTGATTCTATGTTGAGGAGCTTATAGCTTCATATGCAGAACTCCTGAACAGGATTTTGTCAGCATGGGCTCCAGCATCAAGGGGACGACCCATATTCTAGTTAGAATCTTTTAGGGTGATGGTACATGATTTAAAGTAGCTTACAAAGCAATATATTAACAACCACTCAAAAATCTTAATGGCTAGAACAGTGGTTCTTAAACCTGTCCTGGGGGGTCTCCCCAGCCAGTTGGGTTTTCAAGATATTCCCAATGAAAATGTATGAGGAAGATTTGTATATAATACCATGTTTCCCTGAAAATAAGACCAACCCCCAAAATAAGCCCTAGCATGATTTTTAAAGATGCTCCTAATATAAGCCCAACCCCAAAAATAAGCCCTAGTTAAGATCGCCCCTGCAGCCCACCCCTGAATGTCCCTGACACTCCCTGACTCCATCCCTAGTTTAAAAAAAATCCATGCTTCCACTATTTATGGGCTTTTTGATTCAGCCACTCCCACCTCAGTGAAACCCGATATACCTCCGCGCCGAGGCCTCCTAAAGCAGCAGCGGTGGCAGCACTCTGAACGGGATGCTTTTGGCCTTCCCCGCCGGGGCTTGGCCTTCCCTTTGCAGCATCTTTCTATCCCTCCCGTCCCCATGTGCAGCAGAACCCTACGGACCCTCCCACCATGAGATAGACATAGCTCCAAGGCATCCAAAAACAGCAGTGGTAGCAACACTCTGAACAGGCCGCTTCGCAGCCTTCCCTCTGCTGCGTCACTGATGGGAGATCGCTGATCACCCTGTTGAAGAGAGTGAGTGTGAGTGTGTGTGGTTTCTCCTTTCTTTTTTTTGTGTATATGTAGTGATTGCATCCATTCAGCTAAGTTGGATGACAGCTTTCTTTAACTAAGGTTAATTTGTTCATGATAACAAAGGGATTTTATAGCTCCCTCTTTTTTTATTCCTATGGTTTATTTTCTGCCAGGTAGAAATCCAGCTTTATTCTTGGTCAAAATAAATGTTCTCTCTCTTTGCTCATTTAGGGGTCCTTTTACTAAGGTGTGCTAACTGATTTAGCATATGCTAAATGCTAACACGCCCATTATATTCTATGGACGCATTAGCATTTAGCACACCTTAATAAAAGAGGAGGTTAGTTGACTAATATAAACAGGGCATTTTTATTTAGTTTTTTTCCTTTCACCTTTATGTACATTATTAGAAGCTGTGTTATACTAATCTAATCTAATCCAGTATTTCTGAGCCACACTATGCCTAAATAGGTTCAAGGCAACTAACAATATATTATATTATAGCAGTTTGAGGAAGACCAAGTTATGAACAGAGTAATGGGGACAGGAGAATTGAGGTTCCATAACTGTACTAGTATAACACTTGAGTTAAGTATGGGATTTAGTGATACTGGGTATTTTGAGTTAGTTGTCTATAGTGTGTATGTTTTCAAAGAAGAGAGTTTTTAATTATTTTCTGAATCTGTTGTAGAATGTTTCCATCTTAATGCCATTTGGGAGGTTGTTCCAAGTCTTGATGCCAAGATAAGTGAAGAGCGAGTCAAATGTGCATTTGTATTTAACTCCTTTGGGAGATGGAAGGAGTGGTTGAAGTGATTCCAGTTTTCTGGTTGATGTTGACCTGGAATTGACGAATAAATTTGAGTAGCTCTGTGTTTTTTTGCATATAGAATTTGGAATATTATACATCAGGGGTACCCAATAGGTCGATCGCGATCGACCGGTAGATCGTCACGGCAAAGTGAGTCGATCGTGGAGCCCATCCCGGGCTCCGTGATAGACTCGCATTGCCTTCACAATCTACCGGGCCTTCCTCTCCCCAACATCAATTCTGCTGTCGGAGAGGAAGTTCTGGGCCATCCAATTGCTGCTTGGCTGGCCCGGAACTTCCTCTCCAATGGCAGAATTGACATTGGGGAGAGGAATGCTGGTCAGCCCGACGCAGGGAAGCATGGAGAGCTTGGGGTGGCAGTGGCTTGGGGGCCTGTTCCATGATGGTGGCAGTGGCTTGGGGTCCTGTTCCATGACGGCAGCGGCAGTGGCTTGGGGAAAGGCAGGGAGAAAGAAAGAAAGGGGGCAGGCAGGGAGACAGAAGGAAAGAAGGGAAACAGAAAGAAAGGGGGCATGAAGAGAGAAAAAAAGAAAGGGAGGCAGGGAGAGAGGAAGAAAAAGTTGAGGGAAGGAATGAAGTCTGGTGGAGAGGAAGCATACAGACTGAAAGCATACAGGCTGAAAGAAGGGAAGAAAGATTGGATGCACTGTCAGAAGAAGAAAGTGCAAGCAGAGACTCATGAAACAACAAAGGTAGAAAAAATGATTTTATTTTCAATTTAGTGATCAAAATGTGTCCGTTTTGAGAATTTATATCTGCTGTCTATATTTTACATTATCCCAGGACAAGCAGGCAGCATATTCTCTACATGTGGGTGACGTCATGTAAGCAAACTTGCTTGAAGATCTTCAAGCTTGCGAGTGTACTGCGCATGCGCGTGTGTCTTCCCGCCCAAGTCAGGATGTGCGTCTCCTCAGCGTGGCCTCAGTTCTTCATTTTCCGTGGAGCCAGAAGCCCTGTTCCTCTGCTCTGTGTGATCGGAGTGCTTCTTGCACAGCGGTTTGCTTCTTTTTTTATTTTAAATTCGAATAAGTCGCTGTGTGGCGTGTATCCTAAAAAAAAAAAAATAAAAAAAAAAAAAATTTTTTTATACTTGTCCTTCTTCATTTAATTCGTCGTTAACCTGGGGCTCCGGGTCCGACTGGGCCGACAGACCTCACGCGGCTGCGGCGGTGGTTTGGCCTTATGTCCCGGCCTATTACTGGATTTAAAAAGTGCACTCAGTGCGGTCAGATCATTTCTATCGCTGACCCTCACCGTTGGTGCATTGAGTGCTTTGGGGCCAATCACCGAGTTGAATCCTGCCCGCGCTGTGCTACTCTTCTGCCGCAGGTGCTTCATAGAAGACTGGCGAAGATCCTTGCACTTTTTGGGCCAATGGATCCCTCGGGCGGTGCAGCCTCGGTCTCGACACCAGCTTCGACTTCGGCCCCAACGGGGGCCCCGGCCTCGAAGGCCTCGACCTTGTCGAAGTCGCCCTCCTCCACTAGGACTTCGGTAGATGCCCCGTCGAAACCTGTGGCTTCGGGTAAGTCTCCTCTTCCATCCCTGTGCTAATAACTGCTATTGTGGTTTAGTAAAAAGGGAGGGGGGTATATTTGTCTATTTTTGTATGGTTGTTACTGAAGTGACAGTGCATAGAGTCATCTGCCTTGACCTCTTTGAAAAAACCCGGAATATAAATGATAATTAACATTTTCTCTGCGTACAGTATGCTTTGTGTTTTTTAAAAATTTTATTGTTGGTAGATCATTTTGACTTGGTCATTTTAAAAGTAGCTCGCAAGCCCAAAAAGTGTGGGCACCCCTGTTAAACATGGTAGTTTGAAGGTGATTCGAGTTTTGACGGGAAACCATTGTTAAGTTCTTATAGTAAGGTGAAATGGAGTTGAATTTTTTTTAGTTTGAATAGTAGTTTGATCGTCGGGTTTTGTATCATCTGTAGTTTGTTCAGGAGAGTAGAGTTTAAACCTGCATAGAGGGAGTTGCAGTAATCCAGCTGGGATAGTGTAAGCATTTGCATTAGTAGCAGCGCTATTGAAAAAAAGGTCAGATAAGTCTTAGTCTTTTCATATTGTAGAAGATTTTCATCCTTAAATTGGATACTTGAGATTTGTACGATAGGGTGGAGTCGAGTATGACTCTTAGGACCTTGGACATCTTGTTGATATTCAGTGTGGATCTTAAGGTTAGAGTTACAGTGGAGGGAACTGTGTGTATAGCGTTTTGCAACCATAGAACTTTGATTTTGTCTGCATTTAGTTTGAGTTTGTTGGATGCGGCCCAGGTCTGTATTTTGTTTATATCCTAAAAGGACTAAAGACTCTCTGTAAAGCTTGTCTTATGTTTTAGTTATTTATATGTACATAGTTTTTACCATTTATATATTCGTAATAAATTGATTGTCCTTGAGGCTGATGTGTGGTGTCCCTTCCCCCACTCTTTTTGTCCTGTAGTTTGTCTATTCCATTTGGTGATATCAGTGTTATATTGTTAGTCATAATTAATTGGGAAGAGTAGAAGAATGTCATCTGCAAATGAGAATATACATTCATTGTTGTTGAATTTGATATGGTCTTGTGAGCTCATGAAAAGGTTATAGAGAAGTGGGGATAATGGTGATCATTGCAGGTATACTGGAGACGCAACATGTTTAAAAAACCCACATAATTAGTGAAAATTGGCATACACATATAAGTGGTAATTTTTAGAAAAAGCGCCACTTCTGTGTATAAGGCAGAGCACGTAGTGATTTCAAGGAGGTGTGGTTTACGATGTCCTTCAAGGCATGCATGTGTTTAATGTTTTAGAACAGCATAATATTCAGAGAAAGGAAATTTCACCATTTGGATGTACACTTAAATATGTAAACCTATTAGTCTTTTCAAACCAATAGAATATTTGGATATGGCTTGATTCATACTGTCCCTCCCATTTCTCCTCCTACAAAAATTCCATGAGCTCAGCATGCTTCCCGCCACTTGTTTGCAGGACAGTTCGGGAAGGGATGATAGGATAATTGTGGCTGAGTTTATTAAAATTTTAAGGTGTGTTTTGGGGTGTCCTAGGGACAGAAAGGAGAATTTGGAGGTGGGGTGTGGAGAGAGACAAAGCTGATTGCCTACACAGCACAGTCCTGTTGTGGTTCTCAGGCTGAAGATAGGTCTGATTCTTATCTTGTCCACAATGAATATTCCTAAGATGTATTTGCATGCATTTGATCTAAAAGCCATAATACATGCACTTGAGGATCAGAGCTCAAAAGCTTTCATGTATAGGTGGAGCCAGATATACAGCTTAAATCCGTTTTTTTCTCAGTCTTCCTCAAGTGTTATAAAATACACAAAAATTGTGGGATTTAGCAAGAGACTTTTGTGAGGTCGTTTCCAGTTTCTGTGTCTGTATTTTCTGCCAATTAGCATAGTTAAACTGGCACAACCTTCAGTTGAGTTGACTGCAGTTTCCATGCTCAAGGAAACTGTCTCCCAGAGTGTTCCTGTTCTGTTAACCATTCATGAGACTGGAAAATCCCTCTACATGTCACTATTTACAGTGTGGGAGCATTCATTGTTAATCACAGTGTGTAAATACCGAGGATAGTGACTTGGATGCAAGTGTCATGAATGCTTTATAATACTACAGTAAGAACTTACTGTGGTTTGCTTTTCGATGCATCAGCTGTGTGAGCACTAGCTTTCTGGGGGGGTTGTCTGTATGTTTTAGAAAAGGAAAGAGACTCTTAATTTCCTGGGTAGTAGTTTCCTAATAGTGCTACCTTCTATCTCCTTCCAAGAATTATAATTTTTAAAATAAATTCAAACTAAACTATGACAATAAAACTAACAATATAATACAATACAAAACACAATACAATACAGTGCAATAACAGACACTTATAGTGGATTGGAATAGTAAGAGTTAGCCATATCTATGAATTATAATAGTTAAGGTTATCAGATGTCCAGATTTCACTGAACATATCCTCATTTTAGAGGACTGTCCAAGTGTCTGGATGGATTTTGAAAACCTGGTACTTTGTCCGGGTTTTGGAAGGCCCCGGCCACATGTCCTCCTTACCCCCCGTTAAAAAATATAGTAATCCTAACAATAGGTAAAACATGGATAACAACAAATACAATTGAGAAGCCAGAAAACTCAGTAAAATAGACAAAATACTAGGTTCTTTTAAAACCAAGTTTACAAAATTGCGGTTTTAAGAAAACTTCTTCACAAATTTTTCTTTTAAAATTTCATTAAGTGTTACACCCAAGTAACACATTGTAACAGAAAATAGCTGATCAAATATACAAAATAATAAATCCAAGAAATACTCAAAGCAGAAAAAAATGAAACTCTTCAAACAGCTATCCAGTCCACTAGTAACAGGGGAACAACCAACAGAATTCCTAGAAAATTGAATGATGGAAAAGATTGATGAGAGTATCTGCTGTAAAACATAATGGGAGGGGGAGAGAAAAGAGACTGGAGGCTTAGGATCTCATTGTTTTAATAGAAAGCTGGCAAACTGCTGCCTGTTGAAGAAAATGTTTAAATCTTTGCCAATTATAACACATTTACAAAGGTAGTTGAAACAAAATTGAGCCCTCAACTGCAAGTATCTTGGTTTCAATAGCAGAAACTGTTTCTTCCCCTTTTCAGTAATTCTTGCAAAATCAGGAAACACATTAATAGTTCTGTCCGTAAATTTCTCATGTCGCTTCCTAAAAACATAACTTCAAAATTCAGCCTCTGTCAGGTTTCAGAACAAAAGCCACTTTCAGTTTTACAGATTGTCCCACAAAAATCACTAGCCTCCAGCAGATTCAAAGAAGCAGAAAAGAGCCAAGATGCATCCTCACCACGATCCTGAAACGACTTAAAGGGCAGAAGGTAATATACTCAGCATATTTGATGAATATATCTCTGGAGGGTTTTTTTTAAAGACTCAAATATTTCCTTAGTGTCCAGCTGTGCTGTTCTGCACGAGTGGTTGTTAGACCCTCCTACCAGCAGATGGCGATAGAGAAAACTGAGTTTTTACCAGTGGTGGTGGTTAGAGAATGACACGGTGGCGGTTTACCCGCGGCTACTGCGTTTAGCCGCGGGTAACCCGCCAAAAACGGGGAATGAAAATTAGCAGCCTCTGCGGGGACGGGGGACAAGGCCATCACCGCCCCGTGGAGCGGTGAATGGTCTTGTCACCGCAGTGAGGCATAAAGGATCGTGCGGTCCCCGCACCCCCATCCGCCCACCCGCACGCCGGCTCGATCGTTTAACCAGCTTCCTCTCTCCACCTCACCTTAGTTTGCCGGCTTTCTTTTTCGGCGACCGGAACGCTTTCAAAAGAGCCGCACACGCGCGGCTGCTCAGTATTCAATCTTCTGCTCTGACCCAACCGGAAACAGGAAGTTGCAGCAGAGCAGAAGATTGAACTTTGAGCTGCCGCGCGTGCGCGGCTCTTTGAAAGCGTACCGGTCGCCGAAAAAGAAAACCGGCAAACTAAGGAGAGCAGTAGCGTACCAAGGGGGGGGGGGGGCGGGAGGGGCGAAAAAGGTAATGGCGCCAGGCCTTGGAGCACCGAGGCAGACCGCTTCTCCCCCCTCCCAGCCGAACCCCCGCTGACCCTCCTATCTCCCCCCCAAGTGAACCTTTCCGACCCTCCCAGCGAAAGCAGCAAACCTCCCTCCAGTAGCGTCGACTTTCTCCTCCCTCTGCCGCATCACATGATGACGTCATCAGTGACGCGGCAGAGGGAGGAGAGAGCCGCGAAGGAGGTTTACTGCTCTCGCTGGGAGGGTCGGAAAGGTTCACGGGGGGGGAGATAGGAGGGTCAGCGGGGGTTCGGCTGGGAGGGGGGAGAAGCGGTCTGCCTCGGTGCTCCATTACCTTCTTCGGGCAGCAGCAGCGTTTACAATTCGCTGCTGTTGCCGGCTTCAGGCCTTGTTCTCTGCCGGGTCCTGCCTACTTCCTGTTTTCATGAAGACAGGACCCGACAGAGAGGAAGGCCTGAAGCGGGCAACATCAGTGAATTGTGAATGCTGCTGCTGCCCGATGAAGTTCAGGACATCAGGACATCGAGGAAGGAGCAGGGTGAAATCGGCTGCTGGCTTGGGGGTGAGGGTAGGGAAAGAATCGTGGAAGTGGAGAAATTGGCACGATGGCTTTGTGGGGGCTAGGGGGAGAGAGAAAGAAAGGAAAAAATAAAGAGGGGGGGCAGGGGGAGAGAGAAAGAAAGGCAGAAATAAAGAGGGGTCAGGGGGAGAGAGAAAGAAAGACGGGGACCAAGGGGAGAGAGAAAGAAAGGCAGAAATAAAGAGGGGGTCAAGAGGGAGAGAAAGAAAGGCAGAAAGAAAGAGGGGAGCCAGGGGGAGAGAGAAAGAAAGGCAGAAATAAAGAGGGGTCAGGGGGAGAGAGAAAGAAAGGCAGAAAGAAAGAGGGGGTCAAGAGGGAGAGAAAGAAAGGCAGAAAGAAAGAAGGGAGCCAGGGGGAGAGAGAAAGAAAGAGGGGAGGGGGCAGGAGAAGAAAGAAGAAGGATCAGAAGAAGGACCAGAGACTCATGAAATCACCAGACAAAAAGGTAGGAAAAATGATTTTATTTTCAACTTAGTGATCAAAATGTGTCCGTTTTGAGAATTTATATCTGCTGTCTATATTTTGCACTATGGCCCCCTTTTACTAAAACGCAATAGCGGTTTTTAGTGCAGGGAGCCTATGAGCGTCGAGAGCAGCGTGGGGCATTCAGCGCAGCTCCCTGCGCTAAAAACCGCTATCGCAGTTTAGTAAAAAGGGAGGGGGAATATTTGTCTAGTTTTGTATAGTTGTTACTGAGGTGACATTGCATAAAGTCATCTGCCTTGACCTCTTTGAAAACCCGCGGAATATAAATGATAATTAACATTTTCTCTGCGTACAGCGTGCTTTGTGTTTTTAAAATTTTATTGTTGGTAGATCATTTTGACTTGGCCACAAAGGTAAGGGGAGGGAGGGAGGGGAGCTGCTGAAAGACATCTAGTAATCCTTGCAGGCTTGACTGTGCAGGGAATTATTTTTGTAAAATTATGTTTTGTTATGTGACTGGCATTATCTAGACTTTAATTTCTATGAATGAATAGAATGAAAATGATATAAAATTACTTGCTTGCGGGGACCGCGTGTTCCGGCTCACACAAGAAAGGAGGGGGTGAAAGGGAAAAAGTTTCTCTTCCTTGGAAATAGATTCTGAAGTGACCTCATCAAAGAAGACCAGCACTAAATGTACAAGAAATCCCTTAAACAATGTCAAAAGAGCCCAAAATAGAAAACTGCTACTGCCTTGAGACTCCATTATTGAAGGAATCAACTTGAAATCACAGAAGAGACAGGAAAAGGTTAAATGCCTCATGGAATCCTCAGGTACAAAACACAAACCAAATTGTGAATGAAATCAGAGCAGACAGTAAGAATTATAAAATTGATGTCATTATCCATCTGGAAAAAAAGGCGTACTAGAAATAATGCCTCAGCAATACAATTTTCAGAAGTTCTATTTGCTCATGGTAAGGGAGAAGAGAGACTGCTAGTGATGATGGGGGGACTGATAGAAGATATGAAAGAAGGGTGGTAGAAAGGAATAGATGGTAAAGGAGGGAGGGAAGGGTGGTGGTGGAAAGGAATAGAACAGACATTGAAAGAGGGTAGAGAGGAACAGACCCTGAAAGGAAATGTGGAAGGCAGAGTGGGGAGAAGATGCTGGAAGGGAAGAAGACAGATGCCAGACTATGGGGGAGCGGAGGGAAGAAAATGGGTGCTAGACGGTGACGGTGACGGGGCGGTGAATGGGATGGCAGTGGCGGTGACGGGGCGGTGAAAGGGATGGCGGTGACGGTGACGGGGCGGTGAAAGGAACGGCGGTGACGGGGCGGTGCAGAGGATGGTGGGCCGGGGATGGTGCAGTGACGGGGACAGATTTTTTCCCCGTGTCATTCTCTAGTGGTGGTGCTCCTTGGAAGATCAAGTATTTTCTCTTCATCAGCAGATGGTAGGTTGTGCTGGCTGTTACTCCTGGTCCTGGTCTAGCTATGTTGAGTCTAATGGCCACTCCCAAGTTATCCAGTCCATGGACCAGACCTGGTAGAGTGCAGAGCTTGGTTCTGCTACCCTCAGTTGCACTTCTGAGCATCCACTAGGTGAGGCTTCTGGCTTGGTCCTGCGGGATTCTATCCAAAGGGTGTGGGTCCCCATCTCCCTACCCCTTCTTGCCACTCACCCTGTTTGGATGTACTCAACTCCTAGGCAATGAAAGAAAAAAGACCTGTTGGCTTTTCCTGACTTAGCTTTAGTCCCTGCACAAGCAGATAAAGTTTATTTCAGTAACAAAAAAAAAAAGTGCATGCAAGAGAGCAGAAAGGCCGGCAGTGACGCTGGAGCCCCACCCTGAGTCAGGTCGAATGGCAAGACAGACCTACAAGTACTGGCTAGGTGGCTCAGCATGCCTGCTAGCAGATGCTACTTTGTCTGCAAGAACCAACAGATTAGCACATTTGCTGGCTTGGTTTTTCCCTCTTGTGATGGGCCATTTCTGACTTTGGAAACAGCTCCTTTGGGAGGCGGACTTCTCCCTGCTCTGAAGCATGGGGGGCCATGATCCTGATTTCTTCAGTGGAAATGGCAGCCATCTTGCTCCAACTTGTTTTTTCTCCTGCTGCTGCCTCTCAGCAACAGGATTCCTCTCAGCCCCTATTGAGGCTCAGGTTGAAGGGTAGGGAGTCTTTCCTTCTCTCCTACCCTGGATCCACCTGTAGGAGGGTCATGTTTGGGACTTTGAGGGTTTTTTGGCTTCCAAGCTCGGCCAAAATGGTCAAACTGGTCTCTTGGCCAGTAATGGGGCCCTCTAGGTGCCTAGATATCCCCAGCCTGTGCTTCCTTGGGGGGCCAGGTACTGCAAGAGGAATTAAGGGATCATGGACACTCTGTTCAGCTCTGGGGTGTCAGGGAGGATCTGGATGCCTTCTCGGACCCTCAGTCCCTCTCAGACTCAGAGGAACTCCCCCACAGGAGGAGGAGCTTTCCCATGTGATCTGACTCTTAATCATGAGGAACTCTTATCTTGTTGATGAGATCACAGAGATTCTTGGGTTGCTCAAATTTCCTGCTGCAGACACGTCTAAGGAGGACTCGCTCTTGGAGGGCCTTGTGGGTGAACAGAAGCATGTCCTGCTTCTTCATAAGGCTTTTACCCACATCATATTGGTGGAATGGGGGTCCTCAGAAGGAGCTCTCAGGGGGCTCTGGATTCTTAATTACCTTTCTTCTTTCTCCCCTGAAGAAGTAGAGAAGTTTTGGGGTACCCCAAAGTGGACAAAGCCGCTTCTGTCATGCTTATCCTTTCTCAGTGTTAACATCCAGTGTTAAAGCAGCTATCAGTAGTGGCTGTGTGGCATGTGCCATGCTACACTGGCTACCAGCAACTGATGGAATCCCCTAGGTTTTCTCACCTAGAGTCTGGTGCTCAGAAGATGATATCTTGGCTCTCACTTTTTATTAACATAAACATAACAAAAATCCATTTATATATCGCTACACCTCACAATTCTAAGCAGTTCACAAAAGAATTAAGAACTGTACCAACAGTAATTTATAAATTCATTTATAAAATTTATCAAATAAGTGAGTCTTCAGCATCTTTCTAAAAACCTGATAAGAACTGGAACCAGAAATCAGCTTACTAAAATTTTTATCCCAAAATTCTACTTGGTAGCCAAGGATTCTCTGGAAAAATCGCTTATAAATGTAGCCTTTTGCTGATGGAAACATAAATATAGTAAGTTTATGCAGTGATGGTTTTCTATCTGCGAATTTGAAATGATCGACGAAGTAGTTTGGGACAAGACCATGCAATATTATATAAAAAAAAACCAGCCCATTTTAAAAAGTATCCTCGCTTTGATTGGAAGCCAATGTAGTATTCGGTAGTACTTTGTCACATGATCAGACTTTTTCAGCTGCGTTAGGGGTTTTTTTTATTGTGGGTCGCTGCAGTAAAAGCTCTGACACTCATAGGAATTCTGTTGATCTCCTCTGGGATATACGCTCTCTTCCACTCTTCTTTAACTCCTATGCTCTTTCATAGAAACATAGAAACATGATGGCAGATAAAGGCCAAATGGCCCATCTAGTCTGCCCATCTGTAGGAACCATTATCTCTTTCTCTCTCTGAGAGATCCTACGTGCCTATCCCATACCTTATTGAATTCAGACACAGTCTCTGTCTTCACCACCTCTCTGGGAGACTGTTCCACGCATCTATCACCTTTCTGTAAAAAAGTATTTCCTTAGATTACTCAGGCGCCTATCGCCTCTTAACTTCATCCTATGCCCTCTCATTCCACTGCTTCCTTTCAATTGAAAGAGATTTAACTCATGCGCATTTATGCCACATAGGTATTTAAATCTCTCTATCATATCTCCCTTCTCCTGCCTTTCCTCTAAAAGTATACATATTTAGATCTTTAAGTCTGTCCCCATATACCTTATTACAAAGACCATGTACCATTTTAGTAGCCTTCCTCTGGACCAATTCCATCCTTTTTTATATCTTTTTGAAGATGTGGTCTCCAGAATTGTTCACAATATTCTAAATGAGGTCTCACCAGAGTCTTATACAGGGGTATCAATACCTCCTTTTTACTACTGACCATATCTCTCCCTAAGCAACCTAGAATCCTTCTAGCTTTCGCCGTCACCTTTTCAACCTGTTTGGCCACCTTTAGATCATCGAATACAATCACACCCAAGTCCCGCTCTTCTGTCTTGCACAAAAGGCTTTACTAAAATCTAAATACACCACATCTAGCGCATATCCTCTATCCAATTCTCTGGCCACTCAGTCAAAGAAATTGATCAGATTTGTCTCAAGACCAACTTCTAGTGAATCCATGTTGTCTCTGGTCCTATAATCCACCGGATTTCAGAAACTTCACCATTCTCTGTTTTAAAAGCATTACAATTAATTTGCTTACCATAGAAGCCAGACTTACTGGCCTGTAATTCCCTATGTCTTCCTTACTTCCACTTTTGTGTAGAGGGACCACATCTATCCTTCTGCAGTCCTCCGGTACCACTCCCGACTTAGAGAAGCATTGAAAAGGTCAGCCAGCGGAGCCACCAGAACTTCTGCTCCTTTGTAAATGTCTTCCAGAATTCAGAACCTGCAGCCCCACTCTCTTTCTAGGCTATACCATGGTCTCTAGTCTTTTTTCCTTTATCTTTCACACTCCTCACAGTCTATGCAGTCTCTCAATGATAATGGAAAGTCCCTTTTCTCCTCTCTAGCACTTCATTCACCTTACTCCATGTCACATCTCAGGATTAGGCAAGTAGGATGCATCCAGCACTTGAGTTCCACCTTATATCACAGACTTTCAGTGCTCACATTGCTTCTAGGTTCCAATCCTTTCCCCAAGCTAGATATTGAACAGGTTGCAGCTTTTCTCTCTTTACTTCTCCTTGTGGAAAGGGCACGATCTTGCCGATGATTCTTCTTTTCCTTAAGGCACCTTGCGCTGGTTTTCAGACTTCCAGCCCCTTCCCTCCTATTGACTTATGGGAACAGGCCCCACTCTTGGCCTTTCCTGTCTTTTCCCTTCTCCTGCCTAGCCGCTTGGGAAGAAGAGCAAGGTTCTGATGAGCCTCAGGGCAGGAGATCTACCAGTCTGTATTCTTCATTTTTCTCCTTACTTGACTGTGTCTATGGAAGGAAAACCAGAAGCTCCTCCCTATACTCCTGTTTTGCATTTTCCTCCAATTTGTGAAGATCTGCTGCTGTTCTGCAGAACAGATCACCCTTCATTACTTCGGCCCAGAATGTTTCCCCTTTACCTACCAGGAAGGCACATTATTGCATTCTGCTACATGCACAATCTAAAATGCCCCTAAGACTGATGTGGTCTTTCATCCTTTCATGACTGATGTGAGTATCATTTGCGATTTGTTAAAGCTAATTTAATCTCTGGGAAATGCAATAACAAAGGTTATGTAAGAAAACAAACTTAATTTCTTGCAAAGTTGATAATTAGCTAATAGCTGGTTCAAGTCTTAGCCTATGACAGCTTTCCTCACACAGAAGAAAGATATGTGGCAGATGAGTAATAATCTGCATTTAGCTGTTTTGGGTGTCTGTCACATACTTCTTCCTCTACAACTTCTTCCTCATTGTGTGAGATACATGCCTGTTGCAGGTTGGAATCAGCGATCAAGTATCTTGCTTGCCTTTTAAACTTACTTTTTATTTTTTTTAAGGCTTAGGGCTAGATTCATTAAGCCCACCGATCGTGTTTGCAATCGTGTACCAACACGATTTTCCTCCGACCTGATTCACTAACCTCTGTGCCGATCATCCTCTGATCCGATTCGTGCATGCAAATGAGGGGAAATGGCATGCAAAGTAGGAAGGCAGCGATTTACTAACCAAAATCAGGAACAGCGACAGGGCTGGCCGATCCAAAAACAAGCGACTGCTGAGGACCAGTCGCTTGTACAAAAGCCCTGCTCTCTACCTCGATTCTGTTTCTCTTTAGATTCTCCTGCTCTTGCTGCCCTGCTCTCTGCCCCAATTCTTCTGCTCTTGCCACCCTGCTCTCTGCCCCGACTCCGTGGTTTTAACCCGTGGTGCAGCCCTGTTTTCAACCCGTGGGTTAAAACCACAGGCTCGCAAAAGTTTCCAGCTCTATATTTAAAAAAACAAAAAAAGTTTCCAGCTCTTCCTTCACGGTGAGCTTGTGCAGACCATCTACAGGCAAAGAAGATGGTCTGCTCATGCATCAGGATTGCTCTCCAGCAATCGGTGGATTGCATCAGGATTGCTCTCATGCAGTCGGTGCCTCTGATTGCCCCATTTGCATGAGGACATGTTGAGAATTCATTGGCCTGCCACGGTTTGCACACAGATCAGACACGATTGAGCAGGTTAGTGAATCGGGGCCTTAGTGTTTCACTTCTAGGATGATTTTGGGAGGGTGGAGGGGGTTTGGGGGATTGGGAGGTGAGGGGGAGGGTTGTGCGGTTAGAGATGGACAGATATATGCCTGTTCATTTTGAATTTGGGATTCCTTCTTTATTCTTCTTCCTACTGTGTGGTATTCGTTGATTTGGGTACCTGGGCTATGGTGGGAGGGTGGAATGTTTGCTCGGTTGCTGTGGTTCTTTGGTTTTGTTGCTTTCCGAGTTTGTAGGAGGGGTAGGTGGGGGTGCTGCTAGATGTAGTTGTTAAGGCATCCAAAACTGATCTTTGTTAGTATATCTTCTGTTATTGCCAATGTTTGGTATACTCTAATGCAGGGGTGCCCACATTTTTTGGGTTTGCGAGCTACTTTTAAAATGACCAAGTCAAAATGATCTACCAACAATAAAATTTAGAAAAACCCACAAAGCACACTGTATGCAGAGAAAATGTTAATTATCATTTATATTCCAGGGTTTTTTCAAGAGGTCAAAGCAGATGACTTTATGCAATGTCACCTCAGTAACAACTATACAAAAAAAGACAATATACCCCTTCTCTTTTTACTAAACCGCGATAGTGGTTTTTAGTGCAGGGAGCTGCGCTGAATGCCCCATGCTGCTCTTGACGCTTATAGGCTCCCTGCGCTAAAAACCGCTATTGCGGCTTAGTAAAAGGGGCTAAAATATAGACAGCAGATATAAATTCTCAAAACGGATACATTTTGATCACTAAATTGAAAATAAAATCATTTTTCCTACCTTTGTTGTCTGGTGATTTCATGAGTCTCTGGTTGCACTTTCTTCTTCTGACTGTGCATCCAATATTTCTTCCCTTCTTTCAGTCTCCTGTGTGCTTCCTCTCCTCCAGACCTCATTCCCTCCCCAAACTTTTTCTTCTTCTCTCCCTGCCCTTTCTTTCTTTCTACCTGTCTTTCTTTCTGTCTCCCTGCCCCCCTTTCTTTCTTTTTGTCTCCATGCCCTCCCCTTTCTTTCTGTCTCCCTGCCTGCCCCCTTTCTTTCTTTGCCTTTTTCTCCTTGCCCTCCCCCAAGCCACCACTGCCGCAATCAGGGAACAGGCCCCCAAACTACCACTGCCAATTTTTTGGGCCAAAAATCCTGGTTTATATTTGCTTATATACAGTATACCAGTATTTAATCATGAAGAAATGGAACCTGTGCAGAGCTGCAGATTCAGTTCTGGCCACCTTGATCAGACTGGATGGACCTTTTTCTGCTGACATTTTACTGTGTTACAGAACAATGTAGAGTGAGGCTAAAGCCCAGAATGAACTAGGGTGTGTGGCATTACACAAAGATTGAAATTTTTAAAAATAAAGTAAAGTTTTGGAATCTCTCTTGGCACACTGTGAATCTCTTCAGGGCATACCTCTGTGCCGTGGCACATAGTTTGAAATACACTGCTGTATAGTGATTCTACATCCATTGTGACTAGCAGCGCATTAGGTAGATATTGGCTTTTTCTCGCATTACAAAACATAATTTTTATTGCTCTGACACCTTCATATCACCCTTCATCTCATCTCCCTGTCTCACATCCTCCCCTTCTCTCCCCCTTCTTGTAAGACTGGCATTTGAATACTTTGATGTTTTACTCTTTTATATATGTCTTCATTTGCTTATCTTTGATCTGAGGAAGGAGGATTACTTTCGAAAGCTAATCTAACCATTCTCTAGTTAGTCCAATAAAAAAGGTATCACTTGGATTCTTTTTGTTTTGTTTTATTTCTTTTTATTTCTACATATTATCTTTAAGAGTGGACTAACAAAGCTGCCACATCATTTCTCTCGAAATAGAAAATGAAATTATTTTCTACCTTTGTTATCTGGTCATTTTATTTTTCTAATTGTGTTGGTCTGAGCTATGGTTTCTGCTTTCCTCCATCTTTTCTTAATTCTTGTCATTTTTCTCTCACCTCCTTTTCATTTCTACCTCTGTCCAGATTTAGTTCTTGCTCATAATCCAACCTTCAATTTCCTTCTTTTTACTGCAATCTGTCGAGAGCTTTCCTTCTCTTTCCCTCACCCTGGTTCTCCTTTTTCCATTCCTCTTATTCTCCAGTTTTTCATTAACTTTGTCCTTGTTCCCCTCCTGTCATCTAGTGTCTCTCCCCTCCCCTCTTCTCCTTCCATGTCTATCCTTGCATATGTGCTCCCCTGGCCACTGCTGCTATTTCTCCAGACTTTCAGTGGTAACAGCAAAGCAATCTGAAGCAGTCTTGGGGCCACAGTCTTCATGCACACTTGGTCAGCTCTGTCTGTCCCCTGCCATGGAACAGGAAGTTGACTTTAGAGAGGGCAGAGGACAGGCAGAACTGACCATGACTACTTCAGGTTGTTTTGCTGCTGCTGGTCTGGAGAATCAGCAGCAGGAGGGAGGTGAGGAAGGTCTCCCACATAGCCATTGAAGTCTGGCATATCCCTTGGGGTACATGTACCATGTTTTGAGAACCTTTGCCCTAGATTACCTGAAGGAGTTAGCTGAGTGAGAAACTTTCCCTTTATAAAGTTAATTTTCCTGAAGGTTTGAACACTTAACTTGAAAGGAACCATCTATGCCTATTTTATGAGGTCGAATTTGTTTTTGGTTTTGTGTTCTTTATCTTTTGGGCTTTTATTGCTTGTCTCTCTTGTTTCTTTTCACCATGCCTCCTATGCAAAAACAGGTAGTTGCTTGGGTTTACAGCAGGTAGCATCAGAACATTTACCAGGAGATTAACCAGATTCCATGGACTATCCAACATTAACCAGATTCCGTGGCCTATCCAAAATTAACCAAATTCTATGGCCTACCCAAGATCCACAAACCAGACATTCTACTAAAGTCCAATGCAAGTACAATTAACTCCCCAACCCACTCCCTATTATACTGTCTGGCCTGGAAATTAAGAACTCTAACAGACAACATAGCCTTAAATACAAGAAATTCTACCCATGTCATACAGATCATTAGTTGCCTGTGGTTAAGCAACATGGACATCCTGGCTAGTTTTTATGGGGTCCCCCCTCTTTACTAAAGTCCCAGTGGATGAAGCAACCATTTTGCCTCTCTGGTTTTCACTGGACATTACAAATGGGCACAAGACTTCTGATTTAAAAAAGGCTGATTAGTAATGTAATCAAATGGACAAACAGTTGGCAAATTGATTTTATTCTCCTGAACTTTTCTGTTCATTATTTGTAAATTATTGTAAGGATTAAGATACCATGTAAATGTTGAATAAATAAAATGAGATTTAATATGAACAACATTATTTGATAACATAGAAATGAGTCTGTACAGTTTCTCTTCATTGTAAACCGCCTAGAAGACGCAAGATTGTCGGCGGTATATAAGAATAAAGTTGTTATTATTATTATTATTATTTATACTGTTGAAGGGAGAAAGCTAGAAACATGGACTACTGATGGGATGGGCTAACCTAGTGGCGTTCTGTTTAAAGATATTCTTTCAGTACTGGGAGCACTACTGTAGCAGTGGGCAAACCCCCCCCCCCATCCCTGGTGGTAGCCAACATATTCTTGGAGTCTCTCGAATGCACCCTACTGGACAGTGCTAAACTCAAACCAATACTCTGGATCCACTCTATAGATTACACGTTTGTCATTTGGCCCCACGGAGGGGAAACACCTCTGTGATTTTCTGAACCATTTGCATAGCAGCTACTCCAAATAAAATTCACTTTGGAGACTGAGGTAGACGGATGTCTTCCCTTTCTAAATGTAATGGTCAAAAAGTGAATAGATGGAAATCTGGGTCAAAAAAACCCACCCATATAAAATGTTATCTACATCCTAAATTCCGCCAACATCAGGCCACAAAAAAGGTATACTGCATATACTAGTGAACAGAACACTAAGGGCCTGTTTTACAAAGCCGTGCTAGCGGCTGCTGCGTGGTAACGGCCCCGAAGCCCATAGAGATTTAAAGGGCTTCGGGGCTGTTGCCACGCGGTTTTGTAAAACAGGCCCTAAGAGTTTGCAACCCAAATGATCGTCAGAAAGTAAAAGATAACCTCCAAGACACATTGTTAGTTAACAGCTACAGCAGAAGGGTTACTTCTCAAGCTGTAAAAATTTTGGATAACCCAATCTATGCAATCATTAGATGATGACCTTGTGACGGAACAAAAACCCGTAATGCTCATCTACATATAAGGAGTGATGGATTGCATAGGTAAACTGCTAAAGAATAAAGTAAGGACAGCATACAGCACACCACAGAAGCTGACATCCATACTCGCACATACCTCCGTGCCAAAATCCTTGGAGTTTACGAAATCCCATGCAGTTGTGGTCAGTCAAACATTGGTGAAACTGGCTGCACTGTAGAGGAAAGACTTGAAGAGCATATGAGATGCCACAAAATCAGTAACATGGAACATTGGGCTGTAGCTCTCCATGCTAAATCGAATGATTCTTCTCCACCAATGATCTTCTTTCTTAGGTCCTCAAATCTAATTATTTGACCAAAGAGGTGATAGCAAGGTAACCAAGTAACCCCAGTGGAGACAAAAGGCTCATCTTAAAGAAAGCATGGCAAGTGTTCATTCAAAAGAAATTTAGTGCAAACAAAGACTGTCACCAAGAACATTTTCCCCACCTCCCAGAGTTTCAGAATGAGACCTACAGAATAGAGTGAAGCTTAAAAGAACAGAAAAAAAAAAAATATGCTAATTTTCAAAGGTCTTACTCCTAGAGCTGTTCCACCTTAGCTAAAAATATTTACCAATTTTTTTAATACCTTTTATTTTAATATCTAGAGGTAGCTGAAAGTTAACAGAAATAGCAAATTCATTAACAAAAAGTGTTTTATGAATCAGTTCCGTATTAATTATGCAACATATTTGCAAGATATTCAGACAAACATTTTGCTAAGTGCAAGTCTATAAATTCTATGAAGGGTTTAAACCTAAAAAGCTTTTATGAGTAATTTTTATGAATAATTTTGGAATTCTCTACCTGTCCAGTTAAGGCTGCATGGAAATTGTTTAAACTTTTGAAAAAGGTTAAAAGCGTATCTGTTTTGCAAAGCTGGTCTATCTAATGGTGTGGACATTATTTAGATCTTTGAAAGGGTCATCATAGCATATTTCCTTTGTAACGCTGGCTTACCTAATGATTACAGTGTTTAGATTTCCTTTATTACTATGATGGATGTTCCTAGACATTTGGTACTAGTATGAGAAGGTTGCACTGGTTGCCAATGGAGGTGCGAATAATGTTCAAGTTTGCCAAGCTGGCAAATGGAACAAATATCTAACCACACTCATTTCTAACACACCCTCCTACCAAGCCTTCAAGAAATCAATCAAAATCTATCACTTTGACAAATTTCTCTGACTCCTCCCTGCCTTGTTCTCTGATATAATTATTGCATATCCGACTACTCTACCAATGTAATTGACAATATTCTCTGTAACATCGCTGTCTGTGTACAGTCTCTTCCTCTGTAAACTGCTCTGAACTGCTGCTGGTATTGCGGTATACAAAAATAAAGTTATTATTATTAATAATAAACTTCCTAAGTTTTATTTTCCCTCTGTCTATTTTTGTGTAATATGTTGTTCCCTCATTTTCCACATTCTGCAACTCATTGATTGTCCAGCTTCTATTCCCTGGGTTGCATACATGAGATCCATATTTCTTACTTAAGTTTCTTATTTTCCTTTTATCTATTTCTTGTAATAAGTTGTATCCTTACTCCTTGCATCCTGTAATTCGCTGATTGTCCAGCCCTCTTCGATGTGAACCGCTTAGAAGTCATCTGACTATGGCGATAAAGAAGAATAAAGTTATTATTATTATCTTACATTGTGTTCCACTTAGAGCTGATAAGGTATTGGCAGAATATAAGTCTGGAATGTAATGGAAAATACTCCTTTTTTATTGATCAGTGGAAATAACAGAATTCTATACCTAGTGAAATACAATTTAGTACTTATCTATTATTTTGCAAATAATTGAAGACATATTTATTTGATAATTATCTTTTATAATCGGGATTCTTATGTTTTTTTATGTAATGGAATTTTCCCCAATCCTAAACTGATTACTCAGAACCCTGTTTTGGGGATAAAGTGGATTATTAAAATGTTAAAGTAATGCATCAGTGCTGTAGAAAAGCAACATAATTAACGTGGTCCTGCCATTGTCAATTTCTTGCTATCTGGACAAACCTACTGCTGCTGCTCAGTAATTTACAATAAGAACAGAAGTTGTGACTCATCTTTTTGTCATGAGGCCACTGTATTCTTGAATGAGAGCAATGCCATATTCAGCATGATAAGAGGGGCATTCAATAATTTATCTACCTCAATAGGAAAGAAAAGTTTTCAAAAAATCTTTGTTTTATTTTTCAATAGAGTCCCTTAATAGCTCCATACACTTCATCCATTTTTCCTGCAATGACTTTAACCCCTTTGAAAAGAATTCTTTTGTTTGATCTTAAAACCAGGACATCACAGTTTCCTTGACGTCTTCACTTGAAAACTGCTGTCCATGGAGAGATTTCTTCCAAACTCAGAACAGGAAATAATCTGAAAGAACCAGGTGAGGATTTTAGAGTGGATGGTTCAGCTGCTGAAACCCACATTCATGGATGGCAGCCTGTGATTGTCATGAAGAAGCAGCATACCTGCTGTGAGTTTTCCTCGTCTTTTTTCCTTGATTGACTCCTGCAAAGTGATCATTGTGTTGGCATAACTCTCCCGGTTATGGTTGACTTGTGTGGCAAAAACTCCAGAAGCAAAAAAAGTCCTTCATCATCCCAGAAGACAGTTGCCATGACTTGACCTGCAGATTTTTCTGAATTGAATGATTTTGGGGTCGGGGATGACTTGTGCTTCCATTGCATTGACTCCATTTTGGACTCGGGATCTCTGTGATAGGCCCAAGTCTCTTCTCCAGTCACCAAATGATGAAAAAAAATTCACCTGGTCTTCATGGAGTATCTCCAAGTTCTCCTGACTGCACTGGATCCTCGTGGCCTTCTGACATGGCATCAGCATTCTCGGGACCCATCTTGCACTAACCTTGGACATGTTTAACTTTTTCATAAATTATTTTCCAAACTGTACCTGACAAAATTAAATCCTCAACTTTCTTGCACATTTCTGTGGAAGTTGCTTCTATAGGCCGTCCAGTGTGAGGGTCATCTTCAGTGGACTCTCTACCCCACTTAAACTGCTTCCCAAAATTTATTGACAGTTCCCTCGCAGAAAATAATCAATACACTCCTTAACACATCGTTCTCTGTAACAGCTCCTCTTATATGGAACTCGCTTCCTGCCTTTTTAAGGGAGGAAAAAAACACTGACAAATTCAAGGGATCTCTAAAGTGCTTCCATCTCTAAAGTCCTTTCTTTTTAAAGATGCTTTTGAATTCTAACTTGGACATTCTTCTGCCATATTAAATCATCAACTCTCTTTCCTTGTAAAGGTTTTCCCCTCACCGCTCGTGTTATCTTTATTTATCTCTTTACTTTTAAATTGTAGTTCTTCCTTCCCCTCATGTTCCAGTTTGTGATTGATGTCTGTCTTTTGTCATGTTTTTATATGATTACTTGTTTTCCCCTCTTTTTTATTGTAAATCACTTAGAATTCTATGTAAAGCGATCAAACAAATTTTAATAAACTTGAAACTTCTTCCAAAACTTTACTTTGTAGGATGATGGGGCAGACTCACCATAAACTGCAGTCGTATATTCATAGATCTCCTTTGGCTTTTTCCTTTCTTTTGTGAGAAATTTTTATCACTGAATGGTGCTCCAAATTTAGTAGTTTCTTACCTGATTTGCATGAGGACTCTCCTGACATTCTGTCTCTTATGGTTTATTAAACTTGTTATACCGCTCGTTCATTTTACTGGTCCAAGCGGTTTACAAAATATAATAAAAATAAAATGAAAGTAAAACAAATATAAAAAAGAACTCCAGTATTAGATAGTATAGACCTAATCCATATAAACAGCGGGCATACTAAGGAACATTCACTCTTACAAAAAACATTCACTCCTAAATAAAATCATGTAACTACTATTAAGCTTTAAATTTTCCCAAGACTGCTAACTGAAGATCTAGAACAGGGCTGCCCAAGTCCGGTCCTCGAGATCTGGCAGGCCAGGTTTTCAGGATATCCACAATGAATATGCATGAGAGAGATTTGCCTGCACTGCCTTCTTGGTATGCAAATCTCTCTCTCATGCATATTCATTGTGGATATCCTGAAAACCTGGCCTGCCAGTAGATCTTGAGGACCGGACTTGGTCAGCCCTGATCTAGAACATTCAGAAGATATGAGTAATATCAGATTGACTTAAATCTGGTCTGAATGCTTCTTTAAAAAATACTGTTTTTAACATAATTTTGAAAAATTTAAAATTTGCCTCTAGTCTCAAGATCTCTTAGCATACGATTCCATAAATTTAGAGCTGCAAAATAGAATGCTTTATTTCAAGTAGACTCCCATCTAGCTCTATGAACAGATGTAAGAACATAAGAAGAACATAAGAAGTTGCCTCCACTGGGTCAGACCAGAGGTCCATCGTGCCCAGTGGTCCGCTCCCGCGGCGGCCCATCAGGTCCATGACCTGTGAAGTGGTTTCTGTCTAATCTTATAACCTACCTCTACTTCTATCTGTACCCCTCAATCCCCTTTTCTTTTAGGAACCTATCTAGACCCTCCTTGAACCCCTGTAGCGTGCTCTGGCCTATTACAGCCTCCGGGAGTGCGTTCCATGTGTCCACCACCCTCTGAGTGAAAAAGAACCTCCTAGCATTTGTTCTAAACCTGTCCTTTTTCAATTTCTCCGAGTGCCCCCTTGTGCTTGTGGCTCCCCACAGCCTGAAGAATTTGTCCCTGTCTACCTTCTCTATACCCTTCATGATTTTGAAGGTTTCTATCATGTCTCCCCTAAGTCTCCGCTTTTCCAGGGAGAATAGCCCCAGCATTTCCAATCTGTCAGCATATGAGAAGTTTTCCATACCCTTTATTAACTTTGTCGCTCTTCTCTGGACTCCCTCAAGTACCGCCATGTCCTTTTTGAGGTACGGCGACCAGTACTGGACACAGTACTCCAGATGTGGGCGCACCATCGCCCGATATAGCGGCAAAATGACTTCCTTCGTCCTGGTCGTGATACCCTTTTTGATGATACCCAACATTCTGTTCGCTTTCTTTGAGGCTGTCGCACACTGTGCTGATGCTTTCAATGTTGTGTCCACCATCACCCTCAGTCTCTTTCAAGTTTGCTCACCCCCAGCAACGATCCCCCCATTTTATAGTTGAACATCGGGTTCTTTTTCCCTACAAGCATGACTTTGCATTTCTCAGTGTTAAAACTCATTTGCCATTTTCTTGCCCAGTCTTCCAATCTCGTTAAGTCCCTTTGCAGGTTTTCACAGTCTTCTTTGGTTCTAACCCTGCTGTAGAGTTTGGTGTCGTCCGCAAATTTAATGACCTCACAGTTCGTTCCTGTCTCCAAGTCGTTAATAAATATATTGAACAGGAGCGGTCCCAGCACCGACCCCTGTGGGACTCCACTCGTGACCCATTGCCATTCTGAGTAATGGCCCTTTACTCCAACCCTTTGTTTCCTGCCTGCCAGCCAGTGTTTGATCTATCGGTGGATATCCCCTTGCACCCCGTGGTTCCGCAGCTTCTTAAGCAGCCGTTCGTGGGGTACCTTGTCGAAGGCTTTTTGGAAGTCAAGGTAAATGATGTCAATGGATTCCCCTTTATCCATCTGTCTGTTTATTCCCTCAAAGAAGTACAGCAAGTTCATGAGGCATGACCTTCCCTTGCAGAAGCCGTGCTGGCTTGCCTTCTATGTGGCCGCAGATGGTGTCCTTAATCAGTGCTTCCATCATCTTTCCCGGAACCGAGGTCAAACTCACCGGCCTGTAGTTTCCCGGGTCACCCCTTGATCCTTTCTTGAAGATGGGTGTGACATTTGCTATTTTCCAGTCCTCTGGGATCTCCCCTGTTTCTAAGGAAAGGTTACATATTTTGCGAAAAGTTTCTGCTATTTCGTTTCTCAGCTCTTTTAGTACTCTTGGGTGGATGCCGTCCGGACCTGGTGATTTGTCACTCTTTAGTCTGTCTATCTGATGGAGGACTTCCTCCCGGCTTACTTCTAGTTTGACCAGTTTCCCATCCTGGTCTCCATGTAAGATCTCCTCAGGTTCTGGAATATTGAATGTAATGTAATGTAATTTATTTCTTATATACCGCTACATCCGTTAGGTTCTAAGCGGTTTGAAGAAAATATACATTAAGATTATAAATGAGAAGTAAGAAGGTACTTAAAAAATTCCCTTACTGTCCCGAAGGCTCACAATCTAACTAAAGTACCTGGAAATTAATAAAGAAGAGAAAATAAAGATGGTTGAAAAAAGAAAAATTCTATGTGAATTTATAGGATGGAAATTAAACTGACAGTGAAGAACTATATGAAAAATACATATGGAATTCAGTTAGAGAGGGTAGGTTACAATCTATTTATGGTATTTGTTTAATTGGAAGGTGTTAAGGTGGGTAATTTGGGGGAAGGTTATCTGAAGGTAGGTGAATCTTCTGGAGGTAAAAGAGGAGGGGTTAAGATATTTGGATGAATTTTTTGAAAAGCAGGGTTTTGATTTCTTTTCTGAATGTTTTGAAGTTGTCTGATATTGTCATAAGATTGGAGATGGAATGGTTGATTTTTGCTGCTTGTGTTGCTAGAAGGTTGTCAAACATTTTCTTGCGTTGTGTGCCTTTGAGTGGGGGGAAGGCGAAAGGGTTCGAGGTTCTTCTGTGTCTTGAGGTGGAGATTTGGTTTAAGCGGTTATTTAGATAGGAGGGGGAAGAGCCGTGTAATGCTTTGAATATCAGGCAGTAGAATTTGAATTGGATTCGTGCTTGTATGGGTAGCCAGTGAGAGTCTAAGATGTGTCCTCTCTTGTGAAGACTGACAAGAAGAACTTGTTTAATCTTTCAGCTATCTCTGTTTCTTCCTTTACCACTCCCTTCCTGTCTCCATCATCCAATGGTCCCACTTCCTCCCTGGCCGGTTTACTTGAAGAATGGTTTGAAGTTTCCTGCTTTCTCTGCTAGTCTCTCCTCATATTCTCTTTTTGCTTACCTTACCACTCGGTGACATTCCTTTTGGTGCCTTTTGTGTTCATCTTGTTTGTCCTTGGTTTGGTCCTTTTTCCATTTTCTGAACGATGCTTTCTTGTCACTTATCACCTTTCTTACTGCATTTGTTATCCACACCGGGTTTTTTGTTCGATTTTTCTTGCACCCTTTCCTAAACCTGGGGACGTACAGGTTCTGTGCTTCGTGTACCGTGCCCTTGAGCAGGGACCAGGCTTTTTCTACGGTCTCCATCTTCCATGAGCTGTTGCTGAGTTTCTTTCCTACCATTTTCCTCATGGCCTCGTAGTTCCCTTTTCTGTAATTGAGTGCTGTCGTTGTGGTTTTCTTCACTTTTGGTGTTCCTATTTCTAGCTTGCAATGGATCATGTTGTGATCGCTGTTTCCTAATGGCTCTAGTACTACCACCTCCTTTACGGGTCCCCCTAGCCCGTTGAGGATTAGGTCAAGAGTGGCTTCTCCTCTTGTTGGTTCCATGACCAGCTGTTCCATGAAGCAGTCCCTTATAGCTTCCAGGAATTTTGTTTCCCTTGTGGAATTTGAGTGTCCAATACTCCAGTCTATGCCAGGGTAGTTGAAGTCCCCCATCACCACCACACTTCCGCTTTTGCATACCTGCCTTAATTCAGTCTCCAGGTCCTGGTTGTTTGCTTCCGGTTGTCCTGGTGGGCGATAGTACAGTCCCAATTTTATGTCAGCTTCATTACCTCCTGGTAGCTTAACCCATAGTGATTCCAAGTTGTCCACCCCTATTGCTGTTTCCATCCTGGTTGAGGGAATGGAGTCCTTTATGTATAGCGCTATTCCTCCACCCTTCTTTTGTGTCCTGTCTCTCCTGTAGAGTTTGTACCCTGGTAAGACCACATCCCATTTGTTGTCCTCGGACCACCATGTTTCAGTGACTCCAATTATGTCTATGTCCTTTTTACTGACTATGACTTCTAGCTCCTCCATTTTGGCTCTTAGGCTCCTAGCATTTGTATATAGGCAATTTAAGTCCCGGTTGTTTACCTTCCTTGTTGGTTTTCCTCGTGGTTTGGTGTTCCTGCCTACTCCCTCATGGGCTGCCAGTCCCCGGGCCTCGCTTTGTTTATCCTTCTCCTGTGGTGTGTCTGTTTTGTCCTCATCTCCCTCCTGTGGTGTGTCTATCTCGTCCTCAGCCTGCTTCCCCTTTTTTGGATGTCCTTCCGGCTGTTTCCTCCATTTCTTGCTCTTTGGTTTCGTCAGTTCCCTAGGCCCCTGCTTTGCGTCCTTGGGCTTTTTGTCAAAAATTGTCCACTCAGTCTCGAACCCTCTATCGCCTTTTCCTGGTCCAGTATCCTTGTTTGATACTCTAGTCCAGTGTGTCGATGTCAGATCGACTATCGGCTTTCCCCTTTTCCTCAGTTTAAAGCCATGTCTATGTTGTTCTGGATGTTGTGTGTCAGTCCCCTCGTCCCATCGGCGCTCAGGTGCAGTCCGTCCCTCCTGTAGAGCTTGTTCTTTCCCAGAAAAGTTGTCCAGTTCCGTACAAAGTGAAAACCTTCCTCTTCGCACCACCTCTTCAGCCAACCGTTAATTGCTTGCAGCTCGGTCTGCCTCCTTGCATCCGCCCTCGGTACTGGCAGGATCTCTGAGAAGGCTATCTTCCTTGTCCTCAGCTTCAGTTTCCTCCCCAGTATCTTGAACTGCTCGGTCAGTGTTGTCCTGTTGTAGTTCCTTCTGCAGACGTCGTTGGTTCCAACGTGGATTATCACTGCTGTGTCCTCTGTCTCAGCTCCTTCCAGGATTCTCTCGATTCTATCTGTGATGTCCTCGCCCCTGGGAGACATGTCACTAGTCGGTCATCTCTGCCTCCTGCTATGTGACTGTCCACCTCTCTCAGGATTGAGTCTCCCACTACGATTGTGGATTTCCCCTTTCTCAGCTTCCTCTTGGGTCTCAGGTCTATATCAGTGACTCGATCCGCCAATCCTTCCTCCGGATTCTGCTGGGACTCCGCCTCCTCTGTCTGCTCAGTTCCTCCGCAAGGTCCTGTTGAAATCCGTACTTCCCTTCTGAATAGATCTCAAAGTTCTTGATGGCGAATAAGGAATCAAATATGAATGTAGATAAGCAAGCTGTAGAGAGTAAAAAAACTTTATGCGCAAGAAATAAAGCTTTAAATTGGATTCTATAACGAATGGTTAGCCAATGATATTGCAAATAAAGGGGTGTTACCCTATCAATTTTTTTTTAAGCCTAAAACATTTATTGCAGTATTCTGTAGGTTTTGTAATCTTTTCAGATTCCTATTTGAGGTCCCTAGGTATACAATATTGAAATAATCCAATTTTGAAATTATTAAAGCATGGAAATTATTAAAGCATTAAAGCCCTTAGGCCCGGATTCTGTATAGAACGCCAGTTCGGGCGTCCTGTACAGAATTGGGTCTACACCCACCCAAAGTTAACCTGATTCTGTAACCGACGTCCATGACGCTGGTTTCAGAATCGGGTTTAACATGCCCATCCCCCCTCTCCGGACACCCCCCCCCAACGGGCCCCCCCACAAATCGCCAGTAGGAGGGTGCCCAACTCCTCCTGATGGACCCCCCAACATCTCCCCTAAGATCGTCAGCAGGAAGGTGCTCAACTCTTCCTGCCGCAGAATCCACCCCCCGACAATCGCTGGCAGGAGGTGCTCAGCCCTTCCTGCCGATAGAACCCAACCCCTTTTTGCTCCTTAAGACGCACCCTAATTTCTACCCCCTTTTTGGGGGTGAAAAATGTGGGTTTTATGGAGCAAAAAATACGGTATGTCTTCCTATTCCACACTATTCAGTATTTTATAGACCTCTATCATTTCTCCTCTCAGTCATCTCTTCTCCAAGCTGAAGAGCCCTTGTCTCTTTAACCTTTCCTTAGAGGGAATTTGTCCCATTTCCTTTATCATTTCTGTTGCCCTTCTCTAATTTTGTTATATCTTTTTTGAGATGCAGTGATCATAATTGCGCACAGTATTTGAGGTACGGTCACACCATGGAGTGATACAAAGACAACATTATAATCTCGGTTTTGTTCTGCTAAAATTCAAATTTGTGACCAATGGACTTTCCTGCCCAAATATCCCATCTTCCTGAGAAAACCACCTGTCTCAAATCACAACCAATTGGGTTTGAGAATTTCCCTATATAAAAACAAACTAGTGCAGATCTCACAGCATACTCTTAAGAAAGCAACAACAGTTCTACTTGGATGTGTTAAGACTCGAACAGCCACAACAATCAAGATGGAAGAAGCATTTATTCATTCATTCATTTAGCCCATCCTCCCAAAAGAGCCCAGAACGGCTTACAGGAGAACATACATGGTATAGTCAAGGCAAATATGGACAAGACATATTTGGGAGGTAGTGGTACAGTAATCGAGTTATCTGAGATTCACTGAGTAATTATACATGCTATAGTAGATATAAACAACCAAAATACACTAAGGCCCTGATTCTACAAAGTGTGTCTTGATTTTAGGCAGCTGTAGGCGTCCTACAGCTGTCTAATCAGCCAATCGGGATGCACATTTAAAAAAAAAATGCTCCCCAGGCAGGCCGCCTATATTGAAGGCGCCTCCGGGAGCCTAGGGAGGCCCGCAAGATGCCTAAGCTCGCCTAAGGGCCTTAGGCGAACCTAGGCGGCCCTACGCGTCTCCCTAGTAGAGGAAGAGACGCTTAAAATGTAGGCCAGCAAAATGCTGGTCTACATTGTAAGTAGACACGGCCGCTATACTGATCGCGGCAAGGGATCTCCCTGCTGCAGTCCCATCACCGGCAGGAGGATGCCCAACTCCTCTTGCCGGAACCCCGGACCCGAACCCCAGACCCCCCCCCCCCCCCCAAACTGGTAATCACCGACAGGTGCCTAGCCTGGGCCAATCAGGCCTTAGGATTAGTGGGGATGGGCAGACCCGCTATGCCTAAGGCCTGATTGGTCCAAGCTTCTAGAGCCTGGGCCAATCAGGCCTTAGATTTAGCGGGGATGGGCCGGGAAGGGGCGGGCCCGTCTCATTTCCACGAAGCGGGCCTGTCGGCTGGACGGCAGCAAGACCCGTCCAGCCGACCAACATTTAAAGGTTAGTTGGGTGAGGGAGATTAGTTGAGGGGGGATCGTCGGGCTTTCCGGCAGGAGGAGTTGGGCATCCTCCTGTCGGCGATTACCAGTTTGGGGGGGAGAGGGGGTTCAGGGTTCCGACAGGAGGAGTTGGGCATCCTCCTGTTGGCGATTACTAGTTTGGGGGGGGGGTTCAGGGTTCCGACAGGAGGAGTTGGGCATCCTGCTGCTGGTGATGGGGCAGGCGGCCGCGGCCGCTATACTTATTGCAGCAGGGAGAGATCCCTTGCAGCGATAAGTATAGCGACTGTGTCTAATTTAACCTGATTCTCTAACCAGCGTCTGTACCATGGACGCCAGTTACAGAATCGGGGTTTAGTGTAGGACCGATTCTGTATAGGACACCTCTCCTGGGCGTCCTATACAGAATCAGGGCCTAATCGTCTATATGTGATTTTGTAAGGAACTTAGCACTGTGGCCTAGTTGAAGTGTATCTGAGATCATTTAGGCTTGGTAGTAAGAGGTGTTTTGCTCAGATGACCTTTTGGTCACATTTTTAATCATTCATATGAGTTGGGGATTATCTGCCCTGGACTATTTATGCTTTTAATCAGATGATTGATTGGGGTAGTGATTTGATACATTTTGGTTGTCCTCATTTTTGTTATACTGTAAGCATTGTGCAGGCAAATTATTGTTGCTTTAAAACTGCATCACTAATTACAAAATTAACCTTTTCTGCTGGTACCTGAGTACTAACAGGAATGGTGACATTAAAATTTTTTTTTTAAATTGTGGCAGTATACATTGGCCCCCAAAATCCAGCCCCAACTTAAATATAGCTTTGACGTCCAGTACACCCCACCCTCCACTGACCCCCAACTGTTAAAAAACAAACAACTCCCCCCTAAAATCATTTTTCCCTAGCATCTAATGCAAACTCCCCCCCCTCAACTTTTCCCAGTTCATACATTAAAGGAGGCAAGAGCAATTCCTACTCACATTTGCCTCTGACACTGCCGTCTTGAAAAATGGTGGTTCACAGCCCCACATGATGCATCTGGGGATATATTTGGCAGGGTCAATCTGCCAAGTAAGAGAAATTTTCTCTTTATTTGATAGTTTCTGCCCAACTATCAAAATTCTCAGAGGCACCTACTACTAGGTAACTCCGTTCAAATATATTTATTTTTAAAAAATGTGTATACCGCCTATAATCTAAGCGGATTCCATAAAATAAACATGCGTAATTATAAATTCAGAACATAAAATTGACAGTCTTCTAGTCATGCCTAAGGGCTCCTTTTACTAAGCTGTGTTAGCGTTTTTAGCGCACACAGCATTTTAGCGTGTGCTAAACCCACGCTACGTGGCTAGAACTAACCCCAGCTCAATGCATCTAGCGCGCAGCAATTTAGCACGCGCTATTCCGCGTGTTAATGCCCTAACGCGGCTTAGTAAAAGGAGCCCTAAAATTACAAACTCCTCTTACCATGCTCTCTCACCCACTGCACCCACAACTCAGCCCTGGATTATTCCCTATGCTGTCTTCGGAGTAGGAAAGTTTAGAGAGGGAAAGCCATGAGCAAAGCCACCCCCTCCCCACTGTTCTCTGGATCAAAGATACATAAACATATTTACACTTCCCCCTCTGTATTCCCGGTGATAGGGGAAAAACAACTCGGCGAATACCGAAAAACCGCAAATAACTTTTCGTTTGTTATTTGCGGTTTTCTGTTAAAAACTCTAGAAAATAGGCTAAAATCGCAAATAACCTGACCAGTTCCTGTGAAGAAAGTGCAGCGATTATTCTCTGTACAATGCTGGGAGCAGCGATTTTCTCTGTAACGCTGGGAGCTGCGTTTTTCGCTGATGTAATTTGGGGGCGGAGCCTGCAAACGAAAAACTGCGAATATGGAGGGGAACGTGTACTCTGCTTGTGAATGTAATGTGGAAGAAATAATAAACATGGTTACAAATGTGTTGTCATCCTTCCATCTTTTTTTAGAACAAAAAATGAAAGGGAGTAAATGCTTCTTATGGTTGGAAATGCAGTTCTGTTATAGTGTGGAAATAAAATTTATTTGTGACATTTAATTGGGCTTATGTAAGTTTGTCAATAGGTTTTATGCAAGTCAAGTCATCTAGTTTTAATATGTTGAACCCCGGTGCTTATGACATAGCACTGGTTTGCAAAGCTTATCATTTGTGAGGCTGAGCACTTTAATTCCTCTGGGAAATTTTAATCCTTTGATTTCTTGGTTAGTGCTGTTGCTTGCACAGAAGTCGTTTTTCATTTTGAGAAACTGACCATGAAACTAAGCACGGAGAAGCACATGCTTTAATTTAAAACTCATTAGATGATGGGATTAAATTGATGTTTTACTGATTATTTAATTTTTTTATCTTTTTGGCAGAGAACTGACGAGCTGCTTGCTTCTGGTATCACTAATGGGCCTTATACCATGAGCAGTTCTACTCCAGCTGCAGGTACAGTGAGATTTTTTTGGAAGAACGGTTTGTTCTGGTTTTTTGTTGTTGGAAAAATTGGAATTCTCTTGTCATGTGAACTGATCTTGTTGATTTCCGTAGTCTTAGAATTAGTAGAACCATTGTGCACACATTTCATGAACATGTCATCGAAGCTTTACATTTACTCATGTGTTTGAATGTAATTAAGTGCTAGGCACAATTTAGTGACTGGTGCAAGAAGGAATTTAGTACACCAGAATGTATACACGTTAGCAAGCTGCCATTTAAATCCTGTGGTAACGAAGGAATTAACTGTTAGTCCTGAATGCCCAAAAAATGTGTGCAAAACTGGAAGGCTTAACGTGTAGGGTTTTAATGCTAGAAATTTTCTTTGAGTCTGAGGTGGAGTAAAGCAGCTTTCATTAATATAGGTTGCTGTGTGCCAGAATGGCTTACCCATGAGCCTTCTTGTTTGCCTTTATCTCCGGGGAGAGGTAGATGAGCAAGATGGGCTTCCCTTAGCTCCGAAATTAACCAGTACCGTATTTTCGCGGATATAACGCGCGCGTTATACGCGTTTTTACCTACCGCGCATACCCCTCGCGCGTTATATGCCTGAGCGCGGTATACAAAAGTTTTTAAACATAGTTCCCACCCCGCCCGACGCCCGATTCACCCCCCCAGCAGGACCGCTCGCACCCCCACCCCGAACGACCGCTCGCACGCGCTCCCACCCGCACCCGCATCCACGATCGGAGCAAGAGGGAGCCCAAGCCCTCTTGCCCGGCCGACTCCCCGACGTCCGATACATCCCCCCCCGGCAGGACCACTCGCACCCCCACCCCGAAGGACCGCCGACTTCCCGACAATATCGGGCCAGAAGGGAGCCCAAACCCTCCTGGCCACGGCGACCCCCTAACCCCACCCCGCACTACATTACGGGCAGGAGGGATCCCAGGCCCTCCTGCCCTCGACGCAAACCCCCCTCCCCCCCAACGACCGCCCCCCCAAGAACCTCCGACCGCCCCCCCAGCCGACCCGCGACCCCCCTGGCCGACCCCCACGACCCCCCCACCCCCCTTCCCCGTACCTTTGGTAGTTGGCCGGACAGACGGGAGCCAAACCCGCCTGTCCGGCAAGCAGCCAACGAAGGAATGAGGCCGGATTGGCCCATCCGTCCTAAAGCTCCGCCTACTGGTGGGGCCTAAGGCGCGTGGGCCAATCAGAATAGGCCCTGGAGCCTTAGGTCCCACCTGGGGGCGCGGCTTGAGGCACATGGGCCCAACCCGACCATGTGCCTCAGGCCGCGCCCCCAGGTGGGACCTAAGGCTCCAGGGCCTATTCTGATTGGCCCACGCGCCTTAGGCCCCACCAGTAGGCGGAGCTTTAGGACGGATGGGCCAATCCGGCCTCATTCCTTCGTTGGCTGCCTGCCGGACAGGCGGGTTTGGCTCCCGTCTGTCCGCCAACTACCAAAGGTACGGGGAAGGGGGGTGGGGGGGTCGTGGGGGTCGTGGGTCGGCTGGGGGGGCGGTCGGAGGTTCTTGAGGGGGGCGGTCGTTGGGGGGGGAGGGGGGTTTGCGTCGAGGGCAGGAGGGCCTGGGATCCCTCCTGCCCGTAATGTAGTGCGGGGTGGGGTTAGGGAGTCGCCGTGGCCAGGAGGGTTTGGGCTCCCTTCTGGCCCAACTACACAAAGGTACGGGGAAGGCGGGTGGGGGTGTCGTGGGGGTCGGCCAGGGGGGTCGCGGGTCGGCTGGGGGACGGGCGGAGGTTCTTGGGGGGGGGGCGGTCGTTGGGGGGAGGGGGTTTGCGTCGAGGGCAGGAGGGCCTGGGATCCCTCCTGCCCGTAATGTAGTGCGGGGTGGGGTTAGGGGGTCGCCGTGGCCAGGAGGGTTTGGGCTCCCTCCTGGCCCGATATTGTTGGGGAGTCGGCGGTCCTTCGGGGTGGGGGTGCGAGTGGTCCTGCCGGGGGGGGGGGGATGTATCGGACGTCGGGGGGGGGCATCAGGCTTTCAGGATGGGGACAGACCTTCAAGGGGGGACAGGACTTCAAGGGGGGACAGTGCACGGAAAGTCAGGGGGGGTGAACGGAGAGTCGGGACAGCGCACGGAAAGTCAGGGCAGTGCACGGAAGTCAGGGGGGGTGAACGGAGAGTCGGGACAGCGCACGGAAAGTCAGGGCGGGCGAAAGGAGCGTCGGGCATCATGCGCGGTATACCCGTGAGCGCGGTATACAAAAGTTTTTGTACATATCATAGTGATTTCTGCGCGCTATACCCGTGTGCGCGTTTTACACGGGTGCGCGTTATATCCGCGAAAATACGGTATATAGTGACTGAACAGATCTCTCTTCCCTCCCCCCAACAAGGGAAATGTGGAGAGATGGCGTTCCATAGGCAGAGACTTAATAGAGGGGCCAGGGGCTGAAACGGAAGGCAGAAAATCAAGGCAATAGGCAAATAGCACAGTTACTCAGTGGTAGGGCTGGCCCTGCCCAACTCCCTCCCATCCTATAGTAAAACCAAAATATCTCCATCTCCATAAGAACCAAGCTAAAGGAGCTTATTTATTTATAGGACATGTGGCCCGCACAGTCTGCAGAATTCTTGGCGGGTAACAAGTAACACATATATATTCTTCATAAAATAACATAAAATCTAACCATACTACATAAAATAACTCACATGTAAACCGTGCCGAGCTTCATCTCTATGGAGAGGATGCGGTATATAAACTTAAAGTTTCGTTTAGAAGTAACAACCAAAAAACAAGCTCAATAAAATTGAATTTGTTTCCTGCTAAATATACAAGTTTAATATCCTCCAGGGGATTAATATTAAGAAGAGCTACAGCAGGGACTTAATTTGCATTGAACTACTGCACCTGGGCATTGATTGGTCCCTTCATTGACAACTGTCCAACGCTTTGTGGAGAAGCTTGTGAATACTTTTTTCTCTGACTTTCTGTTGGTATTTGCAGTGAAGCTTGAGCTTACTAACCAGGCTGATATTATATGGGCTCTATTACTGGACAGTTTTAGTTTTTTGGTTTTCTTCCAGGTACTTGTGACCTGGATTGGCCACTGTTGAAAACAGGACTGGTCTGACCTAGTATGGCTATTCTTATGCCTTCTTCCCAAGAACAGACATGTAGAAATGTAGACTTTATTCATCACTTAAGCTCTCCAGGTCATAAGAACATAAGACTTGCCATATTGGGACAGACCGAAGGTCCATCAATTCCAATATCCTGTTTCCAATAGTGTCCAACCCAGGTCCCAAGTACCTAGCAAGATCCTAAGTAGTAAATCAGATTTTGTGTTGCTTATCCTAAGAATAAGCAGTGGATTTCTCCAAGCCATCTCAATAATGGCCTATAGACTTCTCTTTTAGGAAATAATCTAAACCTTTTTAAAATCCTGCTAAGCTAACAATTTCACTAAACTAAACTAAACTTTAGGTTTGTATACCGCGCCATCTCCGCAAGCGCAGAGCTCGGCACGGTTTACAGAATTAAGAGGAAAGGAACTACAATGAAGGATAAAGGAGAGGGACTAAGAGGATAGAGAGGGACAGAATACTAGAGAATGGGAGGTGATTAGATTTTTGCAAAGAGCCAAGTTTTCAAGTGTTTGCGGAAGGATTGGAAGGAGCTTGAGTTTCTGAGTGGGGATGAGAGGTTGTTCCAGAGTTCTGTGGTTCTAAAGGGGAGAGATGTTCCAAGTTTTCCTGCGCGGGATATACCTTTTATAGAGGAGAATGATAGTTTCAGTTTTTGGGAGGGTCTGGTGGAGTGTGGTTTTGAGGAATTCCAAAAGAGTGGGATAACGGGAGGAAGGACGCCATGTAGGATCTTGAAGGCTAAGCAGGCACATTTAAAGAGGACTCTGGAGTATACTGTGAGCCAGTGAAGCTTGGAGAGGAGTGGGGAGACATGATCGAACTTGCCTTTTGCGAAAATAAGCTTAGCCGCGGCGTTCTGAATTAGCTGAAGTCTATGGAGGTTTTTCTTAGTTAGGCTTATATAGATGGAGTTGCAGTAGTCCAGTCTAGAGAGGATAGTAGATTGAACGAGGACGGTAAAGTGAGAATGATGAAAGCAGGATCTCACCTTCTTCAACATATGAAGGCAGAAGAAGCATTTTTTTATCAAAGAATTGAGGTGATCATTGAAGGAGAGAGAGGAGTCTATGATGATGCCTAGGACTTTGCTTGAAAACTCAAGCTGAAGAGTGGGGCCAGAAGGTAATGGGATGGAGGAGGGTAAATGATCTAATGTTGTGCCGAGCCAAAGTAGTTTTGTTTTGGACTCATTCAGTTTCATTTGTACAGATTGGGCCCAGGATTGGAGATTCGTTATACAAGTGGATATGTTCTCAGCAAGGTTAGAGAGGTTCAAGTCGGTCTCGAGGAGGATGAGGATGTCATCAGTGTAGGTGTAGAGAGTTTCTAGGGGGGATAGATGAAGGAGTTTCAGAGAGGACATGTAGATGTTGAAAAGGATAGGAGAGAGGGGGGAGCCTTGCGGGACTCCACATTTCGGTTTCCAGGGGGGGATGGGGTACTGTTTAAGTTAACGGTGTAGGAGCGGAAGCGTAGGAATTTCGAGAACCAATCTAGGACTGTGGAGTTTATGCCTATTTCGGAGAGTTGGAAGATTAGGATATCGTGATGGATGACGTCGAAAGCTGCGGAGAGGTTGAATTGTAGGAGAACAGCGAATCTGTTGCGAGAATGGAGTTGTTGCACCTTAGAGATTAGTGAGGCCAGAAGGGATTTGGTGCTGAAGTTGGGTCTGAAGCTGAATTGGTGGGGTAGGAGAATAGAGAATCTTTCTAGGTAGGATGAGAGTTGAGTGAATATGATGGATTCTAATAACTTGGTTAGGAGGGGGATATTTGCTATTGGGCGGTAGTTTGATGGTATGGAGGGGTCAAGGTCGGCCTTTTTCAATAGAGGGGCCAATGAAATATGTCCCATGTCGGAGGAGAAGAGGCCCGATGTTAGGGCTGAGTTTATAAGATCGGTGAGGGAAGCGATGGCCTATGTAGAGGTGTTCTCGAATAGGTAGATGGGGAAAGGGTCCAAGGTGCACTTGCAAGTTTTTAGTTTGAGGCAAAGTTTGGAGACTTGCGATTCGGAAACAAGTTCGAAGACGGTCCAGGATCTGTCAGCTGGAATGGGGGTGGAGACAGGTAAGGTAGGGTTGGCGTCAGTAGAGACCAGGGAGTCTATATTCTCTGGCAACAAATTCCAGAGTTTAATTACACTATGTGTGAAGAAATATTTTCTCCGGTTTGTTTTAAATCTACTACTTAGTAGCTTCATCGCATGCCCCCTAGTCCTAGTATTTTTGGAAAGAGTAAACAAGTGATTCACATCTACCCTTTCCACTCCACTCAGTATTTTATAGACCTCTGTCATATCACCACTATGATTTCCTATGATCCATGATATCGTCAGTGAATACCATTTAAACATCTTGAAAATACTGTAACTGAGACCTAGCTGGATGAAAGTGGAGAAGCACCAGTGGCTGAACTATGCCCCACAGAATTCACTATCCTGCACCAACCAAGATGAAATGCAGTCCTGATCTGAGAGACAATCAAACTGCGCCGAGTCTCCATCCCACACCTGTCTCAGTCAGAATGCCTCCTAGTCCAGCTGGGAGATAAGAAACCAATGTCCACAGAGCATCTCGCAATAATGCATCATCTGTACAAGAACTGCTGAATCTGATGACTGAGGTAACCCTGAGCTACTGATCATGGTAGACTTTAAACTGCACATTGAAAGTCCAGACTCCACCACTGCTGCCTTTCTTGATGCGATGGCAGCTCTAGGATTCACTCAGGTGATCTTGGTTGAAATCTTTGAACATAAGGTTAGTGGCATTGGGATAACACCCCTGATCATTTTCTAATTAAACTTTCTAGTAAGGCCTACGTAAATAAGATGGGTCCAACCAAAGTTTGGAAGGAAATTCAAGACACAAGAAATCTGACTGCTGATAACTTCCTCCCTCCATATGGATGAAAAGATGACGGCAGTGTCAGAACAAGTTGATATCTGGTATGCACGCCTAGCAATGGCATTAGAAAAAACAACCCCTCTAAAGAAGTTCCTATGCTCTACAAACTTTCCCTATGGTTGTCCCTAGAACTACAGGTCCTTAAGCTTCAAGGATGTCAACTGTGATGGCATCTGCCTCGATACTAATATTGCTAGATTTCTCAGCAACCTTTGATGTCACGTACCATAATATCATGCTTATAAGACTGGCAGAAACAGATATCTGTGGCAGAGTATTTACATGGTTCAATTCTTATTTGTCAAACAGACAACAATCAGTTCTGTTGAGCACATCATTACCTTGGACACTGAACTGTGGAGTGCCACAGGGATCCATGCTATCTCCCATTTTATTTAATATCTAATGTAACATAAAAATTTATTTATGAATCACAGTGCCTTTCAGTTCAATGTGATGTACAAAAATAAAAAACTGACCATTATCAGCAAAATTATATAATACTAGTCTTTAAGCCCGTTACATTAACGGGCGCTAGAGCAGATGTCTGTCTGGGTTTTTTTCTTTGTCTCTCTCTCCTTGGACGTTGTCTGTCTGTCTGTCTATCATTCATTCTGTCTGTGTCTCTCCCTGGCCCCCCTGCCTACTTGTATTTCTCTGTTGCACCATGCCTGCCTGTCTCTCCGTGGCCCCTTTCTGTCTCCCCCCCCTCCCAGAGCAAAGCATGATTGTTTTCTGCCCCCGAGCACACCCCTTTCCCTCTCCCCCTGTTGTGCCATGCCTGCCTGCCCCGTGCCTGTTGTGCCATGCCTGCGTGCTCCGTGGCCCCCTTCTGTTCCCCCCTGATGATTGCTGTCTGCCCCCCTCCCCCCAAAGCAGCCCCCTCTCCGTCTCCCCCTGGTCCCCTGTTGTGCAATGCCTGCTGCCCCATGGCCCCCTTCCGTTTTCACCCCCCTCCCATTCTTACCCTCCCTCCATTCCTCGAACTGGAGCTGGGGCTGCATTGTTCACCTCTTGGCCCAGATCTCCTGCTTCTTGGCGGTGGGCGGGGCTGCAGGAAGATGTGCGAGCGTGGCGGCAGCGGCAACCCCGACTCCTTCTTCAGCACCATGTCGGGAAGGTGGAGAGCGGCCTGCAAGGTTCGCTACAGCGACTGGTGAACCTCAGCAGGCCGCTTTGAAGAGGAACGGCAGCGGAAGGGAGGAGTCGCTGGCGTCTTCTGTACAGTCACGCGCCTACAGCTAGCGCAGGCGCCGTGAGGTCTGGCACAGAAGCACACCTCACGCCACCAGGAATCACGATCTTTGAAAAGCGCATGCGCGCTTAGCCTTTTATTATTATGGATTCAAATTCTAAAAACAATTCAATCATTAACATATTTAACAAACAATTCAGGGCTCCTTTTACAAAGCCTCGTTAGCGGTTTAACACGCATAATAGCGCGTGCTAATTTTCCGGCTGCACTAGCCGCTACCGCCTCCTCTTGAGCAGGCGGTAGTTTTTTGGCTAGCGCGGGGGTTAGCGTGCGCTAAAAAGGTGCACGCGATAAAGCCGCTAACGTGGCTTCGCAAAAGGAGCCCTCAGTTTTTAATAACTTTTGAAGTGCATATAAGAAGTAGAATTAACAAGCAGAGGTCGAATTTCAAGGTCCGAAAGAGCTGCTTGATAAGCAAGTTGCCTGCTAACATATTGTTTGTGTGAGCAACCTTTCACCGAAAGAAAAGCAAAGAAAGAAGGTCTTCGCGATACACGTTTTTTAAGATGTAAACAAAAATGCATCTACAAAATATTCTGGCAGTAAGCCATTTACCACCCTTTTATTTATTTAAAAATGTATAGCCTGCTGCATCCACATTTATCGTGTGTAACCTGTACAGGCATAGTGGGTCCGCCCATCCCCACTTAATCTAAGGCCTGATTGGCCCAGGCTCTAGGCGCCTGGGCCAATCAGGTCTTAGACTTAGTGGGGATGGGCGGACCCGCTATGCCTTAGGCCTGATTGGTCCAGGCTTCTAGAGCCTGGGCCAATCAGGCCTTAGGCTTTGGCGGAAGACCCATCTGGCCAAAAGAAAAGGTTAGTTTGGTGGGGTGGAGGTTTGGGGGCTGTTAGCGCAGGGGGGGAGGGTGCAGAGGGGGTGCGTCTTTGGGCAGGAGGGATTGGGCACCCTCCTGCCAGCGATCGTAGTGTCGGGGGGGCATCTTCTGGCAGGAGGGTTTGGGCACCCTCCTGCCAGCGATCGGTAGTGTCGGGGGGGTGGCATCTTCTGGCAGGAGGGTTTGGGCACTCTCCTGCCAGCGATCGGTAGTGTTGGGGGGGGGCAGTTGGTAGTGTCGGGGGGGGGCATCTTCTGGCAGGAGGGCTTGGCCACCCTCCTGCCGGCAATCGGACAGGCGGCCGCGGCCCGCTATACTTATAGCGGCAGAGAGATCCCTTGCCGCAATAAGTATAGCGGCCGCGTCTACTTACAATGTAGACCAGCATTTTGTTGGCCTATATTCTAAGCGTCTCTTCCTCTACTAGGGAGACGCGTAGGGCCGCCTAGGTTCGCCTAAGGCCCTTAGGCGAGCTTAGGCATCTTGCGGGCCTCCCTAGGCTCCCGGAGGCGCCTTCAATATAGGCAGCCTGCCTGGGGAGCATTTTTTAAAAAAACGTGCATCCCAATTGGCTGATTAGACAGCTGTAGGACGCCTACAGCTGCCTAAAATCTGGACGCACTTTGTAGAATCAGGGCCTAAATGCTCTGACGCTGCTCTAACACCCATAGAATTCGTCCCAGGCCGCAGTAAAAACCTCTATCGCGGCTTAGTAAAAGAGGGCCTTAGTTTTCTCCCTATTCAGGTTCAGTTTAAATTTCGACATCAAACTTTCTACTGCTGTTGGTACCCTTTCAATACTTAATAGTTCTAAAGTGGACAAGGAGGTAACCGGAATTATTTTTGTAATCTTGTCTGCGTAACTAAAATTCTTAACTCCTACTTTAGAAAGTTTACCCCCCCCCTCCTCTTTTACAAAAGCGTGGAAGAGGTTTTTAGCGGAATGCTCTGCGCTGCTCCGATGCTCATAGGAACTTTATGATCGTTGGAGCAGCGCAGAGCATTCAAGTGTGCCAGTCGGCACTAAAAACCTCTTCTGCATTTTTGTAAAAGGGGGTTAATGCTTAATGAAGAGAGATAAACATTAAAAAGTAGTGGAGAAATAGGAGAGCCGTTGGGGACACCATAAGGATTACACCATTTTTTTTTAAGAAAAAGCAATACCTAATTTTACCTGATAGCTTTGTGACCTAAAAAAAAACCAACCTCAAACCAATGGTTAACTTTCCCAGATAGACCAAAGGAATCCAAACATTGAAGAAAGATGTCATGGTCTAGCGAATCAAATGCACTGCTTGAGCCTCTGGATGAGCTGCTTTAGTCAATGAACACAAAATTTTATATCTATGCTGATATGAAACTACTCATGCATTGAACTAGATCTACCCACAGCTTTGAGTAAACTGACTGCCTAAACTGTAACTCAGTAATGGACAAACAACAATTATGCCTGAACCAAAGCAAGACAGAGATTATAGGTTCCTAATAGAGAATGACATGGGGACAAATTTTTTCCCATCCCGGCGGGAACTCATTTTCCCGTCCCCGCGATTTCTTTTCCTGTCCCTGCCCCATTCTTGCAAGCTCCATCCTCATCTGCGCCAGCCTCAAACGCTTTAAAATCATAAGTGTTCGAGGCTTGTGCAGTTAAGGCAGAGCTTGCAGGAATGGGACAGCGAGAGCAAGAAAACTCATGGAGACGGGACAGGGAAATAAAGTTCCTGCGGGGACGGGGACACTGTATGTAAGGCTTGATATAGCTTAATTGCTATTTATAATGCACCTAGAACTCCGATTTGCGAGGATTGGTGGGATATTAGATTGCATATAGCATAGCATAACATAACAGTAGACAAATACCTGACTTCAAAATACTTTGGGGGAAGTATGAATGCCCCCTAAAATCACAGATCAGGAATTTTGTGATACTTCTAAACGCATAACTCACTCTGATCCTGCAAATTCAAACAACCATTAGCAATTGTCTATATATACTCTTTCTGTACCTGGACTATTTCAGATCAGTTCCTAATATCTTGTTTAACTGTACAAACAACTTGCCTTGAGTTTAGCCACCCATCTGTTTATCCTAAATGGACTATATAATACCCATCTTTTCCCCATGTAACATCTGCATTTGGTCCTTCGGCTATATGATGAGCGTGTGTTGTACAAAAGTATCGGCATCAAATCTATGTTCCAATGTGTGCCTTTTAGGTGTTTCATAAGTATTACATGGATTTTGTATTATATATCTGCTATTTGAATTTCGTTCTATTAAGTATATTTTTGAAATTTTCATGGTACTTCTATTAAGTTTCAATTTGCTGATTCTGAGTTTACCTCATTCATTGTATTAATGTTTCTATTTGGTCAGTTTACTATTGTTATGCTGTTAACACAATTGTAAGTTTTATGTTGAACTATACTTGCTGTACACTGCCTTGGGTGAATCTCTTCATAAAGACGGTTAATAAATCCCAATAAATAAAATACCAACTTTCTGCAGTTGTAATTAAAGTGGTTTACATATTATATTTGGGTATTTATTTTGTACCTGGAGCAATGGAAGTTTAAGCGACACAAGCTGGATAGTGAAAGTTCAGTGGGGACGGTATTTTTTTTAGCATCTCTGTAACTTTTGTGAGCATTAGTCATGTGATTAGATTGTGCAGAATTGGTTTTGATCTGTTCTGGTGTAGGATTACCAGATTTCTTCTTGAAGAAATGAGGACATGTGGCCCCGCCCTGTTCTGGTCCCAGCCCCACCCCTCATTTCACGAGCTCAGGGCCATGTCTGGAGGGCTGTCGAGCATGCACAGATGTGACGTGATGTGGTCACATGTCATCACATCCCGAATGCTTGGAGGCCTTCCAAACGCGGCCTTGAGCTCGGGAAACCCGGTTTGAAAATATGTCCAGGCACTTGGACAGTCCTCTAAAAAAGAGGACATGTCAGGGTTTTCCTGGACATCTAGTAACCCTAGTTTTGGTGGATCATCAACAAGTTTGGATCGATGATTATTCCTCATGAACCCTGACAACAGGAGAGCTCTACAGGGCTTAGTCCTGTCTACATTTTAATATTTTTCTTCAAGTGGTATGTTGACTTATGCAATCTTCTTGGTGACTAACATTTAAACGGAACATATCCACTTTTTTGTTTCCATACATAATAATGTTAGTAACTGTGGCACTGTTAAGAAATGTTTAGTTGCTATTCAAGAGTGGTTAACACTAGTGCTGCCCGATTCAGGGGAAAAAATTTTGATTCGATTCAGCCTATTGAATCGATTTTTCAATTCAATTTTCCTGCCCAATTGAGTGTTTTTTTTTCAAATATCCTGGTGGGTTTATTTTATAGCCCCTTCACCCACACTGGCACTGTGGTGTAAACAAAATAAACAAACAAAAAAGACTTCTCTCTCTGTTAAATCCTAGCTCACATTTATGGTCTAACACCAGCTCTGGCAGGATACACATTCCAAATCTGACATATTGTAATCACAAAACAGAAAATAAAATTTTTTTTTTTTTTTTAAATTGTCTGGTCATTATTGAAATCATGTTGGTCCCAGGCTCTGGTTATCTTCTGATGACTCGCTTGCCAGGGTCTCCTCCCATTTCTCATTTCCTTCTTTCTCCGTGCTAACCATCCATCTTCCATCTCTGTCCTCCCCTTCCCTTCCCTTCCCTGGAGGTCTGGCATCTTTCCTTTTTTTCATCTCCATCCCTGCAGCTGCAACAATGGACCCCACCATCCCCAGATCCACCATCTCTCCTTTTATTAACTAACCTTTCATCCAGCATCTCTCCCTCCTTCCCCACCACCCCAGGGTTCACCAGCTCTCCCTTTCTTTTCCCAACTACCCTCCTATCCAGTATCTCTATCCCCACCCCCTCCACACCATCCCTTGTGTCCAACTTCTCTCCCTTTCTGTTCCTTCCCTCCCTAAATCCCATTGTCCACCATCTCTCTCCCTCTCCTCTGTTTTTAGACCCATTATTTCTTCCCCCCTAGTCTGGTATATGCACGTCTCTTTGAACCCCCCCTCTTCCTTCCCTCCCTCTGTCCCTCCGTGTACTTCTACACCAGGGCCCTCCTCCCTGAAGGCATGCCCCTCCCCCCGAAGGCCTGCACTCCCCTGAAGGCCTGGTCTCCTCCCCAAAAGCCTGCATGTTCCCCCCGGCCTACCGCTCTTACCTTAAGATAATTGGCAGCCTGCAGAGAGAATTGCGGTGCTGTAGCAATCTTTGCAGGCTGCCGTCGTCCTCAGCACCACATTCACTCTACCACAGACACACCCCTCCTCTGACATCAGGATCGCGACAGAGCCAATGTGGTGCTGAGGATGACGGCCTGCAAAGATTGCTACAGCACTGCGATCTTCTGTTCAGGCTGCTGATTATCTTAAGGTAAGAACAGGGAGGCCAGGGGGGAATCCAGAGGATGCTGCAAAGGGCAAGGCAGCACTTCCCGGCTGACCCTCCCCCTTGCCCCCTAAAGCGGCAACAGCAATCCAGCAAGAGGCAGCGCTGCCGCTCCTGCTTTAGGGGGCGAGGTGGGAGGGTTGGTAACCGAATTGGCAAGTCCGATTTATTTATTTATTTATTTATTTTACGAATTGATTCGAATTGGAAACTGGGCAGCACTAGTTAACACAAAATAAATTTGTTATGAATATTAGGATGGCTGAGATCTTATGGGGTAAGTTAGGGCCAGCAGTAAAGGTTGGCACTAAATTGTTACATGGTGAGCCACATCTAACTGTTCTTTCCAAAGTTAGAAATGAAGGATGCTCATGGGTTTATCTTCATCTTCAAAGAGCCAAGGAAATCAATGGTAATGTTGTCATTTCATAAACTTAGCATTGAGTGTTCCCGGTCATTTAGCATGACACATTTAGCTGACACAAAATTCTGTATCCTAACTGCTTACCAGCTGTGGCTTACATATTCATATGGGGGCCATGCTTGCAGGTAATACACTGGTTGCTTCTAGTGCAACAAACACTTTATTCCTGAACCTGTGGGTAGTCAATCCCTTCTTGTGAGAATTCTTGTAGAGAGTTTCATTAGCATTCTTTTGCTCAACCTCCCATCCCTCTGGGCTGTCCTCTAATTTCTCAGTTGTCTCTCTACAAGTGAAATGGTTAGAAGCCTGTCTTTTCTGCTCATGTTTATTTTTCAGTTAAATTTTTTTTTTTGGGGGGGTTGCTATCTGCGAGGCTTTTCACTGCTGCAGAGGATCCCAATCTTGGGACATCTCTGACTGCGGAAGAGTGTAGACTCTGAGGTTGAGGCCGGGTCTGCTTCCAAGGGGCAGGCTTCTTTTTCAGTGCACCCACTTGGTCAGCCTATACTAAAAGCAAGTTTCGCCCCAGATTCATCCACATTGGGCTTGAGTGCAGGCTGCGTGGCAGATTTTCCAGGATCGGGGCTGACTGACTGCCTTCCTCCCCCCTGTTTGCATGCGCGAGGTCTGGTGGAGGTTGAGGTCTCCAGCTGATTTGTTGGGCCCGAGAGGCAGTCCGAAGACACAAGCAGCCCAGATTCCAGACTTGTTGAGGCAGAAGTTCACCCAGTAAGTATTGTTTTATCTGTTATATGGTAATGATATGAGCAGAACAGACATTTTTCTTAGGGAGAGTCCCTGTATCCCTCCCTATTCTTTTTCCTCTCCAAGGCTGACCATCTGCTTTGGTACAAGCTGAGGAATTAGAGGACAGCCCAGAGGGATGGGAGGTGGAGCAAAAGAATGCTAATGAGGCTCTTTATAAGAATTCTCTTGAGAAGGGATTGAATACCCACAGGTTCAGGAATAAAGTGTCTGTCTACTAGAAAGAAGATTTCCGAGGTAAGAACCTAATCTCTTCTTATCATTTGATGTACCATGTTTAAATTTCTAATTTTGATGATTAAAATGCTAATATTTGAGTGATTTTTTTATTCCTCATGCTAAGAACCGTGTTTGAATTTCATGGATTGTGGATTACTTTTGTTTCAGCTATAAAATATATTGTTTTAACCATAACTAGGAACTGTTCATTGTCTGTCACTGGCTGTAGAATATGGAATACTTTGCTAGCAGATGAAATGATTGAAATAAGTTACTTTTTTGTCCAGATAATCTTTATTGAGTTTTCTATATATAGAATTACAGTACAACAAATACTAACAGAAACAAGACAAATAAACTACCAAAATAAAAGAGAAAACATCTTTACAATATAATTACCAGATCAACAATATGGAGCAGAAGATACCACTGTGGATATCAATTGGGAGAGACAGAAGAAAATAAAAAAAAATTGTGTCATATAATAGTCTATAATTGGCTGCCATATTCTTTTAAATGACAATAAATATCCTTTGTGCTCTGTGATATTCCTTTCATAACACACCATAAGGAATACATGAAATAGGTTACGTTAAGGTTTTGGGAGAAAGTTTAAGAATTTCCCTTCTTTTGACTGACATTTGATTTAGCTCAGTTCAAACAGTTGAAATAATTGTTTTAGTGCCAGTGTTGCTTTGTAAATTGCTTGAAACATTCCTAATGGATAAGCAGAATATAAGTTACTTTAAATTAAATAGACACTTCAAGTGTTGAGATGTACAGTAGCAGTACATTTGTGAGGCTGGGATCATATCCAACACACAGTGTCCTGGTATGCACAGAACTAACTCTTTTGGAAACATTATCCAGTAAGATTGGGAAACAATATTGAGACTGAGCTGTTTGTTCATCGCCCTTGTAAAAATGCAACAAACAACTTAAAAATGTAAATTATTACAATGTTTTTAAACTCTATTGTTTTCTTGAATTGTATTCTTTCTAACATAATAGAAGTTGCAAAGAATTATATACATCACAGTTTGTGTGTCTGGGGGTAAAAGAAATCTATAACAAAAATAATCCAGTCATTTCAGAACCACTCGCTGCAAAACGCAATCAATAAAAGTGGAGAAAAAGCCTCAGGTTTAAAGAGCCAAACTCTGTTGAACCCCACAAGGAGTACAAGAAACAGGGTGGCCCACCTTCAGCCATTGAGAAAAACCTCTACTTACTAACTGACTTTCTCATATACTCCTGGCAAATAACAAAACATTCATGTATACAAATAGCAAGAAAAAAAATATATCAAAATATGAAATCCCTTTCCCAGGATAATGGCTAGTCACTTGACATTCTAATCGTGAGGTTCTTGAAATCCAGTTAGTCATTAAAGCACAGGGCAATGTAGTCCAACAAATATGCACTAAGAAACGTCATGCATTCAACATAAACAGTACTTACCTTCAAATGACGTTTCCTTCTGGCAATAACTGCTACACAAATGCCCCTGGTTGATTCAGCTTTGGTCGATTCAGCCAGTGAAGAACTTTAGAAGGCATTTTGGGTTTACTCCCATGTTGCAGAGGGTGGATCTGCGAAACAGGAGCCACGTCAGGAGTGTTGAGTGTGCTAGATTTTTTTATATTGTTGTTAGATTTTTTTCCAGCAGTACACTGAGAAGATCATTGTGTTTCCCTGTGTATTTATGGGTACCCTGCAACTTATTTTGGGAATTGATTGAGATGGCATCTTCCAGATGGGATACAGTCCTCTCGTATATGGAACAACAAGTGGAGGGACTACTGTCAACATTCCGACTTTTTACTTTTGAAAAAGATAATGTAATCACACCGGATTAGGATTAACTGTCATTTTTGCATAAATGCATTATACAGGCAGAATTACAGGCTATGACTCTAGCAGAGTACTGACGAATTAAGAGGAACCCCACAGACTGCTTTTGGATAATGTAGTATTCCTGGAAAAGTGGAATGCTAAACTAAATAAATGCTCACTTGACTTGATGATGCTCATCATTGATACCATCAGAAGTGAATTGGAACAATATAGGAGTGAATATCAAGATAAGCTGTGGACAGTTCAAGAATGTAGCTCTGTCAAGGGTTTTGATGAGCAATTGGAAAGTTTGTCTCTGTTAATATTGTATTTTAATTGGTGCATTGTTTTGGCGTTTTTTGTATACTGCCTAGAAAGCTTGATTGGGCAGTATAAGAAATTTTAAATAAACTTGAAACTTGAAGGATAAAATGGAGGAGTTTAAAAATGATGTCAGGAAAATGAAAGTGAGAAAACTGTGGCAGGATGAACAAGATTGTGTAAAGGGTTTTATCTACCCACAAATGGACCGAAGTCGGAGAGATTGACAAATCAGAAGAAAGACATATGCACAATCATCTGGTGACTCAACAGATGGGGAAAGGCGCTCAAGAGAGTTCAGTGGATCTGTGGTTTCCATTCAGGAGCCTACAAGACAATGCATTCAAACCTGAAATTTTCAAATAAGCACACCAGGGACAGGAGGTGGGGGTCGCGCAGTGAGAGAAAAACACACAGTGTGCCACCCACAATAAGTTCCTCAAATATTTTTAACTTATTTCAGTGTCTCTTACAGCAAGATGAGATTTTGGTGTTGGCCAAGAGATTATTCTTTGTGCCTCAGGTCAACTACACTCCTTTAAATATGTGGGTTAGCATTTATAAATTATTAAGTGTAATCTGGCACTATTTTTTAAAGATATGGATGACATAGATGCAAAAAGGACTTTATCTAGACCTTCCACATGGAACCCAAGGCCCCATGGACTCCCACCTGCAGGTCTTCCAGCATTTGGTAGAAGATTAAATTGGTCACATGGAGTCTGCGTAAGGTCAGAGGAAATCTATCTGGGACAGAACAAGCAGCCATTAGAACATTAGCTATGGATACCTCTGTCATCGGTCCCGCAGATAAGGGAGCAGAATCGTGATTTTGGACACTCAGAAGTATATGGCTGAAGCTATGGCAGACATTCAGTATTATTGTGAATTATTGAAGGATCCATCAATGGATTTGGCTGAGATATATTCCCGTTCAGGCATTGAAAAATGAGGTTATCACTGAGAAAGAATGCAAGTTTTGGAGACAAAATTATCTTACCATTCTGGTGTTTTATTTTGTACCAAAGGTACACAAAAATCTTGCAGAACCTCTAGGATGCCCCATTGTGTCAGGCATTGGCTCTGCTTTGGAGCCACTGTCTGCCTTTGTAGATTTTCATTTGAAAGCAGAGGTTCCCAAAGCACGTTCTTACATCACCACCAGCATGTTGAATTTTTTTGGACACTTATAATGATGTTCCATCTGGAGCGCTCTTGGCTACACTTGATATTACTGTTCTATACGTGAATATACTTCGAGAACAATATTTAATAAATAACTCTTCTTGCCAAAAATAGTGCACTGAATGAGAACTATCTAGCTAAACATAGCATGCACAAGTTGATTCAAATGTGAAAAGGAGGAAAAAGCCTCAGAGAACACAGTACAAGCCAGCCGCCATAGCGGCTCAAGGCCAGACTGGACAATACCTCATAGGCACAAAAAACCTTCTTTGTCATGCTGTGCCTCAAGACCAAGCCATTGAAGTTATTCGGGGACATTTACTAGCATCATCTCTATCTAGTTGGAAGTTGATTTTTTGGTCACCATTGCTACATCTGCTCTGGAGAAGAATTATTTTATGTTTGACAAATTCTACATGCAGATGAAAGGCCATGTGAGCCACTATGGCACCTACCATAGCCTGTTTATACGTTAGTGCTTTTGAGGAAAAGGTTTTGTATCCTTCAGAAATTTTTATGTACGTATACACGTGGAAATGTTTTATCAATGACATCTTTTTGGTTTGGATTGAATCAGAAGATCTATTTTCAGCTTTTGTACAATGGTTAAATATATGTGATCCAAATTTGCAGTTTATACCTACCATACAGCTGAGCATACAGGGGAGACATGATCGAGACGTTCAAGTATCTCACGGGCCGTATCGAGGTGGAAGAGGATATCTTCTTCTTCAAAGGCCCCACGGCAACAAGAAGGCATCCGTGGAAAATCAGGGGCGGGAAACTACACGGTGACACCAGGAAATACTTCTTCAACGAAAGGGTGTTTGATCGCTGGAATAATCTCCCACTGCAGGTGGTCGAGGCCAGCAGCGTGCCTGATTTTAAGACAAAATGGGATCGTCACGTGGGATCTCTTCACAGAGAAAAGTAGGGGAGGGTTATTGGGGTGGGCAGACTTGATGGGCCGTGGCCCTTATCTGCCGTCTATTTCTATGTTTCTATGTTATCTCTTTTTTTAGACATAAACATCATGCTAAAGGGATTTACATTCATTACCACCATCCGCCGCAAGGCCACTGACCGTAATAATTTATTGCAGTTTGAGAGCTACCATCTAAGGCTTTTAAAAGTTAATTTGCCGGTGGGACAGTTTTTGAGATTTCGCAGACTGTGCACCACAGATTGTGAGCTCAAACTATGAGCACAAGATATGTGGCAGAGTTGTGGACAGGTAGTACCCGCATGGAGTAATTAAGAAGGCTTACACTATAGTCATAGAGATCTGTGCTCTTGCAGGGGTCCACAACCAAGGATGGATCAAGATTGTGGTGTGTGTTACCTTATTCACATCTAGGGCATTTCAAATCGAGCATATAATCAAGAAATATTGGCATGTATTGCAGCACCATGAGATTTTTCAATCACCGTCCCGATTTGCATACTTGCGGGGCAGGAATTTATAGGAATTACTTATCCAGTCTTACTTTTCAAATGCATCTGGTGAGAAATGATACACCCCCACTTGCAGTGGAAGTATATGCTGCAAGCTAAGACTATAATACGGTTGGGATTGTCTACCTTACTGGATGTGCGTGCAGGTTGTTTTACATTGGGCATACTACCAGGTCCATTAGAACTCGGATCGTGGAGCATCTTGAGCAAAATTTGGAGGGGGGATAGCACAGTCTCACTGACACAACATTGGCAAGATAAAGAACATAGCATAGCCAATTTGGAATTTGTGGTTCTGGAGGTTCCTGTTTTACAGCGAGGAGGACCAATTTGGAATTTGTGGTTCTGGAGGTCCTGTTTTACAGCGAGAAGGAACTATGTCAGCGGTATTGTGGAAAAAAGGAACAACAGTGGATTTTCCATTGGCAGACTGTTATTCCACTTGGACCTAATCGGGAAGTTGAATGGTGGGCATTTTTACATCATTAAATTTTTAAATTTCTCGGATCTTTGTTGATCCGGTGATGTCATTTCTGGTATCTTCAGTGTCTGAAAAAGGAGTGGGGTGTATGGTGGCAATTTGGAGGAGATAAATTGAACAACTGAAGAATGAGGTACGCTCCAGAGTCACTGCAAGCTCGTTTTACAGAGATCGTGGATCATGAGATGTGTTAAAACTTTATTTGTTGTTTATGTTTTTCACAGACCACATCACAAAGAGAGATTTTGCACCATTTGTGTTTTCTGAAGCAGCTCCAGACGAAACATGTCGGAACCAAGAAAGTATTTTGAATTAATGATTCAAGCGTGAACAAAGCGAAAGCACGAATAAAGCGCAGATTGGGACATATTTGGACATGTGCAGTGATTGAAAGAGGTTACACAGACACACGATTTCAGGCTTAACCCGGATTTTCGGCCTGGCGGTCATACATCTGAGCACTGTTCTTAGTAGTTTCAATGCACAATACAAATTGAGTGTATAGATTTTTGTATTGTTATCTATTAGATTTTTTTCTGGCAGCATGCTGGAAAGATTGTGTTTCCCAGTGTATTTTTGGGTACGTTGGCCTTTCATGATATCATTAACCTGTATAAAAAAAATTTCCTTTCAGGAAAGTGTTAATAGGCGTTCAATGTTACTATCATTCTCACTCTGTGGAAATGTTTTAAAAGCATTTGGATGTAATAGTATCTTATAGGTCCTTTTACTAAACTTCGGTAGAAAGTAGCCTTAGCAGGTTCTTATGTGGTTTTTATCCTCCATACTAAAGCCATTTTTACCACAACAGTAAAATGGCTGAGTTCCCTTTTTTTTTTTTTTTCCTTTAATGGATGCACTAATGTCACAATTAGTGTGTGGCCACTAAATAAGATTACTGCAGTAGGCCTGTTTTGTAGGCCTAAGAACTGCACCAGTAATCCTGTGCTAATCAGCTAGCACACGGCAATGTAGACATGCTGATGTACCGTCTGCCCCAGACATGCCCCCTCTGCAAAAAAAAAAAAAAATTGTAAAAATATTTTTAGCGCATGCCAATTGGGAACTTACCGCAGGAAATCCTTTTAAGCTGCAGTAAATGCATGCTAGCACTTATGGCAGCTTAGTAAAAAGACCTCTTAAATAGTAATTCTGTTTATCCCAGGACAAGCAGGCAGCATATTCTTTACGCATGGGTGACGTCACCGACGGAGCCCTCGGTACGGACCTTTTTACTAGAAAGTTCTAGTTGGCCGCACCGCGCGTGCGCGAGTGCCTTCCCGCCCGACGGAGGAGTGCGTGGTCCCCAGTTTTTTTCGTTTCCGCGGAGCGAAGAAGACGTGTGTTTTTTCAACAGAGTTGAAATCCTCCTTTTGCCTTCCCGCTCGCGTTATTTTTTTCGGTTTTTCACCTTCGGGTACTTTTTTCTTTCTTTTGTTTTATTTTTTCGTTCCTACCCCGGCGGGGCCTGTTGCCACGATCCAGGCCTCGGGGTTTGATTTTGCGGAGGCCGTGTTTCCATTCATGCCCCCGCAGCCAGGTTTTAAGAAGTGCCAGCGGTGTGCACGCCCGATCTCCCTCACTGACCCACACAATTGGTGCTTGCAGTGTCTGGGACCAGAGCATCGGGCGGACTCCTGCACCCGCTGTGCCACTCTCAAAAAGCGCACGTTGAAGAATCGTCAAATCCAACAAAATTTACTTTTCGGCACCGGCCCGTCTATGGATTCGACATCTTCTTCTGCGGCACCGTCGAAATCGACACCGACCACTTCGACGCCGCCTGAGACGACGTCGGCGCCTCCGGCGCCAGGTAAGCCGGCTAAGAAGCCTTCCCCCCTTGAGCGCCCTCCCGCCTCGGGGACGGCACCAGTCCTCTCGGCTCCACGCCGGGCCAAGAAACGCTCCACTCCGATATCGGTGAGTGCCTCGTCATCGGCACCCTCATCGCCGGAGTGTAGAGCGGCACCCAAGGAACCAAAAAAGAAAAAAGTGGTTCCGGTGCCTCCCCTGGATGACCGCATTGCGGCCATCCTCCAGGACAAGTTGCAAGAGCAACTCCACCAACAACTTCAGCAGCTCTTACCATCTATCTTGGCACCGCTGCTCTCGGTACCAGACCGGCCCGAGCCCCGCACCGTCCAACCGGTATCCACTCCATTGGTACCTATGGACTCCTCCATGCCCATTCTCTCGGCACCGCATCTCCATTCCCATACCGAGCCAGTCGCCTTAACGACGACGGATCCTCCTCGGGACCGAGCAGGACACCGGTCTTCCCATGACCCGGACCGGCACCGGTCTTCCCGAGACCCGGACCGGCACCGTTCTTCCCGGGATCGGGACAGACACAGGTCTACATCGCCAGGAAATGTCTCGGTACGCTCAGGCAAGTCTTTGTCTAAGACTCACCATGCCGACCCGTCCACTCCGGTCTCTCGACACGCAACCACCGATGTCAGAGACCCGGACCTATGGGAAGAATCCCCCCCCGGTACCGAGGAGGATGCATCGTCGTCGGACGAAGAGCCTTCCGCACCCGAGACCGCTTCCAAACCTGAACAATCTTCCTTCTCTAAATTTCTCAGGGAGTTGTCAGGGGCTTTGTCTTTGCCATTGGAATCTGACTCCAAAAAGTCACAAGCTTTCCTGGAGGCTCTGGATTTCGATCAACCTCCCAAGGAGTTCCTAAAGTTACCTGTTCACGATATCCTACGGGAAACTTTTTATAAAAATTGGGAGAACCCGCTAACTGTCCCTGGGGCCCCCCGTAAATTGGACAGTCTCTATAGGGTCATACCAATCCCAGGTTTTGATAAACCCCAACTGCCCCACGAGTCTCTCCTGGTAGAATCCACCTTGAAAAAGACTCAGGGCACCAGTGTGTATGCCTCCACCCCTCCTGGCAGAGAAGGAAAAACTATGGACAAATTTGGCAAACGGCTCTACCAAAATGCCATGCTTGCCAATAGGGCAAACAACTACTCCTTCCATTTTTCCTTCTACCTGAAACATCTGGTAATGCAACTCTCCTCCATGCAAAAATACATGCCGGAGCACAAGGTCCCTCTTTTCCAGCAGCACATCTCCAGCCTGCTTCAACTGAGGAAGTTCATGGTGCGCTCTGTCTATGACTCCTTTGAGCTCTCCTCCCGTGCATCTGCCATCGCTGTGGCTATGCGCCGCCTGGCCTGGCTCAGGGTCTCTGATCTAGACGTCAACCATCAGGACCGTCTAGCCAACGCCCCATGTCTGGGAGATGAACTATTCGGAGAGTCCCTGGATACCACCACTCAGAAGCTCTCCGCCCATGAGACCAGATGGGATACTCTCATTAAACCAAAGAAAAAGACTCCTCCTACTCGTCCTTATAGACCGCAGACATCATATCAACGCAGGTTCTCTGCCAGACCGCTCAACCCACCTGCACAGCAACCTAGGCGGGCCCGCCAGCACCAACACACCCAGGCTCGTGCCCAGCCTAATCAACCTGCCAAGCCTCTTCCTCCTGCCAAACCTTCTCAGCCCTTTTGACTCCTCTCTCCAGGGCTTAGCCAGTCTTCCACCCTCATTGCCTCTTCCTCAGCCAATCGGAGGCAGGCTCCACATTTTCTTCAGCCGTTGGGAGGTCATCACATCGGACCAGTGGGTCCTCAACATCATCCGCCACGGCTACTCCCTCAACTTCCAGACTCTTCCGCCAGACAATCCTCCCGTCGAGTCTGCTTCTCTCTCAACTCAAACCCCCCTCCTCCTGAGGGAGGTTCAATCCCTCCTCCTTCTCAATGCCATCGAAGAAGTACCTCCAGATCAAAGGGGTCAGGGATTCTACTCCCGCTACTTCCTGGTACCCAAAAAGACAGGAGACCTTCGTCCCATTCTCGATCTCAGGGACCTCAACAAGTGTCTAGTCAAGGAGAAGTTCAGAATGCTCTCCCTTGCCACGCTTTACCCTCATCTCTCTCACAACGACTGGCTATGTTCCCTGGACCTCAAAGAGGCCTACACTCACATACCAATCAATCCAACTTCACGTCGCTACCTGCGATTCCAGGTGCACCATCGCCATTATCAGTACAAGGTGCTACCTTTTGGCCTCGCTTCATCACCCAGGGTGTTCACCAAATGCCTCATTGTGGCGGCGGCCTTCCTCAGGTCTCACAACCTCCAAGTGTTTCCCTACTTGGACGATTGGTTAGTGAAAGCTCCTACGTCTCCTCTTGTGCTACAAGCCACTCAACATACCATCTCTCTTCTCCATCTACTGGGGTTCGAGATCAACTACCCCAAGTCGCATCTGCTTCCCACACAGCGCCTTCAGTTCATCGGAGCAGTTCTCGATACCACACTAATGAGGGCATTCCTCCCCTCCGATCGTCGACGGGCTCTGCTCCACCTCTGTCATCAGGTGCTCCTTCATCAAACCATCCCAGCTCGACAGATGATGGTCCTCCTGGGACACATGGCATCAACGGTGCATGTGCTTCCCCTAGCACGACTCCACCTCAGGACACCTCAATGGACTCTAGCCGACCAGTGGTCACAGACCTCGAATCTTCTTTCTCATCCCATCTCTGTGACATCATCTCTTCGGCGATCTCTACAATGGTGGTTGAACTCCTCAAATCTTTCCAGGGGCCTTCTGTTGCATCTGCCCCCACATTCCATGATCATCACCACGGATGCCTCCCCTTATGCATGGGGAGCTCACCTGGGAGACCTACGCACCCAGGGTCTTTGGACCCCACAGGAGCGTCGACATCACATCAATTTTCTAGAACTACGAGCCATGTTCTATGCTCTCAAGGCCTTCCAGCACCTTCTTTGTCCTCAGGTTCTGCTCCTGTGCACGGACAACCAAGTCGCCATGTACTACATAAACAAACAGGGCGGCACGGGATCTCGCCTCCTTTGTCAGGAGGCTCTTCGTATTTGGACCTGGGCCACGGCCCGCAGTCTCTTCCTCAAGGCGGTCTATATCCAGGGCGAACAGAACTCCCTGGCCGACACTCTCAGCCGCATCCTTCAACCTCACGAGTGGACTTTAGATCCTCCCACGCTCCACTCCATCTTTGCTCGCTGGGGCACTCCGCAAGTGGACTTATTCGCAGCTCCTCACAACCATCAGCTGCCCCAGTTCTGCTCCAGACTCTTCTCTCCTCGCCGTCTGGCCCCGGATGCATTCCTACTCGACTGGACGGATCGGTTCCTCTATGCCTTTCCTCCACTACCTCTGATGTTGCGGACTTTATTCAAACTCCGCAGGGACAGAGCCACCATGATCCTCATAGCCCCCCGGTGGCCTCGTCAACACTGGTTCTCCCTCCTGCTTCAACTCAGCTCCAGGGAGCCCATTCCTCTACCTGTGTTTCCTACTCTACTTACACAGCAGCATCAGTCTCTACTACATCCCAATCTGTCTTCACTCCACCTGACAGCTTGGTTTCTCTCGGGCTGACCTCTCCAGGAAATCTGTCTCAGCCTGTTCGTCTCGTTTTAGACGCCTCCAGGAAACCAGCCACCCTTCAATGCTACCATCAGAAGTGGACCAGGTTCTCCTCTTGGTGTCTCCGGCATCATCACAATCCCACCTCCTTAGCGGTGGAACCTGTTCTGGACTACTTGCTCTCCCTGTCCAACGCAGGCCTCAAGTCTACCTCAATCAGAGTCCATCTCAGTGCCATCACGGCTTTTCATGAACCTGTCCTGGGAAAACCCCTCTCGGCTCACCCTCTGGTTTCCCGATTCATGAGGGGTCTCTTCAACATCAAACCACCTCTACAACCTCCTCCGGTCGTCTGGGACCTGAATGTGGTTTTATCTGCCCTCATGAAACCTCCCTTTGAGCCGCTTGCCACAACTTCGCTCAAATTTCTGACATGGAAGGTTCTTTTCCTCATTGCCATCACCTCTGCCAGGAGGGTTAGTGAGCTTCATGCACTGGTTGCCGATACACCGTTCACTATTTTTCACCATGACAAGGTGGTTCTACGCACCCATCCAAAGTTCCTTCCTAAGGTGGTCTCAGCTTTTCACCTCAACCAGTCCATTGTGTTGCCTGTTTTCTTCCCGAAACCTCATTCACATCCCGGAGAACAGGCATTGCACAGTCTTGACTGCAAGCGTGCCCTGGCTTACTATCTTGATCGTACAAGGGCTCACCGCTTGTCCCCTCAGCTCTTCCTGACCTTCGACCCAAATCGTTTGGGTCGACCGGTCTCTAAACGGACGCTATCCAACTGGCTTGCAGCTTGCATCGCGTTCTGTTACGCTCGGGCCGGTCTGTCACTAGACGGTGCTGTCACGGCCCACAGGGTAAGAGCTATGGCCGCTTCTGTTGCTTTCCTCCGTTCCACACCCATTGAGGAAATCTGCAAGGCGGCCACCTGGTCCTCAGTTCACACATTCACTACTCACTACTGTCTGGATGCTTTCTCCAGACGGGATGGGCACTTCGGCCAATCTGTACTTCAGAATTTATTTTCCTAATGGCCAACCATCCCTCCTCCCTCTTTGTTAGCTTGGAGGTCACCCATGCGTAAAGAATATGCTGCCTGCTTGTCCTGGGATAAAGCACAGTTACTTACCGTAACAGGTGTTATCCAGGGACAGCAGGCAGATATTCTTACGTCCCACCCTCCTCCCCGGGTTGGCTTCTTAGCTGGCTTATACTAACTGGGGACCACGCACTCCTCCGTCGGGCGGGAAGGCACTCGCGCACGCGCGGTGCGGCCAACTAGAACTTTCTAGTAAAAAGGTCCGTACCGAGGGCTCCGTCGGTGACGTCACCCATGCGTAAAGAATATCTGCCTGCTGTCCCTGGATAACACCTGTTACGGTAAGTAACTGTGCTCTATCATAAGTAATGGATGTACAAATAGGATTTGAATTGAAAAGTGAGGGTAGGGTTAAAGATGAGGAAGAGCTTCTGGTATTATAGTGGGAAGGGAAGCCAGACTGATGGGGTGAGCCTTGTCATGATCTGGTATATTATAAAGTAAATGAATCAATAGTACATATAGTTGGAAACTGGAAACGTCACACACTGCACCCCTTAACACCCTTTTTCTTTAATGTTCTAGTTAATGGGAACTACAACAAGAAGTTTAAAGACGATCAGTTCCTCTGCTCCCCTTCTCGTGTACTCCATATCCGAAAAATTCCAAATGAAGTCACTGAAGCTGAAGTCATTTCATTAGGTTTACCTTTCGGCAAAGTAACTAATCTTCTGATGCTAAAAGCAAAAAGCCAGGTAACCTATGTTTCAGAATAAAAGCGTGAGCAAGCCAGAGAGGAAGAGCAGCACAAACCAAGCAACAGAAGAAATAAAGTGTACTGGGCCCAGATGTGAACAAAAGAAAAAGTTTGGACTAATTTGTGTTGGGATAGCTTCCTTGAGCGACTCGATCAGAAGACATCCAGATATTAAACTGCAAGTGTGATTTCTTATGTACACATCATCACCTTCTGCAATAGCAAAAGAAATCACGCTTGCAGTTTATTATTTGGATGTCTTCTGACCGAGTTGCTGAGGGAAACTAACACAAAACAGTCCCTGACACAGGCAATTAGCTGAAACATGGCCTATGTCGGGTCCTTCAATAAATCTTGCTTTCTTTGATTTGAGGCCTTGCCTTTTCTTTTGTTCCCACTACGCTTCACTTCCTCTGCAAAATAAAAGTGTACAATATGTGTTAGTTTGTATGGAAAGTGTGTATTTTTTTTTAAAAGCTGCTATAAAGATTGAATTGATGGTAATTTCATATTACTCAAATAAGTTGGAGAGCTGCATTATCATAGATTCAGTTATCTCTTTGTAGACAAAGTCTGTTTCATGTTGAAAATGTTTAAAACCAAGTCTTGAGATTTTTCCAGGTTGTAATAAGTTAATGAGTTAAAAAATTTGTTCCCTAAAATGTGAACTCTTATCAGATTGTAAATTTCAGTTTATTATCTCAAGTCAGTTATGGGATTTGGGCAGGGCACTGAAATCCCACTTGTATTGGTGTTTTTGACAGAATTAATTTTTATGAAAACTTTTGATTGATTTCCAATTTTTTACATGATTTGTAGAGTACATATACCATTTTACAGGTTTTTTTTAACAGTTTCTTTATCTCAGGCTCTGGGTAGGGGCAAAGGACATAGGCAAAGTAGTGGCTCCTGGCCAGTTAAATTACTTGTGCGGGGCTATCCACTTGAATCAACTTATTTGAAATTTAGAAATCTTTTGAAAACATTTCTCTTTGAGAAAACTTTTTCTGTTCAGTTAGGTGACTCTAGTTTTATGAGGCAGTCTGGAGAATATTTTAATGTTATTTATTTTTGGCCTGATTCTCTATAGCAGAGGTCCCCAAAGTCCCTCCTTGAGGGCCGAATACAGTCGGGTTTACAGGATTTCCCCAATGAATATGCATGAGATCTATGTGCATGCACTGCTTTCAATGCATATTCATTGGGGAAATCCTGAAAACCTGACTGGATTCGGCCCTCAAGGAGGGACTTTGGAGACTCCTGCTCTATAGGATGCCTGGTCACAGCAGCCTCCTAAGCGGCTTTTGAGAATCGCACACAGGCATCCTATATAGAATCGTGTCTGTCCATTGTCTAATCCCACCTAACCACTTTGATTCTCTAACCGGTATCTACGTCACAGGCACTGGTTAGAGAATCATATTGCTGCTGAGCTGATCATGGCAAGGGAATCTCCCTGCTACGATCAGCTCAGCAGCAAACGCAGCAGCAGGGAACCAATATCTTCTCCCTCCCCTCCCCCCCGCAAAGTCAGGTGGCAAGAGAGATACCCACTCCCTACTACCATCCCCCCAAAGCATCCACCAGCAGGTGGAGTGCCCATTCCTTCTGCCAGAACCCCCTCCCGAAACACCCCTTCTTCACCCAACTGCGATAGGCAGAAGGGATGCCCACTCCTTCCTGCCAGAACCCCCCCTGAAACCCCCCACCCAACCGCGATAGGTAGGAGGGATGCCCACTCCTTCCTACCAGAACACCCCCCTAGTGACCGACTGACTGACCCACCAACCCTCCACCCAGCGATCTCCCTAACAGGGAGACCACCCCCCAGCTCCCCCCCTGTACCTTGTAAACAGAAGGTCCGGCTGGAGGGAGACATACACCCTCTGGCCGGCGGTTTATTTTGGGATGCACCGGGAGGAACCTAAGGCTCAGATTGGCTCAGATGCCTAAGGCCCCTCCCATTCTGGGATGCACTGGGAGGGGCCTAAGACTCCGATTGGCCAGATACCTCAAACACGCAGCTGCTCAGCTGATCACAGCAGTGAGATTTCTTTGCCGCAATCAGCATAGGGGCCAAGTCTGTTTGATTGAAATGTGGACCAGCTTTTTGTTGGCCTACATTTCAGGTGCCTATTGCAGCCCTAGGGAGACACATAAGGCCGCCTAAGCTCACCCAAGGCCTCTTCCGGTCGAAACCACACTCATGCCTAGCCTTGGGTGAGCTTAAGCATCCCTATGTGTCTCCCTCAACTATGACAGACGTCTAAGGTGTAGTCGGCCTGCTTCAGGGTGTGGGTTTTTTTTTTTAAGTGCATCCAGATTGGCTGGTTAGACAGCGGTAGGACGCTTCTATTACAATGAACCCATAATTTAAGTAGGACTCTTGGCATTTTCTTTTAAATGCAGCTCTCTTCTTGTTGGCAGTCTTGGAGGCTTCTGCTGTCTCATCATTGGGTCTTTCCCCCTTTTCAAAGAAGCTCTCCAGCGATGTTTGGTTTTTTTTTTTTACTCATTTTTGCTAGGGTTAGCTTGTGGGCTTACCGAAAAAAAATACTGCGACTGAGACAAGTGTGGGAAAGAGGTGTGGATGGAAGTGGTCACTTTTCAAAATAAAATATCTTGCAAACTAATGTAAATAAAATAAAAAATGTTATTCTTTCTGTGTGGCCTGATTTGGCACAGCCCGCAGCCTGGTGGTTGGGGACTCCTAGTCTAAGTAGTTTTTACATTCAGGTACTCAAGTATTTTTCCCTAACTGTCCCGGTGGGCTCACAATCTACCTAACGTATCAAGAGCAATGGAGGATTAAGTGACTTGCCCAGGGTCACAAAGAGCAGCACTGGGCTCGAGCCCATAACCTCAGGGTATTGAGACTGTAACTCTAACTACTAGGCCACTCCTCCCTCCACAGCACTTAATCACCTAAGTTTAGCAGTTAAATTGGACTGCATAAAAGTCAGTCCTGTCTTTGTGGTGTCACTTAGGTGGTTGAGTGCTGAATACCATATAAGAGATAACTGGCTGCATAAACTCGGAAATTCAATGCCAGTGCCTGGACATTGCCCAGCATTGAATATGCGGGAATAACGCTGGAGATAACGAAAAAAAAAAGTTCACTGCTTCCAACTGAATATCAACCGCACCATTTTTTCCTTCAGAACCACAGTGGCTAGCAGAAATCTGTACTAAGAGCAATCTGTGATAAATCCATGATTTTCTTTGAGAAAGTATGGGTGCAGTAACTGCTACATGCCTAAAAGCCAGTTACAGATAAAACATTGAAGAATCTATTACTTGGCACACAATCTGTGTTTTGCATTGTTTTAAAGCAAAAAAAAAAAAAAATCTACATGAGAAGTGCAGATTAACTTGCTATAACAGCCATCAAAAACACCTGCTAAACAAAAATGCTAACGTTTTGAATAACACATTGGTAGGAATGTGCTGGAATAAAAATGTTCAAGAAAATAAGAGCAAAAAATATCATGTGGAAAAAAATACCTCGGTGGAGCCACTGTGGAAGTACAAATTCACTTCAGGCTGCTCTGTGGTATAAATCATCACAGATCAAGAGAAAGCCTCCATATTTGTATAAATCTCTCTTTTCAAGAAATTTTAGGATGTGTGGAAACCATTAACAAAATATTGTACGGATTAGTTGAAATTGTTTCCCTTAAATTTATCAGTTTAATTGTGTAGGGAGGGGGATATTTTATTAATACATATTTATATGATAATGGAATATATGGTAGGGAGGGGTGGGAAGGGGAAGGGATAAGAATTTATGAAATGTACAAATGATAGCTTATAAGTGATGTATTTATTGTTAATGTGATTGACTATATATAACACTTAATGTAATTTTGAAAATGAATATATGTCAGTATATGAGAGGTCCCCCATACCTTTTATTAGCTTAGTTGCTCTTCTCTGGACTCTCTCAAGTACCGCCATGTCTTTCTTGAGTGTCCAGTACTGGTCGCCGTACCTCAAGAAAGACATGGCGGTACTTGAGAGAGTCCAGAGAAGAGCAACTAAGCTAATAAAAGGTATGGGGGACCTCTCATATACTGACAGACTGAAAAAGCTGGGGCTTTTCTCCCTGGAAAAGCGACGACTCAGGGGAGACATGATAGAAACCTTCAAGATTATGAAGGGCATAGAAAAAGTGGATAGGGACAGATTTTTCAAACTAAGGGGAACCACAGGTACAAGGAGGCACTCGGAGAAATTGAAAGGGGAAAGGTTTAGAACAAACGCCAGGAAGTTCTTTTTCACCCAGAGGGTGGTGGATACATGGAACGCGCTGCCGGAGGATGTGATAGGCAGAAGTACGCTACAGGGCTTCAAAGAAGGTCTGGACAGGTACCTGGAGGACAAAGGGATTGAGGGGTACAGATAGGAGTAGAGGTAAGGTTATAGGGACAGGATTAGAGGTAAATTACAAAATTAGGCAGAGACCACTGTTCAGGCAGTGGCCTGATGGGCCGCCGCGGGAGCGGACCACTGGGCAGGATGGACCTCTGGTCTGCCCCAGCGGAGGCAACTTCTTATGTTCTTAATACAGAATTTTTTTTAAAAAAAAAAGAAAAATACATTTGTTAAGAAAGAAAAAGAGCAAGAAATATGCAGACAAAGCTTTTTTTTAGAGTGTGCTGTCGGATGCTGTCACAGCAGTAGGAAATCACCATTGATCAAATACTGCCAACAGCGGCCAGTAAAAATGAGAGAGAAATTGCATGCATTAATTTATAATACTGTAATGCTTTGTAATACTGTATGGTTTATGGCATAGTTCAGGGGTGTCCAACCTGCGGCCCCATGAAGCATTTTGTGCAGCCCCGGTCGAGGGCGATGCAGTGTTTTCCTCTGCTGCCCCCGGGTATTTACCGTCTTGCCGTCTCCCTCCTCTGTCTTGCTGCAGCGTTTGTGCGGCCCCAGAAACATTTTTTTTTCAACCAATGCGGCCCAGGGAAGCCAAAAGGTTGGACACCCCTGGTTTAGTTTATTTAATGTACTGCCCTTCCTTAGGCAATAACAGGGCAATTCATAATTATTTGCCAATGCCTTCCTATGCTAAGGTATATTTCAATTGATAAACTGCCTTTTAAAACTCTTTTGACAGCAATGTATGATTTAAAGTTTGATTGTATTTCTGAATTGATTGAATTTGTGCTCTATTCCTGTTTATAACAGGGATGATTAATGGTGTTGTTTATATGTGGTAATTGCAAGGAAATAAGATTTTATGTATGTGATATGGAAACCACATAGTTATATGCGGTATATAAATTTTTAAATAAATAAATAAAAATATAATGGAAAACTGGGAGGTTCTACTGGTTTGTGGGATCTTTAGATGGCCGTTTTTTGCTGGTTTCCAGTTTACATCTCCCAGTAAGCATGATATGGCTTTAATATTTGCAGATGGCTGCCTTTCCTTGGGTTTAGTGCTCTTGTATGACCAAGCATATGTTGTGCTATTATTTCTCCACTAGTAGATATTTCGTGAAATGAGTTAGTGTCACTTTTACTAAGATAACAGCAGAATTTGAATATCTGTTTTGGTGTAGCAAATAGTAAGGGAAACCTTTTGGGGCTGATTCTACAAATGGGTGTCCCAATTGTAGGCGGCAGTAGGCGTCCTACCACTGTCTTGCAGCCAATTGGGACGCACATTTAAAAAAAAGCCCAAAAACTCCTTGAGGCAGGACGCTGTAGGCGTTTGTTACAGATCTAGGGAGATGCATAGGAACACTTAAGGTCATCCAAGGCTGGGTGTGGTTTCGCCCATGGGTGAGTTTAAGCGTCCCTAAGCGTCTCCCTAAAGCCATGACAGACACCTGAAATATAGGCCTGCAAAATGCTGGCCTACATTTCATCCTAAAAGTAGACGCCACTGCCGGCTCAGCTAATCGCGGCAAGGGAATCCCGGATCAGCTGAGCCAGCAGGATTCCCCAAAACTGCGGTTTTGGGGAGTCCTGCCGGCTTAGCTGATCAGGGGGAAAATACCCCTGTCTTGATCAGCTGAGCTGGCAACGGCGGAGGACCCTCACCACACACACACACATCTGTGCGGTTTGTATAGACATAAACACAGTGCAGTTTAACATAGCTGGGCTTAAATAAGGTTTGAACAAATTCCTGGAGGAAAAGTCCTTAAACCATTGTTAAGGTAGACCTGGGGACAGCCACTGCTTATCCTTGGGAGTCTTGCTACTTTTTCAGACTCTGAATTGGCCACTGCTGAAAATAGGATGCTGAGCTAGATGGACCCTAGGTCTGATCCCATAGGGCAACTTTTATGTCGTATTCCATGCTGCTCAAACCCAGATTAAAGAAGTGCTCAGAAGACTTGAAGGCCGAGTGCATGGTTTTCTAACTCTGAGTTTTAATATCAGGTCTGCAGAGGAGTAACAAGTAGAGCTCATTCTTCTGCCGCTGGCAATAGTGAGGATTTATTTTGCATGAGCATGAAGGACATGCAACAACTTCCTTGTTTTATAGAAAGGGATGGCTCATAAACAAACTAAGAAAACTACAGGGGCATGAGGAGATGAGATGATCTTGTTGCTGAATGCAAGGTGATGAGGCAAGTTCCACTCTTGTGAACTATGCAGTGGCGTACCTCGCATATGTGACACCCTGGGTCCTTCATTTTTTGACACCCCCTCTCTCCATCTATATCAAAAATATGATTTTTAGTAACAATCCACTTATCGCACAACAAGAGTGTACCTAGGAAAAGGCAGCATCTTAAACACTGCAGTGAGCACTAGAACACCAACACATACACTGTAAAACTAAACAAGCCAGATCCCGCACAATCAATTGATCCTGTAGTCAATGCCAACTGAAAACTATGTCCTTTTCATAAACACCGAACAGAGATACACCCTCGCCCAATATGGAATAATCACAAACTAAAAATAGAAATATATAGACAAAAGTTAAACTGAATTGCCAAGAAACCAGACTCTACATACAATGCAACACCACAACACCACAAAAACAGTGACACATGTCCCCTAATACTGTGCAAAATATAAAGACAGTAGATGTAAATTTTAAAAAACTGATATATAACAATCACCACTTTACAAATTAATAAATAAATAAACAAATAATGAGAAATAAGAAAATACCATTTTATTGGACTAATCCATTTTTCAATTAGCTTTCAGAGGCCAAATCTTTCTTCAGAACAGTACAGTATACTGCTGTTATGGTATCCTGTCCTGAGGAAAGGGGTTTAGTCCACAAAATTGCCTTATTTCCATTTTCTATTTATAAACCTTTATCAATACAGTTACAATACTACTTAATTATAAGTAAAGCAACAAAAAAAATCTTTCTACCTTTTGTCATTTCTGCTTTAATCATCTTCTTTTCGCTCTCTTCTTTCTATACAACGTTTGTCTTCTCTCCCTTCCATGCAACATCTGCCCTCTCTTTGCCCCTTCCATCCAGCTTCTGCCCTCTCTCTCTTCCCTCTTTCTGTGTCCCTTCAATAAACTGTATATCTGGGGTCCCTTCTCTCCTTTGCACATGATTCATTTCAGCTTCACTCCCTCTCCATTTTTCTGTCTCCACCCCTCCCCTATGCTTTGGCATCTCTCTCTTTCTCTTCTCCTTTCCTTCCTTCCTTCCCACTCCACACCATGGTGTGGTATCTCTATCTCCTTCCTTTCCCTCATGCCATGGCATCTCTTCCTCCCCCTCCATGGTCTGATATCTCCTTTCCTTTTTTCCTTTCCCTCCCTCCCATGGACTTGGCATCTCTGGTTCCTCTCCCTTGTCTTCCTTCTCCCTCCTTCCCTCTCTCTCCCCAATTAGGTGGTGCTGCTGCAGCAGCAGCATTTCTCTCCCCCTTCCCTGTTCAGCAGCAGCATTTCTCCCCCTCTTCCCTATGCAGCAACAACATTTCTCCCTCCCCTTGCCTTTGCAGCATTTCTACCCTCCCCCTTCCCTGTGCAGTATTTCTACCCTCCCCCTTCCCTGTGCAGCAGCAGCAGCCATGTCTCCCCCCTTGCCTTTGCAGCATTTCTCCCCCCTTCCCTGCCCAGCATGTCTGGCGGTTCCCCTGCTGAAAGTCATGAGCGTCTACACCTCACCGGTCTGCGGCTGCGTCAGAAGCCTTCTCTCTGACGCAGCTGTGGATTACGCAAGGAGAGGACGCCTGCAACTTTCAGCAGTGGAGCTGACCAGAAGCTGAGCAACGCTGGTGAGCACCCGTGGACACTCCTGTTTACTGCTGCTGCAACTGGTTAAGGAAAGGCAGCAGCGGCAGAATAGGGATCCCCCCCCTCCCGCCCTCCCCTTGGTACGCCACTGGAACTATGTATTAATATTCTGAACTGCTCTGACCCATCTCTGGGAAAAGGTGACTAAAGTCAACAAAAAGAAAAAAATTTGGTTAAAGTACATAATTTGTAATACAGCAGATCAAATCATATCTTTATATGTGAAAACATAGTTTCGTTTGTTTTTAATTTTATCATATTGATTTGTGTATGTATATCTTGTTACTCCGCCAAGATGTTTGGATAGTGTGGGCTATAAGTACTGTAAATTAATACCCCTCCCCCCTTTTAGAAAAGCACAGAATTGTGTGTGGGGGTGGGGTTTGTAATCATTTTTATTAGAAAGGGTACAACAGGGGAACAGGAACAACAGAAATACCAAAAGCTCAAATACAAGTAATCAGTAGAAATACAAGAAAAAGTTGCGGCATTGTATGGCTGAATGATGTTGTATGGAGTTCCTGGACCCTCCCCTCTTAGGGAGAAGTTCCGGTTGAGATGTCTGTACTTTTCATGAAAATGAAAATGCAAGGGTTCGGCTGGGTGACCTGGGATGACCTTTTTGTCTCACCTCCCCCTTATAGAGGGCAGTGGGGGCCTTCTGTCTTTCTACCTTTTATGTGGTTCCAGGGACGCTTTTCTATTGCCTATTTCTACAGATACTTCTTCGTCTTAGCTTGCTGGGGGGAGCCGGCTTCTTTTGTTGCTTTGTTACAGAATTGATTTTAAGTGCCAGCTGGCGTGCTGAATGCTCTGCGCTGCTTCGACAGTCATAGAGTTCCTATGTGCGTCGGAGCAGTGCAGAAAATTCAACGTGCTATCCAGTGCTAAAAACCTCTTGTGGAGGTGTAAATAAATAGTTACAGAAGTTCAAATATGCAACTTTTCTAGACTGCTTAGTCACCTTTTTCCAGAGACAGCCACATTTAAATGATATATAGGGCTCCTTTTACAAAAGTGCGCTAACATTTTTAACGCACGCACCGGATTATCGCACGCTAGCCGAAAATCTACTGCCTGCTCAAAAGGAGGTGGTAGCGGCTAACGCGCGCTATTCAGTTAAGGCCCTAGTGCAGCTTTGTAAAAGGAGCCCATAGTCATGCTAATGTATAGAGTGGCATTCCAGACATGCGCGTGATGTGTGTGCTTTAAACGCCAGGTGGTGGTGTAATTTTTTTGTTTGCAGTTCTGCTAACAAAGCATGCCTGTGTGTGCCTGCTTCCAAGGCAATCGACATGCTGTCCGATTTTGATACAATTTGTGTGCAAATTGTATATTATTCAATTACTGCATCTAGTGCAAATTGTACGTGTGGATGCACGTGTGTGTAGTAGGAAACCATATGCAGAGCTTCAGCACACAGTTTTAACACACAGCTTCCTGCATTGGCCCCTGTATGAGAATAAGAAGACCATGCTGCTTGGTTTCACAGTGTGTTGAATCAGAAGCAGTTTCTATGCACTGAATATCCACTGTAAAAGCAAGAATCTACAAACGGGGCCTTTGTAAATTGTTGCAGAAAGTGTTTTGCCTCTACTACAACAGAGAATTTTAAGAAAGGTGGCTGTGAACATTGCCGATCCAGGCAAGTCCGACAAATTCTGGAAACTAAAATATGCAGATGGGGACGATCGGAGGAACACCCCTATCTGCCAGCACAAATCGCTTTTCTGCGATCCCCATGCATGCGCAAACCATCTGTAGATGGTCTGTGCATACCTGTCGGAGCAGGGATCTTCTTTTTTTTTTTTCTTTAAACTTTTTTATTAGTTTGTAGCCCTGCGAGCCTGTGGTTTTAACCCGCTTTAAACCCACGGGTTCGCAGGGCGGAAAAGGGCAGGAGAGATTCGGGAAAGTCAGGGCAGGAGAACCGGGGCGCCGATACAGCGAGCAGGCAGGAGATTTTCGGGGAAGTAAGGCAGGAGAACCAGGGTGGCGATGCGGCAAGCAGGCTGAAGATTTTCAGGGAAGTCAGGTCAGGAGAACTGTGGCGGCGATGCGGCGAGCAGGCAGGAGAGGGCGGTGAGCAGGGCAGAGAGCAGGGCTTCCAGAGTCAGAAAGATGTTTTCAACTGGACCCCAGCAGTCGCTTCTCCAATTGATCGGCCAGCCCAGTTGGATCGAGAATTTTGTGTTGTGAATCGCGTCCCTGCCTACTTTGCAAGCTTTTTCTCCTCATTTTTATGCACGGATTCAAAGTGGATCGCGGGAGAGGTTAGTGAATGAGGCCCGAGAGAAATCTGGTCGCAAACCCACGATCAGTTTTGTGAATCTAGCCCATTCTCTGTGAACTGATTATCCTTTTGCAGAGGGGGAGTGATTTCAGGGAACAAACATCTTTTTATTTATATATATATATATATATATATATATATATTTTTGTTTTTGTATACCGCTATACCAGAAGTTCAAAGCGGTTCACAACAACGGAAAAATATATACAGTGGTGCCTCACACAACGAACTTAATTGGTTCCAGGAGCAAGTTTGTTATGCGAAAAGTTCGTTATGTGAAACGCGTTTTCCCATAACAATACATGTTAAAAAAAATAATTCGTTCTGTAGCATAAAATATGCTAAGATGACATAAAAAAAGATAAATTTTTTGTTATTATTTTTATTTAGATACATCTAAAAACATAATTGTTTTTTAAAACAACACACATTTTTTAAATTTAAAGACAGAGAGGGCAGTTAAGCGCAGTGCCATCAGTTATCCTGCCCCTCTCAGTGAATTGCCTGGGATGGAGGGAGGGAGAGAAGAAGGCAGATGATGGAAGTGGGAAGAACTTGTGCCGTCAGCATCAGGCACAAGCGGGAAAGCAGCAGCGGTGAGGGGCTAGAAGTTATCTTCCTTTCATTCATGTCCTTGCCACCCCCGTCCCTTGGTCGGTCCCACAATTTCACAATTTCCTGCATATCTCCTCCCTCCATTCTTGTAGCCCATAATCTCCTCTCCTGACATCTCCCTGTCCTTTTACTTCCACTATCTTCCTATCCCATCTCTATTCCCTTTTGTCCCTCTCCCCATGATCAATCATCTCACCACCTCTCTCTTCCCTCACCCTCAGGGTTCAAGATTGCTTCCACTCTTTTTCCTGTTGTTCTCTCTGCCTGTCACCCTATGATTTAGCATCCCTTCTGCCCTTGTCCAATATTTCCCCTTCTCTCCCTCCCTCTCATCCCCTGCTCCAACATACCGTATTTCGACTGCCCTTCCATCCCAGGCCTGCCAACTTCCACTCATTTACTGCTTTCTCCCACCTCTGCCAAAGCCCGCCCCCCCCCGCAGTGATCGGCAACACCAGACACCCCCCCTCAATCGGTGAAACAGGGCCCCCCTCGATCGGCGAAACAGGGCCCCCCCTCGATCGGCGAAACAGGGCCCCCCCTCGATCGGTGAAACAGGGCCCCCCCTCGATCGGCGAAACAGGGCCGGCGACTGCTTTCTCCCGCTGCTGTTGAAGTCTGTAAACAACTTTAACACAAGCCACGGGGCTCTAACAGTGCGTATGCTGCCAACTGCTTCCTTCCTCCTTCCTCTCCCCTCATGATGTAACTTCCCATTTGGTTGATGGAGGAGGAGGAGGAGGGTAGCCGGTAGCGTCACGTACACTGCGCGGAAGGATGCAGCTCGGGCGACTTCGTTGTGTGAAACGAAGTCCGTTGTACGAATCAAGACAAGAAGTTCGTTGTGCGCAGCGTTCGCTGTGCGAGGCGTTCGTTATGCGAGGCACCACTGTACAATCGTTAAATATAAAATACATAATAAAACAATCAATAAAAGGATACATCAAGTAAAAGCATGGAAAAGTTAAACAGTGACCACAATTAACATGTAAGCATGTCGAACAGACGTGTTTTTAATGATTTTCTAAACTCAAAATAAGAAGTAGCCTCTAATATAGGTTTTCCAAGCCATGTATTCAGTTTAGCGGCCTGGAATGATAGAATTCTATCGAAAAACTTCTTATATTGACATGATTTTAAAGCGGGATAATTAAATAAATTTGTTCTACGTGTAGTCTTATTGGAGTTGCTCCAAGAAAGCTGAGAAGCAAGATAATCTGGTAGCATCCCAAAGACTGCTTTATAACAGATACAAGAAAACTTGAACAAAACTCTGGACTCTACTGGCAACCAATGAAGTTTTTGATAAAAAGGGGTGATGTGCTCCCATTTTTTTAATCTAAAAATGAGGCGAACCGCAATGTTCTGAATCAGTCTCAGTTTTTTTGAGTATTTTTTTGTAAGCCCCCAAATAGATAATATTACAATAATCCAAAATACTCAAGAAGGATGTCTGTTCCAGCAGACGGAAAGAAGATGCAGGTCTGTAAAGAATGGGATTTTACACTTATTGCCGAAGACTGAAATCCTAAGGCCATGGACATGAGATGGACAGTTCTCTGTGTGGATGATGGCTCTCGCTCTTAGTTTTTCCAGGGAGAGGAAAATTACCTGGGTTGCAGACAGTGGTGTAGCAAGTTTGACGAGGCACCCGGGGTGGTGCGCCCATCTTCTCCGTCCCCCTCCATCTGCTCTTTCCCTTCCCCCTCCTGCTGTGTGTGCTCGCCTCTTCTCTTCCCCCATACCTCTAATGTTTGCGGCATGAGCAGCAACCCCAACCTGCCGCTTGCGCCAGCGTCTGCTCTTCCTCTGACGTCACTTCTTAGGCACGGGCTCAGGAAGTGACGTCAGAAGAAGAGCTGACAGCAGGTTGGGGGTTGCTGCTCACGCCGCAACCATAAAAAAGGGAAGCGGTGTTTAGGTCAGGGCTGGCCAAGTCCGGTCCTCGAGATCTGCTGGCAGGCCAGGTTTTCCAGATATCCGTAATAAATATGCGTGAGAGAGATTTGCCCGCCTTCCTGGTATGCAAATCTCTCTCATGCGTGTTCCTTGAGGATATCCAGAAAACCTGGCCTGCCAGCAGATCTCGAGGACCGGACTTGGGCAGCCCTGGTTTAGGTGGTAGTGGGGGGTGGGCGGAGAGGAGGATGGGTGCTGGTGGACTTCCCCGCCCCCTTACTATTCCACATTTGTTGTAGAAAAGGATCAGAAAACCAAACAGCAGCCAACACAGTTCTTTAAAAGGCATTGGATTTCAGCTATTAGAGACATTCTGAGACAGAGAAAGAAAAGTAAGCTGCAGGATTGCTCTCCAACAATCTCCCTGGAGAATTTGAGCCTTCCAGAAAGCAGCCACTCCAGAGAAAGGAATAGCCCTGACATGGACTAACTGCATAATTAAAACTTAAGTGATAATTGCTACTGAGAACTGACTTCTCTTTGATATAGATGTACAGCTGGAGAGCTCTGTGGTCTTTCTTCTACCTTAGCAAGAATGTCCTTTAGCTTAATAAGACAAAGGTCTCAAGGATCCTATAGGAATGAGAAACCTATAACGCCCTCTAACCAGCGTTTCCAGATACTTCGTTTTTTTTAATAATCCCACCCAAATACCTTGAAAAAAACAGCCTAGTGTACAAGTGGGTGCTGAAAAGGTCTCAGCCCAACTAACTTCAGTTGGGACAGTTTCCATCGAGGGCTATACACTTGGTCCGGTGAGGTTCCACTTTTTCATTTAGTACTTTTCCGACAGAATGAAAAAAGTGGAAACTCGCTGGACTAAGGGCTAGATTCACTAACCTGCCTGCCCGTGGTGATCCACGGCAGGTGGACAAATTCACTATAGGCCAGCATGCAAATGGGGGTGATCGGAGGAACACCCCCCACCGACCACATGGATCGCTAGTGAGTGATCTTGAAGCATGCGCAGACCATCTTCTTTGTCTGTAGTTGGTCTGCGCATGCTTACAGAGCTGTGAGCTGCTTTTTTTTCTGTTTTTAAACTTTTTTATATACTTTGCGAGCCCGTGGTTTTAACCCGCTTTAAACCTGCTGGTTAAAACCACGGGCTCGCATTGTGGGGAAGGGCGGGCCAGTCGGGGCTGAGCAGGGCTGGAGAGTCGGGGCAGAAAGCATGGCAGCAGCGAGCAGGGCAGTCGGAAAGGACCTGAGCGACTAGTCCCTACCAGTCACTTCTTTTTGGATCGGCCAGCCCAGTCGGTGTTCCTGGAAAATTTTAGTGAATCGCATCCTTCCCACTTTGCATGCCGTTTACTCTCATTTGCATGCGCAGATTGGAATTGGATCGGCCACGAGGTTAATGAATCGGGTCGGGGTCGCAAAGGGGTCGCAAACCGATCAGTTCACGATCGGTTTGCTTAGTAAATCTAGCCCTAAGTGTATAACCCTAAAAATACCCTAACTTTGTTGAATGGGCTAAGAATTTTTCAGCAAAAGACAAATATTTTCAGAGAGGTACTGTACACAGTGGCGTAGTAAGGGTGAATAGTGCCCAGAGCGGTGGTGCCCCCTCCTCCACCCTCTTCCCTGCCTCCCCCACCCTCTTCTCCGTCTCCCCTGCCACACACGCACCCCTTTCCCTTTCCCCCGTACCTTTTTAACTTCTCTGGTGTGAGCAGTGTGCCCATGTCTGTGTTGGCTCGCCATTTGATGCAGCTTCCTAGGCGCGGGTCTTAGAAATGACGTTGGAGAGAGCGCCAATGCTGACACGGGCAGCAAAAAAGATACAGAGGAAGGCAAGGGGCACATGTGCGGCAAGGAGAGGAGTGGGGGGGGCACGGAGAGGAGGAGGTATTCCGTGCCCTTAGGAAGATCGTGCCCAAAGGTGGACCGCACCCCCCCTTATTATGCTACTGGCTGTACATTTCCCCAAACAAATAGAAAACATCCATGACCCCCCCCCCACACACACACACAATAGAGATAAACAATTCTGGTGAACTGGGAGAAACAGAAGCTAGAACAGCATGGGCACTTTTGCACTTGTCAACTTACAAGCACATTTTGAAAGAGGAACTGCACATTACAACAACAAACTTCAAAAAACAAACAGGAGAAACTGCCTTCACACCAGAAAGGGGCACAAAAACAACAATGAAGGAGACCAGATGGTGCTCAATCCTAGTTGTTAAAACAGACTCGACACGATCGTGTTTCGGCCCAAAAGGGCCTGCCTCAGGAGTCTTTGTATTAAGTAATAAAACCAATGACGTATCAATCCAAATATCCAAATGTTGCAAGAAAAATACTGAAAAAGACCAGAATGATACTGAAAAAGACCAGAATGATGGCTGACAGCGATCGCAGTGAACATCACAGTTTCATTTTTATGTGATGTTCGCTGCGATTGCTGTTAGCCATCATTCTGGTCTTTTTCAGCGTTTTTATTGCAACATTTGGACATTTGGATTGATACGTCATTGGTTTTATTACTCAGTACAAAGACTCCTGGGGCAGGCCTTTTTGGGTCGAAACACGATCGTGTCGAGTCTGTTTAAATAAATAGGATTGAGCACCATCTGGTCTCCTTCATTGTTGTTTATGCAACAACAAACTCCAACACTTTGTACTTGCCTTAACTAGGATAAAGGCTGTATTTATTTGCAAATCAAATCCGGTATATGCTCCCTCTCCTCTTCCTGAGCTCTGGAATGTTTCTTTTCCCTCCATGCTTAAATCTAGCCATTTGGGGGAGGAAGCAATTTTACCTCCTAGAGTTTAGCTGGAAAATTTTCTCCTTATGCCAAAGAACTACTGGGCAACAAACTTAAGGTAGAGGAGAAAGTGAGATAGAGAGAAAAATGACAAAGAGAAAAGTGATTGGCTGTGGAGAGAGGACGGGCAAGGGCTGTTACTGGTGGAATACTGAACACATCGTTTGCACTAAGCGCTGATATGCTGAATGCCGATCCAACTTGCGAATACCATGCCATGATACAGCCCAAATTGCAGCACAAAAATCTAAAACCTGCCCAAAAAGCCACAGCCCGCAAGCTACTTAAAATTTCCCACAACCAGCGTTCCAAAGCAGTCCAGTTGGGCGACAAAACCGCAGACCTGGCAACTATGCTTCTAACCACCAAGAGGATATAAGTTCGAGTCCATTTAGACCAGTGGTCTCAAACTCGCGGCCCAGGGGCCACATGCAGCCCGCCAGGTACTATTTTGCAGCTCGCGGCCTGTACTAGTGCTGTCTGTACTAGTGCTGCTCGCCCTTTGCGGCGTCTTCTGGCTTCCCCCATGGCCTCCTGCTCTTACCTTGAGATAATTACTGCAGCCTGCAGAGAGGATTGCCAGTGCTGTAGCGATCCTTGCAGGCTGCCGTTATCCTCAGCAGCACGTTCCCTCTGCCGCGATCCTGCCTCTGACGTCAGAGGAGGGGCGGGACCACGGCAGAGGGAACGTGCTGTGGAGGCCGATGGCAGCCTGCAAGGAATGCTACAGCACCGGCGATCCTCTCTGCAGGCTGCTGTAATTAGCTGAAACTAAGACCGGGAGGCCAGGGGGGAAGCTGGAAGACACTGCAAAGAAGGGGTGGACATGCAGGCCTTCATGGGGGGGAGATTTATAAACTATAAAGAGATTTTCCTAATGCAAAATTGTCATTTCTTTAATAAGATAATAAGACTTTATTTTTTTCTGCGACCCTTCAAGTACCTACAAATCCAGAATGTGGCCCTGCAAAGGGTTTGCGTTTGAGCCCACTGATTTAGACCCACCTGGGGCCATATTCTCAAAACATAAGGTTGCCTTTAACGCGGTCACTAAACTGGTTCCAGCCGGTTTAGCGTGCATGTATTTTAGCAGTGGATTATTGAAATGGCTTACCATGGTCTTTTCCAAACTTCCTAGCGATCTCCAAGTCTGCCATGCAAATGGGCTCATCAATATTTAAATGAGTACTCCAGTTGATTCTTTATCATCGCCAAGTGATTCTCCAAGTAAGGCGTTGACTTTTGGCGACCAAAAATCAGCAACTGGTCCGGGGGTGCCAGTACTGTGAAAAGCACATCTCTGGCGTGTGTTTTGACTATGGCGTATGAAAAAAAAAAAAATGACATGATTCACATAAATTATAATCTTTTTTGAGGGAAGGGGGGTGTTGGACAAAAGCATGCTTCTTGAGCACGTATATTATAGTTGTGTCTTATGTGTTTCTGGCTGTGGTTCATGATAAAATTTGACATTTTAAACAAATTACAAGATTTACAAGAATTATAGCAGTTTTGGGGAGGAGAAAAAGCATGTCTTATGTGCGCTTGTTGAAAGTAGAGAGTTGCGCGGGGACAGAAATCCCACCCGTCCCCGCCAGGATCCTCTCTGTCCCCTCCCGTCCCTGCAAGGATCCTCTCCGTCCCCACCCGTCCCCGTCAGGATCCTCTCCATCCCCACCCATCCCCGCAAGGAATTATCTCCATCCCCGCCCGTCCCCATAAAAAGCAGCAATTACTTCTGATAGGATCATCAATTTCAGTTTCTTTTGTGTTTGCGCTGCTGTTTTCCTTGTGGAATCTCTTTGGTGGAACCCTTTTTTTGTTTTCAGTTCAGGTAATTAACTTATAAACCCCCTCTTTTATTAAGGCTGACGTGTCCATTCTATTATATGGACGGACCCTGCTTCCAAAGCCTTCCATCCCCGTGGGAGTCCCGTTGGCTAGAGGGGGGTCCCCGTGGGAGTCCCGTGGGCCAGAGGGGGGGTCCCCGTGGGAGTCCCGTGGGTTAGGGGGGATTCCCACGGGACCCCTGCGATCCCCGTTCCCCTTGAAGACCTCTAGTTGAAAGTCGATTTTGCATCTCCCCTCCCTTCCCTTCATCCAATAGCTCTGGCATGCCTTTGATTGACACACTGCTTATGGCGTTGCTTTCCCAGCATTTGCACACATTTAATTGCTATTTTGTGATTTATTCTGTGAATGTGCTGATTACTATCACCAGCAACTCATCTCATGTAAATTTAGCAAACATTCACTACTCTCTGCCAACCTCATTTTCATGCGTGGTTTTTTGAGAATGACTCGTCTTTTTGAAATCGGTACAGTAACAGCTGTGACAGCAGCCTGTTGGTTTTTACTGCAACATTTTGATAATCAATCCCTAGATAATCAATTTTTGATAATCAATCCATCTTAAGGTTGGTAAATGACAGCTACACAGAGGGGCAGAGGTACAAAAAACGAAGTGCAAAAATGCGGATAGAGTGGACTTCAAAGGAAGAGAAGTGGTGAGACTGAGGTGGAAGAATGGGTTGAAATCTGCAAGAGGATGAGAGCAGTAGCCCAACTCCACTTCCACAACCAATTGGTGAGGTCTATGAGAGAACAGGTAGCTTCCATGACACAGAATAGCAGCCAAAATAATAATAATAATAATAATTTTATTCTTTTATACCACCATAACCAAAAGTTCTAGGAAGCTGGACATTCAGCGAAATACAGTAAAAAATACAAATATTTGTAAAATAGAATTTCAATAATAAAACTCACTAAGTAATAAACTTATCAATCTGGGCAGATCCAGATCTCAGTCAGTGTGAGCAGATGGAGAGATGAAGAGGTCATGGACATAGGTAATCTTATTGGAGACAGAGCGGGCATTCCACAGGGCACAAGAGAAGGGCAGGGAAGAGGGGAGAAGGAGGGGGGACATAAATAAGATTGGTGATATTGTGGTATGATCTGCTTGAATAGGGTGGGAGTTGGTTGAGGTTGATATCCCCAGCAGAGAGCAAAAGAAGGAGCAAGAAGATACAGGCTAGAGAGGGGGAAGCATGTGGGAGCCTATTACATCGCAGGCAAAATGGTCGCAGGGAGAATGGAGATGGCTAAATGAGAGGGAGAAAATGTTGGAAGTTTTAGGGCTGAGAAGAGGATGGTGAATAAAAGGGAGGCTGAGGTAATTGGTTCAAAAAGTAAGTGGTGTGGTGTTGAGTTACCATCTCTCTCACACATGAGTTATTCTGACTTTCAAAAAGGGAAAAAGTTGTATTTTTGGTCTCCTTTGGTATCGCAGAGAAGCATTCTGGCTATTATAGAAATATATTTTCTGAGAAGAAAAAAAATCAAATAATAATTTTGAGAGTATAAGTTTAAACCAAATAGAAGTTGTCTCTGAGGAGCCATTGAAAATACCAGAGCTGCTCTAAAGAAATTCCTGATGTAAGTTTTTCTGTTAAAAAAATGTCTCAATATTAGATATTGAGGAAAAAATATTTCCATAGTTTTCTTCAGAAAGTGCTGTTGAGTGTCTGTGAAAGAGAAGCTGGTATGTATATATACTGAGCTGTAGTTGAAGAAAATCCAGTTCAGCAAATAAGAAAAGAAAAACCCTATTAGCTAAATTAGGGAAATTAAAATACAAATAAAAGGATTTTTAGTTAAGGCTAAAAGATCATCTTTTGGTTTATTTGAGCCAAATTTACACAGTGTCATCCTGATATATATACTGTATATATATATATATATATATATATATTTAGGCAGGAACATATTAAAGTTACTCATAGATAGGGAGGTAGATTTTTTTCTTTTTATTTAAATTCTGTACAGAGAGAAGGCCAAGAAGATAACAGAAGAAAAGAAACAAGAGAGCGTGAACAGATAAGCGAGAAAAAAAAGAAAGATTTAATGGACACTGGGACCTTAAAACACATTTAAAGAAAACAACAACATACACATACAGTACGTACCTGACAGGGGGGTCCTTTTTTTTAAGGCGCGCTAAATGCTAAGGCATCCATTATATTCTATAGGCGCCTTAGCATTTAGCGCAAGCAAAATCAGCGCAGCTTAATAAAAGGACCCCAGGATCTTCAAAGTCATTCTGGAAAGAGGTCCTGGATAAGAAAAGTAAACACATTACAGAAAAAAAACCCCAAATTCTGAATGTTAACATTTGAGAACATTCAGGGCTCCTTTTACGAAGCCGCGGTAGCGGTTTAACACGCATAATAGCGCATGCTAAACCGCCGTCCGCACTAGCCGCTACCGCCTTCTCTTGAGCAGGCGGTAGTTTTTTGGCTAGCGCGGGGGTTAGCGCGTGATGAAAAGTCTCGCGCGCTGAAGCTGCTACCGTGGCTTCGTAAAAGGAGCCCTTAAATTCAAGTAAATTTTTGAAATACTTACCTTATACTTTTGTTCTACATCTGAAAAGAACATTAATTGTAATTCACATATGCAGGGGCTGTTACTGAAAGACAGAAGTAGTATATATGGGTATTTATAAGGAGTAACTGGATCCAATAATAGGATTAGTATAGTCAACACAGAGTTGTTATTTTAGAATGATTTTAAAACTAGATTTTAACCTTTTTGAACTATTTTGAACATTTTAATAAGATTTTATGTATTTTAAAATTGGTTTTAATTTACATTTGGTGCAATAAATTTTTTTAAAATATTTCTTTATTCATTTTAAAGCTATAAGTAAGTGCAAAATAAAATACAATCATATAATTCTATAAAAGCACTTAAATACAATTATAATCTATGACAAGAAGATTATCCCCCCACCCCTAATTATATCTAAGAACTATACTCAAATTGAGAATTGAAAAATACATTCCAATCCACCCACCCTGGACGTGTATGACCAAAGGGCATAATCAGCAATCACTCTTTACAAAATTTTGTCAATGGCTCCCAAATCTTCAGAAACTTCTTATAATATCCCTGATATATGGCCATATTACGTTCCATCTTAAAAACATGACAGAGAGACAGACTCCCACCAAAATAAATTTCAACTTTTGCTTAAGCTCAGTGTTTTCCCATCTTTACACTGCATTACAATTGAAAATCATATAACACCATAATTGATTCTCTATAACAATTTTAATTCACACTAGTTTTTTTCCCTTTGGATTAGTAACAGGTCATCCAAATGTGGTTAGTTTCTTTTTGTTCACTCTCACCATGGAGCAGAGATTAGGTCTGAGGTATCTTGTCTGAAGTATACTACAGAATTGATAAAGTAAAACCCAGTACTCTCTTTCAGAAGTGTGGGGTAGCAGAAAGCTACCGTAATCAAAAATATATTTAGTCCAATAAAAATGTTTCCCCTTTATCTTTAATGTTTACGTTTATCTTTATTTCCCCTTTATCTTTAAACAACCCCCCCAAAAAAAAAACCAAAAAAAACAACAACACTGGCTTGCTTATTTATAATCCGTCTTTTTCAAGGCGAAGTACAACAGCACACACATAATAGTTATTCACAGACATTTAGAAAAAACAAAAAAAACTTACGTGGTCCTCTCCCAACTGGTAGCAGGAGAGCATGGGCCTTCCTCTCCTCCTTCATAGTAGGGCAGGTGACAGCTCTTCTGCCTGGTTCCATGATATTTTATAGGTGGGAAGGTTAGGATAGGGGTAAAAGCCGAGGCAAATTTCTGTTTAGTTCTGTTCAGTGTGTGGCGCAGTGGTTAAAGCTGCAGCACCCTGAGGTTGTGGGTTCAAACCCATGCTGCTCCTAGTGACCTAATCCCCCAGATACATTAGATAGATTGTGAGCCCACTGCAACAGACAGAGAAAAAACACTTGACTACCTGAATAAATTCATGCAAAACTGTTCAGAGCTCCTTTGAGAGAACAGTATAGAAAATTGAATGGATAAGGGCCTGGGATAGGCACGTGAGATCTCTCGGAGAGAGAAAGAGATAATGGTTACTGTGGATGGGCAGACTAGATGGGCCATTTGGCCTTTATCTGCCATCATGTTTCTATGTTAATTAATAGGAGTATGCAGCCCCAAAATGTTTATTTCATATTGTTTCCCATTGTTTTGTGTGGCATTTTTTTTTCCTATTTTACCCCCCTTTTACAAAAATGTAGTGCAGTTTTTAGCACCGGTAACAGCTCAGATGCTCATAAGAATTTTATGAGCGTCGGAGCGGTTTCCGCTGCAGCTGGTGCTAAAAACCGCGCTACACTTTTGTAAAAGGGGGGTTATTTTGTTACAGAAATAATATCATTAAGGGCTCCTTTTACAAAGGTGCGCTAGCGGTTTTAGCGCACGCGCAAAATTACCGCGCGCTAGCAAAATTATTACCGCCTGCTTAAAAGGAGGCAGTAGCGGCTAGCGCGCGTGGCAATTTAGCGTGCGCTGTTCCGCGTGTTAAGGCCCTAGCGCACCTTTGTAAAAGGAGCCCTAAGAGTACGCACTCTTTCCTGATAGTTCAGTTATGCACACATTATTCTCACATGCATTTGTTTGCACATGTGTGTAGTATCAGGGGTGAGTCCTCTTTGCAAATAGTGTGCACTCTGATAAAAATCATATATTCTTTTGGAAGAGAGTTCACTATTAATGAGACACCCCTCTCCCAAAAAAACATTTTTTGGGGAAAACCCGTCATGAAACAATACAGTCATGTGAAAAAAATTAGGATAACCCTTGAAATATTCAGTTCTTTCTTAAGAAATGTTCACATATTGATTTCAAATATTTTTTTTTTTTTTACTTATCTCTGGAAAGGAAAGTGATGTAATTGCAGGTAAACAACAAAAAGTTTCCTTGATTTACTCATGAAACAAAAGATATCCACAAAAATGTGTATTCTAACTGAGGAATAAATTAGGACACCCCCATATATCCTCCCACTTAAAAAGGTTCAAATCACACACAGGTGTATCATGATTAGAACATCGTTACTCATCGTTGAAGGAGGTTTGCTCTTCTTAAACCTCAGACATTTAAGGGCTTCTTTTACGAAGCCGCATTAGCGGTTTAACGCGCGTAATAGCACGTGCTAAACTGCCGGCCGCGCTAGACACTAATGCTAGCATTGAGTTGGCGTTGGTTCTAGCCGTGTAGCGCGGGTTTAGTGCACGCTAAAAAGCTGCGGGTGCTAAAACCACTAACGCGGCTTCGTAAAAGGAGCCCTTAGTTTGGTGTGCTCTTGACTGCTGTGTTGACCATGGTGGGATCAAAAGAGCTGTCGAGGCCTTCAGAAAGACAATTGTAGTAGCTTATAAGTCCAGTAAGGGATTTAAAAAGATCTCTAAAGAATTTGACATTAGCCATTCCACGGTCTGGAAAATAGTGTACAAGTGGAGGACTTTCCAAACAACTGCCAACATGTCCAGGTCTGGCCGTCTAAGCAAGTTGACCCCCCCCCCGAGCAGTCTGCAAGATGCTAAAAGAAATCTCCAAAAACCCTGAAATGTCATCATGGGACCTGCAGCAGGCTCTTGCTACTGTTGATGTGAAAGTGCATGCCTCTACAATCAGGAAGAGACTGCACAAATTTCACTTGCATGGAGGTGTGCAAGGAGGAGACTTTTGCTCTCTAAGAGAAACATTAAGGCCAGACTGAAGTTTGCCAGAGAGAATGTAGGCAAACCCCAGGACTTCTGGAATAGTGTTCTATGGACAGATGAGTCTAAAATTGAATTATTTGGACACCAGAAAAGAGGACATGTTTGGTATACACCAAATACAGCATTCCAGGAAAAGAACCTCATACCAACTGTGAAGCATGGAAGTGGAAGTATCATGGTTTGGGGATGCTTTGCTGCAGCAAGACCTGGCCAGCTCACCATCATAGAATCCACCATGAATTCTACCATGTATCAGAGGGTACTTGAGGAACATGTGAGACCATCTGTAAGAAAATTAGAGCTGAAGCAGAACTGGATCCTGCAACATGACAATGACCCAAAACATACCAGTAAATCCACCAAGGACTGGCTGAAAACTAAGAAATGGAGAGTCCTGGAGTGGCCGAGTCAAAGCCATTGAGATGCTATGGGATGATTTGAAACTGGCTGTACATGCAAGAAACCCCTCAAACATCTCACAGCTGAAAGAATTCTGCACTGAGGAGTGGGCCAAACTTTCCTCAGGCCGATGTCGGAGACTGGTAGATGGCTACAAGAAGCGTCTCACTGCAGTTATTTCAGCCAAAGGGGGTAACACTAGCTATTAGGGTGTAGGGTGTCCTAATTTATTCCTCAGAATGCACATTTTTGTGGATATCTTTTGTTTCATGAGTAAATCAAGGAAAAGTTTTTGTTGTTTACCTGCAATTACATCATGTTCTTTTCCAGAGATAAATAAAAAAAGATTTTACATCGATATGTGAACATTTTTTAAGAAGAACTGAATATTTCATGGAGTGCCCTAATTTTCACATGACTGTATGTTGTTTCAAGTGAATGCACATGCTTACTCTTCAGCAGACAGAAGAGTAGACAAATGACAGACTGTTTCTTGCAGCATTTCATAGCTGCAAAAATGTTAGTCTTTCTCCTTCCCCTACTTCCTCTTTAAATGGAATGTTCATAAGAAAGGTGAATTTACTGGTGGAGAAAATTTCTTTCAGCAAAACAACAAAAGATTGTGGAACAGAAGATCAGATATACCAGTTCGTAATTTAATAAGCATCCATATAACTTTAAAACAATAATAAAAACAATTCACAAATGGCGTACACAGTCACTGCTGCTGCTACTTTAGGACACCCGGAGGTCAGGAGTCTTTTTTGAAGAAAGTGAATCGATTTGAATCGGGCAGCACTAATGTGCACCACCACTTATTCTTGTTTATTTAAATAAATATTTTTTCTAAATCTTTTCTTTTTCCTTCTTTTAGGACCCTATAAGACCCCTGAGGAAGGCATTTTTATTTTGTCAAAACATAGCCTGTGTTGGGTCATTTTTATTGTACACATTATTTGGTTTCTGTCTTGTGGGTCACTTGTGACTGTATACACCCTTTGTGGTAGGCTAGTCCCAGGCCTGCGAGTTCTCTCATTGGGTGTATCAGGCATGTGTCGATGGATGGTGGGCCGGGTTTCACTTTTCTCAATACTGTAGTTTCTTCACCTGGTTCTCTGCGATTGGTTCAAACTCTTCCATTGTGTCTCCTGTTGTTATTTCTGTATCCTCTTACTTTTCTCTGGGAAGAAGTTGCTAAATTGTGTACTAGTTATGGAGCATTTGCTGGTGATTTCTTTTTGTTTTTTACGCCCAGTAAACTACTTGCTATAGGGCTAGATTCACTAAGCGATCGTGTACCGATCGGTTTGCGACCCGATTTTACTCTGGCCTGATTCACTTACCTCTAAGCCGATCCAATTCCGATCCGCACATGCAAATGAGGGGAACGGCATATAAAGTAGGCAGGAACGCGATTCACAAAACAAATTTTGCAAACTGACTGGGCTGGCCGATCAACCCAAGAAACGACTGCTGGGGACCAGTTGTAAACGTCCTTTCCGACTCTCCAGCTCCATTGCTGCCCTGCTCTCTGCTGCTGAATCTCCCTTGCCTGCCGCCCTGATCTCCCCCGAATCTCTCCTGCCTGCCGCCCTGCTCTCCCCGAATCACCGCCCTACTCTCCCCTGAATCGCTATCCTCCTCTCCCCCAAATCTCTCCTGCCTGCCGCCCCGAATCTCTCCTGCCCTTCCCCGCACAGCGAGCCTGTGGTTTTAACCCGTGGGTTTAAGTGAATTAAAACTACGGGCTCACAAAGAAGTTGAGAAAAAAAAGTTTTTAAAAAACAGATTGCTGCTGCCGCTGGGGATGAAGTCGGGCCACTCCCAAAAAAAACAAACAAAAAAATGCAGCAAAAGAACACGAATGCATGTGCAGACCATCTACAGGGAAAGCAGATGGTCTGCGCATGCTTCTGGATCACACACTAGTGATCCGTGTCGGCACATAGGGGCGTTCCTCCAATCGCCCCCATTTGAATATTGAGGCTTGAAGAATCCATCGGACCTGCCCGGATCGGACACGGATCGGTCATGATTGGGTAGGTTAGTGAATCTAGCCCATAGTGTTTTTGTGGAGTTCTGGGCTTGGAGGATCTTTTTTGAGAGGAATTCTTTCTTATCTTTTCTTATCTTCTTGATGTGGATTCTGTTGGCTCTAATCCAGGTTTTTCTAGCTTCCTCATCCTCCTCAGATTTCCTCCATTTCCTTTTGAGGAGTCTTGTCTCTTTTTTTAACTTCATGATTTCTTTTGATGGGATGAACCCATCTTTCCTTTTGTTTAGTATTTTTGACTTTTAATGGGGCTACCTCATTTAGACTTCGGTCCAGTGAGGTCAGTGGTCTCTGTTTTTGCTTCTCTAAGGTGTGTCTCCAGTCTGATTTTGAATTTGGTGTTTGTCTGTGTATCCTCTCCCTGTCTGAGAACTTTGATGAGGAACTAAGGTTTAGCTGTAATTATGATTTATGTTCCATGTATTCCTTGTTTGCTGGTTTTCTCTTCCCCCCTTCTGTTCCCACAGCTAATCACATTCTCTTTTGATCTCACTATTCAGTTAAACTGGTGCCTGCTGTAAGATAAGTGGGCTGCTCTGTTTACAACTTGATCTTATCACTTAGGCTAGCAAAGTCTGACTCAGCAGTCATTGTTCTAACCTGCATTATTTGCCAAACTAGTGGAGTCCAGTTCTGCCTTGCTTTTAGGATGAGATCATACCAGCCTGCTTTTTGTATTTCAACAGTGCATACACACAAGCTTCAACTGCCACTTAGTCAGATGTTTGTTTCTTTTCAAATTGCCTAATTTTAGCAGAAAATGTATTTGATTTCACGTCAAAAGTTGTCTTTATAATACATGAAAATAAAAAACCCCAGCTGTGCCAAGTGCAAGTTCTGTGCCAGGTATAAATCGGAGATGTTAATCACTGATTATAAAGTTTGAATAAGTGTCTGGGACAAGGCTACTATGGGCTAGATTCACTAGGCCCACCGATCAAGTTCAGACCACTTTGCGACTCCTTTGCGACCCGGTTTCCCTCCGACCCGATTCACTAACCTGTGTCCCGATCATCCTCTGATCCACGCATGCAAATGAGAGGAAATGGCATTCAAATGTAGGCAGGCAGCAATTCACTATACTTTGCCAGGAACACCGATCCAAAAAGAAGCGACTTTCCTGCTGTCTGCCGACTTCTCTTGCCTTTCTCCTACCTTGCCGCCCGACTTCTCCTGCTTTCTGCCCCGACTTGCCGCCCTGCTCTCTGTCCTGAATCTCCACCCTACTCTTGCCCCGAAATCCAAACTTCCTCCTGCTCTCTGCCACCCAGACTGACTCTCTCTGCCCCCGACTCCCCTGCTCACACTGCCCTGGCCTGGCCAGGTTTAAAGCAGGTAAAAATCACGGGCTCACTGGGTTCGTTAAAAAGACAACAGTGTCAATTCTGTCAATGATGCCGCCACCTGCCCAGTTGGTGAACAAGAATCATGTTACTGTCTTGAAAATATTCACTGGTATGTACCAAGGTCACTTTGATTGGAAGACTCTTGTAAGTTGGTTGTGCCTCTGCCAAGGTTTAGGACCACTCTGTTGGAGTATAAATGCGCCAGAAGAGTTACACTACAGCAGGCCCAATTGAATGGAGCAGACTGCTAGTTGAATGAGCCCCGGTTGCTTTTCCAATAGCAAATATGCCAAACCCACCAGCTCCTTCAACTGCTTGTTATAAAAGTAAAAAAAAAGAATGATCCCGGCGGTCAGTTGGGGGCGTGATTCCGATCGCCCTCATTTGCATGAGGGCGATTCGTGAATCAGCCCCCGGACATGGATCCCTCACGGATCTAGGCCTTTTGACTGGTTGTGGTATCTATTTAAGGATATCAACCAGAGCCATTTAGGCTCAGAAGGTGAGCAAATATTCTAGTTAATTGAAGCTGTCATCAGAGAACATACTAGGTCATTACCTGTGGTCGATCTAGCCCAGAATCCTGTTTCCACAGTGGCCAATCCGGGTCACAGGTACCTGGCAGAAACCCAAATAGTAGCAACATTCTGTGCTACCAATCCCAGGGTAAGCAGTGGCTACCCCCATGTGAAGATACCACACTGACCACTGATATCCAGCAGGGGCATAGCTATGGGTGGACCTGGGTGGGCCAGTCTCTATGACCACCAGTGTGTGCCAGTCTGTGCTCTGCACAGTTGCATTCAGCCACATGCAGTCATGCAAGGCAGCCTTCAAGCCCAGCAATCAAGCAGCACAGTAGCCCTCCTGCCTATTTAGAACTGAGAATCGGTCAGGAATTGGGTATCAGGGCAGGGACCTTCTCTGGTGGCTGATGCACATACCTCTGCAAGCTACTACTATTTATTATTTCTATAGCGCTGAAAGGTGTAGGCAGCGCTGTACATTTTAACATACAATAGACAGTCCCTGCTCAGAAGAGCTTACAATCTAATTTAGTGGGTATAGGTATCTGCAGGCTGGTTCTGCTGCTCCTCCTGTGGTCCTGTGCTCCTCCTCACCAGAAGACACCTGCCCAATGACCCTACAGGTCGTTCGCACCAGTCTGCCATGGCTTGGGCTACCCTCCGGCTTCCATATCCTCAGTAGATCAGTGAGTCTTAGGACCCCACCAAATAAAACCTGCAGGGAGTTGATTGATTCAGAAGAAATCTGGGCACTCAGCAGCCTCACTGCCCCGTGGCCAGCACTCTGGAGTACCACCATGAACACACTTCACAATGATCAAGGCTTAATGGAGGGAAGCAGAAGCTCAAGCCCAGGAAAAAAAGACAAAAAAAGGTTTTGTGTAAATCTGGGTGAGGGTGAACTCTGCAATGCCTAGGAACACTTAAAAGTTATATTTTATTCATTTTGGTGGGTTTTTGGGTAGGGATGGATGCTGCAATGCACAGGAAAAAAGAGATTTTTATTTCATATTGGGATTCTGGATGGGGGTGGGCTCTATTGTACCCAGGATGTAAAAAAAAAGTTATTTATTTAATGCTGGTGTGCTTTTGGGTAGGGATGGTTAAGGAAGGGCAGTACTGATGCCAGACTATGGGTGATGGGGTAGGGCAGGGCTAAAGCTAGGCTACGGGAATGGACGGGGGTAAGGAAGGGAAAAGACTTCAAGGTATTTATTTACCTGTTTTATGAGTACAGCTTAATCAGGTATTTACATTTGCTATACAGTCTGGTCTCGTTGTTCAGGGTAGTATGGTTCCAAAAATTGTGAATAACGAAATGATAAGTCTTTGGGAAAATAGAGGTTAGGTTCCTACATGGGACAAATACCTATAGATGCTTGTAATTCAATCTCTAGACCAGGGATGTCAAACTCAATCACACAAAGGGACAAAATCTAAAACACAGGCTAAGTCATGGGCCAAATTTTTTAGTAAGATACTTAAGGCCTCTTCTATCAAACTGTGCTAGCAGGTTGTAGCGCGATGAGCCATGCTGAATGGCCCGCTGAATGAGCGGCGGGAGCTGTGCGGGCCATTCAGCGCGGCTCTTTGCACAAAAAACTGCAGAGGATCGCCAGTGCTGGAGTGATTCCACCAGGCTGCCGTCGGCCTCCGCAGCACGTTCCCGCCCCTCCTTTGATGTACGGGACCGCGGCAGAGGGAACATGCTCAGGAGGCCGACGGCAGCCTGCTAGGATCGCTACAGCACCAGCAGTCCTGGATATTTTCTTACGGGCCAAATCTAATTACACGGCGGGCCACAGTTTGACACCCCTGCTTTAGACACTCGGGGGCTATATCTAGAAGCAAACAGACCACAAAGTGAAAATGAAAGCAGGTCCACGAATACACGGACACAGCTGCACAAGTGGGGAATATCGGTCACAATGGATGCAACTGCAGATATGCAAAATCGAGCATTGGGAGCGTGCAAATAACAAAAACAGACATATGTACCATTGCTTTAATTATTTTTTAGGATATTATGACGTAAGTTGAGATGTTTGCCATTATGGTGTCAGGTCAAAAGCGCGCCGGGACAAAGGCACGCCCAGACAATTGAGCGCAGCGCGTGCCGCCGCGCCACTCTAAATTACAGTTTTTAGGGGCTCCGACGGGGGGTTTGTTGGGGAACCCCCCCACTTTATTTAATAGACATCGCGCCGCGTTGTGGGGGGTTGTAACCCCCCACATTTTACTGAAAACTTCACTTTTTCCCTGTATTTAGGGAAAAAGTTCAGTTTACAGTAAAATGTGGAGGGTTACAACCCCCCAAACCCCCCATAACGCCGGCACGATGTCTATTAAGTAAACTGGGGGGGTTCCCCAACAAAACCCCCCGTCGGAGCCTCTAAAAACTGTAATTTAGAGCGGTGTGGCGGCGCGCGCTGCGCTCAATTGTCAGCGCGCGCTTTTGTCTTTCGCGCCGTTGTCTATGAACCGCCATTATAATAGACTTATGTCTGCTCATGTTTAAGTTATGGGATAATGTAGCTATATTTAAACATATCTGTGTTTCTGTTAAGTATGTATGTGGTTTACGTTGATGCAGGACAGCTGTTGGGCAGACTATTTACTTAAAAAAAAAAGGTAGGTATTCTACGATATCCAAGATGGAAAACAAAAGAAAAGCAGTCTTTATTAACTGTTAAAAACTTCCAGGTGTCAAGCAATTTGCCTGACATGGCCATGTTTGACTGAGGCGAAGAAACTGTTTGGATCAGTTTTGGTCGAACCTCTGACACAACCATCTGATGAAACACAGCCAAGTCAGCCAACACTGTTTGACACTTGGGATTTTTAAGAATTAATAAAGACTGCTTTCTTAAGTCTGCTTTTCTTTTAGCTTCAGACTGTTTGCTTAGAAGTCCATCATTAAATGCACGCTAAGGAATTATTTAGTAGTATCCCATGAAATACTACTTGTATCTATATACTGTAGTTCCCACCCATATTATCTCTGGATCCACCCAAAATGTCAGATCTGGCTATGCCACTGGTATCCAGGGAGTACTATAAAGGTTATCAAATTGGCTGTAGTTAGGGTAATAGACTCATAAGTTGACATAAGCTTCACTTGAGTTGAAACCAGTGCTCTGAGCACTTCAGCACAGAGCCAGAGAGAGTTGAAAGAAAAAATTAGCAGAAGCACCAAAGCACTGGTGCATTTTTATTTTGTATGACTTTAGAAAATGTGGAGCCTCCTGCATCAACTTAAAGTTACCAAATCCGGAGAAAATCTGGAGATGAGCAATGCTTCCTGAGCACACGTCATGCTACACCAGTCTCCAAAATGTAGTCTGAAACATTCAATCTTGACCTCTTTAGAGTTCTATAAGGCAGACACTTTGAAACCAACCTTAGTGCTGTCATTAACATTCTTCAAATTGAAATTGACCACTGGTATCCAGCAGGGGCGTAGCTATGGTAGGCCTGTGCAGAGTGTCTATGACCACCAGTTGGTGCCTGTCTGCACTCTGCACAGTCGCATTCCGCCATGTTCAGTCTTGCAAGGCAGCCTTTGAGTATAGCAATTAAGCAGCACACTGAATTAATTTCTTGATATGCCAGTCATGTTAGGACATGCTTTGAGCATTTCAGTTCCTCTTGTTAAGTCAATAAACACCTTCTTACTACCCTCCCGTTCAGTGCAGAACATGTTGGTACCAACCCAGATCTAGCACTGCATGCCAGACTTGGCCCTCTGTGTGTTGCATTGAAGTTGAACTGGTTGCAATAGAGAATCATGCTTCCTTGCTCCTCAGTATTACTTGGTATTGGTACCCAAGGAGGTTAGTGTTAGGCCACAGGGCTATTTGACTGGAGCTGGTTATTTCCAAGGCATTACTATTTTTTGGGTTGGGTTGGTTTTTTTAGTAATAGTCCCTAAATTCTTCTCTGTTGCGGAATACGCAGAAGTCATTTCACATATGTTTATTATACACTTGATATACTGCCTAATCTGGGCAAAGCAGGTCAAGGTGGTTAAGCAGCAGTTCCACAGAATATCTTTCCTTCCCTGATGGCTTCTAGAGGAAGGGCAAGGCCAATGCCGTCCCTTTTAAATTTCAGATCAAAGGTGAACCCTGGGACCTTTTCACAATCTTTTTTTTTTTTTTTTTTTTAATAAATCTTTATTGATTTTCAAATAATAACAGTGCAATACATATGAATCTGAACGTATAACAAATCAAGAAAAGCACTTTGAACCTACAAATATTCAAAAGTAATCTTTCCCCCACCCCCTTTACTTAATCAATAATATAAATGCAATTATTCTTCCAATAACCCACCCTTATCTAAAGTAGTAATACATTCCCACCCTGGATATGTAAGGAAATCAGACAAAAATTAAAGAGAAATGACAACTATAAAGATTGTCTTTAGAAAGTTGGTGGCAGTACACATTCACTTTCTCTCACAGGATTTGTGGAAGGGGTTAGACAATGTCTGCCGTGCTATCTTTTACCATACTATGTCTGAGAGGGTGGTGCAGTGGTTAGAGATGCATCCTCAGCACCCCGAAATTGTGGGTTCAAACTCACGCTGCTCCTTGTGACCCTGGGCAAATCACTTAATCCCCCCATTGCCCCAGCCACATTAGATAGATTGTGAGCCGACCAAGACAGGCAGGGAAAAATGCTTGAGTCCCTGAATAAATTAATGTAAACCATTCTGAACTCCCCTGGGGAAATGATATAGAAAATTAAATGAAAGAATGAATAAATAAATAAAGATAGCAATGCAAACAACAATATTAGCAATACACTTCTCCCTCCGTATCCACGGGGGTTAGGGGCAGAGCTGGCCTGCGAATAATATTTGAGCCAGCTCTGACCCCCCCCCCCCCGCTTCCTCCCACGGCATCCCTTAAGCCTTACCTGGTGGTCTAGCGGATTTTCGGGGCAGGAGCGATCTTCCTACGCTCCTGCCTCGTGCAGATCACTCATAGGAAATGGCTGCCGTGAGCTCCCGTCGTAGTCTCGAGAAAGTACGAGAGCTCACGGCAGCCATGATCTGCATGGGGCAGGAGCGTAGGAAGATCACTCCTTTGACATGATTCCTCATAGGGGGTTCTTGAACAAACTTGACTGGCTGAAGTTAAGACCCAAAGTGGTGAACTGGATTAGAAACTGGTTGACAAACAGATGTTAGAGGGTGATGGGTAATGGAATAGACTCAGAGGAAGAAAAGGTAAGTAGTAGAGTGCCTCAAGAATACTGGAGCTGATTCTGTTCAATATATTTGTGAGCGATATTGCCGAAGGGTTAGAAGGAAAGGTTTGCCTTTTTAGAAACATAGAGGCAGATAAAGGCCAAATGGCCCATCTAGTCTGTCCATCCACAACATCCACTGTTTTCTCCTGTCCCATGCTTCCTTGAATTCAGACACAGTCTGTCTCCACACCTCTACCACCCTTTGTATAAAAAAAGTATTTCTTTAGATTATTCCTGAGTCTATCGACTCTTATTCATCTTAAGCTTTCTCATTGCGGAACTTCTTTTCAAATGGAGACCCACCTCAGACTGCATAAGCTGGTGATTCACAAGGCCATGCATTGGGGCTGCAAAAAAACCTGAGGGTACGGTACAGTTTAGGGGGTGAAGAACTTTTGTGCATTAAAGAGGAGTGAGACTTAGGTGTGATAGTATGTGATGATCTTAAGGTGGCTAAACAGGTTGAAAAGGTGACAGCGAAAGCTAGAAGGATGCTAGGATGCATAGGGAGAGGTATGGCCAGTAGGAAAAAGGAGGTATTGATGCCCCTGTATAAGACTGTGGTGAGACCTCATTTAGAATTTTGTGTACAATTCTGGAGACCACACCTTCAAAAAGATATAGAAAGAATGGAGTCGATTCAGAGGAAGGCTATTAAAATGGTGTGTGGTCTTCGTGATAAGGCAAGGCGTATGGGGACAGACTTAAAGATCTCAATCTGTATACTTTGGAGGAAAGGCAGGAGAGAGGAGATATGAAAGAGACGTTTAAATACCTATGTAATGTAAATGTGCATGAGTCAAGTCTCTTTCATTTGAAATGAAACTGCAATGAGAGGGCATAGGATGAAGTTAAGAGGTGATAGGTTTCGGAGTAAACTGAGGAAATACTTTTTTTTTTTTACAGAAAGGGTGGTAGATGTGTGGAACAGTCTCCCGGAAGAGGTGGTGGAAACAGAGACTGTGTCTGAATTCAAGAGGGCCTGGGATAGGCACGTGGGATCTCTCGGAGAGAAAGAGATAATGGTTACTGCGGATGGGCAGACTAGATGGGCCATTTGGCCTTTATCTGCCGGCATGTTTCTAGACAACCCCAAAGCTGGGACAGTCTAGTCAACATTAGGCATATTAAAATCACCTATTAGTAGTACTTCCCCTTTCCTAGCTATGTTGTGAACATCTTCAATTAAATCTTTGTCTGTTTCTTCCCACTGTGAAGGAGACCTACTGTATATATCACACTAACATAAATGCATTTTCTATTCCCTCTTTCCAAATTAACCCACAGTGCTCTGTTAAGGTATCTTAATAGAAAAACCCAGCAGAGTGGCAGTGATGCTGCAGTTCAGCTAGAGATACTGCCTTTCTGCTATTGTTTTTTAAATATATATTTAAGATTGCTATTGGATTGGTGAACTGTTTTTCTACCTGCATTCTTTTAATCTAATTTCAGACATTGCATTATAAGTGCGGGGGGGAAAGAAAAAAATCCTCGGTTTATATTCGAGTCAACTTTTTTCCTCTCTTTTTGGAGGGGAAAAAGGATTACCCAGGTTTATATTCAGGTCAGTTTATATTTACGTATATATGGTAGGATATAAATGAGCAAACTTTCACCATGTGAATCCTGCAGAGGATAGGCTGGAGTGAGCTTCAACGATAACTCCAGTAGCTGAAACCTAAGGACAGTACTAGTTGGATTTCTAAGGTCTATGGCCCACAAATAACAAAGAAAAAAAAAACATTTTAATTTAATGATGAAATTGTAATGCATGTATTACAGAGCAGACTAGATGGACCGTTCAGGTCTTTATCTGCTGTCATTTACTTTGTTACTATTCAGGAATGTGTAGTCAGTATTTGTGTCCACTGTAGACAACATTTCTGGGGTATGGGGAGGAGGGAGACCAAGGTTTTTCACAAACAATCGGGCCACTATAACATTGGAACAGTTATGCTCTCGCTAGAGTACAGAATGGAAATGCTGACAAATTACTGCCAAGAGGATCTTGGTTTTCTTCTCAGCAACACAGTGTTTCTTTAGTAGCTTTCTTCATTGTTGGGAACCAGAGCAGTTAAACCAGTTCTACCACAGGAAAGAGAGTGGGAATGTTGTTCCAGGGTTTTCCTGGTCCTGACAAAAAAAAAAAAAAAAGACTCCTCCATCCCATGCTAAACCTCGGGGCCACCAAAGAGTTTATAATGAAGGAAAAGTCTAAGGAAACCATCTTGGATATGTTAATCCATTTTAATAGAGTGGGGATGCACGTGTATCCTTATTTGGCAGGGTTGTGGAGTTGAAGTCAGAAGCAATTTTGGATGGAGTCAGATTTGTTAAAAATGTTCCAACTCTAGTTTCAAAATAAAAATGTACATTATAATATGTGGTAAGTTTATCATTTTACACTTACATATATGTAATCTTTGTTCAGGACTTAAACTACTGGTAAATATGTTATACAGTGGTTCCCAAAATGTCTTGGTTCATGGCATCTCTAGGCCACACATTTCCTCTCGGTTCTACCCTAAGCCACACGTTTCCTCTCGTATCCCCCTCCCCCTCAGCCCCAATGACATTGAGTCCTACTTTTACTGTTGGGGATGCCCAAGCCCCCTACCATCTGAAGAGATTCACTGCCTGGGGCCCAAGCTCCATGCTGCCTGAGTAGCTTGTTGCTTTTAGAGCAGTAATAATATGAGCCCTCTTGCTACACTGTTGAAATTTTGTTATTTCTTGCCACATTGCTTATGAAAATAAGTATATGCGTGTTTTATAAGACGTCGCATTAAAAGATAGGAAAGGTGGGACAGGCATATGTGATTAAAAACATGGTTTCAGGATGTGGACTTGGAATAATATATAAATTATAAGAGGTCTTATGAACTGACCCTCTGTAAGTATGATACACCTGTCTCTGGTGTAGTTAATTGTTTAGAAAAGTATACATTGAACAGAATTGACAAAAACAATATCAATAAGTAGTTCTTTTGAAGATGAAGGTTTTGTGTAACTACGGTTAATCATGTGAAGAGATATATACAAAAATATTTTTCTTCCTTAAACCATTGATTCTTACCCCACAATTCTATACAATATCTACATTTGGGTAGGAGTTTTTTTTTTTTCTAAAGCCCCTTTCTCTATATTTCAGCCACTGATGCTGGCATGTCTGGTTCAAAGCGAACTGAGCATGTGTGAGAGTGTCTGCATCAGTAGCTGAAGCATGCCACTGACTTCCTTGCTGCCCAGGCAGCATGGAGCTGAGACCTTAAGCAGCAGACCTCTTTTTTTTTTTTTTAATAATCTTTATTAATTTTCAAAACTAATACAAAATTCCATGAAGTATACAAACATTAATCATCAACATAAGCACTCAAATTCCATCAATATCATTATAGAAGAAAAATATCCCTCCCTTTCCTTTCAGCAATTCAGTCAAGAAATAAACCAAAAAAATATCCCTCCACCCACCCATCCCGTCCTGGATATATATAAAAATAAGCAGTAAATTAAATAAAGACAATTATGTTGAATCAACGGCCCCCACACCAATTTAAATACTTTGCTATGTCCCAACGTATCCACATTCATCTTTTCATATTTGTAACCTAAACATAAACTGGTCCACCAAAACGAGCATCTCTGCCAGCCAGCCACAATTTTGAATGGGGGGGTTGTCTTAAAATATGTTGCAGCTCCCCTGTGAGATTACTGCAGTGCACCATTTGGGAACCGCTGAGGTTATATTTATCTGTATGTTAGAGCCAGAGCAAAAAATGTACACTTCTCCCTCCGTATTCGAGGGAGATGCAGGCGGACCATAGGCGCGAATATGGAAAAACCGGGAATAACTTTTTATATGTTATTCGCGGTTTTTAGAAAACATCGTCGTTTTTATTATTGGATCCGCAAATAACTTTTCTACTGTTATTCGCGGTTTTTGAAATAAGCCACTATTACTACTATTGAAATTCGCAAATTTTTATTATACAACAATACCTGTATAGTCATAATCTCAGGGCAAAAAAAAAGTTCAATACTGAGAGTTCAATTCAGTACTGAGAGTTCAATACTGGAATACCTGTATTATACTGTACTGTATACAGTACAGTACTAAACAATACTCAGGCAGTGTCTTCATCCTCATCGTCCTGTAGAAGTATTGCAGGAGGAGGAGACAAAGAGGATAAGTGAGTACCAGGGGCCTCCTCATGCAGTGGAAGAGAATTTAGGGCTAATAGCTGCCAAGCAGCGATGCCCAGTGATTTTCGCAATGCATGCTGGGAAGAAGCTTTTCTCTCTATGGATGCTGGGAAGCAGCATTTTTCTCAGTGCACACTGGGAAGCAGGGAAGCAGCGATTTTGTGGGGAAAAGCATGGAAGCAGCGAATTTCAGAGTGAATGGTAAGCGATAAACTTTTTTAGCGGTACAGTAAAAAGAAAAATAACTTTGATGATGATGTAATTTTGAGGGGCGGAGTCATCAGCCGAAAAATCGCAAATAAGCGAATCCGCAGATACGGAAACCGCGGATACGGAGGGAGAAGTGTAAAGCCTAGAATTGGTAGAAATTGAACTGGAGTTGGCAGTAGAAAAATAGAGGCATTAAAGTCAAAGACTGTGTATACCCACGCCACAACCATGCCATATGAAATACTGACTGCTCAAGTGCGCATTTCAGGAGAGTGCCAAAGAATAAATGGTTGAGACAATTCCAGTTAGTTACTAGGCTTTGTAATTACCCCAAATCATATATAAGCCCGTAATCTCAATTTGGAGCTTAAAAGAATTAGAGACAAAGAGGGCCATTTTCGAGATGATATCTGTTGGTGTTTGGACATTTTATGTGTCTAAAAATTGGGTGAATAGCCATTTCATATTATTATTATTTCATAATATTTTATGACCTTTCTAGACATGTTCGCCCTTAGTGTGGCTGTTTTTTGACCATTTTTGAAAAATAGAGCATCCAAATGAAAAACGCACAAAACAAGCCATTGGAATGTCAGAGGATTCTGTATTTTTAGTAGATTGGCCACACAGACATCCCAGCAGAGTAGTGGGGCACCGCAGTCAACTTCACATAAAGTGTCCCAGGTACACATCTCACCATAACCCCCTTCAAAACTCACACTAAACCTACTGTACGCAACTGTATATCACACAGTAGTCCATATGCCTGCAGCTGTCGCCTATATGTCTGTACAGTAGGGTTTTGGTGGGCTCACACTTTCCATCACAATTGTATTAGTTAGAGTGGAATATGGGCCTGGGCCCCCTTCTCTGGAGTTCACTGCACTGACCCAACAGGCTACTCCAGACACCTGCTTGCTGCTCTACTAAGACTGGCCAAAACGTCTTCTGCTTTCATACAGACAGGTATTCACATCTTTGGGGGGTGGGAGGGGGGGTCAGTCATCACTTGGGGATTGTGAGGGGGTTATGCCCTCATGCCTCCAGTGGTCTTCTGGTCAATTTTGGCAACTTCCTGATTCTTATTCGTTATTAAAACAGGTCTATCCCCAGATGTCCAAATTGTGCTCTGGACGTTTTGCATTGACAATCAAACATTTTACAAAATGTCCAGGTCATAAGCTAAAACATGCCTCCAACACATCCCCTTGACATTTAGATGAACTACTGCCAAAGAGCATAGAAAACCATCTAGAAAATATGTTTTGAAAATGGTGATTTGAACATTTTAGCGATTAAAATGTCCAAGTGCCACTATATGCTGTTTTTTGGACATGTTTATCTTTTGAAAATCAGCTTGATAGTAACATAATATAGATGGTGACAAATAAAGACCTGTACAGGCCATCCAGTCTACCCAAGAAGATAAACTGATAGCATTAGGTATGATGTGACTCTGGCAAAAGCTTATCTCACACAAGAAAGTGTTTTGTCTGTTTAAGAATGTTTGTTATTCTCTGGGTGATGTTATTTCATAAGTTATCTTGATTGACTGTTCTAAAAACTCACCTAAATCGATACTTGGACAATCTAAAAGACAAGTCGTCCAAGTGCTGATAATTGAAATGAGTTTTAGACGTATCTAAAAACAGCTTAGGCCTTTTCAGTGCTGCTGTATGCGCAGAGCTGAAAGGGACGTTTTAGGAGGAGTGGTGAGGGCAGGACATGGGCCGACCTAGACTTAGTCGTATTGCAAGTATAACCGAAAGTTTAACCAGACTGCCTAGACAGAGCTTATACGTAGTGACTTAGGCCATCTAAAAACAGGTCTAAGTGGCAAAAAGGTATCCAAAGTGACCAGATAACCACTGCAGAGACAAAATACAGACCCACATACACTCCCCCAGTGATCACTGACCCTCCCACACTGCCATAAAAATTGGAATAAAAACATACATATCTGCCTCCAGAACATCAGCACCTGGCATAGGAAAGCCTAGTTGAGCTATACAGAGGTGGCTTAAGTGGTTTGGGGGTGGGCTAGTAAACCATAGAGAGGAGGACCCAGGTCCATTAGCCACTCTAACCACTGCATTCATGATGAAACATGTGTACCCACCAAAACTATTTTGTACTGCCATATAGGTGGTACCTGCAGCCATAAGGGCTTTAGGGGTGGTAGACAGGTGGGTCTAGTAGGTTTTGGGGGGGCTCACCACGACCTGCAAGGAAGTTATGGTGAGATGTTTTATGTGGCACCCTTTTTGTGAAGTTCACAGCAGTCTGGGCGGTCAAACGGCTGGTCGTACAAGTAGATGATTTTTGAAAAAAATAATTTGGGATGTATTTTTCAAGAATGGACTTTAGACACTGCCAACTTTGCCCCAAAATGGACTTAGACGTGTTTTTTGATTTTGCCCTTCTAGGGCTGTATTTCAAACGCAGTAAACTCTGTATTAATCATTAATCTTGATTTTAAAAATTTATCACATTGCAGCATTGCCTGCTCCTCCAAACATCTCTTCTACTCCCAACCCCTGTCCTCTGTGTAGTATGACATCTTTCTCCTATCATTGATTCAACATCCCCTCCCTACTACACACTAGTCTGCCTTTAAGTTGGTCTTTTGCTGATCCTATCTAGCAGCAGCATTGCACATATGCTACCTATAGCCTGGTCTGAAGCTTTTCTTATGACCTGTCCCACCCAGGTATTGATGAAAGCTCTACCTAAGGTAGGCAGTGAGCTCCAGCAGCCAGAGAAGAACTTGGTGCTGTTCACCACCAAGTTTGTGCCACTGCTTATGAGGGTAGAGGGGTGTAAGGGAAGAAAGAGATAGATAGATAATGGATCCCAGGAAAGAAAGAGAGATAAAGGACCTAGGGGTACAGGAGAGGAAGGGAAGGAAGAGAAAGGGAGAAATGTTGGATCTAGGGGTAGGAGGGATGGAGGGAGATTATCAGTCCTTTAGGGAAAGGAAAGGGGATGGGATTTGATATATTGCCTTTCTTGGGTACACTCAAAGCAGTTTATATAGTTTATACAGGTACTTATTTTGTACTTTTGACAATGGAGGGTTAAGTGCCTTGCCCAGAGTCTCAAGGAGTAGGAATCAAACTCAGTTCCCCTGGGTTCTCAGACAACCGCACTAACCTTTAGGTTATAGATGCTTGGAATCATAAGGAGCAGCAGCGGGAAATAAATATAATATATTAAATCTAATAAATAAAATATATTTAGTTGTGTGATTAATCACTATTAAAATTTTTAATTAAACTAAACTAAACCTTAAGTTTATATACCGTGTCCTCTCCGTGAATATAGAGCTCGGCACGGTTTACAAGAGCTTAATAAAGGGAAAGAATAGCACATAGAGTTTGGTGGACTGAGTATAGTGGGGGAGGAGAGCGTTACATTTTTGTGAAAAGACTGGTTTTCAGGTGCTTACAGAATAGTTGGAAGGAGACCTGTGTCCGCAGTAGGGTAGTAAGGTTATTCCAAAGCCCTATAATTCTGAAAAAGAGAGATTTTCCCAATTTTCCATGTAGCCCTACTATAAACCGCTTTGAGTTAATTTAAATAGAACATGCTGAGGATGTTGGATTTTGTAGCTTCACCTCACAATTTTTATTTCCATTTTATTTTGATAACTTTTACCTAGGGAATCATGTGTGTGACTGAATTGTTTGTTTTATGTAAAGCAAAATTGCTCATCTGTAACAGATGCTTTCTAAAGACAGAAGTTCACCAATTAAACATGTCCCAGTTCTCTCCTTTGCTGGTATTCATTTCTGGTCAGGGCTGTTGAGTTGAACTAGTGGGGCATGGACATTGAAAGGCTTTTCAGCCTTTCCAGAAAGCTCTGAAAGAACCCACTTACTCAGTATTGAACATTCACATATCTAGTGTGTGATTGGTAATCTACCAGGCTTATATTCAAGTATATACGGTACCTTATGAAACATTATCTTCATTTCTGCTCTGGTTATCAGATGGGATCCTCCTTCCTTTTGTATTTCCCCTATATGGCTCTTTTTCCTATTTTATAATGTGTTTCTTTACCTCAATCCTATCGTTCCAGTAGGTCCTGTATGTTTTAATGTATGTTACCCTATTTTACTATCTTTATTATGTATAAACCACTTAGAAGACTGATAGGCAGTATACAAATTTTTATTAAACTTGAAACTTTGCATTCCAGGCATCTATATTGGTTTGTTCAACCTAGTAAATAATTTCCTTGTAGTTGGGAAAGAATTTGAGGATTATCTCCTGTGTATTTTTAATTTCATTACGCATATAAAATTATGTTTTTTTTCTTCACATTGATTCTAGGCTTTCTTGGAAATGGCTTCTGAAGAATCGGCAGTTACCATGCTAAACTATTACACTCCTATTACTCCTCATCTCCGCAGTCAACCAGTATATATTCAATATTCCAATCACAGGGAACTTAAAACTGATAACCTTCCTAACCAAGCTGTAAGTATTATGTGTCTATGTGGATTTTTTTTTTAAAGAGATAGTAACACCAATAAATTTTCTGCTACAATTTGTTTAATCTAATCTAATACTTGGCTTTATATACCGAGTTTTCATTCTAAGAAAGCTCAACTTGCTTTACAATAGTTCTGGTTCTCATAAACTGTTAATTTTTTGTGGTTTGATGCTAAGCATGAAAGGCTTGTTATAAGTTGTTTTTTTTATTATTAAATGTTTATTGAAAAGTTTGAAATATAAAACATAAATGTGAATATCAGTAACATCATACGTACAAAATAGCAAGAACATCAAAAGCTGGGCAACAGATCAAAAAAATCACAAGAAATGAAACCAGCAATGCAATTATGTCCCCGATACCCACCCACGACCAGAACTCCACATTCCCCCCCCCAAACCCCTAAACCCTAAGCATATCAATGAGGGACCTCCTGTTGTTTCTGCAGGAGTTCACCCCAATCAACAGCCCCGGCTTGTTATAAGTTTGAATAATGTCTATCTAATTAAACAAGTTATAACCCACCTAATCACTGTGGTTCTTGGTGGTGTTCTTGGTGAGATTTGATATAGTGGCGGTGGTTCTCGGTGGTGTATCGTAAACGTCTACAACAGGGGTGTCAAAGTCCCTCCTCGAGGGCCGCAATCCAGTCGGGTTTTCAGGATTTCCCCAATGAATATGCATGAGATCTATTTGCATGCACTGCTTTCATTGTATGCTGATAAATCTCATGCATATTCTTTGGGGAAATGCTGAAAACCCGACTGGATTGCGGCCCTTGAGGAGGGACTTTGACACCCCTGGTCTACAATGAAAACAAGAGCTCAAAGGCAGTCTCTTTACAGAGAACACCAATCCAATATCTGCATCTTATGGGGCTGTTTTATAAAATAGACACTAAAATATACACACCAATTGTGTACATAAATGTTTAGAATAAAGGCATATATGCTCATAGGCGTGACTGCCAAGTTAATGCCTAACTACTACTCTTTAGGTATGCGCTTAACTTATGCACTGCATATTGGATTTATCCTGAAAGATGGTATATCAAGTACGAAATAAACAATAAACAGTATTTGCAAGGGGCCTTTTGCATGGGCTCAGGCTCTCACCTAATGCCTATAACTTACAAAATACTCTTTAAGTTATGTGTGTATCTTCAGCATTTAAGCAGAAACAGACACATCAGCTACATATCTATTCCCCATATCTCAAAGGCTCACCTTGCCTCCACTAGAAATGGTGCATTTTTCTGCTTACCGTGTTTCCCTGAAAATAAGCCCTAGCAGGGCAGTAACGCAGCAGACTGAATTCACGAATGGACAAGGCTGTAGCAGTCTGTTTAGCATGCTGCCAGCCCGACGCTGCTTAGGGAGGTAAGCTAGGCTCGCAGCGGGTTTCCGATGGGAGGGTGGGAAGGATGGGGATTCGGCTACATGGCGGGTGCTGGGAGGGGGGGCGATGCTAGCTCAAGAGTCCTGCTGCATGAGGGATGGGAGGGAGGGAAGGGAAGCTGGGCAAGGGTCCTGCTGCACGAGGGATAGGATGGGAGGGAGGGTAGTATAGAAGCTGCTGCACATGTGGGGGAGAGAAAGGAAAGAGGAAGAATTGGGATGAAGGAAAGGAAGGGAGAGATGATCATGTACAGACTCCGAAAAGAAGACCTAGTGCCTTTTTTGGGCCTAAAATTAATATAAGACACTGTCTTATTTTTGGGGAAACATGGTAGTTCCAATATTGCGGAACAATTTACCAGTAGAGTTAAAGAAGGAAGAATCATTTCAAAATTTTAAGAGACATCTAAAAGCACATTTTTTCAAATGGCTCTCTCGAATTGAATAATGGAATGGGGACCGCAATCTACATTAATTTGTACTGATTCATGTTGATTTGGATTTATTTATTTCATATAACAGTTTTAGTGGATATGTTTTAGAAATGTTAATTTCTTTCTTTTCTCTTCTTTCTAATGGAGTTCCTTTCTTAAATATGATTAAGTTTTGATGTAAACTGCTTTGATCCTTTTTGGCTTTATAGGCGGTATAGAAAGATTTTAATAAACATAAACATGTCTGATATAAGTGCTTACACCTCTGTGCATATGTGGGCACATACCCGGTTAGACTTAGTATTCAATAAAGGAAAGTAGGCACCTTGTAATTAGGCCATCTGTGTGCTTAATTGCAAGAGCCTCATTATAGAATTTACCTTTATATATGTTTGAACAAACAGATATTTCTTCAGACTGGGCCTAAACACTGGAAGGATCTGTAAAAAGTACTCAGTACATTCAGAATGGCACAGAAAACAAAAATGCCCTAGCATGCATGGCTTGTCTTTCACCTGTATTGAGTGATGGGATAACATACATATGTATTCTAAGAGTTTGCTATGCCTGGCTTCTTGGAGGTAAAATGTTGCAAAAGGGATGCCAAATAGATGACATATTGTGCTCAAGCTTGAAAACCGTAGGAAAAACTTTCTAACAAATAGAGAATTCCACTGGGAGTCGGGGAAGTTGCACTAATCCTGATACTATGTAGTTAAACCTGGACATATTTAATGAGATTTCATGCTGCCGTATTCAGAACTGACTGTATTGGTTTGAACATAGAGGCTGGCAATTCACTTAATATGATGTTTTAGTAATCTAAATAAAAGGATATTAGGGCCTGGAACACTGTTTGAAAATCCATGTTAGATGTGAATGGGTGCAAACGACAAAGGGTCCACATTTTGTAAAATGCAGTAATTTGTTATAGTGTGTTTTTGTATTGATTTGTACGACGAATGTTTAATGTCTTATTTTGTATGTTCATATGTAACTCGCCCTGGATAAGGTCGGAGGGAGAAATAAACAAAAAAAATGACCTTGTTGATATGCAAAAAACTATGAAGTATTCCTACAGTTCCATTGAATCCTAATAATATTAACTAACCCACTTGAAAGCTACCTATTTATCTTATCGCTAATACTAGGTGGAAAATTGCCTCAGACGTAGAGCGTCTATAACAATAAATGTTTTGTGCGCTCTGAATATCAATCACTGGCTTTTATCCACCATCCACCCGTATTAATCTGATAATATTTTATTGTTTTATCTAAATTCTTTTTTTATAAAAATGAATAGTTAAATATTTAATAATTTAATTCATAATTTAATATTAATAACTCATAATTATCAGATTAATACGGATGGATGGTGGATAAAAGCCAGAGACTGATAGTCAGAGCACACAAAACATTTATTATTATAGACGCTCCGAGTCTGAGGCAATTTTCCACCTAGTATTAGCGATAAGATAAATAGGTAGCTTTCAAGTGGGTTAGTTAATATTAGGATTCAACGGAAAAGTAGGAATGCTTCATAGTTTTTAGTGATTGATCCATTGAGAAATATATAGTGCTGTATCTTGTTAATATGCAGCCACTTGATTTACTTGTTGGTGTAATGTTACTCACACAATAACTAAATAATCATCATTCACCCTCAATGTCTCGGGTTGCTGAAGGAATCCTGTTATTTGTTGGTGTCTCCAGCACAACCAAGGTGAGATTTGTGAACTTTACACCCTCATAAAACTGGCTAGTATGCAATCAGTCTTTAATTAATTTCTTGAGAGCGCTGCTTTCCTAGTAGTTGGTGTCAGGAAGCAGGCTAGTCAGTTCTTCCAATTAAAACAGCCTGAAACAGTACATTATGGGTTTCTTTATTCTATTTTTAACAAAGTATAACATGGTATAAACAGATTATATAACTGTATTAACATAAAAGACAAGGTCATTTTTATTCAGAAATTGCCTTTCCAGCAAGTTCTTTGCATAATTAGGCAGTGGCAGGTACAATGACCCCCATGAAAACAGGTCTTAGCCCCTCTCCGAGGAGCCGTGATGAGCAGTTTGCTCAGTAGCCTCTCATAAAAAGTTCAGTCATAAGAACATAAGAATTGCTGCTGCTGGGTCAGACCAGTGGTCCATTGTGTCCAGCAGTCCGCTCAAACGGCGGCCCTTAGGTCAAAGATCAGTGCCCTATCTGAGTCTAGCCTTACCTGCATATGTTCTGGTCCAGCAGGAACTTATCTAATCTTTTCTTGAATCCCTGGAGGGTGTTTTCCCCTATAACAGCCTCCAGAAGAGCGTTCCAGTTTTCTACCACTCTCTAGGTGAAGAAGAACTTCCTTACGTTTGTACGGAATCTATTCCCTTTTAACTTTAGAGTGCCCTCTTGTTCTCTCTACCTTGCAAAGGGTAACTCATATTCTTAAAACCAGCTATTAAATATTTAGTACAAACAAGTACTATCTTAATCAATTCAATTTTAATGTTATCGCCCACAATTCATTTCATTACAATACTTTTACAACTTACCAATACTTAATTTATTAATAAATATCAGAATAATTTAGTCAGTGAACCTAATCCCCATCCACTCACATTCACTTTCCAACTTTCAAACACATACTACAGTCATTGTGATTACTTCTATCCAAAACTGGATCTTAGTTTATTAATTCATTGGTCCATGATCATCAAGTCAGAGAGGCTTCAAACTGAGAGTTGCACAACAGTCTGGACCATGAGAATCACAATTTCTTAAACGCAACCAGCAGGTCTCTCTGTCCTCACGATGGTCCTGTTCTTCAATTCACAAAACATTCAGCTTAACACAAGACTGTGTTTCGCCACCTGGCATCTTCAGGAGCTGTATTTGCAAGGCTCACCAACATCACAACCTCATCAGTAAACTAAGCATGACTCAAGCAGGGACCCAGGGTTCGTCACAAGCTGAGATCAGCTGACAAACAGGAAACACACCGTCTACCAGGAGAGGGTGAACAACCTGTTTTGATCTACCAAGTCTATTCCCTTCATTATCTTGAATGTTTTGATAATGTCCCCTCTCAGTTTCCTCTTTTCAAGGGAGAAGAGGCCCAGTTTCTCTAATCTCTCACTGTACGGCAATTCCTCCAGCCCCTTAACCATTTTAGTCTCTCTTCTCTGGACCCTTTCGAGTAGTACTGTGTCCTTCATGTATGGCGACCAGTGCTGGACACAGTATTCCAGGTGGGGGCATACCATGGCCCGGTACAGTGGCATGATAACCTTCTCCGATCTGTTCATGATCCCCTTCTTAATCATTCCGAGCATTCTGTTCGCTCTTTTCACCGCCGCTGCACATTGCGTGGACGGCTTCATTGACTTGTCGACCAGTACTCCTAAGTCTTTTTCCTGGGAGGTCTCTCTGAGTACTGCACCGAACATCCTGTATTCGTGTATAAGATTTTTATTACCAACATGCATCACCTTACACTTATCCACGTTAAACCTTATTTGCCAATTTGCAGCCCATTTCTCGAGCGTGTTTATGTCACATTGCAGGTCTTCGCAATCCTTCTGTGTCTTCACTACTCTGAATAACTTCGTATTTTCTGCAAATTTAATCACCTCACTTGTACCAATTTCCAGGTCGTTTAGAAATATGTTGAAGAGCACAGGTCCAAGCACCGAACCCTGTGGCACTCCACTCGTGACACTTTTCCAGTCCGAGTATTGTCCATTTACCCCTACTCTCTGTTTCATATCCACTAGCAAGTTTTTAATCCACGTGAGTATTTTACCCTCGATTCCATGGCTTGCGATTTTTTGAAATAGTCGTTTATGCAAGACCTTGTCGAACGCCTTCTGAAAATCCAGATATACAATGTCGACCAGGTCACCCTTGTCTATCTGCCTGTTTACTCCCTCAAAGAAGTGCAGCAAGTTCATCAAGCAGGATCTTCCTTTGCTGAAGCCGTACTGGCTGGTTCTCATCAGATCGTGTCCATCAAGGTGATCAATAATGCGGTCCTTTATCAGCGCCTCTACCATCTTTCTCAGTACCAAGGTCAGACTCACCGGTCTGTAGTTTCCTGGATCTCCCCTTGAACCTTTCTTGAAGATTGGCATAACATTTGCCACTTTCCAGTCTTCTGGAATACTTCCTGATTTGATCAACAGATTGGCTATTAGTTGAAGCAGTTCAGCTATAGCCCCTTTCAGTTCCTTGATTACCCTCAAATGGATGCCATCCAGTCCCAGGGGATTTATCGTTTTTAAGCCTATCAATCTGCCTGCATACCTCTTCTAGACTGACCGTCAACCTTGTCAGTTTCCCGTCTTTGTTTCCTGCGTATAGCCTGTCTGCTTCTGGTATGTTGTGTATGTCCTCCTTTAGCACTCCCTTTATTCAATGGTCATCCAACGACCCCACCGCTTCCTTTGTGGGTTGTTTCCCCTTAATATATCGAAAGAATGGCTTGAAGTTTTTTGCCTTCTTGACTATTTTTTCCTCGTAGTCTCTTTTAGCCCCTCTTACTGCCTTATGGCACCTCCTTTGATGTTGTTTGTGCTTTTTCCAGTTTTCATCCGTTTTTGTCCTTTTCCATTCCTTAAATGAAGTCATCTTATTTCTGATCATTTCCTTCACTGCTACAGTGAGCCACGCCGGTTCCTTGTTTTTTTTCCTCTTGGATCCCTTGGTCTGCACAGAGTCAAGCTAGAAAGCACCTATTTATTCTAAATAGGGCAGGGAAGAGAAAGACAGGCTAACAGGATCGCAGTAGGTAGAAAAGTGGGCTCTGTGTGGGGCAGTGAAAAGGAAGGAGGTCTTGTGATATCATACAAAGAACAGCTGGCTGCTAAGGTAGACTGGGCAGGAAAGAGGCTGCGGGTCTTGAACAGGATGGTGCGGGTTGCCTAGTTATAATGGTTTATACAGGAACATAGATAACTATAAGGCATCTGAAAGAGGCAGGTTGGCTGTGTCATATAGGGCAAGGAAGAATGCAGCAACATGATGGCCCTTTAGGGAGCAGTAAGTCTGATGGCTGAAAGTAAAAAAGGAGCCCAAGAGAGGAGGAGGAGGAGGGATAATGTTGAGATGAGAAAAGGGGAAATAGGAAAGTAATGAAGGGGCAAAGGGGAATAAGAAAAAAAGAAAGGCAAGATATGGGGTAGATATGGAAAGGAATGAAGGAGAGTGTTTATATTAACATTTGCAACGTCTAAATTTTTTTCCTAGTTCATCACAGAAATAGGAGGACATCTTAAGCTCAAGGCCATCTTATTTTCAAACTTTCTATTTTGATAAAGGGGGTACTTGGGGGGTACTGCTTGCTTGGAAGATATGGGAGATCTAAACTGTTCGAAGTTTCGCCACTCATGTCATACTAATATCACTTCCCTTGCTTATCTGTAAAAGTAACATTTATCCTATGGACCAGCTTGTTTCCTATTATCTGTATAAAGAAGAAGCTGGCGTAGCTTTAATTATCCCAGGACAAGCAGGCAGCATATTCTTAACGCATGGGTGACGTCACCGACGGAGCCCCGGTACGGACACTTTTAACTAGAAAGTTCTAGTTGGCCGCACCGCGCATGCGCAGGTGCCTTCCCGCTCGACGGAGGAGAGCGTGGTCCCCAGTTTCTTCGTTTCCGCGGAGCGAAGAAGACGCATGTATTTTTCAACGGCCGTTGAAATATCGGATTTTGCCTTCCCTCTAGCGTTTTTGTCTTTCTTTTTCTTCTTTTACCTTCGGGCTTCTTTTTCGTTTTAAATTCCAAAAAAACCCCCAAAAAACTTTGTTTTCTCTTTATTTTTCGAACCGGCCCCGGCGGGGCCTGTTGTCACCATACAGGCCTCCGGTTTTGATTTTGCGGAGGCCGTGTTTCCCTTCATGCCCCCTCAGCCGGGCTTTAAGAAGTGCCAGCGGTGTGCACGCCCGATATCTCTCACTGATCCGCACAATTGGTGCCTACAGTGCCTGGGTCCAGAGCATCGGGCTGACACCTGCACCCACTGTGCTACTCTTAAAAAACGTACATTAAAAAATAGACAGATCCAACAAAATATTCTTTTCGGCACCGGATCTGCCATGGAATCAGCCGCGCCGTCAACGGCATCGCAAAAGTCGGCACCGCCTACTTCGACACCGCCTGATCCTTCCTCGGGGTCGCTGGCACCAGGTAGCCGGCTAAGAAGCCTTCCACTTCCCTTGAGCGCCCTCCTGCCACACCGGCGACGCCGGTCCTCCCGGCATCACGCCGACCCCGCAAACGCTCCGCCCCGATTTCGGTGAGTGCCTCGGCCTCCTAATCGCCGGGGCATGGAGCGGCACCTATGGTACCGAAAAAGAAAAAAGCGGTACTGGTGCCCCCTCTGGACGACCGCATTGCGGCCATACTCCAAACCCAACTGCAGGAGCAACTACAACAACAACTCCAGCACTTGTTACCCACACTGTTGGCCCCACTCCTTTCGGTGCCGGACCGGCCTGAGCCTCACACCACACCACCGGTGTCGACACCATCGGTACCGTTGAACACCTCCATGCCGGTACTCGCGGCTGAACCACTTCATCCTCCGGTGCAACCACGCTCTGATGCCGACCCTCCCCGACATCGAGACCGACACCAGTCCCCCCGAGACCAGGACCGGCACCGATCTTCCTCCCCCGGTACCGTCTCGATGCGCTCTGGCAAATCCCTCTCTAAGACTCGCCATACTGAGCCATCCGCACCACCGTCCCGTCCCGCGCATACCGACGTCAGGGACCCGGACTTATGGGAAGAATCCCCACCCGGTACCGATGATGAGGCTTCATCAACGGACGAGGAACCATCGATGGTCGATACCTGTTCCAAACCTGAACAGTCCTCATTCACAAAATTTCTACGAGAAATGTCGGCAGCTCTGTCTATCCCTTTGGAATCCGACTCTAAGAAGTCCCAGGCTTTCCTTGACGCCCTGGACTTCGAACAACCCCCCAAAAGAATTTTTAAAGTTACCCGTCCACAACATCTTACGGGAAACTTTTTACAAAAATTGGGAAAACCCTCTCACGGTACCGGGTGCACCTCGAAAACTGGATAGTTTATATAGGGTCATTCCTATCCCGGGGTTCGACAAACCTCAACTACCCCATGAATCCCTTCTAGTGGAGTCCACTTTAAAGAAAACCCAGTGTTTATGCCTCTACTCCTCCTGGCAGAGAGGGCAGAACGATGGATAAATTTGGCAAGCGCCTTTATCAGAATTCCATGCTTGCCAACAGAGCTAATAATTACACCTTCCACTTCTCCTTCTATATGAAGCATTTGGTGCAACAACTCTCCTCCTTCCAAAAGTACATCCCTGAACGCAAGGTCCCGGTTTTTCAACAACAACTTTCCAGTTTGCTCCAACTCAGGAAATTTATGGTGCGCTCCATTTATGACTCTTTTGAGCTGACCTCTCGAGCATCTGCCATGGCTGTTGCCATGAGGCGCTTGGCCTGGCTGAGAGTTTCTGACCTCGATATTAATCACCAAGACCGCCTAGCCAACGCACCTTGTCTTGGTGATGAACTCTTTGGGGAGTCCCTGGACTCAACTACCCAGAAACTCTCGGCACACGAGACCAGGTGGGATACCCTGATCAAACCTAAGAAGAAAACTCTTCCTGCTCGCCCCTACAAACAGCAGTCTTCCTATCAACACAGGTTCTCGGCCAGACCTCTCAACCCGCCTCAACAACAACAGTCTCGCCGGCCTTGTCAGCAGCACCAGACTCAGGCACATTCACAGTCTCACCCACCGACCAAGCCTCTCCCGCAGTCAAAACCATCTCAGCCCTTTTGACTCTTTTCTCCAGGGCATAGCCAGTCTCCCACCATCCTTGCCTCTTCCTCAGCCGATAGGAGGATGTCTTCAACTCTTCCTCAACCGTTGGGAGGCCATCACATCAGACCTGTGGGTCCTCAACATCATTCGCCATGGCTACTCTCTCAATTTCCAGACTCTTCCACCGGACAATCCTCCCATAGAGTCTGTTTCTCACTCCTCTCAATCCCCCCTCCTCCTGAGGGAGGTCCAATCCCTCCTTCTTCTCAATGCCATCGAAGAGGTACCCCCAGACCAAAGGGGTCGGGGATTCTACTCCCGCTACTTCCTGGTTCCCAAGAAGACAGGAGACCTCCGTCCCATCCTCGATCTCCGGAACCTCAACAAGTGTCTGGTCAAGGAAAAGTTCAGAATGCTCTCCCTTGCCACGCTTTACCCGCTTCTCTCTCAACACGACTGGCTATGTTCCCTAGACCTCAAAGAGGCCTACACTCACATTCCAATCCATCTGACTTCACGTCGCTACCTCCGATTTCAGGTACAGCACCGCCACTGTCAGTACAAAGTGCTACCCTTTGGCCTCGCATCATCACCCAGGGTGTTCACCAAGTGCCTTATTGTGGTGGCGGCCTTCCTCAGGTCTCACAACCTCCAGGTGTTCCCGTACTTGGACGATTGGTTGGTGAAAGCTCCTACATCTCCGCTTGTGCTGCAAGCCACACAACACACCATCTCTTTCCTCCATCTCCTGGGGTTCGAGATCAACTACCCCAAGTCGCATCTGCTTCCCACACAGCGACTTCAATTCATTGGAGCAGTTCTGGACACCACTCTGATGAGGGCGTTTCTTCCCGCCGACCGACAACGGACCCTGCTCCATCTCTGTCGTCAGGTGCTCCTTCATGACTCCATCCCAGCTCGGCAGATGATGGTCCTCCTAGGCCACATGGCCTCGACGGTCCATGTACTTCCTCTGGCACGACTCCACCTCAGGACACCTCAGTGGACTCTAGCCAACCAATGGTCACAGACCTCGGATCCTCTTTCTCATCCCATCTCTGTGACATCGTCTCTTCAGCAATCTCTTCAATGGTGGTTGAACTCCTCAAATCTTTCCAGGGGTCTACTATTTCACCTGCCCCCTCACTCCATGACCATCACCACGGATGCCTCCCCCTATGCGTGGGGAGCTCACCTGGGAGATCTTCGCACTCAGGGTCTCTGGACCCCTCAGGAGCGTCTACATCACATCAATTTCCTGGAACTCAGAGCCATGTTCTATGCTCTCAAAGCCTTCCAGCACCTTCTCTACCCTCAGGTCCTTCTTCTGTGCACAGACAACCAGGTCACCATGTACTACATAAACAAGCAAGGCGGCACCGGATCTCCCCTCCTCTGTCAGGAGGCCATCCGCATCTGGTCCTGGGCCACGGCCCACAGTCTCTTCCTCAAGGCTGTATATATCCAGGGCGAACAGAACTCCCTGGCCGACAATCTCAGCCACATCCTTCAACCTCACGAGTGGACTCTGGATCCTCCCACACTCCGCTCCATCTTTGCGTGCTGGGGCACTCCGCAAGTGGACCTCTTTGCAGCTCCTCACAACCATCAGCTGCCCCAGTTCTGTTCCAGACTCTTCTCTCCTCACCGTCTGGCCCCGGATGCATTCCTGCTCAACTGGACGGATCGGTTCCTCTATGCCTTTCCTCCACTACCTCTGATGTTGCGGACATTGTTCAAACTCCGCAGGGACAGAGCCACCATGATTCTCATCGCTCCACGGTGGCCTCGCCAACACTGGTTCTACCTCTTGCTCCAGCTCAGCTCCAGGGAGCCCATTCCTCTTCCTGTGTTTCCTACTCTATTTACACAGCAGCATCAGTCTCTACTGCATCCCAATCTGTCCTCGCTCCACCTGACAGCTTGGTTTCTCTCGGGCTGACCTCTCCAGAGAACCTGTCTCAGCCTGTCCGTCGTATTTTGGATGCCTCCAGGAAACTGGCCACCCTCCAATGTTACCATCAGAAATGGACCCGGTTCTCCTCTTGGTGTCTACTTCATCATCACGATCCCGCCTCATTGGCGGTAGAAACTATACTGGACTATTTGCTTTCTCTCTCCGACGCTGGCCTCAAATCTACCTCAATCAGAGTCCACCTCAGTGCCATCACTGCGTTTCATGAGCCTATCCTCGGAAAACCTCTCACGGCTCATCCCCTGGTTTCCCGGTTCATGAGAGGCCTTTTCAATGTCAAACCACCGCTGAAGCCTCTTCCAGTCGTCTGGGACCTGAACGTGGTTCTCTCAGCCCTCATGAAACCTCCATTTGAGCCTCTTGCCACAACTTCACTCAAATTTCTGACATGGAAGGTGCTTTTCCTCATTGCCATCACCTCTGCCAGGAGGGTTAGTGAGCTACATGCACTGGTCGCTGACCCACCTTTCACGGTTTTTCACCATGACAAGGTAGTTCTGCGTACCCATCCTAAATTTCTTCCCAAGGTGGTCTCGGACTTCCACCTCAACCAATCCATTGTGTTACCTGTCTTTTTCCCTAAGCCCCATTCTCATCCTGGGGAACAGGCATTACACACGCTGGACTGTAAGCGTGCCCTTGCATACTACCTTGACCGTACCAAGGCTCACCGCTCGTCCCCTCAGCTCTTTTTGTCCTTTGACCCTAACCGTCTAGGTCGCCCTGTCTCTAAATGGACGCTTTCTAACTGGCTTGCTGCCTGCATTGCGTTCTGTTATGCTCGGGCCAGTCTCTCACTGGAAGGTGCTGTCACGGCCCACAGGGTCAGAGCTATGGCTGCTTCTGTGGCTTTCCTCCGCTCCACGCCCATCGAGGAGATCTGCAAAGCTGCCACTTGGTCCTCAGTTCACACATTCACTTCTCACTACTGTCTGGATGCCTTCTCCAGACGGGATGGGCACTTCGGCCAATCTGTGTTACAAAATTTGTTTTCCTAATAGCCAACCATCCCTCCTCCCTCTCTGTTAGCTTGGAGGTCACCCATGCGTTAAGAATATGCTGCCTGCTTGTCCTGGGATAAAGCACAGTTACTTACCGTAACAGGTGTTATCCAGGGACAGCAGGCAGATATTCTTACGTCCCACCCTCCTCCCCGGGTTGGCTTCTTAGCTGGCTTATCTTAACTGGGGACCACGCACTCCTCCGTCGAGCGGGAAGGCACCCGCGCATGCGCGGTGCGGCCAACTAGAACTTTCTAGTTAAAAGTGTCCGTACCGGGGCTCCGTCGGTGACGTCACCCATGCGTTAAGAATATCTGCCTGCTGTCCCTGGATAACACCTGTTACGGTAAGTAACTGTGCTATATATAGCATAGATATTTTTATGTGGTTATTGTTTGGTACTTTAAGATCACATCTTAGTTAAGTAGCTTTTCCTTTAAGGATAGACTTAACTGAACCTTTTGGGTCTCCCTTGAAAGTCTGTTATGTATGTATGTGTAAATGTATATATACAATATATATTGTGGCGGGGTATAAGGGAAGCGAGTGGCTTGTCCTTAGCCCTCACATTGCATCAGCTGAGCAGAATTTGAGTGGCCAAGTCGGATAGCAAGCTCAAAATAAAATATGTCTCACAAAATAAGTGTGAACTGTCTTGTTTATTCCACAAACTTTAAAACACAAAAGAGTTCATGCAGGTGTCTTCATTTGCACCCCCAAACTTAGTGCAACATCCTTACCATAAATAATAATATTCCCATGGACTAATATTATATGCTGCTTCCTCAGGATAACAGTTAAAATTAAACCCCAAACATTTCTTCCTTTTGGACTTTCAAACAGCAAAACACAGGCCCTCCCAAGTTAAGAATTGCCATACTGGGACAGACCCAAGGTCCAACAAGCCCAGTATCCTGTTTCCAACAGTAGCCAACCCAGGTTCCAAGTACCTAGCTAGTTCCCAATTAGCGAAATAGATTCTATGCTGCTTATCCTAGGAATAAGCAGTGGATTATCCCAAGCTATCTTAATAATGGCCTATGGACTTCACTTTTAGGAAATTGTCCAAACATTTTTTTAAACCCCGCTAAGCTGATTTCACCACATTCTCTGGCAACGAATTCCAGAGTTTAATTACACGTTGTGTGAAGAAATATTTTCTCCGGTTTGTTTTAAATTTGCTACTTAGTAGCTTCATCGCAAGCCCCCTAGTACTAGTATTTTTAGAAAGTGTGAATAATCGATTCACATCTACCATTTCTACTCCACTCATTCTTTTTAAAAAGAGTTCACTGCTGGGCAAGATACTGGAAACTATTATAAAGAATAAAATCATAGAACACGTAGACAAACAAGGTTTAATGGAACAGTCAGCAATTGTTTAGCTGAGGGAACTCCTGCTTCATCAATTCGCTTAATTTCTTTGAAGGAGTAAATCAACATGCAGATAAAGGTGAGCCGGTTGGTCTAGTATATCTAGATTTTCAGAAAGCTTTTGAAAGAGTTCCTCGTGAGAGATCCCTGAGAAAATTAAAATGTCCTCTGTCATATCACCCTTGAGCCATCTCTTCTCCAAGCTGAAGAGCCCTAGTCGTTTTAGCCTTTCTTCATAGGGAAGTCCCATACTTTTATCATTTTTGTCACCCTTCTGTGTACCTTTTCTAATTCCGCTATATCTTTTTTGAGATGTGGCGACCAGAAAGCACAGTTACTTACCGTAACAGGTGTTATCCAGGGACAGCAGGCAGATATTCTTGACTGATGGGTGACGGCACCGACGGAGCCCCGGTACGGACAATTCTAGAGTGATTGCACTCTAAGAACTTTAGAAAGTTCTAGCTCGGCCGCACCGCGCACGCGCGAGTGCCTTCCCGCCCGACAGAGGCGCGCGGTCCCTCAGTTAGTGTAAGCCAGCTAAGAAGCCAACCCGGGGAGGTGGGTGGGACGCAAGAATATCTGCCTGCTGTCCCTGGATAACACCTGTTACGGTAAGTAACTGTGCTTTATCCCAGGACAAGCAGGCAGCATATTCTTGACTGATGGGTGACCTCCAAGCTAACAAAAAGAGGGATGGAGGGAAGGTTGGCCATTATGAAAACAAATTTTGCAAAACAGATTGGCCGAAGTGTCCATCCCGTCTGGAGAATGCATCCAGACAATAATGAGATGTAAAAGTGTGAACTGAGGACCAAGTAGCAGCTTTGCAGATTTCCTCAATAGGAGTGGAACGGAGGAAAGCTACAGATGCTGCCATAGCTCTGACTCTATGGGCCGTGACAGAACCTTCCAGTGTCAGTCCGGTCTGAGCATAACAGAATGAAATGCACGCTGCCAGCCAATTAGACAACGTACGTTTAGAAACAGGACGTCCCAATTTATTCGGATCAAAGGACAGAAAAAGTTGAGGAACTGATCTGTGGGGTTTCGTACGCTCTAGATAGTAAGCTAGAGCCCGTTTACAATCCAAAGTATGCAGAGCTTGTTCCCCAGAATGAGAATGAGGTTTTGGAAAGAAAACCGGTAGAACAATGGATTGGTTGAGATGGAATTCAGAGACAACCTTAGGGAGAAACTTTGGATGTGTACGCAAAACCACCTTGTCATGGTGAAAAACCGTAAAAGGTGGATCTGCGACAAGTGCATGAAGCTCACTGACCCTCCTGGCAGAGGTAAGAGCAATAAGGAAAAGCACTTTCCAAGTGAGAAACTTGAAAGTAGATGTAGCCAATGGTTCAAATGGAGGCTTCATCAAGGCGGAAAGAACCACATTGAGATCCCAGAGAACAGGAGGGGCTTTAACCCTTTCAGGACCAAGGGACATATTTGTCCCATAACTTTAAAATCCTATAAATTTTGATTGGGATAGTCTACAGTTCTAAATTTGATATGTACGGATTCCATATGATACTGCCTTTATGTAAACAAACTGGTTCCGACATTCATTCATTAGCGTCGTTGCCAGATTGACGAGAAGATTCACTTGCCACACTGTCCATAAGCCAGAAGTGTGATTTTTTTTAAAAAAAATAATGATATTTCACAAAAAAAAATCAATTTTTTGGCATCTGCAAGCCCTTTTTACCATAAAAATGTCGCTAAAACCACAAAAATTGGCCTACGATCCTTATGGTCCTGAAAGGGTTAAGAGGTGGTTTCACATTGAAAAGTCCACGCATGAACCTGGATACCAGGGGATGAGCTGAAAGAAGTTTTCCATGGACTGGCTCATGAAAAGCTGCAATGGCACTGAGGTGGACTCTGATGGAAGAGGACTTAAGGCCAGAGTCAGACAAAGAAAGCAAATAATCCAACAACGTCTCCACTGCCAGGGAAGTGGGATCAAGATGATGAAGAAGACACCAGGAAGAAAATCTCGTCCACTTTTGATGGTAACATTGCAGAGTGGCTGGTTTCCTGGAGGCATCCAGAATGGAACGAACGGGCTGCGACAAAAGAGTATCAGTCGAAGTCAGCCCGAGAGATACCAAGCTGTCAGGTGCAGAGACTGGAGGTTGGGATGTAGAAGGGTTTCCTGCTGTTGCGTAAGCAGAGATGGAAACAGAGGAAGAAGAAAAGGTTCCCTGGAACTGAGTTGAAGTAGAAGGGAGAACCAATGTTGCCTGGGCCACCTCGGAGCAATTAGAATCATGGTGGCTCTTTCCCTCTTGAGCTTGAACAAGGTTCTCAACATGAGAGGCAGAGGAGGGAAGGCGTACAGGAACAGATTCGACCAGTCGAGGAGAAAAGCATCTGCTGCTAGACGGTGCGGAGAGTAAAGTCTGGAGCAGAATAGGGGCAGCTGATGATTGTGAGGAGCTGCAAAGAGGTCTATCTGAGGAGTGCCCCATTGAGTGAAGATAGACTGCAGAGTTACAGGATCGAGTGTCCACTCGTGAGGTTGGAGAATTCTGCAGAGTTTGTCCGCTAAAGAATTCTGTGCCCCCTGAATGTATATAGCTTTCAGGAAGAGATGGTGATCTATGGCCCAAGTCCAGATCTTCTGGGCTTCCTGGCATAAAAGGCGAGAGCCTGTCCCACCCTGTTTGTTGATGTAGTACATCGCAACCTGATTGTCTGTGCACAACAGAAGGACCTGAGGAAAGAGAAGATGTTGGAAGGCCTTGAGGGCATAAAACATCGCTCTGAGTTCCAGGAAATTGATTTGATGCTTCTTTTCCTGGGCTGTCCAAAAACCTTGAGTCTGGAACTCGTTCAAGTGAGCTCCCCATGCATACAGAGAGGCGTCGGTGGTGATGACTAGTTGATGAGGAGGCTGATGGAACAGAAGACCTCTGGATAGATTTGAGGATACCAACCACCATTGAAGAGACTGACGCAGAGATAATGTCACAGATATGTGTCGTGAGCAAGGATCCGACGCTTGGGACCACTGAGTAGCAAGGGTCCATTGAGGAGTGCGCAGGTGAAGACGTGCGTGAGGTGTGACATGAACTGTGGATGCCATGTGCCCCAAGAGTACCATCATCTGTCTGGCTGAGATGGAAGGTAGTGAAAGCACCTGCTGACATAGAGACTGAAGGGTCTGAAGACGATTGGATGGTAGGAAAGCTCTCATTTGGAGTGTATCTAGGATCGCTCCAATGAATTGAAGTCTTTGAGTGGGGATGATATGAGATTTGGGTAGATTGATCTCGAACCCCAGAATTTGTAGAAACTGGATGGTTTGGTTGGTGGCCAGGAGAACTGCTTGAGCGGATGTGGCTTTGATCAACCAGTCGTCCAGGTAAGGGAATACATGAAGGTAGTGAGAGCGTAGAAATGCCGCTACCACAATGAGACATTTGGTGAATACCCTTGGAGATGAGGCTAGACCGAAGGGCAGTACCTTGTATTGGTAATGACAATGATTGATCATGAATCGGAGATATGGTCTTGAGGTTACATTGATCGGTATGTGAGTGTAAGCCTCTTTGAGATCGAGGGAGCATAGCCAGTCGTTTTGATTTAGAAGGGGATAAAGGATGGCTAAAGAAAGCATCTTGAATTTTTCTTTTACCAGATGTTTGTTGAGATCGCGAAGATCTAGGATGGGTCTGAGATCTCCAGTTTTTTTGGGGACTAGAAAATAACGGGAGTAGAATCCCTGCCCCTTTTGATCTAGAGGAACTTCTTCTATAGCGTTCAGAAGGAGGAGGGATTGGACCTCCTGAATAAGGAGGGCCGATTGAGGACTGTTTAAAGCAGACTCTTTTGGCAGGCTTTGAGGTGGAAGAGTCTGAAAGTTGAGAGAGTAGCCGTGGCGGATGATGTTGAGGACCCATTGGTCCGACGTGATTACTTCCCACCGGCTGAGGAACAGAGAAAGTCGACCTCCTATAGGCTGAGGCAGGAGAGCAGGAATAGGGATACTGGCTATACTGTGGAGAATGAAGTCAAAAGGGCTGTGACTTCTGCTGAGGAGGTTGTTTCACAGATTGTTGTTGCTGCTGCTGTCTGGGAGGCTGACGTTGTTGTTGCCTCTGACGCCTGGGTTGCTGAGCAGTGGTAGTTAATGGACGAGCTGTGAAGCGGCGTTGATAGGCCGACTGCTGTCTATATGGTTTTGGTGGAGGAGGCTTCTTTTTATTTTTAAGCAGAGTATCCCAGCGCGTCTCATGAGCCGAGAGCTTTTGTGTGGTTGAGTCCATGGAATCCCCAAAGAGCTCATCCCCTAGGCACGGGGCGTTGGCTAACTGATCTTGATGGTTAACATCAAGCTCGGATACCCGAAGCCAGGCCAAACGGCGCATAGCCACCGACATTGCTGTCGCTCTGGATGTAAGTTCAAAGGTGTCATATATGGATCTAACCATAAACTTACGCAATTGGAAAAGAGACGACAAGCAGGTGTGAAAAGAGGAATGCTTTCGTGAAGGAAGATATTTTTCGAAAGAAGCCATGGTGGTAAGGAGATGCTTTAAATAAAAAGAGAAATGAAAAGCATAATTACTAGCCCTATTTGCTAACATAGCATTTTGGTAGAGCCTCTTACCAAATTTATCCATGGCCCTTCCTTCTCTGCCAGGAGGGACAGATGCATATACACTGGCTCCTGAAGTCTTTTTAAGGGTGGATTCGACAAATAATGACTCGTGTGGAAGTTGAGGTTTGTCGAACCCAGGAATGGGAATTACTTTATATAGAGAATCCAGTTTACGTGGGGCCCCTGGGACAGTTAAAGGAGTCTCTAAATTTTTATAGAAAGTTTCCCTCAAGATGTCATGAAGGGGAAGTTTCAAAAATTCCTTTGGAGGCTGATCAAAATCAAGGGCATCCAAAAAAGCTTTAGACTTTTTGGATTCAGCCTCCAAAGGAATGGACAAGGATTCACACATCTCTTTCAAAAAACAGGAGAAAGAGGAAGTGACCTGTTTGGAGGATGGGTCAGGGACAGCCGAATCCTCCTCCTCTGAGGAACATTCGCCTTCAGAAAGAAAGGGTTCCTCTGAGTCCCCCCACAGATCAGGATCCCTGACATGGGAAGCATGGTCCTGAGACTCCGGTGTCGACGTTTGAATGTGTCGGGTTTTGCGCACCGACTTACCCGACCTCATCGATACCGAGTCAGGAGATGTTATCGGTCGCACCGGTGCCGAAGTCTGTACCGATTGATGGTGAGCTCTCGGCTCCGGTGCAAGAACTGGCATCGATACCGATGAGGTTAGGTGAAGCGGTACCGAAACAGTGGAAGCGGGTAATACGGGTTCCACAATCGGTATCGATACGGGTTGTTCCACAACCGGTACCGATAGCTCGGTGCGGGCCGGCACCGGAAGGTTCGGTGTCATGATAGCAGGAAGGAGTCTTTCTAATTGCTCCTTAAGCTGCACCTGAAGGATGGCCGTAATGCGGTCATCGAGGGATGGCACCGGTACCGCTTTTTTCTTCTGCGGTACCTGCGGTGCCGCTCGACGCCCCGGAGATGAGGAGCCCGATGTCGAGGGACTCACCTCTATAGGGGCGGAGCGCTTCCGCTGGCGTCTTACAGGCGGCAGGATTGGACTCACTGCACTCGAGGCCGGAAGACGTTCCAGCGGGGAAGGCTTCTTAGCCGGCTTACCTGACTGTTGAGATGCCGGTGTGGAATCACGCGGCGTCGAAGACGAGGGTGCCGACTGAATCGGTGCCGAAGCCGGAGTCGAAGGAACGGGGTCGGACATCTCGGTACCGAACAGTAATCGCTGCTGTATCTGGCGATTTTTTAATGTCCGTTTTTTTAGAGTAGCACAGCGGGTGCAAGTAGAGGCCTGATGCTCAGGACCCAAACACTGTAAACACCAGTTGTGTGGGTCCGTGAGAGATATAGGCCTAGCACACCGCTGGCACTTTTTAAAACCCGGTTGAGGGGGCATGAAAGGAAAAACGGCTTCCGCCAAATCGAAGGCCGAGGCTTCGATGGTGGCAGAAGGCCCCGCCGGGGAAAATCAAATTAAGAAAAGGAAAAAAATTTTTTTTTTTTTTTTTTTTTTTTTTACAAAAGAAAAAAAGAAACGAAATAAGGCCAAAGCCAAAAAGTTTACGCGAGCGGGAAGGCAATAGAAAAAAAGTTTCAACAGCCGTTGAAAAAAACGCGTCTTCTTAGCTCCGCGGAAACTAAGAAACTGAGGGACCGCGCGCCTCTGTCGGGCGGGAAGGCACTCGCGCGTGCGCGGTGCGGCCGAGCTAGAACTTTCTAAAGTTCTTAGAGTGCAATCACTCTAGAATTGTCCGTACCGGGGCTCCGTCGGTGCCGTCACCCATCAGTCAAGAATATGCTGCCTGCTTGTCCTGGGATAACTGCACACAGTATTCGAAGTGCGGCCGTACCATAGAATGATACAAGGACATTATAACAGTAGCTATTCAATCACCTCGCTTGTCATTCTGATTTCCAGACCGTTTATAAATATGTTAAATAGCACTGAACCCAGAACAGATCCCTGTGGCACTCCACTAATTTCCCTCCTCCATAACCCCTACCTTCTATTTTCTATCCAGTAACCAATTCCTAATCCTCAACAAAACATTGCCTCCTATCCCATGACTTTTTAATTTTCTCAGGGATCTCTCATGAGCAACTCTTTCAAAAGCTTTCTGAAAATCTAGATATACTAGACCAACCGGCTCACCTTTATCTGCATGTTGATTTACTCCTTCAAAGAAATTAAACAAATTGATGAGGCAAGAGTTCCCTTGGCTAAACAATTGTTGGTCTTAACCTGGACTGTGAATAGCCAATTAGAAACTACTCGTGACACTGCCTTCTTTTTCACAGCCCCTTTCCTCTAGAATAACCTGTCATTAACTATAGTTATGCCAAGAGATCATTCAAAAACTTTAAAGTCCTCTTGAAAACTTGGCTCTTTGAGCGAGCCTACTCTTTTTAAGCTGGTTCTGGGCTGTCACCTGATGCTTACCTGCCCTCCTCTGTGGGTCGGAGTAATTGTAATCTTAGTACAAATGCAGTTCCTTTCCTATACTTATGTTGGGGTTCCTTTCTTTAGTTAGTTTTAGTTTTGTAAATTGCTTAGCTCTGCGTGTCAGTTTTTAGCAGTATAGTAAATGTCAAAATGAAATTAACAGTATTCTATAACATACGCATATAGCTAATGCAAGCGAGGTAGATATGGGTAAGACATAGACATGTTTCCCACTTACACATCGAGCTTACAAAATACTATAAGTTAGGGTGCTCATAATCGAAAGAGAAAAATGTCCAAAAACCGGCCTAAGTCAGCACTTGGACGATCATAAACGAAAGACGTCCAAGTGCCGATAATCAAATCGGATTTTGGATGTATTTCTAAACGACCTAGGCCTTCATAGTGCCACTGAATGACCATAACTAAATGGGGCATTTCAGGAGGAGTGTCGATGGCGGGACGTGGGCAGGCTTAGACTTAGTTGTACAGCATGTATAACTGAAAGTTTTACAACAGAGCCTAGACGGAACTTGGATGTTGTGACTTAGACCATTTAAAACATGGTCTAAGTCAAAAAAAAACCACCTAAAGTGACCAGATAAGCACTGCAAACACATAATACAGACCCCCCCACACTACCCCAGTGATCACCAACACCCCCCCAACCCCATAAAAATCGTAATCACTCCTGTAAAATTTAGCCTCCAGAACATCATCACCTGGCCGCCTGGCATAAGAAAGTCTAGTCGTCCTGCACAGAGGCAGCTTAAGCCATCTTGGGGGTGGGTTAGGGACCCATAGAGAGAAGGCCCCATGCCCATAAGCCCCTGTAATCACTGCATTGATACTGAAACATGTGCACTCCCATGTACACCCCCAAAAACCTTTTGTACTGGCATAAAAGTGGCTCCTGCTGCCATAAGGGCTATTAGGGTGGTAGATAATTGGGTCTAGGGGATTCTGGAGTTGGTTTTGGAGGGTCACCATGACCTATAAGGGAGCTGTAGTGAGATGATGACATGGCACCCTTTTTGTGAAGTTCACAGCAGTGCCCTGTAAGGTACCCCACTATTTAGGTGCCATGTCTGGGCGTTCAGTCCATCACTTTGCAGACCCCTCCCACATCCAACAGGCTTGTTCTAGGCGTTTTAGACTTGGACGAAAAGTTGGACAAAAATGTGGTATAAAGATGGACAATTTAGCGACTTGGACGATCAGATTGGCAGGATGTATACTTAGATGATTTTCGAAAGGGAAATAAATTTGGACGTATTTTTTGAAAATGTGTCCTAAGCTGTATTTTACTTTAGACGACTTGCGACTTAGATGAAAACGGACTTAGACGTTCTTTTCGATTATGCCCCTCCACGCGTTTAAGTGCCATGCAAACTCATTTATGCCAAGTTTCTGCTGACTTACATTGCTATTCTATAACAGAATCTTTGCACACAGATGTATTTTAGAATGCATCCTCCTACGCTACATCTGGGGACCCAGTTACCCCTTTCATGTGCTTGATTATTCTTGCTGTTTATTGAAACATTTTTTTTACAGGTAAGCATCTTTGTTTTCCTTTTGTTAGGGCTTCAAAAATTTGCAGACTGGTGTGATAATGATTTGCATTATAAGAATTAACAAGTAAAAAAATGCTTCCTGTTAAAAACAAACAAATAAAACAGTTCTCAGATTAAAAAGAAGTGCAGTTAAAGTATCCATGCTATTTAATTATAAAATGAGAGACTATGGGCTAGATCAGGGGTGTCAAAGTCCCTCCTCAAGGGCCGCAATCCAGTCAGGTTTTCAGGATTTCCCCAATGAATATGCATATATGCATGAGATCTATTGGCATATAATGAAAGCAGTGCATGCAAATAGATCTCTTGCATATTAATTGTGGAAATCCTGAAAACCCGACTGGATTGCGGCCCTCGAGGAGGGACTTAGATACCCCTGGGCTAGATTCACTAAGCAAACCAATCATGTACCGATCGCTTTGCGACCCGATTTTTCTCCGACCCGATTTACTAACCTCTGATCCATGCATGCAAATGAGGGGAAATGGCATGCAAAGTAGGCGATTCACTAAACAAATCTGGGACACCGACTGGGCTGGCCGATCAACAGAAGAAGCGACTGCTGGGGACCAGTTGCACACATCCCTGCTGACTCTCCTGTTCCATTGCCGCCTTGCACTCTGCCCCGATCTTCCAGCCCTGTTCTCTGCCCTGATCTTCCAGCCCTGCTCAGTTCCAAAATGCCGTTGCTAAACTTGGCCATACTCTTACTGCCAGACTGATCTCTGCTGCCCCGACTCTGGATCTCTGCCGCCTTCCCTGAAGTGCGAGTCTGCGGGTTTAAAGTGGGGCTGCACTACGGCATGTTCCAGAACATGCCTCAGTGCAGCCCCACTTTAAACCAGCGGGCTCGCACTGCAGGGAAGGCGGCAGAGAGCAGGAAAATCGTGATGGGTTAAGGCCTAGTAGTATTCACGTGTACTGGCTGATTGCCCCCCCCCCTCCTGCCTGCCTGCGCGGAGAGAGCATGCGCAGACCATCGACAGGCAAAGAGATGATCTGCGCATGCGTCGGGATCACTCAGTAGCGATCCCTGCAGTTGGCGGGGGGCATTCCTCCGATCGCCCCCATTTAAATAGTCTCCCATTGAGAATTGGTCAGCCTGCCACGAATCGGACACGGATTGATTACTATCGGACAGGTAAGTGAATCTAGCCCTTATATATTTAATACTTGCTTGCTTATCTTGTACTGTTTTTGAAGGGGATGTAAATAATGCATTTGGAAACACTCATCAGAAGGAACAGAAGTTGTGCTAAATAGTCTGCCATGGTTTCAGGGGAATAAATGGGTTTGATTATACCACTTTTTTGTGGTAACAACCAAAACGATTTACATTTTATTGTATACAGGTACTTTATCTGTCCCTAGTGGGTTCCCAATCTAAATTTTGTACCTGGGGCAGTGGAGGGGTTAAGTGACTTGCCCAGAGTCCCGAGGAACTGCAGTGGGAATTGAGCCCAGTTTCCAGGTTCTCAGCCAAGTGTGATAACCATTAGGCTACTTGTTCACTCCATAATAAAATGGAGAAATAAACATGATAAAATGGAGGAAAATCCATAAATAATTGATAGGAAGAAATGGTAGTGATGGCGGAAAGACTGAGGTAATGTGATCTGTGGCGGCTCATTGCTGATACCTCAGGTGACATGTGGCGTTAATTCAGTGCTTCTTGGTCCTGTCCTGGAGGCACACAATAGTGTGCCAGTCTGGTTTTTAGGGTTACCACAATGAATATGCATACAGTATGTTGGATTCCTGTTACATGCAAATCTAACTCATGCATATTCATCATAGTAACCTTGAAAACCTGACTGGCTAGATGTGTCTTTAAATTCTCGATTAACTTATTTCCAGGAATAATTGCAACAAGAATTTGCAAAAGAAGCACCTGCCGCTTCATTTACAATATTTCATACTTTACTTTGGAGAAAGCCTTCCAAGATTAAAAGATATATGTTGGTTTTCATCATCTGTTTATCAGAGTGCTATGCTGAGAATAGTTTTACAACTTGAATTTGACCGGCATTAGATTGTATGGATAAGTAAGTCTGTCTGGCACAAGTGAGCTGGCCTGTATCAAGCTACATGTCATTTGCTCCCCCTCCCCATTTCCCATCTCTTCATCACAGCTTTCATTATCACTAAAGATCAGTTCATTAGATCTCCCAATCTTATAAATAATTCTAACGATTAACTTGCCAGGGCTCGGGCTCTTTCACGTTCCCTGTGCAGAGAAGGTTACCATAGTGATACCATAGTGATAGTTTACGTGTTAAACTGTGTGTCACTTTGCCAAAGGTCTGAGAAATATTGTCAAAATCAGCTTCCTTGTACATACTTGTCTTTGCTTCAAAGCACAATAATTGTTTATAATACGGACTCTTCATTGTTGGATAATTTTTTTTTTTCTTTTCAGTAATTTGGTTTTTCTTTAGGAACAATTATTTCCCTCATTTGGTAATAACCAGTGCCTATCCAAATTGTCTCAAGTTGCAGTAGCTTATTCTTGCAGATAATTTTACTATTCTCAACAGTGACAGCATTGTAGGCTGTTTTTCATAGTTGCATAAATCGAGCTGTTACAATATGTTCCCTCAAGACCGTGAAACAGATCTTTTGTTGTGCAGGATAAGGGGATCATAATTCAACAAACAAGACCCAGATCCAGATATGCCCTTGAGTTGAATCTCTGCTAGTGACCACACACAATGAAGAACCCCCGCTTCCATCCCTAGGTGGTGTTCTTGGCATCATACAGGAGTGGTTTGCTGCTGCCCAACAGAGTGGGGCAATGGAGAGTTACTGTATATACTCGAATATAAGTTGATCCGAATATAAGTTGAGACCCCCATTTCTCCCCCCCAAAAGGAAGAAAAATGGTTGACTTGAATATAAGACAGGGGCTTAATATTCAAGTTCCATGCCCTGCCAGGGTCTGCACCTGTGTCCCCTCCCCTGCGAGATTACACTCAGCCCCCCTCCTTGCCAGGTTCTGCACCCAGTCCCCTTCCCTCCCTGCACTGTAAGGCTCTGAACCCAGCCCTCTTCCCTACCAGGCTATGCAGCAAGCTTCTCTCTGTCAGGCTCTGAACCCAGCCCCCCTCACTACTTGCCAGGCTCTGTACCCTGTCCCCCCTCCCTGTCAGGCTCTGCACCTTGCCCCTGTATAAGACTTTGGTGAGACCTCATTTAGAATATTATGTACAATTCTGGAGGCTGCACCTTCAAAAAGATATAAAAAAGAATGGAGTCAGTCCAGAAGAAGGCTACTAAAATGGTATGTGGTCTTCATCATAAGGCGTATGGGGACAGACTTAAAGATCTCAATCTGTCTACTTTGAAGGAAAGGCGAGAGAGGGGAGATATGATAGAGATGTTTAAATACCTACGTAATATAAATATGCATGAGTCGAGTCTCTTTCATTTGAAAGGAAACTCTGCAATGAAAGGGCATAGAATGAAGTTAAGAGGTGATAGGCTCCGGAGTAAGCTAAGGAAATATTTTTTTACAGAAAGGGTGGTAGATGCATGGAACAGTCTCCCAGAAGAAGTGGTGGAGACAGAAACTGTGTCTGAATTCAAGAAGGCATGGGATAGACACGTGGGACCTATCTGAGAGAGAAAAAGATAATGGTTACTGCGGATGGGCAGACTAGATGGGCCATTTAGCCTTTATCTGCCATCATGTTTCTATGTTTACTGCCCTGTACCCTCTTCCCCCTCTGGTGGTCTAGTGGTAGGCCAGGACAGGAGGTATCACTCCCATCTCCTGTCCCGGCTGATACTAACAATTTTTTACTCCCCCCCACCCCATGTACCTCTTCTCGCATCCCTGGTGGTCCAGCGGTGTATGGGCAGGAGCGAACTCTCCGCACTCATACCTTCCACTGCGCCCCTCCTTCTCGCCCTCCAATCTCGTGGCCAGCAGCATGCAAAAGTGAACTTCTCGAGCTCCTGCCCGGCTTTGCGCCACTCCCTGAATGGCGGGACTCGGGAGAACTGGCGCCAGCCATTCAGCGAGCGGCACAAGGTCAGGACAGATTGGTGGGTAAGAAGGAGGGGCACAGATGGAGGGGCGCAGCGCAAGGCAGGAATGTGGAAAGTTCGCTCTTGCCCATACACTGCTGGACCACCAGGGATGCGAGAAGAGTTACACGGGGGAAGGGGGTAAAAAATTGTTAGTATTGGCCAGGATGGGAGGGATCCGTTCTGTCCCGGCCTACCAGAGGCCTGCATCAGTCCATGAGGGGGTCGGGTGATGACCCGAATATAGGACGAGACCCCCAATTTTGGGGCCATTTTTTTGGCCCAAAAATCTCGTCCTATATTCGAGTATATACGGTAAGTGATTTGCCCAAGGCTAGAAGGAGCTGCTGTGGTGACTTTAGAACCAGAATTTTAAAATGGGTGAATCAAGCATACATAGAGTGGTGGGTGAGGCTGTGGTCACCTTGTTGAGCAGACTGGATGGACTACAAGGGTATTTTTCTGCTGTTATTTACTGTGTTACTGGTTACTTATGGAGGCCAGGATTAAAATATGGCTGATGGTATCTATGGGCTGGCTCCCCAATATTTAATTGATATATGTAGGTAGAGTGGGATTTGGGTGGATTATGGCAGGAACATTCTTGCTGCTCTACTACGACTGGTCATAACATCTGAAGCTATATAGACTAATATATCCTGTTTCATTCACATCTTTAGGGGGTGGGAGGGGATCAGTGGCCACTGGGGAAATTGTATTTTTTTTTTGGGGGGGGCATGCCTTCATCCTTTCAGTGGTCATCTAGTCAGGTTACCTTTTAGGTACTTATTTGTTGTTAAAACAGGTCTAGCCTCAAATGTCCAAATTGTGCCTTGGACGTTTTCTAAAATGTTTGATTATTGCAAGAAAACGTCTAAATCATGAGCCCAAACTACACCTCTAGGTTTAGAGACACTGCAGACAACCACCATAGAAATCCTTCTAGAACATGGGTTTCAAAAATACCGAATTGCAGAGGCATACCAAGGGGGAGGACGGACTGCCCCGGGTGCATGCTCCAAGGGGGTGCACAGCCGGCCGGGTCCAGAAGCTCGCTGCTGAAAACGGCACCTCAGCGCAGTTGCTGTATTTATTCCAGAGCATAAATACGGCAGCCGCGCTGAAGTGCACGAAGGTCCTGCGATGACGACTACTGCTGCTGCTTTGGAAGAGATAAGTGACGTTGGAAGGGGGTGGACCAGCAGCTGCAGTCATCACGGGACCTTGCCGCAACTCCCTGCGTCTGCCGGCCCAGCCCCCCTCCAACGTCACTTACCTCTTCCGGAGCAGAGGCAGCAGTAGTCATCATGGGACCTTGCTGATTTCGATGGAGAGAGAAAGAAGCATAGTAGGGTGGTGGAAGGAGATAAAGGGGGTCAGGGTGGTATGGAAGCGTGGTGAAGGGTGAAAAAGGGGGTCAGGATGGTATGGAAGGGTGATGAAGGGAGAGAAAGAGGGTCAGGGTGGTATGGAACGGTGTGGAGGGTGAGAAAGGGGGTCAGGGTGATATGGAAGCATGGTGAAGGGTGAGAAAGGTGGTCAGGGTGGTATGGAAGTGTGAAAGGTGAGAAAGGGGGTCAGGATGGTATGGAAGGGTAGTGAAGGGAGAGAAAGGGGGTCAGGGTGGTATGGAAGCATGTTGAAGGGTGAGAAAGGGGGTCAGGGTGGTATGGAAGTGTGAAGGGTGAGAAAGTGGGCAGATGCTGATGGAAGTGGGGGGAAGGGAGAGGAGAGAGTGAAATGCCAGACCATGGGGGTGTGGGAGAGATGGAAGGGGGAGGCATAAAGATTCTGGAAGGTGAATAGAAGGAGAGAAGATGCCATATAGAAGGGGCAGAGAGAGAGGGTAGACAGAGGATGAAAGGAAGAGAGTGGCAGGAAGATGAGGAAAGTAGAAACCAGAAAAGACAAGGTAGAAAAAAATTCTATTTATTATTTTTTTTTTGCTTTAGGGGAGATGCATTGCTGTTTCTGTGATGTTGCATTGTATGCAGAGTCCAGCTTCTTGGTGCTTCAGTTTAATCTTTGTCTACGTATTTTTATTCTATCTCCCCATTTACAAAACTGTAGAGCGTTTTTTTAGCGTTGGCATCTGAGCTGTTACCACCATGGCTAAAAACCACACTACAGTTTTGTAAAAGGGGGAGGGGTTAGTTTGTGATGACAATCCATACTAGGCGAAGGTGTTTTCTGTGTTCTGTGTTCAAAAAGACATGGTTTTCTGTTAGGATTGACTGTGTAGGATTGATCTGAACTAGTCTGGCTTGTTTAGTTTTACAATGGGTTTATTGACGTACTGCTCACTGCAGTATGTAAGATGCTGTCTTTTCCTAGGTACACTCTTGTGTGACGTGTGGATTGTTACTAAAAATAATGTTTTTCATACAGATGGGGGGGTGTCAAAAAATGATGGGCCTCGGGTGCCACATATGCTAGGTACTAGCAGTAACCAACACAGATATATTGAAAACCAATGTATATGAATAAAACTCTTTCAATTGGAGACTGTTATAGTAGAAAGATGTTACAGTTGTACAATTATGCAGAAATAATGTGAAGCCAGTGGAGCTCAATGTTTGCTCAAAAGGAAGGAAAAAGCCTCAGAACGGGCCCCCCCACCACCACAAAGGTGGTTAGAGTAACTTCTAATTCTAAGGGAATTTCTAAGTACCTATTTTACTTATAATTTTAATGCACCCTATTGTCTATTTTTCTGTAAACCGCTTAGAATCCTAACGGAGTTTAGCGGTATATAAGAAATAAAAAAAAATAATAATAAATTACATTACATTACATTAACCTCACAGGCAAAACCTTCGTTTGAAAATGAGCACTAAAACACTTGGGCAAAAACTGTGCTTCACATACACGAGATTTTTTGACAGAGGAACAAATCCCACTTATCTTAATGCTGATCGGCACATCAACGGAGGCCAGCATTTCACCGACAGGCTACATCAGGGTGTGACCCGACCGATCAGTCTCTGCCTGGTCTGGTAGCCAGGAGGTAGACTGTGGCTTCTTAATTCTTTGGGCTGGCAATCTGTGACTTGCAACCGGCTGACTGGCTCTGGCTTGCTGGGTTGGGAGCTGGTATGTACTCTGAGGCTGGTGCCCCAACTGCTTCTGGAGCTGGCTCAGGTTTTGCCTGTGAGGTTACCGCTCAACCACCTTTATATCCACCTTTGTGGTGGTGGGGGGGCCCGTTCTGAGGCTTTTTCCTTCCTTTTGAGCAAACATTGAGCTCCACTGGCTTCACATTATTTCTGCATAATTGTACAACTGTAACATCTTTCTACTATAACAGTCTCCAATTGAAAGAGTTTTATTCACATATGCTAGGTACGCCACTGCCGAATTGGGAAGGGTTTGGCAAGAAAAATGTCCATTTGCCCCTTTAGGCCACATTTTGGACATTTTTCTTTTTTTGAAAATGAACCCCATAGAGCAGGGGTGTCAAAGTCCCTCCTCGAGGGCTGCAATCCAGTTGGGTTTTCAGGATTTCCCCAATGAATATGCATGAGATCTATCAGCATATAATGAAAGCAGTGCATGCAAATAGATCTCATGCATATTAATTGGGGAAATCCTGAAAACCCGACTGGATTGCGGCGCTCGAGGAGGGACTTTGACACCCCTGCCATAGAGGTTTGTTTCTTTGTGAGAGAGGCTGCAAATAGACACCTTTTTGCCCTCTCAAGCCATCCGACCACTTGTAAAGTTACCCTCAGAATGGCTATAAAGCTTCTGTAGTTAGTTTTCCCTAATTCATTTTCAAACACAAAGAGCTATATTTGTGACATATTTATAAACTAAAATCCCCACACATTCATTAATCACTTCTTTTTATTTTATACTGTTTGTTTTAAAAAAAATTTTTACCCCACACATGTGTTAATACTTCATATCATATAAATATACACATAAATAACTTACTAAAACCTTAACAGCCTACCCAACCAACCCAATAAAAGTTCATATCAAAACTACTCTATTGCAGTACTGTCCATATACTGGCCAAAAAGTTCTTGATATTGTGATATAGCTCTTTGTGTTTATAAAATATATTCTAGTATAGTAGAGCTATTGAATTGGTATGATAAGTCCCGAAATTGTTTAGTGTGTGGTAATTCTTTTTCTCTTTATAATGAGAAAATATTTAATACTATTTGTGCTCAGTTATGTACACCTTCTTACTTTTGTCCTTTTTTTGTTCCCAGAGAGCCCAAGCTGCCCTGCATGCAGTGAATTCTCTGCATCCTGGAAGCCTTTCCAGTGAGGGCTCCCTACTACCTGGCCAGAGCCCTGTTATCAGAATTATTGTTGAAAACCTGTTCTACCCTGTCACTTTGGAAATACTGTATCAGGTAAGGGCATTAAAACTGAAACTAATTTTAAAGCTAATCGGCAGTGGATATAAAGCTTTATTTCCATCTGAGGGAAACGATTGGATTGCTGAGCAACCAAGGGATGAAAGAAATGCTCAGGAAAGATAAGTGGTAATAGCAGAAAAACTAAATGATTTCTTTACATTGGTCTCTACTGAGGAGACTGATGGAGACATATCAACACTGGAAACCTGCTTTGAAGGTGTTGATTTAAAACATGGTTCATAACCAGTGGTTCGGGAAGAGGTCAAATGGGGGGGTGGAGAAGGGTCTTGAAATCCGAAGCAATTTGTTGAAACTTTCTATACAGAATGAAGGTAGTTATTAGGACAGTTATTGTTAGTATAACTGAGTATTATTGTCTTTTTAGCAACATTGGCAGTTACCACTGTTAGTGACTAACAGCCAGTGACGTATGTAGCTGTCAGTAGTCACTAGTGGAAACATGGTTTAGGATGGAAACTGCAAGAGTTACATTGATCAGTTAAAGGGATGTGGGAACATAAACCCAAGGATTTTCTAACTGGTCCCATGTTGGTGGCCGCTGATCATGTATTAATCATGTGACAGCGCTAGTTAAAGAATTGCGCCTCAAGTGCCTTTGTAGGCATGATTACACAAAGACAGGCCCCAGAAATGTAGGCCCGGAAAACCCTGGCCTTCATTTCTGGTGCCTGTCTTTGCCGGGGGATCCCTTCCACAGCCTGCGATCAGCTTATCTTGGCACAGGAATCCCCAATCACCTGAGCCGGCAGAACTCCCTGAAACCAAGGCTTCAGGGAATCCTGCTGGCTCAGCTGATTGGGGATTCCCCTGCTACAATTAGCTGAACTGGCAGGGCCTCTCTCTCCCTCCCTTCCGTCCACCCATCAACTGATCGTGGCCAGGTTCCGATGGGAGAGAGGGAGGGAGGGAAGGATGTGGATTCGGCTGCGTGGCAGGTGTGGGTGCTGGTGAGGGGGAGGGGGTGCTCTTCCAAGAGTTCTGCTACACAAGGGATGGGAGGGAGGGATGGGAAACTGCCGGCGAATCCAGGGACTAGGACCATTCCAATGGTCTGTCATCTCTTCCTTGTTTGGCTCATCTCTCCTCCCTCCCAGTGTAACATTTCTCCCTCCCTCCTCTCTACCACTAACATGTCCAAAAATTCTCCCTCTTTCGTCCTTTACCCATTTACATCATTCTCTCTTTCCCTCTCACACCTCACACCTATATCCAACAATTCTCCGTTCCTTTTCCCTCCCCTACCAGCAGCATTTCTTTCTCTCCCTTCCAATACTCCACCTGTGCAGCATCTCTCTTTTCCTCCTTTCCTAACCCCCACCCGTACATTTGTCCTTCCCAACCCTCTCCCAGTACATGCAGTATCTGTCTTTCCCAACCCTCTGAGCATCTGTCCTCTCTGCCTTCCCAACTCCCCTGCATCCTTCACCCAGCCTCTCCCCACCAGGCTCTGCACCCAGCCACCCCCTCCCCACCCATCAGATACTGCACCCAGCCCCTTTCCTCCCCACCCATCTCTCTCTCTCTGCACCCTGCCCTGACCTCCTACCTCCTCTGGCCTGGTGGTCCAGAGGTGCAGCGGGCAGGAGTGAGCTTTCCTGCTCCTATCCCGCTGCTAACCGGCCGGTCACAGCTGGTTTATTCTGCCGCTGAGCGGCAATGAGCGGGAGCGCGCTTTGATGCTCTTGCTCAGCGTCCAGCGGCTTCTGTGACTGGCTCCCGTGAATTCTCAGCGGTAGAAGAAACCAGCTGTGATCAGCCAGTTAGCAGCAGGACAGAAGCAGGAAAGCTCGCTCCTGCCCACTGCACCTCTGGACCACCAGGGATAAAAATGGCACATAAAATTGGCAATTTTGGGGGAGGCCACGGCCCCTGTGGCTTCCCCCGTTCCAATGCCTATGAACCCAGCAGTCTGTAATTGTCTATATTTAGGCAGCGGAGAAAGACGTATGTGATATTTAGATATCTTGTTTAGCATGATTGAAACAGTGCTTAGTGTAACCCCTCCCTCTATTAAAACTCCCTAGTTGCAGTCTCTTAAGAGGGAAAAGTTAAACATAAAATCTAAAATTACCTTTTTAAAAAGAATTTACAAGAAATAAGAGTTTTTTTGTTATTTTATTATTACAATTCTAAAAGATATATATCCAAATAACTTTAACATAAAATCCCAAATAAACTTTTCATCATAGAATTTTGTCCTTTCAAAAGATTTTTCTCACAGATTTCAAATGTAAAATTTTCTTACAGGACTTATTTTACACAGCCGTTAGGTACCAGCGCTTCTTTTTTTCTTCTTTTGGGATTCCGTTTTGATCAACAGCAAACCTACTTCCTAACTTAAAGAAATCAAAGGGAGCAAAACCCTAACACCTTGAGAAATATGTTTGTTGCTTTAATTTTCTCTAACTACACCATAGAAAAGAAAAAATAATTGAAATTCTCTAACTTTTCCAACCCTGATGTATTTTAAACTATTCTCAAACAAACTGTCTTTCAAACTGAACTCTTCCCAACTTTTTTTTCTCTCTCGGGCAGTTATAGAATCCTTCTCTGGCAGTTATAGAATCCTGACCTGCCCTGCTCACTGCTCCGTGATCTCATCCGACCTGATGCAGACATAAACATTCCAGAATTTTCACTCTCAGGCAGGCAAATACAGCATTTAATTACCCAGCTAACAAACAAAACTTTTCACTTCAAAATAAAAACTTCTATTTCAAACTTATTTTTGTAACCCATGGTTACAATAGGATTTTATGTTGATAATGTAATTTTTTTTTTTTTCATATAATATTTATTTATTGGGCATAAAGAAGATCAAACATTACAACATCAAGCTTGTATATAGCAGCAACACCAACACATAAACTAAACCAGAGAATCACCGCCAATACAGGTATACATACCATCAAAACAGCCCAATACAGCATTTTACTATTAACCCTAAACCACCCACCATGTGGACCTCCCGTTAACTCCTTCACCCCCCAGCCCCCCCCCCCCAAAACCCCCTAACCCCAACCCAAACCCAGACCCGTGTGGTGCATAACACTCAGTATAAGGATATACCAAATGAAGTAGAAAAAGAAAGAGAATAAGAAAATGAATAAGAAAGAGAGTGCGAAAGAAAACAAGAAGAAGAAATCCCTCGGTAATGAACTCCCAGAGTGAAGAGATCAGGACAAACGTCCCAGCACATACACCGTGAAGGACAGAGCTCACGGACCCCCATCCAGACCTCACTGTCCCATCAATTAGTTATTCAATAATATACTTCGTTCCCTATGAGGGAGGGACATCCAGTACCCCTCCCACACATCCTGAAATTTGGCCCATCTGCCCTCATCATGGGACCCCGTCATCCTACGCTCTACCAGCGCCAATTCGAATAGGGACCCCTGCCATTGGGGAAAAGATGGGATAGAAGAGGCCCGCCAAAATATTAGGATGGTCCTCTTGGCCAGGAGTAAAGCCTTAAACACCAACAATTTTTGTCCCCCAGAGCAATTGGAGAGAGCCGCTCCATCATAGAACAGCGCCACCTCCGGGGTACACGTTGGGAGCGTGGGGGAGATGGAAGACAAGAAAACCCACACTCGCTTCCAAAAAACCTGTATGAGAGGACATCCCCAAAACATATGTCCCAGGGTAGCAGGAGTCATTGAGCATTTGGGACAGCGCTCATGCTCCGCAAAGCCAGCTCTGCAGGCTCTCCGAGGAGAGATGTACATTCGCTGAAAGAATTTATATTCCTGTTCTCTGTGTATCATATTGCAAGAAAGGGAGCGGAGGAAACCAAAACAATGGGAAAGCATAGTGGGTGTAATAATGCAGCTCAGGTCAGCACTCCATGCCCTAGCCAGGAAGTCAGCCCTGTCCGATAACAAGAACAGCCCCAGCTCAATAACATAAAAACGGAGGCGCGGAGCAGAATCCTCCCCCAATGCCAGGCTGTGACCCAGCCTCTTCGCCGCCACAGCACTTCGGTCTGCCCCCTTAAGCCCAGCAATATAGTGACGAAGCTGCCCATAGCTAAACGTATCTACTCGGTCCAACCCATATAAGGACGCCAGTCCCTCGGCGGATATAATAACTCCATGGTCGTCAAGAACATCCCCCACTCTGCGAATTCCCCGCGAATGCCAAAGTCGAAAGACCCGATTGTCACTACCCGGGCTAAACAGGGGGTTCCCCGTAATTGGTAACATTGGAGAGGCATCATAAGGTACACTCAGACGTTTACAAAGCAGTTTCCAGATGAGTCTCATATAGGCCCATACCACGTGTCCCCGTTGTAATGGGTCCAGCTGGGCCGATGTGGCATGTAGCAAGAACAGCCCGGAGACCGGATACAAAAAGTCCCGTTCAACTGAAAAAGTCAGGAAGGAGGAACTCTCTAAACACCAATCTCGGACAAGTCTCATACCACACGCTAGGTTGTAAGCTCTTAAGTCCAAAAGGCCAAACCCTCCCTGCGCCTCCGGTAGCATCAATACACTCATGGGCAGTCGGGGCCGCCGCCCCCTCCACAAAAATATCCGCAGGGCACCATACAACTCGTCTAGATCCGCCCGGCGCAACCAAATTGGCAAAGTCTGTAGCAGGTACAGCCAGCACGGCACTATCATCATGTTATATAAAAAAATCCGACCTGCCAGGGAGACCGGCAAAGCTCCCCATAGGCGGAGGCTTTCAATAGACCGCCGAATCATGGGTCGAACATTTATCTCATAGAGGCGTGATAAAGACGCAGGAATGAAGACTCCCAGATATTTCACCTGTAGGGAGGCCTCCTTCATGGGGAAATCTGACCAATTATGCGCGATATTTAGATGGATAGGTAAAGCCTCAGATTTAGATACATTAAGCTTCAGACCCGATAAAGCTCCAAACGTATCAAACAGCTCCAACAAAGGAGAAAGATGTGCAACCGGATCAGTGAGGAGGACCATGATATCATCCGCGAAGGCCATGCATCTCAAGGATGAGCCCCTCGTCTCCACACCCACAATCGAAGGATGGGTGCGGATACCCAATAATAGAGGTTCTAGAAATAAGATGTAGAGTAAGGGGGACAAAGGGCAGCCCTGCCTAGTGCCTCGCCGTAGGGAAAAAACCGAAGACGGTTGCCCATTAACCAGCACCGCAGCTTCCGGATTGGAATACAATGCTTGTAAAGCTCCCATAAAAAACCCCCCAATCCCATATCGTTGCAACAATGGGAACAGAAAGGCCCACTCCACCCGATCAAAGGCCTTTTCGGAGTCAAAACTAATGGCTAAAGCTCGTTGTTTCTGGGAAGCGCAATGGGCCAATGCAATCAAGAGCTTACGGACATTATGACCCGCCTGTCTCCCCTTCACAAAACCCGCCTGTTCCACCCCTACCAATGAGGGAACCAAAGGGGCCAGTCTATTAGCCAATATTCGGGCCAAAATTTTTAAGTCAACGTTGATAAGTGAAATGGGGCGGTAAGATTCCACCAGAAGCGGGTCCTTGCCAGGTTTAGGTAGAACTGTTATCAACGCCCGATTGGACCCCACCGGGAACTGTCCCCCGTCCACTGACTGTTGAAAATAGTTTCTCAGCGGGTCCGCCACGTAGCCTTGCAGTATCCTATAAAACTCCCCACTATAGCCGTCCGGGCCTGGGGACTTACAGAGAGGGAGAGTCTTTAGTACCCCCAATACCTCCTCCCGGGTAATTGTGGTGGCCAATCTGTCTCTATCCTCCACTGAAAGGCTCGGCAGAGGGAGAGAATCTAAGTAGTCTTGAATCGGAACATCCCTATCCACCACCTCCGCCGAGTAAAGGGTGCTATAAAATGTAACGAAAAGCCGTTCTAAGTGAGATTGTGCTGTCACTAGTCGCCCCCCTGCATCTCTGAGAGAGGTAATGGAGGAGGATCCCCTCCGCGCCCTAGTCAACTGAGCCAGCATTCTACCCGGCTTGTTGCCAAAGCGATGTAACCTATACTTATAGTAAAAGAGGGTCTTTTGGGCACGTTCATGTAAGAGGGCATGGAGCGCCGACTGCGCCATTTGAAATTCCCGTTTATGGGATCCCGTAGGGGACCGCAGGGCTAAAAGCCTGCGCTCCCTAACCTTGCGCTCAAGGGCCAGAATCCTGGCCGCCAGCATCTTCTTTTTACGAGCACAGTAAGCTAGCACCGCACCCCTAAGCACCGCCTTAGCTGTTTCCCAGAAAAGACATCCATCCCCAATATGCTCCCCATTGAATTCTGCATAATCGCGCCACTGTTGTTCAAGGAAAGTTTTAAATTCAGGGTCTGAGTACAATGCTACTGGAAATCTCCATTTACCCCCTCCACCCTGTTGGCCCCCTGTCAGGTTCACATCCATCCACACCGGAGTGTGGTCAGAAATGACCAGCGCACCTATTTCTGAGGTATATACTTCTGAAAAGAAAGAGCGAGATAAAAAGATAAAATCAATTCTAGATGAAGAATCATGCGCTCTAGAAGAATGTGTGTAGTCCTTTTCATCAGGGTGCAAAGTTCTCCAAACATCCACCAAATTCAGTGCATCCATCCACGCCAATAGCCCATTGTCAGATCTACCCGACGGCCGGAGGTCTCCCCTGACAGAATCCAATACGGGATCCAAAACAGAATTAAAGTCCCCCAAGAATATCATAGGGACCTCCGGCGTCTGAGAGATGGACATCAGAATCCCCAAAAGTTTCTTGTAAAAGGCTCGTTGGGCACTATTGGGAGCATACACTGATATCAAAAGCACCGATCTATGGGATAGCTTGCCCTGAACTATCACATAGTGACCCTCTGGATCCGAAATAATTCGGGAATGTTCAAAGGGTATCGCTTTATGGATCAGCAAGGCCACCCCGGCCTTTGCCTTAGGGGAAGAGGCTGAATAGCACTGGCCTACCCACGACCTTTTCAATTTACCATGTTCCTCTTCGCTAAGTTTAGTCTCTTGTAACCCCACAATGTCTGCCTGGTGTCTTGCTAAATGTTGTAAAATCTTAGTCCTCTTAATAGGGGAATTAATACCCGAGACATTCCACGTCACACAGCGCACTCCTCTCTTAGGGGACATCCCACACAAAGTTCCTGTCCACTTTCAATACACATGAAAAAGAAACCGTTGCCAGGAGTCCCAGCCCCCCCCCCCAGCAACCAGCCATCCAATCCTCTTTCATCCATGTCCACGTCAGCACCACACACATCCCTCCCCTTCCCTCCCCTCCCGGAACCCTCAAACCCCATCCCCACCCGACCCCACCCCGCCAGATACCACCACTCCAACATGGGGACTTGCAGAGGCCCAGTCCCCCTCCCCCGACCCATGAAAAACATTGCCCCAGGAAATCACAGCTGAAAAGCACAACATAGTAAACCAGAAATTAAACTTATAAGTGTGTCTGTACCCCAACCCAGCCAAGTGTAACAAACCCATGTACCCCCACTAGGTTCAGCCCTTGAACCCCTTAGGAAAAACCCATCCAGTGAGTGCCGATAAGCCAGCACATAGCATAAGAACATAGTCTCACAGGCCCTAGATCCAGAGAAACAGCATACATCAAGGAAGTCCCACTGAAAGCCCTGGAAAGGGGCTCACCCGTTCTTCAGCAGCCCTAGGGCCGCCAGTCAATGGACGCCAGGAACCAGAGCGCCCCTTCAGGTGCGAGCTGCCAAATCAGGAAACCAGGCATTCAGCTGCGTGCGGGCCGCCGCACTCGTGTCAAACACTACAGGTTGTCCATTGTAAAGAACCCGAAGTTTGGCAGGAAATTGCAGAGTAAACCTCAACTGTTTTTCCACCAAGATTTTGCAGACGGGTGAATAGCCTCTCCGCAGGGCTGCCACCTGCGCCGAATAATCCTGAAACAGCAGAATCCTATGGTTCTGGAATAAGAGTTCTTTCCGTTGTCTAAAGTTCTTCAACAGTAAATCCTTAAGAGCGAAATTCAGAATGCGTATGATCACTATTCTGGGTTTAGGTGACCCCTCCTGCTTTCTGCCCAGTCTGTGAGCCCTCTCAATCCTGAGCGGGCCGAAGGTAGAGGATAGAAGCAGCTCCTCCGCTAGCCATTTCTCTAGCACCGCATGTAGGTCAGAGTCCAGCACAGTCTCTGGGATGCCTACCAGACGTAAGTTATTTCGCCTGGAGCGATTCTCCAGGTCTTCCAACTTGTCTGATGTGCTCTGGACTGTGCATTTGAGCTGGCGCAGTTCTTCCTGCACCATAGTAAGGGAATCTTCAGTAGTGCTCACTCGTTGTTCCACCTCAGTCACCCGGTTATTAAAGGTTGTCACAGAGGCCGAGAGTGTTGCCAGGGATTCAGTGACCTGGTCCAGCCTAGTCCCCAGTGCCAGAACCACCGCCTCCGTAATTCGTGCGACCATGTCCTCGCACGTGGCATCTGCGGTTTCCGGGGCGCCCGCCATTTTGCCTTCGGCCCCCACTCCCGACTTCGGTTTTTCGCGCTCCTTTCTGCCGCCTCTAGTTGCCATCTCCGGGGTTTCCTTGTGGACAAATTTGTCCATATAATCGCTGGCTTGTTGTGGAGTATTTTGGGGGAGTTTCGAGTAGAGAATTTCGTTCAAAAGGGCCGGTGCAGAGGGAGAACAGCGGAGCTCAGGGGAAACACGTCTTCCCTGCGCTCTGCACGGCCACGCCCCCCCGATAATGTAATTTTTATAAATGTTTTATACTTGGAAACCGCTTAGAGTTTAGGCGGTATACACATTTTTTTAATGAAATAAATAAACATGATTAGAGAAGGAGCTTGTTCAAAGTATCAAATGCGGAAGAAATGTCCGGCATGACAAATGTTTTGCTTAACTATGATTCTCATGTTGGTAATTTGATGTCCTCTTCCAAGTTAAATGGCTCAAAACTCATTATAATTAGAATACTGTAAATAGTTGCAGTAAATCAGACTTCACATAGTTGGGTAAAAATTAAAAAGCAAACTATTTGCATATTTGCCTAGAGCAGAGAACAAAACTAATCTTATTCTTTCTTGATGTCGTTAAATTGGATAGAGTAGGTAATACAGCAGAGAATACATTAAAATGGCCATCTCTTCTCTGAAAACCTGTACAAATGGCTGATAGGTAAGGTTTAGCTTATGTTATGTTATGATAAATGTAATGTATCATGGCTAGATTAATAAATAGCATTATGTACTTAAACTTTCCAAAAAATAATTAGGAACAAGATTGAAGTGTTGTTGAGCTGTTAATTATGAGAGCAGAAAGACCTTGAGGCTGTGAAATTATAACACAGCAGCAGAAAGTTTGAAAATATTCAGAGAATCATCTTGGAATGTACTGATGCAAAAGTCATTCAGCTGGGTGTTTGTTTTTCTAGACTGGACAGTTTCCTCCTCTTGTGACATTCCACCTCGGTTGGACCCATCACTGGAATGTGGTGCCATAAACATTTATTCACAGCCATGCAGGGATTTTTTTTTTTTTTAATTTTTACTCTGTCCTTGTTAATGTAATTCACTTCAATCACTGTAATTGCAGTCTTGGGTCAGGGGAGAGGAAGGAGAATCATGCACCAGGACTCCTTTCAGAACCCTACAATCATAGATTGTAAATTTAGACACCCCCCTTCCTCTGGAATAGTGAATGCTACCTCTGCAGCATGGTGTCGCAGAAATGAATTTGGGGTGGTAGTGAGGGTTTGAAAAGTTAACATGAGTGGACATTAGGCCTTGTATATTCTTTCTCTGCCTCTCTGTTTTCTCTTTCCCCTTCCCCCCCAAAAAAAAATTAATTTTTTTTTTTTTAAAACAACCTTAGCTTGCAGGAATCCCCAAGCTTAACCAGTTGAGGAAATCTGGAGATGAGCAGCAGTCAGCAACAGCATTTTGAGCTGTTGTTACCAGTACCACTAACTTGTTGATTTCTGGGTGCTGATGTAGAGAATGACACGGGGTCAAATTTTTCCCCGTCTCCATGGGAACTCATTGTCCTGTCCCGTCCCCGCGAGTTCTTTTCCTGTCCCTGCCCCATTCCTGTAAGCTCGGTCCTCATCTGCACAAGCCTCAAACACTTTAAAATCATAAGTGTTCGAGGCTTGTGCGTTTAAGGTGGAGCTTATAGGAATGGGACAGGGACAGTGACAAAACTTGCGGGGACGAGATGGGGAAATTGAATTCCTGCGGAGAAGGGGACAAATTTGTCCCCGTATCATTCTCTAGGCTGATGCGAATCTTGCAAGATCAGCATCAGAAAGTACTCCTTTGAGAATTGAAGATGCTCCCAGTGCTGCCACTTACTACTTTGCTTCTTCATAGCTCAGCTAACTCCCCTCAGGATTTCATCAGAAGGCAGGTTTGGGGATTTCTGCCAGCTAGAGTAGTGGCGTGCCTGGAAGCTAGGGGGAACTGAGACAAAAGTGGAGGGGCCCTGGACCACCTGTCATAGGTGTTGCTATGGGGTAGCAAGTACACTATAAGTCAGACGATGCCCTATAAGGAACAACAAGGGACCCCTAAGACACTGCAAGGCCTACCCACCACTCAAACAGACATACTATCTTATATACCACTCACTCAAAAAAAGAAAAGAAAGTGGAGAAAAAGCTTCTATGGCAAAAAAAAACTCCATTTCAAAGTGCAAGAAAGAGTGAAATTACTTTCAAAAGTATGGTTGATAATAAGCGGGCAAGTACACTCCAAAAATTGACGTGTCTCCCCAACCTGAATTAGTGCCACTTCCCTAGCAAGTCTGGCATCACCTCGCTACCTTCCCCCTCCCTCCCTCCCTCGGGTCTGGTTTCTATCCCCTCAGCCTCGCGTTTACTAACTTGTAGCTGTTGCCAACAGTGATTACCGGTACTTACATTGACCTATATAAAGAGAAGAAAGAGGGAAAAGATGATACAATAAATTCAGTACTATAGGTGCGTAAAAGGCACAACAGAAGGGAAAACCTCTATATCAAAGAACCCCAAAGAAAAATCCTAAGAATGAAAGCAGGAAAAAAATATCTAACTTATTAAACAAGCCCAACAAAAATAAAGCAAAAAGAAAAAATTAAAAACCCCAGTCAATCTCACCACCCTCAGTCAGCTTCTAATTCCATGTCCCCAATCGAGCCGGGCCAGTCCTGGCCGGTACCACAAAAGTGGCTCCTCCATTTCAATTTCCCTAGGATGTGCAAGGTGCAGCCCCTCAGTCAGAAGATTCCAGCCGCTCCAAAAACGTATTCGCCTCTGGAACCATGTCAAACTGTGGTGTGAAAAATCTTTAAGCGAGCAGGGTCTAGCAAGGTGAACTGAATTTGTAACTTAATTAATTTAGGGGGTCCTTTTACCAAGGCGCGCTAATCAATTTTAGCGTGTGCTAAATGCTAAGGCGCCCATGGAATATAATGGGCGCCTTAGCATTTAGTGCGCACTTAATCGGGTAGCCCGCCTTGGTAAAAGGACCCCTTAGAGCACACTGGGGAGAACGCCCTCCTTGCAGGGAGCTCTGTGGCCAAGCTCCATCATATCCAGTTTGTCCAGGATAAGCTGTGGCTGCTTACTTAAGTCAGTTCCATAGAAGCTTGGACTTCAGCTTGTATTTCCGCTGCCCATTCCAAAACTGGGGACTGGAGAGGAAGGTGAGCTCTTATCTGCTATACTAGTCTCTGCTCGTGGCCTTTTTCCTGGGTTTTGATTCCATAAGAACAACTGTTTATAAAAATAAATGCCAGGTTGTATCCTGCTATTTCCAAAATTAATCACAGTATAAAAAAGGGTCGAAGTACACTGATTTATCGCCGACGAAACTGGGAGAGCCGGGAGCAGAAAAATCACCAGCCTTTCTGCCTCATGACCCAGCCAGAAGTTCACATCTATTTATATATACTTTCTCTTGTAGGCTGCTTGTTCAGTATAGTCCAAATTAAGGCCCCCTTTTATCAAGCCGTATTAGGGATTTTTTTTTTTTTTTTTTTTTTGCTGTCTCTGCGGTAAAAGCTCCGACGCTCATAGGAATTCTGTGAGCGTCAGAGCTTTTATTGCAGCAGCCGCCAATAAAAACCCGAACACGGCTTGATAAAAGGGGGCCATGTTGTGAAGGCACAGCAGAGAAGGAACATGAACCACAGAATAACAAACAGTCCAGCCCTCTTATACATTGCAAGTCCTCTTTATTCTGTGAACCGCCTAGAACGTTTTGGGTGTTGGCGGTATAGAAAAATAAAGTTATTGTCATTATTATTATTGTTAATATAGAATCTACAGTTATAACTAAAAGAAAGAAAAAAAAAATAAGCCGCATAGCCAGTTCCAAGTTCCTTTTGTGTTTTTCTCCCGCCCCCTAGAATCCCTCACCTCCCCCTTCTGCATCTGTGGAGCACTCAATTGTATAAATAAAGTTAAACTAAAAAGGGAGGAGGACCTGAAACTTCAACAAGGTTCTGTACTTCCCGTCTCTTGTGGTCACATGTTGTAGCATATTGGAGGTCTGTCAAAGTGAACTGTCCTTGTTGTCTACTTATAGCATAGAAGGAATTAAGAGATATAACGTATGAAGGTTTTACGTAGAAAAGCATTTCACGGTTTTGAAAAATCTAAATTTCTTTCCCCTAGATTTTCTCCAAATTTGGAACTGTCTTGAAGATCATCACGTTCACAAAAAACAATCAGTTCCAAGCCTTGCTTCAGTATGCCGATCCCATCCATGCATATCACGCAAAAATGGTAAGAAAAGTAGCAAATATCCAAAAGTGGAAGTATGTGTACCACATGGGTTTGGTTTTGTTGAGCGTTCAAGTTTACAGCACTATTTGAAGCATCATTACCCATGTTTAAACGTTATGTAATCTTATGTTATATGTGATCTTATATTCCGCCAACTCCTCCAAAGTGGGGTTTGAGGTGGGTTACAACAGCATTATCATTACACAGAAATAAACATACAATGCAAGTTAGAATCAGATTAAACTAACAAAGACTTTTGATACAGTGGGTTACAGACAGTATTTTTACTTCACAAAGGTTAGGGTTACCATATGGCTCCAGAGAAAGGAGGACGGATTGAGACAGCCGGGTTTACTTCCATTGCTTTCAATGGAAATAAAGGCCCAGATGTCTCTATCTGTTACTTCCATTGATGTCAGCAAAAAGTAAAACCCGGATGTCTGAATCCATCCTCCTTTTTCTGGAGCCATATGGTAACCCTAAAGGTAGACCATACAGTGCAAAATCACAGTCAAGCTAAACCCCTAATCAGAATTTCTGGAAGAGCCATGTGGTCAGAATTTTGTGAAACAGAGCATACATATTAGTAATAAGAATTATTATGGTTAGTAAATTCCAAACTTTTGCAATGTTAAATGATTTGCAGTGAATCATCTTATATTTTATACCTTTCAGAGATGGAAAAGATAATATCAAACAGTTTGAGTTACGATGTTCGACAAATCTACATATTTTCTTTGACCGTGTGTTTTTTTAAAGTACAGTGGTACCTTGGTTTACGAGCATAATTCGTTCCAGAAGCATGCTCGTAAACCAAAATACTCGTATATCAAAGTGAGTTTCCCCATAGGAAATAATGGAAACTCGCTTTGATATGTTCCCACCCCCCAGTGGCGCTGCTCTATCCCCCCCCCCCATGAGAACCGGCATTGCTCACCCTGAAGTCCCCCTCCCCCGCGATTTGGCACCCTCCCCCCACGATCCGGCACCCCCCTGCCGCGATCCGGCACCCCCCCCGCTGCGACCTGAAGTCCCCCAGACTCACCCGCTGGTGGTGCCGCTGCCCGAAGATCGGCCTCCTCTTCTGTGCTGGGCCTTGAGCATCTGCACATGCTCAAAGCCTGCGAGTTTACATTCTCTCCGAGATCTCTGAAAATCTCAGAGAGAGCGTGAACTTGCAGGCCTTGAGCATGCGCAGATGCTCAAGGCCCAGCACAGAAGAGGAGGCCGATCTTCGGGCACCGGCACCAAAGCACAGGACATGCTGGTGCTGAGGCCAGATGAAAGTAAGAAGCGGGTTTGGGTGGGTCTGGGGGACTTCAGGTCCCGGCGGGGGGGTGCCAGATCGCGAGGGGCGCTCGTAAATCGAGGCACGCTCGGTTTCCGAGGCGCCGATTTTGCGAATGCTTTGCTCGTTTTGCAAAACACTCGTAAACCAAGGTACCACTGTACTTCTTAACATATCCTTGTTCTCATCTTCCATTTCTCAGACACTGATGATGATCAAGTAGCACCAAGTCAAGTCCAGTGTGCTCTTTTTTTCTGTTTATTTCTGATGGCATACAGTATTCATAGTCAATATGATTGAATGAATCCATCTTGCTGCTGGTTGTCCAGTACCTCTTTTGCTATCAGCCCTGTCAAGCATAGTACTCTGGAGACCGCACCTTCAAAAAGATATAAAAAGGATGGAGTCGGTCCAGAGTGGTGCGTGGTCTTCATCATAAGTCATATAGGGACAGACTTAAAGATCTCAATATGTTTACTTTAGAGCAGTGGTCCCCAACCCTGTCTTGGAGGATCACCAGGCCAATTGGGTTTTCAGGATCGCCCTAATGAATATGCATGGAGCAGATTTGCATGCCTGTCACTTCCATTCTATGCAAATCTCTCTCATGCATTTTCATTAGGGCTAGCCTGAAAACCCGATTGGCCTGGTGGTCCTTCAGGACAGGGTTGGGGACCACTGCTTTAGAGGAAAGGCGGGAAAGGGGAGATATGATAGAGACGTTTAAATACCTACATGACGTAAATGTGCATGAGTCTAGTCTCATTTGAAAGCAATCTCTGGAATGAGAGGGTCTAGGATGAAGTTAAGATTTGATAGGCTCAGGAGTAATCTAAGGAAATACTTTTTTACAGAAAGGGTGGTAGGTGCATGGAACAGTCTCCTAGAAGAGGTGGTGGAACCAGAGACTGTGAATTCAAGAAAGCTTGGGATAGGCACATGGGATCTCTTAGATAATGGTTACTGTGGATGGGCCTTTGGCCTTTATCTGTTGCTATGTTTCTAAGGAATCTGGTTGTCATATATATTATGTCCCAAGTAAGGTAGTTTCATTGTTGTTATTTGGGCCTCAAGTGAGAGTTTCAGTTTCCTCTGGTCCAGGACTCAGCTATTTCTCTCTTTAGCTGTCCATGGTATTCATAAGCTTCACTTCCAATCTATAAATGCATCACTACTTTTCTGCCATGTTTCTTAATGATCAACTTTGCATCCATGGATTATAATAGAAAAAAAAAATCATAGTATGTACAATTAAGATCTTTCATGTAAGGACACATTCTTGCTTTTATACATTTTATGTAGCCCTTCGCGCAGCTCTGGCAAGTACAAGTCAGTCATATATCTTGAATGCTGGAGCCCTTCTCGTAGATTAATGATTCCAGGAAGCAGAAAATGGCTATAACTTCTATGTCTTCATTATAAACTCTGAAACAGGTGGTGTCATAACTTTTACCTTCCTTAGATTTAGTTCTCAGATATTACTAGCAGATAAAACAAGAGGCTTCAGTTCACACAGATGTTTTTCAGGGTTACTCCCTTCTGCTGATGCCAAGGTACATACTCCAGTGAAAGCAGGGGCCTAGGCTGTCTGCTCGAATACGTGCGACACCAGAAAATTTGTCGCTGCATAGCAATAAAAAGATTATAATTACGGTGTTGCGGAACTCAAACAGTTCCCTTCCATTTAATAACTAGCTATCTGTAATGGTCTAACTGCATCAGCTGGCAAACCAACTGTTTAAACTTTTAGCTATAGGCCTTTTCTTCATGTAAAAGAGGCTTTACGCATGAAATACCATTTTATAAAATTACCCCATCATGTTGGAAGGGCAAATAAAATGGGAGAATATCCCTGGACGTTTGCAAGTGTAGGCAAATAGGGCCTGATTCTCTTTAGGATGCTGATCTCGGTGGACGCCTAAGAGGCAGCCTCCGATAGCGTGTCGATCGCATGTCGGCGTCCTAAAGAGAATTGCGTCTGCACGCAGGTAAGGCCAGACTCAGGGCACTGGTCTTTGACCAGAGTAGAGAGTTGCACGGGGACAGAAATCCCACTCATCTCCGCCCGTCCCCGCCAGGATCCTCTCCGTCCCCACCCGTCCCCGTCAGGATCCTCTCCGTCCCCACCCATCCCTACAAGGAATTACCTCCATCCCCGCCTGTCCCCATAAAAAGCAGCAATTACTTCTGACAGGATCATCAATTCCAGTTTCTTTTGTGTTTGCGTTGTTGTTTTCTTTGTGGATTCTCTTTGGTGGAACTCTTTTTTTGTTTTCAGTTCAGGTAATTAACTTATAAACCCCCTCTTTTACTAAGGCTGACGTGTCCATTATATTATATGGACGAACCCTGTTTCCAAAGCCTTCCATCCCCGTAGGAGTCCCGTTGGCTAGAGGGGGTCCCCATGGGAGTCCCGTGGGATAGGGGGGATTCCCGTGGGATCCGCGGGATTCCCGCGATCCCCGTTCCCGTGCAGACCTCCAGACCAGAGGGCCTTTACATGAGCGGACTACTGGGCACGATGGACCACTGGTCTGACCCAGCAGCGGCAATTCTTATGTTAGATGCTTTGGACTAGACATTAACTTTTTACAGAGTCGTGATTTTTGAGTTAGGCACATAACTTTCAATTAAGTCCAATTAAAGCCAATTATGAGGTGTTAAGTTCCAATTATCTGCACAAATTAAGCTCATTAATCAATTAAGTTATGTGCCTACATCAGCTGGTCACGCCGATCCAGGTGCCTAACACTATACAAGTTACTGTTTATACTCGAATATAAACTAAGATTTGTAGGCAAAAAAGCCGAAAACATGGATATCTATTTACATTCGAGTTTCTCCACAGTTACTGGCATTGTTACTCTCCATGCACCCCACTAGCAGTTCTTCCCTCCACCGGATGCTGATATGCAAAGCTTTATGCTGGGCTGATGGCGAGAAAGGCCTTGAGCATGTGCAGATGCTCCAGGCCATGAATTGGTTCAGCGCATGACTTTGCTCATCTGTGTCTGCCGATGGAGGGAATAAAAGCAGGCACCTCCCGGTAACTGTGGGAGCAGGTGGGAGATGGAGAAAGAAATAGAATACAAGAGAGACAACATTGTTTCAGAGACCCCTAATGCAACTGTATCAGAGGGTGGGGTAACCACGGGTGGGGTGTATTTAGAGGAAAACAAGCCCTATGTTGGGGAAGGGAGGGGGATGTTCCTGTTCACTTGAATATTAAATCCTCCCTACCCCAGTTAACAATTTTCCCCCTTTTATAGGGGGGAAATTGTTTTCTCGGTTTCTACTCCAATAGGTTTAAATTCAAAGATATACCAGAGTTTCTCAACATGCGGTAAGGGTACACGAGCCGTTTGTGGGGGGTATATGGTGCTGCCCGGGTCTCCTGCCCCCTTCCTCCTCAATGGACACCACCGCCGCTGGGGATCTCATGCCCTCCTTCCTGCTCTTCAGCTGCATGCCCCCTCCAATGTCAGAGCTGACGTCAAAAGGAAGCCTTCTGGGTTAGCAGGGGATCCCAGTTACCTCCTTCTGGGTGAGCTGCTCCGTCAGAGCTTTTGTCAGAAGGAAGGCTTGTGGGTTAGCCACGTGCTGCTGCCCGTGTTCCTGCAAACAGCCCTGAAGGGAGTGAGCAAGTGAGCGTGTTGTAACAAGTAAGGGAGAAAGGGGACATGAACGTAGGACAAAGGGAGAAAGGAGGTGGGGGAGAAGGAGCACATTGGGACATGGGAGGGGCATGAATTTGGGACAAAGGCTGGAAGGCAGGGAGGGGGGCACGAACTCAGGACAAAGAAGGAAGGGAGGAGGCATGAACATGAGACACAGAAGAGAGGGAGGAAGGGGGCACTAACTTGGGACATAGGAGGGAGGAAGGGAATAGAAAGGAAGAATTGTTGGGCATGAGTGTGTGAGTGAGAGGGAGGGAAAGAGATGATGCACATGGGGAAAGGAAGAAAAGGAAGATTGTTGGGCATAGAGAGAGGAGTGAGGTAGAGATGCATGAGGAAGAGAAGGATGAGAGGGAGAAATATTGGATATGGTGGTAGAGAGTGAACAGAGGGACAGATTGAAGGGGATGCAAGGGGGAGGAATATTGGACATAGTGATGAAGGGAGAGATATGGCATGGTGCTGGAGAGGGGTGATAGAAAGAGAAATGGACATGAGGCTGGTGGCCAGTGGTGAAAAATGCTGCATATGATTCGGGGAATGAGAAAAGGAGAAATGTTGGATGTGGCAGTAGAGGGGGTGGGAGAGATGCACCCTGGATCTCTCTCTCTCTCTGTCTCTCTTTTTCCCTACTCCCTTTGCAGCAAGAGAGGAAATGAGAGAAAGACAGATGGGACAGTGAGAGAGAGGGAGACATGTTGCCAATAGAGGTGGAGAAGAGAGGAAGAAAACTTGGACTCGTGGAGGGACAAAGAGAGATATTGGCTGGGGAAGGGAATGAGGTCTGGAGGAGAGGAAGCGTGCAGGAGGCAGAAAGAAAAAAATATTGGATGCACAGTCAGAAGGAAGTACAACCAGAGACTCATGAAAACCCCAGACAACAAAGGTAGGAAAAATTATTTTATTTTCAATTTAGTGATCAAAATGTGTGTCAGTTTTGAGAATTTATATCTGCTGTCTATATTTGTCTATTTTTCTATAGTTGTTACTGAGGTGACATTGCATATTTTAAAGTTATCTGCCTTGACTTTTGGAATAAAAACCGAATGTAAATGATAATTAACTTTTTCTCTTCATGCAGTTTTGCTTTGTGGTTTGTTTGTTTTTTTTTTAATTTTGTGGCTACCATTATGTATTAATAAGATTATATTGTGTGTATATGAAAAAATCAATGGAAGAAATTGCATTACAATTAGTACTGTTATTATGGAGGTGGGTCAGGGGTGGAGGTACTCGGCTGATATTTCTTAAACTTAGGTGGTAAAGAAGTCAAGAAACACTGATATACAGTATATGGTATATAGAATTTGCAAGATGGTGTCAGATCACAGATGTAACCCCAAAGGAGAAGGAAACTGCTCCTTAAACCCTTCCCACTTTAAAAGGTAAGACACAGAAAAATGTGTTTCTGATGCAATATGTACAGTCTGAGTATCTGCTTTTGTGCAATTAATATTTTTGCAATGTTATTTTACTTAACTATTTTATAAGCTGCTTCATAAATGCTGCTTTTTTTTTTTTAACAGGTCCTGGATGGCCAGAATATCTACAATGCATGTTGCACACTCCGTATTGAATTTTCCAAGTTAACAAGCCTTAATGTAAAATACAACAATGACAAAAGCAGAGATTTCACCCGCCTTGACCTCCCTTCTGGAGATAGCCAGCCCTCCCTTGACCCCACCATGGCAGCTGCTTTTGGTAAGAGAATCTCATTTACACTGTAAACAGATGGAACAAACAGCTCTTTCGTTTGCTGTATCCAACTGGCTGGCTATTGCTCAGCAGGATTATTGTGAGCAGATACTGTGAAGGCACACCAGATACTGTGAAGGCATTCATGTAACAGACTACTGCCTGGACTGTTTGTCTCAAAGAAACTGCTTTTGATCATGCAGCTGCCAGTATTTAAATAGCAGTTGGCTCTTCCTATCGGACTCTTCAGATTGTGCTAAGAATTTGCAGATTGTAGGTCATAGGACAACCCTGACCTATGGAATTCTCTCATTTGTTGATGGAGTGGAGAAGTATTCCTAATAGTGCAGTTGGCTGAGAACCTGGGGAATCGGGTTCGATTCCCATTGCAGCAAATTGTGACCCCGGGCAAGTCACTTAACTTCCATTGCCCCAGGTACAACATTTAGATTACGAGCCCACTTAGGACAGAGAAAGTACCTGCATATACATGTAAACAGTGACGCGGCAGAGGGAAACCCTAGCAGGGCAGGCCGTAAAGCAGCCCATTCAGAGTGCTGCCGCTGCTTTAGGAGGCTTTGGAGGTATGTCATGTCTCGCGGTGGGAGGATCGGTGGTGTGCTGCTGCACAGGGCGATGAGTGGAAGGAGGGATAGAAAGCTGTTGCTCAGAAGGATGGTAGGGGTGGAAGCAGAGGAAAGATGCTGCTCAGGGGGATGGGAGGGGAGACAAGATGCTGCACATGGGGGGGGGACAGAGGGAGAAATCCTGCATATGGTGGAGAGGAGGGAAACATGCATGGAGAAGAGAGAGGGAGAAATATTGGATATAGTAATGTAATGTAATATAGGGTGGATGGCAGGGAGAGATGGTGCATAGGGAAAGAGAAAGAAATGTTGCACATGAAAATGGAAGGGAGGAAAGGAGAGATGCTGTATGGAGGGGAATTGGGAGGCTTAACCCAGGGCATAAAGCAAGGGGTAGAGAGAGAGATGGTAGACAGTGGGAAAGAAACAAATTTTGGATATGGCACTGGAAGGTAGAAAAAAATATTTTATTTTCTATTTTGTGATTACATGCTGTCAGATTTGAAGCATGTATCCTGCCAGAGCTGGTGTTAGGTTCTAACTTACGCTCATTGTCTAATAGAGAGAGGAAAAGTATTTTTTGTTTATTTTGTTTACACCATGGGGTTGGAGAGGCCAAAACAAGGTGGGTTGGGTGAAAAGACTACAAAATCCACCAGGATGCTTGAAAAATTCCCAATTGGGCGGGAAAATCAAATCGAATGGCATAGCAAGTGTAGCAGGCACCCGAGGTGATGGCGTTCCCCCTGCACCCTGCTCTCTGCCCCCCCTGTTCCTTCCAAGTCCCCCTCCCACTCGCGCCCTCCCTTCCCCTGTACTTCTTTAAATCTTTGCCAGTGTGTGCAGCTGTGCTGGCCTGCTGCTTGCGCTGGCGTTGGCTTTCCATCTGATGTCACTTCCTGGCGCTTTGACCAGGAAGTGATTTCAGAGGGGAACCAGGACAGCGCAGCTGCACACACTGGATTTTGTAGACTTCAATCATATCTCCCCTCAGCTGTCTCTTTTCCAAGCTGAAGAGCCCTAACCGTTTTAGTCTTTCCTCATACAAGAGGAGTTCCATCCCCTTTACCAACTTGGTCGCTCTTCTTTGAACCTTTCCTAGTGCCACTATATCTTTCTTGAGATAAGGACACCAGAATTGAATGCAGTACTCCAAATGAGGTCGCACCATGGAGCGATACAGGGGCATTATAACATTCTTAATCTTGTTAACCATCCCTTTTTAATAATTCCTAGCATCCTATTTGCTTTTTTGGCCACCGCTGCACATTGGGTGGAAGATTTCATCGTATTGTCTATGATGACATCCAGAGTAAAGATGTGAATTTATCCCTGTCATCTTCTCAGCAGCCTGTAGATACAAGGAAAAAACACAATTTGAAGTGTCTGTATACAAATGCTAGAAGTCTAAAAATTAAAGTAGGGGAGTTAGAGTATATAACACTGAATGATGAGATAGATATAATTGGCATCTCAGAGACCTGGTGGAAGGAGTACAATCAATGGGACACTGTATTACCTGGGTACAAATTATATCACAATGATAGAGTAGATCAAATTGGAGGGGGGGGGGGGCGGTTGTGCTATATGTTAAAGACGGAATTGAATCAAACAAAATAAACATTCTGAGCAACTCAGATAGCAGTGTGGAATCCATATGGATAGAAAATCCTTGTGGGAAGGGAAGGAATATACGGGTGGGGTTATACTACTGTCCCCCTGGACAGAATGAGCAGACAGATGAGGAAACGTTTTCACACATCAGGAAAGCTGGCAAATTGGGCAACAGTATAATAATGGGTGATTTCAACTACTCAGAAACAATTAGGGAAAGGACATGCGCACAATCATACTCAATCAAAAATATGCCCTATATGGAACAACAGGGCCTACAACACTGAAAGGCCTACCCACCACACAAACACACACACTCTCACATATATGGCACACATCAAGAAAAAGGAATGAAAAGTGGAGAAAAAACCTCAGTTGAGCTTCATTTGGTAAAAAAAAAAACTTCACTTAATAGAAAAGAAAGAGAATGAAATCACTTTCATAAGTGTGGTTGGTATTCAATGGTAAGAAAATCTAGGCACTGTTACAGCCCTAAGAGAAGCTACCCTTGCACAAAAAGCACGCCAAACTAGATGTTCAGAATTGAGTTGGTTCAGCGAATGGCCACCAGGATGGTCTCAGGACTCAAGGATCTCCTGTATGAGGAACGGCTATACTCACTCGAGGAACGTAGAGAGAGGGGAGACATGATCGAGATGTTCAAATATATCACGGGCCATATTGAGGTAGAAAAGGATATCTTTTTTCTTAAAGGACCTACGGTGACAAGAGGACATCTGTTGAAACTCAGGGGTGGGAGATATCATAGTGACACCAGGAAGTATTTCTTCACCGAAAGGGTGGTTGATCATTGGAATAGTCTTCCACTGCAGGTAATTGAGGCCAGCAGCATGCTGGATTTTAAGAGAAAATGGGATAAGCATGTGGGATCACTTCAAGGAAGAAATTAGGGGGGTAATTAGAGTGGGCAGAATTGTTGGGCCGTGGCCCTTATCTGCCATCATCTTCTATGTTTCTAAACCCTCGCAGATTCGCGAATCGCGGACTCAGTAATTCACGGTATTTTCCAACCGCCACTTCCTTATACTAAAATCATGGTTACACCAATCAGGAGCTGCTTTGCCATGCTATCTGGCATGTCAGATCAGCTCCTGATTGGTGTAGCCTAGACATGGGCAACTCCGGTCCTCGAGGGCCAGAATCCAATCGGGTTTTCAGGATTTCCCCAATGAATACGCATGAGATCTATTTGCATGCACTGCTTTCAATGCATATTCATTGGGGGAAATCCTGAAAACTCGATTGGATTCTGGCCTTCGAGGACCGGAATTGCCCATATCTGGTGTAGCCTGACTTTAGTAACAGGAAGAAGCGGTTGGTGCATTCTGCGAGTGTTTTTCTGCACCCACGGGCACCCCAGCTGCCTTCTCCTGCCTCTCCTGCCTTTTGACAGGCAAAAAACCGTATTTACGGTTTTTCAAAATTCGCAGGGGTTCCTGGAACGGAACCCCCGTGAATTTTGGGGGAGTACTGTATACATGTTTGTGTGAAAAAGACTGCACATCCACAGAGTTCCAAACAGTTTCAACAAAAACTTATGAGCAGAAAAAACAAAACTTCAAACATAACTGCAAAACATGTTCAGGCTATCTTCAAAACACCTTCATAGGGTGCTGCCCCACCTGAATACCACAGCCAGTGATCCCCGACGGGGAAATCTCCATTTTGCTATTCTGCATCAGGGGTTGAATCTTCCTGCATCACAGATGAAGTGCCGAGACCATCCATGTACAGAACAGAAACCTCATCCAAACACAGAAAACTGAAGTTACGATGTAAATATACATGTCCCAACATTTGGATTGTTAGTTAGGGTTTGAAGCTTTTGTGGTGCTAAAGGGAGGTAAAATTCCTAGACGTCATAAATGACTGCTTCTTGGAGCAACTGGTCTGGAAACCAACAAGAAGGGGAGCTACTTTAGATTTGGTCCTTAGTGGAATACAGGATATAGTATGGGAGGTAACTGTGTAGGGCCCGCTGGGAAACAGTGATCATAACATAGTCAAATATGAGCTGATAACTGAAGTGACGTTGCTAAAGAAATCTACTGTAGCAGCATTTAATTTTTGTAATGGCGGCTGCGATAAAATGAGGAAAATGGTTAAAAAGAAGCTAAAAGGTTCTGTGGCAAAGGTCAGATGTGTAAACCAGGCGTGGATGATCAAAAATATCATCGTGGAAGCGCAGACCCGATGTGTTCCACATATCAACAAAGGTGGAAAGAAGAGAAAATGAGAGCTGGCATGGTTTAAAGGCGAAGTGAAAAAAAGCTATTGCACTCAAGAAGCCATCCTTTAAAGAAAGGAAAAAGGATCCCAATGAAGAAAATAAGAGACATAAGCACTGACAAGTTAGATGAAATCATTGATAAAGAAAGCTAAACAAGAATATAAAGAACAACTTTCCAAAGAGGCAAAAACTCATAGTAACAATTTTTTAGGTACATCAAAGGCAGAAAACCTGTGAGGGAATCAGTGGGACCTTTGGATGATCAAGGAGTAAAAGATGTGCCCAGGGAGGATAAAGCCATAGCGGAGAGATTGAATGAATTCTTTGCTTTGGTCTTTACGTAAGAAGATGTAAGGCAGAGGAATTGAAAGAAATCTCAGTGAGCCTGGAAGACATACTAAACCATACTGACAAGTTAAAAAGTGATAACTCACCTGGACCAGATGGTATACATCACAGGGTACTGAAAGAACTCAAGCATGAAATTGCTGATCTGCTGTTAGTGATCTGTAACCTGTGGTGTAGTACCTGAAGACAGGAGGGTGGCCAGTGTTACGCCAGTTTTTAAAAAGGGCTCTAGGGGAGATCAGGGGAATTACAGACCAGTAAGCCTGACCTCAGTGCTGGGCAAAATAGTGGAAACAATTATAAAAAATAAAATTGTGGAACATGTAGACAAACATGATTTAATGAGACAGTCAGCATGGGTTCAGCTGAGAGAGGTCTTGCCTCACCAATTTGCTTGACTTCTTTGAAAGTGTGGATAAAGGCGAGTCGGTTGATGTGCCAAACAGCTTGCATGCAAAATTGTAAACCCTCCCCCCCTAAAAAAAAAAACCCAAAACCACTACTCGTAAACTTTTTGGCACGGTTTGTTATTTTCATGATTGAACCACAAATTGGGGCATTCTATATACTCAGCGTTTTTTTGGACCAAACTGAGTGTGTCATCAGCGAGGCATTTTTTTCTGGCCATTTGTGGCAAATCCAAATTGATTAGATGAACACATATAGAGGCCCCCGACGCAGGCAGATACGCTGAAACACGGCCCGTGCTGGGTCTGATAATAAACACACGATTGATTGCCCATCACTTGAAGGCCCCTTGTGCTGTTTTTCTCATTGGCAGGAAAGAGACAAAAAAAGCTTTGGATGCAAGTGTGCTTGGATCAGAAGTAAAGTAGCCAGTGGCCGGAGGAAGAAACCAGGTAAATGGACAATACTCGGACAGGAAGAGCGTCGCTAGTGGGGTGCCGCAGGGCTCGGTGCTTGGACCTGTGCTCTTCAACATCTTTATAAACGATCTGGACATAGGTACGACGAGCGAGGTGATTAAATTTGTGGACGATATGAAGCTATTCAGAGTAGTGAAGGCACCGGGGGATTGCGAAGATCTGCAACGTGACATAATCAGGCTCGAGGAATGGGCATCGACATGGCAGATGAGGTTCAATGTGGATAAATGTAAAGTGATGCATGTTGATAACAAAAATCTCATGCACGAATACAGGATGTCCTGGGTGGTACTTGGAGAGACCTCCCAGGAAAGGGAGTTGGGAGTTCTGATCGACAAGTCGATGAAGCCGTCCATGCAATGTGCGGTGGCGGCGAAAAGGGCGAACAGAATGCTAGGAATGATTAACAAGGGGATCACGAACAGATCGGAGAAGGTTATCATGCTGCTGTACCAGGCCATGGTGAGCCCTCACCTGGAGTACTGCGTACAGCACTGGTCGCCGTACATGAAGAAGGACACGGTACTACTTGAAAGGGTCCAGAGAAGAGTGACTAAGATGGTTAAGGGGTTGGAGGAGCTGCCGTACAGTGGAAGATTAGAGAAACTGGGCCTCTTCTCCCTCGAACAGAGGAGATTGAGAGGGGACATGATCGAAACATTCAAGATACTGAAGGGGATAGACTTAGTAAATAAGGACTGGTTGTTCACCCTCTCCAAGGTAGGGAAAATGAGAGGGCACTCTCTAAAATTGAAAGGGGATAGATTCCGTACAAATGTACGGTAAGTTTTCTACCACTGGAACGCTCTTCCGGAGTCTGTCATAGGGGAAAACACCCTCCAGGGATTCAAGACAAAGTTAGACAAGTTCCTGCTGAACAAGAGTGTATGCTAGTAGAGCTGGTCTCAGTTAGGGCTCTGGTCTTTGACCAGAAGGCCGCCATGTGAGCGGACTGCTGGGCATGATGGACCACACTGGTCTGACCCAGCAGCAGCAATTCTTATGTTCTTAGGTGTGTTCTGTGGCAGTAGTCAATTACAATTACAGCATCTTGATAAAGGAACAAGATGGTGGTAACAAACCAGCCAACCATTTGCATCTACAAATAAAAGTAATTTACCAGAATATTTTGAATACTTGGCAAGTCTGTATTTCTGTCAAGAAAATAACCACCTTATTCTAATCCTGTTAAGAAGACTCAAGGTCTGGTTTGTGGCTTTTTAAAAAATTAAATTTCTCATCATTACATTTATTTGAACTTTGCAGTTCTCTTCTCATTTAGAATTGGAGGTATTTTTTCCCCCCTTGAGTGAAATATCTTTCTATATGCATTTCATTTAAAAACTGGGCTCATCTCCAGATATAGAAAAGCACTTCTTGAAGACCTGCGCTCCTTTTTGTCTCTGATCTCCTTATTTTGCTCTTTTCAGCCTTTGTTTTTTTTCTGTATTTTGTATCAGTGGCCAACATGTGAGTCCCATCTGGCAGCACAAAAAGCCCTTTGTTGTCACTGTTTTAGTAACAAGTGATAATGGAATGGAAGGCTCTGAATGAATGATTAATGTGCATATTGTAGAAACCTGTTAGCAAAATGCATCAGTGCATGTATTAGAAGCATAAAATGCATGGGGTTTTGTGTCATTAATGTGTTTTGTTTTGTTTTTTTGTTTGTAGACAGAGCATTTTGTGAGCTCAGATAAGGGTAGTCTGCTGTATATATATATATATATACATGTATATATATTGATGTGCATTGTGGGTTGTCTACATTTTAGGGTAGTGCTCTAATTCATTATTGTTAAGTGTTGCAGTGTGCATTGCTAACAGTTGCTTGAAATAGAAAGGTTACTTATGATGGAAATTAATGAGAGACAGTCTATACCACCCTTTTCCCCTTTTTATAAAAACATATTCATAAGAACATAAGAACATAAGCAGTGCCTCCGCCGGGTCAGACCATAGGTCCATCCTGCCCAGCAGTCTGCTCCCGCGGCGGCCCAAACAGGTCACGACCTGTCTGTATCACCAGAAGGGGCTCCCTTGCCACCTTGGTTTCTCATTTAAGTCCTGTCTTCCTATCGAAGTCCTAACCCTCCGGTCTTACACATGCACGACCTGGTTTGGTTTCTATACTCATTACCTGGTTAGCTTTCTATACTTGTGTTACATCCCAGCTCCTCCCTCAGTATCCCATGATCCCTTTATCCTTCAGGAATCCGTCCAATCCCTGTTTGAATCCCTGTACCGTACTCTGCCTGATCACTTCCTCCGGTAGCGCATTCCAAGTGTCCACGACCCTTTGGGTGAAAAAAAACTTCCTTGCGTTTGTTTTGAACCTATCTCCCTTCAGTTTCTCCGAATGCCCCCTCGTATTTGCTGTCCCCTTCAGTCTGAAGAATCTGTCCCTATCCACCCTCTCTATGCCCCTCATGATCTTGAAGGTCTCTATCATATCTCCCCTGAGCCTCCTTTTCTCCAGAGAGAAGAGCCCCAGCCTATCCAACCTCTCGTCGTATGGGCAGTGTTCCAGCCCTTTTACCATTTTCGTTGCTCTCCTTTGGACTCTCTCAAGTACCGCCATGTCCTTCTTGAGGTGCGGCGACCAATACTGAACGCAGTATTCCAGATGTGGACGCACCATCGCTCGATACAATGGCATGATGACTTCCCGTGTTCTGGTTGTTATGCCCTTCTTTATGATGCCAAGCATCCTGTTGGCTTTTTTCGAGGCTGCTGCGCACTGTGCAGATGGCTTCAGTGATGCATCCACCAGCACACCCAAGTCTCTCTCAAGTCTGCTGTCTCCCAACAATACCCCCCCAATTTGTAGTTGAACAACGGGTTCTTTTTCCCTATATGCATGACCTTGCATTTGTCCACGTTAAAGCGCATTTGCCATTTGTTTGCCCAGTCTTCCAGCTTGTCCAGGTCTCTTTGTAGGTCCTCACACTCCTCCCTGGTCCTAACTCTGCCGCACAGTTTGGTATCGTCTGCAAATTTTATAACCTCGCACTTTGCCTCCTTTTCCAGGTCATTGATAAATATGTTAAAGAGTAACGGCCCCAGCACCGACCCCTGTGGCACACCGCTTGTGACTCCCCGCCAGTCAGAATATTGACCCTTTACTCCGACCCTCTGCAGTCTGCCCGACAACCAGTGCTTGATCCATCTGTGCACATCCCCTCCCACCCTGTGGTTCCACAGCTTCTTAAGCAGCCTTTCATGTGGCACCTTGTCGAAAGCCTTTTGAAAATCGAGGTAAATGATGTCTATGGGTTCCCCATTGTCCACCCGACTGCTTATTCCCTCAAAGAAGTACAGAAGGTTCGTTAGGCACGACCTTCCCTTACAGAATCCGTGCTGGCTTGTTCTCAATAGGTCATTCTTCACGATGTGCTCAGAAATGCCGTCCTTGATCATAGCTTCCACCATCTTCCCTATAATTGAAGTCAGGCTCACCGGCCTGTAGTTCCCGGGGTCACCTCTCGATCCCTTCTTGAAGATAGGTGTGACATTCGCCAATTTCCAGTCCTCTGGTACCTCACCAGTTTTCAAGGATAGGTTGCAAACATGCTGGATTGTGCCCGCTATTTCTTGTCTTAGTTCCTTCAGAACCCTTGGGTGGATCCCGTCCGGGGGTTCTGAAGGAACTAAGACAAGAAATAGCGGGCACAATCCAGCATGTTTGCAACCTATCCTTGAAAACTGGTGAGGTACCAGAGGACTGGAAATTGGCGAATGTCACACCTATCTTCAAGAAGGGATCGAGAGGTGACCCCGGGAACTACAGGCCGGTGAGCCTGACTTCAATTATAGGGAAGATGGTGGAAGCTATGATCAAGGACGGCATTTGTGAGCACATCGAGAAGAATGACCTATTGAGAACAAGCCAGCACGGATTCTGTAAGGGAAGGTCGTGCCTAACGAACCTTCTGTACTTCTTTGAGGGAATAAGCAGTCGGGTGGACAATGAAGTTGGATAAAAGCATTAGAAAAAAGTTTGGGGGGGGGGTTTTTTCGTAGCAATCTTGGAACTTTTTTCATTATCACCGTTGCAATACCTTCTTGTCTTCCGAAAAAGTCTCAGCTCTGGTACAATTTGCAAATTAGATTACGTCACTATTAATTTTTTGTTTTGTTTGCTTTTGTGCGTAAACATAGGAACAAAAGGTCTCTTCAGTGTAGTACTTCAAGAGCAGGAGAAATCTTCTCCGTTGTAATGTTCATGGTCAGAAGTTAATGTGGGGGTTCTGTGATCTCTGCCAGGCAGGATTCTATAGGACCAGAAAAGATTTCTGCTTTTAGTGGCTACAGTGTAACAATAGAGCCATCCTATCTAATCTCATTGCAGAATTCAGGAGTAAATTGTATCTTACCAAGAACCTATTCAGGGTCATGTGAAAAGAACATTAACTTTTTTTTCCCATCTAAATAATGAACCTACCTTACGTCAAGCAACACAGCTTGAAAGTTAAAACAGGCCATACCATGAATTATTAGCAACCAACAACAACTTATCTCGGACAGCACGAAACCCCATTTCCAAGTAGTGACATCTCTTGTGATAGGTGTATATGGCTTTTTTATTTTTTTTAAATAACGGGAAAAGAGCCAGATTAAACCACCATAGAGTGTGCCAGAACTGCTGGGGCCCACCATATACCCCCCCCCCCCATCTAAACCATAATACAATCTCCCAACCTTGCCCGGTAAACGCTCACACAAACACCAACGAGGCCCCACTGTCACTGCCCCCTGTATGGGAACTGTGAGCCCCCCACACCAAAGGCTGTGCTGCTCCGAGGACACTAAAGCCCCCCCTTGGTCCACTACGGCCTCCCTCCGCCAGATATCCCAGTCTCCAGGATCCCCAAACACCCCCTCACCTGCGGGCCCCCCCACAGGACCTGAGACGGAACAGAAGGAAGAACAGCGACTGGCCAATAGTACCGCAAGCCTACCCCCCACCCACCCCGATGACAAGCACCGATCAGAAAACCTTCTCATTCCAAGCCAGATCCTAGACCCCCAGCTGACAAAATGAAAAAAGGAACCCACTGACTCATGCCCCAGTCAACTGCCCACGGATCCGAAACTATCCACACACACAGAGATCGCCCACCCCCCCAGTGTTCCCAATCTGGGTGGTGGTGATTGGTGGGTATTGGGCTATGTTGTTAATTTTATGTGCTATATCTGCAGAAAGGCCACCACCAGGTCCCCCTCCGCTGTCAATGCCACCACCAGGGTGCCTCTCAGATGCCGTGAGGCCCACCATGTCTCCCCACAGAGCGTGGCAGAAACCCACGAGTCTCCCATCCCCCACTTAGCAAACCACCGCAGGAGCGCTTATAGCAACCACACCCCCACCACCCAAGAGCACAATAGCCAGGGAGGAGCCCGGCCCAGTCATCGCCCACACACTCAAAATGTGCAGGGCCTGACCGAGACGACCTCTCGACCCGGAACAGGCGAGGGATGCACCCTAACCAGTGAGGAGGCTGGGACCTGCACACCACAATGACCCGGCACCACCGCGCACCAGCTGGATCTCCTCACATGCACAGCAACACTCTGGGAAACTTGGGCCACCCACCCATGATGCACCACCAGCAAGGCTGCCCGGGAGGACAATGCCCCAGCGCTTCGAGTGGGACCCAGCCCTAAGAGAACCACTGAAACTGCCGGAGCCCACGGGATCCACTCCAGAGACAGCCACCGCACTCAGCCCGACAATGCCGATTCGGCACAACCCGCTCCCCTCAATGCCGATAACCTCTGCAGCTGCCGCACCCGCGCACACCCAACAACAAGGAGGAAGCGCCTGGGCCACCGCCGAAGTCATCCGACCCATCCAGCAGTTCCCAGACACTGAGCACAAAAGTCGCGGACGTGTGGCCAGGCTCCGCAACACCCATGGAGCCCAAGACTGGCTGTACCCAGCCCAGCTGCATCAGGCCGGACCAACCAAACACCTCCTGTAGGACAAGGTGAGGAACACATGCTACACTCATCACAACCAAAACTGCCTCCAAGGGACAGGAAAGAACATGCTATATATCCCCCTTCCATCGTGCACTGCTCCACCTCCACCATACCCCTCCCCCTTTTACCCATCACCTACAAGCTGCTTCTCCCTAGGCGACCAACCTGGGCCATCCCCGCCATCCCTGGGCCTCTTCCGCTTCCCTTGAAGTATACATATTGAGATCCTTGTCTGTCCCTGTATGCCTTAAGACAAAGACCACTGAGCATTTTAGTAGCCTTCCTCTGGACGAATTCCATTCTGCTTATATCTTTTTAAAGGTGCAGCCTCTAGAATTGTATGCAATATTCTAAATGATGTCTCACAAGAGTCTTATACAGGGGCATCAATACCTCCTTTTTCCTACTGGCCATTCTTCTCCCTATCCACATAAACTTCCTTCTAGCTATTGCCTTTCCCTCACTGCCATCCCTACTATCCATGTACATTTCCCTTCCCCCAGTCCATTCCCTACCATCCATGTATATCCCCCCCCCCCCGAAACACACACACTCTCTTCCCTACCATCTATGTACAGCATTTCCTTCACTCCCTTCCCTTGCATCCATGTACATTTCCCTCCTCTGTCTTGCCTTTCCTTCACCATGTGAGCTTCTCCTCCCCATTCCTCTTGCAGGTCCAGCCACTCACCATACCTCCCTCTAATCCCCTCTTCCCTCCTCTGGGTCCAGCATTGGCCTCCTACTTCTTTGTTTAAACTAAACTAAAACTTAGCTTTGTATTACCGGGTTTTCAACCAAAATGGAGCTCGACTCAGTTAACAGTAACTAAAAGAAATATTAAAAAAGTAACGGTCAGAAAATATTAATGTGACTGATTTCTGAAATGTTTGGCAAATAAAATAGTTTTAAAGATTTGCAAAAAAGTTGAAAAGGACCAGGACCCCTTAAGATAAGAGGAAGTCCGTTCCATAGTTGAGAAAATTTGAAAACCAAGGATTGATTGAAATTCTTGATTTCTTTCACTGAAGGACGGGAGAGTTTGAATTGTTGGGTGCCTCTTGCATAGGAGAATCTATAAGCATTTCATAATAAAGGGACAAGAGGGATGAAGATACCATATAGAATTTTAAAAGTAATACATGTACGTTTAAAGTGAATCCTGAGATGGACCGGAAGCCAGTGAAGATTTAGAAACAAAGGAGACACATGATCAGATTTGCTTTTTCCAAAGATTAATTTTGCAGCGGTATTTTGTATCATTTGGAGTCTTTGAAGGCAGGTCTTTGTTATGCCGAGATAGATAGCATTACAGTAATCTAACCGGAATAATATGATAGATTGGACCAGAACAGAAAAGTGTTGTTGATGGAAAAGAGTTCTGACCTTCTTCAGCATTCAAAGGCTAAAAAAGCACTGTTCTTCCCTCCCCCCCCCCCCCTGCAGACTGTAATTACATCAAGCTCTGGCTGAAGATTTCCCTCTGTCACATTCTTTCAACGCAGCAATAGGAAGTTGCAACAGAGGGAATGACCCTGGGGCTGGAGAGTGTCTGTTATAATTGAAGCCTACAATGCCGGTACATGCCATAAGTTAGTAGGGCGTGTGTGTGTGTGGGGGGGGGGGAGGAACCAGGGGACAGAGAAGCCAGTGGTAGATCCAGAGGAGGGTAGGAGGATAGAGGGAGGTAAGGACTGATGGGGCAAGTATGCAGATTTTGGGGTGGCATTTGCCTCCCCCCCCATATCCACCATAGTGACGCCTGAGGAGTAAGATCAAGCCTGAGAAGAGAAAAAGTTGAGGAGGGGAGATTTTCAGTCCTGGGACAGGATTCAGGTCTTATGATGAGGAAATTCTGTGTTAAAATATAACAAATAAATTATGCAGAATTTTAAGGGAAGGTAGAAGTTTTATGGAACGGGATTGCCTTCAACACTTAACCCTAGCCAACAGTTTTACCATCCCCCGCTAATTGTAACCCCTACCGTGGCATCCTGTTTATCTGCCTTGATTGATTAGATTGTGAGCTCATTTAAGCAGGGACTGTCTCCTTCACGGGGGTTAGGGGCAGAGCCGCCCTGCAAATATTGAAAAAAATGCAAATAACTTTTAGGGCCGACTCTGACCCAGCCCCTCCTCCCGGACATCTCCCCCCTCCCTTCTGGACCTCTGTACAGCTTACCTGGTAGTCTAGCGGTGAAGCAGTGCTCTGCCTACGCTCCTGCCCTGTGTTGAGCTGTCCACAAAAATGGCTGCCGTGAGTTCCCACTGTAGTCTCGTGAGACCACAGGAACTCAAAAGGAGTTATTTTTGTGGACGGCTCTGCACGGGACAGGAGCGTAGGAAGAGCGCTGCTGCCCCGCTTCACTGAGGCGGGGGTGGTTCTGGATTTTAAAAATACTCACGAATAACCAAAGTCATGAGTCTTAAACCCGCGAATCGGGAGATAGAAGTGTATGTACAGCTCTATGTGTATCTGGTAGCGCTTTAGAAATAATAGTAGTAATAATAGTGATGGCAAAAAACCAGTTGTCTTGGGGAAGCTGATTGTTAAATTGTTCCTCATCCCTTTAAGATTTATTTTCTCACTTTGTTTTTATTAACTTTTTATTTTCTTCGAAGATTTATTATCTGGTTTTGAAGGGTATCTGCAGGAACAAAACAATCTTTTTTGTGTGTGTGTGTAAAGGCTTTTGTTTATTGCAGTGAGCAAGTACAGCACTGCCAAAATGCTACCAGCCAAACCTAAACAAAATACAGAAGACTGTTACAATGTGTTCCCTTTTGAAGGCATGAAAATAAGTAAAACCCATCTGTTAAAATTTCTGAGTTCTTAGTTATAATACAATTCTAAGCAACAAATGTCCTTGTTCTGTACTTCTTTGGGACTGTGTAACTCTTAGGACTTTACCACGCACTCCCTTCCATATTTTGTTGTATTTATTTTAAAAAAAACTTATACCCTGCCTAAAACTAAGCAGCGTACGAAAACAACATACAGAAAATAGACTAAACACTATACCACATCAGATCATAAACAAATTTAAAAATAAACAGTACTTTATACAAAAAAGTACATAAATTTAACTAAACACATCATCATATTATCAGAACAGATTGTAAATTTAAAACAGCCTTTATAAAATGATTAGGGGGGAATTCATCAAGGTGTGCTAACCGATTTAGCATGCACTAAATGCTAAGACACCCATTATATTTCTCGGGACGTCCTAGCATTTAGTGCCCACTAAGGGACTGATTCTGTATAGGACGCCGGTCTCGGTGGCCGTCTAAGAAGTAGCTGAGAATTGTACACCGGCGTGCTATTCAAAATCGTGTGTGCCTTAAACAATAGATGTCTTCCCCCCCCCCCCCCCCAATTCTCTAACCAGCGCTCATGTCACCGGCACTGTTTAGAAAATCATGCCTGCTTGATTGCAAAGATAGATGGCTCAACCACCTATCTTTGCCGAGGGATCCATTGCCACCAGCTGATCGTGGCAATGGAATCCCCAATCAGCTGAGCCAGCAGGACTCCCTGAAACCGCAGCTTTGGGGAGTCCTGCTGGCTTAATTGATGGGGGGTTGGGGGTGGGGGGGTTGGAAATAACCCTGCCGTGATCAGCTGAGCCATTTGCGGCAGAGGACCCCCCTCCCCAAATACCCACATCTGCGATTGGCAGGAGGGATGCCCACCCCATTTTGTCTCTTGGCCCCCTCGATCTCCCAAACCTCCTGACACCCCAACATACCACCCCGACATACCCTAAACCCCCAACATCCCACCCTGACACCCCCAACCCCCATACCTTTGAAGAAGGCTGGCAAGAGGGATGCCTACACTCTCTTGCCGGTAGGCCCGCTTCTTCCAAAATAGTGGGCCTTCCTCTTCCCGGCACATCCTGGGATGCACTAGGCAGGGGGGCCTAAGGATCTGATTGGCCCAGATACCTAAGGCCGTTCCCATAGGATGAGCCTTAGGCATCTGGGCTAATCAGAGTCTTAGGCCTCCTTCCCAGTGCATTCTGGGATGCCCTGGGAGTGGCCTAAGACTCTGATTGGTCCAGACACCACAGCCTTTATTATCTGGACCAATCATCTACTTTTAGGATTGAAATGTAGGCCAGCATTTTGCAGGCCTACATTTCAGGCATCTGTCGCAGCTCTAGGGAGATGTGTAGGGATGCTTAAACTCACCAAGGCCACTTCTAGGCAAAACCAGCCTTGGGTAAGCTTAAGTGTCCCTACTCATCTCTGTAGACCTGCGACAGATGTCTACAGTGCAGGTGACCTTCCATGTCTGGGTTTTTTCTAAGAACGTGCATTCTGATTGGCTGCCAGACCGTGGTAGGACGCCTCCCGCCGCCTACAATTGGGATGCCCATTTATAGAATCAGACCCTTAATTTGCATTAAATTGGTTAACACCCCTTGATGAATCCCCCCCTCAAATAACACTTTACACAGTTGCAGAAACCTGCAAGAAAAGATATTTCTATGCTATTTTAAACTGTGAAATAGGATTGAAAATGATTTTCAATAAGTGTGGTTAAATATCATTTAGACATACCAGTTTTCTTCTATGTTGAATGTGTCTAAGGGTGTCTGTTTTTATGTAGTTCTTTTAAGAATGTGTTGGTTAGGCTTTCTTGTTTAATTATTGGAGTTCTTTTCAACTAAACATAATATGTTTTTATTGTAAACCGCCCTGATCTGATTTTCCATAGCAGCAGCAAGACTATGGAATGCAAACAGGTTGGCCAGTTTCATCATCTGCTCAAAACACAGATATTTGTACAAGCATTTATTATTATTTTTTTTTTGGAAGAAGGATAATTAATACCTATTGTGAAAAGTGAAACTGTTTTATATGTGTTGTGTTTTAGATATGAAATTGTGCATGTTAATTTGTAACACGCCCAGGTTTTAGGTGGGAAAGAAATTTTTATTTATTTATTAAAAAATTTATATACCGTATACAACTATGCGGTTTCCATATCACATACATAAAGGGCTCCTTTTACGAAGCCGCGTAATAATGCGCGCTAATTTGCCGGCCGCGCTAACTGCTACCGCCTCCTATTGAGCAGGCAGTAGTTTTTCGGTTAGTGCGGGGGTTAGCAAGCGCTAAAAAGGTGCGTGCGATAAAGCCGCTGACGCGGCTTCGTAAAAGGAGCCCCAAATCTTGTTTCCCTCCGATTATCACAAATAACATGTCTAAACAAACATCGTTAATCATCCCCGTTATGATAGGGATAGAGCGCAAATTCAATCAATTCAGAAATACAAGTAAGCTTTAAATCATACATTGATGTCAGAAAAATTCTAAAAGGCGATTATCAACTGAAGTGTATCTTAGCATAAGAAGGCATTGGCAAACAATTGAGTTTTCAGCATTTTCTTAAAATTCATCCTCCCCATACAAAACCGCAGGATACCAGGCAAGGCATTCCACAGTTCTGCGCCAGCCACAGATATCATTGATGCTCCGATCCTAGCATGCATAGTCGACATTCTACCCTCCAAACTTAATTTCATCCCATTTACATCTCTAAGCTCTCTTCTCGGTTTATAGATCTTGAGGAGTTCTTGCAAGATCTTTGGGGAAGCATCAAAGGCATGGTAGGCTGGTACTATTCTCCTGATATGTTCTACTGGTGGCATTGTGGCAAGTGGACTTACGTGTTGTTGTCTTTGTTCATTATTGCTTGTCTTATGTGTGTGCAATTTTGAAACGCCTGTTTTTATACCTAATTTCCAAATGTTTTTCAGGTATAATTCTGTCTTATTCTTTTCTAATGATTATCAACCATGCCAAGTTTTAGCAATTTTTTTTTTTTCTGCTAACAGGTGCTCCAGGTATTATCTCATCGCATTATGCTGGGGCTGCTGGATTTGCTCCCGCTATTGGCTTCCCTCAGGCTGCAGGTAGGTCTTGCCGGCTTTGAGGCTAGTTAGCCTGCTTCATACACTGAAACAACTTTTACCAACTGGGGTATATTTGAAAGCTAAATCAAACGGAGAGCATTAGTCCAAAATCAGCCTGGTCAGCGACTAGTTTTTATGAGTCTCTAGCACTGAAACCATTTTTCCTTAATATCACGTGGCAGCTTGCCAAACAGTTGCCTAGTCATCATGCCACCGAGAGGTTTTTTCCTCCCCATGGGGACAGAGTTCTCATTAAGTAGCTGGCATATTCCGGAACTCATGTAATAAGGCTGCTAATGGTGAAGGCTGGTTTTCGTTTTTTGTTTTTTTGCATGAGTGCCTTCCTGATGAAGTTTTCAGCATACGGGGCTCATAAGAACATAAGAATAGCCTTACTTTCATAAGCACTCACTGGAATTCTTGGATCCATATTATGGGATTAATAGTATTGATTAAGAATGTTATTGCCTAATTGAGATTCTGTTTTGTTCAAAATATGTTATTTTTCTTATTTTCAATATTCTGTACAAGAGGTTTCTTGGAAAAAATTTTAAAAGTAATAAAGCAAAAAAAAAAAAAGAATAGCCTTACTGAGTCAGACCAATGGTCCATCAAGCCCAGTATTCCGTTCTCATGGTCGCCAATCCAGGTTACTAGTATCTGGCCAAAACCCAAGGAAGAGTAATGTGTGGTCAGTAGAGGCTCAGCTGCTAAACTGCCTTTTGCTGTTCAGCACATTGGCCCAGATTCTATAAATGGCACCTAAAGTTAAGCACCTAGATTGGCACACCTGATCTAGGCACTTAAGTTTTCTAATTGGCTTAATTGGCACTGACAATTGAAAGCGCCAAACAAAAATCCTTTAAAAATTAGCTGGTAGGGTGCCTATCTCAGTAGGCGCCTACCACGTCAAGGTAGGCGTCTTGTACCGAGGCACCTACCAGCAATTAGGCATGGTTAGGGGCGGATTCGGGGTGGATTGTAGGCATGGTTTGACTTAGGCGCCTAACTTAAGCACACTCATTTATGCCAAGAGAACTATGGCCTAAATTGCAGAGCGCATGAAACTGCTCAGGTGCCGCTAGCCATGAGTCTATAAATGGCGCCTAGAGGATGATTGATAGTTTCAAGTTTATTTAAAAATTTACTCTGTCCTATTAATCTCTTTCTCCTCAACAACGCATTTCCGGTCCTATTAACTCTCCTCTTCCCCCCTCTTAAATTCAATCAATTTGTACCTCGCTTAATCTATTGTAAACCGCATAGAACTTAATGGTATTGCGGTATATAAACTGTTATTATTATTATTATTATTATCTAATCAGGCTTCTAGGTGGGGTACATTAATCCATAAAAACATTCATGTTAACAAACATATTTGGGAGGACAATTAACTAAACAGACAGACTTATACAAAAGGAAAGAAGGGGTCGAACTACAATGTTATAGGAAAGAAACACTGAAGGAGAGAAGGAAAGGTAGGGGAAAGGCTAAAAGAAAGAAACTCAAATTGTCCTTAGAAGGGCAGTTGCTGTTAAACAGCATCTTTAAGGGGCTACTCGAAGGCGTCTTTGAAGAAGAAGGTTTTTAATTTGGATTTAAACTGGTTTAAGTTTGTTTCCTCTCTTACGTGATTGGGTATGGAGTTCCAGAGGGAGGGTGCAGTGACCGAAAAGATGTTTGAGCACATGGCATTGATATTTTTCAGAGAGGGGATATTAAGAAGATGTTGTGTAGCAGTGGCACCTAGGAATTAGGCACTGTGAATAGAATCGGGCCCATAATGCTTTTGGCCTTAAAGTCACTGGATTCCTCCACATGTGCTCTCTAAGCTTAGGGCTCCTTTTACTAAGGTGTGCTAGCGTTTTTAGCGCGCGCTAACCCCGCTCTACGCGGCTAGAACTAATGCCAGCTCAATGCTGGCGTTAGCGTCTAGCGCCTGCGGCATTGTAGCGCGCGCTATTCCGCGTTAAAGCCCTAACGCAGCTTAGTAAAAGGAGCCCTTAGTTTTCTCCTCCTTTATCCCAGCTTAAGCTGTCGACCAAGTCCATGCAAATGAGATGCAAATTTCTGTCCAAAAACTTCAGAAGAAAGCCTAGCTCGCTCTCAGTATTCAGGGAATAAGGTCAAGACAATCCTGGGGTTTGAGATCCCTCCTCCTGCCATCTCTCATATAGCTCTCCCTAATAAACTACAGCCTCCCAATTCAGGGTTTTGGTCTTCACCCCAAATGTACATATGTGTCATGGGACTAACTTCAAACCCTCATTGATACCCATGCAGGTCTATCTATTCCCAAATATTCTTCCTTCAGGGCTTTCACGTTCTGTGATGGGACATATATCTTGTAGCAAATGCATTCATATGAGCTAAATGAGACCAAGATAATTAAATATTTTACTGTAGAATCTTATGCACATTTAACAGTGTACTTTAAACTGATTAATAGCTTTCTATTGTTTCCTACTTTCCAGGAATCAAAAACGTTTTAAAATTTGGAAAAAAAAATGTGCTAGATCAGTCTCTCTTCCAATCTCTCTTTTGGCAGTATTTGATATTATGTTTTTCTTTTCAGGTCTTTCAGTTTCAGCGATCCCTGGAACTCTTGCCCCACTTGCAGTCACCACTTCGGCGATCACAGGGCGCCTGGCTATTGCAGGCATGGCTGGCAACCCAGGAAGCTCTGTTCTGCTTGTCAGCAACCTTAATCCTGATGTAAGTGTTGAATGGTTTCTAGCATTGGGTCAGATATAAATTAAAACAAAAAGGCTTTAAGCTGTATGCAAATATTTGGGCTCCTCTGGTTAAATTGTGTATTTTAATGAATACCTAAATGAACAGATGCCAAAACAACTTTTGCCTGTTAAAAAGTTAAACATATCTTTCTGTACTTTTTAATGTAAAATTATTTGCTAATTTTAATGGATAGAAAATAATAATACAGTGAATATGGCATTTTGAAAAGTCTGGACATCCATCCAGTTGAGCCATTACAATTTTTTCTTTAATATTTCAAAATTCAACATCCACGAGTTGATGGATCCATTAGGCCTTCAGATAGTCAGATGAAGACAGTTCCAAGGTGGAATAAGTACTCTGACTCTTCTGACTCTTGAGGTTATGATTGTTCTGTCTACTTTCAACAACCCAAGGGCTCCTGTAAGTGGCTAAGCATTTGAAAATGAAGATAATTCGCTCTTACCAAGCAATGGAAGGCTATAGACAACTCTGTATGCTTCCAGCTAGCAATTTCAGCTGTCAGAAGCAGTATTAAGAAATGGAAATGATAATGAAACTGTTGATGTCAAGGCAAGTCATAGACCTGAAAATTTGAGTGATACTGGAGTTGTCCACAGTACCATACTGCATACATAACAGGGATCTGCCTGGGAGAATGGTCAGAAAGAAACCTTTTTCATGACCTCTCCATATAAGTCCTTGTTTTAAAAAAATGTGAAAGAGAATTTTGGATACTTTTTGGATCAAAGTACTTTGAACTGACGACACTGTAGAGGCATAGCCTAATGATTAGCACAGTGCAACTGCTTGTGGACCCTAAGCAAGTCGCGTAACTCTCTGCTGGCTCAGGTACAAAAACTTAGGGCTTCTTTTACTAAGGTGCGCTAGCGGTTTTAGTGCGCGATAACCCCGCGCTACATGAAAAATACTAATGCAAGCTCTATGGAGGCGTTTGTGCGTAGCGCGCGCTAAAACCACGAGCGCACCTTCGTAAAAGGAGCCCTTAGACAAGGGGTAGGGAACTCCTGTCCTCGAGAGCCGTATTCCAGTTGGGTTTTCAGGATTTCCCCAATGAATATGCATGAGATCTATTTGCATGCACTGCTTTCAATGCATATTCATTGGGGAAATCCTGAAAACCCGACTGGAATACGGCTCTCAAGGACCGGAGTTCCCTACCCCTGTCTTAGACTATGAGCCCACTAGGGACAGAGAAAATTACCTGTATATAATTTGTATATAATCTGATTTGTTGTGCACATCGTTTAAAAACCCCTAATTAGGATTGTTTTAGAAAACTTTATAACAAATACGTGAACTCATACTGGTCATTAGACATTTCTCCTCCAGTATTAATGTGCTCAGCAGCACTAAAATTCCAGATTGAACTTTATTTATGTTGGATTTAGGAGAATTTCCAGCAAAGGATGGGTACAGTGTATTATACCTATAATTAAAAACCCAAATGACTCCCATCGCTTATGTCTAACTACAGGCCAATAGCAAGCATCCCTTTTTTCATTAAGATAATGGAGGGATAGGTGTATTCACAGTTGCTTGATTATTTAGAACAAGACTCTCTTTTACATTCATTTCAGTCGGGCTTTCGTCCTCTTTATAGTACAGAGACTATTTTAGCATCTCTTTTTGACTATTTGTACAATCTGTTTAGTCAAGGTGCTGGGGCATTTATATTACAATTTGACCTAAGCAGTGCATTTGATCTTGTTGATCATTGTCAGCTACTTAGGTGTTTGGATGCTTTGGGCATTTTTGGTAATGTCCTTAAATGGTTTCAGGGCTTTTTGCATTTTTGTACTTATCAGGTCCAATTTGCAAATGTATTTTCTAACAAATGGACTGATTCTTGCGGAGTTCCTCAGGGATCTCGTCTCTCTCCTTTACCCTTCCAGTCTGCTTGTCATCTCTGGGACATACGTTCTCTAAGTTAGGTGTGACATTTTACAGTTATGCTGACGATATTTCTATTGCAATTCCAAAATATTCATCGTTCTCTCAATCTATGCAGTTAATTTCCATCACAATCACAACTGTAGAATTATGGATGACCGAATTTAAGCTAAAACTCAATACAGAAAAAACCAAAATTCCTCTAAGCTGCTCCCTGCAAGAAGAAAGAAATAAAGACGAGTATAAATTTAAATGATTAATCCTACTCTAAGAATTCTAGGGGTTTTTTTTTAGATCAACTCTCACAATGAATTCAAATACAGATGCTTTAGTAAGGAAATGTTTCTATATGTTGTGGAAATTACAGATTATTAGAAGGAGCATCTCTTCTTTTTCAGCACCCCCCACTGACTGCTCAGGGCCCCATCTGAAGGGCCTCTACGCATGTGTATACGTCGACTTGATGACATCATACATGTGCATGACATTATCGCGGCGACATCTGCACACTTCCGGGTGCCACAGCCGCCAGTTTAGTGTTCCGTAGCTCGTCAAGTTTGCGAGTATACTGATGTAATCAGACAGACGTGTCGTTTACTTTGTAGACTGCTTTTAAACATATTTATTAATGACCTGAAAATAGAAATAACAAATGAGATGATTCATAAGAGGATTGTTTACAAATTGCAAGGAACCGTATGAGTCTAGACTTCCAAATGGCAGATGAAATGTATGGGTCCTTTTACTAAGTTGCGGTAGCCGATTTAGTATGCGTTAATTGATTTAGCACGCGCTAAACGCCAACACATCCATTCTATCCTATGGACGTGCTAGCGTTTAACGCACGCTAAATCAGTTACCGTGCGCTAAAACACTTAACGCGCATTTGTATAAGAGGGGGTTAATGTGATAAAGTGCAAAGTGATACATGTAGAGAAGAGGAACCCATTAATTATTAACTACGTGAATCAAGGCTTTGCCCAGGAAAAGGATTTAGGCAACATCGTTGATATGACAATATATTGAAACGGTCTGCTAAGAAAGTGTCATGCCCTGCCCCAACCATTGGCTTGGGCCAAATAACTGTGAAGACCTCTGGTTTGATGCTACTCACCCAAAAGCATGAGCTGAGTGACAATGAAGACTTCCCCAGGTGGCCTTGGCTCCTGCAGGTGTAGAGTCTCTTTCTTCCCAATGAAAACAAAGACAGTTATGCCGTCCAGAGGACTTGGAAATCAGAAGTTTTGTCATGTCCTGGGTTCAACTCAAAAGGTTGGCAAATCCTTATTTTAAAAAAAGAAAACTTCTCAAACAGACAGGCAGCCTGATTTTGTATCATGTTGGATAACTATATTTTTGCCAGCTTAAATACAGATGCGCTTTCCATTTGTAAATGCGACTTTTGGTGCTGAATCTTTGGAATCATTTTAACTTCTGTCTCATTTTCCTTTGTGACAAACACTCCCATCTTTCCACCATGCCCTTGTGTTCCAGTTTCCTCCACTGCCACAGAACATGCAGGACAGTTGATCAGGTGGAAGTGCATAGGAATACAGCCTGTTCATTAAGTGCAAACAATTTTTAATGAACAATAAAGGAAGATACACTCAACAAACAAATTATGGTGGTGTTCAATATAATACAGAAAGACTCCCTACCCAAACCCCTCCCATTATGCGCAACAATTATTATTGATGATAAAAGAACAAGAATAACAGCTTAAGCAAAAGGTACAGTCATGGCATCAACAATTTACCTACTTGTTCCAAATTAAGATAGAAACCCCCCTCAACACATGTCCAGTCCCACATCCCAAGGCCAGTAGCAAGAGAGAAAAAAAAGGGGGACCAGACAGGAAATGACCAAAGATAACACCTAAGTCCCTGCCAACACTCCCCACCCCAAGCTTCCCCCCAACCCTCCCAGAATAGAGACGAGGTAGAAGAAAACCAAAAAGCAGTGGAAAACAGGGTAAATTTGGCTGTACTTTTGAGGTGGTAGAGAATTAAGATAGAGATCCCAAAAAACTGCTTTTTCCGTTTAGAGGTACCTCGTGCATCCTTAGCCCCCCCAACCCAATAACTCAAGGATAGCCAGTCTCCAACCCCAATACGAGGGGGAATCCAGTGAGGTCCACACTTTCAAAATCGCTTTCAAACCCCAAATGCCAAGCTTCCGAACCCACAAGCGAGCTCCCTTCCCTCGAACCCCACAGGAACCCAAGAAGCCCAAAAGGAGCACCTCGGGAGTTAGCAGCAAGGGCTGGCCCAGAATGCGTCTAATAAAGGCTCCAGCATGTTTCCACAGCCTGTTCATTAAAGGTTCTAGTTCAAAGGAAATAATTTCAGTCTTGTTACTATTTTCCTGCAGCTGGTTTGCTTTCCTTAGCAGCGCTGAAACTCTGACCTGGAGTCTTTTGCTAGTTTGTTGCCCTTTTGAATTGTTTTTTGGTGTGGTCACTTCTAGAGATCTATGCATCAGAATCGAGGTTTTATGGTTTTTATTTATACCCCGCTTTATATAAAGTGGGTTCAAAAAACACATATGTAGTAAAAAAAACAAACCCCAAAACCAAACCCACACAAACGCACCTTTCAAAACATATACATACAAGCACGAACTTGCCTTAATTGCCTTGTCCTACATAAAATACACATCAAAAACAATCCACCCCACCCTCACATACAGTACTCACCCACACGCTACAAATACCCACCCCCTGTCTCTTTATATCACTTATACATTCAAGTTGTAAAACTATATTTGTCTTCTTTCTTAGCACCCATATTTCATCTGACAGAAGAGATGATGTTTCAACTAAGATTCCCTTGCTGACGTATGTAACCAGGGAGTTTATTCCACTCTGCTGGGCCCGCACATGAAAATGTCGCAGCCCTCATGGTTTGCGACCGCAACTCCTTTCTAGATGGTATCGCCAAATCACCGTTACCAGCAGAATGTAGTCTGGTATTAGGCTCTAGATGGAAGATAGCATGCTTTTGTCAAGCTTAAGACCAGAGTGGAATTGTCAAAATAAGAGAGATGTGCATTGGAAAAAATGTCCTCCAATCCGTCTGATGATATGAAGATCTTTATTGTTCAAACATCAAAATGACGCATTCAACGACTCAATGATTCACGACTCAATGACTCGACATGTACATGTTTCAGCCCTCAAACTGATGCGCGGTGTCGATTGATAGCACTCGCTGTATACGCGATATGGTATTCTTCCATGATTGACCTTTTAGTCAGATCCAATTGAGTGCCAGTGTATTGTGCATTTCATCCTTCATGCTTTTTAAGACTCCTGAGGCAGGTCTGAGGGCCGAAACATGTACATGTCGAGTCATTGAGTCGTTGAATGTGTCATTTTGATGTTTGAACAATAAAGATCTTCATATCATCAGACGGATTGGAGGACATTTTTTCCAGTGCACATCTCTCTTATTTGGACAATTCCACTCTGGTCTTTACATATTTGGTTTTGTGGTGTTGTTTTCCCCTGTTTTTTTCTTCTTCTTCTTTGTCAAGCTTAATTCAGTTTGAGACTAGAGAACAAGCAAATGGATGTAAAGGTCAAAGCTGAACCCCTGATGTTTGCTAAATATTTCTGTACTGTTTGATGATGTTTATGTATTGCATTTTTCTTTTTAACAGGCCATCACGCCTCATGGACTTTTTATCCTGTTTGGTAAGGTTTTGAGATTTACTTTGGGGTGGATGTAATAACATATTTGCACTATTTCTATAAGATACTGACAGGGCTGTGGAGTCGGTAGATAAATCCTTCGACTCCAACTCCTCAGTTTCTGGTACCCACGACTCCGACTCCTCTGTATTTAATATGCTAATGTATTTTCCACGCTATTTACCACAGAACTACTGGCTAGGAAGCTAAGGCTCTACAGCATTGGCCAGTTTAAATAAAAGACAAAAAAAATAAAAACAATAAGGTTTTATTTATTGTTTTTATTAAGTGGTTATAAAGTAATGTAATGTACATAATCCAGATTACAATAATGTGAATGTCAGTTTGTATAACAGCTCAGCTGAACTTCATACTAGCAGAAATAAAAGTATGCACTGGGCTTTATTCTTTTATCAGATAAGTACTTAACACATTGTTGGCGGGAAATGTAATATGTATGTAATAACTACCCCAAGTTTTTATTTACTCATTATTGTTTGTATATCGCCTAGAATGTAGAATAGGCGATTAATCAAATTACATAATAAACTTGATAAACTTGAGTAAACATGTTTTTCACATACTATCACTAGAGAGCGGGAGCCGACAAAACTCGGTTTCTACAAATTAGCGCTGGGGTGCAGCAAAAGTGTAAACACGGCTATTCAGCAAATCCAGTCGGGTTTTCAAGATTTCCCCAGTGAATATTCATGAGATCTGTTAGCATACAATGAAAGCAGTGCATGCAAATAGACCTCATGCATATTCATTGGGGAAATCCTGAAAACCTGACTGGATTGTGGCCCTCGAGGAGGGACTTTGACACCCCTGATCTAGGGCTTAATTTCTTAGTTTATGTAACAGATTGGCTATCATTAATTTCTATCAGTGATGTCAAGCAAAAAAAAAAATTAAAAATCTATTGGGCCTGCTTTTACGAAGCCGCGTTGGGCTTTTTTATTGACGGCCGCAGCAGTATTAATTCCGACACTCATAGAATTCCTATGAGCGTTGGAGCTAATACCGCTGCGGCTGGCGGTAAAGCCTAACACGGCTTCATAAAAGGGGGGAGGGGGCAATGTTTAAGTGATACAGTGGATAAATGAAACTAGTTGACATAAAGAACTGTAGTATTTTTTTCCCCAATCTTAGGAGTATATGGTGATGTGCATCGTGTGAAGATCCTCTTTAACAAAAAGGAAAATGCCTTGGTGCAAATGGCAGATGCAACACAAGCGCAACTTGGTAAGTGTTTATTTTATAAAGAATTATATTACAAGGTGTTTTCAGGAATCTGTATGTAAAACTTTCCTTCAATCTACTAGTTAAAATCCTGAAAGAAATGTGTTGTGAAGGTTCACTGTCTTGACTTTCTTTCATTTCAAATAGTTTTAATTCTGCTCCAGGCTAGTTTTTGCCCTTTATATTATGCCACACAAACTCCTCTATCGATCAACATTTATTAGTTACGCCCTCACTTAAAGTTATTAACACACGGCTGCATTTTATTTTTTCTGTCACAGCTCCTCAAACATGGAACTCCCTCCCTATTTACCTAAGAGAAGAAAGCAACTTAGATAAATTTAAAAGCAAACTAAAAAGCTTTCTTTTCAAAGATGCTTTTGATACTTAAAAAACACAAAAAAACTTGACTAGGAGTTCCAGTTTATTTCCATAACCTCTTTGAGGTTATCGTTTATTCCCCCCCTTCCCTATTGTTTTTTTACCATAATTATCTTCTTTTCTATCAGCAATTTGTATTTCTCTACCCATTCTTTCCCCTCATTTTTACTGTTTATACTGTTAGTCAATAATTTGTTATGTTTGTTTAGCGTCTATTTGTTTTTGCTGTCCCCTTTATTATTTGTAATTTTAAAGATATGTATATTGCTTAGAAATTTGAGTAAGCGATTAATCAAATATACAATAAACTTGAAACTTGGAAGATCAGAATTTTTCCTGATGTTTCTAGGGATACACAGGAGCATCATAAGCAATTTATTTTTCTGAGACCAAGAGTTCTTCAGATTGGTACTACTTTCTTTTTAAGAAATCCACATAAATGCGTCGTAAGATACCAGTCTATGAAGTTTTCTTAGAACCTTCCCGTGGGCCAATCAAAACTAAAAGAGGTGGTCTTCAAAGTTAGACAAAGAAAATTCCTCTACATGTTTAAAAGTTTCAGAAATCATATTTGTTTTGTTTACATTCATTTCTGAATATACATTAACATTTTATTACATATCCAATATTCTTTCTGTTCTTTCCAAAAAGGTATATTAAGAGAATCTGCATTTGTTAAAAAGGTGCTGAAATATTCTCAGCCTTAGAGAAACAAGGAGAAGGCAATCAAGGAGAAGGAGGGGCTGTTTCCCCCTCTCCCTGAAACCTAACAGCTTCATGTTACATCTACATGCTAAGCGTGGGCTCCCAATGCCCCCCTTCCTATGCTAGAGACTGCTACAGATCTCTGATTCTAACTTAACCAGATGTTGTGCTCAGGATTTTTCCTTAGTGTTCTTTTTATAAACCATTTCACGTTAAGTACCCCTTCTTTGACAAATAATTCATATCACCACATATTCACATTCAGGGGCCCCTCCATTCATTCCTAATTTCATTCATACTATGTATTTCATTCATATTTTAATGCATGTTATATCTCAGGTTGGGATACATAATCTAATATGCTCTTCCCAACCAGCCTAAGGCACATCTGGTATCAATTAGAACCACGATGCTAGAAGCGGGAAACCTGAACAAAGGCTGAATACAAAATGGAGTACAAGACACAGAAGATACAGAAAGACAGAGAACCCAAAATGGAATCCATGTATATCCTGATTTCCTCCATGATCTAGCTTAATAGCAAAGTACATAAAAAGAATATTATTATGCTTTCCCTTAATATTAATCTGTAGTGTGTTTTTCTGGCCTTGGCTACATCCATATTCAGATTTTTATTCACCAATTTTTCGTACGCTTCTATTGGGTGTGGCCTTAACTAACACATATGCTTGTATCTTGACTAGAGTTACCCAGAATCATACGAAAAACCAGCACTTTTGTAGAAACATTCCATAAAAATACTGCACTATCATGTCCTGACATCCATTCCATTACCGTCCCATAGACATCACCCCCTACTGGCCACGAGCCACTACTCCTCAGTCTTTGGCCATCATTCCCTCAGTAGGCTGATCTTGTCTCACAGTTTTTGGGACCATTTTTATGTTGATAATTCCCTCTACATTGCAAAATACACCAAGAATCAAGTCCCAAATTTCAGCCTGCCCGTCTTACTGCTTGGCCTGGATGCCCCACTATTACGTTAAACTCAACGTGACCAAGGCTCAATTCCTTATCTTCTTCACCTTCTTCTCCAAACCCCATCTTCTTTTTCTGCGGACAGCATGCTCATCGTTAGCTTATTTCAGCTTGTAATCATAAGATCATTTCTGAAGTCTCTCGTCATCTTCCATGTGTATATCACAGCACTGCTAAAGCATGTCATTTGTTCATTATCAACATTATTCAGAACAAATTATGTGCATTTTAGCATGCTATCAAAATACTCATCCACTTTCCGTATTTTTCCATGTCATTTGAACATCTTCTCGGACCCAGTATTGGTTTACTAGCCTAAGGGTGATTTGATTTTGAAAGAAATAAAATGTATAGGTTTAGCTTATATACGAGTATTTCTGTTTTTAATTTAAATTAAGTTAATTAATATGTGACGATGATCTTGATATGTGTATAGCTAAATATGTGTTAGTAAATGTAAGCTCTTAGAACAAATAGGACTGATTTATTTATCTCCATTGGAATGTCTTGCAGGTCTAGGTTATAATATATTAAAACAAGTGCCATGCTAATCTTATTTTTCACAAGTTCGTTTACCTGCTCTGATTTCTGTCCCTTGGGCTAATTTCTCCTTGTCTAGCGATGAGCCATCTGAATGGACAGAGACTTCATGGAAGAGTGCTCCGTATTGCTCTGTCCAAGCATCAGACTGTTCAGCTTCCTCGTGAAGGACATGAAGACCAAGGTCTGACTAAGGACTATAGCAACAGTCCTCTGCACCGTTTCAAGAAACCAGGCTCAAAAAATTTCCTGAATATCTTCCCTCCATCTGCAACCCTCCATCTATCCAACATTCCGTAAGTACCCAGACAGACCACCTCAGAGCACTGTATAGTACAGGCTTGTCCAAGTTCAGTCCTTGAGGGCTGCAACAAACAAGGTTTTCAGGATATCCCTAATGCATGAGAAGGATTTGCATGCCCACTACATCCATTGCATGCAGATCTTTCTTATGCATATTCATTAGGGATATCCTGAAAACTTGGAGTGCTGGCAGCCCTCGATGGCTGAACTTAGACAAGCCCGTATACTGGCAAGATGAGTTGCACCAGGAAATCCCAGAGAATCAATTTTTAGAGCTGTTCTCCATTCTTCATGTGTTTGCGAAATCTGCAGATTTATGGGAAACCCAATTTAATATCTTACATAGATATTACATTACCAAAGGGGAGCTCAAATGCTCTTCAGGCACCTATATATATTCCTTTTTGGAGTGTCCCATTCTGTACATTTGGACGGGGTGCTCCAGATCTTGGACACTACCTTGGGATGGGAGGTGGAATGGGAGTATGGAGTCCGGATTTCAGGGACCCTTATCGTTCAGGGTCTTTATGAGCCAAGGGAAGGTTTCTCTATAATTCTATAGTTATGCTAAAAAGTTGATCTTGACATACTGGATTTCTGAAGACCCTCCGCCCCCTTGTCGCATATGAGGGAGCTGGCTAGTTTTGAGATTCGAACATACCAAGCATTCTTACAACCAGATAAAAGAAGTTATGTAGCCTTGTGGTCTCACTTCTTAGATTGTCAAACTTTGGGCTCAGGTGTATCTTTTTTCTTTTTTTTTTTAATAAATCTTTATTCATTTTCAAATTGAACAAGTGCACAAAAATACATTATATAAGTAATTCCAATATAGCACTATAATATCTAACACATAAAAATCTAATAATGTAATAACCCCCACCCAACCACCCACCCTTCATCACATTTTCAACCGAAATAGAAATATACACGTGTTATATAACATATTATAACATAACTTATAAAATTGAGTTGGGCTCAGGTGTTTCTAAAGCTGCAGTCCTTGAGAGAAATATGCTGGATGGAGGAAAGAGGCAGAGAGATGGGGTTGATGCTGGATAGAGGAGGAAGGGAGAGAGAGAGAGAAAGAGAGAGAGAAACACTAGATAGGGAAGAGAGAGACACAGGCCCAGATTCTATAAATAGCACCTAGATCAGCATGCCTAGTCAATCTAAGCACTTAACCTAATTATTCAGTTAGCCTTAATCAGCACTGTTAATTGAAAAGTGCCATTAAAAATGATTAAATTACAATTAATTAGCTGGTAGGTGCCTAACTTGGTAGACATCTACCACTTCAAGGTAGGTGTCTACTCAAAGGCACCTACCAGAAAGAAGGCATGGATAGGGGTGGATTTGGGGTGTGGTTTGACTTAGGAGCGGATAGGTGCCTAACTTAGGCGCACTCATTTAGGCCAAGAAAACCCTGGCATAAATGGAGTGTACCTAAGGTTTCAACACCTATTGCGCCTAAGACAGCTTTAGATGCTGTTAGATGAGATTCTGTGAATGGCACCTAGCATATGATTTACACTTGTGCTCCTTGGTGCCATTTATAAAATCAGGCTCAGTGACAGACAGACACACACACATTAGACAAAAAGAGACAGATGGGGTGATGCTGGACGGGGGAAGGGAGACAGGGAAAAGAGACTGTGATGCTGAATGGGACAACCAAGTCCATGTACTACAATGTCCTCCTCAAAAATTGAACCCCCTTGACAGCCCTACAGATACACTGCCCGAGAATCTAGAAAATTAAAAAATCTGGACCGATCCAATCCCCGAGCAGTCCAGATTTTTGGACTGGTACTGTAGTCAGAGATAATACCTGCAAGTGAAATTCTTATGTTTGAAAATCAGGTACAGTTCATAAAAGTTAAATAGGTGCAGCCCTATTTTAGATAGAACATAGCAATTTCAACTGAGACATCCAGGTTAGGATGTGACATATTACGCCAACTTTTGTGTTGGTGTGCATTAGAGAATGACATGGGGAGATTTGTCCCTGTCCCTGTTCCTGTAAGCTCTGCCTTAATCGCAGAAGCCTCAGATACTTATGATTTTTAAGTGTTTGAGGCTTGTGTAGATGAGGACAGATATTGCAGGAATGGGGCAAGGACAGGAAAAGAACTCGCTGGCATGGGAAAATGAGTTTCTGCGGGAACGGAGAAAAATTTGTCCCTGTGTCATTCTCTAGTGTGCATCCCCACCCCTCTCTCTCTCGGGCCACCTTCTCCCTAGTCTACCTTTTAAATACCTTTGTCCCCTCCCAAGTTCCAGTAATGCTTCATCTACTGCTACCCACACCAGCTCCAGTGTCTTCCTTCTGCTGTGCCACTTTGATTTAGCTTCCTATTGCTGCAGGGGCACAGCTGAGAGAAGACACCAGAGCTGGTGCAGGTAGTGCTAGTTGAAAAGCTGCTGGTGCTCAGGAGGGGGCAACCACATTTAAAGAACGACTGGGTGAGGGTGGCCTGAGGAGGGGGAGGATTTGCTAGACCCAGGGATGGAGGTTTTCGCCTCTAGAGAGAAGCAGGTGAGACAGACTTTTGGCACCCCTTAAGAGTAGTGCCCTGAGCCAGTACCTCATCTAGTCCAGGCCTTCATCCAGCCCTGCTGATAAGGGAGCAGCTGTAAATCCTAATCTTGCTCATGGGGATCATAAACATGCATTTCCCTTCTAAAATGGGGAATACATGTGTATTTTTTAATCCAACCCTCATCCACCCAAACCCTCTCACCTTGCCATATCCACATGTTGCAGATTCATTCTTGTAAATCCCAGCTTTCTAATAGTTTGGTTTTTATTGTTTATTCAGTATAGATGTGTAAATCATAAATAGGGCTGCCAAATAAGAGCCAATATATAATAGTGGTTTATTTAATTTACTAGCTTTATAGCCCGTTACATTAACGGATGCTAGAATATATGTGTGTCTGTCTTTATTTCTTTCTCTCTCTGTCTCCTTAGCCGCTTTTTCCTGTCCATTCTCCCTTATTTTTACCTCCCCTGTGTCCACCACCACCCCTTTACTGCTCCCCTTATCCAGCAGCAGCCCTTCTCCCTTTGTTTTACCTCCCCCCTATCCATCAGCACCTCTTCCTGCTCCCCCTGTCCAGCAGTAAGCCTCCCTTCATTTTTCCCCCGTGTCCATCATCACCTCTTCCTGCTCCCTCTGTCCAGCAATAGGCCTCCCTTCATTTCCCTCCCTGTCCATCAGCACCTCTTCTTGCTCCCCATGTCCAGCAGTAGGCCTCCCTTCATTTCCTCCCCCCCCCCCCCGTGTCCATCAGCACCTCTTCCTGCTCCCCCTGTCCAACAATAGGCCTCCATTCCTTTCCCCCCGGCCATCATCACCTCTTCCTGCTCCCTCTGTCCAGCAGTAGGCCTCCCTTCATTTTCCCCCCCCTGTCCATCAGCACCTCTTCCTGTTCCCCCTGTCAAGCAATAAGCCTCCCTTCCTTTTCCCCCTCCCTGTTCATCATCACCTCTTCCTGCTCCCTCTGTCCAGCAATAGGCCTCCCTTCATTTCCCCCCCCTGTCCATCAGCACCCCTTCCTGCTCCCCCTGTCCACGGGAGTTAGTACAGGGCCGGTGTCTGCCATTCTCCCCAGAGTCCTTGCGCCCCCCCTTCCCTTCCCACGGACCTGACTACCTACCCGGCAATTCAAGCAGCGTGTGCAGGTCTTCACACGCTGCTTCAGGTCCTTCTACTGCCCTGATTTACTCTGGCACGTCCCTGATGACATCATCAGAGACGCGGCAGAGCAAATCAGGGAAGTAGAAGGGCCCAAAGCAGCGTGTGAAGACTGGTGCACACACTGCTTGAATCGCCAAGGTAGTCGGGTCCACGGGAAGGGGGGTGAGCGGAAAAGGACTCGGACTCCTGTGGTCTGTCGCAGAGGGTGGCCAGGCTCCATTTCAGCCGCAGGGAAGGCTCACTGCCCCAGCTCCTTACCCGTCCGCAGCCCGAGCCAGGTCTCCTGCGCTTTCTCAGCGGCCCGGCTCGCTCGGTTGTTTTGATTTTTTTGTTTACCTGGCCACTCCGCTTCCTGCATTCGCTGCTTTCCGTCAGTGACGTAATAAGAGCGCATGCGCACTTGTCTTGCCACATCCCGACAGAAAAGGGATCAGGGAACACGCGAGGCAAGTGCGCATGCGCAGCTAGCATTTTATTATTTAAGATAATAGTGGTTAAAATGTCTACTCAACTAACTAATAAGCTTAATACTTCTATAATATTTATACTCCCTGATAGGTTTTTCTCAGCCACATGGCACATGTGAACTTGCAGTGGGTTTTTCTAATTTTAATCTGTCTAATTTACTATTCTGGGCATCAGAAATTTAGTGAAATAAGTTGAATTTGAAGATTTTTCTATGTGGAAAACATATTTCTGTTTCCTCTCCAGATGCCATGTGCACATGGCAACAAACTTATTTTTCTAGCCCACAAGACTGATAGAAATCTGTTTCTGGAAGAGCTGATGGGAGGGTGTTGCCATGGAGGATGGTACTAGGAAAAAGGAATGTGGTTAAGGAGTGAGGTATCTTATTTTTGTACTTACTGAGATTTGAGGAGCAGAGGAAAATTTCCCATGCTAGTCAAACTTTGGTCCAAGCCTGATATTTTTACCTATGTCAGGCTCAGGAGAAATAGCTGGGGCAGGCTACATAACATGCTATTTCTCTTGCACCCAGTTGCTTATGTTGCTGTCTCATATGCAGAGGGATAAATGCTAATTTTAGCTCAGTCTCCTAATATTTTACGATGCATGGTAGGACCTTAGTACATAGCACACTATTTTTAGAATGCTTCAACAGGCATAGTAAACGTTATTGCATTGATTCATCAGTAGATTAAAAGCCTGAAATTGCATTGATTCATCAGTGCATTAAAAGCTTGAAATTATTTAGTATAGTATGAGTAACAGTTTTCTAAATGACATTTTCGACAGTATATTTTTATAATGGAAGATGTAAAAATGAGTTTTTTAAATAAAGGGTATAAAGATGTTATTTCTTGAACCTGCTTCAAAATAGCCATACTCATCTCTTCTATCCTATACAATCTGGGCCAAATTCTATAAACAATAAACAGCGCTGTAAGTTAGGCAGTGGTAGGCACCGTACTTCCACCTAACTTAAATTTGCTTTAATTGGTTTTCATCAACGCGGTAATTGACTGCGTTGTTAAAAAAAAAATATTAAAAACTCATTAAAAAAAGTAGGCACCCGGAGATGCCTACGAAGGTAGGCACGGCAATTGCGTCTAAGGAGACATCTAATGACACCTAAGGTCCATGTGGTCTGCCCAGCAGTCATAGTCTTATCAATTCATGATTAAATAGTCTTTCTTTGGAATTTCTGGGACATAGATCTCAGAAGTCTGCCTGGCACAATCCTTAGGTTCCAACTACTGAAATTGCCGTCACAGTTCACTCTAGCCTATCTGCCGCTGGAGAAAGTGCTGAAATCAGTTAGCTTAACGGGGTTTAAAAAAAAAGGTTTTGATAAATTCCTTCAAGGGAAGTCCATAGGCCATTATTGAGATGGTTTGGGGAAATCCACTGCTTACTCCTAGGATAAGCAGCATAAAATCTTTTTTTTATTACTTGGGATCTTGCTAGGTACTTGGCCAATGTTGGAAACAGGATACTGGGCTTGATAGACCTTTGGTCTGTCCCAGTATGGCAGTTCTTATGCTCTTATGATCCATTTTGTCAACTGCATGATCTGTGGGTTGATCCCAAAAAATGGTGAATATGGGAAAAGATTAGCAATCGTGAGCTTGGGGGTCTTACTTGTATGCTTGACTCAATCCAGCATATCAATAGAAAATGCATGGAAGACAACTCTATAAAGTGGTGCCTAATTTTAGGTACTACAAAGGGGCTCACTTAACTCCAGTTCTGTAATGGCTTTGGGGTGTGCCTAAGCTGTTATGGAATACTAGCGTAAATCCACTTTGGTGGATTTACGCTAGTATTCCATGATGTCACATGATGTCAGTGCATACAACTGGTACTATTCTAGTGTGCATGTCTCTAGATGATTCCGCCAACCCATGTTAACGCCCCTTTGTGCTTGCAAACTAAACCACTTAGGTGCACTTTTTATAGAATAGTTCTTAGGCCTTATATTTGTAAATACCAATTTTGTGCCTTATTCACATGTGTAAGTATGCCTGTTCTATAAATTTCTGAGAACACTTAGTACCTAAATTTAGGTGTCCTTTATAGAATTACTCTTAGGGCCTCTTTTACGAAGCCGCGCTAGCAGCTGTGCTGCGCTTATGGCTCTGAAGCCCATAGAGATTTAAAGGGGTTCAGCCCATTGCCACGCAGCAGCCACTAGCGCGGCTTTGTAAAAGAGGCAATTAATGTCTAGAACAGGGGTGCCCACACTTTTTTGGCTTGTGAGCTACTTTTAAAATGACCAAGTCAAAATGATCTACCAACAACAAAATTTTAAAAAACACAAAGCACACTGTACGCAGAGAAAATATTAATTATTATCCCAGGACAAGCAGGCAGCATATTCTTAACGTATGGGTGACGTCACCGACGGAGCCCCAGTACGGACCTTTTTAACTAGAAAGTTCTAGTTGGCCGCACCGCGCATGCGCGAGTGCCTTCCCGCCCGACGGAGGAGTGCGTGGTCTCCAGTTTCTTCGTTTCCGCGGAGCGAAGAAGACGCATGTGGTTTCAACGGCTGTTGAACACTCCTTTTTTGCCTTCCCGCTCGCGTTATTTCTGATTTTTTCTACTTTTTCCCTTCGGGTTTCTGTTTTTCTTTCTAATTGGTAAAAAAAAAAAAAAAAAAATTTCTTTTTTCCTTTATTTTTCAACCGGCCCCGGCGGGGCCTGTTGCCATCATACAAGCCTCCGGCTTTGATTTCGCGGAGGCCGTATTTCCCTTCATGCCCCCTCAGCCGGGTTTTAAGAAGTGCCAGCGGTGTGCACGCCCGATTTCCCTTTCGGACCCACACAACTGGTGCCTACAGTGCTTGGGTCCGGAACATCGGGCTGACACCTGCACCCGCTGCGCGACTCTCCAAAAACGCACACTTAAAAATAGACAAATCCAGCAGAATCTCCTCTTCGGCACCGGTTCTGCTATGGATCCGACCCCGACGTCGACGGCACCGCCGAAATCGGCACCGTCAACATCGACACCACCTGATCCTTCTGCGGGGTCGATAGCGCCAGGTAAGCCGGCTAAGAAGCCTTCCACTTCCCTCGAGCGCCCTCCAGCCACGGCGGTGACACCGGTCCTTCCGACGTCCCGCAAGTCCCGTAAGCGCTCCGCTCCGATAACGGTGAGTGCCTCTTCATCGGCCTCCTCATCTCCGGAGCGTAGAGCGGCACCTATGGTACCGAAGAAAAGTAAAACGGTACCGGTGCCCCCATTGGAGGACCGTATCTCGGCCATCCTCCAGACCAAATTGCAGGAACAGCTACAGCACCAGCTTCAGGAACTGCTTCCAACCCTGCTGGCACCACTCCTTCCGGTACCGGTCCGGCCCGAGCCTCGTACCACTACGCCAGTGGCCACCCCCTCGGTACCGATGAACACTTCAATGCCGGTCTTATCTGCACAGCCTACACTCCAGACCTGCGCGGCGGAGGACCCCTCCCGGCCCCAGGATCGACATCGATCGTCTCGGGACCGGGATCGGCACCACTCCTCCCGGGACAGAGATCGGCACCGGTCTTCATCTCCCGGCACCGTATCCATGAGATCTGGCAAGTCCCTTTCTAAAACCCGCCATGCTGAGCCGGCCATCAGGGACCCTGACTTATGGGAGCAATCCCCACTCGGTACCGAGGAGGATGCCTCTTCTACTGATGAGGAACCCTCCATGGCTGAATCCACCTCCAAACCCGAGCAGTCCTCATTTACGAAATTCCTTCGGGAGATGTCTGGGGCTCTCTCCATCCCACTTGAGTCCGACTCCAAGAAGTCCCAGGCCTTTCTAGAAGCCTTGGACTTCGATCAACCCCCCAAGGAGTTTCTCAAACTACCCGTCCATGATATTCTACGGGAGACGTTTTATAAAAATTTGGAGAATCCCCTTACTGTTCCAGGTGCCCCTAAGAAACTGGACAGTTTATACCGGGTCATCCCTATCCCAGGATTTGATAAACCCCAGTTGCCACATGAGAGCCTCCTGGTAGAATCCACTCTCAAAAAATCTCATGGTTCCAGTGTCTATGCCTCCACCCCTCCTGGCAGAGAGGGTAAAACAATGGACAAATTTGGAAAGCGCCTGTACCAGAATGCCATGCTGGCTAGCAGAGCCAACAATTACTCATTTCATTTTTCTTTTTACATGAAATATCTGGTACAACAACTTTCTGCTCTGCAAAAGTATATCCCTGAACGCAAGGTTCCATTATTTCAGCAACAAATTTCCACCCTCCTTCAGCTTAGGAAATTCATGGTACGCTCAATCTATGACTCTTTCAAGCTCTCCTCCCGAGCCTCTGCTCTGGCAGTGGCCATGCGACGCCTTGCCTGGCTGAGGGTATCTGACCTTGATGTGAACCACCAAGACCGCCTTGCCAACGCGCCCTGTCTTGGTGATGAACTTTTTGGGGAGTCTCTGGATACCACGACACAAAAACTTTCGGCTCATGAGACGAGATGGGACACCCTCATTAAGCCTAAGAAGAAGACTCCGCCAACACGACCATACAGACCTCAGTCCTCCTACCAACGTCGTTTTTCTGCTAGGCCACTTAATCCTCCTCAGCAGCAATCTCGTCGGCCTCGCCAACAACAACAACAACACTCTCAGGCTCGCTCGCAATCTCACCAGACGGCCAAGCCTCTCCCTCAAACTAAGCCTCCTCAGCCCTTTTGACTCCTTTCTCCAGGGCATAGCCAGTCTACAACCCTCGCTGCCTCTGCCTCAACCTATCGGGGGCCGCCTCACCATCTTTCTACGACGCTGGGAGGCCATCACCTCAGACCTGTGGGTTCTAAACATCATCCGTCACGGATACTCACTAAGGTTCCAGACTCTTCCTGCAGACCATCCTCCCGTAGAGTCTGCTTCTCACTCCTCCCAAACTCCACTCCTCCTCAGGGAGGTCCAATCCCTCCTCCTTCTCAACGCCATCGAAGAAGTTCCACCAGACCAAAGAGGTCAGGGATTTTACTCCCGCTACTTCTTGGTACCCAAAAAAACAGGGGATCTTCGTCCTATCCTCGACCTCAGGAACCTCAACAAGTGTTTGGTCAAGGAAAAGTTCAGGATGCTCTCACTTGCCACACTTTATCCTCTTCTGTTTCAACACGACTGGCTATGTTCCCTGGACCTCAAGGAGGCCTACACTCACATCCCAATCCATCAGGCTTCACGTCGCTACCTCCGATTCCAGATACTGAATCACCACTATCAGTACAAAGTGCTACCCTTTGGTCTCGCATCATCTCCCAGGGTGTTCACCAAGTGCCTGATTGTGGTAGCGGCCTGTCTCAGGTCCCACAACCTACAAGTGTTCCCCTACTTGGACGATTGGTGAAAGCAACAACCGCTCCACTTGTGCTGCAATCCACTCACCACACCATCTCTTTCCTCCATCTCTTGGGATTCGAGATCAATTATCCCAAGTCGCATTTGCTTCCCACGCAGCGCCTTCAGTTCATCGGAGCACTTCTCGATACCAACTTCATGAGAGCGTTCCTTCCTGCCGACCGGCACCGGACACTGCTTCACCTCTGTCGACAGGTGCTCCTCCAACCATCCATCCCTGCTCGCCAGATGATGATTCTTCTGGGTCACATGGCCTCGACAGTCCATGTGGTTCCTCTGGCGCGACTCCATCTGAGGATACCGCAATGGACCCTCGCCAACCAATGGTCACAGACCAGGGATCCTCTTTCTCATCCCATCTCTGTGACATCGTCTCTTCAGCGATCTCTTCAATGGTGGTTGAACTCCTCAAATCTTTCCAGGGGCCTCCTTTTTCATCCACCCCCTCATTCCATGATCATCACCACAGATGCCTCCCCCTATGCATGGGGAGCTCACATAGAGGATCTACGCACCCAGGGACTCTGGACCCCTCAGGAGCGTCAACATCACATCAATTTCCTGGAACTCAGAGCCATGTTTTATGCTCTCAAGGCCTTTCAGCACCTTCTCTATCCTCAGGTTCTTCTCCTGTGCACGGACAACCAGGTCGCCATGTACTACATCAACAAGCAAGGCGGCACCGGATCTCGTCTCCTTTGTCAGGAGGCCCTCCGAATTTGGACCTGGGCCACAGCCCACAATCTTTATCTCAAAGCGGTCTATATCCAGGGCGAACAGAACTCCCTGGCCGACCAGCTCAGCCGCATCCTTCAACCTCACGAGTGGACCCTGGATCCTCCCACTCTCCACTCCATCTTTGCTCGCTGGGGCACTCCGCAGGTGGACCTCTTTGCAGCTCCTCACAACCATCAGCTGCCCCAGTTCTGCTCCAGACTCTTCTCTCCACATCGTCTGGCCCCGGATGCATTCCTACTCGACTGGACGGATCGGTTCCTCTATGCCTTCCCTCCACTTCCTCTGATGTTGCGGACCCTGTTCAAACTCCGCAAGGACAGGGCCACCATGATTCTCATCGCCCCTCGGTGGCCCAGACAACACTGGTTCTCCCTCCTGCTTCAACTCAGCTCCAGGGAGCCCATTCCTCTTCCTGTATTTCCTTCTCTGCTTACGCAGCAACATCAGTCTCTGCTACATCCCAATCTGTCTTCCCTCCACCTGACAGCTTGGTTTCTCTCGGGCTGACCTCTCCAGAAAACCTGTCTCAGCCTGTCCGTCGCATTTTGGATGCCTCCAGGAAACCCTCCACACTCCAATGTTACCTTCAGAAATGGACCCGGTTCTCCTCTTGGTGCCTCCTGCATCATCACAATCCCACCTCATTGGCGGTGGAAACCGTACTGGACTATTTGCTCTCTCTGTCTAACGCTGGTCTCAAGTCTACCTCGATCAGAGTCCACCTCAGTGCCATCACTGCTTTTCACGAGCCTATCCTCGGAAAACCCCTCACGGTTCATCCTCTGGTTTCCCGGTTCATGAGAGGCCTCTTCAATATCAAACCACCTCTTCAGCCTCCCCCGGTCGTCTGGGACCTCAATGTGGTTTTGTCAGCCCTCATGAAACCTCCCTTTGAGCCTCTTGCTACTACCTCGCTCAAACTTCTCACATGGAAGGTGCTTTTCCTCATTGCCATCACCTCTGCCAGGAGGGTTAGTGAGCTGCATGCACTGGTCGCCGATCCACCGTTCACTGTTTTTCACCACGACAAGGTGGTTCTGCGTACCCATCCTAAATTCCTTCCTAAGGTGGTTTCAGCCTTTCACCTCAACCAGTCCATCGTGCTACCTGTCTTCTTCCCAAAACCCCATTCTCATCCTGGGGAACAGGCTCTTCACACGCTGGATTGTAAGCGTGCCCTGGCGTACTACCTTGACCGTACCAGGGCTCACCGCTCCTCTCCTCAACTCTTTCTGACCTTCGATCCTAACCGTCTGGGTCACCCTGTATCTAAACGAACGCTGTCCAATTGGCTTGCTGCCTGTATTGCGTTCTGTTATGCTCGGGCCGGCCTGTCACTGGAAGGAGCTGTCACGGCCCATAAAGTCAGGGCTATGGCTGCTTCTGTGGCTTTCCTCCGTTCCACGCCTATTGAGGAAATCTGCAAGGCGGCCACTTGGTCTTCAGTTCACACATTCACTACTCACTACTGTCTGGATGCCTTCTCCAGACGGGATGGGCACTTTGGTCAATCTGTGTTACAAAATTTATTTTCCTAATGGCCAACCATCCCTCCTCCCTCTCTGTTAGCTTAGAGGTCACCCATACGTTAAGAATATGCTGCCTGCTTGTCCTGGGATAAAGCACAGTTACTTACCGTAACAGGTGTTATCCAGGGACAGCAGGCAGATATTCTTACGACCCACCCACCTCCCCGGGTTGGCTTCTTAGCTGGCTTATCCTAACTGGAGACCACGCACTCCTCCGTCGGGCGGGAAGGCACTCGCGCATGCGCGGTGCGGCCAACTAGAACTTTCTAGTTAAAAAGGTCCGTACCGGGGCTCCGTCGGTGACGTCACCCATACGTTAAGAATATCTGCCTGCTGTCCCTGGATAACACCTGTTACGGTAAGTAACTGTGCTTCATTTGTATTTGGGGGTTTTTTCAGAGGTCAAGGCAGATGACTTTAAAATATGCAATGTCACCTCAGTAACAACTACACAAAAATAGATAAATATACCCCCTCCCCTTTTACTAAACCTCAATAGCGGTTTTTAGGACAGGGAGCTGCGCTGAATGCCCCTCGCAGCTCCCGACGCTCATAGGCTCCCTGCGCTAAAACCACTATCGAGATTTAGTAAAAGGGGGCAGATATAAATTCTCAAAACAGACACATTTTGATCACTAAATTCAAAATAAAATCATTTTTCCTACCTTTTTTGTCTAGTGATTTCATGAGTCTCTAGATGCACTTCCTTCTTCTGTAAATCCAATGTTTCTTTCTTTCTGCCCTGTCCCCTTTTCTTTCTGTCTCTCTTTCTTTCTCTCTACCCCTGCCCCCTCTTTATTTCTGTTTCTCTCTCCCCCTGCCTGTCTGTCTTTCTTTCTCTCTCCCCTTGCCCCCTCTTTATTTTTGTCTTTCTTTCTCTCTCCTCCTGCCTGTCTTTCTTTCTCTCTCCCCCTGCCTGCCTTTCTTTCGCTCTCCCCATGCCCCCCCCAACCATCACGCTGATTTCTCCACTTCCCCGATTCTTTTTCTCTCTCCCTGCCTACCCCCCCAAGCCACCACACTGATTTCTTCCTTCCTCCCCGAGCTAAGCCAGGCGCGTACAAGCGCTGGGCCCACAAGCCTTCACATCCGACGTCAATTCAGATGTCGGAGAGGAAGTTCCAGGCCAGCCAGGCAGCGATTGGTGGGTAAGTCGGGGCTCGGGGAGGAAGGAAGAAGATCGCAAAGACAACGCAATCGACTTACAGGGTACAGCTGTGAACTTCACAAAAAGGGTGCCATGGCTTCTCCTCCCTACAGCTCCCTTATAGGTTATGGTGAGCCCCCCAAACCACCTCCAGAATCCCCTAGATCCATTTATCTACCACCCCAATAGCCCTTATGGCTGCAGGAGCCACTTATATGCCAGCACAAAAGGGTTTAGGGGGCTGTATAGGGCAGTGCACATGATTATGTATCAAAGCAGTGATTACAGAGGCTTATGGGCACGGGTCCTCTTCTCTATGGGTCATTAACCCACCCCCAAGATGACTTAAGCTGCCTCTGGGCTGGACGACTAGGCTTTCCTATGCCAGGTGGCCAGGAGGCTGAAATTTAAAGTTGTGAATAAAATTTTTATGGAGGTGGGGGGGGGGGGTTGGTGATCACTTGGGTAGTGTGTGGGGGTCTATGTTATGTGTTTTCTGTGTTTATCTGGTGACTTTAGGTGGAATTTTGTGACTTAGACCATGTTTTACATATGCGCAGAATACACCCGCATAAAAAAAGAAAACAACCAAATCAAAGATCGGCAGGAGAGAATCCCACTCTCCTGCCATGTTGCACAACCTCCCTACACTCACCCTTGGCAGCAGGAAAGATGCCCACTCTCTCCCACCTTCGCCCAACCCCCAACTCCTTATACCCCCGACTCTTTATACACCCCCACACATCCCACAGTGGGAGAGATGCCCACTCTCTCCTGCCTTTGCTCACCCCCGTGCCCCCGACTCTACATCCCCCTCCGCAGCAGGAGAGATGCCCACTCTCTCCTACCGTCGCCCAACCTCCCCCCATGTCCCAGACTCTACACCCACCCCCTTTCCCACCATTGCCCAACCCCTCCCCCAACTTCTGCCGTGCCCCCAATGACCCCCCGCCCCTCCCTACCTTATTCAGGAAGTCTGGCCGGAGGGATACCTACCTGCTCTGGCTGGCAGGCCTGCCTCTTACAAAATGGCAGGTCTTTCCCTTCCCGATGAATCCTGAGGAGGGGCCTAAGGCTCTGATTGGCTTAAGTTGCTTAAGGCCCCTCCTATGGGAGTGGCCTTAGGCATCTGGCCCAGTCAGAGCCTTAGGCCCCTTCCCAGATGTACCAGACTTCCCTCCAGCCAAACTTCCTGAATAAGGTAGGGAGGGGTAGGGGTTGTCAGGAGCACGGGGAAGTTGGGGGGGGGGGTTGGGTGACAGCGGGAGAAAGTGGGCATCTCTCCCATTGCGAGGGTGTGTGTGTAGAATCGGGGGCACGGGGGAAGGCAATGGCAGGAGTAGGCATCTCTCCCACTGTGGGGGGAGGGAAGCAGCAGAGGTGGGTTTTTTAAATTTTTATTTTAATTTGTGTAGGGGGGAGGTCTGAGTTGTCAAACCTTACTTTCTTGTTAGTGTCTGAGCCAATCAGTACTCAGGCACTGATCAGAAAGTAAGGCTCAGACCTTTCGGCAAATTTTGGCCACAGATGTGACACAATGAAGTTAGGGAATTGCTCGTAGTGCTCATTTTAATATTAATGATTTCGTCGTAGTACATTTGCATGGCATAATCAGAGATTTTATATATCCACCAAAAAATATTCATACAATAAATCTTTTTACCAGAAATTTTAATAGAGCAGGCGTTAAGGCAATACGGAGAAAAGACCTCAGAGTTCCTAGAGAAAAAACTCAGGGAACTACTATGACAAATACAAAATTGTCATAGAAAACACATCCTTGGTCTAAGAAAAACTCCGTTCAATAGACATAATTTGCAAAAAAAAAAGAAATACTTCCACAATTCTTTAAATATGGTAGAAAACCCGCACTTATCTTAATGGTATCTTTATGTCCTCCGGTATAGGCAAGATCACTGCAGTGCAGTGAAAAAAATAACCCGGTGCTGTTTCTTTCAATCTAACATTGCACTGGAGATGATCACAGAATTCCCGACAGGTCCTGTTTCGCAATCATGCTGCATCAGGGGAATTTGTTTGAAGAAAGAGCTACTGCTTCAAAGATCTTGCCTATACCAGAGGACATAAAGATATCATTAAGATAAGTGCGGGTTTTCTACAATATTTAAAGAATTGTGGAAGTATTTCTTTTTTTGCAAATTATGTCTATTGAACTGAGTTTTTCTTAGACCAAGGATGTGTTTTCTATGACAATTTTGTATTTGTCATAGTAGTTCCCTGAGTTTTTTCTCTAGGAACACTGAGATCTTTTCTCCATATTTCTTTAATGCCTGCTCTATTAAAGTCTCTGGTAAGAGGATTTATTGTATGAATTTTTTGGTGGATATATAAAATTTTGATATTCTGCTTGCAAATAGTTATTTTTTGTTATAATCAGAGACTGCCATAGTAAGCCATTTTGATAATCCACCGCTAAAATACATGCACTTTAAACCGGCTGGAACCGGTTTAGCAACCGCATTAAAGGCAACCTTAAGGTTTGAGAATCTGGCCTCTGGTGACATGCGATGACATTATCCGCTTGTGCGTCTGCACCCTGCTATCCCTCTTGTAAGTGATCAATAATGCTTTCCAGTTCTTTCAAAGCACAGACATAAATATTCATATTTACTTTTTCCCTGTAGACCTTCAATTACTGAAAATGATCTGAAGTCACTTTTTGAAAATACTGGATCTACAGTAAAAGCCTTCAAATTCTTCCAGTAAGTTTTCCTCATCCTACCACGTGTCCACTTCTATTAGCCTCAGTTTGCATTTTTATATGGTTCTATGTTTATCTGCATACAATATTGTCTTAAAAAAAAATCTTTTGAGCAGCTTTAAACTAACTTGAAACATCTCATGTTACTTCAGTGTTAAGGGTGAGTAGAAGCAACTCATTGTGAAACTCATCAAAAATCTTGTTAATATAAGAAATGTTTTTCCTGTTTTACTTCCTATTGGTGCAATTAACCGGAAAGACTTTTTATGACTTTCAGTTAATCTATAGCTATGTACAAAGGTTCAGGCACCCCTTGTAAAATCTTATGTTTCAATCAATCCCTAAGAGTAACTCTTACTAAGCTGCATTGAGTGTTAGTGTGTGCTTAATGCAATTTAAAAGGGCTTACTCAGGGCGTGCTCAGGCATCCTTGGTAATTTTGCAATCTGTTTGCTAAAAAAAAAAAAATCACTTTTATTTTTTCGCAGAGGATGGTGGGGTGTGGGCATTTCTGTACTAATAAGCACATCTGCATTACTGGCCAGTTCCACCCAGGAGCAATTTTTATATTATTTTCTATAGCTATTTCTGAATCTAACCTAATCAGTAATCCAGCAAACCATCACTCTACAGGTGAATCCATTCTTCTGTCCACCTGTACAATATTCCCTGGCTCCCTCATAAATCAGTATGTAATAGATATACCCCCATGCTTAATGTTTGGCAAGGTATCTTTTTTTTTTTTTTTTAATTCCAAAATGTGTCTTGCGTGCTAGTGGCCAAATGGTTCAAGTTTCGTTTCATCATTCCAGAGCATTGTTTCAAAAAGTTTCAAGTTTTCAATTTTCTTTAGTATACTATAGATGATGATTTGTGTAATGAGGTCATAGGTTTATTTTAGACAACTCTTTCATACAGATCAGTGTAATACAATATAAGCAATACTATACTATGGACAACTACTGTGAGCTAAATTTTTTAAAGGCTTGCATGATCAGTTTTCAGGCAACTGAAACAGGCAAAGAGAAACAGGTTTCTCTTGTTTTCCAGATATGACATAGACTAGTAGTTCTATGTAGCATCCATTTTTTTTAAAGCAAAGTTACAGTTTAAATTGCTAGCTGGAAACAGCTAATGTTCATTATAGTACTTGGCATTGTGCCAAAGATAACTTTATTTTGGAGTTCAGAAAATGTATGTGTAGGCACCTTATGAAGTATGCTTGAAAATTCCTTTTAATTAAACACCCAATAAAATGGAGAATATTTCTGTATCTTTCTGCCTCATGTTTTTGGTCTCTGACTGGACTGCTGGATACTTGAAGATATTCTCTTTCTCCAACCAATATGCAGAACAGTCACTCGGCATTGATACCTCTATTATCAATAATGTTATGCTTTTCTCCTCTACCACAATGCCTGGCTTTCTTTCATCAAGGATTTTATCAGTTCAAATGGGAATGCCCAGGTAATCATAACCTCTTCATTTTCTGTAATACTCTTTGGGTTGTGATTCCAATGCTTTTTTTAATACAACAATATTTAAACCTTATTGTTCCTTTCCTTATATACAGTAAATTTTTCATCAGCAGGGTCTAGGGATGGAGGAAACCTTAGGTAAATCTTCATCCTTACACACACACACACACACAACCCTGAATTAATTTTTAGGCTCCTAGTCTACTTCATCCCCCACCCTACCCCACCCCACCCCAAGATTTTGATAATTAAACTCAACAGTCATGGCCTTATTTTATGTCCTTGTAACTTCAAGGATAGATTACTGTAATGTGATCTATGCTGGCCTCCCTTAAGATCTGATGAATGGATTACAATCTATACAAAATATAGTTGTTGAATTACTCTCCAAATGGAACCTGTCACGATCATGTGACCCCTCTGAAGAAATACTGTTTGCTTCCCTTCTTATGTTAATAACAAAATCTTTGCGTTAACTTATAAGGTGCTTCACCATGGTGCTCCTCCTTATTTGGCATCTCTAGTTACTCTTCATCATCAGCCACAATTACTTTGCATACGTCTGCACTACATCTTGCTCATCTTGAATCTACACACCATCAAGCCACCTTCCTTCTTGCCCCTGTTCAGTGGAACGTTATGGCATTGTTCTTAAGCATAGAAGACTCTTTTTAAAGATTTAAATCTGCTTTAAAAACATTTTTGAAGAGGCATTTGTAGACTAGGGCTCAGATTCTATAAAAGATGCTTAAAGTTAGGCATCTTAAATTGGCAACTGCCAGAAAATAGGCATGGTTAAGGGCAGATTGTGGACAGAACTTGAGCGTGTTTTGCATCTAGGTGCCTAAGTGGGCTTAGGCACCAACATTTAGGCCAAGAAAACTCTGGCATAAATAGGGGGTGCCTATGATTTTGATGCCTACCAGCCCTGAAGTCCAATATAGGTGCCGCTAGGTGCGATTCTATAAATGGTGCCTAACTGAACATTGATAGCTGCTATGCGCCGTGTTCTTTGGCAGCGTTTATGGAATTGGGGCCTAAATGCTTATCAAAATAGATCCCAGCCAATTAAATGGGGTAGTGTCCAGGGACAGATGCCACAATCTTTTCTGTTTTCTTTTCTTTTTTTCTATTAATTATGGTATTTCTTTCTGCTTTTGGTTATGATGTACTTTGGATTGAGAACGGCTCTGTCGTGTTGCTCAAAGAGCAGTATATTAAAATCAATAAAGTGTAAAGGTACCATAATCATCACACAAACATCCTGTAAAATGCAAGTTAAAGTATAGGCTAATGGTTCTGAGAGTTTGTGTGGCCGTCAGGACCTATTGTTTTACTATGACTGCAACAGCTTTGCCTAACGTTTGGGCCAGCCCTGTCCATCAGAAATTTGTAGTCAGTTTGTATGCATGACTGTTTCTAGCTCTTTCTCCCAGAATCTATATATATATTGGTTTTCCCAGACTTACGTTTGCTCACTATGAACCATCTGTGATCCACTGACCTGGGATGTAACTATCAATCTTTCATCTTTTATTGTCAGTTCAGCTTTCTGTAATCATTCATGTGTCTGGATTTGATAAACATAATACTTTTACTCGAGGGAGAATTGAGAATTCTGCACTGGCACCAAAGTATATGTTCTCTTTTTCAATGATCCTTCTTCCCCAAACACACATTTCTCGAACTTAGCCCCTTTTCCCTGCAGATATCCAACATGCCACCTTTTTGTCTGGATTTAACACAAGTCAATGGGTGTCCAACCATGAGGATAACATGAAGAGGCAAGATTGGAATGGTCTCGGATAAGGTTGGAAGGATGAGTAAGGATAGACTAATAAAATATCATCCAAATAGATGAAAAATTTTATATTTAAAGACTGGATGAGTGTGGCCAACAAAATGATACAAATATTGAAGAAAACTGGTGAAAGAAGTGCCTCTTGTGTGACACTGCAAGTGAGGTCATGACTCATAGAAATTGAAGAATGGTAAGAGACTGCAAAAGAATGATCTGAGAGAAAGGAAGAAAACCAATCCCAGACTGTCTCTGAAATTCTGATGTCTGTGAAGCGAGAAAGAAGAAGATGGTGGTCAACCAAATCAAAGGCTGCTAACAGATCTAGTGAAATCAGCAGAATGAAAATCACTAACTAAAGCAAGAGTACAGTCTTAGTACTGTGGAATGTCCGGAAACTAGCTTAGTTTAGGTAAAGCACTAATAGTTGATCAATATGAGAAATTAGTTTCTGAAGAACAAATTTTTTTAAAATGTTTGATAAAAAATTAAAATTAGAAACTAGACAATAGTTGGAACTGCAGGATCCAGTGACTTTTTTTTTTTTTTGAGAATAGGGGTGATAGCTTTCTTCCAATAAGCAGGAATGACTCCAAGACTTAAACTTTCCTTGATTAAGGACAGAATAAACGGTAGAAGGTTTTGAGAAGGCAATTTGAGTCAATGAATTGGATTCATGATGTTCAAAGTATAGGAAAGTGAGGATAATGTTTGGAGATCAAATGCAGACCAGTTAGAGGATCCTGCTAAATTGTGGGGGGAGGGTTGTGAATAAGTTTGAGGTAGTATAGAGGAATGAAATGGGGCAGGAGGTAAAGAATCTTATAATTATACACTTTCGCAGAGAAAGCATCAGCTAAAGTATCTGAGGAGGGAAGGGAGTTTGAGCGAGACAACAGCGGTGGTTGTAGTTGACCCAAAGCGATATAACCAGCGAGAGGGATTACTGGAAGAGTCCACAAGTTTTGAAAAATAAGAAGCCTTCGCTTTTTTTTAGTAAGAAGTTGTAGTGGTGGTTCTCTTTCTTACAGCATTCAAGGTGCTCAGTGGTAAGGTATTTGTGCCAAAGTCACTCTAAATATTGAAGGTGCTGTTTAGACTGGCGCAAATCGTCAGTGAACCAAAATCTATGATACTGTTTCTTTTGAATTGGCTGAACAGGGGCAAATGATTCTAGTCCAGTACTACTTGAAGAGGCCAATTGCTAACTTTATCTTCCAGAGAAAGGGTCTCGAAGTAAAGGCAGAAGAACTCAGAAATATCAAGAAGACGAGAGGTTAGCAATGAGAAAGTATGTACAGGGGACAAAGTGATTTGAAAATTATCAATCAAAATGTGAACAGAAAACTGAACCAGAAAGTAGTCGGACCATGAGAGAGCAGTAGTGGAAACAGGCCTTGTGAAAGATAAAGTTGTGAGTCTAGTAAAGATGAAGTCTAGAGTGTGTCCAGTGCTGTGAGTTGGTAAGTTAACCAATTGGTGGAACCCAAAGGCAGATAACAAAGACAACAGGAAAGTCAATCTAGGCTGTGAGAGAATATCTGTGTGAACATTAAAGACTCTAAAAATTACAAGATTAGAAAAACGGAATCCTGAATCTGACAATGATTGAATATGAGAATCCCAGAGGGCACAATTGATGGAGGACAATAGAGCAATAGAATGTGGAGCCTAAATGGGGAAGAAATATGGATTGCTAATAACTCAGGAAAACTAAAAGTAGAATTTGGAATTTCTGTTGCCAAAAAATGAGTCAGGAAGGAGAATGGCTAAGCTATCTACTTTTTCAACAGTATGATAGGAAAGGAGGGAGGGTTCTTTTGAAAAGTAAAGAAAGCCATTGGTTTGGAGTAGTATATATTAGGAGGCACCTTGCTATGGTTTCAGAAATGCCGGTAGGCTGTAGCTAAAATGTTTAATGATTGAAATATGAGAATGAAGGACATTTTTAGTTTCGGACTTTAAAGATTAAGCATTTGTGTTTTCTAAAAATGTTTCCACTAAACCATAATTATGAATGGACTCTTATAAGGTAAATCAATAAGTAAAAATATTAGGGTTTAAGGGCCTGATTCTATATATCATGCCTAAAAAAATCAGCACTGAGAAGTGCAATGGTAAGTGCAATTCTATAAAAGTTATGCACAGCTTGTAGAATCACACTTGGCACTGGTTATGCATCATAACTTATAGATGTACCCATTTAGGCCAAAAAAAAAAGGCCTGGTCTAAATGCCTGCACCTAAGTTGTGTGCACATCAGAGTATAAGCTAAAAACTTGCGCATAGTTAAAAGAACGCCCATGATCTGCCAGATTCACGCACTGGACATGACGCACAACATTTAATGGTATGTGCCTACCATGTTGCGTGTATAACTTTCCAATTAACGCAAACTAGCATCAATTATGAGATGTTAATTGCCAATTATCTGTGCCAATTAGGCCTATTAATTAAGTTGTGCCTGTACATAGGCTATGCACACTGACATATGCGCACAACTTTAGGTGCCATATACAGAATTTGGGAGGTAAGTAATGACTTGTATTTTAAAAAGTTTGATGAAGAAAATGAAAACCAGAATGATTGTTTGAGGTTTTTCATACCATTGATTGACGTTATTGCTGTAGATAAAATTCTGTGGTCTCTTAGGCCCATACTCTATAAACGACGCCTTAACTTAGGTGCCAGTAGGCACCCTGCCGGTGCCTAAGTTAAGTGCAAAACACTGTTTATAGGCCCTTTTAAAAGACTTTTCAAGGCACCTACCAGTGCCTAAAAACCAGCACCAGAATCATACCTATGGAGGCGTTTTATGATGCCTAACGCCACTGTAGGTGTGGCTAATGCCGGAAATAGCATTAGGCACCATAACATTCCTCTGTAGACGTGATTCACGACAAAAGTAGGCGCTGGAAACGTAGACCTTGAAAATCCTGGCCTACATTTCCGGCGCCTACCTTTCCCGAAGGCACAGTTCTCTAAACGGTGCCATCATGTGATTGACAAGCAATCGGCAGCTGCTGTTAAGGCAGCCACCGACCACGGCACTGTTTAGAGAATTCGGGCCTTAGGGCTCCTTTTACTAAGGTGCGCTAGTGTTTTTAGCACACGCAGGAAATTACCACGCGCTACGCTTCTAGAACTAACGCCAGCTCAATGCTGGCGTTAAGGTCTAGCGCGCGCAGCAATGTAGCGTGCACTATTCTGCGCATTAGTAAAAAGAGCCCTTAGTATTATTCTGAAGTTTTCTTCCCTTAAGTGTTTTTTGTGGGGTTTTTTTTTACTTATCTGCTCATAATTTAATCATTGATTAACTTGGTCAAAGGCTTTCATGTTTGTCTTTCATTGTCTTGGTATGAGTGTGTTAAATACATGTTATATCACTAATATGTATGTGCTTGAAGAACTCAACATAATTGCGTTTATATTTCCTTGATGTTTAGGAAAGATCGTAAAATGGCTTTGATTCAGTTGGGTTCTGTGGAAGAAGCAATCTTGGCTCTAATACACCTCCATAATACTGAGTTAGGAGAAAACCATCACCTCAGAGTTTCTTTTTCAAAATCTACAATCTAACTTGTCCATGAACTTTCCTTTCAAGACTGGACCATGATTGCAATTAAACCTTCAGACAGAGACTGAAGTAATAAACACTGACTTTTGCCTTTTCAAAACAGAGAGAAAGAAAAGGAAAACTCGCTGTGAGTTTGCGTTTTAAACAGTTTTACAATAAAGAATAAAGGGACATGGTTTCTGGGGAAAAATTCATGAACCAGCGTGTGGTCAGAGATTTGAAGATCCATTTGTGGTTTCTTTTGTAGAATTCACTCCAGCAAAATATTTTGGCAATCCAATTCAGTTTTCCTAAAGACACCCTTTTACTTTGCTGTTCAAGATCAACCTTACACAGCATTTTTCTCTGTCATGTTCCTTAAAAATGTATGTAGAAATCCATAAGTGCATTCCATTCTATATGGTTTTAAACACGTTTTTACAGGTCTGGGGTCAAATCTGAGTTGCAACCCCGGATACTATTGTCTGAAAAGAAGAGAGGTGAAGGAAGTACATATCATAAATTTATTTATATATGTCTATATAATTGTGTGCTGTCTCCTCTTAATTGCTAATTCTACCAAGTAGGGTTTGAAAACATTAAGGGGTCCTTTTTTTAAGCTGTGATAGGGGTTTAACGCACGTAATACCGTGCGTTAAACCGCCTGCATTAAGCAGGCATTAGTTTTTTAGCCAGCCTCGGGGGTTAGCGCGTGATGAAATGTCCGGCTTGATAAAAGGACCCCTAAATATGAGATTTAGCCAAGATAAAACCAATGAAACATGAAATAAATTTTGGGAAAACTCAAAAACGGATTATCAGTCAATTGTTTAATACTGGGCAGGTATTTTTTAAGTTAAAATATTTTAATCAATAATTCAACTAGGGGTCCTTTTACTAAGGTACAGTAAAGATTAGTGAACACTAAATGCTAACATGTCCATAGAATATAATGGGTGCCTTAGCATTTAGCGTGCATTAAATCGGTTAGCGCGACTTCGTAAAAGGACCCCCTATTTTGTGAAGGTAAACTTAATAACCCCCAAAAAAACCCTTCAACATGCCTAGATTGGAGCTACCAGTGTTGAATTTTAAAGCAGTGGTTCCCAACCCTGTCCTGGAGGACCACCAGACCAATCGGGTTTTCAGGCTAGCCCTAATGAATATGCATGAGAGAGATTTGCATATAATGGAAATGACAGGCATGCAAATCTGCTCCATGCATATTCATTAGAGCTAGCCTGAAAATCCGATTGGCCTGGTGGTCCTCCAGGACAGGGTTGGGAACCACTGTTTTAAAGTAACACTGCAGTCTGGGGTTTGTAGTTCTCCATTTGTTACTGACAAAAGCAAGTCTACATAATCCAGAATGTGCCAAATGTTCCCCAGAATAAATTGGTGGCTCTGAAACAGGAATTTCTGGAAGCCAAATCATACTTTGAAAATAAATTTTATTAGAATGAAAAAAAAATCACCCTGAAATAGAGAGCCCCTTTTACAAAGCTGTGGAAACCATGGTTTAATTTTAATTTAATTTAATTCTTATATACCGCTAATAACCGTGAGGTTTCTAAGCGGTTTACAAAAATGATGCATTAAAACATACAATAAATAAAAATAAATAAGATAGGTTCTTGGAAATTCCCTAACTGTCCCAAAGGCTCACAATCTAACTTAAAGTACCTGAAGAAACAATTTATGAAAAGTAAAGATAAAAATATAAGGACAGAGGTAGAGATAGAGATAGAAATGAATATTCCAACAAGATGGCGGCCAGTTAGGTCATCTTCTGTGCTGTCTCCCTTGTCCTGCGATAAATGCACCAAAGCTCATTCAGTTTCTATGAACTTTGGTGTTTTTTTTACCACAGCTTTGTAAAAAGGGCACAAAGTTAATTTTCTCCATATAAAAAAGAAATCATGTGCTTGAATATTCATGTTTATAAGAATTACAGAATGCCTCTCTTCTTTGCTTCTACTCCCTCCCCCAGCCAAAAATAATCATGCTAATAAAGAACAATGGATGTGTAAAGTGATTTTGGAAAACAAAAAAAATTTGAAAATCAAATTTAAATATATTTTTCCAATAGATAAGTTTACAGTCTTTAGGAAACTATTCAGGTCTCACTTGCTTTGACAAAATGTTAAAAAGTTATTTTTGGTAATGTGTTAAATCTAATGGGGCTTTCGTACCATTATAATCTTTAAATAATTCATAAATCATAATTAATATGTATTACTTAGGGACCCTTTTGCTAAGGTGCAGTAAAATAAGGGCTTGGTGCTTTCTAATGTGGGATTTTTCTGCACGCTAAGCCCAGATTTAATGCAGCATTTTTGTCAGCCTTGTTCATTTCTTTTTTTTAATAGCAAGTCATGCACTGATATTTCCAATAGCACAGCGAACCAGAAAAAATTACTGCAGTAACACTTAACTGCCTCCTATTTAGGAGGTGGTAAGGCCTTGATTCTATAAAAGACATTCAGAACGTGAACTCGCAGGCCTTGAGCATGCTCAGATGCTCAAGGCCCAGCAGACGAGTAGGCCGATCTTCAAGAGCCCAGATGAGGGTAAGAAGCAGCGGGGGGGTGCCCAATTGTGTCGGGGGGGGGGATGTCGGATCGTTGCGGGGGGTGCCTGATCGCAGGGGGGGCCTTCGAGGGGAGCAATGCCGGTTCTCGGGGGGGGAACGCATCAAAGCGAGTTTCCATTATTTCCTATGGGGAAACTCGCTTTGATAAACGAGTATTTTGGGTTACGAGCATGCTCCTGGAACGGATTATGCTCGTAATCCAAGGTACCACTGTACTGTGAAAAGTTTCAGCCTTTGATAACCAGAGCAGGCACTGTGACATCATAATGCCTCATTCCACCAGTGCCTAAGAGCCAACCTCATCAGTGATGTCACAATGGCTTGATTGTTCTTTCACTTGGCTCACTTTTACTACATTTCGATTTCTAGAGTGGTGCAGTGATTAAAGCTACAGCCCCAGCACCCTGTAGGTTCAAACCCATGCTGCTCCTTGTGACCCTGGGCAAGTCGCTTAATTCCCCCCATTCTCCAGGTACGTTAGATAGATTGTGAGCCCGTTGTGATAGACAGGGAAAAATGCTTGAGTACCTGAATAAATTCATGTAAACCATTCTGAGCTCCCCTGGAAGAATGTTATAGGAAACTAAAGAAAGAAAGTAGACTTGGGCATCAGTAGGCACCTAACTTAGACACTGGTATATAGGCCAAGAAAACCCTGGCATAACTAAGTCCAGTTCAGGCACCGCTAGGAGTGATTCTATAAACGGTGACATGTGCTATGCGCCGCCTTCCTCAGTTTTAGAGCCATTTATAGAATTGGGGGTCTAAGTGCTACTGTGTTAATCTTGCATTATCGTAACATGCTAGCTGGATAACAAGGGAACGCCCAAATTCTACCCATGACATGCCCTCTCCTAAAAATATTAACGAACCACAAGCATGCAAAATACTGCAAAAATGCCGGGTTTTGCAGTAGCGTGTTAGTGTGTGCTGACCACACGTTAAGGGCTTAATTAACATCCCTTAGTAAAAGGGCCCCTTAGTTTCTTATTGTGTGCCTTATGTGATTATAATGCAACAGTAGTCTAGCCTTCTAAGGTGTCTTGGGTGACTGTTGTGGTCTTGGTAATGGTGTTAACTGTTATTTGTATTTTTAAATGTATATGTTTTCTTTGTAATTTTTTAAAAATCTTTGCATTCAGTAATAATCTGATTTCAGGTTCGTTTGGTGGAGGGAGTTGTAATAATGCCAGGCTCGCATTAGTTAGTGATACCAAACTAACTTCATGTGACAGGGTGTTTGTCCAGTCCTGGACTTTTACATTTTCTGAAGATATTCTCTACTGCTTCGTGACTTTCAAAATGGTTTGGGAAGAATGGTAGTAAATTTGGCTTGGAACATTATCTAATGGTAGTGTTGCTAGTTCATTAAAATGTCGGCATCTTTGGTAACAGCCCGTTGCCACTTTTTCTAGTTGTGTGATTTTTTTCAAAATGATTCCTAAAATCTCTGTACAGTTGCCTGATTTGGAACATCTCAAGTTTTAGAGGTTGAGGTGCTTTATTTTTTTTTTTTTGACTACTAAGATGCTCTTTTACTAGGCTGTATTAAGCTGCTAACCTGGGTTTCACCATGCAGTAAAAGTTAGCGCCAACCTATGCTAACATTAACTGCGCAATAAGATAGACCAGGGGTAGGGAACTCCGGTCCTCGAGAGCCGTATTCCAGTCGGGTTTTCAGGATTTCCCCAATGAATATGCATGACATCTATCTGCATGCACTGCTTTCAATGCATATTCATTGGGGAAATCCTGAAAACCCGACTGGAATACAGCTCTCGAGGACCGGAGTTCCCTACCCCTGAGATAGACCATGCAATAAAAATGCAGTGCTAACTGCTTAACATGGCAGTGAGCAAGATTGATGTTTTCCTAACAGCTAACGCACAGAGTATTACTGCACACTAGATGTTTCAACTAGTGCAGCTGCACTTATTGCCACCCAAGAGTATGTGGTAAGTGTTGCAGCACTACTGGCAGAAAAGCAGCTTGGAGGCTAAAGAGGTAAAATAAATGCATAAAGTCCCTGAAAAACTATTTCTGTGGTGATACACATCCCCTAAATCCTCCACTGTTTGAAAATCTACCCCCCTGCTATCCGATCTACATTTGCCCCTCTCTACATGTCCGATTCCCCATATCAACATTAGGGTCCCTCTCTGGCCACCCTCCACCCTGTCAATCATACCTAGCCCAAACCTGACCCCCCCATCCCCCTCTCTTATGGGACTCAACTAGGGGTTGTTCAAAGCCTGGGTAGTTAATAGTCTCACTAGGGAGCAAATGTGACATTTTGAAGGAGAGTCCCAATCTGGGCGGCAGCGTAATGGTAATACTGCTATCTGGCATCACTGGTCAGGCTTTGAACAGCCCCTGGGTGAGTCCTGGAGTGTGATTGAGGGCAGCTTTTGCCTTTCAGGGGTAGGATGAATAATTGTCAGGGTGGTGGGCCCATAGAAGAATAGTAATGTTGGGGGTGAGTTGGATATGTGTGTGTAGAAGATAGATGGAGATTGGATAGTGGGAATTTTAGGAAGGTACATTGCTATGGGAATGACCTTCTGGACTTTATTTATTTTAACCCCCCCCCCCCTCAGCCTCTCATGTTACATGCTGTGGCAGATAGCACATACATCCTTGCTATTTGCCACTGCATGTAACACAGAACATGTGCGATGGTTGTGCTAAGTGCAAGGCAGATGCTGGGCACACTTCCTGCATTTACATTAGCTTTGTACTTCATATGTTATAGTTTGCCCTACACTGCATGGAAAACACAAAACTTACTGCACTTCAGAAAAATGACCTTTTAGTATACAATAGATATGTTAATTTTAGCAATGAATATCTGCTTTTGTTTGGTCAAGCATAAAGATGCAATAATTATTTTATAGATCTCTTGATTGTAGACTTTTACTCTGATGGTTGCAATTGTTTCAGTTATTCCTTTAAAATAGAGTAGTCAAAATCCAAAAACATATTTTTAGGAATTGCATTAGTCTGACCCAGCAGCGGCAATTCTTATGTTCTTATGTTCATATTTATTTTAAAAAGAAATTAGATTCTTGACTTGATAATATCTTTTCCAGTAGATAGGAACAGTGTGCTGAACCTATAGGGTTATCCATCTGTGCTTGCGAGCATACTGCAGAAGATGTCAATCACAGCTTTTCAACTCCTCTTCCTTCATAGTCTCTACTGCTCCATTCAGTTCATACCAAAGCCTGACAGAAGAAGGAGAGATATGGAGAATTCCTTGAAACCAGGTGTATGATCTGCTTAGATGAAGTTAAAAAAACCAATAAAGAAAAAAATATATATAAACAGCCTGAACATTTATGGAGCTCAATCATGCCTCCCTTGTAATCCTATATACTAGGGGTGCCCACACTTGTTGGACATGCGAGCTACTTTTAAAATGACCAAGTCAAAATGATCTACCAATAATAAAATTTAAAAAAACAAAGCACATTGTACGTAGAGAAAATGTTAATTATCATTTATATTCCGGGTTTTTTTTCAAAGAGATCAAGGCAGATGACTTTTTTGCACTGTCACCTCAGTAACAACTATACAAAAATAGACAAATATACCCCCTCCCTTTTTACTAAACTGTGATAGAGGTTTTTAGCGCAGGGAGCTGCGCTGAATGCCCTGTGCTGCTCTCGATGCTCATAGGCTCCCTGCACTAAAAAACTGCTATTGTGGTTTAGTAAAAGGGGGCCATAGTGCAAAATATAGACAGCAGATATAAATTCTTCAAACTTTCAAAAAATAAAAGAACAAGAGGGCATTCGGAAAAGTTGAAAGGGGACAGATTCAATACAAATGCCAGGAAGTTCTTCTTTACCCAATGTGTGGACACTTGGAATGCGCTTCCAGAGGACGTTATAGGGCAGAATACAGTACTGGGATTTAAGAGAGGATTGGACATTTTCCTGTTGGAAAAGGGAATAGAAGGGTATAAAATATAGGATTACTGCTCAGGTCCTGGACCTGTTGGGCCGCCGCGTGAGCGGACTGCTGGGCAAGATGGACCTCAGGTCTGACCCAGCAGAGGCATTGCTTATGTTCTCAAAACGGCCACATTTTGATCACTAAATTGAAAATAAAATCATTTTTCCTACCTTTGTTGTCTGGTCATTATTCAAATCATTTTGGTCCCAGGCTCTGGTTGTCTTCTGATAACTCATTTGCCAGGGTCTCCTGCCCATTTGTTTTCTTGTCTCCGTGTTAACCATCCATCTTCCATCTCTGTCCTCCCGTTCCGTTTCCCTTCCCTCCCCCGGAAGTCTGGCATATTTCCTTTTTTCGTCTCCATCCACAGATCCGCCTTTTCTCAACTACCCTTTCATTCAGCATCTCTCCCTCCTTCCCCACTGCCCCAGGGTCCACCATCACTCCCTTTCTTTTCCCAACTACCCTCCTATCCAGTATCTCTATCCACCCCTCCACACCATCCCTTGTGTCCAGCTTCTTCCCTTTCTGTTCCTTCCCTTCCTAAATCCCATTGTCCATCTCTCTCCCCTGAAGGCCTGCACCCCACCCCTGAAGACCTGCACCACCACCCCTGACGGTCTGTTCCCCCTTCTGAAGGCCTACCCCCCCGAAAGGCCTGCGTGTTCCTCCCTGACCTCCAGCACATCCATTTACCTAATTCCAGCAGGGAGCAGCCTGCAGATAGGATCGCCGGTACTTTAGTGATCCTTGCAGGTTGCCATAGGCCTCAGGAGCTGTCTTCCCTCTGCCACGGTCCCGCCCCTCCTCTGAGTCAGAGGCAGGATCGCGGCAGAGGGAAGACAGCACCTGAGGCCTATGGCAACCTGCAAGAATCGCTAAAGTACTGGCGATCCTCTCTGCAGGCTGCTCCCTGCTGGAATTAGGTAAAGGGATGCGCAGGAGGCCAGGGAGAAAGCTGGACACCGCAGCACTTCCCGACTGACCCTCCCCCCTCGCCCTTTAAAGTAGGAGCATCAGCGGCTGGCCAGCAAGAGGCAGTGCTGCTGATCCTGCTTTAGGGGGGGAGGGGGGAGGGTCAGTCACTGAATCGGAAGGCCGATTTTTTTAATTTTAGGGGGGTTTTAAATAGTTTCAGTTGTTCCTTTAAAATAGTGAATTGATTTGAATCGGGCAGCACTATTCCCAACCTCGGCTCTTATCAGAACAGGTGATTGATCGGTGTTCTTCAAGAGGCAGATTAATTATACACCAGTCAGGAGGGGAAAAAAAGAGAAGGGAATTATGATTGGCTGGCATTCTCCATGAGGCGTATTAATTGCATGCCTGTTAGGAGGGGAAAAAAAGAGAAGGGAAACCACATGGCTCCGCGATCAACTCGGGTTGCCTGAGTGATCGACCGGTCGATCGCGATCGACATATTGGGCACCCCTGCTTATATACATTCTATTCCTAATCCAATAGACCAGTGTATCACAAACTGTGTGCCTCATACAAGATTACGGATGTGCCATGAGACACTGGTGAGGGAGAGAGGAGGCGAGAGGCTCGTCCTGTAGGCAGTCAGCTGGTGCCAGCACCTCTACTCTAGCACACGGAATAGTAATAGCAGACTCTGCGCATGCAGACATCGATGTGATGATGACATGCATGTGTATAACATTGTGTCGACACACGTGCATTTCCGGATGTCCTCCAGCCATGGCACTGAGTCTAGTGTGCCGTGGCTTCAGAAGGTTTGTGTGACACTGCAATAAAATGACAGACAATGAAATCTTAGCTATGAAGCTGACCAAGAAGCTGGAGTCAGAGAGCAGTTGAATCAGATAATTTGCTGGTTGGGGAATTCAGCATACAATCTACTGGAAAAGATATTATCAAAGTAAGAACCTAATTTCTTTTTCCAATGCAATAGGGATGGTATGCTAAACCATAGGGAAGTACCTAAGCAGTCCCCAAACTCTAGGGAGGGATAGATGAGCGTGCTCGAAGTACTGAGGACCCAAAATTGGCATCCACCCTGTAAAATTTGGTAAAGGGCCAGGTTGCTGATCTACAAATCTCCTTCGCTGAAGTCTCCCGAGTCGTCCCAAGAGGAGGCCACGCCTCTTGTCAAATGTGCCTTCAACAAAATAGGTGGTTGTTTGCCATAGCCGATGTATGCAGAGGATATTACTTTATGAATCCTTTAGAGATGATGGCCTTGGAAGCGGGTCTGCCTTGCCTTGCTTGCTTGATTAACACAAAAAGGTGATCCAAGAGATGAAACTCATTCGTTACCTCCAGGTAATGTAAAAGAACTTTCCAAAGTACAATTTTATAAGGCAGTAAATATCTATTATACTAAGGTTAATAATATAGATCGAAAATAACAAAAGCCCTTAGATATACATATAATTTGTCCCGTTTAAGACCTCAGCGGTGCTAACTGTGAGAAATTTTCATTCACAGATTACAAGCACAAAAATCTTCATCGGTCATAATTTTTCATAGTTTTTTTCTATATAAATAAATTTTTGAAAAAATACTCATCTCTTTATTAGAGAAGCATAGCAGGGGTTCTTCACCAACATAGGCTATGTTTCGCCCAGGGGGCTTTATCAAGGTATTTCCCCTGACAAAAGAAGAGAGAGTTTTACTATACATAACTTCAACTATTATTCATTTTACAGAACTAACTTATACAAGCATAGCTTAAAGCCTATATCAGTAGTCTGACACAATTTAGAAAACGCTCAAAAATATTTAAAGCCCGTACCTTTAGTATGCCTGTTCCATGAGTGCTGCCGAAAAAGTTTTTTAGAGCAGAAACATGGCGGCGGCGTTCTTTTAACAAAACTGTCAACGTAATGACCTCATACAAACGTACCCTATCAGAATCAAAAACGAGCATGGAGACATTTAAACCAGTGTCATCCACTCCACTTCAGCATTCAGCCCGTTCGGTTTAACTGTGTTGAGTGAAAAAATCATCTTTTGTTCCATAAAATTTAAACGTTCAACATGATTTCCACCCTCCCACCCTATCTCAATGCAATCAATTATTCTCCATTTTAGATCACTAATTTTATGCCTCATAGTCTGCCAATGCTGAACTAATGGCGCTTCTACACTTTCGGTATTAATTTTAGACTTGTGCTCTGTTAATCTAACCATAATTTTTCTATTAGTTCTCCCTATATATACCAAATGACATGGGCATTGTATTGCATAGATAACATGCATACTATTGCATGAAGTGTTCATCCTTGATTTAAAGACTCTCTTAGTACCTGGATGGATCCATTCTGGGCCCATCATTGCTTGAGAGCACCACTGGCATTGTCCACATATTTCCTGTGTATAGACTTGCTCAATAGGAATAGCTTCATATTTTTCCTCAAACTTTTGAAAAGCCAAAAATTCACCGATAGTCCGCCCTCTCTTAAAAGAAGCTGTCGGGAGTTGTTGAAAACATGGATGAAGTTTCAGTATTGACCAGTGGGATTTTATACTTTGAAAAAACGTATTACTTAAATCGTTATAGATCGAGAAGAATTTGAGAAACAGTCTAAAATTCTGACTCAGAGATTTTGTGATAGATATTATCCTAAAAAATCTATTAGGAAAGCGTATCTTCGAGCGAAATATGCACAAAGATCTTTGCTGATTCAGGCATGTAAAAACAATGAAATAGAAGAAAATCTGATCTGTGTGCTTCCCTATAACGATTAGGAAACCCTATAACGATTTAAGTAATACGTTTTTTCAAAGTATAAAATCCCACTGGTCAATACTGAAACTTCATCCATGTTTTCAACAACTCCCGACAGCTTCTTTTAAGAGAGGGCGGACTATCGGTGAATTTTTGGCTTTTCAAAAGTTTGAGGAAAAATATGAAGCTATTCCTATTGAGCAAGTCTATACACAGGAAATATGTGGACAATGCCAGTGGTGCTCTCAAGCAATGGTGGGCCCAGAATGGATCCATCCAGGTACTAAGAGAGTCTTTAAATCAAGGATGAACACTTCATGCAATAGTATGCATGTTATCTATGCAATACAATGCCCATGTCATTTGGTATATATAGGGAGAACTAATAGAAAAATTATGGTTAGATTAACAGAGCACAAGTCTAAAATTAATACCGGAAGTGTAGAAGCGCCATTAGTTCAGCATTGGCAGACTATGAGGCATAAAATTAGTGATCTAAAATGGAGAATAATTGATTGCATTGAGATAGGGTGGGAGGGTGGAAATCATGTTGAACGTTTAAATTTTATGGAACAAAAGATGATTTTTTCACTCAACACAGTTAAACCGAACGGGCTGAATGCTGAAGTGGAGTGGATGACACTGGTTTAAATGTCTCCATGCTCGTTTTTGATTCTGATAGGGTACGTTTGTATGAGGTCATTACGTTGACAGTTTTGTTAAAAGAACGCCGCCGCCATGTTTCTGCTCTAAAAAACTTTTTCGGCAGCACTCATGGAACAGGCATACTAAAGGTACGGGCTTTAAATATTTTTGAGCGTTTTCTAAATTGTGTCAGACTACTGATATAGGCTTTAAGCTATGCTTGTATAAGTTAGTTCTGTAAAATGAATAATAGTTGAAGTTATGTATAGTAAAACTCTCTCTTCTTTTGTCAGGGGAAATACCTTGATAAAGCCCCCTGGGCGAAACATAGCCTATGTTGGTGAAGAACCCCTGCTATGCTTCTCTAATAAAGAGATGAGTATTTTTTCAAAAATTTATTTATATAGAAAAAAACTATGAAAAATTATGACCGATGAAGATTTTTGTGCTTGTAATCTGTGAATGAAAATTTCTCACAGTTAGCACCGCTGAGGTCTTAAACGGGACAAATTATATGTATATCTAAGGGCTTTTGTTATTTTCGAAAGAACTTTCCAAACATCCAGAACCTTTGAGGCGTTGTCTTCTTGGAGCATGTGGAATGAAATGCTAGTAGTCTAACCTCTTGGTTGACATGAAACGCAAAGACAAGTCACTCCTATGATCCTGAAGAATGGCTCTCTGCATGACAGTGCCTACAATTTTGAGACTCTTCTGGCAGATGTAATTGCAATCAAGAAGACTGCTTTGACCAATAGATCCAAGAGGGAGGCTTCTTGTAAGGGTTCATATGGAGCCCTGCTGAGCCCTAAGATTAAATTAAGATTCCATGATGGAAACGGATCTCAAATTGGTGGCCTTAGTCTCAGTGCACCTTTCAAGAACATGGCTATGGCTGGATTGGCCGCTAGCGAAGCTGTCTTCTCTCACCCTCAGAAACATGAGAGCCCTGTTACTTGAATTTTAAAGGATGCCACTGCCAATCCTTTGTCAAGGCTCTCTTGGAGGAACTCCATTACCAACAAGATTGGGTCTTTGCCAGGCTCCAACTTTTCTCTGCTGCACCAGCACTGAAACATCTCCCAAGCCTTAGCATACGCTGAAACCATCATTAGCTTTTTGGCTCTAAGGAGAGTAGCAATGACTAATTCTGAATATCCTTTTTGGACTAGCGCTGTGCACTCAAAACCCATACTGTAAGACCAAAGTATCCTGGATCTTCTAGGACAATCAACCCCTGCAAGAGCAATTCTGGATTCACTTGGAGTCTGAGACTTTGTCCCTTCTGCAAGCATACAAAATTCACAAATCATATCACGGGTGCCTGAGCCAATTTAGTGCTACTAGAACTACTTTACCATGCGGTGGATCACCTGACTGCTCATGGACCAGGGTTAGAACACGTACAGTAGCCCGGTCTCTGGCCATGGTTGAACCAGGGCATCCAGCCCTGTACTTCCGGGTATCTTTAGCTGAAGAACTGATTCGCCTTTTCATTCACTATGAAGTTGAGCTTTGGATGACCCCATCGTTTCACAATGGCCTGGAACACTTGCAAGAATGACAACTACTCTCTCAGGTCTAATATCTGTCTGCTTACATAATCCGCTTGAACTTTGTCCACCCCAGCCACATGCACCACAGAAATCTCCTACAGGTGAGTTTCTGTCCAACAGAACAATGCTTTCACTTCCTACTGGAACAGAACGCTCTTAGTGCCTCCCTGCCTGTTGACATAGGCCACTGCGGTAGCATTGTTGGAGAAGATTCTGACTGCTTTGCCCTTCAGCAAAGACTGCAGTCATTGTAGCACCAGCTGAATAGCTCACATTTCCAGCCTGTTGATAGACCATTTCTGTTGAGATGGAGTCCATTGTCCTTGAACTGGGTGACCGTTGCAGTGAGCTCCCCAGTTGAACATCAGTTAAGCGGATCTAACAGACAAAAGTTCTGCCTTGTGCATAAGCCTGCTTGCCAGAGGAGATTAATGAACTATGGGATAAAGGCTTGAGAGGGCAACTCTCCTTCCCCCTTAGGGACTTTCTTTCATCTTAACAGACTCTTGATCCTCTACAATCAGGCTTTCAACCCCTACACTCTACAGAGACTATTTTTATGTCCACAGTAGTACTTCTTGGAGGCTTCCTTTTGGAAGGGGGTGGGGACTCCCCCTCCCCTTCTGGAGTTCTCTACCCAGTGTTTAGGGCAGGGGTCCCCAAAGTCCCTCCTTGAGGGCCGAATCCAGTTGGGTTTTCAAGATTTCCCCAATGAGATCTATGTGCATGTACTGCTTTCAATGCATGTTCATTGGGGAAATCCTGAAAACCCGACTGGATTCGGCCCTCAAGGAGGGACTTTGGGGACCCCTGGTTTAGGGCCTCTCAGAGTCCCTTTTTATTACTACTAACAGTACATAAGAATATAAGAATTGCCACTGCTGGTCAGACCAGTGGTCCATCGTGCCCAGCAGTCCGCTCTCGCGGCGGCCCTTAGGTCATAGACCAGTGCCCTGAGTCTAGCCTTACCTGGTTTAGCAGGAACTTGTCTAACTTTGTCTTGAATACCTGCAAAAACAGCCTAGCCCTTTATGAAGCAATTCTTTCAATTCAGTAGAACCCATTTGGCTGGCTGTCGCCACATATAAGCAGTACATGTATAGTCACTGTGGTGAGACAAAAGAAACAAGTTGAATTGGAGGCTTAATGAGTAAGATAGCACAAATGGAAATTAGTCGTCAATTGTTCTGCATGCTATGTAAACAGTAATGCAAAAGTAACTTGTAAATTTTATTAGTAGTTACTTAATTTATCCCCCCTTTTACAAAACCGCAAAAGCAGTTTTTAGCACAGGCTAGCACGCTGAATGCTTTGCACTGCTCTCAACGCTCATAGAGTTCCTATGACCATCGGAAGCAACGCAAAGCGTACAGCACACCAGCCTGCACTAAAAACCGCTTTTCCGGTTCTGCAAAAGGGGGATTTAGTCGATCTTATAAAAAAGTAACTAGTTACATTGATAGTTATCTAAAAATGTAACTAATTACAGCAACTAGCGTTACTGTAACTAGTTACTACCCAGCACTAAATTAAAAAGACACCTTCATGCTCACTAATAGAAGGAAGAACTGAAGGGGGCAGCAGAAACTGTGGAGAAGGAGGAGGAGTTGAGAAGTTGTAATTGACATCTTCTGTAGTATGCTCATGAGCACAGATGGATAGCCCTATGTCAGCATACCACCCCTACTGCACTGAAAAATTGAGTTACAGGAGAAGATGTACAAGGTTGTACTGTAGTATATTTGTAATTTAGCTTGATTTTTATATATAATCAAATCTTTAAATTTTCTTTCTATACTCTGCATTTTTTTTCAATTTCACAGCAATCTTATGCTGGTAGTTTGTAGCAAAAATAGACTGATCATGGAGAAGGATGTTAAAATGGAAGTAGCACAAAAATGTTTCTTCTTCATTTCTCATTTGCATAGCATCTAAAATAGATATTTTACTGTCTTCTTTTACTTTGGTCTAATTTTATCATCTCTTAAAATTATTTTAACTGCATTTCAGGAAGTTTTTCCCTTGTTCCCTGAAGCGCTGCTGGTAATGAACTCCTTCTGATGTCATAGGCCATTGTTGCCAATCAAATTCCATGATGATCTGAGACTGATTTACTTCTAGCTTTCTTCCTTTTTAAAAAAATCATTAGATTATAAAACACTAGAATATATAGATTATATTTTGATATGTCAAATATATCCATCTCAATGCATTGTGAAGGACAAAACTCACCAGATTTCACTGAGATGAGGTGAAAAATTGATAACAGAGTGAATTTAGCATCACTGACAAAATAATCATAGTTTATCTGTCAACTTTCTATGTTATTGTAGCTTTGCTTTCTTTTTTTAAGCAGGCAGTTCTTGTCATCCAGTTTCATAATTTCCATATATCTATATCAATATTATGAAACCATAGAGGAACCCTCCTTCCTGCATCAGACATTCATATTAGTCACCGCCTCTTACTCTGATCACTAGAGCATCACTTGGTATGCCTTTTAGTAAATTTGGAGCCAGTGGAGACTAATGGCCTTCTTTCTGTCACCAATCAATTATTTTTAAATGTAAAAAAAAATTGTCTATTTTTTTTTCACCATCAAAATAAGATAATATGTAAATCTGGATAAATTAGACGTACCATAATTTCAGGTAGTGAGGTTGGAACAATATCGTTCCTCTTTTTTTGGCTAGACCAAAGTTGGAATGCACTACCTTATCAGCTGAGAATGTTACACAACACGAAGGAATTCCAAGAGGGGTCTAAAACTTTGTTGTTTCAGCAGGCATATATAGAGTAATATAAATATCAAAATTCGTTGTTTTTATTGTGATGCAGATTTTTCATGTTTATTTTGTTATAGATTTTATTATTATTGTGTATTTTGTTTGTGGTGGAGATGATTTTCATGAGTGTTACTTTGTGGTCTACCTAGAAGGTTTAATAGGCATATTATAAATTTTTTTAAATAAATAAATAAAACCCACTTACCAAGCATTGAAATTAAATATATCAACAACTCCAATACATTTTGACAACCAATCGGCTATTTTGAATTTCCATTAGCCAATTGCATCCTCTATGTCTCTAGACCAGTGTCTCTCAAACTTTTTTAGCTCTGGCACACTAAACGGAGCAAATGTTTTTCGCAACACATTAAAATTTAAATGATAAAATTGCAAAACCAACATAAAATTAAATTTGAGCGTTATTTATTTAAAGTTCTTTAAGCTATATATAGTTTATTGTAACAATGGTGAAGCTAAAGTAGATGGAATAGATTTGCTAATTAATGCAATAATTTGCACTCAAAACAAGCACATCTAACTCAAAACGTAGCTCGATAGTCAACAAGCAAACACATTTTCATCATCCACATCTGTGGTCATTCTCTATTTTTCAATTTAATTTTTTATCAGAGCTGAAAATCCAAGTTTGCAAAGATAAGAAGATCCAAACAATAACAAAGTCTTGATTGCTTTGTGCTCAAGTTAGAATAACTACTGCAAAAAAAATAAAATTACTTGTTAGTTTTCAAGGACCAATCATGTCAAAGAATGATGCTTTTCTGGGCAGTTGTATCCTTACACACAGAGACACTCATAACATTGACAGACTCTTGCATATATGACGTACATGTCATCTATTCTAGTACTTATGAAGGGAGTTCTTAAAAATAAAGTAAAATTCTAGAATCTCTCATGGCACACCTGGAACCTCTTCAGGGCACACCAATGTGCCTTGGCACACATTTTGAGAGACACTGCTCTAGACAGAGTAGTGTTCTGTTTCAACTCCCTCCCCCTTCCTGGTAGGCAGATTTCCCACTACTATATTCACCATATCCATTTCCAACAACCCCCAACCTATCCATGCAAAGGGTTCTGACGTAAACAAAATTGTTACACACCTTGAAACCCTAAAATGATGAAAGAGTTTTTAAGTGTTGCTTTGTAGTTTACTATTACTATTAATTATTTCCATAGTGCTACCAGACATAAGCAGCGCTGTACAGAGTCACAAAGAATAAGAAAACAGTCCCTGCTCGAAAGAGCTTACAATCTAAACAGCCAAGACAGACAAACAGAATGTCATGGATACCGTTAAGGGGAAGAGTTAATCAGCTGGCTGGGATGCATCCTTTTCTTGAAAGGTTAATCTAATCTAATCCAGTCTTCAATTTAAATACCGGGTCATCTCCCAACGGAGCTCGACTCGGTTCACATGTAATTAAGACTAGAGCATATAAGAAAGAGAGCATAAAAGAAATAAAAAGGTTTATCTTCTTAAGTTTCCTGGTACTATAGGATAGTTAAAGAGAAACTATACTGAAAGACCGGATATTTGCCATTTTAGAAAAGAATTGTGAATGATGATGTAAATCAAGTTAGAAAAGGCATTTTTATAGATTGTAGGAATAGTGGATGCCAAGGTACACAAGTGTTCAAAGGTAGCATAAATACAGGTCATTACAAGGGCTGTGCTAGCAGTGCAGCCCCAAAGAGAACAAGGGAGATGAGTTGCAAAAACGAGTACCTGTCCATTGTCTACCCTGCAGTGGATGTAGGTGGTGCTAGGGGCATGTCGCACAAGGCATGATTTTAGCTTGGGACACTCCTACCTAAATCTCTCTTTATAAGCCTGAAGTTGGAACCTTGGTTGATTTTGGGCCCCTTTTGCCAAGCCGTGGTAGTGATGCTGCCATGGTAAATTTGCTGAAGCCCATAGGAATTGAATGTACTTTGTTGCATTTACTGCGGCAGCATCGCTACCGTGGCTTTGTTAAAGAGGCTTTTTTTTTTTTTTAGTTTATCAGTACATTAAGTTGATCTAATACAGTGGTCTCAAACTCAAACCTTTTGCAGGGCCACATTTTGGATTTGTAGGTACTTGGAGGGCCTCAGGAAAAAAAAAACAGTTAATGTCTTATTAAAGAAATGACAATTTTGCATGAGGTAAAACTCTTTATAGTTTATAAATCTTTCCCTTTGGCTAAGTCTTAATAATAATATTGCAATTTATAGCTAAAGAGACATATGATCAAGAAACTGTTTTATTTTATTTTAGTGATTATGATAAACATACCGAGGGCCTCAAAATAGTACCAGGTGGGCCGCATGTGGCCCGTGAGTTTGAGACCACTGGTCTAATAGGTCAGCCTGCAAAGAAACCATTTTCAAAGCATGCAAGTGAGCATTTTTAAGAGTAAGCTAATGTTCCTCCTGCGTAAGTTAAATTACATTGGCTTCTATTCCATGCATTAATTATTTTTAAGATGTCTACTATGATTTTTAAAATTATTCAAGGACAGGTCCCTCAGTATTTGTCTGATGTTGTCTTGGTTCCAAATAATAATGCCAAGCTACATCTGAGACAATTAAAATTACACTTTGGAATGGATATATAACTTAAAGGGGGAATTCATCAAGGAGTGGTAACCGATTTAGTGTGTGCGACATGCTAAGATGCCCATTATATTCCTTTGGGCATATTAGCGTTTAGTGTACGCTAAATCAGTTGGCACCCCTTGATGAATTACCTCCTAACTTTTTTCTTATCGAACAGTTCAGGTGTGGGGTGACTTGCCTTTAGAATCTAGATTGCTGTCTAAATAATGTACTTGTTATTTCAGAAGGGGGATAAAGACTCAATGTTACATTGCTGATAAATTGTAATTTATTTAAATTTTATGTATAACTATTCTGTATATCCTAGGTATGTCTAGTTTTATCTTTCTGTAACCTATGTTGAGCTAAGATGTAAAAGGCATACAATTTCTTCCCTTCATATTCTCTTCCTACTTCACTTGTAATATCGTTGAGGATTCCGTTAAATGATATTGTAGAAGAATTCTTTTTTTTTTTTTTTTGTCTGGGTTGATTTGAGTTTAATGATGCAGAATTTAGAGGGAAACAGATTTTGTTTACCAATGCCAAGAGCAGTCTGTATGTGTTTTCAGCTATAAGGAATTTTTTAGACGACGTATGTAAGTTTAAATTTAGTCCTGTGAGCTCTTGAATAGAGACAGTCAGTGGTCTCAAACTCAAACCCTTTGCAGGGCCACATTTTGGATTTGTAGGTACTTGGAGGGCCTCAGAAAAAATAGTTAATGTCTTATTAAAGAAATGACAATTTTGCATGAGGTAAAACTCTTTATAGTTTATAAATCTTTCTTTTTGGCTAAGTCTTAATAATAATATTGTCGAGCTTCATATTTGTGGAGATGATGCGGTATATAAATTTAAGGTTTAGATTAGATTAGATTTATAGCTAAAGAGACATATGATCAAGAAACTGTTTTATGTTACTTTTGTGATTATGATAAACATGCCGAGGGCCTCAAAATAGTACCTGGTGGGGCAAGTTTGAGACCACTGGAGGCTACGTGAGAATGTGAAGGAGTGAATACCAGTTTTGTCTTTCCTAGAGCATACTGTGTTTTAATTTTAAAGTCCTGCTCAGATTATTGAATTAATTTGATGAAAGTGGAAAAAAAAATCCAGGATGCTTAAAAGTGTGATTTTGGTTTTGTCTTACATTGGAGCTGTAGCATTGTTTATTTAACATTTTCAGTTGATCTGTAGTATGAATTAGCCCAGTTTTATTGTGTGCTGTGTTATCTATCAGGCTTCGAAATAAGAGCTGCAAGAATGTTTGAACATCTCTTGAAACTGCAATGTGTTTAAAAGGCTTGTTTAAATCTATAGTGATTTTTTTTTGTCGTCTTCAATTGTTTTATTCTCTGTATTACTAAAGAGGAGCTGGCGTGTTTTGCCTCTCCCATATCTTGTTCTACAGCTTGACTGCAGAACTTCAGCAGATAAGAAATACTTGACAAATGGGCAATGGGATTAGTGTTAAAATAAAGGTGTTTCTTTTCTTATGTGGAATGCCTTCTTGGCTTTTATCTAGTTCCATTTCTTGGAACAACAATCTGTCACATGAGACCTTAATTATGATGATTGTGGCAGGGAACCCACAGTGAGCTACTGTTGTCCTTGCAGGTGGTCTGGACGAAAGGTAATTGCAAAGCACTGTGGAGAAATAATTTTCATTGTAAAAAGCCAACAACGTGACAGCTCCATGCTATCTTAAAAATTCGTTTTTTCATCAATAGATTGGTCTGTAATTATGAGCCCAGTTATTTTCCTGTTAAAACTATAGTCTGGAATTGGAGCCAGTAATTTCCTGATGAAAAATTAATAACATAAGCTATAATTATGGGATATATTCCCATCAGGCATGGAGCTAATAATTTCATTTTGCTAAACTATTTTGTAAAGGAAGGAATGAAAGTATTCGTATAGGCCTGAATTCTAAAAGCAGCACGGTTAAGCACTCTACTGTCACCCAAAGCATGGCAATCAACTGCGCTGTTAAAAAAACCCAAAAGAAAAAAAAGTAGCTGCATGAGGAGGAAGGAGTGGCCTAGTGGTTAGAGCAACAGCCTCAGCAGCCTGAGGTTGTGGGTTCAAATCCCATGCTGCTCTTTGTGACCCTGGGCAAGTCACTCCATTGCCCCAGGTTTCTTAGATAGATTGTGAGCCCACCGGGACAGATAGGGAAAATGCTTAAGCACCTCATTGTAAACCGCTTAGATAACCTTGATAGGCGATATATAAATACCTAAAATAATAATAATAACCACCATGGGGCCAGAATTGCATCTATGCAGATGCTTAACAGTGCCGAACATCAAAAGAGGCGGGGTTATGGGTGGGGTTGATGATCAGCACCGCTAAACATGATTCAATGTCAAAAGTAGGCGCGGGAAATGTAAAACCCTGGCCTACATTTCTGCCATCTGCCTTTGATTATGAAAACAGTGCTGTAATCTGAGTGACACGCAACCAGTTCTGTATTTTCAGGCACCTGCTGATTACTGTCCTCCAGCTGCTAGCTTCTGGTTAGCTTTTTTTCAAGCTTGAATTTGAAAAGAATGTACTGCACTTCTCATAATTTTTGGTTTGCCTTTAACTATGTATCGGTTTGTTGTCAACAAAAAAAAGTGAACTGGCAGGTTTACAATGTTCTACAGCTGTGGTGACCCAAACAAAGCACTAACAAAGTTTCAGTAAATTTTCATTGGTGATTTTAATTTTTGTAAAGATCTGCATTTATTATACACAAAGACTGCTCTCTGTCTTTCTTTTCCTCCAACTTCATTCTAAATAAACATGTTTCACTATTCTGAGCTAAGAAGCAAACCCAATAATTTCAAGCACGTTTTTATTTCAGGGGATGTTTGATTGTTGTTCTAGTCTCCCCTTACCTGTTCTCTCCCATAGAGGTGAATTTCGAACCACTGTAGGGAAGTTTGAGGCAAAGTAATTTAAATGATGCGCTGCTCAGTTGAAGACAGATCCCAATGCCCCAAAGTTTGAAGCCCAAACCAACTAACTCCATGAAGGAGCTCTATGGCCTTCTTTCAGTAAGCTGCAGTAAGTGCCAGCGCTTGCTTATCGTGACTTAAAAAAAGCTTACCATGGGATGTGCACACAAGCCATGCATTAAAAATTATTTTTATTTTCTTGTGGAGGGGATATGCTTGGGGTAGACAGTGGATTGGACAACATGAATCAGCACAGCTACACTGATGCATACTAAGGGGCTCATAATCGAAAGAGAAAAACATCCAAAAACCGGCTTAAGTCGGCACTTGGACAAACATTTCTCAAAAACATTCAAGTGCCAATAATAAAACCGGGTTTTGGACGTATTTCTAAACGACCTAGGCCTTCATAGTGCCGCTCAACGTCCAAAGCTAAACGGGGCATTTCAGGAGGCGTGTCAAGAGCGTGAGTTGGGTGGGACGTGGGCCGGCTTAGACTTAGTCGTACAGCATGTATAACCGAAAGTTTTACAACAGAGCCTATACGGAACTTGGACGTTGTGACTCAGACCATGTAAAACATGGTCTAAGTCACAAAAACCCACCTAAAGTCACCTAAAGCACTGCAAACACATAAAACAGAGCCCCACACACTACCCCAGTGATCACCAACCCCCCCACCCCCTTAAAAATTTTAATCATAACTTTAAAATTCAGCCTCCAGACCATCATCACCTGGCCGCCTGGCATAGGAAAGCCTAGTCATCCAGCCCAGAGGCAGCTTAAGTCGTCTTGGGGGTGGGTTAGGGACTCATGGAGAGTAGGACCCATGCCCATAAGCCCCTGTAATCACTGCATTGATACTTAAACATGTGCACTCCCCTATACACCCCCTAAACCCTTTGTACTGGCATATAAGTGGCTCCTGCAGCCATAAGGGCTATTGGGGTGGTAGGTAAGTGGGTCTAGGGGATTCTGGAGGTGGTTTGGGGGGCTTACCGTAACCTATAAGGGAGCTGTAGGGAGGAGAGGACATGGCACCCTTTTTGTGAAGTTCCCAGCAGTGCCCTGTAAGGTACCCCACTATTTAGGTGGCATGTCTGGGTGTGCAGTCCATCACTTTGCAGACCCCTCCCACGTCCAACAGGGCTTGTTCTAGGCATTTTGGACTTGGACGGAAAGTTGGAAGAAAATGTGGTATAAAAATAGACAATTTAGTGGCTTGGACGATCAGATCGGCAGGACGTATAATTAGACAATTTTCAAAACGAAAAAAAGGTTGGACGTATCTTTCGAAAATGTGTCAAGCTGTTTTTTTTACTTTGGACGACTTGTGAGATGGACATAAACGGACTTAGACGTCCCTTTCGATTATGCCCCTCCACATGATTAAGGCAAGATTAGCGGGTGAGCAATTACTGGCCAAAAGATAGGTATCAGTAAGGTCTCAAGTGCTATTTTTTTTAATGGCCATGCACTAATAGCAAAATTAGCACATGGCTATTAATTTTGAAAATAGAAAAATCAGCTATTTTCAAGTCATGGAAAAAGTGGCCATCATGGGTGTACGAAGGCCACATTTTGACACAACTTAGTAAAAGGAGACCTATGTGATTAAGGCCATGAAACCAGCAGGAGAGAGTATGCAAGAAGAGACCAGAAGTGCATGAAAGTGGCAGTCATGCCTGAGCACTCTGGCCCGGAGGCAGGTGGAAAGCATGCAATTGATACAGTACTTGCAGAGTTGAGAGGTGCAAAAGCAGAGATCACAGTGACTGAGGTGCAAAAGTTGGAAAGACTGGAATTGTTTCAAGAGTGGATTGAAAAAAATTGAAGGCTGATTGCATGAAGTGGAGATAGCCAAGGAGGAGGATAAAGAGTGCAGGGAAGTATTGCATAAATGTGTGGACTTACTGGTAAAAAAAAACCCAAACAAATCAAAGACCAGGAAACCTGCAGTGTATCTGGGGACTCCAAGAAGGAGCAAAGTGTGATAACACTATTCAATACATACAGAGATTTTTGGAACAATACAACTGCCTTTCAAAATTAGTTGTTACACCAGGAATTATGGCCCAAGTTAGCCCTGGATATGCCCTCAAGAGCTGTTATTGTGAAATTGCTGCAATATACAGAAACTGAGTAGTGAGCAACAGTAAATCTGCCAAAACGATAAATTGCATTGTACATGCGTTTCCTGATCTCAGTCTAGAAACAATACAGAAGCATCAGGAACCTGGGAAGTACAAACAGGCACTACAGGAGAGGGCTCTGAGTGGAAATATAGTACTCCAAGAAACTTACCCCCTCTTTTATTAAGGTGCGCTAACCCAATAGCGCACGCTAATTGAATTAGCACATGCTAAACGCTAACATGTCCATAGACTAAAATACACGTGTTAGCGGTTAGCGCACCTTAGTAAAAGAGGGCCTAAGTGTTTGTAGAGAGGATATGGAGACTTTTATCTATCATTAAGGTGGTGAAAATGTTTCCAGAAAGCAGTGAAAAGTGCCTATGTGAACATCAAGAAAAGAAAAGAGGGTGAGATAGCTGGGAGGCAGACACCTTGCATTCACATGCTTCCAGAGGGAATACGGTGGCCACTACACAATTGCTTCTTCATTTTATGTAGTGTGCCACAAGTTAGGTATCAAAACGGGGATAAACAATATCCACGTGCCTAACTGCAATAAGTCACTCTTCTATAAGGTAGCACCTAAGTGTTTTAATATGTAAGGGGTGTGTGCACATGGGAGGGGCCTGGGCAAGCCTTGAGCGGGTTGTATACTTAGGTGTGAAAAGGTGTGGTGGCCGTGTTAGTCCACTTTTCAAGGTAATATTTAGAAATAAAAACTAAAGGAATATTTAGAAATAAAAACTATAAGGTAATACCTTTTTTTTATTGGACTAACTCGATGCATTTTATGATTACAGTATAATCTCGTTATAACAGACTTCAAGAGACCTGGAAAAACAGTCCGTTATATCCAGAGTTGCTTTTTTTTTTTTTTTTTAAACTTTATTTAGGTCAATTTGAAACAACGTTCAATCAATGAACAACAGTCACTGCACAACCATATCAGCAACATCAGGAACAAAACTCAGCAAAACACTGGTATGGCACGCAGTGGCGTACCTAGGGTATGTGGCACCCGGGGCCCATCATTTGTTTGACACCCCCCCCCCATGTAAAAAAATATTTTTTGTAATAACCATGAAACTGAATAAATGGTCAGAATAGAAACAGGCAGTGAAAATTTTCTTTTATTGAACCTCATATATGTAATCATTATTCCAAACATAATATAACAAACATAACATAAATTATGTCTGAATTGTCATGACATCAGAAGTTCATATGGAGTAGTTGTAGGTGATGCTTGGGACAGTTCTGATTGTGTTAGTTCGGTTTTATGTGTTTTTTGAATAGAAGGGTTTTTATTTCTTTTTTGATGGTTTTGTAGTCTGTGGTCGAGGTCAATAGGTTGTAGAGTTGGGGGTCGAGTGTTAGGAGGTTGTCGAACAGTTTTTTTTCTTTTGACGTTTTTGGTTGGAGGGTGTGTGAATGGTGCGTGAGTTCTCCTATGTCTGGTTAAGGTGGATTGAATTATTTAACTGAAGAAATTAGTTACCCCCCCCATTCCACACACATTAATTCTCTTCCATTTTTGTTCCCATTATAAAAAACACTCATAAGTTCCCAGAAAAAAAATACATTAAAATAAGAAGTGAAAACAAAGGCCCCTACAAATGAGAACATAACATAAGAATAGCCTAACTGGGTCAGACCAATGGTCCATCATGCCCAGTAGCCCATTCTCATGGTAGCCAATCCAGGTCACTAGTACCTGGTCAAAACCCAAAGAGTAGCAACATTCAATGCTACCGATCCAGGGCAAGCAGACACTTCCCCCATGTCTTAATAACAGACTATGGACTTTTCCTTCGGGAATTTGTCCAAACCTTTCTTAAAACCAGCAATGCTATCTGTTTTTATCATAACTTCTGGCCACTTCATTTTTAAGCTTAGATCTTTCCTTCCAAACAGAGACCTTGCTGGATGTCAAATACAGAAAGAATAAGGTAACTTCACAAGGACTTAGCTGTGCAGGAAATGTGAATCTCCTCATACACCCACCATATAGTGCAAAAATGTGCAAAGGTCTGGTTTTTTCTTTCGATCACTACATAGCTTAATGCCACACAAGCAGCGCTGTTACAAACATATTCTGAAGGTCAATGCTAAGGTTAACAAAGTTTCCTTCCTTGGACCACAAGGAGATACTGACAAACCACTGGAAGAGATCCCAAAACAACTACCCAGGCACAACACCCACTCAGTGTGTGAACCAGTTGAGTGGAGTGGACTAACTGGGGGGTAGAAATGGGCCCGGAGTTTGCTCAGCAGAATTTCCCAGACCACCTCTTCCTCTCAACACATTGACACGCTGCCACTGCCACCACCATTAGGAACACCTTACTGGGTAGGCCAGCAATGCTTATAAACTTTATAAAACACATTATTATATTTTCTTATAAAGCATATATTTTAACTGAACTCTCTGACATCCTCAGCCTTGCCATTCATAAAAATAGAAGGAAGAAAAGTTCCCATTTCCTGCTGTCTCATGTCCCCGGCCTATACAATATTTTTCTTCTGCAGACCCTTCAAAAGTCTGACCAAATCCTCGTTTCACTTGCATTATCAAGTACTGAGGATGCCATCTCTCCCCAATCCCAGGTCCTAAAGTCTAAGACAGTAGCGCAAACTAGTGCTGCCCGATTCAGGAAAAAAAAAATTTTTCGATTTGATTCAGCCTATTGAATTGGTTTTTCGATTCGATTTTCCTGCCCAATTGGGTGTGTTTTTTTTTTTTTTTTTTTTTTTCAAACATCCTGGTGGGTTTATTTTATAGCTCTTTCACCCCCTTTGGCTTCTAACCACACTGGCGCAGTGGTGTAAATAAAATAAATAAACAAAAAGGACTTTTCCTCTCTGTTAAATCCTAGCTCACGTTTGCGGTCTAACACTGGCAGGATACACATTTCAAATCTGACATATTGTAATCACATAACAGAAAATAAAATTAGTTTTTCTACCTTTTGCTGTCTGGTTATTTTTCAAATCTTGTTGGTCCAAGGCTCTGGTTGTCTTCTGATAACTTGCTTGCCAGGGTCTCCTTCTTCCTTCTTTCTGCATGCTAACCATCCATCTGCCATCTCTATCCTCCCCGTTTCCCTTCCCTCCCCAGGAGATCTGGCATCGTTCCTTTTTGCGTCTCCCTCCACAGATCCATCTTTTCTTAACTACCCTTTCATCCAGCATCTCTCCCTCCTTCCCTACCACCCCAGGGTCCACCATCTCTCCCTTTCTTTTCCCAACTACCCTCCTATCCAGTATCTCTATCCCCACCTCCACACCATCCTTGTGTCCAACTTCTCTCCCTTTCTGTTCCTTCCCTCCATAAAAGCCATGGTCCATCATCTCTCCCCCTCTCTTCTATTTTCAGACCCATTATTTCTTCCCACCCAAAGTCCAGCATATGCGCGTCTCTTTGAACTCCCCCTTCCCTCCGTGTACTTCTACACCAGGGCCCCCCTCCCTTGAAGGCCTGTCCCCCCCTTAAAAGTCTGCATCCCACCCCTGAAGGCCTGTCCCCCCCTTGAAGGCCTGCCCCACTTGAAGGCCTGTCCCCCCTTGAAGGCCGATCCCCCCTTGAAGGCCTGTTTGCCTGTTCCCCCCTTGAAGGCCTGCCTGCCTGTCTCCCTTGAAGGCCTGCCTGCCTGTCCCCCCCCCCCTTAAAGGCCTATCCCCCCCTTGAAGGCCTGATGCCCCGCCCCAACCCGAAGGACCACTCGCCCCTCAACCTTGAAGGACCACTCATCCCCCTGGCCTCCCCGCACCACCTACGGTAGAGAAGCAGCCCGCAGCAAGATCACGATGCCAGCGATCCCTGCGCTGCTTCAGCGCTGCTTCCTCCGCCACAGTCCCACCCCTCCTCTGACATCAGAGGAGGGGCGGAACCACAGCGGAGGAAGCAGCACCGAATTTCATCATCCACCATCTACAGTCCTCTTTTTTTCGATTTAATTTCTGTCAAAGCTGAAAATCCAAGTTTGCAAAGATAACACGATCCAAACAGTAACAAAGCCTTGATTTCTTTGTTGCTCCGGTTAGAATAATTACAGCAAAAAAAACAAAAACAAAAACCCACTAAAATTACTTGCTGTTAGCTTTCAAAGACCAATCACATCAAAGAATGATGCTTGTGTAGGTGGTTGTATCCTTACGCACATAGACACATAGGGGTGCTGCTTTTGCATCTTACACTAGACTCACAGTGATCACTTCAGTAGGTGAGAGAGGTGCTGTAGGGTCCAGGGGATATCTGTTGGGAGGAGGGGGCATCAGATGACTTGGGTTTGTAAAGGTTTTGCTCATATTACATGTATCTGCAATGTAGGCTTATATGGTATGGGGCTCATAATCAAAAGAAAAACATCCAAAAAACGTCCTAAGTTGGCACTTGGACGAACATTTCTCAAAAACGTCCAAGCACCGATAATAAAGCCGGGTTTTGGACGTATTTAAGAACGACTTAGGCCTTCATAGTGCCGCTCAATGTCCAAAGTTAAATGGGGCGTTTCGGTAGGCGTGTCGAGGGCGGGAGTTGGGCGGGACGTGGGCCGGCTTAGACTTAGTCGTACAGCATGTATAACCGTACGTTTTACAAGAGTCTAGATAGAACTTGGACGTTGTGACTTAGACCATGTAAAATATGGTCTAAGTCACAAAAACCCACCTAAAGTCAACAGATAAGCACTACAAACACATAACACAGACCCCACATACTACCCCAGTGATCACCAACCCCCCCCATCCCCATAAAAATGTTATTCACAACTTTAAATTTCAGCCTCCAGACCATCATCACCTGGCCGCCTGGCATAGGAAAGCCTAGTCGTCCAGCCCAGAGGCAGCTTAAGTCGTCTTGGGGGTGGGTTAGGAACCCATAGAGAGGAGGACCCATACCCATAAGCCCCTGTAATTATTGCATTGATCCTTAAACATGCGCACTCCTCTATACACCCCCAAAACCCCTTTTTACTGGCATATAAGTGACTTGTGCAGCTATAAAGGTTATTGGTGGAAGATAAGTGGGTCTAGGGGATTCTGGAGGTGGTTTGGGGGGTTCACCGTGACCTATAAGGGAACTGTAGTGAGGAGAAGCCATGGCACCCTTTTTGTGAAGTTCCCAGCAGTGCACTATTTAGGTGGTATGTCTGGGTGTGCAGTCCATTACTTTGCAGACCCCTCCCACGTCCAACAGGGCTTGTTCTAGGCGTTTTGGACTTGGACGGAAAGTTGGACGAAAATGCGGTATAAAGATAGACGATTTAGTGGCTTGGAAGATCAGATTGACAGGACGTATAATTAGACGATTTTCGAAAGTAAAACAAAGTTGGACGTATCTTTCGAAAATGTGTCAGACTCTTTTTTAACTTTGGACGACTTGCGATATGGACGTAAATGGACTTAGATGTTCCTTTCGATTATGTCCCTCTACGTGTTTGCTCTGTGCAGTAAATGCAAGACAAAGGCTTACCATGTTCCCAACATTTATTATATTGGCTTTGTACTTAAGGTGCAGTAAGTCAAAATGCTATTTTTGTAAAAATGCTCTGAAGTGTATAATTTACCTTAACACATAATGTGCTTTTACACACATTAATAAATTAGATCATCATTGCATCAATAGTAACCCTAATTCTTGGATTTCTGCAGTATGGGTAGTATTGGACAATAGGCAGCATATTTCTTTCATTTCTTTGTATTCTAATTGGCCTTGATTCTGCAAATTTGAGATGTATATAAATATAAGTACCAGTAAGAATATCTCCACAGGATGGAGCTAAATATCCTTTCAGCTGTCCTAAATGTCATCATTGTAGCATGGCAAAAAAGAAGGGTCACAGATATTCAGCCACACAATAAGCTCAGGAATTTTGTCAAGTTTGAGGCCTTTTAAACATTTCTTCCACTTTTCAAATTCTTGAAAGTTAATCCCATAGCTTACAGGAGTTCGAGTCACAATGGACAACAAAGCAAGTTGTGTCATGAGAATGTCACCGCATTGCTCTGACCAAAGACTGGCATGGTTTTTCTGGGACAATGTTGTTTAAACAGTGAGCTAGGTTCCTTTTTGAAAGAAGACCTTCTGCAGTGTGACTTTTTCATGTGCATTTCTTAAACATGGACCACTTTATGAAATAACTAGTCTTTAAGCCCATTACAGTAACGGGTTCTAGAATAGATGTGTCTATCTGTCTTTCTTTTTCTCTCTCTCTCTCTCTCTCTCTCCTTGGCTGCTTTCTGTCTGTCTCTCTCTTCTTGGCTGCTGTCTGTCTTTTTTTCTTTCTCTCTCTCTCTCCTTGGCCGCTTTCTGTCTGTCTCTCTCTTCTTGGCCGCTGTCTGTCTGTCTTTCTTTCTGTCTTTCTCTCTCCTTGGCCGCTGTCTGTCTGTCTTTCTTTCTTTCTTTCTGTCTGTCTCTCTCCTTGGCTGTCCACCATCACCCCTCCACTACCCCTTCCCTGCTCCCTCTGTCCAACAGTAGCCCTTATGTGTGTGTCTTTCACTCCCACCTACCTGTCTTTTAGTGTGTGTGCCTCTATTTCTGTCTGTCAATGTCCCTGCCCACTGCCTGTCTGTTTATCGTGCCCCTTCTCCCACCTACCTTTTTTTTATCACGGGCAACTGGCACACAGTAAACCACCATGTGCGCACTCGTTGTAAACCGCCAAACGTGTACGCGCCGAACGCGCCAACCCTGCACTAACATTTCTCTGCTGGCCACGGAGCTACTGATCACGGAGACAGGGATCACGCAGGTAGGAGTGCGCATGCGCACTTAGGGTTTTATTATTAGTGATGGCATTGTAATATGATCAGAGTGGTATAGAAAGAAATTATAAAACTATCTAGTGTTTTTCAGTACTGTATTCAAGGGGAAATACATGGCTGGAGGTCCACAGGGAAATTGTATTTTATTGGTCTTAGTCTATTCATATTTTCTTCTTTTCAGTTTATATGTATTCAGCCACCCAATGATATACTGTAAATATTTGTAAAAAAAAATTATCTGCTTTTGGGAACAAGTTGAGCATACAGTACTGTATATTGGTTTTTATATAAATGTCAATTGTCTTGTATATTTTGATAAGCAGCAGTACTGGCTTTGAATTGTAAAGCAGTTTGTGGGATTGTGTGTATGTGTGGGAGGGGAAAAACATTCCATGTGTTAGGATGGCATGTTCTAAGTGCAAAAGAAGATAAAATATTAAGGAAGTGCATGGCTTAGCTTCTTTTTTTTTTTAATTTTATATTTATCAAATTTTACATTTTATAAATCAAGTATCCACTTGTACAGAAAGTTGAAGAAAAGCAGGAAAATAATACTCGTAAGTAAAATACATAATAATCAACTAAATAAAAATAAATGTTTAGCTTAAATTCAGCTCAAGTCCTCTAAATTAGATCCAAGAAGGATGAGGCGGAGATATTAACAGATACTAACAAATATCAATTCAAATATTAGGAAAACAAAGTCCCTTAGCTGAGGAAGGATATCATTTATTCAATTACACCTCACTTGATTTCCCTTCATCCAGTCGAGTTTCTGCCAGAAAAGCTGTCAACTGGAATGGCTCAAAGAATTCATATTTCTTCATATGGTACTGTATTACACATTTGCAAGGGTGTCGTAGGAAAAAAGTCCCTCCAAGAGATATAACACCTGGCTTCATCAAAAGAAATTCTCGCCTTCTTCTCTGAGTTTCCCTTGCCAAATCTGGGAACATTAATATTTTATGTCCAAGAAATTCTTTCATTTTATTTCTAAAGTACAATCTAAGCAACCAGTTTTTATCTGGTGCAAGAGCCACCGTAAGAAGCAATGTTGCCGGAGATGCAAGCTCTCTGTCCGAAAGTTCCAAGATTGCTGAAACATCAAGTGGTTGACTATCCTCCTGTTGTTTAAGTGGTAATTTAGTAGTTTTCATTGGTAAGTAATATACTTGAGTAAATGGTGGTAATGTATCCTCTGGAATACCCAAAATCTCTACTATATAACGTTTCAACATATCTCTAGGTGTCACAGAGGCTATCTTAGGAAAATTAATCAAACGGAGATTATTATTGCGAGAAAAGTTCTCCAAAGTTTCCAATTTTCTGCGCAAACTTGTGTTATCTTTTACCATTACTTCATTAAGCTGTTTTGATGCTTTTAACTCCTGTTGTATATTCACAATTGAGTTCTTAGATTCCTCAATTTCAACTTTTATATTTTTTATATCATTTTCTTGAAGAATAATTTTATTTTCCAGCTGCAAAAGCTGGGGTTTAACAGACTTGGCTAGGTCAGCAACTAAATCCCAGATTGAGTCCAGTGTTACTTCTCTGGGTTTTTCAATAACATATGAAGAATTGGAAATTTGAATAGTCTCACCGGTTATCAGCTGATTCTGGCAATCCTTCTGCTGGGCTGAAATGATCCCTGGTGTTTCCAAATCCTCGGTACTTCTTGGACTCACCTGAAAATTCAGGGAGTCCATCTCCACGCTCCCCTCTCTGTTCTTCCTGGCCTCCGAGGGTAGGTGCTTGCCTCCTTCCGGGAGCTCCTCCACTCGTGGGGAGCTGGTAACCTGAGGAGGTGGGGGAGGTGCCCTAGCGTCGGGGCTGAGCGTAGTCTCTAGCCCCAAGGAGATCACCTCATTTCCGCCTCTCTGAGGCGTCTCCAGCGGGGGGGATGCCGACGCTGCCGGGATATCCTGCATCCGACGCAGGAGCTCTTCAATATTGCCGAAAGAGGGGACCGCTGAACGCCGCGAGGCTCCAGCGGCGCTGCGGCCTCTCCTCTTCGGCATCTCAAGTAAGTAAAAACTCCAAAAGAAAATTTTCAAATCAATCTTCTCCGGCGTGCTACTCAGCGTCCGGGACCGTCAGCCATCTTGGATCAGTGTTTCCCGACAACCTGGCTTAGCTTCTGTACACTATATTCCATTTCTTTTAAGTTTGTGTCTTTGTTGATTAGTACTTGAGTAGCTATTATCACAATTTTCCTAAGTATTCTGATTGTAGCATCCCTTTAAATAAATGCCATTACTTTGTAATTTCTTAAATAATCTAGGTGTCATTGTTGGGGATATGTTAAGACCCTCAGCTCAATGTGTGGCGGCAGCTACAACAGCAAATAAAATGTTAGGAACTGAAAGAGGCTATAGCTGAACTGCTTCAACTAATAGCCAATCTGTTGATCAAATCGGGAAGGATTCAGGAAAACTGGAAAGTGATGAATGTTACGCCGATCTTCAAGAAAGGTTCGAGGGGAGATCCGGGAAACTACAGACCGGTGAGTCTGACCTCGGTACTGGGAAAGATGGTAGAGGCGCTGATAAAGGATCGCGCCATTGATCACCTTGATGGACACAATCTGATGAGGAACAGCCAGCATGACTTCAGCAAAGGAAGATCTTGCTTGACGAATTTGCTGCACTTCTTTGAGGGAGTAAAAAGGCAGATAGACAAGGGTGACCCGGTCGATATTGTATATCTGAATTTTCAGAAGGTGTTCGACAAGGTTCCGCATGAACGACTACTTCAAAAAATTGTGAGCCATGGAATCGAAGGTGAAATATTCACGTGGATTAAAAACTGGCTGGCGGATAGGAAACAGAGAGTGGGGGTAAATGGACAATATTCAGACTGGAAAAGCGTCATGAGTGGAGTGCCGCAGGTTTCGGTGCTTGTCCCCTTGATGTTCAACATATTTATAAATATGTTTATAAATCTTTATATTTATATGAACATATAAATATGTTTATAAATCTTATGAGTCTTCGTATAGCTACTACTAATAAGATGAACTTTGAACTTTACACCCATGACTGAATTATGTTGAAACTGTTTTTATTGAAGGAAAAATGGCATTACACAAGAAAAAATTGTCACCCACACTGGATCAAATAAAGCCAAACCAGATATACTGATATTATTTCGTGAGTGTAACTGTGAGTGTAACTTTTGCCATCCGAATCCGTCAATTCAGCAGTATTATCGTCTGCACCTAACAACTGACTGCCAACTTTCTTAAGGCTTCCGACGTTGTAGGTTTAACATATGATTATGCCTACAACGTCGGAAGCCTTAAGAAAATGCTGAATTGATGGAATCAGATGGCAAAAGTTTCTAAACCCCTGAGGAAGCATTAATTAGTGAAACGGCTGGGCTCCCGTTGGGACAAGCTAAGTACTTTTGCTTCTTTTTTTCTGATTACATATATTTCACAGCATTTTCCAGTCAAATAGCCTGATATGAGTTTCCTGTGAACTCATGATGATATTCATACCCCATAAGGCACCTGCAAATTTGGGGTGTTCGGTGTTTGAAGTTCACAGTTACACTCATGAAGTGATATCAGTATATCTGGTTTGGCTTTACTTGCTCCAGTGTGGGTGACAATTTTATGATACAGTATAATCTCGTTATAACGGACTTGCTTATAATGGAACCTCGTCTATAGTGGACGAGGTCCGCTGGTCCTGGCATTGCGCCATTATAAACATACAGAAAATCATTGCATATAGCGGACTCACATATAACAGACTTTCGATATAACGTGCAACCAATTCGGTCGCCAGAGCCGCTTTTAGCTGTAGTTTTCTTTGGCTATAATGGACATGTAGGCTCCGCCTACAAGGCGCGTGGCATGCCGGTGATATAGTATCAAAATGCAGCCCAGAAGAAAATGACAGAGTATTTTTCTTTCCAGTACAGTACGACATAATGCTTTAGAACATCTTTTAGTGTTCTGGTTTTGCAATCATTTCGTGCCATACCAATGTTTTCCTGAGTTTTGCTCTTGGTGTTTCTGATATAGTTGTGCAGTGACTGTTGTTCATTGATTGAACGTTGTTTCAAGTTGACCTAAATAAAGTTTTTAAAAAAATGCAACTCTGGAAATAACGGACTCTGGATATAACGGACCGTTTTTCCAGGTCATTTGAAGTCCGTTATAATGAGATTATACTGTAGTGAAGCAGGTTTTTTGTTCCGATTTGAATTGATCTGATTACACAAGAAAAAGACTAGAAAATAGAGTAAACATGAACCACATAGAGCTTGAACTCTTATAGCTCCACCGTGACTTCTCCGTTGTGCTGTGCTTCCCTCGTCGTTGAGGCCTTTCTGGGCTTTCTCTTCAGTTTTATAAGCTGTGGTCCATCCTTCATATACTGGTTATTCCCAAGGCTTTACTTGCTGCCCGATTCATGGAGTTTTCCTCTCCTCTGCTGCAACCTCCACTGAAGTGCTATTTGCTTCCTTGCTATATTATACAGTAAATAATTTTGTCTTTGGTTGTGTATTGTAACTTCCCTGGAAAGATGTTATGGTTATATGAGCTCCTTTTTCCATGAGAAATATGTGGTAATCAGCTGAGATTGTGCACTTACAGTGCCTGTTTCTTAAGTGACCAGATGGTGTATGGGAGGCAGGAAAGGAAGCCAATTTCCTCAGTTTGCAAAAAGCTATGTACAAGCACAATGGCAGCCCACCCATTCTTTCCAGTTGCCAAGCATCTCCTCAATAAATCTTGCATAAAGTCTAGTGTCGCAAAAACGTTATATAATGTGCTTTCCCAAAAAACAAGGTCAGTATTTTTCATTATAAGATTTGTGTACATCCATAGCGGTACTTACAGTATGTCTCATAAAACATATAGAAATAAGTAGCCTATATATTAAAGGTTAGTATGTATTAAAGCAATGGTCTCAAACTTTGCAGGGCCACATTTTGGATTTGTAGGTACTTGGAGGGCCTCAGAAAAAAATAGTTAATGTCTTATTAAAGAAATGACAATTTTGCATGAGGTAAAACTCTTTATAGTTTATAAATCTTTCCTTTTGGCTGTCTTAATAATAATATTGTCATCTATGGTTAAAAAGACATATGATTAAGAAACTGTTTTATTTTACTTTTGTGATTATGATAAACTTACCGAGGGCCTCAAAATAGTACCTGGCGGGCCGCATGTGGCCCCCGGGCCTCGTGTTTGAGACCACTGTATTAAAGGATGTATGAGGCAAAACTTTTAGTTTATGTTCAGATTAACCAGGAATATTGTTCATTTTCAGAAGGAAAGAAATTTGCATCTGTGTTAAGGGATAAGATAAAAAGGGGACCCCGTAAATCAAATAGCAGTTTAACCCCCTCTTTTACTAACACATAGAGCAGGTTTTAGCACCGGCAGCAGCGGTAACGGCTCCAACGCTCATTATGCGTTAGTAAAAGAGGGGGTAAATCACTTGTTAGACAATGTAGAGCACTATTTTAGAAAGAATGTGGAGAGGGGTTTCAGACATTCAGGTTGGGATGTGCAGAATTTCCACAAATATTTAACAATAAATACATTTTTTAAAAATGCAAGACTGCACGTTCATGGATTTCCATGTCCAATGGAAATAGCAATTTAAAGAAAGTTCATGTGGTGAAAACAAGCATGCACAGAAAAATCTGCCCTGCTTCTCTTCTTTATTTTTGTATATAAATTTGTAGAAAACGTGATAGGTAATCATTATTCAGGGGACCTGCTGAAGATAACGTCCACCTGAGCAATATCCTGCAATAATATGCCAAAAGATATGGCAAAAAGCAGATATTCCTCTTACATTACATGCCTCTCCACAAAATCTATCATAATAAAACCCTAAGCGCGCATGCGCACTTACAACTTTGTGATCCCTGCCTCCGTGATATGTAGCTCCGTGGCAGTGTTCGACGTGTTCAGCTGGAGCCTGCGGTTTGTGTGTGGCAGACCCTTTTCCCTTTGCTTTAGTTGTGGCGGGCGGCAGCGGACCGGGGGGGAGTGTTTGAAGCAGTGGTAGGCCAGACAGTAGGTAGCACCAGCGGGGTACAGGGGGGGCAGGCTTCGGCGCTGGAAGCAGGCAGGCTGGCTTTAGTGCGGCAAATAGGGAGGGAGGTAGGCTGGCTTGCTTCGGGGGAGGGGGTGGGACAAAGGCTGGAGGGGGGGGACATAGGAAGGAGCACTGAGGCACTAAGAACATGGGAAGGGGCACTGGGGGCACTAAGGATATAGGAAGGGGCACTAAAGACATAGGAAGGGGCATTAAGGACATGGGAAGGAGGCACTGGGGGCACTAAGGACATAGGAAGGGGCACTAAGGACATGGGAAGGAGGCACTGGGGGCACTAAGGACATAGAAAGGGGCACTAAGGACATAGGAAGGAGATACTGGAGGCACTAAGGACAGAGGAAGGAAGGAGGGAGGGAATAGAAAGGGACAATTGTTTGGCCTGAGTGTAAAAAGTGGCTAAGGAGAGAGAGAGACAGAAAGAAAGACAGACATGGAAAACGAGAGAGAGAGAAAGAAAGAAAGACAGACAGACGCATCTACTCTAGCACCCCTTAATGTAACGGGCTTAAACACTTGTACAGTGGAACCTCGATTTGCGAGTAACCCGGTTTGCGAGTGTTTTGCAAGACAAGCAAAACACTCCCACAAACCTTAACTCACAAAACGAGCACTGTCCCACTAAACGAGCACCCCCCCCTGCTCGAACCGGCATTGCATCCCCCGCCCGCGAACACCCCGCCCGTGAGAACCACATCGCACCCCCATGCTGGAAGCGGCATCCGCCCACCCACCCAAACAAGCTCCTTACCCCCATCTGCTGCGTGCCGGTGCCAGTTAAGGGAAGATCCTGCCTCTTGCCTGGGCTGGGCCTTGAGCATCTGTGCATGCTCAAGGCCTTCTGGCTCTTGTTCTCTCTGAACAGAAAATGGTAATTAAATGAGGAAGAACTTATCTCAGAAGCGCGAGGGCTGGTTGCCTGGTTTCCTTCTTCAAAGGCAATTAGAGGCTCATGACCTCCTTCTGCAAACAATTTTTAATGACAACCATCCTCTTCCATCTCAATAAGTCAGCTCAGGAACAACGCTGTAACAGCAGTCTCTTAAGAAGGATATCTGGAATGAAAACGTGCCCTGTGACAAAAAAAACATGATGACGTGACTATTAGTTATTGACGTCATTAGTGGTAAGTAAAAATAAAATTGCAAGCACAGAAAACATATATAATGTAATAATGCAAATGCAAACATGATACCCTAGCCAAGCAGCTAGAAGGCCGACAACAATCACAGTGGAATCCATTACAGATATCTTTGAAATCCGCTCTGAATTGACTCTCTAGTCATTAGTAGTGGTATAGAAGCTTCCAATAAATATAAAAGAAAAACTTTTTTTTATCATAGCCTAAAGCCCAGTTTCCTGTTTTCAACATTGGCCATACCAGGTCATAGTACCTGGCAGAAATTCAAATAGTAGCAACATTCCATGCTACTGATCCAGGGCAAACAGTGGCTTCTCCCATGTCTGTCTCAAACTTTTCCTCCAGAAACTAGTCCAGCATTTCTTAAACCCAGCTACGCTAACCACTGTTACCACGTTCTCTGGCAATGAATTCCAGAGCTTAATTATTCTTTGAGTCAAAACATATTTCCTTCTATTTGTTTTAAAAATATTCCAGTGTGATTTCATTGAGTATCTCCTGGTGTTTTTTAATTCTGGAAAGGGTGAAAAATCGATTGACCTGCTCTATACCACTCAGGATTTTGTAGACTTCAATCATATCCCCCCTCAACTGTTTCTTTTACCAAGCTGAAGAGCCCCAAACTATTTAGTCTTTCCTCATATGAGAGGTGTTAAATCCCTGTTATTAGTTTGGTTGCTCTTCTTTGAACCTTTTCTAATTCTGCTATATCTTGTTTACGATATGGCGACCAGAACTGTTTGCAATACTCAAGGAGAGGATGCACCATGGAGTGATACAGAGGGTTCAAATCCCACGCTGCTCCTTGTGACCCTGGGCAAGTCACTTAATCCTCCATAGCCCCAGGTACGTTAGATAAATTGTGAGCCCACCGGGACAGATAGGGAAAATGCTTGAGTACCTGATTGTAAAACCGCTTAGATAACCTTGACAGGCAGTATATCAAAAATCCTAATAAACTTGAAACTTGCATTATAAAATCCTCAGCCTTATTTACCATCCCTTTCCTAATACAGTAAAACCTTGGATTGCAAGTAACTTGGTTTGCAAGACAAGCAAAACATTTGATTAAATTTTAACTTGATATACAAGCAATGTCTTGCAATACAAATATATACCGTATATACACATCACAACTGAGCCGATGGTTCTTCTCTCTCTGACACTGCAAGAGTGTAGTGGCTGTTCTAAACAAGCAAAGTCTTGCAATACGAGTACATACAGTATACACGCATCACATCATCACAACTTAGTTGATGGTTCTTCTCTCTCTGACACTCCGGGAGTGTAGTGACTGTTCTAAATGAGTGAGGTCTTGCACTACAAGTACGTATAATATTTTGTATTAAAGTTTCTGGGTTGTAGAACAAATCGTCTGAGTTTCAATTATTTCTTATGGGGAAATTCACTTTGATATACAACTGTTTTGGATTGCAAGCATGCTTTCGGAACAAATTATGCTTGTAAACCAAGGTTTTACTGTAATTCCTAGCATCCTGTCTGCTTTTTTTGCTGCAGCAGCACACTGGGCAAAAAATTTCACCATACTGTCCACAATGTCACCCAGATCTCTTTTCTGGATGCCGACTGCTAAGGTGGGCCACAGCTAGGGCTGCCAGATTTTCCAGTTGGAAAAGCCAGACCCCTAGACCCGCCCCCCAAGCCTGCCCAGTTCCACCCATCCCTGCCCTAACCCTGCACCCAGTCCCACCCTACCCCCACACCCCACTGACTGCTCTTGTTGGGCAGAGAGGAAGTCTGCGCAGACGCCAAGCGATTACCTCCCTGCTCGGACAAAATGCCAGGTTTTGGAAAGCCGTCCGGACCCCCGGACATACACTTCCCCCTCCCCATTCGCGGTTTCTGCACTCGTGATTTCACATAATCGCGATTTTTTTCTGGGGAGGGGGAAAATAAAAAACCCCATATTTTTTACCTCCCTGCCGCCTTCCCGGCCTTACCTGGTGGTCTAGAGGGCTTTCGGAGCAGGAGCGATCTTCCTACGCTCCTGCCCCGTGCAGATCGCCATGAGGAAATGGCTGTAGGGAGTTCCCATCGTAGTTTCAAGAGACTATGGGAACTCACAGCAGCCATTTCCTCATGGTGATCTGCACGGGGCAGGAGCGTAGGAAGATCGCTCCTGCCCCGAAAGAACCTCTAGACCAGTGATTCCCAACCCTGTCCTGGAGGAACACCAGGCCAATTGGGTTTTCAGGCTAGCCCTAATGAATATGCATGAGAGAGATTTGCATATGATGGAAGTGATAGGCATGCAAATTTGCTTCATGCATATTCATTAGGGTTAGCCTGAAAACCCAATTGGCCTGGTGTTCCTCCAGGACAGGGTTGGGAACCACTGCTCTAGACCACCAGGTAAGGCCGGGAAGGCGGCAGGGAGATGGGGTGGGTCAGAGCCGGATAATCACGGATTTTCGCCATTCGCAGTCCGGCTCTGCCCGTATCCCCCGTGAATAACGAGGGAGAAGTGTATCCTCAAAAGGAAGACATGTCCAGGGAAATCTGGACGTCTGGTAACCCTAGCCATAGCATAAGTTAGCTATGATTTGGATTATTCTTCCCGATATGCATCACTTTGCATTTGTCCACATTAAATTTAATCTGCCATTTGAATGTCCAGCCTTCCAATTCCCTAGGCCTAGGGTCTTTCGACCACTTTAAATATTTTTGTGTCATCTGCAAATTTAGGCCCTCTTAAGCCGCGACAGAGGTTTCTACCACAACCTGGTGCGCTAAGTGCTCTGACCCTCATAGGAATTCTCTTTTTTTTTTTATAAATCTTTATTCATTTTCAAATGTTAACAGTGCCATACAATGAATTTAAACATAAACGCTACACAGAACGCACTTTAAATACACAAATAATTAAAAAAAACAATCATTTTCTCCCCCTCCTCCCCATAATTAATAGAAGTACATATTTAATTTAAATAATACATTCCTCTCCCCCACCCACCCACCCTGGATGTGTACGGAATACTATAAGTGTTGGAGTATTTAGCACTCCAGGCTGCAGTACAAACCTCTACCGCAGCTTAGTAAAAGGGGGGGGGGGGGGTTGAATCACCTCATTTGTCATTCCAATGTCCAGATTATATCTATCTATCTATCTCTCTCTCTCTCTCTCTCTATATATATATATATGCGAAATAGCGCCGATCCTAATACATCAGGAAGCGCAAGGGAAGTAAATCCAACTGTATAATTCCAATCAGTACTTGTATAATGCACAATCTTGAAAAAAGGTAAATGCTGTACTTAGCTTGCTGAGGAAATCCACTCTCGACGGGAATCCTGTTTTGCAAAAAAAAAAATTAAAAAAAAATTGCTGCTTCAGGGGAAGATTGCATCATCCTTTAAATTATATTACAGGCTCCTGATACCAATTGGATTGGATGCTGCAGTTATTATATTGAGGACTTCCCTGTAGTGCAGGGGTAGAGAACTCCAGTCCTCGAGAGCTGTATTCCAGTCGGGTTTTCAGGATTTCCCCAATAAATATGCATTGAAAACAGTGCATGCAAATAGATCTCATGCATATTCATTGGGGAAATCCTGAAAACCCGACTGGAATACTGCTCTCGAGGACCGGAGTTCCCTACCCCTGCTGTAGTGATTGGATCAAACTTATTACAACTTTGGGATAAGAAGCCTTCACATGCAGAGTTGATACTTTGTGTTGCCTCACAATCCATGGGAAGCCCTGCTTTGGATATAATTTTTAAAAAGACATAATAAGATTTATGGGTGTAACAGTGGCATGGATGGATTGGGGGTGTGAATGAGTCAGTGTAGTTTTTTTCAGCCAGTGATTGAGGTATTTATTTGTTGAACCGGATTGCTCTCTTATGGCTTTTTTCTTCACTGAGTATAACTGGTGAATGTGTATGGCTCTGTTTTGTGGATATTGAGTGTTTATGGTTTGATATACAGTATATATCCACTTTCTTGTACCCATTATTATATTGTTACCCAATTTGCCAACTTTCCATAAACATTTCTTCATCTATCTGCTCATTCTGTTCTAGGGGATGGTAGTACAGCCCTACCTGTATACTCCTTCCTTTCATACATGGAATTTCTATCCATAAGGATTTCAAACTGCTATCTATGCAATGCAGAATGTTTATTTTGTTTGATTCAATTCCCTCTTTAACATATAGCACAATCCCTCTTCTAATTTTACTCTACTCTATCACTGCAATATAATTTGTACCCTGGTAATACAATGTCCCATTGATTGTCCTCCTTCCACCAGGTTTTTGAGATGCCTATTATATCTACCTCTTCATTTAATGCTATATGCTCTTAACTCTCTCATCTTATTTTTCGGGCTTCTAGCATTTGTATAAAGACACTTCAAATTGCATTTTTTTCCTTGCATCTACAGGATGCTTAGTGCTTAGAAGTTAATGGTGATAATTTGTTGCTTTCCCCTTAAACACTCCTGGTTTTCTTTCACCATTATTGAAACGTCTCTATTGGGATTTCCTAAATGTCCTGTTTCAGTAGTTTTCTTCACTGAACCATCCGCTCCTGGGCAACCATCAGCATCCCCCTCCCCCCAAAGCTGTTTTATCTCCTTTTTAAATGTTAGTATTAGCAACCTGGCTCCATCCCGGTTAAGGTGGAGTCCATTTTTTTTTAGAACAGGCTCCCCCCTTCCCAGAACGTTACTCAGTTCCTAACAAATCTAAATCTCTCATCCCTGCACAATTATCTCAACCACTCACTGAGACTTTGGGTCTTTGCCTGCCTCTTGGGTCCTGTGCATGGAACAGGGAGCATTTCCGAAAATGCTACCCTGCAGGATCTGGATTTCAGCTTTACACCTAAGAGCCTAAATTTGACTTCTAGAACCTCCCTCCTACATTTTCCTATGTCCTTGGTAACTACATGTACCATGACAACTGGCTCCTCCCCAATATTATATAAAATCCTATCTAGGTGATACGTCAGGTCTGCCACCTTCATAACAGGAGGCAAGTGACAAGGCGATCCTCATGTCCACCAGCTACCCAGCTGTCTATATGCCTAATGATTGAATCACCAAATACATGCTTTTCCAACAGAGTCCCAATATGGATTTTCATATAAGTCAAGTAACAGTTTAAATTATGCCATACATATTCAAGCCATAAAGCATGATGGCCATTGCGTTATTCCGTATTACATTACATTACATTACGGATTTCTATTCCGCCTATACCTTGCAGTTCAAGGCGGATTACAAAAGATTTGACTGGACATTTCCAGTGATGATCACATTACAGTATATTGTCAGATTTCAGAAAGGCTGTGATTAGGAAGTATGCATAAACAGAAAGTCTTTCAAACTCCTGTGATGTAATACGATGATGACTGGAAAGGAAGTATTGACTATGATTGCTGGAAATCTCGTCTTAGATTGCTTTTCTGCAGTTATGAAATATGTTTGCAACAGACTAGGTGAAGAAAGATTCTGCAATTTACGTCAGGTTGTGTAGCTGCAGTTCAAGGTCTGTCTTTTATGGTAATCAAAATATGCAAATCAACCTGTTTCTTAGATCAACTATGTACATATATCTTGCAAATATTCTTTGCAGAAATACTGAAAACCATATCTTTATATGGCTTTCAAAGACCTAACTTCATACCATTGACTTGGATGTACAGAGAAGCAATGGTCAGGGCTGGAGTGCACCTGATCAATTTTTAGCTATGTTCCAGAGTAGGAGCAGAATTGCTGGACCTTGGATCTGGAGGTGAGGTTTGAAAGCTGCTCCATTCTCTGCTACCCTAAAATAATGATAGTTTGCTGAAAATAACAAAATGCAGATTTATGTAATTCATCTGATAGGAGTAATACAATGAAATCTCATTATATGAATAAAAAAATATTTCACCAATAATTCTCTTTCTTGATTTTAGAATTGATTATATAATATCATAAACTGATATTCAAAGGTTAATATCTGGATAACTGCATCAGTTATCTTGATATTTCTCTTAGTTATGGCTATCCAAGGATAGCTAGCAGTACTATACAGATAGTGGTCCAGAAGTTTTCATAGTCCAATGTAAGAATATAAGAATTACAGTTTATTTTACTTGATATACTGCCTTTAAGACTAAGCTCTTTCAGTGGTTTACATAATAAAACCCCGGAAAGGAACTATATAAACAAAAGCCCAAAGCCCACCCCATAAATATACACCCTTAAAATTCCAATATATTTATTCAATATATGTATTCTTTGCCTTCAAAGATTTCATCATTCATCTCCCTAACCATCTTTTCCACTTAATTCCCAAAAGCCAACCAAAAGTAATAAGGGACCCGGGTTCAAAGCCTACTTCAACTTTTTTTTTTTTTTTACTGTGAGCCCTCCAGAAATTGAAAAAGACCTACTGCACCTACTGTATATACTTGTATATAAAACGATCCAAATATATACTCGTATATAAAATGATCCAAATATAAACTTATAAACAAATATAAGTTTAGAAATTTGGGTTATCATGGTGAGCCAATCTATAAAGACTGTTCACTCTCTCTCCCCATCAGCTATCTCGTAAGTCACTAAACATAATACAAATATTTGTGATGCATATATCTCAAAGCTAACATATTCACAACAGGAAATTGCAACTGCAAGCAACCACAAACTTAAATAAATGTTGACAAAATCAAACTTAAACCTCAAGAAGTCGTATGCAGTTAAACACCAGCGAAAGAGAAACAGCGCTCTACACTTTGGAATATAAAAAGAAAGCAGTGCAAATTTACAGTAAAACTACATTTTCTGTTCATGAAATTAAAAATAAAATTATTTTTTCTACCTATACTGCCTGGCCATTTTATTCATGTTTATCCCAGTTTCTGCTTTCTTCGGTCTTTTCTTAATTTTCTTTCCAGGATCTGCAGTCTATCTGCCTCTTCTCTCACCTGCCTTCACTTCCTCTCCTATATCCATCTCTGACTAACCATTTCCTTTCAGTTTCCCTCCATTTATTTTTCTGCATCTCTATGTGCTTCTATTTCTCCAGCCTTTTTGCTAACTCTTCCCTCTCTCCCCCCTTCCAGCATCTTCTTTCTCCCTTTATTTTCACTTCAGTATCTACTGTTTTGCCCCCTCCATCCAGAATATCCTCTCCCCTCTTTCCTCCAACACCTCATCTCTGTCTCTCTCCCTCCACCTACATCCAAGATCTCTCCCCATTACCTTTTACCCTTTGCTTCTTCCAACAGAGTTGCGGGTCAGGGGCAGGCCAGACATGCGAGGCAGGCAGCTGATTCCTCCCGACTATGACTGTAGCGGCCCTCCATGCTGTTTGCCGGCTGCTGGGAGGAGGGGGAGTGAGAAGTCAGAGGCACATCTGGATTGTGAGCAGCCCTGCCTTCAGTCCTGTCCCAGTCCTGCTAAACTGGCTGGCAATAATGAAGCCAGACGCCACAGGGGCCTTCCCTCTTATTAAATTGCTTTAGGCTTTGCTGGTCTCGATCCCAACCCTCAAAATCAGAAAGTAACTTCAGAGGTGGGTGGGATCGAGCCTTTAACGATCTGGCAAGAGGGAAGGCCCTCGCAGCATCTGGCAGGACTGGGACTGGGACAAGACCGAAGACAGAGCTGCTCACAATCCAGATGATCCGCTGACTCACTCCCCCTCCTCCTGGTGGCCAGAAAATAACATGGAGGACTGCCTCCATGGCTGTCATAAGAACATAAGAATTACCGCTGCTGGGTCAGACCAGCGGTCCATCGTGCCCAGTAGTCCGCTCACACGGCAGCCCCCAGGTCAAAGACCAGTGCTCTAAATGAGTCCAGCCTCACCTGCGTACATTCCAGTGTAGCAGGAACTTGTCCAACTTTGTCTTGAATCCCTGGAGTGTAGAAAGATTTATAGTCCACTAATCAGTTACATAAACAAATACGTGCCTGTTAGTTTCTAGGGAAGACCATAATATCTCATCCAGGTTCAACTTTCTTTGCCTACTTACACGACACAAGACCCAAGCTAATGAGAAATACTTTTATTATGAAAATAGAAAAATATAATTCAAAAGCCAGCAGCAATAACTAAATATTGTTCACAAAATATCCGATTACATATATGAAACTCAGAACATAATTATTACAACACACTTGCTATAGTTCTTACACACACTAAACAATTCCTTATAATAACAATTCCTGATTAGCAGCAATCTATTACAGTTATCACCAAGAGTAGCTTTACAAGCCTTATCCTATATCATAATAGGATTCTCTATCTAACCCCAGCTGATAAGATAATAAGTTCCTTATTAGAGAATGACACGGTGACATAATTCATCACTGTTCCCGTCCCCACGGATAACCGCAGGAAATAATCCTGTGTCATTCTTACATGTCTATCTCAATCTCAGTTCTTCTACACCAACATTCTTCAATGCAAGGCTTAAGGGTCTGTGGTTGAGCCCATTCATACTCTTGATTCTTCCCTCTCTCTTTGAATCATGACATCGAGATGGTTTCCCGCGGTTATCCACAGGGACGGGAACGGTGATGAATTTTATCACCGTGTCATTCTCTATTCCTTATCTCACCATTCAATTAGGCCTTAGCACAGAATCAGGTGAAATGGAAGATGTCTCTCCTCAGCTTAGCAGATATAGAAATCCTTATGTTACAGGAACAAGAGTTCATCAGCCACTGGCACAGCTGTAATTTAGGTTGGCTGCAAAGGTTTCCTTGATGTGATGGAATCTAGATCTGTTTAAAGTCCGATTCACTCTCTCAGACAGAGAGTCACACGAGGTAACTGTTCAGGTCTTAATTATTATAAAAGAGGTGCGTGGAGAACACATGTGATGAGATGCGAGTTCACCCACATCCTAACACAGACTAAATTATATTTAGCACCTTTTCACTTGGATCTCGTCAGATGACCTCTTCGGACCAAACCAGAAACAGAACTTAGATGAAAAGCCTTTCTGTATAAAGTCTCGTACAGGCTGGGAGACACAGGCGCCTTCGATAGATAAGCACAGCATAGGAGTATGCCTCCCCCAAGATTCACATGGGAAGATCACATAGGCATAACTGAATGTCCTTGACTAGAATACAGTTCTGGTACATACCCAGAATGCATCAGGCAGAAACAACAAAGATGTGTTCTTCTTTCTCTTCTTGCTAGGTTCAGGCTGGAATGATTTCTTGCAAATAATGGTTCAGGCTTGATGATGTCATAGAGGCCTAACCTTCAGGTGCAAATAAGGAAACACCCCTACAGGAGGGTGTTTTCACCTATAACAGACTCTGGAAGAGCATTCCAGTTTTCCACCACTCTCTGGGTGAAGAAGAACTTCCTTACGTCTGAATGGCATCTATCCCCTTTTAACTTTAGAGAGTGCCCTCTCGTTCTCCCTACCTTGGAGAGGGTGAACAACCTGTCTTTATCTACTAAGTCTATTCCCTTCAGTATCTTGAATGTTTCTATCATGTCTCCTCTCAGTCTCTTCTTTTCAAGGGAGAAGAGGCCCAATTTCTCTAATCTCTCTCTGTACGGCAACTCCTCCAGGCTCTTTACCATTTTAGTCGCTCTTCTCTGGACCCTTTCGAGTAGTACCGTGTCCTTCTTCACGTACGGCGACCAGTGCTGGATGCAGTACTCCAGGCGAGGGCACACCATGGCCCGGTACAGCGGCATGATAACCTTCTCCGATCTGTCGGGAGGAATCAGCTCTCTGCCTCGCATGTTGGGCATGCCCCTGACCTATGACTCCATTCCCAACCGCTCGGTAGGCTTAAATTTGGATATTTTTTAAAACTACGGTAGTAGACTCAAACATAAATCGAGACCCCCCCCCCATTTTGGGGCCATTTTTATATTCGAGTGTATATGGTAAACATAAGAACAATTAAAGTAGTGCACATTCAGGCACGTTCATGCTCCTTTGTGAGCTCCTTCTTGCGCACCCCATCTACACCCTGAAACTCTGTTCTCCATATCTTTTACTGCTTCTCTTTCTCCATTTGGGCCTTTTTCACATATGCTGCTTCATACTAGTTCATTGGGGTCAGTCCAGTTAAGAACCCTTCTCTATATACAATGGGCTTCTCATATTCTCAAATCAAATCATGCCCATGACACTTCCCACACACGAATTGGTCTATTAAACTGCAGTTCAATTAAAAGCAAAAACTACCTTATTGCAAACCTCATTAAGACCTGCAATCTGAATTTGTTATGTCTAACTGAAACCTGGCATACTGAGACTGATATTGCCAATATAAACTAAGCTATCCCTCCCATGTTTCTAAACTATACAAGTGATTGGCCCACCCATTATTTTATTTATTCAATTTTCTATACCATTCTCCCAGGGGAACTCAGAATGGTTTACAGGCATTTATTCAGGTACTCAAGCAGTTTTCCCGCTCTGTCCCGGTGGGCTCACAATCTGTCTAACGTACCTGGGGCAATGGGGGGATTAAGTGATTTGCCCAGGGTCACAAGGAGCAGCTTGGGTTTGAACTCACAACCTCAGGGTGCTGAGGCTGTAGCTTTAACCACTATGCCACACTCTCCCCTGTGGCACAGTGGTTAAAGGGGGGCAGGGGGGGGGTTCAACATAATTTATTCTTACCACCTCTATCAGGATTTCAATCTCATCCAAGTGCTCAAATAGAATTCCTTGGTTTCCAATTACACTTCACACTCCCCACAGATTATCTTCTAATTTATCACCCTTAAAAGTTCGGGTACCACATCTTTTTTTATTAGTCCTTTAATAGGTATGAAAACGTACTAAAATTCCATGTTGTTAAAAGGCATTATGGTTTGCAAAGAATCTAATATTTTCTTCTGCTGCTTGCTACTTGGTTAAATAATATTTTTGTTTCAGAATAGCAAATGGAAATAAACATGGTAAATTTACATAAATACATAGATGTAATGTAGATCTACCAGAGACTAGCATTTATAAGTACAAGATAAGTTACATCTCAACTGTATTTCTGATAGTTCTCTTCTCAAAGGTAAATTGCAGTTCAAGTGGATGCAGACACTTTACCTAACGAAGCTCATTTTCAAACATGATATAAAATTATTTTGCCTTCAAATGTCAAAGCTCACATGTCATGTAATTCCTGATAAAGGGAAGGGGAGAATGTAAATGGAGAAAAAAGGCCTGAAATAATTGTAGGAAACTGGATGCTTCGTTTTCTCTGAAATAAGGTTCTACAGTGAGCAGATAAAGAGGTAAAGATGAAAAATGATGGTGCATTCAACATCTGTTTGATTTTTAATTATCCTTTCAATCTAGACAGCTTCAAAAAAAATTGCGTGGGGAGTTTCCAGCAGTTCCTAGACAAATTAAATTATTCTGAATATCATAAACGTTTTCTGATCAGAGAAAAGAGCAATACTAGTCACAAAGTAAAATGACCCTTGGGATGAAGTGGTATTAACACTAACAGAAACAAGAGAAGAGTCTTGCTAAATGTTATGATACTGATCATTAGATGGGAATACTATACTAATATACACATGGGTCCATATTCTGTGGAGGCCATGTGACCCAGAAGTACCATCATGTGTCTCGCTGAGATGGAAGAGCGGGAAGACACTGTGTGACAGAGTTGAAGAAGAGCTTCCAGACGTTGTTGTGGAATGAATGCTCTGAGTTGGACAGTGTCCAGAACAGCTCCAATGAACTGTAGATTCTGAGAGGGCTGAAGTTGAGATTTGGGAAAGTTGATTTCGAATACCAAACTTTGTAGGAACAAGGTAGTTCGTTGGGTTTCTACAATAACCCCTTGAGATGTGGAATCTTTGATGAGCCAGTCGTCGAGATAGGGAAATACCTGATTCCTTAGAGCTGTTACTACCACTACCAGGCACTTGGTGAACACTCTGGGAGATGAGGCCAGGCTGAAGGGTAGTACTCTGTATTGATAGTGCAGATTCCCCACCCGAAATCTGAGGTACTGACGGGAGGCTGGATGAATGGGAATATGAGTGTAGGCTTCCTTGAGATCCAGAAAGCATAACCAGTCGTTCTGCTCGAGAAGGGGATAAAGGGATACGAGGGACAACATTCGAAATTTTTCTTTGACTAGAAATTTGTTGAGAGCCCTGAGATCCAGAATGGGTCACAGATCGCCCGTCTTCTTCAGAACAAGGAAGTAATGGGAGTAAAACCCCCTGTTCTGCTGTTCCAAGGGAACTGGTTCGATGGCATGGAGATGAAGCAGAGCTTGAGCTTCCTGAAAAAGAAGGGAGGTCTGGGATGGATTGGAAGGATACTCCCTTGGAGGAAGCTCTGGTGGAACCTGAGTGAAATGAAGAGAGAGTATCCTTCCCTGATGATGGTAAGCACCCAGAGGTCGGATGTAATTATCATCCATCGGTTGTAAAAATGATGGAGACGACCTCCTATAGGGGGAAAAAGAGACAGAGACAGAATGGTGGAGGTTATGCTCTGTCAAAAAGGCTGAGAAGCCTTAGGTGCAGCAGAAGGCTGGGGTTTCTGTTGCTTCTGAGGTTGTTTTTTCAGAGGAGGGCGAGTATAAGGAGCCGGCTTTGGAGCAAAACGCCTTTGATAGATAACAGCAGGGCTTGCAGGCTTGGCAGGAGCTAGCTTTGGTTTAGGTCTGACTATAGAAGCAAATGATTTTTCATGGTCAGATAATTTCTTAGTGGCTGCCTCAATGGATTGATCAAAGAGGTCGTTGCCCTCACAAGGAATGTTAGCTAAGTGGTCTTGAAGGTTAGAGTCCATGTCAATGGTATGAAGCCAGGCAAGATGACGCATAGCTACAGAGCAAGCAGCTGCTCGGGCAGACAACTCGAAGGCATCATAAGATGATTGGAAGAGATGCAGACGTAATTGAGAGAAAGAAGCAATGACTTCTTGAAACTCAAAATGCATTTGGTTATCCAAATAAGCCAAAAACTTTGGTAGAAGAGAAAGAAGAAATTCAAAGTAAGTGATGAAATAAAAATTATAATTGAGGACTTTAGAGGACATCATAGCATTCTGGTAGATGCGACGTCCAAATTTGTCCATAGTTTTCCCCTCCCTTCCAGGAGGAACTATGGCATAGAGCTTGGAAGGATGGGATCTCTTCAAGGAGGATTCAACAAGCAGGGATTGAAGAGATAACTGTGAGTTGTCAAACCCTTTGCGATGCACAGTTTTATACCTAGAGTCCAATTTTCCTGGAACAGCTGGTATGGAAAAAGGTGTTTCCATGCATCGAGCAAAAGTCTGATTCAAAAGCTTATGAAGTGAAAGCTTAAGACACTCTGCCAGAGGTTGAGGAAGATGCATGACTTCTAGATACTCCTTAGAATATTTGGAGCCAGTATCCAATTGAACATCCAAGTCTACAGCCATCTGTCGCAGGAAAGACGAGAAAGATAGCTGATCTGCCAATGCTTTGCCTCAAGAAGGACTCGAGGACATCAAGGCAGCCTGTGTTGAAGAAGAAGCTTCGGCATGGAAAAAGGCATCAAAGGAACCTGGTGACTTGGACGAGACAATCGAGACCGGAACATCCTTGAGGTCCGGCATCGGAGACCTTGAATGAGGAGTCGGTGGTCTGGTCGAGGTTGGAGTCGATTGAGGCTTCGAGGAAGATGGTCTGTCCTGAGAAGAAGAACGATGCCTGGAAGGATGCCTCGATGAAGGCCTCGAATGGTGGTGAGAACTGTGTCTGGAACCAGATCTCGAGGATCGAGGAGATTTCGCCTCGGAGACATAAGCAGCCGATGCCGATGTATGAATAGGGCTAGAGGCTGTAGATCGAAGCTCCAGAGGCTTGGTGGAGAAACTTCGATGCACTCTCAAAGACTCTGCTCCTTGTTTAGAGCGTGAGGATTCTCGTCAAGGCACTCGCAAAGAATCTGCTCCTTGCTTTTCGTTCTTGGATGGCAGACCAGACACTCGCAGATACTCTGCTCCCTGCAAAGACTGTGGAAGCTCAGACTGGGGCAAAGGAAACAGCTCGACCTCGCGGGAGTCTGCTGAATGCCCAGGCTGAATAAGAGGAAGCAGTTTAGGTCCCATGTTAGTAAGGAACTGAATAAACTGCTTCTCTAACATGGTCTGGAAAGAAGCCGGCAAGGATGGATCCGCGTCTGAAACCGGACCACCTGCTTTGGCTGGAGGTTCCTTCGAGGTAGTGTGAGTGTATTTTGACTTAGAAGTCTTGGACACTTTAATCACCACTGGTGGAACTGACTGCTGAGCTATGTGACCTGAGGAAACAGGGGAAGATACAGCAGATGACGTCGAAGCAAGAGCCGCTGCAAACAACGAAGGTCTGATGAGGCTCGAGGTGGAAGCAGTAGGCGTAGAAGGAGCCTCGATGGAAGTCGAGGCCGAAGACGCTTTCGAAGTCAAGAGATCAGTAGGAGACTCCATCTCGAGAAGCTTGTCCACCAGAATGCAACGACGCTTGAAAGCACGAGGCTGAAGTGTTTGGCAAGGCAGGCACGACGTAGGATGATGTTTCGGCCCAAAGCACTTGAGGCAGCGTCCACGAGGGTCCGTGAGAGAGATTGCGCGCTGACACTTGCTACACCTCTTAAAGCCTGTAGCAGGCCGGGACATAGACGGAAAAATAGCCGCTGTAAAGTCGAAGCCCTCAGGCTGCGGCTGAGCGGCCTGTCCCGGAAAACGAACGGAAGAAGAAAAAAATTTTTTTTTTTTTTAACTAAAATAAAATAAATACAATAAAACAGCAATTTGTGAAGAAAAAAACACAAACCGCGGTTGAGAGAAGGCACAAAGTGAATGAAGTTAAGCGCAGAGTCAAAGACGGACTTCTCGGCTCCGCGGAAAACTGAGAACTGAGGAGATGCGCCCTGTGCTGGGCGGGAAGGCACTCACGAATGTGCGGTGCGAGCGACTCGAAACTTCGAGTTTCTTCAAGCAAGTCTACTTGTGAGGCGTCCGCATCCGGGCTCCATCAGTGACATCACCCATATGTGTGAATACCTGCCTGCTTGTCCTGGGATAAATGTTGTTAGCTGTTGTAAAGCGTCTCTGTAGCCACATTTCATATGAAAGGTAAGCATAAAAAAATGTAGGCCTTGAAAACTCTGGCCTACATTTTTGGCCTACCTTTCATGAAGAACATAAGAGCATAAGAACTGTCATACTGGGACAGACTGAAGGTCCATCAAGCACAGTATCCTGTTTCCAACCAAGGTCCCAAGTACCTAGCTAGCTCCCAAGTATTAAAACAGATTTCATGCTGCTTATCCTAAGAACAAGCAGTAGATTTCCCCAAATCACCTCACCAATGGCCTATAGACTTCCCTTTTAGGAATTTATCCAAGCTTTTTTTAAACCATGCTAAGCTAACTGATTTCACTACATTTTCCAGAGTTTTAGTTCCAAATTCCAGAGTTTAATTACACGCTATGTGAAGAAATATTTTCTACAGTTTGTTTTAAATCTACTACTTAGTAGCTTCATTGCAAGCCCCCTCCCCCCAGTCCTAGCATTTTTGGAAAATGTAAATAAACAATTCACATCTGCCCTTTCCACTCCATTCAGTATTTTATAGACCTCTATCATATCTCTTCTCCAAGCTGAAGAACCCTAGCTACTTTAGCCTTTCCTCATAGGGAAGTTGTACCATCCCTTTTATCATTTTTGTAGTCCTTCTCTGTACCTTTTCTAATTTTGCTAAATCTTTTTTGAGATACGGTGACCAGAACTGCACACAGTATTCAAAGTGCAGCCATACTATAGAGCGATACAAGGGTATTATAACATGATTGCAGAATCGTTAGGGAATATAAAAATTTTCAAGCTGATATGGGGTCCATAGATGTCTTTTGTTGATCTATTGTAATTTGATTTTTACTGATATATTATGTGCACATCCAGGGGGAGGGAGGGAGAGTGGATTTATTTTTAAATGATTCTCTGAATTCTTGTAAAATTAATGTACTGGATTATTTATTAGTGCTTATTATCTCTTATGGATATGAAATGTATATCATAATGAGCTTTTTGAAGATTTGATTATTAAATAAAAAATTTATAATAGTTATGGGATAGGGTGGGGGGAGGGATATAGATTAATTTGTTTCTTGAAAGAATATTAAGTGATGTCTTAAATATAAAATGTATTTAATTTGTATTGCACTTATTGAAAATATTGAAAATGAATAAATAATTTATAAAAAATAAAATAATAAAATTTTCATCTTTGTTTTCCATTCCTTTCCTGATAATTCCTAACATTCTATTTGCTTTCTTAGTAGCCACCACAAATTAGCTGAGGATTTAAATGTATCCTCAACAATGACACCTAGATCCTTTTATTGGGTAGAGACTTATAGTTCGGGTTCTTTCCCACATGCATCACTTTGTATTTGCTCATATTAAACATTATCTGTCATTTTAACTCCCTGTCTCACAAGGTCCTTGAAGGTACCTTTTAGGATAAGGCCCTCCGTTAGTAGTGCAGAGACTTGAGCCAGAGATTGAAGAGATGTAAAAAGGCTTTTATTAAGCAAGCATATATGCTGGACTTCTGGGCAGAACTGGCTGCATAAACAGAAGACCCCGAGAATTTCGGACACAAAGGTTATATAGGGTCCTAACCAGTCCAAACCAGTCTAACCAGCTCTGACCAAAAGGTAAGAGCAGAGAGAAAAACAAAACCATAAATCCATCCTATAATCTATACAGCAGCATCCTGTTGCCTCCTGGCCGTGCCTGGCACTAAGACAGATACATAGAACAGGCCTGCATGTATACGTGATTTCTCAGAGCAATAAAATGGAGTCACAGGTTGTTATTTGTACCAATTATAACCCACTGATCTAAAATGGAGTTTCTTCATCTACACCGTGACCCAGCTATGTCAGCTAGCTAGGAATCCTTCATTCCCAACTTTTCTTCTGTAGGCTAGCTGACTAGCTGGGTTATGGGAGGTCAGGGCCATCTGTATCAGAGGTAGGGACAGGGTGATAGGAGGAAAGGGCCAGGACTAGGGCGGTGGTACTTTTGTCAATCGTAGTCCTAATAGTACGGTTGAGGGTTTTCAATAAACATGGTAACAGGCAAGGAAGGACACAAAATATGACAGAGGATACCAGGAAAATTATGGTGAGGGCTTTAAAGAGTCCCGGTTTGGAGGCCCAATCAGTCAGTGAGTTGAGTCCAAACATATCAGCAGAAAAACCCTTCCAAGTCTGGACAGGAACGTGAGCTAATCTGGTAATTTTATCTATGACCTCTTCAACCACAAATCCTTCATCATCCAGTTGTAGACAGCAGTTGGAGAGATTGAATTTGCCACATACCCCTCCTTCAGCGGCCAATAGATAGTCTAAGGCCAGTCGGTTCTGATAGATGGCGGTACGCATCATAGTGTTCGCTTTGGCCAGGGCTTCCAGGGCCCTAGCTGTTTCATTGGTGATAACTTCTAAGACCGCCTGCAGTCGTATGAGGCGGTTAAGCATGTAGATTGGGGTGCGGTACCCAAACATACCATCATCAGCCCAAGTAGCAGGACCGTAGACAGCAATGATGCGCTCCGGGGGCCAAGTGTCTCCCCATTTACCAATCTCCAGGCTTCTTTCAGAACGGGCCCGTTGATCGAATACTGGGACAGCCAGATGTTCTCCTTCGGATAACGGGAGGAGGAAGAAGGCTGGTTTGATAGTGCCCAGAACACAAGTGCCAGTCCAATTTGAGGGTAGAGTGGGGTATGCCATTTTCCCACAGATCCAGTAGTATCCTTCCGGTGCAGCCCAAGGGGCAGAAGCAGGCAGGTTGAGGTAGACATTTAATGTGGTAGCATTGCCAGTAGTATTCCATCGTCTGGGTATTTTTAACTTAGGATCTCCGGTCCAATAAGTCCAACCGGGCTGAGAGGTGCTGTTTTTAGTCCATAAGGATTGGCACTGCAGGTGTCCAACACGAGTGGTAAAGGATGGTCCGAGACGCTGTATGCAGTGTTTTGCCAGAATGGAGTTTTTCAGAGGCCAGCTGGGTGCCCCCGCAGACATAACAGTTTGTCAGATTTAAGGTGGCTCCTATGGTTTCAGCGAACTGTATGAAAAGGTTGCGAGTGGTGGCAGAGGGCACAAAGTCTTGTTGGTCAAGTTTCATATGTTCATAAAAGTCTGGGAACACAATGCTGTGTTGTTCAGGGATTCGGTGTCTCTCAACGAGTTTGATGTGCAAGACAGTACCAGGGTCCGTGCCCTTACCATATATCTGTAGGCCCACAAGATAGCGAGCTTTCCGGAAGCTATGGTCGAGATTCCATTTAAACGGCTGTAGAATAGTGAAGTTAAGTGGGTTACAGTTCTGGAGGCCACAGTCAGAGGTAGTCACCCCTTTGGATAATATGGCTCGGGTGGTAGACAGTCGGGTCATACCCCAAGTAGCCCAGGATACACATTTCCAGTAGTTACAGTAGTAGTGTTCGGAAGACCCTTCACAGTGGGACGGCTTCTGTCCCGCCAGGCACATGTATTTATCATTGTGCATATATTCCCTCCTCCATGCTAGGGCACCACAACGTCCAAGGAAGGTGGGGTTTTGGTCCATGGCATAGCAAGCATCAAAGAGGACTGAGGCCGGGACATAGGGATTAGTGACCAGGGTTTGTTGAATCAGGGGGCCCTGATCCCAGACTGACCTGACCTCTATCCAAGTATCCCTATTAGTTGCTTTGGGGTCGAAACAGATCTGTGAATCTCCATTATTACATATAGAATATTCAACCTTGTTATATATACATACAGGGGTCACTAGTTGACCCTTACACTCATAATTAGTTTGAAATCTAATAACATTTTCCGTTTTGCCCCCATTGTCCACTAGTGCCACACAAGGGGCACACCCAGGCGTGGGAGGGGTAGGGGACATGGACAATGTTGGCAAGACGTAAATCACAAGCAGTAAATATACAACAGAGTTCATGTTAAATATCTTGTCAGATCTCCGGATCAGACGTGCGTGATTACTCTTCCAGAGTGTGGGGCAGCCGCGTGATTTTCAGTTGAAGGTCAGTAGGCCCTTTTTCACAAATATACTCAGCAGCGGGCTTCACACGGCTGTAGTGAATCCAAGACTCGTGGCGGGACAATTTGACAGCTGTGGGGGAAGCAAGTAAGACAGTGAAAGGCCCTGTCCAAAGGGGTTTCAGCGGTTCTTTCTTCCATACTTTTAGCCACACTTGATCCCCAGGTTTGTAGAGGTGGACAGGGGTTGTAATTGGCAGCGGGGCTCTAGAAATGACCCAGCTCTGTAATTTTATAATGGTCTTTCCTAGCTGCTTTATCTCTGCGTCTGTGATAGCGTTCCCTATCTGTTCAAGAGACTCAGGGTCTGGACTGACTATCGGCGGGGGTCGGCCATACATGAGCTCAAATGGGGACAACCGATTGCGTTTACCTGGGGTACAGCGGATGCGAAATAGAACAGAAGGGATCAGTTTGGGCCATGGCAGGCGGCTTTCCTCTGCCGCTTTTCCGAGGAGGGTTTTAATAGTTCTGTTGATGCGTTCAACTTGGCCAGAGCTCTGGGGGTGATAGGCCGCATGTAATTTCCAGGTGATTTGCAGAGCCCGAGAGACAGCTTGTGTGACTTGTGATATGTAGGCGGGGCCATTATCGCTGCCAATCACTAGGGGCAGGCCATAGCGAGGGATGATGTCATGGAGTAAAACCTTTACTATTTCCCTACTTTTCTCTGTGCACACTGGGTAGGCCTCTGGCCACCCAGTGTGGGAATCAATGAAAACCAGGAGGTAACGGAACCCATGGGAGGGGGGCAAGTGGGTAAAATCAGTAGAGAGGACTTGCATGGGGTGTGAACCGATAGGCTGGTGACCAGGAACGGGGGATCTGACAGAAGAGGGGTTGTGTCGGAGGCAAATGACACAGCGGAGCAGGACATGGGAGATGAGTTGAGAGAGATTCGGGATATAGAAATTCTGTCGGAGAAGAGTGCGGAGAGCTGGGTTACCGGCATGAGAAAAATCGTGTGCACGCTGGACAACAGTGAGGGCCAGGAGTTGTGGAACATACAGGAGGGGGGTGGATGTGTGGGAGGAGGGTATAGTAATCCATCCGGATGGGAGGGTGCAATGGCCAGATTGCTGCGTGGCCCACTTGCGCTCGGGGTCAATGTACTGGGGGGAAAGGGAATGAAGGAAAGGTTGAGGGGAGGAAAGGGATAACAGAAGAGGGGGTGTGGGCGGACCTTGGAGGGCCGCCTGGCGAGCCGAGCGGTCAGCCAAGGCATTACCGCGGCTGATGAAATCACGGAGGCGACGGTGGGCCCGGCAGTGCATGATAGAAACTTTGGAGGGTAGCAGGATAATGGCCAATGGTATGGTTGGTTTCCCTGGGGTACCCCACAAACCAAACAGATAGACAACACAAAGATTACAGGGCATAAACAAACATAGAAAACAGAAAAGGCATGGAACTTTTCTTCCAGCTGGCAAGGATTCAGAGCTGAACTTAGATCTGCAGAGAAATGCACAGTTATACAAAAACAAACGTCCATCATAGCACGAATCATAATTGTGTGCACACAGTGGCAAAGTAAAGTGCGATATAACACATGGCATAATAATCACATAATCATAAAAGGCATCTATTAATGGTTACTGGAACATCCGAAAGAGAAAACGTAAGAATGTGATCACTCTGGCTTGGTGCCCTGCCAATTACATTCATAAGGCAGACAGGGACGCAACTGCTAGGGTGTGCTTCAATCTTGAAAAATAAGCAAAACTTACTAGGTACAGTGTACAATGTTAAATATAGAGGTATTCTGAAGTATGGCAATGTCAATTCAAAGGGGAAAAAAAGAAACATGTTAAATGTTAAGTGCAAGGTCATTTCAAGGTTACTGAAAGCAGAACATTGTCCTCCTTCTCTGGGTAGAAAAAGGCTCATTGTAACAGGTCCAGAACAGCTCTGTATGTATGACTGCGAAGACAAAGAAGAGACATTTTAACGTGACACCACCCCTGAGGTCACTTAGCCATGTTCCCTGCAGGCAGACCTGGAACCCTTGTCTGCCACCTGGGTCCCGCTACACTCTGAGGAGTGGGCACTGCTGCAGACTAGATGTAGCTACTTTAGTCTGCACTGTCCTTACATAATAACTACCCCCTTCCTCTGGAGTTTGAGCTACCAAGTTTATTTGAAAGGTATTTCTGTTTCCAATTGTATTTAAAATCTGATTGATAATAACACTTTATACAAACATGCATGGGAAGAAAGAATTCATAAAGAACACCAGGATAAAGACACAATACGGGAAAGCAAGGGAGACTGTTAGCACAAAAGAAGTAATCTCAATCCATCCGTTATCAATAAAACTCATTCATAAAGGAAAAAAAAAAGTTGACCACATTACACCGCTATTGATTAAGTCCCATTGGCTACCTATTAGCCACCGAATTACTTTTAAGATATTATTCTTGGTTTTTAAAGTTCTAGCTTTCAATGAGCCTCAATTCATGTCTAGAATGATCATTCCTTATTATGCCCCTCGTTCTCTACGATCATCATCACAAGATTTATTAACTGTCCCTTCCTTAAAAATTGTGGGTACAAGAAGAAATGACATGTTTTCTGTTACAGCGCCACAAACGTGGAATGCACTGCTACTGTACATCAGAAAAGAAAAAGATCTTATCTCTTTTATAAAACTCTTAAAAACTTTGTTATTTAACTTTGTACTTGTGTCTTAAAATTGTTTGTCCTCTAAAATGTTTTTTTTTTTTTTTTTTAAATTGTTCAGCGCTTAGAATGTTTGTATAGGCGATTCATCAAATAATAATAAAACTTGAAACTTGAACTTGAATTATCAAGCCCATGTTTAGCAAATATTTCAATTTTCAGAAAAATATGGATACTTAACCTCTATCATTGTTAGTCTTGTACTTTAAATTCCCCAACACTGGGATACAAAGGCAGGGATGTGCCCAACACAAACCCCACATGTCTGACAAACGGTTGCTTTTTTTTTTTTCTTTTTTATTACCAGCAGACACACTTTGACAACTGCGAGAACACGTAAACTATCTGGCTCAACTTTCTTTAAATTACTCACTGTCTGTAACAAATCCACTGCACGCAACATATATCTAAAATCACAGTCCTTATTCTCGTTCATCAGTGCGAACTCACATTCTTAATTCTGTCTTGATCCACATGCATTTTACCCTGTTAAGCAACTTACACTATCCTGTCTGCAACTTTCGGCAAAACAATCATGCTGGCTTGCTTTACCAACCTTTCCCAGGTTTCCAACCTAAATGCTATTTCCATCTCCCCGGGTAATTTCTCAACATCACCAATTTCTCGTTCTCTGTGTCTTGTCAGGTGTCCCCAGAGCTTTTGTTTTATTAATTTGACAAGTATGACAAAAAGTTGATTAAATTCCAAATACTAAGCCTTTGACAACAATAAAAATAAGGATGAAGAAAACAATAAAAAATCTTAGGGTCGCCATAATCGCCAGAAAAGGCAGTTGTAAAATATTTAAGCATGATCTGAAGGGGGTCGGTGGTGCCTCTGACCCATATTATACAATCTATATATGCACCCAACAAAAGTTCCAATTTCCAGAAACCAGAATCCTATATACCTCTCTGAGCTTCACAACGGATTAAGAAGTTACTAGACAGAAGAGGTAGAGACAGGATAGAGAAGGAATCAACTTCTCACTTACCAAGACAGGTCCGGTACCGGCACAACAAAACCAGGAGCCAGAAATCTCCACCGATTTGTTCTTTCTCGAGGTGCAATCCGTTGTCTTCGACGAGAATCCGTTCCTGATCAACCATCAGGCTAATGCCGGCTATTACGGGTCTCGTAGGAGGCAAGGTTTGAAATCCTCCGAGGGAGACGATCGTGCCAAACAGGCTCAAGTCTGTAGATCAAGTCCCTGTTCGGCTGCGCCAAATGAAGGTACCTTTTAGGATAAGGCCCTCCGTTAGTAGTGCAGAGACTTGAGCCAGAGACTGAAGAGATGTAAAAAGGCTTTTATTAAGCAAGCATATATGCTGGACTTCTGGGCAGAACTGGCTGCATAAACAGAAGACCCCGAGAATTTCGGACACAAAGGTTATATAGGGTCCTAACCAGTCCAAACCAGTCTAACCAGCTCTGACCAAAAGGTAAGAGCAGAGAGAAAAACAAAACCATAAATCCATCCTATAATCTATACAGCAGCATCCTGTTGCCTCCTGGCCGTGCCTGGCACTAAGACAGATACATAGAACAGGCCTGCATGTATACGTGATTTCTCAGAGCAATAAAATGGAGTCACAGGTTGTTATTTGTACCAATTATAACCCACTGATCTAAAATGGAGTTTCTTCATCTACACCGTGACCCAGCTATGTCAGCTAGCTAGGAATCCTTCAGTCCTCTTGCAATTTAACAACCTTGAACAACTTTGTGTCATCAGCAGATTTCAACAGTTATGCAAAGGTTTTTCTACAAACTACGTTTGATCCTTGGTATTTGTTACCATCTACACCCTATTGCTCTCAATGTTCTCATTCACTTCTTGGTTATCAGCCACTTGGACTACTATTAAATGACATCATCATTTGTTTCTTGTCTGCTGATCAGATTCCTACCACCTGCAATGTCCTTACATCGTGTGTCCAATTGCTCATGTATCTTACTTTTACTACAACAGATTCATCCATTCTTGCTGGCATCAAGGAGCATTTCCAACATTTAAATAGGCACCTATTTTCTTGTTCATCCACTACACTATGTTGGTTCTCTTCTATACCCATGTCTGAAAGACAATTCAATTATCTTCTCAGATGATATATAAACATAGGCGACCGAATCTTTGGCAAAAGTTGTACCAAAACCAGATTGAAATGGAAGGCTCTATTTGTAATTTACAAACAACATTTGAACAGAATAGTGTCCCTTTTTATAATTTAATGAAAAGATTTACGGTAAATATAAAATAAGAGTTCAAGGCTTGTGCAGATGAGGACAGAGTCCGGCGGTACAAAGATAGGCCCATGGGCACAGGGATAAACTTTGTCCCTGTGTCATTCTCTACTCACGATAGGAAAAGGTTAACAAGTAACACCATTCTTCACTTTAATACACCATTTTTTCATTACAGACTTAACTCAAAAGATGTATTATATTCACTGAGAAAAGGCAAATGTATGAAGAATCAGCACTTTTCTGCTCAATATTCGCTTTCACTAGAGCAGTGTATCGCAAACTGTGTGCGTCCTGAAATTTCAGGTGTGCCGCAGTACTCTGGGGAAGAAGAGAGATGCCAGCGCCAGATGACTGTCTACAGGACGTCACGTGCCTCTCACGAAGGGAGGCACGTCCTGTAAGCAATCTTCTGACACCGGCACCTCTTCTCTCTGCTGGCCCTTTTCTTCAGCGCAGGTCCTTCTCTTGGCTCAAGGCCTGTCTGAAAGGCCTTTGCGTGTGTGCTGACGTCAGTGCACTTCCGGGTGTCTCGAGCCGGGGACACTAGGTTTAGTGTGCCCCGGCTTGGAAAAATCTGCAAGACACTGCACCTTTGGTGCTGTGTGCATGGCTAACTAAGCCTGGGTTTATATTCTCTATGGAGCCAGCCCATACTTTTTGCAGCAGTGTCCAGCTCTTAGGAAGATATCCATTGAAATTCCTGACAATTTCCAACAGAGATCTGAAAGTCACTGCACGTAGTCAGGTTACCCATTTGCATTGCATATTTGTTTGTGCAAGCTTTCCTATGCTAATCTCTTGGTTTTTTTTTGTAATTTATGCCTCTCTGTTAATAATAATGTCCCAGTCTTATTTTAAGCAGGGGTTGTATCTGTTCAGGTTATTTTAACCGTATGTTTTGATATTTTAAGAGTGATGCCATTTGGTAAATGGGTGTAGTGGATTGATGCTGTAGTTGTTAAGATATACGAATGCACCTTTGTTTTATATTTTTTATATTTATTGTGGTATGTGATTTTTTTTTTGTATTGTTGTAAATTGGAATCATGTATGTGTACTTTGTGAGCTGCCTTGGACAAAGGCGGATTATAAAAATTAAAGAAAAAAAAAATTGCAGCTACAAAAGTTGCACAAAATTAAACTGGGGTTTAAACTCCCATTCCTAAATGATACTATTGTTTATTTAAAAAAAAATTATATATATATATATATATATATATATATATATATATATATATATATTTATAACAGATTAATTTTTTTAAGAGGTTGTAAGAAAAAGGAAAACTGAAATCCACTAGAACAGAATGTGTGATCACTTTTGGTTTGCTTGAAGTTTGGAGGATTTTTTTTTTTTTGTGGTTTGATAGTTTCTAATCTCTTTTCCACAGCAGTGCTGTCCCTTTTAAAAAAAGGAAAGGTGGGGACCAATGTGGCCAGCAGTACATCCTGTGTTACTGACAGCTTGAGCTTAAACCATAATACAGCAACATACTGCCTGTGTGCACTGCCTGAATGTATGCACTAATGCACAGTCATGCTCTGCCTGCACACAAGCAGGTTTACAGGAAATGCTACTGGCTCACAGCTTCCTGTGTATCACTTTACTATCCAATGCTTGGGGATCTTAAGCCAGGTTCTTGTAGACTGGACTGAAACTCCTCTCATATGAAGAAAGACTAAAAAGGTTAGGGCTCTTCAGCTTGGAAAAGAGAAGGCTGAGAGGAGATATGACTGAAGTCTACAAAATCCTGAGTGGAGTAGAATGGGTACAAGTGGATCGAGTTTTCACTCCGTCAAAATTACAAAGACTAGGGGGACACTTGATGAAGTTACAGGGAAATACTTTTAAAACCAATAGGAGGAAATATTTTTTCACTCGGAGAATAGTTAAGCTCTGGAATGCATTGCCAGAGGTTGTGGTAAGAGCGGATAGCATAGCTGGTTTTAAGAAAGGTTTGAACAATTTCCTGGAGGAAAAGTCCATAGTCTGTTATTGAGAAAGACATGGGGGAAGCCACTTCTAGCCCTGGATTGGTAGCATGGAATGTTGCTACTCCTTGGGGTTTTGACCAGGTACTAGGGACCTGGATTGGACACCGTGAGAACGGGCTACTGGGCTTGATGGACTATTGTTCTTATGTACTTTATGCAATGGCTAAATCTGTAAATTATTTGCAAATACCATGAACAAAGTAACAATCGGTTCCAGTTCCCTGACAAAAAACAGTGGTTTACCTCTGCATTTTTGGGATCCTTTTTACTAAGCTATGGTAAGCATTAGCACATGCTTACCACAGGATGTGCTGAAACATCCCACAGAAATCTTGGAAATGTGTGCGTGTAAACCATGTGCTAACTATAGAAGAGATCCTACTATTCAAATCAGAACACACAAATGCTTCATTTATTCATAATTCAATGTGTTGGCTTGCATCCTTGATGCAGTTTCAAATGAATTTGATGAGACTAGTTAGCGGTATGAAAAATATAAATAACTAGCTGATCACTCGGTATTGCCCGGATATAAATTCCCTCGGTGTCAGGTCAAAACCGCGGAAGACAAAGGTGTGCGCCGCCAACTGAGCGCAGTGCGGAGGTGCGCGCCGAAGAAAATAACTGTTTTTAGGGGCTTCGACGGGGGGGGTGTGGGGGGTTAATACAGATTGCGCCACGTTGTGGGGGGCTTGGGGGGTTGTAACCCCCCACATTTTACTGAAAACTTTACTTTTTCCCTAAAAACAGGGAAAAGTTAAGTTTACAGTATAATGAGGGGGTTACAACCCCCAAACCACTCACAACGCCGCCGCGATCTGTATTAAGTAAAGTGGGGGGGCTCCCCAACAAAACCTCCCGTTGGAACCCCTAAAAACTGTCATTTTCTTTGGCATGCGCCTCCATCTTGCGCTAAGTTGTCAGCGCGCGCCTTTGTCTTCCGCGGTTTTGTCTATGAACCAATTCCCTCAGGTTTTGGTTTACATTCACTTGAGGATTAACTGCACACACATTTTCAGTTTTCACTTTCTGTTTAGGCTTCACCACACCACAGTTGCACTTCCTTATATACTATTAAATGACTGTGTGACATCATTCCCGAAGCTTCACAAAATTGGTCAAAGCAGTTCCATCTATATATATAAAATCAGATGTAAGTGCGCGTGTGACCCCTTCCCACCCCCACAGTATTTTTTTCCAGATAGTAAGTGATATGTATACCAAGTTTGGCTGAAATCTCTACATGCGTTTCAGAGTTATGCTGGAACATACATACAACTCTAACAAACCACCAGTTATGCTGTGCTATCTTGCCAAAAATATCACTGTACCATAAATCACAAAAGCTGGATAAGGGAAAAGGCCTCAGAAGCCACGAGGTGCACTAACACCAGGGCTATGGGTGAGAGCTGAAAATGGATCTTGGGTCTCCCCACACTTCAATCATTACATTACATTACATTACATTACAGATTTCTATTCCGCTTGTGCCTTGCGGTTCTAAGCGGATTACAAATTAAGAGACTGTATAATTTCTGGAATAATACAGTATATAGAATCAGGAAAGTATCAAGTTACAATTGATTAGTCTGGACGTTTCCAGGAAGCATTTAGAGCATATAGTAGATAAATAGTAGGTTGTTGAAGTGAGTTGTACAATGTTTAGGTATAGTTATGGTGGTGGTGTTCGTGTGTGTATTTTCTGGTGCTATGTAGAGGTTAAGATGAAGGAAAGTATTTTTTGAAGAGATGAGTTTTGATTTCTTTTCGGAATTCCTTTATGTCTATTGAATTGATCAGTAGATTGGAGATGGTTGTGTCAATTTTTGCTGCCTGTGTAGCTAAAAGGCTGTCATATATTTTCTTGCGTCTTATACCTTTGAGAGGAGGGTAAGCGAATAGTTTTTGAGTTCTCCTTATTCTGTGTGAGAGATTACGGTGTAGACTTTTGTTTAGGTAGCTGGGTGCTGTTCCGTGTGTTACTTTGTATAGTAGACAGTAGAATTTGAACTGGGATCTTGCTTTTATTGGTAGCCAGTGTGATTCAAGGTAAGCGTTGGTGATGTGGTCAAATTTGCTGAGGGAGTAGATGAGTCTGAGGGCCGTGTTCTGAACAGTTTGTAATTGTTTTATCATGTAGTTTGGGCATGATAGGTATAGGCTGTTGCAGTAGTCTACTATGCTTAGTACTAGGGATTGTACTACTATCTTGTATTGATCTTTGATGAAGAATTTTCTTATTTTTCTTAGGTTACGCATTGTGAAAAATGCTCTTTGGATGATTTTGTGGATTTGGGACTGCATTGTGCAATTTCTGTCTAGTTGAATTCCTAGGATCTTGAGTGTGCTTTGCATTGGGTACTTGATTGTGTTTAATTCCAGTTCTGTGCATGATGGTTTTTTTCCTTCTCTAATAGTAGGAATTTAGTTTTTTCCGAGTTCAGTTTCAGTTTATGACTTGACATCCATTTTTCTACCGTTTCCATTATTATATTCAGGTGGTTTGTGGATAGGGGGTCTTGTATGTTGAAGGGGATGAGGATTGTTATATCATCCGCATAGCTAAATGATATTGTGTTTAGGGCATCTAGGGTGTTGCCGAGGGATGCTACGAAGAGGTTGAATAATATAGGAGATAATGGTGATCCTTGTGGTACTCCGCATGGGTTTGACCATGGGTCGGATAGATGCTCTTTTGACTTGACTCTGTATGTTCGTGTTTTGAGGAAGCCTTGGAACCAGTTGTAAACCTTACCCGAGATTCCAATTGCATCTAATGTCTGGAGTAGTGTGGGGTGGTCAACTAGGTCAAATGCAGCAGAGAGATCGAGTTGAATGAGAAGTAGTTTGTTTCCTTTGCTAAGGTGTTGTCGGGCTGTGTCTAGTAGTGATATCAGTAGGGTTTCTGTGCTATGGTTAGATCTGAATCCAGATTGGGATGGATGTAGTATATGATGGTTTTCAAGGAAATTGGAGAGATATTGTGCGACTAGGCCTTCTGTTAGTTTGATATATAGAGGGATTGAGGCGATTGGTCTATAGTTTGTAGGATTGTCTATAGGACCTTTGGGATCTTTTAGGATAGGAGTAATTATGATTTCTCCTAGTTCCGGTGGGTAATGACCTTCCCTTAGTGTAGTTTGAAGCCATAGTGTGAGGTTGGCTTTAAATTTGGTGGAGGCTGTAGTTAGTAAGTATGGGGGACAATTGTTCAGGTCACATGATGATTTGCTGTATTTTTTGTAAAGTCTGTCTACGTCTGACCATTGTATCTTTGGGAAGGTTGTCCAGATCCTGTCTGCTGGGATTGCTTCATCTATTGTGGGGTTGATTTGTATTTCTTCTAAGTTGATTCGTGAATTGTTGAATGTGGATCTGGTTGTGATGATTTTGTGTTTGAAATGGTCCGCTAATTGGGTGGCTGTGGGAGTTTGGTTTCCTTGGGTGGCGAGACATGGTTTGGTGTCGGTGAGGTTTCTTACGATGTCGAAAAGTTTTTTAGTGTCTGGTTTTTCGGTGCCGATGAGTTTAGAGTAGAAGTTTTTTCGTTTTTCTTTTAGTTTGGTATTGTATAGTTTGATTTGGATTTTCCATTTATCTTTGGTATGATTGAGTTTCTGTTTTTTCCATGACCTTTCTAGTTGTCTGCATTTCCTTTTTAGTTGTAAGAGTTCGTCGTCGAACCATTTGTTGGATGGTCTGTCTATTTTGTTTTTGTTTTTTATTGGAGCTAGTTCGTTTAATGTAGTTTCACTGAGGGTCCGCCAACTGTTTATGAAGTCCTTGGGGTTGTTGGGGTCTATTTCTGGGTCGACTGTGTTCCAGAATGTGGTGGGTTCGATTTTCGGTCTGACCTTGATGTGCAATTTTTTTGGGATGGGTTTGCTGTTATTTTGAGCCCAGTTGATAGAGAATGAATATTTGTAGTGGTCTGACCAGAGGGTAGGGTGCCAGGACCCATTTGAGATGTGAATATTTTGTGTGTTTTGGTTTGGAGGTGAGTAAGCTACTATATCAAGTTGATGTCCTTTTTCGTGTGTGGGTTCTGGGTTGAGAATTTGGTAGGATAGGTGATCGAGGTATGAGAGTATATCTGTTGCTTGTTTGGATGATTGATCTTCTAAGTGGAGATTTAAGTCTCCAAGGATCAGGTTATGTGTGGAGGAGAGAGAGTTCTGGAAGATGAATTCTTCAAGGTCTTTTTTGAGGTGTTCCATTTACCTGAAGTAATGTAGCAAAGAAGACAGTTCAGATTTCCAGTTAGTGATTTGTCAGATATTTGGCAGGCTAGCAGGTCTAGGTGAGGGGTGGAGTACTTGTTTAGGACTTCGATGTTGAGATTGTTTTTTATTATGATTGCTAAACCTCCTCCTCTTTTGTTTTCTCTACATACTAATTCTAGTTTATATCCTTTGGGGCAGGATTCTGTAATGCTTGGGTCTGAATCCGAGGTGAGCCATGTTTCAGTTAGGAAGAGGCATCCTAGATTATCTTTGATCAGCCAGTCCTTGATTAATTCTGCCTTTGGGCTAATGGATCTGATGTTCATATATGCGCAAGCTATCATAGTGAATTTTGTGGTGGGGGTGGTGGTTGTGTTGATGATAGTTCTCAGTGAAGTTTGGTATTTTTGTGTGATTGTGCTGGGCCTTGGTGGAGGTCTTTTTCCCCAGGTTGTGGGAATGCTAGCTTGGCTGGATAGTGGACATGGAGTTAGTGTTCTAGGGGTGTGGAGTATTCTGTTGTGTTGAACAGGTCTGTGTGTTGTTGTTAGGATAGGGATGGTGCGGATTTGGTATCCTGCTGTTTTCCATTTTGCTATAAATGTGGCAGTTAGTATGATGACTAGGATGAGATTCGGCGTATGCATTGCCATTTTTTTTTTTTTTTTGTGAAGTTTGTGGTTTTGTAAGCTATTAGTGTTTGTCGGGGAGAGGGGCGGAGCAGGGCTCCCACGCGCCTCTCCGCTGGATCTCTGAGGGGGCCCGAAGGTAAAGAGCGCTGCTGGCGCTGTGTATTGGTGCTGGGTCCGCCGCTGGTCTGGGAGAGGGGCGGAGCAGGGCTCCCACGCGCCTCTCCGCTGGATCTCTGAGGGGGCCCGAAGGTAAAGAGCGCTGCTGGCGCTGTGTGTTGGTGCTGGGTCCGCCGCTGGTCTGGGAGAGGGGCGGAGCAGGGCTCCCACGCGCCTCTCCGCTGGATCTCTGAGGGGGCCCGAAGGTAAAGAGCGCTGCTGGCGCTGTGTGTTGGTGCTGGGTCCGCCGCTGGTCTGGGAGAGGGGCGGAGCAGGGCTCCCACGCGCCTCTCCGCTGGATCTCTGAGGGGGCCCGAAGGTGAAAGAGCGCCGCTGGCGCTGTGAGTTGGTGCTGGGTCCGCCGCTGGTCTGGGAGAGGGGCGGAGCAGGGCTCCCACGCGCCTCTCCGCTGGATCTCTGAGGGGGCCCGAAGGTGAAAGAGCGCTGCTGGCGCTGTGTGTTGGTGCTAGGTCCGCCGCTGGTCTGGGAGAGGGGCGGAGCAGGGCTCCCACGCGCCTCTCCGCTGGATCTCTGAGGGGGCCCGAAGGTAAAGAGCTCTGCTGGCGCTGTGTGTTGGTGCTGGGTCCACCGCTGGTCTGGGAGAGGGCGGAGCAGGGCTCCCACGCGCCTCTCCGCTGGATCTCTGAGGGGGCCCGAAGGTGAAAGAGCGCTGCTGGCGCTGTGTGTTGGTGCTAGGTCCGCCGCTGGTCTGGGAGAGGGGCGGAGCAGGGCTCCCACGCGCCTCTCCGCTGGATCTCTGAGGGGGCCCGAAGGTAAAGAGCGCTGCTGGCGCTGTGTGTTGGTGCTGGGTCCACCGCTGGTCTGGGAGAGGGGCGGAGCAGGGCTCCCACGCGCCTCTCCGCTGGATCTCTGAGGGGGCCCGAAGGTGAAAGAGCGCCAGAAAAACCCTTGTTATACTACAGCAATTGTGCTATGTGTAAACAGATAAATTCAAATTGACCGATGCAAGGCAAAAGGACTGAACTTATCTTTGTGTTGTTCTTTTGTTGTTATCAGTGCAGTCCTTTGCTGTTGCCAAAGCCCCGTATATTAAAGAGCTGAAGCTGAAATAACCAAATGTTGCCACTGTGCTGAAATAGCCAACAATGGCCAACGTTTCACGATAGAATCATCGTTTCATCAGGGCTCTAAAATACAAAAAAATGCAATCAAATTCAACCTATCACTGCTTACACCACACTCGAATCAAAAAACATACCTGAATAAGCAGGAAAATTGCCTGTCCTGCTTTCAGTTCTAGAGTGAAAACATGGCGGCACAGCATTGCTTTTATATAAAACAGCTGACAGCCTATGACAATCTTGATGCGCTGTGATTGGCTGGAGCTGCAACATTGCTAAATAGCATTTAAAGACAAAGAAAAAGTGTCTCTCACTGCTGAATGAACACTAATGTACTAGAAACAGTAAAACTTTGAAACAGGTATGTTCCTTTTTACCCCAGTTCCTCCATTTTGGAAGGTATTTTGGAACATACATACTTACACACACACACAGATACAGTGGTGCCTCGCATAACGGACGCCTCACACAGCGAACGCTGCGCATAACGAACTTTTTGTCTTGCTCCCTATAACGAACTTCGTTTCACACAACGAAGTCGCCCGAGGGGCCCGGGGGGGGCGGAACTACTCTCGCCGCTTCCTAATGTGAGCCGGGAACAGCAGCACCCTCCTGTCTGAATGCAGTGTTCCATCATCTCCCTCCACCTTACCTTAGATGCCGAGTTTTCCGGCTTTCTTTTTCGGCCAGCCACACACTTTCAAAGAGCAGCACATGCGCGCATGCTCTGTTGTTCAATCTTCTCCTCTGACGCAACCGGAAACCGGAAGTTGCAGGAGAGGAGAACATTGATCAACTTCAGCAGCTGCGCGTGCACAGCTTTTTGAAAGCGTGCGGCTGGGTGAAAAAGAAAGCTGGCAAACTCTGCATATAAGGTGAGGTGGAGGGAGGGAAATGTAGGGCTGCAGAACGAATTATTTTGTTTTACATGTATTCTTATGGGAAAACAGGGCTGCAGAACGAATTATTTTGTTTTACATGTATTCTTATGGGAAAACGCGTTTCACACAACGAACGTTTCACATAACAAACTTGCTCCTGGAACGGATTAAGTTCGTTGTGTGAGGCACCACTGTACATCCAATTTTATATATATAGATTTTAAGTAGTGTTCTAAAATGCTGGATTATGGATAAATAAAACTATTTTAGAGAATCCAAATATGGGTGCCAGATTTCTTCTGTTCTGGACTAGAATATGAACAATGCAAGTTTGTCTCAGTCATTCTTTTAGGTTGCTCGAAATGATAGCGTTATAGAGTTCAGGGTTTTTTTGTTTGTTTGTTTTTTCAGCATCCATTATGGGTGTATTTGATAGCAAAGACAGTAGGGGTACCTCTCTCAGAAGTGGCTAGAGTCTGCATCATGAGTGATAAGCAATCATAACAGGAAACAAAGAAATATTACCGTGGGAAATAAAAATTTGATAAAACTGTGGTCAATGAAAATAGCAAACGGTCCAAAACATTCTCTTAGGGCTGAATGAAGAGATCAAGCGCAGTATCTAACTTCTTGATTGGCAGCTGCCAGAAACAATTTTTTATGATCATTTGTAGGCCAGGAGAGAAATGATTGAATCCCATGCTTTAGCATCTGTGGCACTGAAATCTTATTGCTAGAAGCATAAAAATCTGCTAATTGGGGCTACTAGATTCTGAGCTGCAGGTTAAAGTTAAATAACTACAATAATTTAACCCCCTCACCCCTTTTACTAAGCTGCGGTAGATGTTTCTGCTGCAGCCCGGGGCACTAAATGCTCTGACGCTGCTCCAACACTCATGAGCATCAGAGCAATACTGAATAAATATGCCATCAGAATTCAGTAAAATCATCAGTCTTCTATGACTGTAAGATGAAATTGATAGTATTTATAAAACAAAATAATTTTATTTAAAAACTTGTATCCCACTTACACCTAAGCGGTCCAAGTTTCAAGTTTCTTTATTTTTGATATACCGTCTATCAAAATACATGTGTAGATGGTGTACATTCTAAAAAATTATAGGAAACAATTAAAATAAGTAAATAAAAACAATAATGTATCAAATATTAAAAATACTGGACAAATTCAGATTAATATACATTAAATAGAAGGAAAGTAGGGGAGGGAGAGGTTGTTTAAAATACACCGAAGTAAAATTAATAAAAAAAGACGGTAAGTGAGGAGTGGTGAAGACATTAGGGGGGAATCACTTCAAAAGAAGTATTAGATGTTTCAAAGCTACACATGAATCAGGGAATTAAAAGGCGGAGGCTGATGCTAAAGAGTAAAAGCATCTTTAAAGAGGAATGTTTTAAGTTTGGTTTTAAATTTTCCGAGTGAGTTCTCTAATCGAATGTCAAGTGGAAGGGCATTCCACAGAGAGGGGGCCGTAACTGAAAAGATAGATTTGCGAGTAGTGTCTTAAAACAATTCCCGTATTGATGGTATAGAGAATAAATTTAGATTATTTGATCGGCGGGCCCTTGATGATGAGTAAGGGATCAAAAGATTATCTATGAACGCCGGTTGGTTAGAGTTTTTTGTTTTAAAAGTGAAGAGAAGTATTTTATAGGAAAAACGATGAGTAACAGGTAGCCAAAGTGCTTTACGGAGGAGAGGAGTGACATGGTCAAATTTTTTTGCGTGATAGATTAATTTAACAGCAGTGTTTTGCAATAGTTGTAGACGGCAAATTTCTTTCTGGGTTATGCCTTGATAAAGGGCATTACAACAATCTATGGTTGAAATTACTAGGGAGTGAATCAGGATATTAATGGAGGAGTGATCAAGAAAAGAGGAAATAGAATGGAGGAGCCTAAGCTTATGGAAACATTTCTGCATAACTGCACTAACTTGTTGATGAAAGGTAAGATCCCTGTCTAGAATGACTCCAAGGAGTTTAACTTTGCTATCCGTTTGAATTGGGGAGGAGTCGATACTAATGGGTAGACATAAATGTTCATTTGGAGAAGGCGAGAAAAGGACACTAGTAGTTTTAAGAATGTTCAGTGATAGTTTATTATGCCAAAGCCAGAGACTGATTTATATATATATATATACATATATATATATATATATCTTTATTCATTTTAAATATTACATCAAGTGTATAGAAAAATCAACAATCAATAAACATCACTTGAAACTCTACAAATTCTCAAAAAGAAGATTTAACCCCAACCCACCCTCCAAAATTGTATTCAAGCAAATACATCCTACATAATATAATAACATATACCATTTGTTCTATAATTTGTTATTAGACTTCAAAACCCAACCCCCAACCTCCAACAATATATATAGTAAGTAGGGAAAAATGCAAATTATTCATTATAATAACTTATTAATGGCTCCCACACATCCTTAAATTTATTAAAATATCCTTTTTGAACTGCTCTAATAATAATAAACTTTTAATGATTTTAACAGGTGTTGCCATTCAACAAATAACGTATAACTGGAAAGATTGTAAAAGATTAAACTACTGTTTTTGGTGGAACTTGGTGTGTCACCAGAGGCTGATTTTGTTGAGTTTTTTTTTATTAATTTCTGTTATTTTGTCAGGGGATGTAGGATTTATAGGGTGAAGTAATTGGATATCATCAGCATATGTAAATAAGGTGAAACCTATAGATTGGGCCAGGGTGAGTAGTGGAGCCAGGAATATATTAAAAAGAAAAGGAGAAAGAATTGAGCCTTGGGGGACTCCATAGTTTTGGTAGATAGTGGAAGAGATGGAGTTATTGAAACTGACTTTATAGTTTCGGTCTTGAAAGTAAGAAGAGAACCAAGGTCCACATGCTACATTCACAATTGTAGGACATTACAGCAATAAATAAACCATACATAAAAATTCTTCATAATTAGTACAAATCATCTTTCATTAAAAAAAGCCAGGATTTTAAAATAATGAGAGCAAGACCTGTTTTCCAGTATATGAGAGGCTCAACCAACCAAAGTTGGAGCAGTTTCCATTGAGGACTATACACGTGGAGGGGCATAATCAAAACAAACATCTAAGGGCTCCTTTTACTAAGGTGCACTAGTGGTTTTAGTACACGCAGGATATTACCGTGCGCTACACCGCATGCTACGCAGCTAGAACTAATGCCAGCTCAATGCTGGTATCAGCATCTAATGCGCGGGGCAATGTAGAGTACGCTATTCCACGCGTTAATACCCTAACAAAGCTTCGTAAAAGGAGCCCTAAGTCTGTTTTGGGCCTAGGGGGCTAGTCGCTCAAAGTCAGCAGCGTCCAAAGTCCATTCTTGAAAAATAGGTCCAAAATTTTTTTCCTGAAAATCGTCTACTTCTACATCCAGCTGTTTGATCATCCAGACCACTAGTATATCTATCTTTATACTACATTCTCGTCCATAAAAATCGTCTACGTCCCAAATGCCCAGAACAAGACCTTTTGGACATGGGAGGGGCCAGCAAAGTGATGGACTGGCCACCCAGACATGGCAACAATGGGCAGTAGCGTACTAAGGGGGGTAGGGGGGGCGGTCCGCCCCGGGTGCCAGCCCTGAGGGGGGTGCTCCCGGCCTTGCCGTTCAGTCCCCCTCACTCCCGAAGGACCGCTCGCCCCACTGACCTTCCTGCACCACCTGACGTCAGAGGAGGGGCGGGACCGTGGCGCAGGAAGCAGCGCAGGGATCGCTGACATCGTGATCCTGCTGCGGGCTGCTTTATAGGTGGTGCGGGGAGGCCAGGGGGCGAGCGGTCCTTCGGGGTGGGTCGGGGCATCAGGCCTTCAGGGTGGGGCGGGCAGGCAGGCAGGCAGGCAGGCTTTCAAGGGGAGGGCGGTGACAGGCAAGCATGCAGGCCTTCAAGGGGGGACAGGCCTTCAAGGGGGGAGGCAGACCTTCAAGGTGGGGACAGGCCTTCAACGGGTGTGCAGACCTTCAAGGGGGTGCAGGCCTTCAAGGGGGAAGGACAGGCCTTCAAGGGGAGGACAGGCCTACAAGGGGGTGGGACAGGCCTACAAGGGGTGGGACAGGCCTTCAAGGGGGGGACAGGCCTTCGGGGGGGTGCAGGCCTTTGGGGGGGTTCAGGCCTTCGGGGGGGTGCAGACCTTCAAAGGGGTGCAGGCCTTCAAGGGGGGGGACAGGCCTTCAAGGGGGGACAGGCCTACAAGGGGGGACAGGCCTACAAGGGGGTGGGACAGGCCTACAAGGGGGTGGGACAGGCCTTCGGGGGGTGCAGGCCTTTGGGGGGATGCAGACCTTCAAGGGGGGGACAGGCAGGCAGGCCTTCAAGGGGGGGACAGGCCTACAAGGGGGGGACAGGCCTTCAAGGGGGGGACAGGTCTACAAGGGGGTGAGACAGGCCTTCAAGGGGGGACAGGCAGACTTTTAAGGGGAGCCAGGCCTTTGGGGGAACCCTGGTTTAGAAGTACATGGAGGGAAGGGGGTGTTCAAAGAGACGTGCATATGCCAAACTTTGGGGGGGGGGAAGAAATAATGGGTCTGCAAATAGAGGAGAGGGAGAGAGATGATGGATCATGGGATTTAGGGAGGGAAGGAACAGAAAGGGAGAGAAATTGGACACAAGGGATGGTGTGGAGGAGGGATAGAGATACTGGATAGGAGGGTAATTGGGAAAAGAAAGGGAGAGATGGTGGACCCTGGGGTGGTGGGGAAGGAGGAAGAGCTGCTGGATGAAAGGGTAGTTAAGAAAAGGTGGATCTGTGGAGGGAGACAAAAAAAGGAAAGATGCCAGACATCCGGGGGAGGGAAGGGAAACAGAAGGGGAGGACAGAGATGGCAGATGGATGGTTAGCACGGAGAAAGAAGAAAGAAGGAGACCCTGGCAAGCAAGTTACCAGAAGACAACCAGAGCCTGAGACCAACAAAATTTGAATAATGACCAGACAACAAAAAGGTAGAAAAATGAATTTTATTTTCTGTTTTGTGATTACAATATGTCAGATTTGAAATGTGTATCCTGCCAGAGCTGGTGTTGGACTGCAAACGTGAGCTAGGATTTAACAGAGAGAGGAAAAGTCCTTTTTGTTTCTTTATTTTATTTACACCACGGCCCCAGTGTGGTTAGGAGAAGCCAAAGGGGGTGAAAAATCTATAAAAACCACCAGGATTTTTGAAAAAAATCACCCAACTGGGCAGGAAAATCGAATTGAAAAACCAATTCAATAGACTGAATCGAATCAAAATTTTTTTTCCTGAATCTGGCAGCATTAGTTTGCGCTACTATCTTAGACTTTAGGACCTGGGATTGGGGAGAGATGGCATCCTCAGTACTTTATAATGCAAGTGAAACGAGGATTTGGTCAGACTTTTGAAGGGTCTGCAGAAAAAAAATATTGTATAGGCCGGGGATATGAGACAGCAGGAAATGGGAACTTTTCTTCCTTCTATTTTTGTGAATGGAAAGGCTGAGGATGTCAGAGAGTTCAGTTAAAATATATGCTTTATAAGAAAATATAATAAAGTGTTTTATAAAGTTTATAGCATAGCTGGCCTACCCAGTGAGGTGTTCCTAGTGGTGGTGGTGGCAGCGTGTCAATGTGTTGAGAGGAAGAGGTGGTCTGAGAAATTCTGCTGAGCAAACTCCGGGCCCATTTCCACCCCCCAGTTAGTCCACTCCACTCAACTGGTTCACACATTGAGTGGGTCTTTGGGTGTTGTTTTGGGATCTCTTCCAGTAGTTTATCAGTATCTCCTTCTGGTCCAAGGAAGGAAACTTTGTTATCCTTAGCATTGACCTACAGAATATGTTTGTAACAGCGCTGCTTGTGTGGCATTAGGCTATGTAGTGATCGAAAGAAAAAAACAGACCTTTGCACATTTTTGCACTATATGGTGGGTGTATGAGGAGATTCACATTTCCTGCACAGCTAAGTCCATGTGAAGTTACCTTGTGCTGTATTTGACATCTAGCAAGGTCTCTGTTTGAAAGGAAAGATCTAAACTTAAAAATGAAGTGGCCAGAAGTTATGGTAAAAGCAGATAGTGTAGCTGGTTTTAAGAAAGATTTGGACAAATTCCTGGAGGAAAAGTCCATAATCTGTTATTAAGACATGGGGGAAGTGTCTGCTTGCCCTGGAACGGTAGCATGGAATGTTGCTACTCTTTGGGTTTTGACCAGGTATTAGTGTCCTGGATTGGCTACCATGAGAATGGGCTGACCCAGTTAGGCTATTCTTATGTTATGTTCTCATCTTTAGGTGCCTTTGTTTTCACTTCTTATTTTAATGTATTTTTTTTTCTGGGAACTTATCAATGTTTTTTATAATGGGAACAAAAATGGAAGAGAATTAATGTGTGTGGGATGAGGGGGTAACTAATTTCTTCAGCTAAATAATTCAATCCACCTCAACCAGACATAGGAGAACTCACACACCATTCACACACCCTCCAACCAAAAACGTCAAAAGAAAAAAACTGTTCGACAACCTCCTAGCCATTCGAGCTGCAACACTCGACCCCCAACTCTACAACCAATTGATATCAACCACAGACTGCAAAACCTTCAAAAAGAAATAAAAACCCTTCTATTCAAAAAACACATAAAACCGAACTAACACAATCAGAACTGTCCCAAGCATCACCTGTAACTACTCCATATGTACTTCTGATGTCATGACAATTCAGACATAATTTATGTTATGTTCTGTTTGGAATATAAGAAAATTTTCACTGCCTGTTTCTATTCTGACCATTTATTCCGTTTCATGGTCATTACAAAAAATATTTTTTTACATGGGGAGGGGGGATGTCAAAAAATGATGGGCCCCGGGTGCCACATACCCTAGGTACGCCACTGACAGTGGGGTACCTTACATGGCACTGCTGTGAACTTTACAAAAAGGGTGCCACATAAACATCTCACCACAACTCCCTTGCAGGTCACAAAAACCCACCTAAACTCACCAGATAAGCACTGAAAACACATAAAACAGACCCCCCATACACTACCCCAGTGATCACCAACCCACCCCCACCCACATAAAAATACCTTTAAAATTCAGCCTCCAGACCATCATCACCTGGCCACCTGCCATCGGAAAGCCTAGTCGTCCAGTACAGAGGCAGCTTAAGTCATCTTGGGGGTGGGTTAGGGACCCATAGAGAAGAAGACCCATGCCCATAAGCCCCTGTAATCACTGCATTGATACGTAAACATGTGCACTGCCCTATACACCCCCAAAACCCTTTTGTACTGGCATATAAGTGGCTCCTGCAGCCATAAGGGCTATTGGGGTGGTAGATAAGTGGGTCTAAGGGATTCTGGAGGTGGTTTGGGGGGCTCACCGTGACCTATAAGGGAGCTGTAGTGAAGAGAAGCCATGGCACCCTTTTTGTGAAGTTCACAGCAGTGCCCTGTAAGGTACCCCACTATTTAGGTGGCAAGTCTGGGTGTGCAGTCCATCACTTTGCAGACCCCTCCCACGTCCAACAGGGCTTGTTCTAGGCGTTTTGGATTTGGACGTAAAGTTGGACGAAAATGTGGTGTAAAGATGGACGATTTAGCGGCTTGGACGATCAGATCTGCAGAACGTATAATTAGACAATTTTCAAAACGGAAAAAAAGTTGGACGTATCTTTCAAAAATGTGTCTTAAGCTGTTTTTTTTTTTTACTTTGGACGACTTGTGAGATGGACATAAACGGACTTAGACGTCCTTTTCGATTATGCCCCTCCACGTCACAACTTAAATCTTGTTAGGGAAACAATTGATAACCAGTGCCTTAATGCAGCAATAGCATTTTGAGGAGGACAGTTTTAGTACTATGAAATTTTCTGAATCCCGACTGGATGATGGATAGGGCTCCTTGCTTATCAGCGAAAGAGTATAGTTGGTTCAGTACATTTTTTTCCACGATTTTGGAAATAAAGCGTAAGTTGGAGACAGACATGCTAGGATTGGGTGTGGTTTTTTAAAATATTGGTCTGATGATTGCTGATTTCCAGTTTGTAGGCACTGAGCCTGATTGTAGGGAGGTTTTGATAAGAGGAAGGATGAAGCTTACAAAGGTGTCTTTCACAGCAACTAGGAGGTGCAGTGGACATGGGTCTAGGATGGAGCCGGAAGAGCGAATTGAGTCTGGTATCTTGGTGGGGTCATCATATGAGACAGTTTCAAAGTGTGTTAGGTTTCCAGTTGCAGATTTAAGTATCCTGTTAGGGTTGTCTGAAATTGGTGTTGGTAGTGCAAGGAAGTCAAGTTGAGATAATATTTTGTCTACTTTGTTGGCGAAGAAGTCGGAGAGCGTTTCGCTGTCGAGTTTGGTGTTATGGCCTCGGTTGTCTCCTTGTGGTGCTGAGAACATCTTTTTTTATCAGTTTAAAAAGTTTGTTACAAATCTATTTGGGGTCTTTAGTAGCTGTTGGTAGAAGTATACCTTTTTGGCATCTAGGGTGGCTTGTTTGTATTCTTTGTGTAGTTTCTTCCAGTTGGATTTATCACTGTTTAGCCTGCATTTGTACCATTTCCTTTCTGCTTTTCTTAGTTCTTTTTTCATGGTGAACCAGGGGGAGGAGAGTTTGTGGGGATTGTATTTGATTTTCTTGACTGGTGCTAAGCTTTCGTAGAAGGCTTTTACTTTGGTGTGCCAGTCCTTGGAAGCCTCATCAATGTATTTTGAGTTAGGGGATCTTGTCTCATGCTTTTCCAATATAGCAGGAATACTAAAACCTAAGTCGATGGTGTCATTGTTGTACATTTTCTTGGGTTGGGTCAGCTTCCTGGTTGATGGTTGTTTTGTTGTGAAGGTGTGGTTGAAAGTAATTAGATCACACCAAGGTACTGGTTTGATGCAGTAGTTAGGAGTTCTTGTGTTGAGCGATGTATCCTTTTGAATAAAGATTAGGTATAGGATGTGGCCCACAAAGTGGGTTGATGAGGGGACTATTTGGTGGAAGCCTAGGTCTAAAAGTGACGTGATGAAATCTACTAGGGATCTGGTCTCATTTGGGTAGTCTGTTAAACTGAAGTCTCCTGGTATGATGATCCTGTTGTAAGTGACAACCACTTTGCCAAGGATGGATAGCAAATAATTGAAGACGGCCAATGGAGAATGAGGAGCATTGTATATCAGGGCAATGGTGAGATCAAGGCAATGGTGACCCGAAGAGAAGATGAGGCATTCTAGTGTGTTTAATGTGATGGCATCTATTAATCATGGGTCAAGTTTGGATTTAATGATAGTGACTACAATTCCTCCTCTGGTGTTGGTACGTGAGCTAGCTAGAGCTTGATATCCTGGTGGGTAAGGCATACCTAGCATGGCTCCATCATTGTCTTTGAGCCAGGTTTCAGTAATTAGGAAAATGTCCCAGTTATTATCTGAGAAGAGATAGCTTAGAATGACATTTTTATGCCCCAAGGAGACACATATCTGTGGAAAATTATAGAATTGACCTTGAAATGTGTAAAGGTGCTTCTCAAAAGTTTTTAGATAAGGCGTAGTATGTTATACTTTGAAATTTAAAACATAAGAACATAAGATTTGCCATATTAGAACAGACTGAAGGTCCATCAAGCCCAGTATCCTGTTTCCAATAGTAGCGAACTCAGGTCCTAAAAACCTGGAAAGATTCCAAAAAATATAACAAATTTTATGCTGCTTAAGCTAGGAATATGCAATGGCTTTCCCCAAGTCTATCTTAATAACAGCTTATGGACTTAGGTTTGGACTAAGGGTGGGGTGAGGGAGAGGGGCAGTTTGCCCTGGGTGCAGGGAGCTCAGGTGCTGGAGCAGTCATGCGTCTGTGGTGCACCTGCAAGCGGCCGTTGGCTCCACTGGCCCCTACCCCCTCTGACATCAACTTCCTGTTCCAGTGTGGGGGACCAGCAGGGCCAACGGCTGCATGCAGGCAGCCTGCAACCCGCGAACAATCCATGCACCTTCCCACTGCCTGAAGGAAGATATGCTTCTGCCCTGGATTCCTGCCCTGCCAGGTACGACACTGGGTTTGGATAATTTCCTAAAACAAATTTTAAACCCTGCTAAACTGTTTTTCACCACATTCTCTGGCAATGAATTCCAGAGTTTAATTAAACGTTGAGTGAAGGAATATTTTCTCCGGTCTGTTTTAAATCTACTACTTAGTAGCTTCATTGTACTCCCCCTAGTCCTGGTATTTTTTGGTAAGAGTAAACAAGTAATTCACCTCTACTCATTCCACTTCACTCAGTATTTTATAGACCTCTATCATATCTCCCCTGAGCTGCCTCTTCTCCGGGCTGAAGAGCCCTAGCCACTTTAGCCTTTCCTCAAAGGGAAGTCATCCCATTCATTTTATAATTTTTGTCACCCTTCTATGTACCTTTTCTAATTCTGCTAAATCTTTTTGAGATGTGGCAACCAGACCTGCATACAGTATTCGAGGTGTGGCCATGCCACTTTGTTTTTTTCCTAGCTTTCCTGATAATTTTTCCTTTATTTATCACAAATATTTCTCAATTCTAATTATTTATCATGTAATATACACCTTGTGCACAGAGTTAGAATGAACTTTTTTCACTTGACCATAGCTGCCAAATTGCTACAGTTCTGATTTCTTAACTAACAAGAAGGAATGTTGGTGGAAGAGGAAAAGGAGATATTGTACAAAGGTGCCATCTTTACCTCAGCATCCCTCCCCCTCCCGAGTTGAGGGTTCCTGATAGAACAATGAAGAATCAGGACTCCCTGAACCTTCCCCTTGCATCTCCCTGCAGTTTATTGGAGCTGAACGTTGCTCAACATTACCAGAACTTCAATGGATGCCTAGTAAGAGGAAGCAAGATAATAAAACACTCGGCTCTCCCCTGCAGAGCACTTAGGAATAGGGCTGGGCTGGCTCATGTCACACAACTGGAGCCAGTGACACGTGCTGGGGCTGTGCAGCCTTCTCCTCACACATTCTGCCTCGTTCCATCTCCCCCTCGCTGCTGGATCTGTGTTGTGGCCACTAAGCAGAAAGGGGGTGTGTGTGTGTATGCGGGCAGAGAAGTTTTACAGAATGTTTTCCCACAGTAAATTCACGAACACCGTCTGAAGGAGTTTATCAGCACTGCTCAGGAGGTGGCAGAAAGGGCAGGGGGAGGGCCCTTGGGAGATGCTGATAAAAAGGGTCCCTGGGGTCACACAGAGCACGAGCTCAGCGATGCGAAGTGCAGCGCTCTTCCCAGGGCAGCTGCGAGTATTGCTGCTCCTCCTACTGCTGCAGGGATCCTTCCGCGGGCTGCGCAGTAAGTACAGTTACCCCTAGCTGAGATCTAGTTACCGAATTTGAGGCGCCTCTTCTCCCTAGCTTGAATTCTTGTTGTACCAAGGAGATAAACGCTCGAGTCACGGCTTTATTTTCGTGTTCAGCTGCGCTTACAATTGTTTTCCTCCACACACACACAAAAGTCAATTTGTGTCACGTCCTGTAGTGCTGGGATGCAGCCTGATATTGTCCCTAAGTAGTGGTGTAGTTTTGTTTTGGGGTTTTTTTTTTTTTTTTTTTTTGCCTGTTTGCTTGGTTTTGTGGTTACCTGGCTGGTGGGACCATTTTAAAAGGGGTTTGGCAATATGTTAACTCTGGCTCAGTTCAACTTAGGCAGCACACAGCATCAAAACTAAAAGACTTCTTTCCTAAAGTTGCTTTATATTCAGGGAGCCATAATAATACCGAGATCATTACCTGGTCAGAAACTCTTCAGTGTCATGTTCTTGTAAGTACTGTACTGTGAGGCTTTATTGCCATCTGCTGGGCACTGGGGAAATTGCCAGGTGTCATGCTAGGATCCTGCAGGCTCTTTCTGGTTCAGTCAGTGCCCCCCAGGTTCCACATTACCAGGTCTGAAGTTAGAGTTACATTACATTACATTACATTAGGGATTTCTATTCCGCCTGTGCCTTGCGGTTCTAGGCGGATTACATTATAGAAGATATCTGGACAGTTCCAGTTGAATTACATTTCAGGTTAGGAGTATATTACAGTAACAGTAAAGAGTTATGATACTTCAAGTTCACAGAAGATAATACTTGTCACAGAAGTTATTACATATGACAGAAGATATTGCATTTTGCAGAGGTAATACATGGCAACTCGATCGTTTAAATCAGGTGTAAAGTAGAAGAGTTACATTACATTTTAGGTCACAGACAAAGAGATAGTATAGATGGGTGTTTCCGAAGTCGTTGGTTGGGAACTCGTTGGGTAGTGGTTAGAGTGATGGGAGATATTTTTTGAACAGTAGTGTTTTTATTTCTTTGCGGAACTCTTTTATGTCTGTTGTTTTGGTCAGTAATTTTGAGATGTCAGAGTCTATTTTAGCTGCCTGTGTCCCCAGGAGGTTGTCGTAGAGTTTCTTACGACAAGTTCCGTTGAGTGGTGGATAGGTGAAAAGGTTCTGTGTTCTCCTTCTTCTTGGTGGGTGGTAGTGATGGAAACGATTGATTAGGTAACTGGGTGCCGTGCCATGGGTTACTTTGAAAATGAGACAGTAGAGTTTGAATTGTGTTCTTGCTTTTATTGGTAGCCAGTGAGATTCTAGGTATGCATTGGTAATGTGGTCGTATTTGCTGAGTGAGTATATGAGTCTGAGGGCTGTGTTCTGGATGGTCTGTAGTTTTTTATTGTGTTGGTCGGGCAAGGTAGGTAGAGGCTGTTGCAATAGTCGACAATACTTAGCACAAGGGATTGGACAATGATCCTGAATTGGTCTTTGTTAAAGAATTTCCTGATTTTTCTTAAATTTCGCATTGTGAAGAATGCTTTTTGGGTGACCTTTAGGATTTGTGTTTGCATTGTGCAGCATCTGTCTAAATGTATTCCTAGGATTTTAAGGGAGTTCTGTATAGGGTACTTGATTGAGTTTACTTCCAGTTCTGTTAGGGATGGTTTTTTTGTCCTTCTCTAGTAATAAGAATTTGGTTTTGTCAGAGTTCAGCTTCAGCTTGTGATCTGTCATCCATTTATCCACTGTTTCTAATGTAGTTTTCAGGCGTTCTGTGGAGATTGGGTTGTGTATGTCGAATGGAAGGAGGATGGTTATGTCGTCTGCGTAGCTGAAAGAAGTAATATTTTGGGTGTCTAGGGTGGTGCCTAGGGAGGATATGAATAGGTTGAAAAGTGTGGGAGAGAGGGGTGAGCCTTGTGGTACTCCACATGGATTGGACCATGGTTCAGATAGAATGTCTTTTGATTTGACTCTGTATGTTCTAGTTTTAAGGAAGCCTTGGAACCAGTTATGAACTTTACCTGAAATTCCTATTGCGTCTAGTTTTTGGAGTTACTGTTTGGATGGAAATTGGATAAGGCTTGTAGCTGCAGATTTAAAAGTTTAATTTCTTTTTGTTATTTAGCCCGTTTTGCTGCTCCCTTTTGATCTATTGTTAAATTGCAGAGGGAGATTTTTCTGACCAGTCTAGGCAGGCAGAGCGCATTACACGCTGGATATAAGGTAACAATCCATTAACCAAAACAGGTCATCACCCCCTGCTTAGCTGAATCCTCAGGTGTCTTTATATCAGAAATGTGTCATCTGTCATGGAACTTGGCTGTTGTCTCATTTGGGTTTTGCTTGCAGTCTTTAATTTTAGACTAATTTGCACATGGTTCTCCTCCCTCTCCCCCCCCCCCCCCCCCCGGTTACAGCATTAGTTAAGGCAGTGCCTTTTGCCTTGTACTCATCATATTGATCCCCACTGTGTGGTTTATTGATAGGGTCTGGTTGGGTTCACTGGCTTGAGCTGTTGCCTCTGCACTCAGAGGTTATGAGATCAAATCCTGGTGCTACTGCTTGTGACCCTGGGCAAGTCACTTAATCCTCCAGTGCCCACCACCTTGAATGTCAGCTTTGAAATGCCAAAGCAACAAAACGGCAGTATACAAGTTTCCTTTCCCTTTTACATTTTTTACGTCTAAAGGATTAGGCACTAATGTTTCCAACAGTCTAGTTACATCACTCTAGGTAGGATCATAAGCATGTAACACAGTCTGCCAGTTTTTGAACCATTTACTAATATCATTCTGTGGATCTGGGAAGTCCCTCGCTATACCAAGCAAATCTTTGGGATACCAGGTGGTAGCCAAATGGACTAAGGAAAAACAAGAAGTAGACCTTTGAAAAGTACTCATAAGAACATAAGAATTGCCGCTGCTGGATCAGACCAGTGGTCCATCGCGCCCAACAGGTGTCATGCGGCGGCTCCCAGGGCAAAGACTAGTGCCCTAACCGAGACCAGCCTCACCTGCGTACATTTCGGTTCAGCAAAAAATTGTCTAGCCTTGTCTTGAATCCCTGGAGGGTGTTTTCCCCTATAACAGACTCCGGAAGAGCATTCCAGTTCTCCACCACTCTCTGGGTGAAGAAGGACTTCCTTACGTTTATATGGAATCTATCCCCTTTTAACTTTAGAAAGTGCCCTCTCGTTCTCCCCACCTTGTAGAGGGTGATCAACCTGTCCTTATCTACTAAGTCTATTCTCTTCATTATCTTGAATGTCTCGACCATGTCCCCTCTCAGTCTCCTCTTTTCAAGGGAGAAGAGGCTCAGTTTCTCTAATCTCTCATTGTTCGGCAACTCCTCCAGCCCCTTAACCATTTTAGTCGCTGTTCTCTGGACCCTTTCGAGTAGTACTGTCTTTCTTCATGTACGGCGACCAGTGCTGAATGCAGTATTCCAGGTGAGGGCGTACCATGCCGGTACAGCGGCATGATAACCTTCTCCAATCTGTTCGTGATCCCCTTCTTAATCATTCCTAGCATTCTGTTTGCCCTTTTTGCCACTGCCGCACATTGCGCAGACGGTTTCATTGACTTGTTGACTAGTACTCCCAGGTCTGTTTCCTGGGGGTTCTCTCCAAGTACCGCCCCGGACATCTTGTATTCATGTGTGAGATTTTTGTTATTGACATGCATCACCTTACACTTATCCACGTTGAACCTCATTTGCCATGTTGCTGCCCATTTCTTGAGCGTGGTTATGTCGCGTTGCAAATCTTCACAATCCCCCTGCGTCTTCACTACTCTGATTAACTTCATATCATCTGCAAATTTAATCACCTCACTCATCATACCAATTTCCAGATCATTTATGAATATGTTGAAGAGCACGGGTCCAAGCACCGAGCCCTGCGACATCCCGCTGGTGACGTTCTTCCAGTCCGAGTATTGTCCATTTACCCCCACTCTCTGATTCCTTTCCACCAGGCTGTTTTTAATCCACGTGAATATTTCACCCTCTATTCCATGGCTCGCAATTTTCTGAAGTACTCGTTCATGCGGAACCTTGTCAAACGCCTTCTGAAAATCCAGATATACAATGTCAACTGGGTCACCCTTGTCTATCTGCCTGTTTACTCCCTCGAAGAAGTGCAGCAAGTTCGTCAAGCAAGATCGTCCTTTGCTGAAGCTGTGATGGCTGGTCCTCATCAGATTGTGTCCGTCAAGGTGATCAATGATGCGGTCCTTTATCAGCACCTCTACCATCTTCATATTCCTCTTTATCTGTACACTATATGCCATCAAAACAAAAAAACGTACTTCTACAGGGATCCTACTGCACTGGTGCGCCTCAGCCAATGCTCCCCTTATTACCTCAATCGCTTCATTCTGTGGGATGTTCGTATATTATGACTCTATGGGCTCCTTTTACGAAGGTGCGCTAGCGTTTTTAACGCACACACCGGATTAGCGCATGCTATAGCGCACGCTAGCTGAAAAACTACTGCCTGCTTAAGAGGAGGCGGTAGCGGCTAGCGCGTGTGGCATTTTAGCGCGCAATAAGGCCCTAACGTGCCTTCGTAAAAGGAGCCCAATGTCCAGTGTGACCAGAAGAACTTCATCTTCAACTTGAATAAGAACATAAGCAATGCCTCTGCTGGGTCAGACCTAAGGTCCATCGTGCCCAGCAGTCCGCTCACGCGGCGGCCCAACAGGTCCAGGACCTTTGTAGTAATCCTCTAACTATACCCCTCTATCCCTTTTTCCAGTAGGAAATTGTCCAATCCTTTCTTGAACCCCAGTACCGTGCTCTGCCCTTTTACGCCCTCTAGAAGCGCATTCCAGGTGTCCACCACACGCTGGGTAAAGAAAAACTTCCTAGCATTCGTTTTGAATCTATCCCCTTTCAACTTTTCCGAATGCCCTCTTGTTCTTTTATGTTCTGAAAGTTTGAAAAATCTGCCCCTCTCTACGCCCTTCATGATCTTGTAGGTCTCTATCATGTCTCCTCTGAGTCTCCGCTTTTCCAGGGAGAAGAGCCCCAGCCTCTCCAATCTTTCAGTGTACGAAAGGTTTTCCATGCCCTTAATCATTTTTGTCGCCCTCCTCTGGACCCTCTCAAGTATTGCCATATCCTTCTTAAGGTACGGTGACCAATACTGGACACAGTACTCCAGGTGCGGGCGAACCATTGCCCTATACAACGGCAGGATGACTTCTTTCGTTCTGGTCGTAATACCATTTTTAATAATACCCAACATTCTGTTTGCCTTCTTCGCGGCTGCTGCACATTGTGCCGTTGGCTTCATTGTTGTGTCCACCAGCACACCCAAATCTCTTTCAAGGTTACTTCCCATTAATACTAACCCCCCCATTTGGTAGCTGAACATCGGGTTCTTTTTCCCTATATGCATGACCTTGCATTTCCCTACATTGAAGTTCATCTGCCATTTATTCGCCCACTCCTCCAGTTTGTTTAGGTCCCTTTGTAGGTCCTCACACTCTTCCACAGTTCTAACCCTGCTACAGAGTTTAGTGTCATCTGCAAATTTTATAACTTCACACTTCGTCCCCGTTTCCAGGTCATTAAAGTAGTAAGAATGTCAGCTAAATTTCTAATATAAGAAGGAATCTTGGGCACTAGGGGATCTGAGAAACTTGTCCACAAAAATGGAATGTGGTTCTAAACCTCCTGTCTGAACTTTTTTTTAAAATCTCGTATAGAATAACTTATAAAATCGCACTGTTAACCTTTAAAATCCGACAAACTAATGCACCAGTATTTCTGGATCATCTTCTGATGCCATATTCTCCATTTAGGACACATAGATCAACAGAACAGCATTTTCTGACTGTCCCTTCTTTAAAAGTAATAGGTACTAGGAGATCTATTTTTTCGGTTATAGCACCCCCAGCTCTGGAACAACCTACCAATTTACTTACGTGATGAATCCTCATTAGAAAAATTCAAAAGCTCTTTAAAAAGTTTCTTGTATAAGGACGCATTTGAGACATAGATAGGATAATTTGTCTATCATTAATGCTTATGCTCTAAACAGGGGTGTCCAACCTTTTGGCTTCACTGGGCCGCATTGGTCGAAAAAAATGCTTCTGGGGCCGCACAAAAGTGCAAACGCTGCAGCAAGACACAGGAGGGAGCCGGCAAAATGGTAAACACCCGGAGGCAGCAGAGGAAAACACTGCATCGTCCTCGACCGGGGCCGCACAAAATACTTCACGGGGCCGCAGGTTGGACACCCCTGCAATACCTAATTTTAATCAGACCTTACGTACAGGTCGCAATCTTCTTTACCTTCTCTTCTAGACCTATCCATGCTTTCATGATTATTCTTTGTTACCCTCCAGTTGTATTTTCCCTAAATGTTTCTTTATTTTCTTTAAAGATTATAGTTTATCCCCTTCTCCTTTTGTATCGGTAATTATTTGTATGTGTATACTATGGGCTCTTTTACGAAGCCACGTTAGCGGCTTTATTGCATTCAACTTTTTAGCGCTAACCCCTGCGTGCTAGCCGAAAACTACCGCCTGTTCAAGAGGAGGCGGTAGTGGCTAGTGTGGCCGGCAAATTAGCGTGTGCTATTACACCCGTTAAACTGCTAGCGCGGCTTCGTAAAAGGAGCCCTATATGTTTAGTTGTATAAAATTGTTTTATTTTTAAATTGTTGTACGCATTGAAGAACTGGACATTGCGTGTATAACAAATTTTTAATAAACTTGAAACTTGTGGTTTTTAAGTGAACCACACTAAAATCCAAAGAATCTGACTATAACACAAGTCCATATACAACCAAAAAAGGTTGTCTAGAGAGGTTATTGGGGTCTCAAGCGCTCATGGCTATATGCCCGTCAATCACATCAAGGCAAATAACTACCAAGTAAGCTATCATCGATCCCTTACACTCTCCTCTCCTATACTTTTCATAATTTAAATAATTTTAGTAATTTAGTAATTTTAATTTTGTTATGCCATTACTCTCCCATTGTAGTTATAATTATAAGGTACTTAGCTCCGTTGTGGACTCTTAACCTGGGCCAGCTTAGGGCAAAAAAGAACGACGGAAGATCTCCGTTTCGCTCCCATCAACCATGAAAGAACTTCATCAAGGCAAGTGCCGAATGCCAACACTGTGAATAAATGTAGAAATAGTAGTTGTCTGGATGGTAATAAAGCTTTTTTTTCTTTTCAAAAAGACGCCTCAGCCCCACCACTCCACCGCTTATAGTATTTCATACCGCGGGAAGCATATTGTGGTGCTTCATCATTGGCTGTCGATTTTTGAAAAAAGTTTTTACCTAAATTTTTTCTTTTTAGTGTTATTGTGTAAATTATTTAGAAAATAAATGTTTCAAAATATTTTTAACTTATTTCTCTTCGTCTGTATCATCTTTGTAAAATTTTGAAAATAGATAGTACTTATCTCAGCCAAAAAACCCAGGGAGTCAGACCCGACATGTTTCACACGTCCTGGTGTTTTATCAAGGGTCTCCCAAGGGTGCCGCTGTCATCCGACTCCTATAGTTTGGGAGACCCTTGATAAAACACCAGGACGTGTGAAACATGTCGGGTCTGACTCCCTGGGTTTTTTGGCTGAGATAAGTACTATCTATTTTCAAAATTTTACAAAGATGATACAGACGAAGAGAAATAAGTTAAAAATATTTTGAAACATTTATTTTCTAAATAATTTACACAATAACACTAAAAAGAAAAAATTTAGGTAAAAACTTTTTTCAAAAATCGACAGCCAATGATGAAGCACCACAATATGCTTCCCGCGGTATGAAATACTATAAGCGGTGGAGTGGTGGGGCTGAGGCGTCTTTTTGGAAAAGAAAAAAAAGCTTTATTACCATCCAGACAACTACTATTTCTACATTTATAAGATTTGACTGGATATACCACATTTATATTTTTGCCGCATTTTTTAGCTTTAAGTTAACACTGTGAATAAAGCATAACATATCACTAACTACTCTAATCAATTATTATTTTAAACAAATATGATTATAAATACTCATGCTTAAAAAGGCTCCATGGGACCACTTCAGGTTATACTACTTAATGATCAAAACCTTAAATGTAACGTTATATTTTCTTAGTTACAACTTTCCTGACCATTTTTTCCTTAATACTTTACATATCTTTTATTGCCTCGGCTGTTTACACAGTTATTTACTGTTTCTTATTTCAGATATTCAATTCAATAGTTTTAAGTGAACATCATCTTACTCAGAGCTATTTATTTGTTACTATTTATTATTTGGTTTTATATCCCATCCTCCCAGGGGAGCTCAGACCGGGTTACAAGTTTAACATCCATATTCAAGTATTTTTATACAAGGTGTTGGCAAGCATGGCATGGCAGGACATTTACTTATTTGATTTATTGATTAACCACTTATATCCTAAGTGGTTCTCAGGTACTTTATCATATTTCCCTATCTGTTCAGACGGGCTCAAACTCTACAGTACCTGGGGCAATGGGGGGATTAAATGACTTGCCCAGGGTCACAAGAAGCAGCGAGGGATTTGAACCCACAATCTCAGAGTGCTGAGGCTGTAACTAACCACTGCACCACACACTCCCACATTGTTTGACAGGGATGGCAAAACATAACATGGTATGTGAGACATAGCATGACAGATATTGTGTTACAAGCGTGGGCAACATAGCTCTGCAAAGCTGGTGTTATGTATACATGCATAGCATGGCATGGCAAACCTAGTGTTATATATAGTGCTTGCCAGTTGGTGAAGTTTGTGGGTTTTACATCTACTGCGTAAACCATCCCTCTGTGTTACTGATTTATGTGTCCATTCATTCATCATTTAGGGCTCCTTTTATCAAGCAGCGGTAGAACCTTTTACTCAGGCTGATGAGGTAAATACTTCGATGCTCATAGGAGTTCAGTGAGCGTTGGAGCATTAACCTTGCCGGCCTGAGGTAAAAGGCTGTACTGCTGCTTCATAAAAGGAGCCCTTAATATTGGGTATTTGTTTTTAGTTGTATTTGAGTGTCATTTAGATAGTTTTCCATTATTTTTTATATGATTTCTCTTATGTTTTAGTTGTAGTTTGGTGCTTTGCTATTTGAGATACCTAGAGAATTGCTTTTAATTTTTAGGCCCGGATTCTCTAAATGGCGCAGGCCCAAGCTCAGTAAAAAAACAACAACTGCAAAACCCCCACCATTTAAACAATGTTTTTAACTGAGTTTGCCTACTGGCGCCCTAAAAAATTGGTGCTAGAGTCATGCCTCCGTAGGCGCTTTAGGCTGCCTAACACCAATGTGGGCATCGCTAACGTCGGAAGTGGCATCAGGTGGCCTAAAGTGCCTACAGAGGCGTGATTCACATCAAAGGTAAGCACCGGAAATGTAGGCCTGGAAAACCCGGGCCTACATTTCCAGGGCCTACCTTTGCTGGAGGCGCAAGTCTGTAACCAGTGCCATCACATGATTGACACACGATCAGTGGCCACTTCTAAGGCAACCACCAACACCAGTTAGAGAATCTTGGCCTTAGTGTGTGTGTACAATATTTATTTGTTATATGATTGCAGTTTCATTACCTCTGATACAACCTGTGTACAAATAAATACTTTTATTGTGATTTTAAGGTCTGCCTTCTAAGCACCAGTGTCTGTCTTGACCCTCTAACTTCCCCACTGAGCCCAGTGTGTTTATGTGCTTTCTTGTCCAGTTTGTCTGTCTTGATTAGATTGTAAGCTGTTTTGCACAGGGCCTGTCTCTTCTATGTCTTGATGTACAGTGCTGCATATGTCTAGAAAATTCTTCTTCTTTCATATTGGATCTAGTAGACCACTTGCCTTGTCTTCTTATGCCAAATGGACTACACCTTGCTCATCCTCCTCCCGGATTTGGGAACACCCTCATAGGGAGGACCTTTATATATTCCTTTGATTCTTGCTGCAAATGGAGGCCCTCTTATGGGCCTAGAATATGGCACAATTCAGTTTTAAATGTGTTATACTCTGAAGGGTTACCAGCTCAAGCAATTTTTTCATGCAGTCATGTGTGCTTTTAACCTGGTTATGAATGGCTCAAATTCAGATCTTACTTAATTAATCAATCAATCTTTGCTGCCTTAAATTCAAGTGAATCTTAAACCTTGGTTTTTAACTTTTGCAATTCAGAAAGAGATCAGTTTCTGTAGCCATCAGGCAATGGATACGGGAACTAACGTACACAGTCAGTAATATCCTGTAAAAGCGATTCTCTTTGTTTTGCTGTAGTCTGATAGATAGATTGGCTTGGCCAATCACCATCTGTTACACCAGAGGCATTGAGTACAGCTGCGCCAATTGCATTACTTTGAATATTTTCTTCCTCCTCTGCCACATAACTAACTGGGCAGCGGTGGCACCGAGGGTACCGACCTGCAAGATGGAGGATCATATTTACATTTATTCTCAAAATACATTGCTTTGTTTTATAATTTCTTAATCTTTTCATTTAAGTGTGATTTTGCCAGGGACAGGACTTTATCCTTGTCCCTTTTTGTTGCCTCTTGGTACCAGACATAATTTTCAGCTTTAACTTTCCCTGTGTACAATTTACTATTCCAAACATCACTCAAATTGACAAGTCTATTTACGTTGAAGGGTATTTCCGTGGGAAACTGCACTCGACTTGTCACTGGTATAATAATAATGCCATTTGTCTGAATACTTGTTTATATTTCTTCCATAATGTAAATTGCTTGCTCTTCAAACCAGAAACCCGAATTAGCAAAAGCATGTTTTAGCTCAACAACTAAGACCTTGACTTCCTGTGCACTCAAAGAATCTCTGTAGCTCTGACTTTAGGTCTCAAAAACAAAATAATGGGGTAAATATCTAACTAAAATTTATCAGGGGAAATGTCTCAATATCATCAGCGTACAAAATAACCCCTTGTCCGAAATGATAGCAGTGTTACAGTAGTCACACAAAATTTTTAAGAAATTTGCTCATAGAAAGATAAGACTATTATAGATCAAATTTTGATCCCATTGGACCATGTCTCTTCATAATTATAGTCCATTTCATATCTCTAAATTCTCCAGTAATTACTATGAAATTTTTGATTGTTTTTTTTATTTGATATAAATAACACTGCTATCATTTTGGACACTGTGGCTTATTTTGTATGCTGCTAATTTTAGTTCTGTAGCCTCTTTCTCATATTGACTTGAATGATTTATTGATCCATTGCACGTCTGCTTCTCAATCACTTCTGCATGAGCATTCTCCAGCACCGAACCACAATGGGCAAGCTGCAATGATCAGGCAGTATCAAATGGCTCCAATATTGCCACCTCCTTACCAGGATGAACGTATGTTTGAAAATTGCTCATTTTCCTGCAGGCTGCCATTGTCACTTATAATTGTGCTCTCACCATTTGGAACAGTGAATTATGTGGTGGAATGGCACATAGTTTATCTGAATTGAAATTATCTGCATATTTTTTCCTCAGAGCTCTGCAGTCACGCTGACATCCTAAGGGGATGTAACTTTATTTATTTATTTTCAAGACTTATAGACTACACAATCTAAAATCCTTGGCGGTTTACAATAAAAACATGCACAATATAAATTCAGAAACAATAACATGACAAAAGACAATTACATGACCCTTTTCCCAACTTTTCAGAATTTGACCAGTTAGCATGATGCAAAAATGACCAGAAATTGATTATGACCGAGTTGTGCAATTGTGACTGTAGTTCAGCTCCTAGAATAAAGGTCAGGGAGCTGTATGTTCAAACCACGTCGGGGTCACCAATGGAAGATAGGCTGGGGTCTTCCAATGCTTTTAAATGACCTCACACTTGACAACTCAATTGCTGTAAAATATATGTATATTTAATAGTAATCAAAAGTCAGCTTACAAAATATATGGTCCAAAGAAAGGACAAAGTAACAGCAATTGAGCCAAAAAGATGGGAAAAAAACAGAGTGCCGGCACGTCTGTGCTTATCCTGTCCGTTCTAACCTTATTACCAATTTTGCTTGACCTTTTATACACAAACCTAAAAGCCTGGGGTACAGAGTACTGCATAGCTACTAGTTACAAACTTATTTTTAATTGGCTTTTCACACTTTATCATATTTAATGACTGGATGATTTACAAATAACTGCAACTGAGTCATAATGAAACTTGGTGTCAAATATGACTTCTCTGTTTCCCCTGACAGTGTGTTTTCATTACTAAGGTCAATGACCCTTTGAGCATTGGCCCCTTCCTCCTCCATAGATATGTCCTTCTTTTTGTTTCAGCTTGATTGTAGATATCAGCAGTTCCAGGGCAATACATGTCATGTTGACCTGTTATTGTGGCGTTATCTTGTGACCCATGTACTTCATAGAAATTCTCTTAATAGGTTGCTGGTAATTGTCAACATCAGCAAATATTGCCTGCCTCAACATCTGGGTCAGAGATGAAGTGCACAGTTTACAGAACCTATACAAAAGTAATTTATATGTTCACATAGTCCACTTAGCACTGTATGCAGGGCTGGATTATAGGGTAGGCCCAGTTGGCATGGGCCTAGGGCCTGAAATGGTCAGGGGGGCCCGCCGGTGCAGTGCTTTAGGGTTGTTTGAACATCTTACTGGCTGCAGCGTCATCACCCCCCCTCCCCCGCCAACCCTCCCATGCGAATCCCGCCGACCCTCCCACCACAAGATGACCAACAAACTTTCCTCTAGCAGTGTCAGCAACTGTAGCACTTTAAGGAGGCTGCTTCGTGGCGTTCTGCTGGTGATTTCCTCTGCCGCATCACTGATGACATCATGATGTGGCAGAGGGAATCACCAGCAGAAGGCCACGAAGCAGCCTGTTTAGAGTGCTGTGGCTGCCGTCGCTGCTGGAGGGAGGTTTGTTGATCGTCTTGTGATGGGAGGGTCGGCGGGGTTCGCAGGGGAGGGAGAGATGGGAGAGTCTGAGCTAAGTGTTCTCTTTCAGAGGGGCCCCGGCTGCCATGTCGGGGGCCCCTCTGTAAAGGAACATTTTGACTACTGGGGGGGGCGGGGGAAGCGGTTTGCCCTGGGTGCAGCAACAGTGTTTACAATTCACTGCTGTTGCCGGCTTTAGGCCTTTCTCTCTGCCGGGTCCTGCCTACTTTCTGTTTCCCAGACCAAGGGAAAAGGAAGGAGGAGATGTCGGAGCATGGAGGGAGAGGGAGAGATGGAAAAAAAAGGAAAGGAGACAGATGCCAGAGAATCAGGGAAGGGAAGGAGACAGAGATGCCAGACCGTGGGGTGGGAAGGAAAGAAAGGAGAAGAGAGAGATGCCAGAGCACAGGGGAGGGGGTAGTGACAGAGAGAGAAAAATGGAGAGGTGGCAGAGCTGAAATCAATCATGTACAAAGGAGAGACGGGCACAGGATAGATAGTTTATGGAAGGAGCATAGAAAGAGGGAAGATGCCATATGGAATGGGGAGAGGGCGGAAGTGGATGAAAGGGACAGAGAGAGAGGGCAGACAGTGGATGGAAGGGGTTGATACTGCATGGAAGACAGAGAGTACAGATGCTGGCTAGAAAGAAGAGAGTGAAGATAAGATGATCAAAGCAGAAATGACAAAAGGTAGAAAAAATATTTTTTTGTTGCTTTAGAATAAAATAGTATTGTAGTTGTATTGATAAAACTTTTATAAACAGAAAATAAGGTAATCTTTTTATTGGACTAATCTCAATACATTTTTTACTAACTTTTAGAGACCAAAACCCCCTTTCTCAGGTCAGGACAGTATAATGTTACAGCAGTATACTATATTGACCTGAAGAAGGAGGCTATGGCCTCTGAAAGTTAATTGAAAAATAGATTAGTCCAATGAAATGGTATATTTTTATTTTCAATTTTTGTTTTATTTCTATTTGTTAATTTGTAAAGTGGTGATTGTTTGTCAGTTTCTTCAAATTTACATCTGCTATATTTATATTTTGACCAACACACAGTTTAACCTTTATCTACATATTTCTATTTTTAGTTTGTGATCACTTATTCCATACTGGGTGAGGGTGTATCTGTGTTCTGTGTGTACGAAAGACTTGGTTTTCTGTTAGCATTGACTAGCCTTGTTTGGCGAAATGCATCAGGCATGATTCTTGGGAGCACCTTGAATAAACCTGATTTGAATCTTCTTATTTTCTGCCAATCTTCTTTTGTTTCATGTTGGATTCTTTGGTGGACTGCTTGCCTTGCTGTTTCGTTACAAGTTAACATACATGGAGTGGAACGTACTAGAGGAGTTACAGATTTGGTTGTTCATACATACGTATGCGTTACGGTTGGTTGACGTAGAGCGAGGCAGTTGAGAGGTTTATAAACTTGGTTATTAATATAGACTTATATTTCAGATAGTATATTACTGCTTTACAATATATTTGAACACTTTTATATATGTATGGAAAGGGTTCAGAGTTAAAGTCCTGGGTAAGTAGGTGGGAAGGAAGGGGGATTTGTTCAGAGATGTTTGGGGGTTGCATAGAAGAAAAACTGTGCACTGGTATGCTAATCTTTGTTTTTTAATTTAAAAAAAGAAATACAAGTGGAAATAAAGAAGTAAATGGGGGCGGGACAGGGTTAGGGGGCCTCGAAGAATTAATCCTGCCCTGACTGTATGTCTGGGGTCTCTAAAATAGCTCTCCTGAGGGTATTCTCTTCTCATTTTTCAAAGCAGGAGAAGTTTCAGTCCATTGTGGGTTTTTTTTTTGGGGGGGGGTTCAGTCTGTCCGCTATCTTAACATATTCTTTTGTCTACAACAGCTACTTTACTGGTTGACGTGTGCACCACATGCCATAAAAATGCCACCTGTCAGCAGAAGGAGGGTAAAAACGTCTGCATCTGCAATTATGGGCTTGTTGGAAATGGAAGGACTTTCTGTCAGGGTAAGTTAAATGACTAATCTTTGATCAGACGTGTAGCAATTTTGCAGTTTCTCTTGTTGGAACTAGTGAAAAGAACCTAAACATACACCATGTGATGAGTTCTGTCAGAATTTTAACAACACTCCTGGTGGGTTGTTATTTATTTTTTTTATTTACATTTTGTCCTAAAATTTATTTCATGAAAATCTGGCATAAATGTTCATCAAGACTGCAACTTTGTGTTTCTAGCATTGCTTTACATTTTCAGCACTATCCCGTGGACTCGGTGTTTAACTCGGAGCGTTGTATATATATTATAGCGCTTAGGGCTCACTTTTTCAATGCGGATTTGTGGGCACCATATATTGAATTTGGTCCAGGGGGACCCGCTAAAGAGGTGGTGGTACTAGCCCCACTAGGAAACAGCGATCACAACACGATCCAGTGCAGGCTAGAAATTGGATTATCAAAGGTGAAAAGAACCACAACGACGGCACTCAACTTCAAAAAAGGGAATTATGATGCCATGAGGAAAATGGTAGGAAAGAAACTCAATGGCAACACAAGGAAAATGGAGTCCGTAGAAAAAGCCTGGACCCTACTCAAGGGCACTGTGCACGAAGCACAGAACCTGTGCGTCCCCAAGTTCAGGAAAGGGTGCAAAAAAAAAAATAGAACAAAAAACCCAGTGTGGATGACAAATTCAGTGAAAAAGGTGATAAGTGACAAGAAAGCATCGTTCAAAAAATGGAAAAAGGACCAAACAAAGGACAACCAAAAGGAGCACAAAGAACACCAAAGGGAGTGTCACCGAGTGGTTAGGAAAGCAAAAAGAGAATATGAAGAAAGACTGGCGGGGGAAGCAACAAACTTCAAATCATTCTTCAGGTACGTTAAGGGGAAGCAACCAGCAAGGGAGAAAGTGGGACCCTTGGATGATGGAGACAGAAAGGGAGTGGTAAAAGAGGAAAAAGAGATAGCTGACAAGTTAAATGAGTTCTTCATGTCAGTCTTCACGAGGGAAGACACAACCAACATTCCGGAGCCCGAAGAGATCGTAAATGGAGATCAGGATGATAAGCTGGTCCAACTAGAGGTAAGCCAAGAGAATGTCCTCAGGCAGATAGACAGGCTAAAGAGCGACAAATCGCCAGGTCCGGACGGCATTCACCCAAGGGTACTCAAGGAACTAAGGCACAAAATAGCAGAGCCACTTCGACAAATAAGCAACCTATCGTTAAAAACTGGAGAGATCCCGGAGGACTGGAAAATAGCAAATGTCACGCCCATCTTCAAGAAAGGTTCAAGGGGTGACCCAGGAAACTACAGGCCGGTGAGCTTGACCTCGGTCCCGGGAAAGATGATGGAAGCGCTGATTAAGGACAGCATCTATGAGCACATCGAAAACAATGGACAGCTAAAGTCGAGTCAGCATGGCTTCTGCAAGGGTAGGTCATGCCTCACAAACTTATTGTACTTCTTTGAGGGGGTAAACAGCCAGGTGGATAAAGGGGAATCCATAGACATCATTTACCTTGACTTCCAAAAAGCCTTCAACAAGGTACCACACGAAAGACTGCTTAAGAAGCTATGGAACCACGGGGTACAAGGGGAGGTCCACCGATGGATCAAAAACTGGCTGGCAGACAGGAAACAGAGGGTTGGAGTAAAGGGCCATTACTCAGACTGGCAATGGGTTACGAGCGGAGTTCCGCAGGGGTCGGTGCTGGGACCGCTCCTGTTCAATATATTCATTAACGACCTGGAGGCGGGAACAAAATGTGAGGTCATTAAATTTGCGGATGACACCAAACTATACAGCAGGGTTAAAACCACGGCAGACTGCGAAGATCTCCAAAAGGATCTGACGACACTGGAAGAGTGGGCCAAAAAGTGGCAAATGAGCTTCAACATAGGGAAATGCAAGGTCATGCATGTAGGGAAAAAGAACCCGATGTTCACTTACAAAATGGGGGGGATCACCGCTAGGGGTGAGTAACCTTGAAAGAGACCTGGGAGTGATGGTAGACACAACATTGAAGGCGTCGGCACAGTACGCCACAGCCTCAAGGAAAGCAAACAAAATGTTGGGTATCTTTAAAAAGGGTATCATGACCAGGACGAAGGAAGTCATCCTGCCACTGTATTGTGCAATGGTGCACCCGCATCTGGAATACTGTGTCCAGTACTGGTCGCCGTACCTCAAGAAAGACATAGCAGTACTTGAGGGAGTCCAGAGAAGAGCAACTAAAATATACTGACAGACTAAAAAAGTTGGGGCTGTTCTCCCTGGAGAAGCGGAGACTTAGAGGAGACATGATAGAAACCTTCAAGATCCTGAAGGGCATAGAAAAAGTAGACAGGGACAGATTTTTCAAATTATGGGGAACCACAAGTACAAGGGGGCACTCGGAGAAATTGAAAGGGGACAGGTTTAGAACAAACGCTAGGAAGTTCTTTTTCACCCAGAGGGTGGTGGATACATGGAATGCGCTTCTGGAGGCTGTGGTAGGTAGGAGCACGTTACAGGGCTTCAAAGAAGGTTTGGATAGGTTCCTAGAGGACAAAGGGATTGAGGGGTACAGATAGGAGTAGAGGTAGGTTATAGAAATAGTCAGGGACCACTGCACAGGCAATAGGCCTGATGGGCCGCCGCGGGAGCGGACCGCTGGGCGAGATGGACCTCTGGTCTGCCTCAGCGGAGGCAACTTCTTATGTTCTTATGTTCATTATGGCAGTCAGGCTGGCACACAGAAGCGCCTTGCCCTCTGATGCAGCCAAGTAGGGGAGACAATAGACAGGAAGAGATTTTTGGAACTCTGTCTCCTTCGCACCCTAGGCAGTTCCACTGCTCGTGCAGCCCTCAGGATATGTGAGTGCAGAGACCTAGGGCTCCTTTTACAAAGGTGCGTTAGGGCCTTTAACGCGCGGAATAGCGCACGCTAAAATGCTGCGTGCGCTAGCTGTTACCGCCTCCTCTTGAGCAGGTGGTAGTTTTTTGGGTAGCACGCGCTAATCATGCTAGCACACCTTTGTAAAAGGAGCCCCTAGTAGTTTCATTCATGCTGGAGATAATAGGGGTCTTTGTAGGTTTGATACCTTAAAGAACCTATAAGAGCTATATCATATCCAGATCTGATTATTATTATTATTATTAATTTTTTTTAGGATCCAAGGTTTATGTTGAAATGGTTTTTATTGAAGACACTTAGAAATCCACAAGAACAGTATAAACAAAGGAACCTGTGTCAAACAAAATGGTTTTTACACAGACCCTCCCCCCCATTCCCCATACAAGGTCTACAAAACCCAACAATATGGATTAACAACACTAGTAATCAGAACAGTGCAACAAGGAAATTCCTGCAAACCCCGTCATCCACCCCTCAGGTCTCACCTCTCCCCATCCACCCCCCCCCCCCAATCTTCCCCTCCCTGCTATACATCCCCAACCCCCTCTCCCCCCAGGTGGCTAACAAAGAAACCAGGATATCTAGATAACCCACAAATCCTATTATAGCTCACTGAGCAGATAACTGCGCCCCCTAGAATGTTTGAGGATCCATTGTTTAATGGGTGGCCACTAGGCCCTACAGGGCTGAGCCATATTAGTTATACTGTTATCATCAAATCGGTTAGCTTCTGTGTATTGTAAGCCACATAGATTATAATGGGGCTGTACATGAATAAAGCAATTAACACACTAAACATTTAAGACATGAAAAATTTTAATCACAATTAACACAATTACCTGCTCCTGTAATGCCCCACTGCTTCTCCAGGTCAGTGTCGTCATCGGCATGATGCCCAGCTGGCTCTTTTGGAAACAGAAAGGTCTGTTGGGGTGTGACATCACTTCTCCTGGGAACTTCCTGCTTTTGACAGAACCAGCAGCAGAATGGTGATGCCAACCTGGAGACAGAAAACATGGTAAATCCTTCTCAGGAAAAGATGCCACTGCCTGTCCTATCATGGCTCTTTTTAGCAACGGAACCCAACCTCAGGCAGACTTGGGAGTTTCGGCTTCTGCTCTGTTGCACAGGTACTGTGAGATCATAGAGGAGATGGGGAAGAAGGGCAGGGTGAATACTACTACTACTATTTATTATTTCTATAGCGCTGAAAGGCATACGCAGCACTGTACATTTTAACATACAATAGACAGTCCCTGCTCAGAAGAGCTTACAATCTAATTTAGACAGGACATTTCAGGGTTGGGGAGGTTATAGTGGGTATAGGTATCTGACAGCAATGAGGGTGAGTTTAAGAGTTGAAAGCAGTTTCAAAAAAGTGGGCCTTTAGCTTGGATTTGAACACTGCCAGGGACGGAGCACGACATATTGATTCAGGCAACCTGTTCTAGGCATATGGCGCCGCAAGAAAGAAGGGAAGGAGTCTGGAGTTGGCAGTGGAAGAGAAGGGTACAGATAAGAGGGGCTTGCCCGATGAGCGAAGATCATGGTGGAGAGGGAGGAAGAGAAATGCACGGCTGGCCGGCGGGAGGGAGCTGCTGGACCGCGTGAAGGGTGCTGGGGGTGGGGGGATGGAGAGGAGAAGACGCTGAAGACGGGGACGGGGCGGTGAAAGGGAGAGCAGGGACGGTGACAGGGCGGTGAAGGGGATGGCAGAGACGGGGACGGGACGGTGAAGGGGACGGCAGGGACGGAGCAGTGAAGAGGATGGTGGTCCAGGGATGAGGCAGTGACGGGGACAGAATTTTTCCCCGTGTCATTCTCTAATTGGAACCCCCTTCAGATCTTTCCATTTGAGGAATATACAGAGATATAGGGCTCCTTTTGTGCCTGCGCTAGGGTTTTTAGCGCAGGCACAAAATTACCATGCTCGGGAATTTAATGCGCGCGTTAAGGCCCTAGCGCACTTTTGTAAAAGGAGCCTATAAACTATCCTTCCCTTCTTTAAAGGGTATTAAATCTATAGGAAAGCTTAGTCAATTTTTTGCCTTCAAGCTGGTAGAGATGTGGAATGGACTTCCTGATTCTATTAGACTGATAGGCCAGCTACAACAATTTTGTAAAGCCCTGAAAATTCTGCTGTTTACACAAAACTTAAATGGCTTAACTATAGTATCAAAGGACTGATGATAATCCAGCTTTTTTTCTCTATGCTCTCTTTCTTATGTACTCTAGTCTTAATTACATGTGAACCGAGTCGAGCTCCGTTGGGAGATGACCCAGTATATAAATTGAAGACTAGATTAGATTAGATTAACAATTAGCATGTGCTAATTCCTATTTTAAACTGCTATGGCAGAAGGGAGCATGAAAGAGGCAAGAACTGGCCCTTACAGACAACATGGAGATCATTACTATTTAACATAACAGTGGAGCAGTTATTAGAATCTCAAGAGGTATATTTTCCATGCCACTATAATAACATTTTCTTTGTAACTGCACAGCCAAAATGCTGGGAATGCTCCCAGCGGTTAATGCAGAGTTTTACATTTAATGCATGTTAGCGGTGGTAATTACCTCACTTAGTACAGCTTAGTAAAATAGGCCCGTGATACCTTAAAGTGCCCCTGACAATAGATTCTTAAATCTACAACAGCTGTTGTGTATCTTTGAGGATTCTTTAAATATTTTTAAACTTTACTATTTTAAATATTTACCAACTCTAAACCACATATACACTTAAGGAAATAGTTCAGTTATACTTAATTGTAAATCTTAACAGGCACTATTGCATAAGTTAATTTAAACTTGACTGGACACAAGGACGGACAAGCATCTCAGCACAAATCACAGTATCTTGCAAAGTGTTCTAAAACCCCATGGTAATGAGTAGTAGAACAAAATAGCTACCGTAATGCTCAAGACAAAGAACAACATAACTTTTAATAAAACAGCAATAATAAGAACATAACTGCCAAGCTTGCTCTGGCAAATGGTCTGTTGAGTCTAACATTCTTTCTCTGAGAGTGGCCATTCTGAATCATTAGTTAATGGAGAAGACAACTTCTTGTTCACTTCTGAAGCATCTGTCCTCCTGCTGCCATCTCTTTCTTCCTCGGTATCCATTCTTTCTGCCTTCTTCCCCATAGTATTCCCTCCCCCCTCCTACTTTTCTAACATGTTTGTCCTGCCTCTCTTTCTACTTCCTCTCAGTGTCTGCCTCCTGGTGTTCCCTTTTCCATCTCTCAATCTGCTTCTCTCTAGAATTGCTTTAGTATCTTTACAAAAGCCGATTGCGGAGGGTGGGGTAAATTTTCCCAACTTTTATAGGTATCATCAAGCCTATATAATGTGTCAGGGAATAGTAACATAGTAACATAGTAGATGACGGCAGATAAAGACCCGAATGGTCCAGCCAGTCTGCCCAACCTGATTCAATTTAAATTTTTTATTTTTTATTTTTTTTAAATTTTTCTTCTGAGCTATTTCTGGGCAAGAATCCAAAGCTTTACCCGGTACTGTGCTTGGGTTCCAACTGCCAAAATCTCTGTTAAGACTTACTCCAGCCCATCTACACCCTCCCAGCCATTGAAGCCCTCCCCTGCCCGTCCTCCACCAAACGGCCATACACAGACACAGACGGTGCAAGTCTGCCCAGTACTGGCCTAGTTCAATATTTAATATTATTTTCTGATTCTAGATCCTCTGTGTTCATCCCATGCTTCTTTGAACTCAGTCACAGTTTTACTCTCCACCACCTCTCTCGGGAGCGCATTCCAGGCATCCACTACCCTCTCCGTAAAGTAGAATTTCCTAACATTGCCCCTGAATCTACCACCCCTCAACCTCAAATTATGTCCTCTGGTTTTACCATTTTCCTTTCTCTGGAAAAGATTTTGTTCTACGTTAATACCTCCCCAAGCTCATGGAGCATCTTCCAGACTGGCTATATCTAGAATGGAAAATTATGTCCCCTATGCGACTATCGCATGTATTAAGTATCAGACTACCTAGATATGTTAAGGACAACATAATTTTATTGGATACATGGAAAACAATTAAATTTATTGATAAACTAACAGATGTTCCTATAATGAAAATCTACTTTGCAGTCCTTATGGTTAAACTCCAAGATTCAAGTAGGCGGTGCTGGGATTGCCTGGAAGAATTGGATGTAGGCAGATATTCGGACATTGGATGATGTTATATCTAATGAGAAACTGCTTGATTTTTCACAGCTGCAACAATCATTTGGCATTCTAAAGTCTCAACAGTATAGGTGGTTGCAGTTGAAGCAGGATATTCAGAGTGGGTTCCCTGAATGGAAAAGTTTAAAAACTTATTACTAATCTAATCTAATCTAAACCTTAGGTTTGTATACCGCATCATCTCTACATTCGTAAAGCTCGACACGGTTAACAAGAGTTAGGGTAGAAAGGAACTCCAGTGGAGGGAAGAGGCAAAATGAAGAGAAAATTTAGAGGACTAGAATAACCAGAGAGGGAGGAGGAGTTACATTTTTGAGAATAACCAGGTTTTCAGATGTTTATAGAAGAGTTGGAGGGAGCTCAGATTCCTATTGTTTGCTTGGGTCCCGAACGTTGTCCCAACACTTGTTTGCGCTGTGCTGCCCTTCAACCTCGAGCCCTTCGCTGACGCTGTGCTAAAATTCTTCAACTATTTGGCACTATGGAGCAGTCTGCTGAGAGGGTCTCGACCTTCCAAGACCTCGACCCCGACACCCCTAGTTGCCTCGACTAAGGCCTCGACCTTGGCAACTTCGGTCTCGAAGGCCTCGCCTGCAGTCCCTTCTAAGTCTTCATCTGTGGGTAAGTCTCCTGTTTCTCCTTCAGGTACCCTTCCTAAGAAGCCTCCAGAGTCTCAGGCATCCCAGGCCGTGCCTACAGTCCTGCCAGCCTCTTCGAGACCTACAGCTAAGCGTGCCTACAAACATAGGGAATACTCATCCTCGGTCGCCCTCTTTGGAGCGCACTGCTGCATCTTCGAGACCTGATCCTTTCGTCTCGGTGCCTATGTTCGAGGACATGTTGAAAGCCATTCTGACCACTCAGATTTCCTCGGTCATGACTCAGATTTCCTCGGTCATGGCTCAGCTCCTCCCGGCCTCGACCCTGCTTCCTACGAGCCAGCCTGAGCCTCAGTTTGCGCCTCCTGTTGAAGCACCTCAAGGCAAGCCTCGGAGTCTCGTCAACCCACCCACCTCCCCTGGTTGGCTTCTTGCTAGCTATCTGAACTGAGGTACCTCACAGGAGACGCACGCCCTGACTCGGGCGGGAAGGCACTTACGCATGTGCGGTGCAGCACTCATAAGCTCTTACAAAGATCTTCAAGCAAGTCTGCTTGTGAGGCTGTCCGCTGCAGGGCTTCGTCGGTGACGTCACCTACCTGTTGAGAATATCTGCCTGCTGTCCCTGGATAACAGCTGTTACGGTAAGTAACTGTGCTTTCCAGAAAGATCTAGTAGGACATCAGGCCACCCAGTGGTACAAATTGATTTCTGAATTTTTAAAAAAGAAGCCAAAAAATAGTCTTAGAGATATTTGGAGCATCGAGATAAAACAGTATATTACTATGTCTTGTTGGCCACAAATTTGGACTTGGAGGTTGAAATGTACAACGTCAGCATCTATGAGACAAACATGGACTGCCACATATTCCCACATGAACACTTCGTGCTAGCAGAATCTTCACCTCGGTCATACATGCAGAACATGGAAAGACTCGCCTGATGCAGAATAGGGAACCAGAAAAAATATACAGACACAACCTGAAATGAAGATCCCCAAGAAAGCCAGACTCTGTAAATTGCTAAATAGAAAAATAGAAAATATGTACATTTTCCCCAAAGCGTACATATTCTAATCAAGTTTCAAGTTTTTTTATGGCTCGATATACCGGCCATCACATGTATCTGGATGGTTTACAATATTAAAAATTAGAAAAATCTAATAGAATTTAAGATTTAAAATAAAAAGGGGGTAAAAATGTCATTCTTCCTGTCCTTCTCTATCTACCTGGAACTGATCTTTATCTAACTGGCACTGATTTTTATTTTCTTTTTTTCTCTTCTCTGCCTCTAAAGCCACCTATGTATGATTTTTACCCCTCATTCTCTAATCCTAATTAGTTTCTGTCAGTCTGCTATTCACCCTCTATCTTTCGCCCACTCCTTAGTTCCCCATTTCCACATCTGTACTTATCCTCTTGGCTCTCATCTACCCTCCACTGCCTTTCATCCCCTCAACCGTCCCAGTTCCATCTTGGTCTCTCCTTCCTTCCCATGTGTCCAGGATATTCTGTGTTTTACCTTCTACTCCATTTCCTTCTGCCTTTCTTTGACCATTTAACTCCATTTTCACCCTCACTCAGTTCCTTCAGAGACCTATCTCTCTTTTCTCATACCATTCTACAGCTCCTCATCCTGGCCTTGGTCACACATATAGACAGTGATGTAGCGAGGGTAGGTGGCACCCCCCCTCATCTGTACTTCCCCCATACCTTTTTAAATTTGCTGGCACAAACAGCAACTTCAGCCTGCTGCACGCACGGCCTTGGATCTCCCTCTGACATTACTTCCTCCCATTCACAGAAACAGAAACATGGAGGCAGGTAAAGGCCAAATGGCCCATCCAGTCATAAGACTCATTGGACAGTGTGGCCATTATAGAGACATGATTCAAGTCCATGTCCACCATTAGGGCTTCTAGATGAGGAATTTTATTGGCTAGAAGGTTTTAGATATATAGTTGGTTGAGGTAATAAATAGAAGGAGAAGAGGTTATACTGTAATGATACACTACATTTTTCTGTGGCAGACAAAAGAATCCTAATTTAAAAAGTGTCAATAAATATGTGGGCAAGTGTTTAAACTAGAGCAGTGTCTCTCAAACTGTGGTGTGCCCCAAGAGATTCCAGAATTTTTATTTTTAAAAATTCCCTTCATAAGTATACACTAGAATACATGACATGTGCATTGCATATGCAAGAGTCTGTCAATGTTATGAGCATCTGTGTGCGTAAAGATAACAACCGCCCAGACAAGCATAATTTTTTGACGTGATTGGTCCTTGAAAACGAACAGCAAGTAATTTTAATTTAATTTTTTATGCAGTAATTATCCTAACGTGAGCAACAAAAGGCTTTAGTACTGTTACTGTTTGGATCTTCTTATCTTTGCGAACTTGGATTTTCGGTTCTGATAGAAATTAAATTGAAAACAAAAGAGAACGACTGCAGATGGTGGATGATGAAATACGTGTTTGAGAGACGCCACGTTTATGCTTCAACACTTTTGGCAACAGTACTAATTAAGCGATTTCTGTCCCACAATGAAAACCAGCCTAGCGGCAAAAGTAGAGTCTTTACAGAAGTTTTTTTAAGTTTCAAGTTTATTAGTTTTTAATATACCGACCATCAACAAATATCTGGCCGGTTAACAATAAAATTTAAAAGGGTAAAAAAGATAAAAGATAAAATAATAGGCATTTAAAAATAAATAGAGTGAACATAGATAACATCAACTAGACAGACTTGAAAGTGAGGGTCAAAGGGAAGGGAGGGGAAAAGTTACATATTTGAGAAGAAAAGGAGAAAGTGGGAATAGGATAAAACAAATAGGGTAGGATCGCTTTGTTAAAGCGGTTGGTTGCTTAAGAGAGAAAAGGAAGTAAAAAAAAAAAAAAATTTTTTTTTTTTTAGAAAAGGAGAACAGAAGGTAAGTCTAAACACAGCCGAATGCGTCACGAAATAAAAAAGTCTTAAGGCTTATCTTGAATTTGTCTAGATGTTATTCATCGCGGAGTTGCTGTGGCAGAGAATTCCATAACGTTGGGGCCTGATGGGCCGCCGCGGGAGCGGACCGCTGGGCAAGATGGACCTCTGGTCTGCCTCAGCGGAGGCAAGTTCTTATGTTCTGTTAAAGGCATTACTCTCAGTTAATAGAGTGGAGCAATCTGTGTTTTGGTGTGATACACATTAATCCACTTCACTGTCGTTGATATGGATAAATCTATCCATATACAATTATACATGAATATTCAATGGCAGCACTTAACTTGGATACTGCTGCTAAATATATGCATAACTTTACATGGAGATTGTAAAGAGGTGTCTTTCTTCATATAGGACTACACTGAATGCATGCTTCATTAGGTCAGTGATGTATTTGTTTATATCTCCTCAGATAAAGATGAGTGCCAGATTGGAGCCAACAAAATCTGTGGTGAGCACACAGCATGCCATAACACATATGGAAGCTTTTATTGCATATGCCTTGAAGGCTACCGTCCATCCAATGATAATGAGACGTTTATTCCCAATGATGGCACTTTCTGTACAGGTAAGTTATTTTAGTTAAACCATATGCTATACTGACAAAATGTTGGCATCGACTGAAGTGTCTGATGCAACATAACGTAGGTACTCGGAAAACCTCTTAAGTTAGGTGCTAACATTTACATGTCTATTATGGGACCAGTTCTATAAAGGGTGCCAAAAGTTAGTCGCCAATAGGGCTCCTATAGCACCTATATTTTTTTCCCCGCTGTTTATAGAATATCCTCCTAAGTGCTAAATTGATAATGGTGCCTGGATGCCCAGATTCCATTATAGAACACCAGCATACTGTAAGTTAGAATTTATACACTATCATTTAGGCATTCCCACTTAAGCCATACCAATAGCATGTATAAGGTAAGCATATACAGTCAAACCTCGGTTTGAGAGTAACATGGTTTGCGAGTGTTTTGCAAGACGAGCAAAACATTTTCGCAAATCGTGACTCGCAAACCAAGCATTGACTCGATTTGCGAGTCTCCCTGCCCATGAACCGGCATTGCCTCCCCACCCACAAACGCTTCCCCCAGCAAATCAGCATGGCCCCCCCTTGTGAACGCCTGCCCCCCCCGGTGCGAACTGGCATCTCCCGCCCACCCAAACTGAAGGCTTACCCCCATCTGGCACTGGCACGCAGCACCAACCCACAGGAGGTGCTGATGCCCGAAGATCCTGCCTCTTGCTGGACTGGTCCTTAAGCATCTGTGGTAAGTTATGCACTTAAATGTTGTACCTGCCTGCTTAAACCACACTGAATATTGACCCCCATAGACGCTGCCTGTAAGAATTTCAGAATGTTAAATATGGCTTCAAGAAAATAGAATTATAGAGATTTTCTTTCATCCTAGATATAGATGAATGTGAGATTTCAGGCTTGTGTGGAAATGGAGGACGATGCTGGAACCTCCCTGGAAGTTATGAGTGCTCCTGCCTAGAGGGATATAGGTCAGAAAACGGTTCTGAATTTTTTCAGCCTGCTGAACTTCAGCAGTCATGCAAAGGTAAGATGCATGAGGGCATCTAGGGAACTGTAATAGAAAAGATTGGTTTATTATGATGCTGGAAGACTTATTTGTAGTGATTCATATATCTGAAATTTTGAAGTGCAAGTATGTCAGGGGTCATTTTATTTCTAAATTTATCAGAACCCCAGGGAGCCTCAAGGTCTGCAGTGGAAAGGTCAGTCTTAGGAATGTGCAGGGTCGATGAAGTTTGGTATAAAACATTGTAGGGCACAGAGACCACCTAAAGTTTGTTTCTGAAGAGAAAGGACATGGCAGTATTAATAGTACTATACTTCCAGTACCAATATCAATACAGTACTTATAACCCACATAAACCTTTATAAGTTCAAAGTGGGTTACAAATTTAAGAATACCTAGCAATATCTATGGAACAAACAATATACAAAAATTAACTTGTTTAGAAGAGAAAGTACAGTGTTCACAATATAATCATAAGAAGATCTCATTGCAATAAATACTTATGAAACAACCAAGTTTTAAGACATTTCCAAAATTGCAAATAGTTTACAGTTGAATGAATCATCAATGAATGTTCAATTCACATTTTTACGGCGATAAATGAAAAGGTAACCAAAGGATTTGTTTATATTTAATCCCCTTTCCAGAAAATGTAATGGCATCTGGCTTCTCAGCTGTATTGTCTTACTAGCTAGCGGAAAAGATACAAGCACGGACATTTATTACTGAGCCTGGACATATAAAATTATAAAAACCACAGTACAAATTTTAAAAATGATTCATCCCAAAGCTGTTAGAACTTTGTCTTAAGGCTCCATTTTGCTTTTCCTAATAAATGGGAACATTCTGTGTAGAGTCAGATTTTGGGAAGCAATGAAGTTCACACCTACTGTTAACAGTCTGAAGTTTCCCTTAAAAAAAATGGAAAGGAAAGAAAATGTCCTCCCAGTTCAGCCCAGTTTGTTTCCAGTGGCATCTGGTCGGGCATGGTAGTAGCTAGACTATCTTTTTAAGTCCACTTGCCTCATTGATACAAGAGCTAGGGCTTTCGGCTTATTTCTATGTGGATGACATCCTTATAATTTATCACGCTTATCCTTTAGCTCCTGCTGCTTCTACTTTGCAAACATCCCTTCTCAAGATTTTGCAATGGTTATCTAATAGTCTTCTGGTTTTAAATCACTCAAAAAAGTTGGCTGGTACTCTTCATAACCCAATCTAGCACCATCCCTCTGCGATATTTCACTCATGTTAGTTTCACATTTTAGGTATCTGGGGATCATCATTGATAGTGACCTAACCTGTGAGCTCCAGATGAACACGCTGAAATCTTGCTTTCACATCCTTAGACAATTCTGTTCCATTCATTTTTTCATCACAAATTATATTATTACTTATTTTAGTTACAGTATTAGCAGACTAGATTACTGTAGCATCACCTATGCTGGTCTCTCTACAGCTTCTGCAACAAAAGTTGAATCAGTACAAAATCTAGTCATTAGGATTCTCTGTAAATCAAGTTATTTTGATCGCGTGTTTCCTTTGCTAAAACAGCACCATTAGCTACTAGTTTCCCAAATAATAAATTTTAAAGTTCATGTGTGCCTACCTACTGGACCCTTTATTCTTTTTTTTTTTTTTTCAGTTCAAAAAAATTTTTTATTGGTTTTTGGAAAACATAAAAAACATAAGTACAAAAAGAAGAGCTTCCAAGGAAGCACAGGTTATAAACCGGGTGATGACACCCATCCAGTATATCCAATTACATAATAAGAAGTGGCAATAACAAGATAAATGAACAGTAAACAGTATATCAATCATGTTAGTATGCACATCATAAAAGCATATAAGAACGAGGAACAAACTTTGTATGGGATAGTGAAGGGAGTAAATCGAGAGAGATAAGATACAATATAGTCCACGCTAAAACAGTACACGTGTGACTGTATATCGTCAGCAGACAATGACAAAATAGTATGAAATAAAATAAAATAAAGAGAAAATAAAGGAAAGATCAAACCAGAATACTATAGGTAAATGATCCGGATTATGGTCAAGGGTCTAAGTGCTGATGTTTGCCAGAATCGACCAAGTTTTATCAAAAGTCGCTCTAGATTTATGGCGGTCATCCATATGTCGTTCAAATTTATTGTGGAGGCACATTAAATTCCACCATTGGTTATAATCTAATTTCGTAAAATCTTTCCAATTATGTAAAATAAGTTGAATGGCAAGAATTAATAAAAGGGTCAAAAGGCGGTCATGATACACAGATAGATGGGCAGTGAGTGCCGAGGAACCCAGAATCAAAATATCAAATGAGAAAGGATCAGTGATAGAGAAAATTTTAGAAATCGTGTGCCAGATCGAATTCCAGAAAATCTGCAAATGGGGGCAATCATAGAGCATATGCCGCAAGGAGCCTTCAGATGCTTTGCAAGACCAGCAAGAGTTAACTAAGGACTTCATTATTTTGGCTGATTTATTAGGAGTCCAGAAGGCTCTATGATAGAGGAAAAGAGCTGTTTGTCTATGAGAGGCTGAGTGAAGGGATTGAAATAATCTGGGCCATAACGCTAACCATAATTGCTCGGTAATAGGGGATTGCAACATCGGATCCCATTTAGAGATGGATTCGACGAGGAAAGGATATGATTTTGCCTGCATATACTTGTACCAATTGGAAGATTGACCTTTGGAAGCAGAGAAAAGTTGTATCTTTGAGTGGAGGTCAGGAGTAATATGCAAGGATGCGGGAGATGAGAACCTCGCAGTAAGACAATGATGCAGCTGAATCCAATTAAAATATTGGGTGGGAGGGATATGGAATTTTGCCATAATGTCCGAGAAGGTAATCCATTTATTCGCGTTGATAAGATGCGCAATAGTCCAGAGACCTTGCTGTTGCCAAGATTTCCAAAGTACCACGGAATTGTCAATTTTAAGTTTGGGATTATGCCAAATAGGTGCCGCTAGTGAATCAGCTAATTTGTTCTCTGAGATGGAGTCAATATGGTTAAGTGTCTGCCAAGTACTATGTAAAATCGGATTGCGTTTGGCCTCTGAAGGTAGAGGAATGGCAGGTGCATGTTGCATGATGTACGGATCAAGTAAAGAATGCTCTAAGGATAACCACGTGGGCGGTGTGCTTATGAGGAAAAGATTAGAGCCTTGAGATAATAGAAAAGCATAATGGTATTCCCGAAAGCTAGGGAAGTTGACACCTCCCTGGTCCCGAGGACACTTTAATTTACGCAAGGCAATCCGGGGCTGTTTGTTGTGCCACAAGAAGGAAGAAAGGAGACGCTCAATACGAGAATAGACGGAGGGAGAAAAAAGACATGGGAGCATACTGAGAACATAATTTATTTTGGGAGTTATCATCATTCGTATTGTAGAAAGTCTGCCCCACCAGGAGAGGTTGAGGGGGGACCATTTGGAAGTACAAGTGTGAATGATAGAGAAGATGAAATCAGAATTAAGTTTCAATGTGGATTCGAGAGTAGGACCAAAGAATAAACCTAGGTATTTAATTTTGGTAGGGGACCATATGAAGCCAGAGTTAATTGCATCAGTTTGGACATCGATGCAATTTAGCGGAAGTATTTCTGATTTAGTGATGTTTAGTTTATAGCCAGATACGGCTGAGTACTGTCTAATTTGTTCAAGAACAGGAGAAAGAGAGTCCGGGGTGATGTAGAGCAGGATATCGTCCGCATAGGCCGAGAGTTTAACTGAAAATTGGTCAGACTGGAAGCCATTAATTCTATGGTCATGTCTGATAGCCGCTAATAACGGCTCCAGAGCGAGATTAAAAAGTAATGGGGATAGGGGACATCCTTGTCTGGTGCCACGGGATGGATAGAAAGGTTGCGAGGTACGGCCATTAATCATAATCCGAGTCGTCGGGTGGGAATATAGAACTTTGATCATATCAATAAAAGGATCTGGGAATCCATACCAACGGAGAATATGAAAAAGAAAATGCCATTCTAGGCGATCAAAGGCCTTTTCAGCATCGAGGGCCATAATCAAGAGTCTGTCTGGATGAGATGTAGTGTGATGGATGATATGTGACAAAAGGCGGGTATTATTGGAGGAGTATCGGTTATGGATAAAGCCAGATTGATCAGGGGAGATAAGAGATGGAAGAACAGATTGGAGCCGGGTAGCAAGAATTTTAGCAAAGATTTTAGCATCCACATTAATTAGAGAGATGGGTCTATAGTTTTTGACATCTTGGGGGTCTTTGCCGGGTTTGGGAAACACAATAAGGGTAGCCTCTGTAAAGGAGCCTGAAGAATCGCCCTGATTGCAGAGAAACTGAAAGAAAGATAGCAAATGTGGAAGCAGAGTGGGAAGAAAGGCCTTGTAAAACTCAACAGTAATGCCATCGGGGCCTGGTGATTTATTCGAATTTAGGGAGTTAATGGCGTCCAGGAGTTCCTGAGCAGATAAAGAAGAGGAGAGAGGAGACGTCTCGGTAGGTAAGAGTGAAGGATGGGGAAAAGATAAAAATGAGATAAGCTGAGGAATAGAGGGGGAGACTACGCTGAGCCCCGACGCTAGGGCACCTCCCCCACCTCCTCAGGTTACCAGCTCCCCACGAGAGGAGGAGCTGCCGGTAGAAGGCAGGCATCTACCCTCGGAGGCCAGGGAGAACAGTGAGGGGAGCGTGGAAATGGACTCCCTGAGTTTTCAGGTGAGTCCAAAGAATATTGAGGAATTGGAAACATCAGGGACTACTTCAGGCCAGCAGAAGGATTACCAGGAACAGCTGAAAACTGGTGAGACTATTCAAACTTTTAATTCTTCATATGTTATTGAAAAACCCAGAGAAGTAACACTGGATTCAATTTGGGATTTGGTGGCTGACCTAGCCAAGTCTGTCAAGCCCCAGCTTTTGCAGCTGGAAAATAAAATTACTCTTCAAGAAACAGATAAAAAATATAAAAGTTGAAATTGGTGAATCTAAGAATTCTATTGAGAATATACAACAGGAATTAAAAGCATCAAAACAGCTTAATGAAGTAATAATAAAAGATAATACAAATATGCGTAGAAAATTGGAAACTTTGGAGAATTTTTCACGTAATAATAATCTCCGACTGATTAATTTTCCTAAGATACCCTCGGTGACGCCTAGGGATATGTTGAAACGTTATATGTTGGAGATTTTGGGTATTCCAGAGGATACATTACCACCACTTACTCAAGTATATTACCTACCAACGAAACCTATTAAATCACCATCTAAACAACAGGAGAATAATCAACCAATTAATGTTTCAGCAATTTTGGAACTTTCGGATAGAGAGCTTGCATCTCCGGCAACATTGCTTCTTACTGTGGCTCTTGCCCCAGATAAAAACTGGTTGCTTAGATTGTTCTTTAGAAACAAAATGAAAGAATTTCTTGGACAAAAAATATTAATGTTTCCAGACTTGGCACGGGAAACCCAGAGAAGAAGACGAGAGTTTCTTTTGTTGAAACCAGGAGTTATATCTCTTGGTGGGACTTTTTTTCTTCGACACCCTTGTAAATGTGTAATACAATACCATATGAAGAAATATGTATTCTTTGAACCATTCCAGTTGACAGCCTTTTTGGTAGGAACTCGGCTGGATGAAGGAAAATCAAAATCAAAGTGAAGTTCATTTGAATAATGATATCCTTCCTCAGCCAAGGGATCTTGTTTTCCTAATATTTGAATTGATAGTTGTTAGTATTTGTTACTAAGTCCGCCTTATCCTTCTTGGATCTAATTTTGAGGACTTGAGCTGAATTTAAGCTAAAAATTTTATTTTATTTTATTTGATTACCATGTATTTTACTTTTGAGTATTATTTTCCTGCTTTTCTTCAACTTTCTGTACAAGTGGATACTTGATTTATAACATGTAAAAATTTGATAAATAAATAATAAAAAAAAAAAAAAAAAAAAAAAAGACGTCCCAGGTAACAATCCAATTAGTATGTGTGGGAATGTTGAATTTGAAAAATTCTTCAATGGCAGCACTAATGCAATCCGAAAAATGGTCCTCAGCAAGGAGTGATGAATTAAACCGCCATTGCTTACTGCGAGGTTCTAGGGAGAAATGTGTGCAATTCATTGTAATGGCAGCATGATCTGAAACAGTTATGGAGTGAATGTCAGATGAAAGAATGTATGTTAAGATAGATGTGCTGACAAGAAAATAATCAATCCTGGAGTATGTGGCATGGGGGGCAGAAAAGAATGTAAATTGTTCATCATCCCTATGGTGGATTCTCCAAGGATCTGTTAGTTGTAACTGAGTCATAATATCATGCAATGCATACCATGATTTTGATTTTTTATAGGGGGCGTGTGATTTCCGGTCCCTACTAGGGTCCAAAATGAGGTTAAAATCCCCCCCTATTATTACGGGAGTATCTGGATCCTGCAATACATGGTTGGCGATATTATGAAAGAAATCTGGAGAATCAATATTAGGTGCATAGATGTTAATAATTCGCAATGCATGATCGGAAATAGAAAGCTTAGCACTTATCCATCTACCATGTGTATCATGAGAGCTAAAAAGTGTGGAAATGGAGGGATGTTGTCTCACCAGAGTAATGACACCTTTCTTACCATCCTCAGCAGGGGAGAAAAGGGGAGGAAGAAAACCACGTTTGGTAAACTTGGCAGAGTCAGCAGAATTAAGATGAGTTTCCTGTAGCAGAATAACTTCAGATTTAATATCATCCAAATATGACATTAACTTCCGTTGTTTTATTACATTATTAAGACCCTTGACATTCAAAGATGTTATTGATAATGACATTTGGAGATAATAAAAAGAATCTGATAAAACATTGAATTGTCTGCATATAAAATACATGGAATGAAATATCCATCAGAAACTGCATACATATCTGTAGTAAATAGAACAGGAGTGATAAATATCAGTGAAATACCAATAAAGAGAGAAAGAAGTAAAGAGCAATAAAATATACTGGAAAAGGTGAGAAAGCCCCCTGCTAAATAGCAGCAGGCCATAAAATATGGGTGGGCTGAGAAGCCAAGGCCCAGGCCGAAGGACAGCACACACCAGCAAACCTATTGACAAAGACTGTGAAAACAGTAGCTCTTGCTGCACGCTTAATTATGCAGGAAAACAAAAACAGGAGCACGCTGTGAGTGAAAACAAGGTGTTAGAGTGACCGAGGAGAAAGCAAAAAGCAGCCGCACACAGTGAGAGGCTAGAGAGAAAGAGCCGAAAACGGCACCAGAGAGAGATGCAGACAGCATTAAATCTAATGGTGCCGAGGCCCAAGGCGGAAAAGGAATCAAACAGAGAGCACGTTGTCAGCTCGTGGTGCAGAGGAGTGCAGTAGAGGTAAGGAGAGTAGGCAGACATTGCGCAAAAAGAAAAAAAAAAACTTGAGCCATAATTACAAAAGGAAGTAATGCATTGTAGTGAGGAAAATTTCGTTGCTCTGAAGTAGAGAGTCACTCTTTAAAGCACAGCCATGCGTCTGTTAGCAGAGCAGGGCAGATCAGACTCACACATTGTCAATCGGGGTGGGCGAAGTTTCTTCTATGTAGGTGGCCAAGAGCTCCGGATCGGTGAAGTCTTTTGTTTGGTTTAAATATGTCACCCGCATCCGCGCCGGATAAAAGAGGCCAAAGCGGGAGCCCATCTTCTTTAGCTGGAGACGGAATGCTAGGAGTTGCTGCTGGGTTTTGACTGTGTTTTTATGAAGATCCGGGAGAATAAGAATCCGGTTACCCTCATAAGTAATGGGAGCCATAGATCTTGCTTTTTGTTGTATAGCAAGAACTTGAGGGTATCTCAGGATTTTCATCACGATGGGTCGCGGTCGACGGTCGCGTGGGAGCCTGGAAGATGGCGACCGGTGGGCTCGCTCAATCTCGAAGTCGTGGGTGAATGAAAGATCCAGCAGTTTGGGGATGAACGCTTCGAGGAAGGTGACCATATTGTTTCCTTCCTGCCCTTCCGGGACCCCCAAAAGACGCAAATTGTTCCGGCGAGAACAATTACTCGCGTCTTCCATATCTTTCTCCAGGGCCAGCGTGCGTTTCACATGGCCCTGAAGCGCTTTAACATTAGCCTCCGTAGTTGCCGATTTGATTTCTAAATCAGCCAATTTGGATTTAAATGAAGACAGATCAGTGTGAATCACTGCCAGATCTTCTTTAAGCTCCGATATTGCATCTTTGGTGTCTGTCATAAGTTCTTGAACTGCTTTGATTGCTTCCCACAAGTCAGACATGGAGGGAGATGCAGCAATATCAGAAGTCTCTGAATTGGAGTTTTTCACCGGAGAAGGTGGGTCTGGCTTGTGTCGCTTGCCCTTAGTAGTTGAAGCCATAGTTCATACAGCTGAAGGTGGTAATTAGAGGGGTGAAAAACGAAAATATTGCAGCAAAAGAGCAAAAAGTAAAGAAAGGTTGCTGGAGCTAGTTGTTCAAGCGACCATCCCAGTCGGGCTCAACAGCACCCCCCCCCCCCCCGGACCCTTTATTCTGATACAATACAAACTGTTCCTACCATCAAATTATTCTTGATGGAAAACTATCATACCAAGACCAAATCAGCGCAGTTACCAAAAAATGTTTTTACCGTTTGTCTGATTCAATCACTTTCAAAACTATTAGATTCTACATCATTAAACATTCTCATCCACTCACTTGTCATTTCTTGCAATGACTATAGTAACGCCTTACATAAGGGAATTAACAAAAAAGAAATTCATAGACTACAAATTATCCAAAATACATCAATAAAATGATCACTCACACACGAAAATTTGACCATGACGCTCCTCTTTTGATCAATGCCCACTGGCTATCAGTAGAACTCCGAATCGCATATTGACCTTCAAATCCAGATTTCATTAACAGGCTCCTGATTCCTTACTGTCCTCAAAGATCTCTTCACTCGATCAGTCAAAATTTGCTCTCAGTTCCCTCTCTAAAATATATCAGTGCAATGCGCTCTAATGTTTTCTGTAGCAGCCCCAACACTTTGGAACTCAGCTTTTATTTATCTAAGAGAACAGACATCTTTAAACTCCTTTAAGATCAGTCTAAAAACCTTCTTCTTCAAAGATGCCTTTGGTCTATAATCGTCCTTTTAAGGACGTCTATGATGTATCCTGATGCATTTTAATTCCTGTACATTTTCTTAACCCTCTGTCTTCCCTTCCTTACGTTCTTTCCTTCTTCCTTCTTTTCTATAGAAATTATAGTTCTTCCCCTTAGCCCGTTGTGTCCATTTCCTCATTGTATTTTGTGTATCAAGGTATTTTGTATTTTGTATAATTTGTTTTTTTTTTAAAATGACATTGTATATGTTTAATTTACTATGGGGTTCATAATAAAAAAAAAAAAAAAAAGTCTAAAAAGTGTCCTAAATGGCTACTTGGACGATCAAAAAGCCTGATCGTCCAAGTACCCATAACCAAAGCTGGTTTGAGACGTATCTAAAACCAGCTTAGGTTTTTCCCCTGCCACTAAATGCACAGAGAGAAAAGAGGCGTGTTTAGAGGAGGGAAAAGGGTGGGCGGTGGGCGGGAGGTGGGCCGACCTACACCTAGGCGTGCAGCAGGTATAACCAAAACCTTAGGCAGGTTGCCTAGTCGGCACTTATACCTTTTTGACTTAGACGAAGTCAAAACAGGTCTAAGTGCCGAAAAAGGGGCCGCTGAGCTGATGGCCGCTGGCGCGATCAGTTCAGCAGCCCGGCAACCTACCCTTCAACCCACCGCAACCATCGCGGCAGGAGAGATGCCTCATCTCCCCTACCGCGATGCAATCACCCCTCTACCCGAACTGCCGCGACAAAGTGTGAACACGAGCATCATTGTATGGTCATTTGAAATACTAAGCATTCTTTGCACAGACCTCCTTTTCTTTCTGTCTCTATCTGCTGTTTGATGAATATAACTCACTGGTTCTGGGCTGGTTTGGTAAGCCTAAAGGAAAGAAAATGATCAGGCAAGATGTAATTTCTCCTTATCTAATATGCTAGTATTCTATAAAGGAAAATAGGCATCTCTTTCCTTTATAGAATAGGCTCAGATAGGCACCTGGCTAGTAAAACCCATACTCGAGGCCGAGTCATACGCCGACTTCAGAAAATCACTGAAGACTCGCCTCTTTAACACAATTTGAGTTCTCTTCCATTGACAATTCTGTATCCCTGAAAGTTCTTTCTGTATCCCTGAAAGTTCTTTCTCTTCCCATCACCCCCATTGCATGTATACTGTTATAAACCCACTCTCATTACATGCATCTTCTCTTAAACTGCCCCGAGCTCATGTATCCTGTTGTAAACCGCTCTGTACTTCTGTATCTGGCTGTAATCATTGGTTGCTTGTTGCAAACATATCATATTCTCATTGCATGTATCTTCTTGCAAACCGCTCTGAACTTATGTATCTTGTTGTAAACCGCTCTAAACTTATGTATCTTGTTCTAAACATATGTTTCTTGTTGTAATCACCGCAAACTCTCATTGCATGAATCTTGTTGTAAACCGCTTTGAATTTATGGTATAGCGGTATATAAGAAATAAAATTATTATTATTATTATTTATAGAACTCCTTGTTTTTTGTTTAAATTGACCACACCCTTAGACCCTTCTCAACTTGTATGGATAAATTTTTGCTGTATGTTGACCCATACAGACCAAATGTGTTCATTCTCAGGTAATACATTTTTTAAATAAAGTATTTTTGCTGCCAACAACTAATATGACTGAATGTGTGCTATTGCATATTGATCTCAAAATAGATTGAAAGGCTCTTCCTTCACTGACCCCATAAATAACCCAGTGGTTTTGAGATGCTTTGTGTAGTTGAAAGTTTATCTGTCATTTGCAAATATTTTTAGTGATGTTGCTATAGACATATTGAATAATTTAAAAACAAACAAACAAACAGTGAAAAATATTATTTTCATTTTCAGCAATAGACTGTGGACTCCCAATGTCTTTGCCTAACTCATTCTTTGAGTTGCAGACAAATACAACTTTTGAAAGTGAAGTGACCTACAAGTGCCTGAAAGGCTTTATTCCTGAAAGTGGAAATAGCAACTCAGTTTGCACTGCAGACGGGAAATGGGAAGGGGCCAGCTTGGCCTGCAAAGGTAGGTGGAGATCTTAAAGACTGGTGGTGTACAGAAAGAAACTAACAATTTGGAAACTTAACAACCCTAGTTTCACAACAGTGTTTAAAAAGAAAGAAAGAAAGAAAAGAAACTACTGACAAAGCCACACACATTTCAAGGGAGATAGGTTGTACACCCTTAAAACTGTGCCCAATGATGTAGTAAAGGGGGGGGGGCAGTCCATCCAGGGCTCCATCTTGGTAGGCACCCTGTGGCACCCGTTCTCCTCTCCACCCCCTCGCTCCTTCCCTGTCCCCCACTGCCATGCACGCCGCTTCCCTTCTCCCGTACCTCTGTAACGTTCCTGGTGTGAGCAGTAACCCCAGCCTGCTGTTTAAGCCTGTGTCAGCTCTTCTTCTGACATCACTTCCTGTACCTGCGCCTAGGAAGTGACATCAGAGGGAGAGCCCATGCAGGCGCGACAGCAGGTTGAGGGTTGCTGCTTATGCTAGGAACATTATAGAGGTACAGGAGAAGGGAAGCAGTGCGGGGCGGGGGAGGGGGGAGAAGGAGAGTGTGGGGGGCACCACCATCCCGGTGCCTCTTACCCTTGCTACATCACTGACTGCCAACAAATAGTTCATATCCTTTAAGTATAGCAAGGACCTCAGAAGTGCCAGTATCAGCTAAGTGTTTTCAGTGGCTATGGTACTTTCGGCACTGGCCTCTTCATTGGATCTGCTATAAACTCTTAATAATTTCTAAAGTGCCTTTCTCTAAAGTGCTTTCTGCCACAAAGCGCTTATTAAATTAAAGTGCTGTAGTCAATAATTTAATTAATTTTTGAGCAATTTTTAAGCTCAATAAACTACAAACTTATCTTTTCTGTTTCGTTGTTCATATCGGGTAGGGACCTGTCATTCGACATGTTTTACCGATAGGCTGTATCAAGAACCGTCGCCCCTTCTCTCATGAATGTGCACCATCCCGATCATAAGTTAACTAAATGATCGGGATGGTGCACATTCATGAGAGAAGGGGCGACGGTTCTTGATACAGCCTATCGGCAAAACATGTCGAATGACAGGTCCCTACCCGATATGAACAACGAAACAGAAAAGATAAGTTTGTAGTTTATTGAGCTTAAAAATTGCTCAACAATTAATTAAATTATTGACTACAGCATTTTAATTTAATATGCGCTTTGTGGCAGAAAGCACTTTAGAGAAAAGCACTTTAAAAATTATTAAAAGAGTTTATAGCAGGTCCAATGAGGAGGCCAGTGCCGAAAATACCATAGCCATTGAAAACACTTAGCTGATACTGGCACTTCTGAGGTCCTTGCTATACTTAAAGGATATGATACTATGTTGATTTGAACTGCTGAGTATCTACACATTTGGCTGCATGATAATACAACAAATAGTTCATAGCAGATTACATACAAAGAAAAACAAAACAATAAAATACACATTTAAATATTAACTTTCTTTATTTGAATGAATTTACTGCTTTTTGATATAAATGATAAATGATTGTAAAAGAATGGGGAATATAGTTACATTTTCCAGTTTTATAGATGAAAAAATAAAATGCTGTTTCAAAAGACTTGTTTAGGAACTGCCTGATCTACAATGATTAAGTCTACTTTGGTAAAGGTGAATATTTGTTTTTGTTGTTGGTTTTTGTTTCAATGTGTTTTGTAGTGATGGACTGTGGGGAGCCTCCAGAGATCCAGCACAGCTACATTGTAGGAAATTACACCACAGTGTTTGGAAGTGAGGTTTATTATGACTGTAAGGAAGGGTTTTACAGTGAAAGAAGACGTAGTGTGACCTGCACAGAAAATGGAATTTGGGAAACTCTGACATCACACTGTAAAGGTAAAAGAAATTCACTATTAGGGGCATTTTCAAAACACTAAGATGTCAAAAAAAAAAAAAAACCGGCACTTGGATGTTTTTCTCGCCTAGACGTCCAAGTGCCGATTTTCAAAACCATCTTTCTGGAAGTCTTGCGAGGCGTCCTAGCCACTGTGCGACCAAAACTAAAAGAGGGCGTGTTCTGGGCGAGCTTAAACTTGGATGTCTTGCGGTAATAATTGAACCTTTCCCAAGATGTCCTGGACGGAACGTTGACGTTCTGAGCTAGACCTGTTTTAAAAGCATCTCAGTTCTAAAATGGTACCCAAACTGGCAAGATGACCACTGTAGGAATTAAGTAATGACCCCCCACACTCCCCCAGTAGTCACTAACTTCTCTCACCCCACAAAGATCTGAATGTCTGTAGAACAGCAGCATCTGGAATAGGAAAGCCTAGCAGAACCGCACCCAGGGGTCTTTAAGTAGCCTGGGGGGGGGGACGCTAGTAAACCATAGAGAGGAGGACCCAGGCCCATAAGCCACTCGTAACTACTACATTTGTGGTGGAAAGTGTGAGCCCACCATAACCCTACCAGATGCTACTGTACTGCCATATAGGTGCCACTTACAGTCATAAGGGCCTGGGTCCTTCTGTCTATGGTTCACTAGCCCACCCACCCAGGCTACTTAAGATAGAAGTGTGCAGCTCTACTAGGATGTTACATACCAGATGCTGCTGTTTTAGAGACAGGTATGCACCTTTTTGTTCTCGTTTTTGTGTGGTGGAAAGGGGGTGAGTGAGCACTGGGGGAGTGTGGGGGTGTCTTACCTTGATGCAGGCAGTGATCATCTGGTCCGTTTGGGCACCTTGGTGGCAGTTAGACCCTTCTAAAACAGGTCTAGTTCCAAATGTGTAAGTTCCGTCCAGGATGTCTTGCAAAATGTTTGATTATTGCTGCAAGACGTCCATGTCTAACCAGCCCTTGACACTTCCCAAAGCATGCCCATAACACACCTCCACCATCCCCATCTTGTGCTCTGAACGTACAGAGACTGGAATACCTTGCTAGATGTACAAAAAGATGATTTTGATTTTCAGCACTTGGACATCCTTGCAATTAGGACGTCCAAGTGCTGATTTAGGATGCTTTTTGGACGTTTGTTTTTTTATTATGCCCCCCCATAATCTCAGTTTATCGGCCAAGTTTTAGTTGAAGGAGGGAGGAGTAGCCTAGTGGTTAGTGCAACAGACAGACCCAGGAGAACTGGGTTCAATTCCTACCTGGGCTTGTGCAACCCTGGGCAAGTCACTTAACTCTCCATTGTCCCAGGTAAAGAAATTTAGATTATGAGTCCACTTGAGACAGAGACAGTACCTTCATATACAAGTACTTCCCCAAAATTCGTGGGGGTTACGTTCCAGGAACCCCCGCGAATTTCAAAAAAACGCTAATACAGTTTTTAGGCAGGGAAGACAGGACAGGGCAGCTGGTGAGGCAGGAGAGGGCAGCCAGAGTGCCGGCGAGTGAAGGAAATCACTCGCTGTATGCTCCGACCACCTCTTCTTGTACTACAGTTGGGCCTCACCAATCAGGAGCTGCTTTGATATGCAGCTCCTGATTGGTGAGGCCCGACTTTAGTACAGGAAGAGGCGGTCGGAGCATAAAGCGAGTGATTTCCTTCACTCGCCAGCGCTCCGGCTTCCTTCTCCTGCCCGGCCATTCGCGGTCGGAATATACCGTGAATGACCGGGACTGCGAACCGCTGACTGTGAATTTGCAGGGGAGCACTGTAATGTGTACAGTGCTGAATGCATCTAGCAACACTATAGAAATGATTAGTAGCAGTAGTAAGAAAAGACAAAAAAAAAAATAGTTATAAGAATTTCTTGAGGGTTTTGAATCCAAGAACCAAAGGGAGTGAACTCATAGTGTCGGTGCTAAAACATAAAGAAGGAGCAGAATGTGAACAAATCTAGAAAGGTGCAGATGACTTAGAGGTGCTGGTTAGCCAGGGAATATGGGAAGGAACAATGGAATGCCAGAATGGAATATCTGGTGGGTCAGGATGAGAATCATAAACATAAGCCAGTACGAGACTGGAAGCCACTGTTCGGTAATGAGAAAAGTAGATGCACAGCACATCCCATGTTTCAAAAGATCATATGTCAAGGGATTAATGTATATGGTGGAGCAATTAGAAAGGGTACACTCAAGGTGCTATCTTTAGCATTCTTACAGAGATGCATTTGCAATTCAGTGAAGCCTGTAGGACAGTGCTTCTCACACTTTTATTCATTATGACCCAATTTTAACAACTGAAAACTCACATGACTCCAAATCTAATCTAAATCTCCCCAAAAGGAGCTCGATTCAGTTCACATAAAAACCGATAATCAAAGTGAAAGTAGTTAGATTAGAGAGAAAATAACTTATTGATGAAGACCCTCATCTGACATCCTAGAGAGAAGATAACTAATTTTCCTTGGAATAATCTAATCTAAATCTAGGATTTATATACCGTGTCATTGCCCCAAAAGGATAATGCAGACAGGTCTCTCCCTTTCTAATCAAGTTTCAAGTTTTCAAGTTTATTTAAAAATTTGTTATACCGCCTAATCAGGCTTCTAGGCGGTGTGCATAAGTCAATAAAAACAATCAAGTTAATAAAATGGACATAATGGGGGGATAATTAACTAAACGGACAAACTTGAACAAAAGGGAAACTAAACTAAACTAAAGCTTAACTTTGTATACCGAGTCATCATTCTGAGAAGGCTCGACTCGGTTTACAGCAATTAAATAAACAGGGAATGATTTACAAATGGTAAATAGAAGATAATAGCAAAATACCAAAAGAATTAATTTTCAAAATGTTTGGCAAATAGAGTAGTTTTTAAAAATTTACAGAAAAATTGAAATGAACCGGATGCTTAAAAAAAAAGGGGAGATCATTCCAGAGTTGAGAGAGTTTAAAGACCAAAGATTGACTGAAGATCTTGACTCCTTTAATCCCTTTTTAAGAAGGAAGGGAGAGTTTAAATTGTTTGATACCTCTTGCAAAGGAGAATCGGTAAACATTCCAAAATAAAGGAATAAGAGGATTAAAGATACCATGAAGAATTTTAAAAGAAATACAGGCGCATTTAAATTGAATTCTAAAATAAACCAGGAGTCAATGAAGACTCTGAAGCAAAGGGTTCATATGGTCAAATTTACATTTTCCAAACATCAGCTTCGCAGCAGTAATCTGAATTAATTGTAATCTATGAAGACAAATTTATGAAATGCCGAGGTAGAGAGCGTTACATTAATCAAGACGAGATAATATAGTTGACAGAACTAAGATAGAAAAATGACCTTTCTCAGCATTGACAAACTAAAGAAGCTTTTCATTACCAAGGAATTTATTTGGTCCTTAAAGGAAAGAAAGGCATCAAAAAGGACACCCAATATCTTAGCAGAGAACTCAATTGGTAAGGAGGACCCAGATACCAGAGCTACAGTAGGGGGAAGACAGTCTAATCTTGGACATAACCACAAAAGCTTAGTTTTAGTTGTATTAAGCTTCATTCGGACGGATGAAGCCCAGGAAAGAGGAGTCAAACTACAAAATTATAGAGAAAGGAGACACTAAGGGACAGAACAAAAGGTGGGGGAAAGTCCAACATCCTTCTCCCCTTACCCATCCAAAGCAGGAAGGCAGCAGCAGCAGCAGTTGTGGCAGCAGCCAGCACAGTGTCAGTGTCCACTCACAGACCCCAGGACTCTGCATTGGGGGGGGGGGAGGCAGAGGACTGTGAATCTTCAGTGGCTCTTGGGTCCCATGCTGACTGCTACAACTGAACAAGAAGAAAACTCCAAAAAACTGCCACAAAAATGTAGAAAGAAACCAACAACAAGGCAGAACTAGTCAATAGGTTTGGAGAGTGGTAACTCAATGACAGAAATCCACTGTGATCACAACGCAAGTATAGCGTAAATAATAAAATAATAAATGTGGGTGTAATAGGGTACCCTCAGTGTGAAGGAACAGCGAAAGGAGAAATACTCCAGCGCTTCACATTATCAGACAGAGGCAACCATGCCCCTGCCTACACACCATCATCGGGTAACTCAATGTGTGCTTTAAATCAAAAAGTGTGAATCAAACCACAAAATAACAAGTGAAACGCAGATTGAGAGCCTGCAACAAAACAGCTTGGCTAGTTCCTGAGGAAGGGGGTTCTCACCCCCGAAACGGAGTCCCGTTGGACGACTTTAGTTTCCTGCTGGCTGATTTGCTTATGGAGAAGCTAAGTACCTCCAGATATATGTTTATTTTCACTTGTTTGCATTGCTGATTTTGGACGCTGGTTTTGCCCCCGGACGAGGAGTAGAGACAGCAATTAGCTACTCTTTGAATGGGCATTATTTTGATTTGTACTCTCACTGTTAACACCCAGTTGTGTATTGGTTTTTCACAAAACTCACACAAAGGGAGCCCGGGGATGTTTCACAGTTAACACCCTGTCTGGGTGTATATTTGTGACAGCTGGAGCTTTAGGGGCTTTGTCCCCATTGCAGGCTGTGTGACTGAAGGCTCCCTTTCACCATTATTAATTTAATTGCTTTGTAGCTTTATTTGATAGTGAGTAATTTGGGCTGTCTCTCCCCCTCGCCCTCTCTTTTTTGCTCTTGTGGGGCGTAGGGAGATTTCTTCTCTTTTGTTATTGCTTTCTCTCCCTCTTCAAGAGTTTATTTTGTTGTTTTTTGTGTTTATCCATTCAATTTCAGCATTTAATCCTATTGGTATGACTGAATTCAAAGTATAAATCCATTTTTTTTCCCTGAAATTCAATCTGTCTTTATGGTTCCTACCCAGCATGAACCTAATCTATGATCCGCCATTTCAAATCCAAAATTTTATGTCTTTTTTCCTGCCAATGTTGGACGAGGGGGGCTTCCATATTGCCCGTATTAATTTGAGATTTGTGTACTGTTAAAACGGATATTAATTTTCCGGCTCGTCCTCCCCACGCACAATAACTGGCAGGGACATTGAATCATATATATTGCTAAAGCACTATGACAGGAGGTGTTCGAAGTGGCGTGATATATCTTATCCGTACTTGGGTGTTTCCATGTTGGACCCACTAAAGCTTGATCACACCATTGGCTCTTCTATGCTGCCTATTATGGTATCATTTTTATTGAACTGACATTTATCGTATTTCTGTTACATAGTTGTTTTACATTGCTGTTAAGAAAAGGAATCATTAAGTGGCATTAGATCTTTAAATTGTGTTAATTGGCTCTTAAGCACCTGTAATGCCACTTTTCTACAAATATCACAGCGATATTTAAGAAGTCACTGATTATTGTGTAATGAGATGCAAAATATGCAAATGCATGTTTTGCATCTCATTTCTGGGCTATGTTTGGGGGAGTTTATTTCCTTGGAACCCTCAGTCTGATATGGCCCATTTTTGAATTCAACCTGTCTTTACCAGTTTTTCCCACATGTTAAATTTCATCTTATTTTGTTAATATAACCATGCTGTAGATGCTGGATCTCCTTCTATAGAAATGCATTGGGTCTTTTTTTTGGGGGGGGGGTCTTATTTCTTTAAAACCCTCAGTCCAATTTGACTTATTTTCAGACATGTCTTTTTACCAGCCTCCCCACCCCCTTCATCCTATGTTTCTTGTAGCTTGAGGCAATTGTCCTTATTTCCATCCCCCTAATGCAAGCCCTGAAAATATAATCTATGATTTATGACATATTTCAAGCAGCATGACTACAGTTAACCTGTCAATGCTCTATATGTTTGGTGTTTGTGTAGCTCTGGATTGTGGAACTCTACCTTCTATCCCATATGCAACGCCAAGTATCAACAGCAACACAACCTATGGAAGCACAATTGTTTATGAATGCAACTATGGTTATGTCATTGAAGGTGGGAACCAAACTGTGACTTGCAATGCTCAAGGACAGTGGGAAGGAGTTATTGGCTGCAGAGGTAAAGAAATTTATGCACAGAGATTTTAATGAAGTGACTGAAAGACATGTGGAGAAAATTCTGTAACAGGGCTCCTAAGCTACGAAAGCACATAGATGCATGTTTCTTTTATTTTATAAAGACAATATATGCATCTTATGTGCCTTCATTAGAGATCCTCCCTAAGAGCTACTGCACAATTAAACCTCGGGGTACTGGGGCTGCTGCTCTAACCACTAGGCCACTCCTCTACCCCACTGGTCAAAAATAGCTCCTGGCCCATTAAATTGCTTGTGCAGGGCCACCACTGATATTCAGTGGTAATTAACTAGGCAATGAAGCTGAATACCACCACAGATTACAAAACTGAGAGCTGACTATTTTGTGGGTGGTCTGGGGGCAAAGTTGGTACTTATGTGGTTAAGTGTTGATTAGAGACTGACACGGTGACAAAATTCATCACCATTCCCATCCCTGCGGGAAACAATCACGTGTAATTCTTAAGTGTCTATCTCAACCTCGGTTCTCCTTCACTAGCATTCTTCAGTGCGCGGCTGGAGAGTCAGTGGTTGGGCCCATGCATACTCTGATTCTTATTTGAACCAAGTATAGGATAATGAAGCCATTGTTCCATCACTGAGGCTGGCTCAAAGGCATTGGTGGAATGAGGCATTATGACATCACAATCTCAGCTCTGGAATGTTGCTGCTCTTTGGGTTTCTGCTAGGTTCTTGGGACCTGGATTGACCTCTGTTGGAAACAAGATACTGGGCTGGATGGAGCTTCGGTCTGTCCCAATTCTTACGGTCTTATGTTCTAACCTTTTGGTGTCATTCTTTCTCTGGAGACAAGCAGAGGATATTCAGGCACATTTTGTAGGCTCAGTCAGAGGACTTCACCAACAAGTGTGGCTGCATTCCCCTGCTGTCTACGAAGAACACCTGTTACAGGTAAGTAACTTTGCTTTAGTGTCTATCTCAACCTCAGTCCTTCTACACCAGCATTCTTCAATGCAAGGCTTGAGGGTCAGTGGCTGGGCCCATTCATACTTTGCCTGTGCCCATTCATATTCTGCCAGTGGATGTGCCCATTCATACTCTCTCCTTAAAGAATTAAATGATGATGGTTTCTCACGGTTATCTGCAGGGGCAGGAACAGTGATGAATTTTGTCACGTGTCGTTCTCTAGTGCTGATATAAAGTACTTAACCACCTATCTTTAAGTGGCGTCGCTTATGGAGTTAACTGCTGATTATCACATTTAACCGCATAAGAGAGATCTGGCAGCATAAATCTGGATATACAAGGATTGAATATCTAGGAATAACACCGGTGACAGCTAAAAGATTTTTGGATAAAATCTTATCAGGCCGGAGTTTGGAGCAAAACCATAAGTGACTTGCTCTTGACGTCATTTTCTTATCAAACATTTAGAAAATCCTTGAAGACTTATTTATTTGATAAATTTTGTTTAAGAAATTTCGGTTATATATTGAATATGTTTAAGTATGTGTTTCACTGTATTTGGCAGATTCTCTTGATGTAAACTGCTCTGAACTGCAAAGTATTGTGGGTTATAAATAAATTTTATTATTATTACTGAAAATGCTCACTGCTGCCGGATGAATGTAGACCCCTCAGATTCTGAAATATTCAAAATCTTTGAAACCTGTACAAGCTGTTTTAAGTAGAATGCATTCTTGAATAGGTAACCAATGCAGCTGATCATCAGTGGAGAAACTTGTCAAATTTTTGGGCACCAAAATTTAATCTTGCTGCAGCATTTTGTAAAAGATGAAGTTTAACATGTAATTTAGCTGTAATTTCTATGTATAATTGTAACCCTGGTCCTGCTCATGTTCACAAAAGTCTTTGGGCACTGACTAGACCTTTGGGACGGGTACCTGGAACAGATGTTTACAAAAAAACCCAGTTTCTGAATGTTGAGCTAGCTAAGGATAGTCCTGGTAGGCTGTGGGCACTCACTCACCTTCTTGTCTGTCCCCTTTAAACATTTCAAAAGTAGAGAAAATAATGCTCCAACTCTGAAAGTAAAGTCAGACTGGAACTCTGTACTGGAAAAAATGCAGCCACTCAAATGACAACCAGTGTCCAAAAGAAAAAAAAAAAGCACAAACTCAGTCTTTTTGATTGGAAATAGTGTACAACAATTGGTTATGTCCTGATTAGCTTTACAAATTTAGGTAAACTATTTATAGCAGTTTATTTAGCTTCTTTTTTTTTTTTTTTTTTCTTCCAATCCCCATCCCAATTAGCAGATCCAGTGAACAGTGTACTGTGTCTGGTGATGTCTCATTGTGTACAGCCTTTTCCTTCACGGGAGATCAGACTTTTTTTCCCTGGCAACACAATCACTTACCACCCCCATTTCTTCTCCCCAGTGACATCTTCTATCACCTAATATAACCATGCTGTAACTTCTAATGTATTGATGCACTGGGATTGGTCATTCCTCCAGACACCAATCACTCCTCCCCCACCGGCAGACTTCAGTCCAACCCACTTCAGTAATTCCCTGGAGAATCTTACCCAAGCACTCTGTACTCTCATTCTGCAAGGCGTTACGTAATGAATTACAACAATCAAGTTGTGGTAAGAATATGGTCAGAATCAATAATCTAAAAAAATCTTCATGAAAAAAGACTAAAGAGCCTGATTCTCGTCAGAGGGAAGGCTTCTGGGTCAGCAGGCCGCATGCACGAGCTACCGAGTGAGGTTTTGCATGACCAGGGAACCATGTGTATGATCCCTTTGCTGAACATACATTACCTTATTGCCTTTCTGGAAAGGAAAATATTGCAATTCAATTATATTTGAGTAGTGACCAACTTATAGCTCCAAATTCATACTAAGCATACAGATGGTCACGGGGTGAAGAAGAATATCATGGAAGAGTAAATTAACATATGCACCTGTGATATACTATGTATGATCCCTTTGCTGAACATAATAATAATAATCTTACTAGTTCTTACATAATAATCTTACTAGTTCCAGAAGAATCCTAGCTTAATACTGTGATACATTTTTTTCTACGCCTTCTGTAGAATTGTGCTTCACACTGCTATGTAATATGGCGCAGGCATTTAGGCCAGCTTAAACCAAGCCTAAATGCCTGAGACTAAGTTATGCGCGCATTGGTCATATTCTATAACAATACCGGGATAGCCATTTCCTTTAGCGGCTCTGCATGGGGCAGGAGTGTCGGGATTGCTACTGTCTCCGTTTACCGCTGGACCTCCAGGGCGTGCAAAGTAGGCGTTTTCTGGTGCAGGAGGCAGGAGAGAAGTGGGGTGATGCAAAGCTAGCCAGGACAGGACATGTGAGCGGTCGCTTCTGTCCCAGATCACCGCTGGACCACCTCAAGGCACGCCCGGGAAAGGCCTGCAACGGGTCCGGGAGGGAGGTGGGGGGAGTGCATAGCTGGATAACTCTAATATAAACCAAGACCTCTATTTTAGGCCGTTTTTTGGCCCAAAAACATCAGTTTATATTCAGGTATATATGGAAGTTTGTTACACTGTTATCACTGAGAGGTCCTCTATTGTTTTTCAGAAATAGACTGTGGTAATCCTGTAATGATCCCACATGCAGAGAAGATCTGGAATAACAGTACAAGATTAGGAAGTGTGGTACACTACAGATGTAGAGATGGCTTCTATGGTGTTGGGAACAAGAATTACTCACAGTGTACAGTAAACCAGACCTGGGAAATCATTGCTTTCTTCTGCAAAGGTATGGCAGAGTGCTTGGTACACTTTAATAATTGCCTTTTCAAGAAGAAATTCAACCAAGGCAGTTTGTAGGGTTTTTTAACTCTCATATTCAATTACTTTGATTAATTAGAAATGAAAACCTAAGGTCTTGTGTTTGGAAGAAACCTATGAAAGGGCTCTTTTAAAGTGTTGTGAGGTGTTTGCCTACGTAAGGCTATTTTCTACCCGCAGGCCTGCAAGTAACATAAGAACATAAGAATTAGAGAATGACATGGGGAAAAAATCTGTCCCCGTCACTGCACTGTCCCCGGCCCACCATCCTCTGCACCGCCGTTCCCTTCACCGCCCCGTCACCGTCACCGCCATCCCTTTCACCGCCCCGTCACCGCCACTGCCATCCCATTCACCGCCCCGTCACCGTCCCCGTCTAGCACCCATCTTCTTCCCTCCGCTCCCCCATAGTCTGGCATCTGTCTTCTTCCCTTCCAACGTCTTCTCCCCACTCTGCCTTCCACATTTCCTTTCAGGGTCTGTTCCTCTCTACCCTCTTTCAATGTCTGTTCTATTCCTTTCCACCACCACCCTTCCCTCCCGCCTTTACCATCTGTTCCTTTCTACCACCCTTCTTTCATATCTTCTATCAGTCCCCCCCACCATCACTAGCAGTCTCTCTTCTCCCTTACCATGAGCAAATAGAACTTCTGAAAATTGTATTGCTGAGGTATTATTTCTAGTACGCCTTTTTTTCCAGATGGATAATGACATCAATTTTATAATTCTTACTGTCTGCTCTGATTTCATTCACAATTTGGTTTGTGTTTTGTACCTGAGGATTCCATGAGGCATTTAACCTTTTCCTGTCTCTTCTGTGATTTCAAGTTGATTCCTTCAATAATGGAGTCTCAAGGCAGTAGCAGTTTTCTATTTTGGGGTCTTTTGACATTGTTTAAGGGATTTCTTGTACATTTGGTGCTGGTCTTCTTTGATGAGGTCACTTCAGAATCTATTTCCAAGGAAGAGAAACTTTTTCCCTTTCACCCCCTCCTTCCTTGTGTGAGCCGGAACACGCGGTCCCCGCAAGCAAGTAATTGTATATCATTTTCATTCTATTCATTCATAGAAATTAAAATCTAGATAATGCCAGTCACATAACAAAACATGATTTTACAAAAATAATTCCCTGCACAGTCAAGTCTGCAAGGATTACTAGATGTCTTTCAGCAGCTCCCCTCCCTCCCTCCCCCTTACCTTTGTGGCCAAGTCAAAATGATCTACCAACAATAAAATTTTAAAAACACAAAGCACGCTGTAAGCAGAGAAAATGTTAATTATCATTTATATTCCGCGGGTTTTCAAAGAGGTCAAGGCAGATGACTTTATGCAATGTCACCTCAGTAACAACTATACAAAAATAGACAAATTTTCCCCCTCCCTTTTTACTAAACTGCGATAGCGGTTTTTAGCACAGGGAGCTGCGCTGAATGCCCCATGCTGTTCTCGATGCTCATAGGCTCCCTGCGCTAAAAACCGCTATTGCGTTTTAGTAAAAGGGAGCCATAGTGCAAAATATAGACAGCAGATATAAATTCTCAAAACGGACACATTTTGATCACTAAGTTGAAAATAAAATCATTTTTCCTACCTTTTTGTCTGGTGATTTCATGAGTCTCTGGTCCTTCTTCTGATCCTTCTTCTTTCTTCTCCTGCCCCCCCCCTCTTTCTTTCTCTCTCCCCCTGGCTCCCCTCTTTATTTCTGCCTTTCTTTCTCTCTCCCCCTGGCCCCCCTCTTTATTTCTGCCTTTCTTTCTCTCTCTCCCTGGCCTCCCTCTTTATTTCTCTCTCCCCCTGGCCCTCCTCTTTCTTTCTGCCTTTCTTTCTCTCCCTCTTGACCCCCTCTTTATTTCTGCCTTTCTTTCTCTCTCCCCTTAATCCCCCTCTTTCTTTCTGCCTTTCTTTCTATCTCCCCCTGACCCCTCTTTATTTCTGCCTTTCTTTCTCTCTACCCCTGGGCCCCCCCTCTTTATTTTCGCCTTTCTTTCTCTCTCCCCCTAGCCCCCACAAAGCCATCGTGCCAATTTCTCCACTTCCACGATTCTTTCCCTACCCTCACCCCCAAGCTAGCAGCCGATTTCTCCCTGCTCCTTCCCCGATGTCCTGATGTCCTGAACTTCATCGGGCAGCAGCAGCATTCACAATTCACTGCTGTTGCCCGCTTCAGGCCTTCCTCTCTGTCGGGTCCTGTCTTCATGAAAACAGGAAGTAGGCAGGACCCGGCAGAGAACAAGGCCTGAAGCCGGTAACAGCAGCGAATTGTAAACGCTGCTGCTGCCCGAAGAAGGTAATGGAGCACCGAGGCAGACCGCTTCTCCCCCCTCCCAGCCGAACCCCCGCTGACCCTCCTATCTCCCCCCACCCCCGTGAACCTTTCCGACCCTCCCAGCTAGAGCAGCAAACCTCCTTCGCGGCTTTCTCCTCCCTCTGCCGCGTCACTGATGACATCAGTGATGCGGCAGAGGGAGGAGAAAGCCGACGCTACTGGAGGGAGGTTTGCTGCTTTTGCTGGGAGGGTCGGAAAGGTTCACTTGGGGGGGGGAGAGATAGGAGGGTCAGCGGGGGTTCGGCTGGGAGGGGGGAGAAGCGGTCTGCCTCGGTGCTCCAAGGCCTGGCGCCATTATCTTTTTCGCCCCTCCCGCCCCCCCCTTGGTACGCTACTGCTCTCCAGCTCTCCTTAGTTTGCCGGTTTTCTTTTTCGGCTATCGGCACGCTTTCAAAGAGCCGCGCATGCGCGGCTGCTCAAAGTTCAATCTTCTGCTCTGCTGCAACTTCCTGTTTCCGGTTGGGTTAGAGCAGAAGATTGAATACTGAGCAGCCGCGCATGCGCAGCTCTTTTGAAAGCATTCCGGTCGCCGAAAAAGAAAGCCGGCAAACTAAGGTGAGGTGGAGAGAGGAAGCTGGTTAAACGATCGAGCCGGCGTGCGGGTGGGCGCTGCGGGGACCGCACGATCCTTTATGCCTCACTGCGGTGACAAGACCATTCACCGCTCCACGGGGCGGTGATGGCCTTGTCCCCGTCCCCGCAGAGGCTGCTAATTTTCATTCCCCGTTTTTTGCGGGTTACCCACGGCTAAACGCAGTAGCCGCGGGTAAACCGCCACCGTGTCATTTTCTAATAAGAATAGCCTTTCTGGATCAGACCAATGGTTCATCTAGCCCAGTAGCCCTTCCTTATAGTGGCCAATCCAGGTCACTAGTACCTGGCCAAAACCCAAAGAGTAACAACATTTCATGCTACCGATTCAGAGCAAGCAGTGACTTTCACCATGTCTTTCTCAATAACAGACTATGGACTTTTCCTCCAGGAAATTGTCCAAACCTTTCTTAAAACCAGCTATGCTATCCGCTCTTACCACATCCCCTGGCAATGCATTCCAGAGCTTAACTATTCGCTGATTTAAAAAAATATTTCCTCCTATTGGTCTTAAAAGTATTTCCCTGTAACTTTGAGTGCCCCCTAGTCTCTCTAATTTTTGACGAAGTGAAAAATCGATCCACTTGTACCCATGCGTCTACCAGACAGTGATATCTGACGTCAAAGATCTTAAACAGCGCCTCATCTCTGTTCGGGCTGAACTGAAGCAGAACATCGTTGATCCAAAGATCAATGGCGGCCAAGGCTGGGGGCATGCCTTTGTGCAAAGGGAGTGCACTTTGATCATCTTCTTAATTGAAACATTACTTTTTGACTTTACATTTTTCTGCAAGATATGCATAAAACCTTTTGATGTGTTTTTATTCAGTACACAGCTCATTTTCACAAGGTAGTGTTGTGTTGTGGTGGGAAATATTTACATTTTACGTCAACTTCATTAAGGTCACGATGCACTAAATTTCATAAGAATTGGCCGAATTCTGTGGAAGATACAACAAAAAACTTTTTTTTTTTTCTAATTCAGTGTATTATGCTACCATAACTACAGCTAGGCTCTGCATTTTTCCCTACTACGTTTTCCAGAGGTGAAATGATGGTGGGGGAGGGGGTCTTTGGTAGGTTAAAAGAATAGAAAACAGAGATGAGGATTAAATGGTCAGTATTTTCAGTGGATAAGTGGGGATCCCCAGGAGTCTATGCTGGGACCTCTCCTTTTTAGGTCATATCTAACTAAATATATAAAAAGACTTGAAGCAGTCGAGAGGAAGGCAATTAAAATTGTATGGGGCTTGTGCCAAAAGATGTACAAGAAGAGACTAGAAGACCTGAATATGTATACTATAGAGGACAGAAGGGACAGGGGAGATATGATACAGATGTTTAAATACTTGAAAATGTATTAATGTAGACACAAATATTTTTCAGAGAAGGGAAAATGGTAAAATTAGAGGGCATGAATTAAGGTTGCAGGGTGGTAGACTTAGGATTAATGCTAGGAAATTATATGGGAAGGAGAGGAGAGAGATGCCAGACTGTGGGAAGGAGGGAAAGGAGGGAGCGAGATGTCGGACCACAGGGAGGAGGGAGGTAAGGAGAGAGATGTTGGACCATGGAAACAGGGAGGGAAAGAGAGAGAAAGATAGGAAGACATAGAAAAGTAGATTTTGAGAAGAAAGCAGAAAAATTGAAAATTTGAATGTTAAAAGTTAATACCAAAGATGGATAGAGGGTAGAAAGTGAAGAATGAGAGAAAAACAGTCAATGATAAGAAGGCCCTGGAAACACAGTTAAGAGCACAGACAGAAGTGCAACCAGAGACTGGAAAAAGATGATTAGAAAAATAAAATCACCACACAACAAAGATAGGGAAAATTATTTTATTTTCAATATGATTGAAATGTATCAGTTTTGAGAATTTATATCTGCTGTGTTTATGAAATTGCATTACCATTAGTAATGGGGGAGGGGTCAGGAGCAGAGCTGGGGCAGAGCTTGGGCGGTCAGTGGTTGGGTATACTCAGTTGATATTTGTTAGACTTAGGGGGTACTTGGCTTGAAGTTGAGAAACACCAGATTATCATGTGACCATATTTATGATGTTGTTTAAGTGTCATTGTCTAGTATTGTCTTATTTGTCTCTGCAGCAGCATGGCTACTGGCTGGCTGCAGGACCTCACAGAAATGTGGTACACACACAAAGGTTGCAGGTAAAAAGTAAAAAAAAAGTACTTTATGTACACTAAAAAGACTGTAGTCCAGCTCTTTTACATCATAGGTTTAGTCCTCTTAATCAGTCTCTGTCAGTAAAGTCCCAGCCTATACTCTACATAGGGGCTGGCTTCTAACTAGGCCCAAACACCTCAAACTTATACACTTTAGGAATACACTGAGAGGTTATCTCCTACCTTGGCAATCTTCTGTTCGTGTAACCTGGAGGCTGACTTGCCTGCTTACAGTTTCTCACCTTGGGGAAACACTTAGCTGAGGCCATTCTTCCCTGGCACACCCCTCAGGTAATGTAGCCTCTGTTGCCACTCCCTTAGAGACCTCTTGACTAGGGGGTCTCTCTGTGATCTATTATATCTCAGAGCATTTAACCACCTCCCTGCCTGAGCCCTGCCCTCCTGACTCAGCAGGTATAACTTTAACTACTCTAAGGAGACTCAATCTCACTCTCATTGAGGGAGTGAACCTATAGGCAGTGGCATAGGAAGGATGAGTGGTCCAGTGCCCCTATAGGCAGTGGGGGCGTTGGCACCTGTCCTCCTCTCCGCCCCCATGCTCCTTCCCTGCCCCCCACTACTGCATGCACCCCATCCCTTCCCTCGTGCCTCGTTAACATTCGTGGCATGAGCAGTAACCCCAGCCTACTGCTCATGCCAGTGTTGGCTGTTCCTCTGACGTCACTTCCTGGACCCGCACCTAGGAAGCGAGGTCGGAGGAAGAGCCGACACTGGCACGAGCAGCAGGTTGGGGGTTGCTGCTTGTGCCAGGAACCTTAGAGGTATGGGACAAGGGAAGGAGCATGCGTGGCAGGAGGGGGTGGGGAGGGAGCGGCTGGAGTGGGGGAGGGGCACTCTCACTCTCGCTATGCCACTGCCTATGGGAACATGCCTATGTACCATCACTCTTTCACAGGTTCACAATGTATGTTTTATCGTTACCTGTCAAGGACAATGGATAGTGTGGAGCAGGGGTGGGCAACGAGGGCTGCAATCCAGTTGAGTTTTCAGGATTTCCCTAAGGAATATACATGAGATCTGTTTGCATGCACTGCCTCCATTGTATGCAAATAGATCTCATGCATATTCATTGTGGAAATCCTGAAAACCTGACTGGATTGCGGCCTTCGTTGCCCACCCCTGGTGTGGACTATAAATCTTTTAAATAAATGCACAGATAAATAGTAGCTGTAGTTTTCTTTTTTCCCCTCCTGGAACCAATATGCCTATTCCTAAAGTCAATGTTTTTTGAACACATTTGAGCTAAGCCATTGGTGCTTATTGTAGTGGCTTTAGAATTCTGATATTGCTTGTGCCTGAGATTAGTTTTTTCCAAGCTGAGAGGCAGCATGCCAAAAGTGAAATCCACAGACAAGAATATAATCTTTGATAAAATGGAATGCCAATTTGTGTTAGAGCATTTGTGAAATTTGTAGTATTGCTAGTCCTTACAAATAATAGGGAAAAGTTACAAGAGTTCTTCTAAAACAGTGGTTCTCAACCCTGTCCTGGGGGACCCCCAGCCAGTTGGGTTTTCAAGATATCCCTAATGAATATACATGAGAGAGATTTGCATATAATGGAAGAGACAGACATGCAAATATGTCTTATGCATATTCATTAGGGATATCTTGAAAACCCAACTGGCTGGGGATCCCCCACTGTTCTAAAAGTTTCTGCACTTTTATATTTTTGTGCTCAACCTTAAACAGGGATGGGCAACTCTGGTCCTCGAGGGCTGGAATCCAATCGGGTTTTCAAGATTTCACCAATGAATATGCATTGAAAGCAGTGTATGCAAAATAGATCTCATGCATATTCATTGGGGCAATCCTGAAAACCCGATTGGATTCTGGCCCTCGAGGACTGAAGTTGCCCATGTCTGACCTAAAGCATTCTTTTCTGATGGCATTAAGAAGTTAGTAGGACACTGGGAAAAATGTATCACAAAACAGGATGATTATGTGGAAAAGTGAGGTAATTTTCTTTTGAGATATTTAATAGTTAAAAAAAAAAAGTGTGGAAACTTTTTGAAGATTCCTTGTATAATGTGTAAAGGGCTATGTAATGATGTGCAAATTATTCTACTAGTTTAAAAAATATTATTCAAGATAAACTGACAAACAAAAATATACCCTTCTTCCCAGAATATTAAAAAATGTTATTTGTTTTCAAGCTACCGCTGTGCTGGCTTTTCATTTTTGGTAGACTGTTGTACAGAAAGTGTTCTAAATTGCATTACAGTTCTGTGTGGGCAGGAATTTACCAAGCCTATATCTTTGTTATTTTTGCTGGAAGTTGTCCATTTCATAAGAGATGTATATTTCTCTCTTGTTGCAGAGGTTGAATGTGGCACCCCTCTGAGAATCCAGAATGCTGACCTGGTATGGAGTGGTAACTCAATCCTAGGAAGTGTGGTGTATTATGAATGCAAAGAGGGCTTTGAGTTTGCTGGTGGGAAGAATTTTTCGGTATGCCAAGAGGATGGTATTTGGGAGGAAAGTTCATGTACAGGTAAGACATGAACAGCCCTATGGAAGCTCCCTTATAATTAGAGGCTGACCAGATTTCAGTTTCAGTTATAGCACCAAAACCATTCCCAAATCTGTTAGCTGTCCAGGTTCTTTTTCTGCCAAAAGTTTTTAATTTTGTCCAAAAATGACCATGTGTTTTTGATGGAAGCTGGAAACTTTTGCTTTTTCCCATTTGTCTTCTAACCACCCACCTACCTTCCCTCTTTCACCAAGCAGGAGCTGCCCCTTCTAAGCACCCCCTGAGTTCCTTCCTCCACTTGTAGGTCTCCCGGACCTATTTTACAATCCCTGGTGGTCTAGAGATGTACAGTAGTTGGGGTAGGAGTGATCCCCCAGTTACTCCTGCCCATTCGGCTTTTCTCTCAAAATGGCTGCTATGGGGGGCCACATGATGGCTAGTTCCTGAGTGTACACCTCTACATGAAGCTTCGCTTCGATTTCTCACTAAAACTCTCCTTATTTTACTCAGCCTGTGAAAACTTTACCATTTAGTCACCACTGGTTTCAGCAGTGCTGGCAGTACATTTTCGGCTGTTTGCGAGCTTTCTCCATGCCTGCATAAGAGTGAATAAAGGTACTTCGACACACTCAAGCAAAATGGCAGGGATGCAGATGGAGGTGGCAGCAGATCGCTCGATGGACGAAGTGCTGCAGGTGTCCATGCAACACTTATCACAGCTTTTGGATGACAAGCTTTCTAAGCTCCATACTTCTATGGAGGAGATTAAAGATGTTCTGGTCAGTCATGCAACGCAAATCCAGCGGGTGTCATTCTATTGCTGTATTCAAGTATTTCAACTGGTTTGTTCCTGTTCTGAGGGAGACCCAAATAAAATTTTTTGTAAAAGAGGGATTTTTTAAATTGTATTTGTTCCAGTATTATTCTTGACTTGTATTGTTTGTTCTTTACTAGCTGTAAAGGGAGATTTTGTCAGTAATGCGACTGTCTATGGTGAAACCTGTTTGAAATGGATAAAGGTTCCCAGAAGGACTCGCTGGAGGATATCATATGAGGTATGTGAGGAAAAAATTCCACGAGGCTGCCACAAGAGGTTTCAGCAGCCATTTTGAGGATTTTGCTGCTAAGGGTCAGGATCAAGTGTGGTTTGCTCCTGCTGCCATTGCCTCCACAACAAGATAGAAAAAACTTAATGTTTCTACTCTAGTGTATATAAAAAGATTTTAAAAAATGCAAGGCAAGGATTTCAGGTTTTTTCTCACTTTTTTAGACGCATCCATTTTTTAAAGCAAGCTTCAGGATGAAAATCAGTTTGTTCTTTGCTAAAAGTTGTCCTTTTTTATTTAAAGTAAAAAAACCAACAACAACATCCTGAAAAATATTAATAGATGTCCCATCGTGCTGAGCAGAGTGTTCAATTATGTCCTGATCTTCCTTTTTTTTAATTTTTGCAGGCTTTGGTTTGGGAATGTATTGATTATTTGCCTGATAACTTGAGTTCTTTACTGAAGTGATGAATGGTTTTATCTAAACCTTCTTCTAATGAGACCACAGGTCTCCAACCAAGTAGTAACTTGGCTTTCCTAATGTCAGGTTTCCTTCTTTGAGTTTAATCATATGCTTCTGATAGAAACTGAATCTCACTTTAATTTCTGATTGACACTGTGTGTGTGTGTGTGGGGGGGGGGAGTTGGGACATTCTGGGAAGGAAATTCTTAAAGATGCAGACTGGGAGGAAGGGGCTCGGAGAGCTCAAAAAAGGATTAAAAAAGTTATATGGGTACCGGCTGATATTCAGCCAGTGTCCGCATAACTGTCTTAAGCAGGTTCCTGCTGAATTTTGACAGTGGCCTGCTTAAGCTCCGATGGTTAGCAGTGGGACAATTAGCTGGGGATACTCAGTGCTAGTGCCACACGTAGCTTGGCACTGAATAGCCATAGCTAATGTAGTTGGCGATGCACAGCATTTTAAAAAAATGCTGACTGCTGCTGGCTGAATTGGCCTGTATGTATTTAGTGGTAGCCCAGGGACTTGGCATGTTAGTCTGGGGCAGCGGTCTCACACTCATGGCCCACAGGCCGCATGCGGCCCCCCCAGTCTTGTACCCGATCTCACACTCTGGGCAGGAAGAGAGGCGCCGGCGTCAGCTGACTTGCAACTTCCTGCTGCCATTGCGTATGCCGGGACTCTTGCCTTTGGCTATCCAGCAGATACGCAAAGGCAGGAGTCCCAGCATACGCGACGGCTGCAGGAAGTTGCAAGTCTGCTGACGCTGGCGCCTCTCTTCCTGCCCAGTGTGCGAGATCGCATACAAGACTGTGGCTGCAAAATACAGGTATTGCTGGACAGGGAGAGCAGGGAAGGGAGAAGGGATACTGCTGGATAAGGGGGAGGTAAAAGGAAGGGAGAAGAGGTGCTTATCCCAGGACAAGCAGGCATGATATTCTCACATGTGGGTGACGTCATCTACGGAGCCCCGGCGCGGACAGCTTTTCAAGCAAACTTGATTGAAGTTTCAAGTTTGCACACTGCACCACGCATGTGCGTGCCTTCTCGCCCACTAGAGGGCGCATCCCACCTCGTGGTCCTCAGTTCAAATTTTTCCGCGGAGCAAGAAAGCCCTGTGGATCTGAGCTCCAGTGTTTTTGCCTTCTAGCTGCCGCGTTTAGTTTGTTTTCCCTTCGAATTAGTTCGCGGTGCTGTTTTTCCTTTCGGTTCTTTTCAAAAAAAAAAAAAAAAAGTCTTTCGTTTTTCATCGGACTCCGGGGGCTCCCGGAATCCGTGGCCGCGGGACGTCGGTTCGTTCCCGGCCTTCTTCTTTTTCTTCGTGGATGTCCCGTCCTGTTACGGGATTCAAAAAGTGCAGCCGGTGTGAAAGGTTGCTTTCCATCACCGACCCTCACCGGTGGTGCATTGTCTGTCTTGGGCCCGAACATCCGACAGACTCGTGTGATCGCTGTGCTACCTTCCAAAACAGGGCCCTCCGTCGCCGTAAGGCAAGAATGGCCGAATTGTTCGCCGTCGACGCACCTAAGGCCTCGACGTCGGCCTCGGCTTCGGCCCCGGCCTTGACCTCGGCCTTGGCGTCCTCGGGGGCCTCGGCCTCGCCTCGGCCCTCTTCCTCGAAGGCGTCGTCAGTGAAGCAAGCTTCGGGTAAGTCCTCTGTTCCATCCCCTTCAGCAAAGAAGCCATCCTCGAGTCAGGCCAAGGCGGGTGGGTCGACCCCGGCCCCGCATCGGACCTCGACTCCGCACACCCCGAGGGAATACTCGAGACCGAGGTCGCCCTCCAGGGAGTGTGCCCCGGACTCGGAACTCCCCACCTTCGTGGGGATTCCGGCCTTCCAGGATCTCCTCCGAGCTCTGATCTCATCGGAGCTGTCGGGAGCCCTGGAAGTGTTGCAGCGTGCTGCGGTTCCGGCGGCCTCGACCTCGGCCGGGGCGCCTTCGGTCTCGGAGGCCCCGGCCTCGGCTCCCTCGGGAGCCCTGACCTCGGCGACCTCGGTCTCGGGTACGGTGGCCCCGTTCGCCTCGGTCTCGGCCCCGCCCCGGACCTCGACCTCGGGGGAACCCCCTGAGCGGAGTGTAAGGCCCAAGGAAAAGTCGCGCAGAGTGCGCCGTCTTTCCTCCTCTTCCTCCGGGTCTTCCAGACACGCCTCGCCCTCGACGCGACCTCGGACGGGGCGTCGATCGAGGAAGTCTAAGCGACCCCGAGGCTCGCCTCGGCGCAACCGCTCCTCGTCGTTCGGGGGCGAGGCGCTGCAGGTGTCGGAGTTGCGCCTCGACAACCCGAGGCTCCTCCGCTCACCTCATGGGAAGTCTTCCCGGGCCGCCTCGCCGAGGAAACGGGAGAGTGTCCCACGAACCCCTGGGTCCTCACCCAAGGGCTCTGCGAGGAGGATAACTTCCCCTTCCCCCTCGAGGGCCCTCGAGAGGGGATCCTGGGATTCGGGATCGGTTAGGGATCCTCATTATTCCCATGAGGCCTCCCCCCTCTCCTCGGTGGGGCGGTCGAGAACCCCATCTCCCCAGGCTAGGCCGTCCTCATTTTCATCCTTCGTTCAGGACATGGCCCAAGCCCTGGGGATTGACCTGATGGTAGGCTCTCGGTATTCCAAAGAATTTTTGGAGGAACAGGACCTCCCCACTCTTCCTAGGGAGGTGCCTAGACTCCCTCTCAACAGTGTCCTTCTGCAAACCTGGCTGAATAACCTGTCAAACCCTCTTACAGTCACGTCTGTGCCTTCAAAAATGGAATCGAAGTATAGGACGATTCCCCCTAAAGGGTTCGATAAGGCGCAGCTCTCACACCAGTCTCTTCTGGTGGAGTCTGCTCTTAAAAAATCACAGCCCTCACGGGTTTCTGCGGCGGTTCCACCAGGCAGGGAGGGGCGGACCCTGGACAAGTTTGGCCGTCGCCTCTATTCAAATTCCCTGATGGCCACCAGGGTTCTAAATTACGCCTTCACCTTTTCCTCCTATTTGCGTGGTATGGTGAAGGACCTTCCTCAATATCGAAACTCGTTACCGGACTCCCAAAGAGCAGGATTCGATAAGTTTATGTCCAACCTGTCTCAATTGCGGTTGTACCTATTCCACGCAGTGTACGACGCCTTTGAGCTGGTTTCGAGGGTGTCGGCCCTCGCGGTGGCCATGCGCCGCTTGGCCTGGCTTCGCACCCTCGACATGGACCCAAACCTGCAGGAACGCCTGGCAGACTTGCCTTGTGTGGGGTCCGAGTTATTCGACGAGTCATTGGATGCGGCGACCAAACGCTTGTCGGAACAGGAGCGCTCTCTAGCATCCCTGGTCCGCCCCAAACCTAGACCCCCGCCGCAGAAACCCTTTCGGCCTCCGCCGCGCCGATACCCTCAGAAGTCGACCCCGGCTTTCTCGAGACCGCCTCCGAGACGTCCGTCTCAGCGAGGCAGAGGGGGACAAACCCAAGCCCAGGCGCAGGGCCCTTCTAAGCCCGCGCCTTCCTTTTGACGGGCTGAGCGGACGGGGCGGGTTCCCCTCCGCACTTTCACAGGAACCCCTTCCTATCGGTGGCCGTCTTCGGTCCTTCCGGGAGGCATGGACCGGGATTACCTCAGACGCTTGGGTGCTCCGGATCGTCTCCGAGGGCTACTCGCTCAACTTTGTGTCCTCGCCGCCGGACAGTCCTCCAAGTTTAGTCCCCTGCAACCGTTCGCAGCTACCGACCCTTATAACCGAAGCCAAAGCCCTCTTGAAGCTTCGGGCGGTCGAGCCGGTCCCCAAGGACCAGTGGGGTACGGGGTTTTACTCCCGCTACTTTTTGGTCCCAAAAAAGACCGGGGACCTGCGCCCCATACTGGACCTCAGGAAGCTCAACAAATTCCTGGCCCGGGAGAAGTTTCGAATGCTATCTCTCCCGGTTTTGTACCCCCTCTTGGGGGAAGGGGACTGGATGTGCTCCCTCGACCTGAAGGAAGCATACACCCATGTTCCGGTGCACCCCGCCTGTCGAAGATTCTTACGATTCCAGGTGGGGGACCTCCACCTCCAGTACAGGGTACTGCCCTTCGGCCTGGCCGCGTCCCCACGAGTATTCACGAAGTGCATGGTGGTGGTTGCAGCAGCCCTCAGGTCACGTGGACTCCATGTGTTCCCTTACCTGGACGATTGGCTCATCAAAGCCCCGACCAGGGAGGGGGTTATCTCAGCGACCCGACAGTCTATTGCCTTCCTGCAAACTCTCGGGTTCGAGATAAACTTTCCAAAGTCTCAGTTGAGGCCGTCGCAGTCTCTTCAATTCATAGGTGCGGTGCTGGACACGGTGCGCCTACGCTCCTACCTGCCGACCCAGCGGTTGGAAACCTTGGTACGGATGAGCCGCCAGGTCTCCCAACTATCGAGGGTGTCGGCCAAGCGCATGATGATGCTGCTGGGCCATATGGCCTCGACGGTACATGTCACGCCGTTTGCGAGGCTACATCTGAGGATCCCTCAGTGGACCCTCGCGTCCCAGTGGCGTCAGGAGTGCGACCCGGTGTCTCGCCTCATTTCGGTAACTCCGCCCTTGCGGAAATCGCTGCGTTGGTGGACAGACTCTTCAAATCTGTCCATGGGGCTATTGTTTCGCACTCCGCCTTTTCGCAAGGTCCTGACCACGGACTCCTCGGAGTACGCGTGGGGAGCCCATCTCGACGGTCTTCGCACGCAGGGCCTGTGGTCGACAGAAGACCGTCAGTGTCATATCAACGTGCTAGAGCTGCGAGCCATCTTCCTAGCACTTCGAGCCTTCGTTCACATATTGCAGGACCAGGTGGTCCTCGTCCGCACGGACAATCAGGTGGCAATGTATTATGTGAACAAGCAGGGAGGAACGGGGTCATGGCCCCTCTGCTCCGAAGCTCTTCGCCTCTGGGAGTGGGCGGCCTCCCGGAACATCTTCCTCCGGGCGGTCTACATCCAAGGAGAACGGAATTGCCTGGCGGACAAACTGAGTCGACTTCTGCAACCGCACGAGTGGACTCTACACTCAGCAGTTCTACGCGAGGTTTTCGCTCGCTGGGGAACGCCACAGGTGGATCTGTTTGCCTCTCCGGAGACACACAAACTACCACTATATTGTTCTCGGATGTACTCGCAGGACCGTCTGGAAGCGGATGCCTTCCTACTCGACTGGGAAGGGAGGTTCCTGTATGCATTCCCTCCGTTCCCTCTGATCATGCGAACGTTGGTACACCTAAAATCGTCCACGGCCACGATGATTCTCATAGCACCTCGGTGGCCGCGTCAGCACTGGTTCTCCCTGCTGCTCCAGCTCAGTGCCAGAGAGCCTCTTCCCCTGCCTGTCTCTCCTTCTCTGCTGTCTCAGAGTCAAGGATCCATGTTACATCCCAATCTGCAGTCATTGCACCTGACAGCCTGGTTTCTTGTTCCCTGACTCCTCCGGACCTGTCTCAATCGGTGAAGGAGGTGTTGGAAGCCTCCCGCAAGATCTCGACGAGGCTTTGCTATGCGCAGAAATGGACCAGGTTTTCCACCTGATGCTCGTCTTTTCACCTGGATCCGGTATCAGTTCCGGTATCCTCGGTTTTAGAATATTTGTTTCATTTGTCGCGCTCCGGCTTGAAAACCACTTCGGTGCGGGTTCATCTCAGTGCGATTTCTGCTTTCCACCAACCTCTGGAAGGACGCCCTCTGTCACTCCATCCCTTGGTGACACGCTTCATGAAAGGGTTACTCAGGGTTTGTCCCCCTCTTAAGCCTCCGTCTGTCGTGTGGAATTTGAATGTGGTTCTGGCTCAACTGATGAAACCCCCGTTTGAGCCACTCAACAAGTCCCTCTTGAAATTTCTGACTTGGAAGGCGGTGTTTCTAATTGCCCTCACCTCCGCCAGGCGGATTGGGGAGTTGCAAGCCTTGGTCGCGGACCCTCCTTTCACTGTCTTTCATCACGACAAGGTGGTTCTCCGCACCCATCCTAAGTTTTTACCTAAAGTTGTTTCTGACTTCCACCTCAATCAGTCCATTGTCCTTCCTGTGTTCTTCCCGAAGCCCCACTCCCATCCTGGCGAGACGGCGCTTCACACGCTTGACTGTAAGAGGGCGTTGGCATATTATCTTCAACGCACCAGGTCTCATCGGAAGCTTCCTCAATTGTTTTTGTCCTTCGATCCCAATCGATTAGGGCATCCAGTTTCCAAGCGCACTCTGTCTAACTGGTTGGCCGCTTGCATTTCCTTTTGCTACGCTCAGGCTGGCCTTCCTCCCCCGGGTCGAGTCACGGGGCACAAGGTCCGAGCGATGGCAGCTTCGATAGCTTTCCTCCGATCCACTCCGATGGAGGACATATGTAAGGCTGCCACTTGGTCTTCGGTTCATACATTCACCTCTCATTACTGTCTGGACACTTTATCCAGGAGTGACGGCCGGTTTGGCCAGTCAGTTTTGCAAAATCTGTTTTCCTAAATTGCCATCCTCCCACCTGCCCTTTTTTGGTTAGCTTGGAGGTCACCCACATGTGAGAATATCATGCCTGCTTGTCCTGGGATAAAGCACAGTTACTTACCGTAACAGGTGTTATCCAGGGACAGCAGGCATATATTCTCACAACCCGCCCGCCTCCCCGGGGATGGCTTCCTTGCTAGTTATGGAACTGAGGACCACGAGGTGGGATGCGCCCTCTAGTGGGCGAGAAGGCACGCACATGCGTGGTGCAGTGTGCAAACTTGAAACTTCAATCAAGTTTGCTTGAAAAGCTGTCCGCGCCGGGGCTCCGTAGATGACGTCACCCACATGTGAGAATATATGCCTGCTGTCCCTGGATAACACCTGTTACGGTAAGTAACTGTGCTTTCTGGACCTGGCAGAAAGGGAGGGAAAGGAAAGGTGAATCGATTCGAATCGTGAATCGGGCAGCACTAGTAATTGCCAATATAGAATTCAAGTTTAGCAACCACCATTTTTGTACCTAAATATAGCTAACTTTTATAGAACTTTTACACAGAATTTCATTTTGTTTGCTTATGCCATTTTAATGTGTGATAAAGTTATTTTAACATGCACTGTTAGCAAAGTCTGCATGTTTATACGTGGTATGTGCTAAAATAAAAAGAACAAAAATGAAATGATTTATAAGGGAAAATGAATCAACAGAAATACATTTAAAATTATGTGACATAAAACTTTTATTTTTCCATGTACATCTCTAGTAATAATGAGCTGGTTTCCTTTCTTGAAATACAGCATATCTGGGAGTATGATATGGGAGAAAGTTTTTCTGAGTTAATATGGGAAAAATTTTGACTAAGGGTTTATAGGCCTTTGTTGTCGGTATCAGTTTTGCAATCTTTGTTCTATGTTGCCCATAGAACATTGTGGACTCCTTATAAGATCACCTGTTACGGTAAGTAACTGTGCTTTATGGATCAGCAGTCTTGTCTCCTTTTTTGAGCAAAGATAAAGCTAAATTGTTTATGCTTATCTATACAGCTAGTTTTATTAGCATGGAAAGATACTGCTTAGTTGGTGAATGCCTGCTGGAATGTTGTCTCTTTGGTTTGTGAATATTAAGAAGTGGCTGAGTGGCTGCTATTAAGAGATGTAACATTCAGCAATTTAGATTGTAAACAATTTTTATTGACATGAAAAAACCTGCAGAACGAAGAAAACAACAAGTGACAGAACATAATGAACAGAGGCAAAAAATCTGCATAATAAAGTACATCAGGACAAAACGTGTCAGTTATATCCACCCAGAAACCCCAACCCCCCCCCCTTGTTCCCCTCTTCCCGCAAGTCTCACTCACCAGCCCCCTTCCCCCTCCTTCCCAAATGGAGAGGAATACAAGGGCAGGAATAAGAAAAACCACTGACCAAATTCCCCCCAGGGTCTAGACTCTGATGACCCCAGGGCACCTAAATGAACAAGGCAACCCCTCCAAAAACAGTCCCCCCAAACCTTCACCCCCCCTCTCAGAGCAGAGAGATGCCGGGATAACATTCAGCAGTTTAAAAGTATGTGGGCACCACTAGCTGCTTTTTCTCTATTTGTTAATGTTTAATTGTGCTGGGGATTATATGTATTTTAATTTTTCAATAAAAATATTGATTTTAAAGGGGAAAAAAAAGAAATATGATCTTCTGCTCTGTCTTTTCTAAACAAACAAAAAGTTTAACGTCGAGGGACAGAGGTGGCATTGGAAGGAATTTGTGCATGAAATGATCTTAAATTTTGCCAGCGATGAAGAAACTCCAGTACTGTGTTTAGACCTCTATCCAGACAGTAACTACACAGTAGACTTGACAACACCCTCCGTGATGCAAATCAATCTAACCATACATATGGGAGGTGAGTCATGACCTGATGAATTATGTATATATGTGTGTGTGTATATGTATGTATATTATATACATATATATATATGTGGAGGGGCATAATCGAAAGAAACGTCTAAGTCCATTTTCACCTAAGTCGCAAATTGTCCAAAGTCAGACACAGCTTAAGACTCATTTTCGACAAATATGTCAAAAATATTTTTTTTCCAAAAATTGTCTAACTATATGTCCAGCCGTCTGATCGTCCAAGCTGCTAAATCGTTCATCTTTATACCACATTTTCATCCAAATATTCATCCAAGTCAAAAACGCCTAGAATAAGCCCTGTTGGACATGGGGAGGGTCAGCAAAGTGATGAACTGGACACCCAAACATGGCACCTGAATTGTGGGGTACCTTAAACATCTCACTACAGCTCCCTTATAGGTCATGGTGAGCCCCTCAAAACACCCCCAAAACGTACTATACACATCTGTCTACAACCCCAATAGCCCTTATTGCTGCAGGAGCCACTTATATGGCTGTACAAAAGGGTTTTGGGGTTTTGGGGGGGATGCACATGTTTTACCATGAATGCAGTGATTACAGTGACTTATGGGCCTGGGTCCTCCTCTCCATGGGTCCCTAACCCACCCCCAAGATGACTTAAGCCACCTCTGTGCAGCTCTACTAGGCTTTCCTATGGCAGGCTGCCAGGTTCTGATGTTCTGGAGGCAGATATTTAAAGTTGTGATTACGATTTTTAGGGGGGGGTCAGTGATCACTGGAGTACTATATGGGGGTCTGTACTATGTGTTTGCAGTGCTTATCTGGTCACTTTATATAGGTTTTTGTGACTTAGACCATGTTTTAAAGTTCTGTCTAGGTTGTGTTGTAAAACTTTCGGTTATACATTCAGTACGACTAAGTCTAGCATGGCCCACGCCCTGCTGAAATCCTGCCCTCGACACTCCTCCTGAAACGCCCTGTTTAGCTCTGATCGTTCAGCGGCACTGGGAAGGCCTAGGTCATTTTCAAACACGTCCAAAACCCGTTTCAATTATCGGCACTTGGACGTCTTTCTTTTATGATCGTCCAAGTGCCGACGTAGGCCGTTTTTCTCTTTCGATTACGAGCCCCATAATGTGTACAAACATAGTAATATTGGCTAATAACACGTATGGCTTATCCTACCAAATAGCTAAATAATTTTCAGAGTGTTTAGCAAAAATGTTTTTCATATTCAGAGTCTATAAAAACGACAGAAAAGGAAAGAGATAATAAAGTAGAGAAAACCATACAAAAAAAAAGAAATCCAATGTAGTGTAAATGAATTATGTAATACGACAACAGCTGCACCCAGCAAACCTCAGGATGACAGCTATTATCCATTTTATCAGTTGTTTTTGTTGGTGGTCACCTCTCTTCCTTTGTGATAAATGAGTTATGTAAACATATTTAAAATGTAGTCTCAGATAAAAGCAGATAAATGTCTGAAAAGTGTTTTCTGTTGCCAAACAAAATGACCCAATATACAGCAGCAGGTTGGCCATGTGATTTTAAACTGATCACTATGTAAGATGATTTTTGTTCCTGGGCAATAAGTAGTGTAATTTCCTAATTGCTTGTGCATAAAAAGTATAGAAAATATCTGTTATTTCCATAAAACTTTGCTTTTGTGACCTGGATAGTTTAGATTTTGCAATTTTACTTATTTTAAACTTGAAAATGCCTAATTTTCATCTTTTCATTCTTATGAAATCATAAAAAGCAACATATGAATCACAATTAAACATGTATTTATATTGAAGTTATACAAAGATGACCACAGAAGATTTAGAAGTGAGTATTTTTCGAGATTTGTGATTGTATTGAAAGTCACGTTCAAGAATCAGCCCCAAAATGTAATCTCCCATCATGTACTCGTAATATTGTCCTTGGTAGCAGTGTTCGAAGTCCAGTATATCCTGGTGGAAACGCTCACTTTGCTTGTCTGAGTATGCTCTCATGTTCTCCTTGAATGTCTCAAGATGAACATCAAGGATGTGAACTTTGAGAGACATCCTACAGCCCATTTTACTGTAATTCTTCACTAGATTCTCAACCAACCCTGCATAGTTTTCAGCTTTGAACTAGTGCGACAAAGCTGTTCTAAGCCACTTTCTCTTTCCTAGTTAGCTTCTTGGAAAATTCCTTGCACTCCAGGATCTTCTTTATCTGTGGTCTGACGAAGACACCAGCTTTGACCTTTGCCTCAGACAGATTAAGAAAGATGTCTTGAAGGTACTTGAAAGCTGCCATCTCCTTATCTAGAACTCTGACAGATTGTTTCATTAGGCCCAATTTGATGTGCAGTGGTGGCATCAGCACCTTCCGGAGGCCCACCAGTTGTTCCCATTTGATGTTGTTTCTCCCCACAGAGAGAGAACTTGGTCCACTGTGGCCAGTCCTGCCTTTGGTAGTAAGCCTTTGTGTCCCTGCTGTCCCAAAGGCAGAGATAGATGAGAAACTTGGTAAAACCGCCTTGGAAACCCATTAGGAATGCCGCATTTTGAAGTTTCCAATGACCTCCCAGCCATACTCGTCAAGGTGCCTAGTAAGGTCTTGATGTTGTTGCAATCCTCTTTGAGATGCACTGTTAGTTTTTTCAGGTCGGTCGATGTGAATGCTATTTTTTTCTGCATGGTGAAGTGATGTTAGAGCATCTCTATAGGTCAGCTAGTTTGTATGGCATTTTAATATTAATGACCTATTTGTATGGCCGGATCGGAGCATGAGCAATCGCATGGAAAAATGTGGTGAGCCGTTTTGTGCATCAGGTTGGTAAATATGATCAGTCGCTAAACCTGTCAAACTGGTTAGATGATCAGAGACTTTAGTTCATCTGGCCCTGATTTAGTTAACTATGCTACTTTCTACAATCTCAGTATGGCCTCTGTACAGTGCTACTTTGGTATTTCCTAGTACGAACACGTTAGAGAAAAAGTTCTGGGAATAATACCATCGCATGTATTTGTCAGGTGGAGGTGATACGCCAAACCTTCAGTGCTGACTCTGACTCCTCTATTTTTCTGCTGCCATCTCCGATTCCTACTGATATTAGGCTTTACATTTTTTTTGTTCTGGATCTAAAATACTTTTATTTTGCCCGTTCCATTTTAAAGATTTGGCATAACGAATTCCACCAAAAATTATAATTCAGCCGATCCCAATTTTTCCAGTTTTTCATAATTTGCTGTATGGCAACCCCTGTCATGATGAGCAAAAATTAATTATTATTAGAAGAGATTTGACTCTTAGCTCTCATGGAAGTACCAAATAGCACAGTGTCATATGATAATGCCACCGGATTTTCCAGCAGATTATTCACTTGGCCCCAAATGGATTTCCAAAAACTAAGTATCAATGGACAATAGAATATTAGCCATACAGCAGGGGTATTTTAAGAAATTTAGGGATGTTTAGGAGCCATTAACAAAATACTGTACAGAATGAATATTAGTTTTTCCCTTTTGTTCATACACGTCCAGGGTGGGGAGGGGGAGGGGGAATACTTTATGATTTCATATGCTTAAGAACAATTGTTGGGTATAAGGGGGGGATATTTGATGTGAGTTAGAATTTGATGGTATATTAAGTGATGTTTAAAGTAGAAAATGATTGTTACACTTATTGGAAAGTTTTAAAAATGAATAAAGATTTTAAAAGACTTTTATTTACTAAAGTACTGGGAAATTTAGCAGTACTTTAGATCCAGGACAAAAAAATTATATGTAAAAGTATAAGATGATAAAATGTATAATATATTATAGTGTATGTTTTTATTTTTTTTTTTTAGTTCAGAAATTTTTATTGAGTTTAACAGATGAAGTACAATAAATGTTAACAAGGCAAGAAACATGCATGCCGTACGAATGCAAAGATTCACAAAATATTATCTACATAATGTAATACAGCAGGAAGACCTATGCCTATCTATAAGGAGGAAAGTAGCAGCACGACATGCAGCCAAAAGTACATGTAATATCCAAAAACACAGAGCACAGAGAGACACCGGAGCCATATACCTATAGGAACATTGGGAGTGAGCCAGAAAGCAAGAGCCAGGTTTAGATGATGATATCCATGTTTCAGCACACGAACTGAATGTCGTCAGCCTGTGTTGCAATAGGAGTTAACCGGACTCCATATTTTAGTGTAGGAACTCATGGCCTTATGTTTTTCTGCAATAACACTTTCATATTTTACTGTAAGGCATAGCGTATTCCACCATGTGTTGTAATTCACCTTAGACATGTCTTTCCAGCAATGTAATATATTTTTAAGGGCTAGAAATATCAATATGTTGAGCAGTCGCGCATTGTGATCAGGCAGTGCATGCGGGAGGCCATGATGACCTAGTATAATAATACGCAAACTTAGAGGTTCTGACATGTTTAAGATTTTAGAAATAGTTTCCCATACTTTATTCCAATAACCTACTAAGTGTGCACAATCATAGATCATATGCGTTAAGGTGCCCTCCTGCAAATTACAAGACCAACACATGGGAGAAAGACCGGTTGAGATTTGTATGTTTTTATTTTGAAACTGGAGTAAGAGCCAATACATTTTTTACTGATTCTGACATCACCCAAAATTGCTTCTGACTCAGACTCACTATTCCAACTCTGATTCCACAGCCCTGGTGTTTAGTAAACTGAAATAATTTATTTCCAATTGTTTACCTAGATGTGCCTACACAAAATATTAATTCTTAGAAAAAAGTGTTTAACTTGCTTGACTTTTTACATCTCTTTCTGTAAAAGCAGTGTGTAATGCCACCGCTGTAAGTTGGAATCTTATTGTCACATTCTGCTCATTTTAATGGAAGCACTTTGTTATCTTGGTACCAGCAGCAAAAGAGCGCAGACTTCAGAGTGCCCAGTGGCGTAGCGAGGGTGAGAAGCGGCAGGGGCAGTGGCGCCCGCCCCACTCCGATCCGCTCCTTCTCTGCCCTCTCTTGTCACGCTTGCCATGTGTGTGCGCACCCCTTCCTTTTCCCTGTACCTCTTTAACGTTCCTGGCGTGAGCAGTAACCCCCGACCTGCTGCTCGCGCCAGAGTCGGCTCTTCCTCTGACGTCACTTCCTAGGTGCGAGTTCAAGAAGTAACGTCAGAGGAAGAGCCGACTCTGGAGTTGCTGCTTGCACCGGGAACATTAGAGATACAGGGGAAGGGAAGGAGCATGCATGGTAGCAGGGGGGAGGCAGAGAGGAGGACGCTAGCGCCCCCACCAAGACGGCGCCTGGGGTGAACCACCCCTCCCTTACTATGCCACTGAGAGTGCTGGTTCTCTTGTATAGAGTTTTAAGTCATGCTCTAATTCAGATACTTCAGAACCTGTTGACTATTTCTGCTCTTTGTGGGATTCTTTTTTACTATCTTTCAGAGGAAGAAAATCTCCTTAATGTATCTGTATTTAATGAAACCTGCTTAAAATGGAGGAGAAATGTTCAGAAAACAGTCTTAACAATAACACATACAGTAAGTGAACCATGCTTTCATGTACAGTTGTAGACCTTGGTGAAATTGTACATTTTAATGAATCCCTAAATGAATAGAACCTGACAAAACCTCTGCATGGTGCAAGGTTAAACCCTTCAACAAATAGTGTTCAAAGTAGATTCCAGTTTGGACACTGATGTTGTCATCAAATCCAAAGATCTGAATGATTACCTTCATGATTCCAGTTGTCTTCCACAAAAACTAAGACTCTCTATCTGTGATTGGAGATGATAGATTATAACATTTTTCTGTGATTTTACTAGTATTGTTCCATGATACTGATTGGGATATGATGGTAGATGCGTGGAACAGTCTCCCGGAAGAGGTGGTGGAAACAGAGACTGTCTGAATTCAAGAGGGCCTGGGATAGGCACATGGGATCTCTCAGAGAGAGAAAGAGATAATGGTTACTGTGGATGGGCAGACTAGATGGGCCATTTGGCCTTTATCTGCTGTCATGTTTCTATGTTAAACTAATGTGTTTTAGTTTAATTCCTGCAGTGGGTTCAATAATTGATGATATCATATGCATCCAAACTAAATGTTCAACACCAGATGGATTATAGCACAAATTTGTGTTTCAGAGAGAATTATTATTATTTGAAATCCTAAATACCTCTAAAACTCTCACATAATCTTCAGCACTTGAGATACTTCAAGATCAATACTTAAAGAATTCTTAAACAATCTTCTTCAGAGTCTCAGCGCCCCCACTCCACCACTCAATATTCTTTCCTTGTGGCAAGCTTTATGGGATTACTCCTCATCGGCTCCCTTTATAAATATTTAAATCTCATTAATTTATTATATTTTTTATATATACTTTTATACTAGTAGAACTCCAACTTTTAAAATAATTTAGATGATATTTATCTTAATGTTTTTTTCAAGATCAGCCTGGGAGTTGTCTGACCCGACATGTTTCACTTTTCGCTGTGTCAAGGCTCACCCAGAGCCGCCAACATCCAACTCCTCATTAACATCCAACTCCTCATTTAATTAATGAGGAGTTGGATGTTGGCGGCTCTGGGTGACCCTTGACACATCAAAAAGCGAAACATGTTTCTATTATGAGCCCCTTATTGGCTAAAATTTATCACTTTATTAACCCCCCTTTTATAAAACCACAAAAGCAGTTTTTAGCGCCAGCCGGCACACTGAATTCTCCATGCTGCTGTGACACTCGTAGAGTTCCTATGAGCGTCGGGAGCAGCGCAGAGCTTTCAACACACCGGCTGGTGCTAAAAACTGCTTTTGCGATTTTATAAAAGGGGGAGAAGGGGTAAGTTTTGGCAAGCACGGTGTTTCACTGATACCTCCTCCTTTATCATCGATAAATTTTATCATGCACTGTTTATCTTGAGTATTGCCTCTGGTGTGTTGGGTATCTTAGTGGGGAGTTTCTTTTAGATTGTAATTTTAGAATATGACAATGCCATATGACATAATGAAATATTAAAACCTTTTTTTTTTTCTCTTCACTGCATTTGCATCTTCAGGGACACAGATGGAGCCAGAAGGAATTCCTCCATGAAATGGTGTTTAATTTCACTGTAGATGAAGACATACCAGTTTTGTGTTTAGACCTTTACCCGGATACTAACTACACCATGTATATGAGTCGACCATCCATTCAGCTCTCCATAATCATCCCTGCTGAACACTCCAAAGCTGGTAGGTAATGTCCTGTTGAATTTTGTTGCTATTAGTGGCAGGTGAGGTGGGTGAATATCTTGGCTAATGGGTATTATTTTATTCACCACCTGCTCTAAGAAGCCTTTTTATCCAATGTAAACCTCAGAACACTGATCTCTTCGCATGGTTTTCAGAATCACCTCCTATGCTGATGATTCCCAGATCTACCTCTCCATGGCTAAGACCAACCGAGCTTCTTATCTTTCCACCCAAACCTACTTCCCCCTCCCCCATTCTCTATATCTGTGGACAACACTCTCATCCTCCCTGTTGGCAACCACAGGGTCATCTTTCACTCCTTTCTATGCTTCTCCTCTCAGATCCAACAAACTGCTAAAGCCTGTCGCTTTTTCCTCTATAATATTACCAAAATCCGACCTCTCCTCTCTGAGCGCACTACCAAACCCTTATTCACAGTTTCTTCACCTCTCTCTTTCATTGCTGCATGTTTCTCTCAGGCCTTTCACTCAACTATCTCTCTCCTCTCCAATCTGTCCAAAATTCTGCTGCATGACTTATATTAATAATAATAATAACTTTATTCTTTTATAACACCATAACCAAAAGTTCTAGGCGGTTTACACCAAAGAGCTGGACAATCAGCGTAATACAATAAAAATACAGATATATTGTAAAATACAGTTTCAATAAACTTATTGAACAGAGTAGTCTTAATTAATTTCTGAAAAAAGCAATAAGATAACATAGCTTGTTGAATACATTTACCTAGCCAAGATTGCTGTCTACTAGCTTCTGCAAAAGCTGTCATACTTACATTACCCCACTCCTCAAGTCACTTCATTTCCCAAAACAGTTCACTTTTCTTACTGACCTACAACTGACCGGCAGCCCCTCAATATCTTTCCTCACTTATCTCCCCCTATGCTCCCTCCCGCAAACTCTGTTCATCAGGTAAGTCTCTCTTGTCTGTACCCTTCTCCCCCACTGCCAGCTCCAGACTCCGTCCCTTCTACTTTGCTGCGCCAAATACCTGGAACAGACTGCCTGAGTCATTACATCAAGCTCCATCTCTAGCAGTATTCAAATTAAAGATAAAAGCTCACTTTTTCGAGTTTGCTTTTAACTCCTAACTCACACTCACCATAAGATACCTTTGTCCGTCTTACCATTCTCTCTGAGAGAAACTCCCCAACCCCTATATGTCCTGTTTCTAAATTAGATTGTAAGCTCTTCTGAGCAGGGACTATATTACATGTTAAAATACACATGTACAGTGCTGCGTATGCCTTTCAGCACTTTAGAAATGATAAATAGTAGTAAGTTTGGATGTGACAAGCAGAGGACGAAACACACAGTACGAGTAATTAAGATTTTTATTGTATCTTTGATGCAGATTTGGTCCTTTGCAGTTTTATAAGGACAGTATTCAAAGCCATTTATATGGGCAAAGAATAATTTAATTAGGATGATTTTCCTGCTCAGAGTGGCTAAAGATGCATATGGGCTTCCCCAAAAACATGCGCTTTTTGCCATGGGGACAAAGAGGCATTCTCTGGGGGCTTACATCGGGGAAGGAAAGCTGTGTAGTCAGATTTTGAATATACATGAGCTATTTAGCCCCTGCTTGGCTTCCTGCACACATAGCAAGCGTAAGATATGCAAATGCTTTTTAGCACAGGTACTTTGAATTTCTGAGTTTTGAAAGAGAAATAATGCAGATAGCTTTTCTTTGAAAATTAGCATCAAGTTTAACTAACTTCCTTAAAACTACTTCAGATAATTCAAATATTCCCTGATGTGGCTCGTTCCACACAGATAAGGAGGACGTCTACCAATTGAAATCTAAAGTGTTACAAGCAGGAGGATCTTCTTCTTTTTTTAGGTTCCCCTGTAAATGTTTAATTTCATGGCAAGGGAAATTATTTATTTTCTTGGACCCCCTTCATTTGGGAAAATGTTTTGGAGGATAAAGTTCCTAATTAATGGACATTACTATATTAGTAGAAGAGGTGCTCAGGGTTTAGTATTAAAGGTCAGCATTGTTGATTTGTTTAAAATCTTGATTTCCTGTTTATGGGGTTTTGTTTGTCTTTGAGGCCCCCATTATGTGAGCTGTTGCTATTTCACTTAAAAAAAAAAAATTATGTATTGTATATTATTCTGTAGTTCGGATTCTTTTGAAAGGTGTATTGTTCTTTTTTTCTATTATGTATTGTAATGCATATAAAATCTTTTTTTTTTTTTTTTATAATTCTTTATTGATTTTAAAACTTTCATCAAGTGTACAAAAATTGCAACACAATAACATAGATTTAATCACTTGTACATTTTAACGTTCTATCTTATAATTGCAAATATAACCCTCCCTCTCCCACCCTGAAATCCCTCTAGTAATGTTATTTTTCATATAATAGAAATCCTCCCCCCACCCCACCCTTATCTTATATATTAAATATAGAAATATTAGAAAAATGGCATCAATCATGACAAAAGGACGTTAATGGTTCCCAAATTTTAATAAAGTTTTTATAATTTCCATTTTGCACCGCTATTGATCTTTCCATTCTGTATATGTGACATACCGAATTCCACCAAAATTTAAAATTAAGCCTACTATGGTCTTTCCAATTATTAGTAATATGTTGAATGGCTTCTCCGGTTGCATATAAAATCTTAATTAAAAAATCAGCATCAAGTCCAGGCATTAACACCCCCCCTCTTTTTACAAAGCCGTGTTAGGCTTTTTTATTGCTGGCTGTGGCGGTATTAGCTCCAAGGCTTATAGGAATTCTATGACCACTGGAGCTAATACTGCCGTGGCTGCCTAATGTAGCTTTGTGAAAGGTGGGGGGGGGGGTTAAAATAAGCTATGTAGAAAAGAGACAATTGTTTTATTGCAAATTGCAGGGTATGAAGGAATGAGAAGAGCGTATGCCCAAAGTGATAAAGGGAACAATAACACCAAGATCATGAAGTCTGTGTGTCAACCAATGCCATCAATTTCAGCTTGACCCTTTCAGGCAATTCCTAATTGTCGTCCATTGGTTATAGCTGCATGTTTTTTGTTTTAAGAACCATATTATATAGTCAAATATATCATATATATTCATTAGCAATAACCTTGGAAAATTTGATCAGCTGAAGTGGGTGTCTCAGAATCTGTTCAAATTCTGTTTTAGAAGGGCTAAGTTTAAAGATGGTAATTTGCATAGTCATTTCCATTGATAAAACTGTGCATTTCCCATGCAAAGGATTGCTATAAAACAGTCTGACCTATATATGGGTAAGAGAACACATGTGCTACCATTTTGCATGGACTTTTACCCACCGTAGAGGAAGGTATTGTTGGGGATGTGATTGGGACTGGAGAAGTGGGATTGGGAACTTTCAAAAGTGTGCATTCATTTTCAGTCAAATAAAAATAGCTGCACAAATTAGCAGGTATAAAATTTATGAGTGCTTGCAGAAGGGGGGTAAATTTTCCCAATTTTTATAGGTACCATCAAGCCTATATTATGCGTCAGAGTATGTATTGGATCTTGTAAATCCAATGATATAAGCAGGATACAGAGAGATCAATCTAAATACTATCACTAATACTCCTCTGTGTTAAATGTAATACTTTAAAAAGGAGAATGGTGGTGAGTGTTCTTTATCTACACTTATCTCTAACTAATCAATATTCATTCTATGAGGGGAGTGGCCTCAGATCCCCGTGCGCTGTCAGCCAGTTAACTAGACAGCCGCACTAGAAAGGGAAACAACCTCATCGGCCCTTCTCTCCCTCCTGCCTGGCGTTCTGTTGAAGCTATAATTTAAAAAAAACTTAGTAATAATAATAATAATAATAACTTTATTTTTATATACCGCTAACAATCTTGCGACTTCTAGGCGGTTTACAATGAGGTGAAACTGTACAGACAGCGAATTACAGAGTATAACAGTGAACATCTGATATTAACAACATTAATAATAACAACAGTTTATATACTGCCGGATCGGGAAGTTCCGTGCTATTTACAAAGAGTTAGACAAGTTTCATAAATTGATTGGAACATTCATAGTTTAGAGATTAGAGGTTAACAGAGGCTTAGCTCTGGCAGGGATGATGATTGTTCCTTTATCAAGTTCAATCAGCTGTTCAAATGATTCCTTCCTGTTTTCCTTGCTGGTCCGCTCCCGCCAACGTAAATGCTAGCTGGCGTTTTGCTGTGTAGCTGTGTCAGGGCGGTGGAGTCGTGTGCTAAGAAAAAAACATACAAACAGCGATGTCAGAGTAAGAATAGCAAAAAGGACACCTCCCTCCGTGTCCCTACTTACTCGGCGAATTTAATTACGCTCAGTACGGCAAAGATGGCAACTGCTCTGAATCATTCGTACGAACGGTTCAGAGCAGTTGCCATCTTTACCGTACTGAGCGTAATTAAGAGTAAGAGTGATTTGGGAGCCATTGACAAAGTATTGCCCCTTGGTCATGCACGTCCAGGGTGGGTGGGTGGGTGGGTGGGAGAGGGGGATGGAAAATATTTTTAATTTTTAATCTGAGTGCAATTTTTGAATATGAAGATGGGGGGGTGATAAATATATTTGTCATAGATTACAATTTTGATTGAATTTAAGTGCTATTATAGTGTAATATGATTGTATAATATGTTGCACTTGTTTTTTGGCTTGAAAATGAATAAAGATATTTAAAAAATGCATGAGTGCTTGTCCTAGGCTGTGTTTTAAAGTGAAACTGTGCATGTGCTTTTATTTACGTGGAGGGGCATAATTGAAAGGGACTTCTAAGTCCGTTTATGTCCATCTCGCAAGTCGTTGAAAGTAAAAAAACAGCTTAAGACACATTTTCGAAAGATACGTCCAACTTCTTTTTCGTTTCGAAAATCGTTTAATTATACATCCTGCCAATCTGATTATCCAAGCCACTAAATCGTCTATCTTTATACCACATTTTCGTCCAACTTTCCGTCCAAGTCCAAAACGCCTAGAACAAGCCCTGTTGGACGTGGGAGGGGTCTGCAAAGTGATGGACTGCACACCCAGACATGCCACCTAAATAGTGGGGTACCTTACAGGGCACTGCTGTGAACTTCACAAAAAGGGTGCCTTGTCTTCTCCCTACAGCTCCCTCATAGGTTACGGTGAGCTCCCCAAACCACCTCCAGAATCCCCTAGACCCACTTATCTACCACCCCAATAGCCCTTATGGCTGCAGGAGCCACTTATATGCCAGTACAAAAGGGTTTTGGGGGTGCACAGTGATTACAGGGGCTTATGGGCATGGGTCCTCCTCTCCATGAGTCCCTAACCCACCCCCAAGACAACTTAAGCTGCCTCTGGGCTGGACGACTAGGCTTTCCTATGCCAGGCGGCCAGGTGATGATGGTCTGGAGGCTGAATTTTAAAGTTATGATTAAACTTTTTATGGGGGTGGGGGGGTTGGTGATCACTGGGGTAGTGTGTGGGGGTCTGTTTTATGTGTTTGCAGTGCTTATCTGGTGACTTTAGGTGGGTTTTTGTGACTTAGACCATGTTTTACATGGTCTAAGTCAGTGTTCTTCAAGCACCGATCCATGGACCAGTGCCGGTCCACAGCAATTTCCTGCCGGTCCACAGGGCCAGCACGTGCATTAGGCCCAAAACAGTGTTCTTCAACCGCCGGTCCACGGTGCAATCGATGCGGCGTTATCTTCGAGCCAGCTCCCTCTTCCTAACTGATTCAGTGCACAAAGCCACGGGGCAGTGGCTCCTACGGGCATCCTGCGCCTGAACCAGAAGCCTTCTCTCTGACGTTGCAACGTCAGAGGGAAGGCTTCCAGATGAGGCACGGGACATGCAAGGTGCAATTAGTACTATTATGGGGGCGGGGCCTGGGGTGGAGATTGGGTAGAGATGGGCGGGGTCTGGCCCACGACTTAACCCAGTGTTCTTCAACCGCCGGTCCACGGACCGATGCTGGTCCACAGAATAATTCTTTTATTTCTGCTGGTCCATAGGTGTAAAAAGGTTGAAAAACACTGGTCTAAGTCACAACGTCCAAGTTCCGTCTAGGCTCTGTTGTAAAACTTTCGGTTATACATGCTGTACGACTAAGTCTAAGCTGGCCCACGTCCCGCCCAACTCCCACCCTCGACACGCCTCCCGATACACCCCGATTAGCTTTGGTCGTTCAGCGGCACTATGAAGGCCTAGGTCGTTTAGAAATACATCCAAAACCCGTTTTTATGATCGGCACTTGGACGTTTTTGAGAAATGTTCGTCCAAGTGCCGACTTAGGCCGGTTTTTGGACGTTTTTCTCTTTCAATTATGAGCCCCTACTTCTACGAGGGGTTGCTGAAAAGTTCTCAGCCCAACCAACCAACTTCCTAAATTCTGAGTATTATTTTGCCACTGTAGCTATTTTATCTCGTTAAGTGCCAATTTGCAGAAACAAAATTCTGACATTGTTTCAGATCATTGATGAGAATGACCATATTCACGTCATTCTCTTCTTGTTTGGGCTGAGAACTTTTCAGAACCTTCTCATACTAGTGCTAATTATTTCCATGGTGCTATCAGACATATGCAGCGCTGTTCACCAAAAAACATGGAAGCGACGGTCCCTGCTTGAAAGAGCTTACAATCTAGTTAAGACAGACAAGTTTTTCCAAGGTTTTTGGAAGGAAAAGCATATACAGTGTTCCCCCGGTCATTTGCGGTTCGCTGTTCGCGGTCCCGGTCATTCGCGGATTTTCCGACTGCGAATGACCGGGCAGAAAAGGGCAGCCGGAGTGGCAGAAGAGAGCAGCCAGAGCGCCGGCAAGTGAAGGAAATCACTTGCGGTATGCTCCGACCGCCTCTTTCTGCACTAAAGTCGGGCCTCACCAATCAGGAGCTGCGTGTCAAAGCAGCTTCTGATTGGTGAGGCCCGACTTTAGTGCAGGAAGAGGCGGTCAGAGCTACCCTCTCCTGCCTCTCTGGATGCCCTCTCCTATTTTTCCCGCTAAAAACCGTATTCGTGGCTTTTCAGCATTTGCGGGGGTTCCTGGAACAGAACCCCTGTGAATATCGGGGGAGTACTGTACATACTTTCACCAGGGAAAATAATTATAAAATTACCCCACCAAATGTTCAGATTCAAATAGGGTCTAATAGCTTGGAACTGAGATATTATACTAATATGATTTTAAGTGCAGTTCACATTCTCTTATTCCCAGCTTTTTACCTGCACATGCGAGACCTGAATGTATCATCTAAGAAAGACAAAGAAAAAAAGGGCAGGAATTAAATATCTTTATTTCACATTTAAAAAGTAAATATTGATGTGCACTGAAGAGTCAGGTAGTCATTTCTCATTATTCCTCCCTTCACACTTTTATTTAGTAAAGGATGAATTTGGTGATATTTTTGCATCCAATGAAATCTGTATGAGGTGGAGGAGAGGTATTGGAAGAGCTGAGGTGAAGGACAAACACACAGTGAGTACAGCAAAGAACTTGTACTTGCTGTTTATTCATTCTGTGTTAATTTTGCTTTATTTCTTGTTGAGCTGCCATGGCAAGAGAGATGGGGGGAGGGAAGTACTATTAATGTGGATGTGCATCAGGATTTTCTGTTTGTTTGTTGGTTTTTCCTAAAAAAAATTTTACACCACTTTAGGGCTCATTTTCAAAAGAGAAAAATGTCCAAAAAATGGCCTAAAGGGGCATTTGGATGTTTTCTTTGCTAAAATGTCCAAATTGCCATTTTCAAAACACATCTTTTAGATGGTTTTCCATGCTGTTTGTCTGAAATACATATAAATATCAAGGGGGCATGTTGTGGGTGGCATTTTGGTGGCCTTATGCTTTGAATGTTTTTCTGTAATAATCAAAATCTTAATAGTGCACAATTATAACAATTCTGAATTAACAGCAGACTTTAATTAGCCACCTAGGTTGTGAAGATTTACACACAAGTTCCTCAGAATGCCACACCGTATATTCGTGTGGTATATTTTGTTCTATCCTAGCTTTCTCCATCCACGACCCTGATGAAATCAAGAAACGCGTCGGAGGGGATTGAGGCAGACCCAGTTTCAAAAGCTAAGTAACTGCCATTGCAGCAATACTTTAACAATGAAAATTACAACTTATTTAAGCATTTGCACTTTATAAATTATTATGAAATATTATGAAACAATATAAATGCACACTATAATGTTCCTATGAGGACGGCTACCACACGAATATATGGTGTGGCATTCTGAGGAACTTGTGTGTAAATCTTCACAACCTAGGTGGCTAATTAAAGTCTGCTGTTATTTCTGTAATAATGGAACATTGCAGAAAATGACCAGGACAAAATTCGGACATTTGATGCTAGACCTGTTTCAGTAACGATTAAATACCAAAAGGTTTCCAAACTGACCAGATGACCACTGAAGGCATGGCTCTCCTTTACTCCCCCCCCATGATAACTGACAACGTCTCACCCCCCAAATATATGAATGAAACAGTACATACCTACCTGTATGACAGCTTCCGATGTTATGGCCATTCCTATTAGAGCAGCAAGCAGGTTCCTGAAGTAGCCAGGTGATCAGTGAAGTGGACTGAAAAGAAGGGGACCCAGGCTGATACCCCACTTTAACTTAACACAGTTGTGGTGGAAAGTGTGAGCCCACTAAAAACCTACTGTACCAACATATAGAAACATAGAAAGATGACGGCAGATAAGGGCTATAGCCCATCAAGTCTGCCCACACTATTTACCCACCCTCTTAAGTCTACTGACCCCCAAAAGTATAATTGTAATTATACTGTCACTCTACTGACCCGCTCATTCAAGTCCTAGTGACCCTATCCCTTGGCATGACCTCGTAGGGATCCCACATAGGTATCCCATTTGTTCTTGAAGTCTGGGATGCTGCGTGCCTCGACCACCTGCACTGGAAGCTTGTTCCAATGCTCAATCACTCTCCGTGAAGAAGTACTTCCTGGCGTCTCCATGAAACTTCCCTCCCATGAGTTTGAGCGGATGTCCTCTTGTGGTCGAGGGTCCCTTGAGAAGAAAGATATCATCTTCCACTTCGACCCGTCCCGTGATGTACTTAAATGTCTCAATCATGTCTCCCCTCTCCCTACGCTCTTCGAGAGTGTAGAGCTGCAATTTTCTCAGTCTTTCTTCGTACGGGAGACCCTTTAGCCCTGAGACCATCCTGGTGGCCATCCGCTGAACCGATTCAGTTCTGAGCACATCCTTACGGTAATATGGCCTCCAGAATTGCACACAGTATTCCAGATGAGGTCTCACCATGGCTCTGTACAATGGCATCATGACTTCAGGTTTCCTGTTGACGAAGCTTCTTTTGATACAACCTATCATCTGCCGTGCTTTAGATGAAGCCTTCTCCACTTGAGTGGCTGCTTTCATGTCAGCACTGATGATTACTCCTAAGTCTCGTTCTGCCGTAGTCCTGGTTAAAGTTTCTCCATTCAGGGTGTAGGTTCTGCAAGGATTTCCGTTACCGAGATGCATGACCTTACATTTCTTGGCGTTGAAGCCCAGCTGCCAGATCAAGGACCAACTTTCTAAAGTATGCAGGTCTTGCTCCATAGCATCCTGTAGATTATAGCCGTTTACTATATTGCATAGTTTGGCGTCATCAGCGAATAAGGTTACCTTGCCTTGAAGCCCTTGAGTCAGATCCCCAATGAATATGTTGAAGAGGAGTGGGCCCAGGACTGAACCCTGTGGCACTCCGCTAATCACCTCCGACATTTTAGAGAGGGTACCGTTAACCACCACCCTCTGAAGTCTGCCACTAAGCCAATCTTTAACCCATGCAGTTAGAGTCTCTCCTAATCCCATCGATTTCATCTTGTTCAGCAGCCTGCGGTGTGGGACGCTGTCAAACGCTTTGCTGAAGTCCAGGTACACGACGTCCAAGGACTCTCCTGAGTCCAGTCTTCTTGTTACCCAGTCAAAGAGGCTGATTAGATTGGACTGGCATGACCTACCCTTGGTGAATCCATGTTGGCTGGGATCCCGGAGATTTCCCTCGTTCAGGATCGTATCTAATTTATACTTAATTAGTGTTTCCATGAGTTTACACACTATTGAGGTGAGGCTTACCGGTCTATAGTTCGCAGCCTCAGCCTTGCAATCCTTTTTATGTAGAGGAACGACGTTGGCTGTTTTCCAGTCCAACGGAACTTTCCCCGTACTTAGTGAGAGATTGAAGAGCACTGCCAACGGTTCCGCCAGAACATCTCTCAATTCTCTGAGCACTCTTGGGTGACACATGTAGGCATGAGGGCTATTGTGGTGTACAGTTGGGTACAGTAGGTTGTGGGTGAGTTTTGGAGGACTCGCCATACAATGTAGGAGGTTAAGGTAAGCTGTGTACCCGGGACCTTTGATGTGTAGCTCACTGCAGTGCACCCCTAGGGTGCTCCACTGCTCTGCTGGGAAGTCTGTGCAGCCAGTCTGCTAAGAATGTTGGCCCCTCCTATGTCCCAATAGTTAGGCTTTGTTCATTTTTCATTTGGACAATTTTTTTTTTTTTTTTGAAAATGGTTCATAAAGATAGACACTAGAGAATGACACGGTGAAAAAATTGGTCCCCGTCACCGCCCCGTTCCCGTCTCACCATCCCCGTCACCGCCCCGTCCCCGTCTCACCATCCCCGTCACCGCCCCGTCCCCGTCTCACCATCCTCTTCACCGCCCCGTCACCGCCACTGCCACCCCATTCACCGCCCCGTCACCGCCACTGCAATCCCATTCACTTTTCTTTATTTACGTATAAAGGAAACATTCTTTAAAACTTTAAAACTTAGTTAAATATTAGTTAATAACTATACAAAAACAAAACACGCAGAGAAAAAATTAATTAATATAAATTCTCAAAACTGACACATTTTGATCACTAAATTTAAAATAGTTATTTTTCATACAGTTTTTCAATCACTAATCTTCCACCACCCCTGGGGCTAGCAATGCAAAAACAAACACGACATGTACTTTAAATGCTTACAATGTTAGCCTATATGGTAAGTAGACGCGGCCGCTGTACCTAATCGCGGCAAAGATCTCCCTGCCATGATTAGCATAGTGACCGCGGCTACGGCTGCAAGTCTCCCCTCCCCCCAGCGATCACGACAGGAGGGCACCCAACCCCTCCTGTATGCTTCTCCTCTAATCCTCCTTCCCTCAACCAAGCATCTCTCTCTCTCCCTCCATGAGTCCAACTTTTCACTCTCTGCGCTCTCCCCCTTCCCCAGTGTAACATTTCTCCTTCCCTCCTTTCTGTTCTCCCCATCCATCTTGCCCTCTCCATGAGTCCAACACTTTCTGCCTCCTGCACACTTTCTCTCTCTGTCCTTGCCTCTTCCCTCAGTGGTATCCCTCCTTCGCACCCCACAACCCAACATGCTCTCTCCCCATGCACCATCTCACCTTCCCCTCCAGTGTGTAGCACCTTTCCTTTCCCTCCTTTTCTGCCAGGTTCAGCAGTACCTCTTCTCCCTTCCTTTTACTTCCCCCTTGTCCAGCAGTACCCCTTCTCCCTTCCCTGTTCCCATTGTCCAGCAGTACCCCTTCCCTCCTGTCCAACAGTATCCTTTCTCCCTTCCTTCTTCCCCTCCTCCCCTTGTCCAGCAGTACCTGGTGTACACTGGGCAGGAAGAGAAGCTCCGGCATCAGCGTCAGCTGACTAGCAACTTCCTGCAGCTGCATCTTTTGCTGGGACTCCTGTCTTCGTGTATCCGGCAGATATGCGAAGGCAGGTGTCCCATACGATGGGGGGTTGCTAGTCAGCTGACGCCGGAGATTCTCTTCTTTCCCAGTGTGCAAGATTGCGCCAGCGTCAGCTGATTTGCAACTGCCTGCTGCCGTCGCGTATGCCGGGACTTCTGCCTTCGCGTATCCGGCAGATACACGAAGGCAGGAGTCCCAGCATACGCGACGGCAGCAGGCAGTTGCTCAGATTTCGGGATCAGGTTGCCCAGTTGCAGTTGCCCAGATTGCGAGTTCGGGTACTAGACTGTGTATTCCTGTAGACCCCCCCCAACGGCCCTCCCGACAATCGCAGCAGAAGGGTACCCAACCCCTCCTGCCGGTCCTCCCAATGGCCTCCCCTAAGATCGCCGGCAGGAGGGTACCCAACCCCTCCTGCTGGACCCCCCCCAACGAACCCTCCCACCCCGGAACCCCCTTAGTCTTACTTTCCAAGTTGGACCGGACGGCTCCTCACACGTATGGCCAGCAGGCTTGCCTCCGTCCAAATGAGGCGGGCCCGCCCCTACCCTGCCCAACCCACAGGATCCTAGGGCCTGATTGGTCTAGGCACCTAAAGCCACTCCCGCTATAGGAGGGGCCTTAGGTGCTTGGGCCAATCAGGCCCTAGGATCCTGTGGGTTAGGCAGGGGAGGGGAGGGGCGGGCCCGCCTCATTTGGACGGAGGCAGGCCTGCTGGCCAGACGAGCGAGGAGCTGTCCGGTCCAACTTGGAAAGTAAGACTAAGGGGGTTCCGGGGTGGGAGGGTTCGTTGGGGGGGGGGGGTCCAGCAGGAGGGGGTGGGTACCCTCCTGCCGGCGATCTTAGGGGAGGCCATTGGGAGGACCGGCAGGAGGGGTTGGGTACCCTTCTGCTGCGATTGTCGGGAGGGCCGTTGGGGGGGTCTACAGGAGGGGTTGGGTGCCCTCCTGCCGTGATCGCTGCCTAACCCACAGGATCCTAGGGCCTGATTGGCCCAAGCACCTAAGGCCCCTCCTATAGCGGGAGTGGCTTTAGGTGCCTAGACCAATCAGGCCCTAGGATCCTGTGGGTTGGGCAGGGTAGGGGCGGGCCCGCCTCATTTGGACGGAGGCAGGCCTGCTGGCCAGACGAGCGAGGAGCTGTCCGGTCCAACTTGGAAAGTAAGACTAAGGGGGTTCCGGGGTGGGAGGGTTCGTTGGGGGGGGTCCAGCAGGAGGGGTTGGGTACCCTCCTGCCGGCGATCTTAGGGGAGGCCATTGGGAGGACCGGCAGGAGGGGTTGGGTACCCTTCTGCTGCGATTGTCGGGAGGGGTTGATCTGACAAATGAGGAGCACGGTGAAACACAGGTAAATAGCGGTTCCTAGAAGGGGGTACATTGGCCCGCGGGGACAAACCTGTTCACCGTTTCCGCGGTCGGTGAATGGCCTTGTCCCCGTCACCGCAGCGACTGCTAGTTTTCTTCCCCGTTTTCGGCGGTGACCCGCGGCTTAAATGCGGTGGCCGCGGGTAAACCGTCACCGTGTCATTCTCTAATAGACACACCGAGGGCAAATATCTAGGAAATGGTCATTTTCGGAAAAAATAGATATTTTTCTGGTTTTTAAAAATGATCATTTTCTCTATTGGATTTTTGGATGTTTTTTCCCAAAATGTCTAAAGTCAGATTTAGACATCATATTGAACATGCACCTGATTGTATTTATTATTGACTAGGGGGTGTGATTTTTAGAGATCCAAAAAAACAAAAGAAAAAACAGACTGTGGAGAACAATGATCTTGATGAGGCATTTATTATAACAAAATGAAAAATCCAACAAATAATGTACACTATGGGCTCCTTTTACGAAGGCACGTTAGTGGTTTAACGCGCGTAATAGTGTGCGCTAAACCGCCGGCCGCGCTAGCCGCTACCGCCTCCTCTTGAGCAGGCGGTAGTTTTCTGGCTAGCGGGGGGGTTAGCGCGTGATGAAAAGTTGCGCCTTCGTAAAAGGAGCCCTAAGTGAATGACTGACGTGTGATGTGATGCGGACCCTACACAGTCCGTATTTTGGCAAAAAACCTTCTTTAGGGGTCCAGGTCAGTATTCACTCATTGGTATAAAGATGAAAAAAAATAAAACCTTGTCCGTGGAGACGCTGGAATGAATTAAAACACTTCTGCGGACAAGGTTTTATTTTTTTTATCTTTATACCAATGAGTGAATACTGACCTGGACCCCCAAAGAAAGCTTTTTGCCGAAACACGGACCATGTAGGGTCCGCATCACATCACACGTCAGTCATTCATTTAGTGTACATTATTTGTTAGATTTGTACTTTCATTTTGTTATAATAAACGCCTCATCAAGATCACTGCTCTCCACAGTCTGGTTTTCTTTTGCTTCATGGATCTCTGTTTTTCGACTGTGGAACATTTGGGCTTATGCTTTGTTTGCTTCTGTTGATTTTGGGAGATATCATAATTTTAAAAAGCACTAGTGAAAAAAATGGTACAATTTCATGTGGAAAATCAATAACTAGCTTTAAATTTTATGTTGAAACAATTTTTATTGAAGTATAAGAAAACAATAAGAACAACCAGCATGTAAAACCACTAGTAAATAGTAGATAGCACAATCACAATCTATCATCCCCCCCCCCCTTATCTCCCTCTCCAAACCTTTCCCCAAAATTGGTGATCGTTACAATTCCAGAAGAGAGGACTTTTACTCTGATATTTCTCTGTTCTAAAGTTCCATCCCAGTTCCCAAACAGCCCCATATTTAAGTAAACAGAGAAAGGAAAGAAAAAAACCAAACAGGAAAGAGAACTCCACACACACCCGGCCCTCTGCGCCCTGTAGTTTAGCAAGGCTCAAAGCTCAGTAAAAGGTATTTAAAATGTCACTACGAGCCCAAGGGGATAATGATTTGAATATAGGGTTCCCAAATGTGAAGAAATTGTCACTTTCATGTAGAGGCCACTTTCACGTAGAGGCATTGGAACGGGGATTATGGGATGTCAGATGGCAGCTCTCTCAAATGTTTTAGTTCTCCTCGACCCTGAAGAAAGTTTCCAGTGAAACATGCATGTCGGGAGAGGTGGCTTAATGGAAGATAACTATTGTGCTGAAGAATTACTTTAAAGCTAAGTGATAGTTATTTTAAGAATGAAGTTTATTTAGTGATAAGAAGAATGACAAGATAAAACATCACATATACAGTTAGGGCAGGATTAACCAATAGGCCAAGTAGGCACGTGCCTAGGGCCCGAAATGGTCAGGGGGGCCTGATGAAGGAGGGCATCAACATTGTTTTTTCCAAACGGCGATGGGCCCCTCCAGCATCGATCGGCAACGCGGGCCCTACCCCGATCGGTAACGCCCCCCCCCTGTCGATGGAAAGTAAGACAAGTAAGCAACGTGGGTAAGAAAGGCAACGAGAACTGTAATTGTGCAAGCGGTGTTGCTTGCCCAAAGCTTTCCTCTGACGCAGCTTCCTGTTTCTGCCTGGGCGCATGGTGGGGCGGGGCAGGGGGCCCAGTGTACTTGTGTGCCTAGGGGCCCTCAACAAATTAATCCTGCCCTGTATACAGTATAAGAATTCAATAAAAGTTACACCGATGGAGATGTGAGCCACCAGAAGTATGCTGTGCCTGGTTGAATTCTGAAGGTCCATACAAAAATTAAAAATTGTGTGCCGGTTGGTTCAGTCGGTAGTATACACCCCACATTCACACACGGGTGGATCCATGATTGGGATTATATACTAGTACTGGATATTTAAGACATAGAACTCATACCATCCAAAGAATCAAATTTAGGCAGATACTCCATATACTTTATTGTGCCCATGAAAGACAAACAATTAGAGACCAATCCTAAATCTGAAGTCAGTTAATACAGCAATAAAAGTGCCCCAATTCAGGATGGAAACTGTTTGTTCGGTCATAGCTCCAGGAGAATTCCTAGCCTCTCTGGATTGGACGGATGCTTACTTGGACATCCCCATACTTCTGGATCACAGGAAGTTCCTGAGATTTCATGTGCTGGACAGACATTTCCAGTTCTGGGCACTCCTTTTGGTCTGGCAACAGCACCTCACACCTTTACCAAAGTGATGGTCATTGCAGCAGCACACCTGTGCAGGTACATCCCTACTTGGCTAATCAGAGCTCTATTTAAGATTGAGGGTAAGAAAGCTGTGGTACAGGTTCTCCAACTCCTGCAAGAGCTGGATTGGATCATCAATTTTCACAAAAGCCACCTGGAGCCGACACAATCCCTGGAGTACTTGGGGATCTTCTTCAACATGGCAGAGAGCCATGTTTTTCTTCCAGAGCCACACAAACTGAAGATAAGATGCCAAATTTTGGAGTTTCTACAGCATGGCACTATCTACAGATCCTGGGCTCAATGGTAGCAACCATAGGGATTATTCCATGGGTGAAAGCTCATTTATGCCCTCTTCAGGACATGCTATCATGTGGGTCGCCACAGCTGGATTCACTCTAGATACCCCTGACCTGGTCAGAGAGAGCAAATCATATTTAGTGTTGGTGGCTCCAGATGGAGTTCTTGGCAAAAGGCTTGGCTCTCCTTATATCCTCTTGGGTGATCATGTCCACAGAGACCAGTCTTTACGGCTGGGGGAGGGGGGATCATTACAAGGGTCATCCAGCTCAGGGATGATGTTCGCCCTTTCAGAGGACATGGCCCATCAATCGATTGGAACTACAAGCCATTCATCTAGCGCTGCAGACTTTGGAGAACATCCTAGAAGGCAAGACTGTTTGGGACTTATGGACAATGCCACAGCTGCAGCTTATGTTAACAGACAGGAAGGCACCAAGAGTTTTCTGTTAAGACTGGAGACCCAGTTGTTTCGATGGGCAAAAGTCTACCTACAAGTTCTATCAGCAGCACATATAGCAGGAATGGACACTATGCAGGCCGACTATCTCAGCCGGCAGATCCCAGGCCCAGGGGAGTAGTCACTGTCCCAGAAAGCCTTCAATTGCATTGTATATCAGTGGGGATGCCTGATGTTCAATTTAATGGCATCAGGAGCAAAAAAAAAGCTTTCTTGCTTCTGCTGAAGATTTGAGCTCGGAAGCGCCGGCATGGACACTTTCATACAACTCTGGCCAGGAATAGGGCTGATGTATGCGTTTCCTTTGTGGCCTGTGATAGGTAGGGTCATTTAAAGAATAGCGATGCACCCAGGGTTAGTAATCCTTGTTGCTTCAGACTGGTTGTGTCAGCCATAGTATGTGGATCTGGTTCAGCTGCAAAGGGACCAGTGTCTGACTGCCACTTCACCCAAATCTCCTCTCACAGAGGCCAGTTGCCCTGGAGGATTTGGAATGCTTTGGACTTATGACTTGGATTTTGAGTGCGCTACAGAAAGGTAACTCAGATGTAGTCATAACTACCCTCCTAAGATCTGGGAAACTGGTGACAGTTGCAACCTATGCCAAGGCTTAGAAAATGTTTCAATGGTGGTGTGCTAAACAGAATGTGGAGTCTCTCACCTCTCCAATGTCAGTGGTTCTAACTTTTCTTCGGGATGGTCTTGAGAAGGACCTGGTGGAAGGTTCCCTCAAGTTGCAGGTGACAGGCCTCTTGTGCTTTAGGGCTCAAGTGGAGAAAATTTATTTGCCCTCTCATCATGATATAGCTAGATTTTTGAAGGGGACATTGCAGCTGCATCCCCCTGTAAAGCATCATTTCCAACATGGAATCTTAACATTGTTTTCCGTGCCCTCAGAAGCATTACTGATGGATCTTACTGGAAAGACAGTTTTCCTAGTAGCTATTGCCTCAGCTAGACAAGTCTCAGACCTGCAGACTCTGTTGTGCAGATTACAGAGGCTGGAGTCTTTCTGTGCATGGTACCCTCCTTTCTACCAAAGGTAATTTCAGCCTTCCATATAAATTCAGGAAGTCCAACTACCTGCATTCCATACTAAGGGCTCGAAGAATAAAGACAAAGTTTTGGCATTGTTTGATGTGAGGAGAGTCCTCCTCCGATATCTCGAGGTGATGAATAATTTCTGTCTTTTGGATAATCTTTGTTCTAACAAGTCCTAGCCTTCCTGGGAAGCCAGCTTCTAAGGCTTCCATTTCAAAATGGATTCGCATGGCCATTTCTTCCCCATACTTTGGAAGTGGTAAGAGAACATCGATTGCTTTAAAAGCTCACTCTACTAGAAGCATGGCATCTTCATGGGCAGAGTCCCAGGCAGTTTCACCCAAGATTTGTAGGGCGGCCACTTCATCAACCCTCCATACATTCACAAAATTTTACAGAGTGGATGTGGCAATATGAACGGTTGCCACCTTTGAGTCATCGGTGCTAGCAGCAGGCTCATCTTCCCTGCCTTAGACTCGAGAGACTGCTTTGATATGTCCCACTGGTTCAAGACTCATATGTCTTTTGTACTAGAAGGGAAGATTAGGTTCTTATCTCAATAATCTTCTTTCTAGTAGATAGGCATATGAGTCTTGAAGGCCTGCCCTGTTAGCTTTCATTTAGCCTGCTTCATGTCTCAGACATGTATGTATTTCCAGATGGTTGGTTTTCTTCTGTCGGACAGGTCCAAAGAGTGATAAGATATCTCTCTATTATGAAAAGGCAAATGAGAGATTTTGAGAGCTACACAAGTGTTAGTGCTGGTTGTACTCAGGTAGGCAACTTGGTTGTTTCCATCTTGTTTAGTTTAGGTTCCTATTTGCATTGTTTATGTTCCTATTTGGTTGGTTAGTTGGTCATGCCCCACTATCTTATTTTTCCTCTTACAGTGATGGTCAATTGCTTTGGTACGAACCAAGGAACTACAGCACAGCCCAATGAGACAGGAGGCAGAGCAGAGAGAGAAAAAAAATGTAAATGCCTTCTACACAACTTGTGACTAGAGGTAAATAATCCACTTGTTCAAGACTCATATCCCTTTCTACTAGAAAGATTATTGAGGTAAGAACCTAATCTTCCCGTAAAGAAGGTTTTTTTTGAAATACAAATTGTGAGAAGTATATTGGTGAGCTTTTGCAAACCAGGGGCATAGCCAGACACCCAATTTTGGGTGGGCCTAGACCCCAGTTGAGTGGGCAAAAGATCCCATCTTTCCCTCTCCCACCCAGGTGAGGCAAAGCAATTCTGTCTGGTTGAATCCCTCCTCCGCCTCCCCCCCCAACTGCTTCTGCCTATCTTTCAAAGAACCAATCTTCATTGGCAGCAAGCAGCGTGACTGATACATGCTGATCACACCAGCCCCACAGCCTTCCTTCTAATACACTCCGCCTCTGAAGAAACAAGAAGTTGCATCAGAAGGAAGGCTGTAGGGCCAGTGCAAGCAGCATATATAAGTCATGATGCTCACTGCCAATGAAGATCAGCCATTTAACGGTACATGGGAGGAGAGGTTTGGGGAGTTTAAAGCTGATAGAGCTTAGGATCCCCACCAGCTACCTCATAGATATGCTGCTATTGAGTGGGCCTGGACCCACCCATGGCTATACCACTATTGCAAACAGGCCTTTAGTATTATCACTAGTGATGTCAGTCAGGCTCTGTTTACTAAATAATGCAATATACTTAGATATGCTACTTGAGGTGGCATTAATTGTTGAACATTTATGGTTAGTGTATGGTATGTGAATAACATGAAGAAAGACTTGGCGAAGCTTGAAGAATGTTCTGAAATTTGGCAACTAAAATTTAATGCTAAGAAATGCAAGGTCATGCATTTGGGCTGCAAAAATTTAAGGGAGCAATACAGTTTATGGGGTGAAGAACTTATATAAGTGCACGACAGAAGAGCGGGATTTGGGTGTGATTGTATGTGATGATCTTAAGGTGGCCAAACAAGTTGAAAAGGTGACGGCAAAAGCTAGAAGGATGCTAGGTTGCATAGGGAGAGATATGGCCAGTAAGAAAAAGGAGGTATTGATGCCCCTATATAAGACTTTGGTGAGACCTCATTTAGAATATTGTGTACAATTTTGGAAGCCGCACCTTCAAAAAGATATAAAAAGGATGGAGTTAGTCCAGAGGAAGGCTACTAAAATGGTATGTGGCGTATGGGGACAGACTTAAAGATCTCAATCTGTACAGTATACTTTGGAGGAAATGCGGAGAGGGGAGATATGATAGACGTTTAAATACCTATGTAATGTAAATGCGCATGAGTCAAGTCTCTTTCATTTGAAAGGAAACTCTGCAATGAGAGGGCATAGGATGAAGTTAAGAGGTGATAGGCTCCAGAGTAATCTGAGGAAATACTTTTTTACGGAAAGGGTGGTAGATGCGTGGAATATGCTCCCGGAAAAGGTGGTGGAGACAGAGACTGTGTCTGAATTCAAAAGGGCCTGGGATAGGCACATGGGATCCCTCAGAGAGAGAAAGAGATAATGGTTAGTGCGGATGGGCAATCTAGATGGGCTTTTATCTGCCATCATGTTTCTATGGTGACTACTCACACATTAACAGATGCATTCTCCATATTAGGTGGCTAATGTGGGGATTACTGTATGCTATTAAGATACCATATTACTTGTTAGCAAGCATTAATTGCTTCATTAACAACATCTTAGGAAACGGGTGTCCAAGCATCTCAGTGTCATTAATATAACAGTAACTCTTGGTCTCTGTTGTGATAGTAAATGGTAATAATCTTTCAGTTTGTTCCCCATAACAGCTGTACATTCAAGGAATAAGATCAGACCAGAAGAAATCATTTCAAGAAATGGCATTTAACCTAAACATGACTGAAGAGAGTCCAGAAGTGTGTTTAGAACTGCACTTGGGAATTAGCTATATCATAAATGTTACAGTGCCATTTGTACAGCTCTTGGTACGAATCATCATAACAACTCCAACAGATGGTAGGTACCACACTTTGAATATGTGTATGGGATTATAGAAGAAGATTGTTGATCTAAGAAAAAGAAACATTCCATTTCATTGATAACATTTCTGGCATCTAATTTGAGCTCTTTCAAGGCACTGTACACAACATGATTGACTGGAGAATAATGCTTGAAGCTAAAGTACTTACTGAGTTTTAGGGTGTTTTGATACATTCCACTTTATTTCAAAGTTCACTTAAACTTAAACCTGATTTAAGAAGGCATGTAGGCACCTACTTAGGGAGTCTTATAAAGACACATAGATACTAATATGTCTTTATAAAATACTAACGTAAGCAGCAGATGCATGACTAACGTAAGCAGCAGATGCATTACTTTAGATGCATGACCATTTACTCTTGTCCTTGAGCAGACATAAATGTCTGCACCTAGATTATTCAAGTACTTGTATAAATTAGCATATTGGATAATATACATATGCATTTGCGAATTCTGCCCCAAGTGCATGCCTACAAAGACTAGGGGACACTCAATGAAGTTACAGGGAAATACTTGTAAAACCAATAGGAGGAAATTTTTATTTTTTTAAATTTTTTTTATTTATCATTTTATATATTGATACATATACATTACTTGTATAAGAAAATAAAGAGAGAACATCACAAAAGTTTTTTAAAAGGAAAAAAAATATATCTGGATACTATCCGTTTAATAATTAAACCAAATTTCGCTCTTAATTAGTCCACATTCTGGAGGAGAAACAATTCACATTTATGAGAGATATTTATAATGGATTAATATCGAAAACCATATTTGTAGAGTACATCTTCTTCTTACATTACTATGGGATTGATCCTACATTCCCTTCAGAGATATTTGAAGTTGTTATTCCCTTTCCTTCAAGAAATAATTGTAATTGTGAGGGCTCAAAAAATATATATGAATGTTGGTCCAGAAGAATCTTACATTTGCAAGGATATCTCAATTGATATTTGGCCCCCAGCTGTATTTCAAACTGTTTCAGTTCAAGGAACCTCTTCCGTCTGGTCTGAGTTGCTTTTGAGACGTCTGGAAACATACTGATCTTACTGTCCAGAATGGTCACTTCTTTCTGCCTGAAAAACAGTCTAAGAAGTGCCTCTTTGTCTTGTTGAAAGACAAACGCAACCACAAGAGTAGTACGACAGATTACTTCATCCACTGAAGTTTCAAGGACTTCTGTTAAATTCAAAGGATTAGGAAGTTCAGGAGAAACTTCTGAACCTAAAGTTTTCTGTTTTGATACTGGCAAGTAATATATTCTATGTAAAGGAGGTAGTCCGGCATCAGGATATTTAAATATATCTTTTAAGAATTTATAAAACATTTCCTTAGGAGGTGTTGTTAACACCTTAGGAAAATTAAGAATTCTTAAATTCAACATTTTCATATAATTTTCAAAGTTTTCCATTTTCCTAGTATAGAGTAGTCTATCCTGCAGTATAACAGTCTGAGAAGCTTGTAAACTTTGAAATTTCTGATCCAAATTATGAACCTTTCCTTCCTGATCCTTCAATTCCTCCTGTAATTTGTCCAATCTCCTTTCTTGAAGAGTCACCTGAGGTAGGGTTCCTGCACATAGTTTGTACAAAGAGTCTAACGCCGTCCAAATAGACTCTAAAGTTATTTCAGCGGGTCTTACCAGAGGAAGGACTGTTGAAGCTTGTCCTTCACTCGCTGAAATCTCAGCCACCTCCTCCGATGTAGTTATTCCTGCCGAGAGCACTTGAGGGTTAGGCAAGCCCTCCAGCTCCATCGGCGACGCCATCCGTCCCTGTGGAACCGCCTCTATTCCCCAGTCTCGCGGCTGCAGAGGAGATGGAGGTCCCGCGGGGCTGAGCGAAACTTCGCTCCCGAGAGCCGAAATCTCTCTCCGATTCGGCTCAGCCGGCACGCCCTGTGGCGAAGATGTAAAGAAGCGGGTTATTCCCTCCTGCCTCATTGAGGCGGATCCCAGCTGCCGGGCTGAAGCAACCGCTCTGCCTCGTCTTTTCGGCATGTCGGCAACAGAGTAAACCCGATAGAGGTAGGAAATTTGTGTTTCGCAGGACCTCCATCTCCTCTGCAGCCGCGAGACTGGGGAATAGAGGCGGTTCCGCAGGGACGGATGGCGTCGCCGATGGAGCTGGAGGGCTTGCCTAACCCTCAAGTGCTGTGTCCAGCCCCAGCATTGAATATCCAGGCACAGTTCAGCAGCTTGTGCTTAGGTGGGTTTATCTGGCTATGTGCATTAGCAGGCCAGCCGAAGAAAATCGGCGGTATAGGCTAGCTGGCAAGCCCAATATTCAGCGGGAGGTAGCTGACCCAGTTCACAAAACGGCTCATTGTGGTTTTCCCCTTGATTGCCCATTTTCTGATCTGGCCTTGCAAATTAGTTAAAACCCCGTGCAAAGTAGCCAAGCGATTGTAAAAAAACGACAGATACCTGTCATTAACTATTACCGACAGGTCTGCCTATTAGTTTGTTTTTTTTGTTGTTTTTTTTTAATGGCACAGATATTTTGCTGGGCCTTATTAAAGTAATTTTTGTAAATGGAAATTATTTGGGTTTGCAATAACATAGGATTTGAATATTATAGAAATATTCAAAAAGTAATGTAGAATAAAAAACATTTTGATTGCATAGGGATATGGGATTTTGCATTGGGATGTGGGATTTATGTTTTTGTTTCTTAATTACATAGAATATTATTTTCTATAATTGTTCCTTCAAATAATTATATGAACCTTTTTTCCCCACATAAAGTCTCTTATAAAATTAAAGGAAAGGACCACCTTTCTGTGGTTACAATCAAAGTGATTATATATCTAGAGATTCTTACAGTATTTTGTACCTGGGGTGATGGAGGGTTAAGTGACTTGCCCAAAGCCACAAGAAGCTGCAGTGGGAATTGAAACCAGTTCCCCTCGTTCTTAGGTTGCTGCACTAACCAGTTGGATACTCCTCCACTCCATGCCTAAAGGTTTGCATGGTGTGAGTAGGAATCATAAATTACATATGTATTTTGTAAACTACAAGTGTGAATGTACACATGTGTTTACATTTGTGCCTGCTTCTGAGTAGATATGTCTACAAATTCTGTTAGTTGGCAGACTAACCACTATCTGCAAGTACTGTGGGTCTACTGCTGGTGATTCTGGGGGTGCTATTTTGGTGGTGGTGCTGTTAATGACAGGTCTAACATGTTTTTTCATTTGTTTTCTATGGGCACAGATGTGTGTGTGTGTGTGTGTGTAGCACACATATAATATCTGCCCCAGGGGAGGGATCTTAAGCATCTGAGCCAATCAGGACCTTAGGCCCGCCCTGTTCATCTTGGAATGCACCGGGATAGGCACACCATTTTGGAGTGACAGGCCTGACGGTAGGAGGGAATGGGTATCTGTCTTGCTGTCTGCTTTACATAGAGGTACATGAGTGGTTCAGGGGATGTGGGGGGGATGGTTCAAGGGGGGTGGGGGGCATCCCTCCTGCCAATTTTTTTGTAAAGTGGGGGAAGGGTGTCCTGGCAGGAGGGTTAGTTCAGCTCGGCAGGAGAGGGGGGTTTGTGGTAGCAGGAGGGAGTGAGCATCCCTTCTGCCTCTATTTTTGTTCTGGGGGTTTTAAGGGGGGGCATCATCGGGGGGGAGGGGGGGCTCAACTTTTTTTATGGGGCAGATATTGTGTATATGTAACACATATACAACATCTGTGTCATTAGCTGTCTATGGCTTTTTTCTGTTTTTTGCTGAGTGGCAGGAGGCTGCTTTGGGGCTTCACCTGCCACTCAACTGTTCAGGCTTCCCCAAACTGGCTCTGCGTATGAGTGAGATAGGATTATGGCTGGATAGGATATGAGTGGATAGGATTATGGCTGCCCTCTACAAAACTCATTTGCATGGGAAGCCATTTGAACATGAATTGCCGTTTAGAAATCGGCCCAGAGCGACCTGCACGTCTTAATGGCCATTTTTAGTGCATTTAGCTCTGTGTTTGGGGCATGGCAGTCACAAACCATGATCCATGTCTTGGATCTTGTCAGCCACTAGCCCACCTCAGGTCTTTGGGAACTAAAATACTATTCATTGTATGCCTAACACTGTGAAGTAACAGGGTTCCGGATCTTTCCTTTTGAGTTAATAAAGAATTTTCCTTTACCTTCTATGCTTGTGTGTGACTATTTATGTACCAGGCGAGACCCCGCCTCACTTGCGCTTTTACATACCCCTTACAAGTATCCTACGTCATGTTGTTTATGGGTGTTCAGGCAGCTCTCCTTTGACAGCAGTAAGCATCTATGCTCTTGTATGTTAGGATGGTGATGCTCTATCTGCTCCTCTCAGCTGTGGCAGCTGCAGATACAGACAACAACAGCTTCCATAAATCAAGTTTAAAACAAAGACCTTAAGAAAAGCTGCACAAGGACAGATAATGACTTAGTTGTAAATAGTGGTTTTTCTCTCATAGGCACAAAAAAAGAAAAGCATTTAAAAATCATCCATCCCATGGACAATGCATTGCCCTGAATGGGTCTTCTCCCTCCATAACTTCAGATAGTGAAAAATTGCAGGCAGACCTTAGGAAACCGGAAGACTGGGCATTCAAGTGGCAGATGAAATTTAATGTGGACAAATGCAAAGTGATGTACATTGGGAAGAATAACCCAAATCATAGTTACTAGATGCTAGGGTTCACCTTAGGGGTTAGTGCCCATGAAAAAGATCTGGGTGTCATTGTAGACAATATGATGAAATCTTCCACCCAATGTGCAAACAAGATGCTAGAAATGATTAAAAAAGGGATGGTTAACAAGAATAAGAATGTTATAATACCTCTGTATTGCTCCATGGTGCAATACATCTCATCTCATCTCATCTCAAGAAAGATATAGCGGAACTAGAAAAGGTTCAAAGAAAAGTGGCCAAGATGATAAAGGGGATGGAACTCCTCTGGTATGAGGAAAGACTAAAAAAGTTAGGGCTCTTCAGCTTGGAAAAGAGATGGCTGAGGGAGATATGATTGAAGTCTACAAAATCCTGATAGATTTTTCACTCCGCCTAAAATTATAAAGATTAGGGAGACACTCAATGAAGTTACAGGGAAATACTTTTAAAACCAATAAGAGGAAATATTTTTTCACTCGGAGAATAGTTAAGCTCTGGAATGCGTTGCCAGAGGTTGTGGTAAGAGCAGATAGTGTAACTGGTGTTAAGAAAGGTTTGAACAATTTCCTGGAGGAAAAATCCATAGTCTATTATTGAGAAAGATATGGGGGAAGCCACTTATTGTCCTGGATCGGTAGCTACTTTTGGGAGTTTTGCTAGGTACTAGTGAACTGGATTGGCCACTGTGAGGACAGGCTACTGAGCTAGATGGACCATTGGTCTGACCCAGTAAGGCTGTTCTTATGTAAAGTATGCACCAAAATTTCAAGGTGGCACATGTGGGCAGAGCTTAGGTGGGCCATGGGCATATCACTACTAGATGTGCATAATTTATACAACACTATCAGTTGCACATGCTGCATGGCAGAGTTAGGTGTGCCAACTTTCCCCAGCCATTGACCTGCCATAAGTGAGCATGTTGAAGTTCTGGCCTTAAACAGCCTGGGCCAATTAGAGCCCCAGGATGCACTGGGGAGGGGAAGGCCCATTATAAAGAGGTGGGCCAGCTGGCTGTAGGGAATAGGCATCCCTTTGGTCAGCCAACTAATTCAAGGTAAGGGGGGGAGGGGTTGGAGGCAAGGGGGGCGTCGTGTGGCAGCAGGAGAGAATGGGCATCTCTCCCGCTGCTGGGGGGGGGGGTTCACTTGGCAGCAGGAGAGGGTGGGCATCTCTCCCGCTGAAGGGGGTGTGTGTTGGTTGGCAGCAGGAGAGATTAAACATCTCTCCCGCTGTTGTGTTGTGTATTTTTTTCTTTTTTGCGTTTATTCTGCACATGTGCCCATCGCTGGTCATTCAAATTTAGCGAGTCTTCGCTACTCTCTGTCAACCTCATTTGCATGAGTATTTTGGGGAGAATGACTCACTTTTTTAAATTCGCTACCAGAACGGCTGTGATAGCAGCTCGTCATTTTTTAACGCAGTTTTTTTTAAGAATCTAGGCCTTAGTCTGACTTCCTTCTCATATCCCCAGTGTTAAGAATTATTTGTGCTTCCCCATGCTTTCTTGAATTTTCAATGTCATTGTTTCCCTCAATCATTTCTTTTGAAAGGCTCTTCTATAAATCTGCAATAATGCCAAACATAAAAGCAATTTTGTCCTTGAGGAGTCTATTTGTGAGCTTTCCTGGACCAGTCACACTTACGCCATATTCAATTTATAATTTTCTCTAAAATTTTCCTTGACATAATTACAGACCTGCTTCAGTTTACATAGAAATATTCTGTACTTGAAAATGTGGTGATCCTGGAAAAAAACCAAAAGTGCTGCTCAGGTCTTCCCTGTCAAGGTGACTTTGCAGTTGAGCTATTAAAAGATGATATTGTGGCAGGACAGATGTAGGTTGAACATATTTATGCAGTGCTATTAATGTCGTTTTTTAAACAAACCATAGTTACTTTTTTGAGCAAATACAGCAATTGCTATTAGGACTAGGAGACCTGCATTCTCTTTAACAGTTTTTAATTCTACTCTCTTCCTTAATCATCAAGTGTGGCATATCCTAAGATCAAGTTCAAGTTTCAAGTTTATTAGGTTTTAATATACCGACCATCAAATAAATATCTGGCCGGTTTACATTACAATAATAAAAAAAAAATATAGGTAAGAAAGAAAAATTTAATATAATAAATATTTAGAAGTACATATAGTGTATATTAAAACATAAACAAGACAAACTTGATAGTGAGGAGAGAGGTTTATGGGAGGGTAAAGTTACATTGTAGAGAGAAAAGGGAGAAAGAGGGAATGGGAATAAACATTTGGGTGGGGAAAAGTCTTTTTAAATATAATTTTTGAAGGTAAATAATTGAAAATATCAGGAAAAGTAGAGAATAAACTGAAGTGAATGCATCGCGAAATAGAAAAGTCTTTAGGCCTATCTTAAATTTATCCAGTTGTTGCTCGTCGCGAAGAGGTTGTGGTAAAGAGTTCCACAATGTTGGAGCAGAGACAGAAAAATTTATTTTCCGTGTGTAGTAAAAGTGTTTTATAGAGGGGATCAAAAGGAGATTTTGATTTGTAGATCTTAAAGTACGAGATGAACATTGGGGAATGAGGAGTTTATGTAGAAATGAAGGTAGATGGGAGGATTTTATTTTAAAGGTCAAAAGGATAATTTTGTATGTGATTCGGTGTGCCACAGGAAGCCAGTGAGCATCTTTCAGAATTGGAGTGACGTGATCATATTTACCCAGTTTATAAATGAGTTTTATAGCAGTATTTTGAATCAGTTGGAGATGTCGGATTTCTTTTTGGGGAAGACCGTTAAGAAGGGAATTACAATAGTCAAGGTGAGAAAAGATCAGTCAACAAGGTCATTTCTAACGAATAATTAACCAAAGTAGCAAGTGTAATTACTAGCAGCACCAAAAGGTCAGTTTTCAAAGGGTTTAGAAGCCTAATTGTGAGAGTAGGTGCTTAGGGGATAATTCTATAACCAGGCGCCCTTAGACTGTATGGCAGGAACCTATTCTGTAATGGACCCTTGATACCTAGGTTCTAGTCTAGCATAACCCAGTATTTACATGCTTAACAAATAGGCACCCATACTTCCATCAACCATAGAGCTGTCATATATGCAGCAGGGACATATGTAACTTAAAGGGAGCAGTTCTTGTTGCAGTAACTTCAGCTAGAAGGGCAAGTGAGCTTCTAGCATTGGCAACCTGTGAACCTGCCACTTGGTTTCATTATAACCAGTTCATTCTAAGACCCCATGCTAAATTCTTCCTGAAGGTGGCAATGCCTTTCCACATCAATAATCAACAGAATAGGCAACAGTATTGTGGTACCTTGCAAGTCAGCACCCATGATGGTGATGAGGTCCTGCAGAACAATATAGACCAGTGGTTCTTAAACCTGTCCTGGGAGACTCCCAGGCAGTTGGGTTTTCAAGATATCCCTAATGAGTATGCATGAGGAAGATTTGCATATAATAGAGGTGATAGGCATGCATATTCTTCCTGCCACAGGGAATATGCATGAAAGAAATTTGCATATAATGAAGGCAGTGTTTGAAAATCAAGAATTTGCATATTCATTGTGGATATCCTGAAAACCTGACTGGCAAAGGGGTACTCCAGGAACAAGTTAAGAAACACTGATCTAAACCAAGCAAATACTGTACCATTAATACCTTTTCTGCCAGTAGTGGTAGCATGATATTGTGGTCCACAGTGTCAAAAGCTGCTGAGAAATTATTTTCCTTAATTAACTTTCAGTCATGCCAATAAGAATAAAAAGATTGACATTAACATAGGCTCTTCATACTGGTATCCCCAGTTACTTAGCTATTCTTACCAGTCCTTAAGTTCCTACTCATTCTCTGACCATTGATTGATCAGACTGGTGTTACCTGCCCCATCCAAGGTGCATTGGAAATTCTTCTTTTTTTTTTTGCCTTAGCTCCTTTTTATTGGAACAACTTATCTTTGAGCAGAATCATCTGTAGTCCATCCTATTTACCCTTTTTGTATCAGTTTGTATTAGAACTTATATGATTTGTATGTAATGTCATATTTTGTCCACCCTTTCTTTTATTTTTTATGCATTGGAAAAGTGTTATACGCGTTGAAATATATGATACTGCGTAGATAACAAATCTTATTAAACTTGAAACTTGAACTTGAAACTTGATAAGATATTTAAATCTTAGATTAAAATCCTATTTATTTTATCTTGCTTTTAACAGTTAATTTTACAGTGAATAATGCTGAAAGACAGAAGGCATAAGCAGACACCGTCATCTTTGTATACTGTTTTCTATTTTTGTAGATTATATCATTTCTATTTTAATGGAGTTCTTTTTCTATCTTTTGAATAGTTTTCATGTATTTTACTTAGACTTGATTTCAAATTAGGTGGTATAGCAAATCAGAAATAAACACAAACTTCTGAAACTATTCAACTCTTTGCTCTAAGTTAGATGGCATTTCTTAATGTTAACGATAAGAATTTATAATAGATTGAATACTGGTTTTCCAGTACTGAAAACTGTAGTAGTAGATATGGTTCTTCCCTCTTAGACGTGGCATCTTAACAAATAAAGTAGCAAGCACTGGCCTTTAGTAATTACTCCATCCATTTAATAATGGATTTGTAATACTTGTACAGATATTATGCAATGTAATCATATGTCTTTTCAAGTGAAACTAGCACAAAGCAGTTTATCTAACAATAATCTTATATAAGACCATAGGTGCCTGCTCCCTAGGTGCTAAAGCACCCCCATTATTCTTTTCAGGACTGCCCAGACATCAGAGCTTAAATCTTCCAGATGTAGAGCTGCTGCTTTTGCCTACCCCTGCAGCCTACTGACTAGTACTGCCCGATTCAGGAAAAAAAATTTTGATTTGATTTGATTCAGCCTATTGAATTGGTTTTTCAATTTGATTCGATTTTCCTGCCCAATTGGGTGTTTTTTTGGGGGTTTTTTTTTCAAACATCATGGTGGGTTTATTTTGTAGCCTCTTCACCCCCTTTGCCTTCTCCTAACCACACTGGCGCTGTGGTGTAAACAAAATAAACAAACAAAAAAGACTTTTCCTCTCTGTTAAATCCTAGCTCACGTTTGCGGTCTAACACCAGCTCTGGCAGGATACACATTTCAAATCTGACATATTGTAATCACAAAACAGAAAATAAAATTAGTTTTTCTACCTTTTTGTTGTCTGGTCATTATTCAAATTTTGTTGGTCTCAAGCTCTGGTTGTCTTCTGATAACTTGCTTGCCAGGGTCTCCTTCTTTCTTCTTTCTCCGTGCTAACCATCCATCTGCCATCTCTGTCCTCCCCTTCCATTTCCCTTCCTTCTCCAGGAGATCTGGCATCTTTCCTTTTCTTCGTTTCCCTCCACAGATCCACCTTTTCTTAACTACCCTTTCATCCAGCATCTCTCCATCCTTTACTACCACCCCAGGGTCCACCATCTTTCCCTTTCTTTCCCCAACTACCCTCCTATCCAGTATCTCTAGCCCCCCCTCCACACCATCCCTTGTATCCAACTTCTCTCCCTTTCTGTTCCTTCCCTTCCTAAATCCCATTGTCCATCATCTCTCTCCCTCTCCTCTATTTTCAGACCCATTATTTCTTCCTCCCCAAAGTCCGGAATATACACATCTCTTTGAACCCATCCTTCCTTCCCTCTGTGTACTTCTACACCAGGGTCCCCCTCCCCTGAAGGTCTATCCCCCTGTGAAGGCCTGCATCCTACCCCTAAATGCCTGTGCCACCATCCCTGAAGGCCTGTCCCCCCCCCCCTTAAAGGTCAGACAGTGGACAAAGGTTTGATCCAAAAGTTTGTGAAGAGGAAGCTTGAGGGATTCAGCAGGAGGTTGAGGGAGATGCATGGTCTCGAGATACTCCTTGGAAAACTTGGAGCCAGTGTCAAGTTGAATGTCCAAATCAGCTGCCATCTGTCGTAGAAATGATGAAAAAGACAGTTGATCAGCAAATGCCTGGCCTCGAGAGGGACTCGAGGACGTCAAGGCCGCATGCCCCAATGAGGAAGTCGATCTAGATGGAGACAGAGAGCCCACCGGGTCTTCGAGTTCCAGAAGCGGAAGGGTCGAGGTATGAGGTGGGGAATATGGAAGAAAAGGCTGCTTCCGATGAGGCGAGGCAGGCCTGGATGAATGCTTCGAAGAATGCCTCGATCGATGATGCGAGCTGTGGCATGAAGCAGGTCTCGACAATCGAGGAGAGCGGGTCCCCGCTGAAGCCCCTAGAGAATGGATAGGGCTGGAGGCAGTGGAACGAAGCATAGGCTGTTGAGTGGAAGAACCACGAGACACTCGCAAAGACTCTGCTCCTTGCATCGAGTGTACGGGTTCCAATGGAGGCATGGGAAAGACTCTGCTCCTTGCGATGCATGCCGAGACGCCAGACCAGACACTCGCAGAGACTCTGCTCCCTGCAGAGAGTGTCCATACGACTGAGGCATAGGAGGCGGCTCGACATCGCAGGAGACCTCTGCATGCCCAGGCTGGATTTGTGAGAGAAGCTTTGGCCCCATGGTGGTAAAGAGCTGAATGAATTGCTTCTCCAATAAGGTCTGGAACTGAGGAGACGTGCCCAATGCCGGGTGAGAAGGCACTCGCGCATGTGCTGGGACTCGAAACTTTGAGTATCTTCAAGCAAGTCTGCTTGTGAGGCGTCCGCATCGGGGCTCCGTTGGATCACGTCACCCACTTGTGAGAATAGCTGCCTGCTGTCCCTGGATAACACCTGTTAATGGTAAGTAACTGTGCTTTAGGTACAGTAGATATTTTCCTGGGGCAATTCTGTACCTTCGTACCTTAATTTAAGTGTCATTACAGGGATGTTCTTATTGCCAGTTTTATAACAGAACTTAGGGCTCCTTTTATGAAGCCGCGTTAGCGGCTTTATCGTATTCACCTTTGTAGCGCTCGCTAACACCCGTGCTAGCCGAAAAACTACCGCCTGCTCAAGAGGTGGTAGCGGCTAGTGCGGTCGGCAAATTAGCGCGCGCTATTACATGTGTTAAAACCGCTAACGCAGCTTCGTAAAAGGAGCCCTTAGTCGTGCCTATGCTATTATAGAATACTAGCATAAAGGCTTGTTAACACGCCAGAACTTCAACATGCCTACTTATGGCAGGTCAATGACTGGGGAACTTTGGCACATCTAACTCTGCCATGCAGCATGCACAACTTTGCATGCACAACAAATTGTATAAATTATGCATATCTTGTAGTGACATGCCCATGGCCCATCTATGCTCCACCCACATGTGTGATCCCTTGAAATTTTGGTGCGTACTTTATAGTGCTTAGTGCTTAAGAACTCAATTTTATAAATGGTGCCAAAAAATTAGTACTAACTAAAAATGCTATAAAAGGTGCTCAGATTAAGGGGCCATTTATAGAATAGTGCTTAGCACCAGGATCTGTGCCTAACTTAAGACCTGATAATTTACATCAACTAAATCCTGGTGTAAATCCTTGTGGCTAAATTAAATATATCCCCCTTATTCTATAACAGTGCACATAAATTACAGGAATGCCCCAAATCCATCTAGGACCCTACCATGGCTATGCCCCCTTTTTTTGGAACTCTGCATAAAATTTACATGCTGATCCTGACACCTAAAAATATGAGTGTAAATTTTAATTGAGGCCAATTAGTGTTGATAATTATTAGCATTTAATTATTAGCACTTAATTATTGGCTCTAATTGGTGCTGCTGCTTATTCAATTGTATGTGAAAATTGGGTGCATTCTCAAATTTCCATACACTATTTTTAGCGCCATTTATAGAATTAGGTAATACGTATGTAAATGCCAATAGCTGATGCCAGTGACATGGATATGATGGTATTCTATAACCTGCGTGTGTATTGGAACTTAAGATTAGGCACTAGCTTAGAGAATTGCCCTTCAAATTTGTACCTGAAGCAATAGAGGGTTAGAAGGTCATGAAGTTATTCATCAATCTTACGTCTGGGATGACCTCTAAATTTTTTAAAAAAAGTTCTTATCCTTTCAATTTTGCCAGAAAAAAAAAAAGAGCCATTTTTCTTTCTTGTATTGCAGTAAAGGAACATGCTATGGATGACATAAAAATAGTCAATGAAACTTGCTTGACTTGGAAAAGACATGCGGAGAAGAAGGAAACATATTTGGTATGTAAGGTGCATGATAGATTTCAAAGAAGGTGATTTCTCTGTTCTAGATAAGAAGTACATTTGTTCAAAAATACTAGAATCATGATTTTTTTTTTTCAATGTCTAATAGGGAATAATGGGAATACAAGATTCAGTGAAGAAAATATTGTTGCAGGGTTAAAACTCAAAAACCAATCTTAGCAACATACACATCTTCTGAAATATCACCATGTGTGCTCTTGAAGCGTTATATATTGTACTAATAGCAGTTTGTCATGGTATTCTCTTTCAAATGCTTCACTTGATAAATGCTTATCCAATTTTTTTTTCAAAGTTGAAAAGAATATTCAGGAAAATTTGCAAGGAATATCTGATTTGAAAGGTTCTCTCTTCAGACCATAATATAACATAGGGGTCCGTTTACTAAGGCGCGCTAAATCAGCTAGTGCGCCTCAATAAAAGTGAGTCTGCTGGGACAGATAAAGGAAAATATTTGAGTACCTCTAAGCCAGTGGTCTCAAACTTGTGGCCCGGGGGCCACATGCAGCCCGCCAGGTACTATTTTGAGGCCCTCGGTATGTTGGGTTTAAAAAAAAAAAAATTCTTTATTTATCAATTTTCAAATTAAATTATAAGAATTAACTCTTGTCACAGCAATACAGCATGAAATTTAAACTAAGGAAATCTTTAAAGAATTAAAGAAAACAGTCAAAAATGTAATGTCCGACAAACCTCTGGAAGTTGCATCAGAGACGACCTTTCCGGCAGCCATATGCAACTTCAATGCTCCGGCTGCTGTAAGAAGGCAGTTTAGACATCGCTGGCCACAGGTAAAGGGCAGGGAGGTTTGTCGGACCGGGCCTGGTGTCCGTGGGGGTTTGTGTGTGTGTGAAAGTGCTACGAAGGTAAGGGGCAGGGAGAGAGAAAAGGAGGAAAGGTGGGGTGGAGAGGAAAAGATGCTGAAGGGAAATGGGTAAAACAGAGTGGGGAGAAGGACGCTGAAAGGACGTGGGAAAGACAGAGGGGGGCAGAAGGATGCTGAAAGGACATGGGAAAGACAGAGGGGGGAGAAGGACGCTGAAAGGACATGGGGAAGACAGAGTGGGAGAAGACACTGAAGGGAAATGGGGAAGAGAGAGTGAGGAGAAGATGCTGGCAGGGAAGAAGACAGGGATGCCAGACTATGGGGGGGAGTGGAGGGAAGAAGATGGGTGCCAGACCAATTTGGAGGGGGGGAGAAAGGGTGAGGCACAGTAACAGAGCAAATGGAAGACACAGAGAGAAGAGAGACAGTGGATGGAAGGAATTGAATGAAAAGATAAGGAAAGCAGAAACCAGACAACAAAGGTAGAAAAAAAAAAATTATATTTCTTTTTCTTTTTGCTTCTAGATAAAGTAGTATATTAGCTGTGTTGATAAAAATTTATAAACAAAGCCCTGCCAGCTGAACATCTCTTTCTCTAGTTCAGCAGCCAGAACTTTAATTTATAAAGAAGGAATAAGCTAAATATTGCAGTACTGAGGCTTGTATGTATGCTGCGGGGACGGTGACGGGGCGGTGAATGGGATGGCAGTGACGGTGACGGGGCAGTGAAAGGAATAGTGGTGACGGGGCGGTGAAGGGGACGGTGGGCCAGGGATGGTGCAGTGACGGGGACAGATTTTTTCCCTGTGTCATTCTCTAGTATACAGTCAGGAGAACATTTCAGTGTTTCAATAAGATATCTTTTAAACATCTCAATAGAAGATACTCCCAGGGACTTAGGAAAATTCAGAAGATGAATATTCAATCACCGATTAAAATTTTCTAATTGTTCCACCTTGTGGTTCAATTGGATTTTGTCCTTAATGAGTCCAGAGGATAAATCTTAAAGTTTTTCCACTTTATCATTAACTTGTTTTAAATTTTTTGAAAAATTTTCTTTAGTCCCTTCCAGTTTAAGATCCAATGAATCAACTGTACTTACTAAAGTTGCAATTTCTTGTGAAGACTTGGCCACTGCAACATTCAGGCTAGAGAGAGCGTCCCAAATGCTCTCCAATGTAACCACTGGCAGCTTGATCAGTTGGAAGCTGGTTACTCTGTCAGCAACCAGGTTTCCCTGCTCATTCGTTGGTCTCGTGGCTTCTGCCCCTCGATCCGGGGTTTCCCCTGCAACTTTCATTCGGCAGAGCTCCTCATGTCGCGATTGAAGCAGGACGCGGTGGGGGAACAGCTGCTGAGGGAGATAATGATGTCTCCAGGGCAAACTCCTCCACTTCTCCTCGTGTGGAGGGTCAAGCCGCCAACACCGCAGGAATTTCTATGGGGTTCAAAATAGTCGCGAACTCCCGAATTGACCTCTGCATTGGGGAGGAAGTTTGAGGTGTCGAGGGATCCGCCCGAACTATCCCCTTGCGCTTTGTATGCGGCATCTGGATACAGGTAGGAAAAATGCACAAAATGCTCTCAGGTCCGTTCAGGAGCGTGAGTAAGATGGATTCTCGGTAACCCTAACCCTTACTTCAAGAAACTTCATTGGCTTCCGATCGAAGCAAACCCCGCCTATCCCGAAGACCTTTACTTTTCACATTCCCTATGCCAAGGGGCTGTCATTTCAAAAGATTCCTGGACCGAACTCTTGCCTTTCAAGCAGGAATATGGAGCAACATCCTAAGTGTTCTCCTCTTGAACTCTCAGTCATACCACTCATTTAGAAAATCACTAAAAACCACCCTATTCGACAAATACTTCTAACAGCCTGAGCCCCAGCCCCTTCCCAGCTCTTTCCCCCCAGGCCCCATTCCACTTCCTAAACTACACACTCTCCCCCACCTGAAAAAATCCCCCAGTTTGCATAATCCCCTCAACTCGCTCAATCCCATGCCAATCCCAATGCATATCCTCTGCTTGCTGGCTCCCACTCTAATCCAATGAATCATTCAAAGATGCCTCTCTTTATCCAATGCCATTTCTCTCTTATTGCTTTAAGCTCTACTGGTTTGTTCCCTCTCTAATCAAATGCTGTAATATCTATACCTAACTTTGCACAGTAAGCTCACTGTACTCTGTTACTATTTGTACACCGTCTCGAACTGAAAAGGTATGACGGGATATAAATAAAACTATTATTATTATTATAATCACAAAAGTAAAATAAAACAGTTTCTTGATCATATGTCTCTTTAGCTATAAATAACAATATTATTATTAAGACAGCCAAAAGGAAAGATTTATAAATTATAAAGTTTTTGGATGGTCACGTGATGCTGTGAGCTGAGCGGCTGCTTGCTCGTTCGGCTCCGGAGCCCTGCACCTCGCATCGCGGCAATTTAAGCGCCGGAACGAACGCTTTATATCCCCCTTGCCGGCGGACGTAGCGCCTTTTCATATGGACAGATTTTTGGCACACTCACCTGCCCAGATGACATCTAAATCTACAAAAAAGGATCGGGAGAAGGTGCGGACCGGAGAGGACAAGATGGCGGCCGTGCCTCGTGCGGAGGCTCCGGCGGCCACTTTCTCGCCCGAAATGTTGTCGGAGCTGCAGCGGGTGATTCTGCAGGCGCTGGGGCCGCTCATGGACACAATCTCCTCTAAATTGACTAAGATGGAATCTCTCCTTGAAGACCATGCCAAGCGCGTCACGGAATTGGAGACGCGGGTTTCGGCGGTGGAGGACGGAGCCCTAGCGCTGGACACGACGGTGTCCACGTTGACGACTCAGCTCCGTGTCTGCCAAGATAAACTGGAGGATCTAGAGAACAGGTCTCGTCGTGGCAACTTGAGATTTATAGGATTACCTGAGACTATTGCTGATTCTGTACTCCTCTCGGTGGTGGAATCCTGGTTAGCCAGTGAACTGCCAATGCCTGCCTCCTTGGGCCCTGCCAGATTTGAGAGGGTACATCGTGTGGGCCCTCGGGCTGGAACTGACCAGAGACCCAGAGTGGTCATTGGCAAATTACATAATTACAGGCATAAAGTGGAGCTGCTGCGTGCATTCAGAGCTAAAAAAGAATCTCTGACCTACGACTCCTCTCCTGTGCGAGTAGCCCAGGACTATTCTGCTGCACTCACTGAAAGGCGTAAAGTGTTTCATCCTCTCTGTTCTAAACTGGTAGAGCAAAAGAGGAGGTTTATGTTTCTTTATCCTGCAGTCCTGAAAATTCATCAAAATGGAAAGTGGCATGTATTTGACTCTGCTGACTTGGCGGGAGAGTTTATAAACCGTTCTGACTCTAATGCAGGGGAAGCTTGATCATGTATCATTGAGTTTACTGTTCGGCTGGTAATGGGGGTTTATCATACTGTAATACAAGTTCGCTGTTGTTTGTTCACTTACTTTGAAATTCTTTGCGGGGGCAGGGCTCTGACAGCCTCTGAGACGTGACCAGCTTTTCCAGGGCCTGGAGGGTTTTGGGAAAGTGATGGACCTAGGTGGGGGGGAGATTGGGGGAGGAGAAGCAGGGGTTGGGAGGAGGGTGGGGGATGGGTTGGGTGGGCCGGGAGAGGAGGGGGGGATTGGTTTAGGGGGGTTGGGACGAGTGCCATACTTCTGTATATTCCTGTCCAGTGCAGGTTCTATGCTTTTTCTGAGTCAAGCTACATCTCCTACATTACTGGTTTGCTTGCAGATTAGTTTTCCCCGGTATGGCTGGGAGTCGGGGGGAACCTGTACGTGTTATTGGGCAAAGTACTTTTCTTTGCACGACTCATGACTCCATCTACTTTTCGTATTTTATCTTGGAATGTTTGTGGGATCACCTCCCCTGTGAAGCGTAGTAAGATTCTGCAACGCCTTCAACATCATAAAGCTGATTTAGCCTGTCTTCAGGAGACCAGACTTTCGGACTCTGAACATGCTAAGCTATTAAGAGGTTGGGTGGGCCAGGTTTTCTATACTTCCTCCTCCAATAAGAAAGCGGGAGTGGTGTTGCTGGTAAGAAAGGGATTTCCGGGGAAAATTGAACAACTCTACAAGGACGTCTTGGGGAGGACCTTGTTTTGCAGGGTGACTATGTCTGGGTCTACCTTTAACTTGCTAATGCTCTATGCTCCCAACCAATATGACCACTCCTTTTTTGCCAACTTGGTGAGGAAGGGAGTGCGTGATCCTACTAATCCTTTGATATTATTGGGGGATTTTAACCAGGTGCTAGACCCAACAATGGACAGAACTGGCCCGGGACCTTCCCAATCCGGTGGTCCTACCAAGGGAATCCCATACTTGTGTGACACCTTAGATCTTATTGATTCCTGGCGTGTACTGCACCCTACGGAACGGGACTATACGCACCAGTCTAGAGCGCATCACACATTTTCCCGTATAGACTACATTTTGACATCGACGGCATATTTGCCTAGGCTCGGAGCTTCCGAGGTGGGCCCCCTTTCTGTGTCTGATCACTGTCCTATCTGGATAGACGTTTTACATGGCACAGATTCCTTGCCTGGAGGATCTTGGAGGTTTCCCTCCTACTTATTTAACAACTTGAATTTTCAGAAATATCTTGCTCAGAAATGGGAAGATTATTTGTCCTTCAATTCTCAACATCAAGACAGGCCATTGTTGTTCTGGGAGGCGGCGAAGTCAGTTCTTAGGGGAGATATTATCTCTTATGTTAGTGCACATAGACACCGTATTTCCAGGGGAGTTTTACATTTAGAGCATGAATACCAACGTTGTAAACGGGCTCATATTGCACACCCTTCCTCGCAGACACAGGAAGCCATGACATCAGCACAGACGGCTCTGAACACTTTATTACACGAACGTACTCAGCATTATTTTCACTATTGTAGGTTTAAATTTTACAGATTTGGGAATAGGGCGGGACGTCTGTTGGCCAATTTGACTAAACCATATCGTTCTAGCCGTCATATTTCCCGAATATTACTTAGTTCGGGGAAGGAATTAACCAACACCCCTGACATTGTGGAAGGCTTTTTACAGCATTATAGAGACTTCTATGCTGCTAGGGATGGTCGGGGAGGACCTGAGGTGGAGGATTACTTGATGGATGCAGGGGTTCCTAGATTGTCATCCCCGGATAGATTATTTTTGAATCATCCCATTCAGGGTAAAGAGCTACAGGCAGTGGTCAAGCAGCTTAAGGGAGGTACGTCGCCTGGTCCCGATGGGTTTTCCCCAGAGTTTTATAAACTTCTTTTTCCCGCCCTTTGTGGTCCTCTGGAGGCATATTATAATGCAGCTTTGGAGGGTGGATCCTTTCCCTTGGGGGCAAACCAGGCATATATTACCTTAATTCCTAAACCGGGTAAATTAGACACGGACGTGGAATCCTATCGCCCTATCTCATTAATTAATGTGGACATCAAAATATTAGATAAAATATTGGCTAATCGGCTTTCCACCCTGTTGCCGAAATTGATAGTGCCTGAACAAGTGGGTTTTGTACGAAACCGTCATTCAGTCCTTAATGTTCGTAGATTACTTACTGCTATACAACGTATGAGGGATTCTGGAGCACATGGGATACTGGTGGGTTTAGATGCAGCTAAGGCTTTTGACCAGGTCAACTGGAAGTACTTGTTTAGTGTGCTGACTTACATGGGATTTACTGGGTGGTTCTTTAATATGCTTCAATTGCTTTATAAGGATCCCACCGCTTGTATTTTGGTCAATGGTGCTAGATCTCCAGCATTTCAGATTGAGCGTGGAACACGTCAGGGCAGCCCGCTTTCCCCACTGCTTTTCTTACTGTATCTGGACCCCTTATTGCGTACAATACTCTGTGATGATATCCTACAGGGCATGCCAGAGGGGGATTCTCAACTACGGGTATTGGCTTATGCAGACGATCTCTTATTAACGTTAGGATCCCCTGCAGCCTCTCTGTATAGGGCGTTGGAACTGTTAGATGAATTTAGTATGTACTCAGGTATGCAGCTGAATAGATCAAAATCAATGGTACTGCCCCTATCCATGGAGGTGCAGACGCAGTGGAGGGGTGACTTTCCATTGGCTTGGGCGACGGACCATCTTACCTATTTGGGTATTGTTATTTCCTCTGATCCGTCTCAACTGTATTCTCTTAACATAGACCCTCTGGTACTTACAACGATTCAGAAATTAGAGAATTGGAGGGTTTATCCACTCTCTTTATTGGGTAAAATAGCATTGTATAACATGGTGCTTGTACCACAGTGGCTTTATGTATTTCAAATGATACCCGCATTACTTTCTGCTCGCCATGACAAATTGCTGGGGAAATGTATACAAAGGTTTTTGTGGAATGGGAAGAGGGCTCGGTTATCTCTGTCTCATTTGGCACGCCCTCGGGACCGGGGAGGCTTTGGACTCCGTAATCTTCGGTTACTGTCTCAGGCGTGTCAGATGAGACATTTGAATGACTGGTTTAGGGGCACTGGACATTTCTCAGCCACCACTCATGAACTGTTCCTCTGTGATCCTTACCACTTTAGTTATTTGCTCCATGCTCCTCATTTGCCAAGAAAGACTTCCTCAGCACGGGATCTCTTCTTGCTGCCTTTGCGACGCCTCTGGAAATTGCTATGTCATCAACTTCGGATCCAGCCTCAGGTGACTCCTTATTTACCTTTGAGGGGCAACGGGGCATTCTCAGCGGGACTGGACCCGGTGTCCACTGGGGTGTGGAAATCGCGATCTAATCAATACATCTTTCAACTGGTCCACAAGTCTGGTGCCTTGAAAACGTTTGAGGAACTACAGCGTGATAATGGATGGAAACCCACTGACTGGCTTTCTTACCTCCAATTATCTTCTTACATGACCACATTGCCGAGAATATCCCTCACTGATCGATGCATGGAGTCCCTCTCCGAAGCGCTGAGCTTATCGGCTCAGGCACATATCCCATTGAGATTTCATCATCGTCACCTACAGGAGCAATTGGGGGAACCTGACTACGAATCAATTGCTTTACGATGGTCTCAGGATCTCCCTTGTGTGGTGACTGCAACTATGATTCGCAGGGGGACTTTTCGGACAGCCCGTGTGACCCATAATGTTATCTTGTTTGAACTTAATTACAAATTTTTACACAGGCTTTACAGATCCACTGCATATCAGTTTCGAGCTAAAATGTGTGCGACTGACCAATGTCTCAAATGTTCTCATTCGCCCTCTACATTGGGGCATCAGTTCTGGACCTGTACTCGGATTGCTGCATTTTGGCATCAGCTTAATATACATATTCAAACTCTGTGGAATTACAACTTTGTCCTGGATCCGGTGATGCTGTTTGCATTGGATCATGTTCCCTTGTCAGCTCCAAAGGGATTTCGCAGCTTTCTGTCAAGAGCGGTGTTACTGGGGAAGAAAGCAATTTTGCTGTGCTGGATTTCCACGGATTCCCCGACACTTTCCTGTTGGAGAACATTGATGATTCACCAAGCATCGATGGAGAGGCTCTGTTTTCCTTCATTGGACTCTGTGCAGGGACGGTTATTTAGTCTGTGCTGGACACCTTTTTGGGAAACTTTAACGCCAAGGGCACGTAGCCATTTATTGAATGTTTGAGTGTTTTTGCTGTGATAACACTGGATTGGAATTTGTGTTTTTATGGTATAGCCAAGGGATCGGGAGTGGGTAGGGATGGGGGGGGAGGGAGGGGTAGACCTGATGCGGGGTGAAGTTGGGAAGTGTATTGGTACATGCTATCTTGTGTTGTACATCTTGCATTTTGGAATGTTTCACTTATTTGAAAAATTTAATAAAATACATTTTGGAAAAAAAAAAAAATTATAAAGTTTTTTACCTCATGCAAAATTGTCATTTAATAAGACATTAACTATTTTTTTCTGAGGCCCTCCAAGTACCTACAAATCTAAAATGTGGCCCTGTAAAGAGTTTGAATTTGAGACCACTGTTCTAGGAAAAATACTTAAGAGTACCAGTAAATCACTTTGGATGCACCTCTTCATGAAAAAAAAGCAGTTAATAAATACCAAAAAAGAAATAAGAAATGCCAGGTAGGGTTTGGAGTTTGGAGCGGAGCAGGGCTGAAAGCAGCAGCAGTAAAATCAAGTCAACAAAAGGATCCCCAGAGCTTAGGTTTGATTTTACTCTCTCCCTTTGGATACTTTATTTGCTGTTCATGTTTTATGTTTTCCTTATGCACTTATTTTCATGGCATTGTTGAACTGTGAAATCATTTGCCACTTACCTGCACCCTGGTGAAGAGGACTGCTTTACTAATATAGAGTCCAGGAGAGTTACATGGAATGCCTACCTGAACTATAGTCATTTTCTGACAAGTATTTGATTTATTTTTGTTTGTTCCTGATTTATGCATTATATGACTAGGGCTGACGGTGCTCAGCCAATGTACCAAAAAAAACCTTAATACTTTTTGATTTAACCAAGCTTGGTTTGCTTCTCCCATCTTTTGATGTGTATTACTGGCTCATTGTGGTCTGGGCAGACTAGGCAGGGGCCTAGGTCTGCTTGAACCTGAAAGGCCTTCCTCTTTCCTGAGGAAGTCACGACGACAGGCCGGAGTAACACAGCGCTAAGCCGCCTGCAAGTCTAGGCAGGGGTTAGCCATGTGACAAACTGTATGCTTGGTTTTAAGCCTTTTTGTTATACAATGAGGGTCATTTCATAAATAATGCACACTATTTTTTTTAAAATTTTTTTTTTAAGTTAAATGTTGGGGTTTTTTTTTCAAGTATTTCTTTACAATCCTTCAATATAGTCTCCCTGCTTTGCAATGACTGAGTCCCAATGTCTGGGAAGCTTCATTATTCAATCCAAAGCACCGTTTTAATTCAGTTGCTGAATGGCTCGGATACCAGCGGAAGAAAGATCTTCTAGAGATGTAAAATGATGTCCACGCATAGGTTGTTTCAACTTTGGAAAAAGGGCAAAGTCTGGTGGTCTCATGACTGAACTGTAGGGAGCATGATGTAACACCCCCCAGCCATATCCTTGGCCTAAATCAGTGACTCTCACACTTTGTCGAGCCGTGGCACACTAAACGTAGTAGCCGTGGCTCGAAGCATCCAGAAGGGTGCAGACGTCGATGTGATGATCTCACATGTATGCCTGATATCATCACTTCGATGTCTGCACATGCGCAAAAATCTTCCAGAAGGGCCCTGAGCTGCCAGTGGGGGGCTGAAAGGGAAGAAGTGTGGAGAGAAGGAGAGGTGCCGGCTGATTGCCAAAAGGACAGTGGCGTATCTAGCATATGTGATACCCGGGGCCCATTATTTTTTTGACACCCCCCCATCTGTATGAAAACATGATTTTTAGTAACGATCCACACGTCACACATGAGTACCTAGGAAAGGCATCATCTTACATACTGCAATGAGCAGTACAACATCAATACACCCATTGTAAAATTAAATAAGCCAGTCTAGTACAGATCAATCCTGCAGTCAATCCTGACAAAAAACCATGTCTTTCGAACACACAGAACACAGAAAACACCTTCGCCTTGTATGGAATATGTAATCACAAACTAACCCCTCCCTCTTTTACAAAACTGTAGTGTGGATTTTAACCAAGGAGGTAACAGCTCTGACACTCATAGAATTCTGAGCATCAGAGCTGCTACCACCACGGCTGGCGCTAAAAAATGCTCCACAGTTTTGTAAAAGGGGGGATAAAATAGAAATACATAGATAAAGGTTAAATTGAACCAGTAAGAAGCTGGACTCTGCATACAATGCACCACAGAAACAGTGACACGTGTCTCCTAAAGCAATAAATAAATAGAAAATTTTTTTCTACCTTTGTCTTCTGTGGTTTCTGCTTTCCTCATCTTCTTGTAACTCTCTTCCTTCCATCCACTGTCTGCCATCTCTCTTCCCCTATATGACATCTTCTCTCCTTCTACGCCCCTTCCAGAAACTATATGCCTCCCCTTCCATCTCTCCTTTCACCCCCATTGATCTGGCATCTCTCTCCTCTCCTTCCCTCTCCCACACCTCTCCTCTGCAATCCCTTTCCCTTTTTTCCCTCATTTTCCTTTTCAATTTATTTTCTGCATCTGTTTAGATTACGTTCTTACTACCTTCTCATCAATGTCCTTTATTACTGTCTAACTAAAGTTTGCCACCTCTTTCCCTCACCCCTCCAGTGTTTCCCTAACTCAATCCTTTTCTCCCCATCATGTGTCCTCCTTTTATTTATTTATCCCCTCCTTCCATTATGTATCCTCTTTCTCCAACCCTTCCATCTAGTACCTTCTCTCTCTGTCCACTTCCATCCAGCGTCTGCTCCCCTCTTTCTCTCCTCCCATTTCCTTTCTGCATTTGCTCCCTTATCTCTCCCATCTACACTTCCATCCAGCATAGGTTCCCCACTACCATCCAATGTCTCCCCTTTCTCTCGCCATCCACCCCTCTTCAATCAGCATCTGCCCCTTTCTTTCCCTCCAATATCCTTCCCCCTTATGTCTCTCCCCTTTCTCTGTACATCAATTCCATCAGCATCACCCTTCCATATCACCCTGCCCCTTTCTTTCCCTCCACCACTCTTCCATTCCAGCAATCCTGCTCCTTTCTCTCCCTTCATGCAGCAAGATCCCGCAATGACTGTAGCTGCCAGATGCCAGTCTTCCCCATTCTGACGTACTTTCTCTGGAGCGGACTCGGCAGCCGCATGCTGGAAGGTCCCACGATGACTCATCTGCTGGCTCTGCTCCGGAAGAAGTAAGTTACATCAGAGGGGGTGGACCCGACAGACGCAGGGAGTTGCGGCAAAGTCCCGCAAAGACTGCGTCTGCCGGGTCCACCCCTTCCGACGTAACTTACTTCTTCCGGAGCAGAGCCGGCAGACGAGTCATTGCAGGACCTTCCTGCACCTCAGCGCGGCTGCCAAATCTGCTGCAGAGAAAGTAAGTCAGAGGTAACGTGACCATTTATTTTTTTCATCAAAAGGGGACATCTATTGACTGTGTATCCTTTCTTTCATTTCTTTCTGCACTCAAGCCCAACAATTGTTCCTTTCTATTCCCTCCTTCCTTCCTTCCCATGTCCTTAGTGCCCCCAGTGCCTCCTTCTTATGTCCCCCCACTGCCTTCCAGATTTTGTCCACCCCCAAAGCCAGCCTTCCTGCCTGCCTGCCTACCTATCTCCCTCTCTCCCTGCCACGCTAAAGCCAGCCAGCTTGCCTGCCTACATCCTTCCCTCCCTGCCGTGGGAAAAAAAAGCCTCTCTCCTTCCTTTCCCCTGGTCCGTGCCGCTGCAGTCTTACCTCCCCGCTGCTGCTGCTAATCACCGACAAGAAGTCTTCTTTCCGACGTCAATTCTGACGTCGGAGAGGACGTTCCGGGCCAGCCAGACAGTGATTGGCTGTCCCAGACCGTCCTCTCCGACATCAGAATTGACATCGGAAAGAAGACTTCTTGTCGGTGATTAGCAGCAGCAGCAGCGGGGGAGGTAAGACTGCAGCGGCGCGGACCAGGGGAAAGGAAGGAGGTGCTGAGGTGCAGGTCCAGTTGCACAGTAGGGCAGGAGGACCCAGACCTGGCCGGCTGTGCACCCCCCAAGGCATGCACCTGGGGCGGACCGCCCCACCCTGCCCCCCTTGGTACGCCACTGCAAAAGGATGTGTCTCTCACCGTGAGAGGCACGTCCTATAGGCAGTCAGCCGGCGCCTCCTCCTCCCCAGTGTCTTGTGGCACACTTGAAATCTCAGAAGGCACACAGTTTGTTATACACTGGCCTAAATGAATTTGCCCAAAAACCATGCCCAAAATCCACTCTGAATCCATCCCTAATCAATGCCTACTTGCTGGTAGGCACTTCGGTGTAGATGCCTACCTCAAAGAGTTAGGTGACTACCAGCAACTAATTTTAAATTTTAATATTTTTTTTATTAACTTTTTCAAATAATACATTGTATACAGAAATTACACATATCATTCAAAACTAAAGGAAATAGAATAACGCAAAACAAATTTATACATAAAACAGAACATATACTGATAAACTAAAGCAAACATAAAATAAAACAAAAAACATACAAGAGCCAATTAGCCGATTTAAGCCAATTAAGAAAATTAAGTTAGGCACCTAGATTGGCATGCTGCTCTAGGCTCCTAACTTTAGGCATCTTTTATACAATCTAGGCCTCATTCTTTCCTATCTTTTAGCCAGTTTCCAGTTCACAGTAGGACACTCCAGTAGCTTTTTAAAAATATTTTAAGGAATCTCCATGCATATTAGCATCAATAATAAGAAAACCCCTAGCGCGCATGCGCACTTCAAACTTTGTGGGTCCGTGATCCGTGGCGCCATGCCCGCACATGCACAGTGCCTGCATGAGCTGATTTCCTGACTACACTGTGCTTGCCGGCTTCCCAACCCTGTTCCTCCGAAACTGTAGAGGGGGGAGGGAGGAGAAGCGAAGTTGGCAAGCACAGTGTTAGAGTCCCCGGAGCATGGGCGCCTAGGGCGGCATTGGCGGAAGAAAGGGCAGGGAGTATTCAACTTGCTGCTTCTGTTTGCTTTGGGCCTTCCTCGCTGACGGGTCCTGCCTTCGCAGAAACAGAAAGTAGATGGGACCCAGCAGCGACGAAGTCCCGAAGCAAGCAGGAGCAGCGAGTTGTGAATGCTGCGCTACCAACGGCCATGTGAGACCCGGGAGACACGTTCGTTTTGAGATACCCCTGCAAATGTGTTATGGTTTATCAAGGTAACAGGTATGTTTTTTTATGAACCTCAGCAGTTATCAAAATTTATTTCCGCCAAAGGGCAAAGTGTGGCTACTACGTGAGATCTGCTACTTCAATAACAGCTCAATGAAGTAATGTTCGGGCTCTCTCCAGCCACATCTTTATTTTCCTTTTTTACGATTACTAGTGGTTTATTTCAGTCAATTTCCAGTTCTGCCTTCTATATGGGGGACTAACTATACAAGCCAGGGTACTTATTTCTTTGTTAAAATTGTGAAGATATACTTATATTTATATTTGTGAATGGTTGTTATATACTGGTATTGAATTATATCTTTTTCTTTTTGTCTGTCAAAAAGTTTAAATATATAAATAAAGAATTAAAAAAAATATGTAAGTTGACTGGCTTCAAGGTCATAATCTAATTTTGAATATTGAAAAATCTTCTGCCCTGTGGTTGTCTCACAAATCCAGGTTATTGACTATTAAGCCAGTATAGGTACAAGATCCATTATCTGAAGTCCTTGGGACAAGGCATATTTCGGTTTTTAGAGTTTTTCGATTTTTAAAATGGAAATGTTAAAGTCAGAAAAAGACAGGCCATAAAATTGACTCCAGAGAGACTTCAACATAAGGCAAACACTTCAAATATTTAAAACACAAACATGTTCTAAACTATGGAACTGCTTCTCACTGCTACCCTGAGTGGATCTGCAGCTCTCTTTGCCATTTTTCCAAATTTCAATTTTCAGAGGTTTTTTGGGTTTTGGAATTTTGGCTTGATATTCAGATGGGGCCCACATGACTCATAAGCTGAATATCAGCCAGGCCCACATAAGCTCCAGTGCCCAGCCCACTCACATAATCCCAATATTTAGTGCCTGTGCCTAGACAGGGCCTGACACTGAATATTAAGGGCTAATTTAACTGACAACAGTAACCCCCGGATTCTCTAACCATATCGGCGGCCACTGATTGTCAATCACGCAACATACTGGTTAGAGAATCATGCATCAAGTGCCTACGTAGGCGCAATTCTCGCAAAGTCAGGCACCAGAAATGTAGGCCTGGAAAACCCTGACCTATATTTCTGGTGCCTATCTGTGGTTTCATGGAGTCCTGCCAACTCACCTGATTAAGGATTCCCCTTTCGTGATTAGCTGAATCAGCAGGGCGATCCCCCATTCCTCTCTCCCTCCCTTCCCCATACCTGACATCTCCACACCTCCCCCTTCTACCTTTGATAGACAGTTGGCAGGAGGGATGCCCATTCCCTCCTGCTGGCAGGTTTGCCTGGCAAACTGGTGGGTTTTCCACTTCCTGGTGCACCCTGATTGGCACAAGTGCTTAAGACCCCTTCTAAGGGAGGGGCCTTAAGATCCTTCCCAGTGCACCCCAGAGTGCATCAGGAAGGGGCCTATAGCCCTGATTTGCCCAGGTGCCTAAGGCCCCTCTTATGGGAGGCATCTTAGGGGCCTGGGCTAATCAGGACTTTAGGCCCCTCCCAGTGTCTCCCAGAGTGTACCAGAAAGGGACCTAAGGCCCTGATTGATACAGGCACCTAAGGCCCCTCCCATAGGAGGGGTCTTAGGCACCTGGGCCAATCAAGGCCATAGGCCCCTCCCAGTACATCTCTTGCCTCACGGTTCTCATTTCTCACAAATGAATATCTGAATTAATGTACTGCATAATAATCTAAGGCATAAAATGCAATTTTTCAACCAGTGGAAAACATTTCTGTTCAGTTTCAGGCCCAAGGAAGAAGATGGTACCACAATGAATTTTTTCATGAAATGTTTTTCAATTTTACCACTTATGATGCATCTCCAGTGTTGTGTTTGGACCTTTACCCAGGAACAAACTACACAGTGAATGTTACAGGGTCTTTACCTGTGCTGTCTACACAAATCTTCATGACTACTCAGATCAAAGGTAAGACTTGGAATTTATTTCTCTCCTTTCCAAATCTGAGCCATAAGTGAGTTTTAGTCAGATATTTCCTAGCTCCATGGGGCTTATTTTATTTATTGGGATTTATTAACTTCCTTTATGAAGAAATTTACCAAAAGCAGTGTACAAGTTTCAAGTTTATTTAAATCTTGATATACCGCTTTTATAGTCAAAGCGGTTTCCAATTAATACAAAGTTTTTTAAAAAGATTAAAAAAACAAATAAATAAAGGGAACAAATTCACAATTACCATACAAACACAAAATGATAGAGATGGGCAAATGGGGAGGATACATTGCATAAAATAAAAGAAAGGGGAGGTAAACAAAAGGTACAAAGGGAATCATTAATGTAAGGCCTGATGTCTGAGATTTTGGATTAAAATATTAAGTATCAATCTCAAAAGCATCTCTGAAAAGAAATGTTCTAAGATTAGATTTAAAATTATTGAGATTCTTTTCTTGTCTCAAGGTCAGAGGTAAAGTATTCCACAGTATGGGAGCGGTTACAGAAAAGATTGTTTTCCGTGTTGTATCATAAAACAGTTGGCGGACCGAAGGGACCGCTGAAAGGTATTGTTGGGAAGAACGTAGAGTTCCCTTCTCCTGTACCTTTTAAATTTTCCAGGTGCGAGCAACAACACGAACGTGCTGCCCACATTGTGTCGGCTATCCCTCTGACATCACTTCCTAAGCGTGGAAGTGACATAAGAGAGAGATGACACCGATGTGGGCAGCAAGTTCCTAATGCTGCTCGTGCAGGGAAAAATTAAAATAATAATAATAACTTTATTTTTTCTATACCGCCACAATCTTGCGACTTCTAGGCGGTTTACAGTGAAGAGAGCTGGACAATCAGCGAATTACAGAATACAAATAGGGAAGATGTCGCTGAACAGTCAGTAATTACAGAGTACAATTAGTGAGAAACACAATTTCAACATGTTACAGTGAAGCAGGTTGGACAGTCAGTGAATTCTAGAATACAATTGGCGAAGATGTCACTGAACAGTCAGTGGAAACAGAATACAATTAGTGAGAATACACAATATCGACATGTTGTTAATAATTTTAGAGGGGGGTATCTGACTAGGAGATAAATCTATCAAACAGAGCTGTCTTAATTTCTTTCCGAAATGCGCCATAGGTCGACCCGGCTCTGTTGATGTAATTGCCTAGCCAGGTCTGCTGTTTGCTAACTTGAAACTTAAAGGTTCTGTCCAGAAAGGACCAGTATTTCCAATGAGTGATCTTTGGATAGGCAAAAAGATTGCGATTTCTGGTTGTCCTCCTGGGGATGTGCAGCTCGAAATGTGGTACGAGATAGGTAGGGCCATTCCCCACACCAGTTTAAAGTAAAAGCAAGAGAATTTGAATATTGAGGTACGAGAGAAGGGAAGGGGGTGCACGCACGTGGCAGGGAGAGTCGGGAAGGTATGGGGCGGAGAGGGAGACGGGTGCCTGCACCCCTTTAAAAAAAATTATTTTATTTTATTGATTTTAAATACAGCCCGTTGTTTTAATTTATAGTACACCGCTTTGATTTGACTTTTTTTGTTAAAAATGGCAATATATCAAATAAAATAACTTTAAGACCGCACCCGGGGCAGACTCCCTCCCCCCTTACTACAGGTAAAATGACCAAATGTAAGAATAAATACAACTAATAAGGTAAACTTGGAAATTGCAAATTGAAACCTGTTATATAACTAACATTAAACAGCACTGTAGCACAATCATGTAACAAATATGAAAAGTGTTAGTACAATGCAAATGATACTATAATAGAATGGAAAAAAAATAAAATAATATAGATATTATATGAAGTCTGCCGATATGGTAAAGTGGGTCTCGTTGTCCTTTGATATATGGGAGGATGAGAAAGAATCCTTCCTTTCCCTCAAGAGGTGATCAGATGTTGACTGATTCCAATGGCCTGTGTCAATGCTCAAAGTTCAGGGTGATCAAAACACTTTTGATATATGTTTCTACTTGAGACAATAGAGGAGAAAGTGACTTGCTCAGTTTGTTTGTTTGTTTATTTATCTCCTGCCCTTATACAGGGCGAGTTACACACTTACATACAAATATAAAATTACATATAACATACAGGTCGCATCAACGACAGACATCACTATAACAATAAAACAGTCCAGACCATAGAATACATCAGTGACCAGCACCCTGCACTCAACAGTCTCCAGTCCTCCTCCATTAATAACTTTATAATAATAATAACTTTATTTTTTTTATACCGCAATACCACAAAACAGTTCAGAGCGGTTTACAGGATAAGAGACTGTACATTTACAGCGAAGTTACAGCTTAGTTATAGCAAAGTTACATCGAGGTTACAGCATATCGAAAAACAGTTCAGAGCGATTTAAACAATGTAGGTTTAAACAATCTCAGACCCTGTATTTCATCTGACAGAACAGGTGTCCTTTTAAGTAATTTCTTAAAATTCTGTATATTGTGTTGTTGGTGAATATACTCAGGAAGGTTATTCCATTCTCTGGGACCAATACAATGGAAAATACTGTCCCTGGATGACGATAGCCTCAGATCCTTCACAGATGGAATCAGCAGATCAAACTGGTTTGTAGACCAAAGCAATCGAGGCGAAACATGTGGCAGGATATTCTGGATCAGGTGTTTAGGAGCCAACTTCTGTAGGTACATGAAAACATTTACCAGTAGCTTATAACGTATCCTATCCTTTTACCTTCAGCCAGTACAGATTTATATAGTACTTCATCAAATACTCATATCTTCCCAATCTAAACAGAGATCTCACCACTGAATTCTGGGCCACCTATAGTGCACACAAAGCTGACCTTGGCACTTCCAAGATCACCAGACTACAATAATCAAAAACAGATAATACCATCGTCTGCAGTACTGTCCTAAACAGAGGAGCTGCCAGATGTAAACCGCTTTGAACCTCATGGTATAGCGGTATATAAGAAATCAAAACAAAAACAAACAAAAAATAAGGCCTAAGTCCATTCACTGACCGAAGTTGGAAATACACCTTCCGAACTACTGCTAACACCTGCCCTCTCAGGGTAAGTCCTGAGTCCACAAGCACACCAAGATACTTCACCTCCTGTCTCACCAACACTCTCTCCCCCAGCAACTCAACTGCCTCTAGGACATTAGAACCTAAAGAGCTCGCGATACACAAAACCTTCGTCTTCTGAATACTTAATTTTAGCCTTTTGTGGTCCATCCAATGTTTTATCTCTACCACTACCGATTGTAGGCATGACGAAACTCCATCAAAACCCCACCAATAGGGAAAAAAAATTGGATATCATCAGTGTACAGTTGGTAGGATACACCGAGATCAGTTGTCATAAAGAGCATCAAAGAGAGAATCCAGATTTGAATCTATAGGGCTTTGTAGTTCAAAGCATGACATGGTGGATCTGGACAGCAGAGGAGGAAGATGCAGCCTGAGGTGCTGCACTGCTTGTCTCCTCCTAACAAGTTGAGATGGGCTAGTCCAGAGTGGGAAGGAGATAAGAGAAAACACGTCCTTTCAGCCACTGCCATTTATAGGGAAAATAATTTCTCCGAAGACAAGCAGGTATAATATTCTCACAGATGGACCTGTACCGCCGAAGGGCTCCACCAAAGGGCCTTTTGTGTGGACCAAGAGGACAGTGAGTAAAAGAAACAATCGTAGATAAGAGATGTCTTTTCAAATACCTTTTTTTAAATTTATAAATCTTTATTGATTTTTAAGGCCAACAAAAGTGCAAAACCATATATATGCATTAATCAACAAATTAAACACTTATAATCATAATCAATAACAATGCATAAAGAATAAATCCCCCCTTTCCTCCCATTACATTTCATCAAGGATTAAGACAAAACAGAGAGATACCCCCTCCCCTGGATGTGTGTGCAAATAAACAAAAATTAAAGATAAAAGACCACTATAATGATGTAAGAAAAGACGTCAATGGGCCCCAAACCAGTTTAAATAAATTGCTATGCCCCAACATGTCAGCATTCATTTTCTCATACCTATAGCTTGAGCATAAATTCGCCCACCAAAAAGGAAAATTGAGGCGATCATAATTTTCAAATACATTAATCATACCACAGTAATGTGTGCTAGAAAGGATTGCTTGAAGCATTCTGTTTTAAAATTGTAATTTTATAATTATAAAGTCTAATAGAACAGTTGCTAGTAAGGTGTGCTAGAAATGAGTGCATTAATTTAAAGACTGTAATTTTGTTATGATAAAAGTGTACCAGAACAGTTACTAAAGGTGTGCCAATATAAAAGCTAGCTCAGCATGCCATAAACCTAACATTTCGGCTACTGGAACTCCTAGGGTTTGCAGTCAACTATCAGAAATCATGTCTTCAGTCAACTCAAACCTTGGAGTTTATTAGAGCTCTATTAGATACTACTCAAGGTTGAGCTTTTCTACCTTAGCAGAGAACCGACAATTTCCTTCAGTTGGGTCAGACAGTCATTCTTTATCAATTGGAGACTTAGAGGGGACATGATAGAAGCTTACAAGATCATGAAAGGTAGAGAGAAGGTAGAGAGGGACAGATTCTTCAGACTGGCGGGGGCAACAAAAACAAGAGGGCACTCAAAAAAATTGAAAGGAGACAGATTCAGAACAAATGCTATGTAGTTCTTCTTCACTCAGAGGGTGGTGGACACCTGGAATGCGCTTCCAGAGGAGGTGATGGAGCAGAGTACGATTTTGGGATTCAAAATGGGATTGGACGATTTCTTGAAGGAAAAGGGGATTGAAGTGTATAATTAGAGGGTTACTATACAGGATATTATACGATTAGGGAATAAAATGTTTTAGGTAAAAGATCACTTACAGGTCATGGACCTGGGGTGCCACCGCGGGAGCGGATTGCTGGGCATGATGGACCCATGGTCTGACTCGGCAGAGACGATGCTTATGTTCTTATAATGGCACATCACATGACTCCCTTGTGTAAATTAATAGCTGAAACAAGCACTTTAAAAAAAATAAATAAATAAAACCCTGCGCTTTTCTTTGAGCTTGCATGACATACCTATGAGCTAATGGTCTTCCCCATACGTATGAAATTCCTTTGAAAAAAGGGGGAATATATGTGTAGATTGTAGTCCTAACCAAGCAGTGCCCAAACCACATTCCTTTGAAATCTTCATGTGGTGTAGAGCTCCATGTGTAAGGTGTTCTTGGGGGTGGGGTGGGGTTTGTGTTCAGCAGGAGGGATTGGGCACCCTCCTGCCGGCGATTGCATGGGTGTTCATGGGGGGCGGGTGTTTGTGTCTGGCAGGAGAGATTGGGCACCCTCCTGCCAGGAAACATTTGGGGAAGGTTCGGGGGATCATGGCATGAGAGATTAGGAACCTCTCCTGCTGGAAAACATTTGGGGGGGGTCCTGGGTGATCGCGGAAGGAGAGATTTGGCATATCTCCTGCCACAATAGTTACCAGTTCAAGTGGACGGGTTGCCTGGGCCACTGAGCTGATCGCGGCAGCCGTGATCAGCTCAGCAGCCCGATTCAAAACTTATACCATATATACTTGAATATAAACCGGGATTTTTGGGCCAAAACATTGGCCCAAAAATGGGGGTTCCGGTTTATATTCGAGCCAATGCTCCCTCCCAGAATTTTTCAGGCCTCTTTCCTGCCCTATCCTCATACCTCTGCCGATACCTGGTGGAGGTACAGCAGGCAGAAGCAATCTTTCCAAACTCCTGCCCCACTGCTAACTGGCTGCCGTAGATTGAGTTTTTTCGGCCGCTGAGCGGCATGAGTAGGAGCACGATTTGGCACTTCTACTCAGCGCTGAGCGGCTTCCTTACTGGCTCCCGAGAATTCTCATGAGAATTATTGGGAGCCAGTAAGGAAGCTGCTCAGCGCCAAGTAGCAGCACCAAATCGCGCTCCTGCTCATGCCGCTCAGCCGAAGAAACTGGATCTGCACAGCCGGTTAGCAGCGGGGCAGGAGTTCGGAAAGCTTGCTCCTGCCTGCTGCACCTCCACCAGGGATCAGCAGAGGTATGAGGATAGGGCAGGGAGGGGAGACAAAGGGCAGAGCCTGGGATGGAGGGTGCAGAGTCTGATAGGAGAAGGAAGGAAGGGTGCTGGGTACAGAGCCTGATAGGGGAGAGAGGGAAGGAAGAAAGGGTGTTGGGTACAGAGCCTGACAGGGGAGGGAGGGAAGGAAGGGTGCTGGGTGCAGTACCTGACAGGGGAGGGAGGGAAGGAAGGGTGCTATGTGCAGTACCTGAAAGGGGGGGGAAGGAAGGGGGCTGGGTGCAGTGCCTGGCAGGAAGGGAGCTGGGTGCAGTGGCTGACAGGGAAGTGAGGGAAGGGGACTGGGTGCAGAGCCTGACAGTGTAGGACACTTGAATATTAAGCCGCCCGACTTATATTCGAGTCAACCATTTTTCCTCCTTTTTGGGGGGGAAAGAGGGTCTCGTCTTATGTTCGGATCGACTTATATTCGAGTATTTACATACCTGTTTTGACTTGGTCTAAGTCAAAACATTTAAGTTCTGTCTGTTTTGGTTATGGCTGCCAGATGACTAAGTCTAGGTCAGCCCACCTCCCGCCTTATCCACTCCTCCAAAAATGCCCCTTTTCACTCTGGGCGTGCAGAGGCAGTGAAAAGGCCTAAGCTGGTTTTAGATACGTCTCGGTACTTGGATGATCTGTCTTTTTGATCGTCCAAGTACCAACTTAGGCCGCTTTTTGGACTTTTTTTTTTTTTTTAAATTATGAGTCCTATAGACTATAACCAGATAATTCATTTCTGTTCTATTTGATGTAATGAGATATCACAAATTCCTCCCTACCAGTCTCCTCAAACAAAAAGAATGATGTATACCACTCACTGAATATCAGACCCAGTGATATTCTGCACTACTAATCACTACATGCTGAATTAGACCTGGATATTCAGGGAAGGATGCACAAGCTCTGGCTACCTGGTAAAAAATACCAGGTTAGGAGCTAAGCGCAATTCTCCAAAACCGTAGGTGCCTGAAATATATGCCCCTAAAACTCTTGCCTACATTTCAGGTGCCTAAGTTTTTACATAGATGCTACTAGCCACGATTCTGTAAATGGCGCCCAAGTGTAATTGATATGCGGCTGGCTCCATTTTTCTAGATTCTAGCTGATTTAGGCACTGTTTATAAAATCAGCCCCAGAGTGCCCTTTACAGAATACCATCTAAGCGTGGGCACCATTTACTGTACATGCGTATTCAGAGGCTTATGATGATGAAAATTTACTGTTCAGCCATTTTTTGTGCAAACACCATAAGCCTTATCTAGTATATTTTTCACTTGAATATTTTGTCTTCTTTTTAAAATTTTTGTTTCCATGGTTTTAGATCCTCCAGTTCCAGAAGTAGAGTTTGTAGCAGTACAAGGTCCTTCACCAAGACTAAGCTTACGGACAGCAGAAGCCAAAAATGGACCCATCAGGTCTGAGATGCTTGTTTGTATGTGCTCAGAATGGGATTAAAACTGCCTTATTGGAGCTCATATGCATGGCTTAATTGAGTGGATGCTTTGAAACAAGAGATAAAACATTGATTATAGTGAGAGTTGAGCTGAGAAAGAATTTATGAAGATATTCCTTAAGGGTGGTGTAAGGAAGAAAGGAATATAGGACCAGGAAAACAAGAGGGAGAAGACAGCAAAGAGAGGATGAAGGAGTGGAGGAGCAGTCCAGTGGCTAGAGCAAGAGGCTAAAAATGAAGTGCATCCAGGATTCAAATCCCACTTATACTGCTTGTGGTCTTTCACAACTTGAACATGTAAGCAACATCATTTTCACATGCAACTGTTCCAAATTTACAAACCTACACATGTAAGTGCTATCAAATAAGTAGTGAGGTCACAATTTAACTTTGTTTCATTTTGGAGGTGGAAATAAATTACATGAGATTAAGGCAAATGACTCCCTTCATGTCGTGAAAAACGGTGGCCGAAGCAAGCAGTGGCATACCAAAAGGGACGGTCCGCCCCAGGTGCACGCCCCAAGGGGGTGCACAGCTGGCCACCCTCCCTATTCTGCTGTTGCTGCTTTCCTTAACCAGCAGCAGTGGCAGTAAACTTCAAATCAGGTGTGTTCACGGCCCAGCTTGTGCTCCCTCCTTTCATTCCTTCTGTGCCTCCCTCCGGCGGGTGTTTAGCTTTTGGCCAGCTCCCCTGCTGCAGTGGTTTTTCTGTTCAAAGCTGCGGGCATCAGCTCTTCGCGCGATCCACGGCTGCATCAGAAGCGTTCCCTCTGTCAAAAAATGATGGGTCCCGGATATCACATATGCTAGGTACGCCACTGGAGGCAAGCACTTAAAAAAACCCAACCATACATTTTTTTGAGCTGATAATTACAAACCACTGTAATTAAGACATCTTGCATAAATCATCTAATAAGAAAATGACACGGGGAAAAAAATTTGTCCCTGTCCCCACCCAGTCCCTGTAAGCTTGGTCCCTTTTTCCACGCTGTCCACCCTTTTTCCACGCTGATCCCATCCACACAAGACTTAAATAATTAAGATTTTATATTGAACTTATTTTATTAAAGTATAAAAAGAAACAATATTCTGTACAATTGTCACTTTATAAACACAAATAATACAGAGCAAGGATCAACAAAATCCCTGTCTCCCCTCCCCTTCATAAATATCCCCTCCACTATTGAGAAAACTGAATAAGCCAAATTATTACAGAATGCTACACAGAAAAAACATGCTAACAGAATACCACAGTCACACAAGACAGGAATAGTGTTAGGGGAATGCAACTAGGGCAACCGCCCCCTGGTCAGAGAGAGCCCTAAGGCAGCTGGAAGCTAAAGAAGCACGGCCTGAGCTTTGCGGTCCCCAATTATGTCTAAAACTAGCTCTAGCAGAATACATATTTCAAATCTGATATATTGTAATCAGAATCAGAAAATAAATTTTTTTTTCTATCTTTTGTTGTCTCATCATTTTATTCTTCGAATCATGTTGGTCTCAGGTGCTAGTCTCTGTTTTCTTTTGTCTTCTCATATCACTTGCCAGGGTCTCCTGACCATTTGACATTACTTCTTTCTCCATGCTCACCATCCATCTTCTATCTCTATGTATGTATTGTTCCCCATGTTCAGCATCTCACTTCTCTGTCTTCTATAAGTCCCTTTCTAGTATTTCCCCTATGCCCATCTCCCTGCCTTCATTATCTCACCATTCTATGATCCCAACCCACTGTGTACAGGGAGTGGGGAAAGAGAAAGATCAAGGATGCTTCTCTCCCTCTATTGCCACATCTAATATTTCTCCCTTTCTCATTCCCCAGATCATGTGCAGCATTTTTCACCACTGCCAACTAGCCCTATACCCAACATTTCTCCTTCTATCACCCCTCTCCAGCATCATGCCACACCTCTCCCTCCATCACTATATCCAACATTCCTCCTCCCTCTCCCTCCATCACAATTGATTCAGAATACCGCCGCGAAGTTGATCTATGGAAAGAACAAATTCGACCATGTGACTCCTTTGCTTTTCTCTCTCCATTGGCTCCAGGTTTATTTTAGAATTCAGTTTAAGTGTTTATGTATTATTTTTAAGATTTTACATGGTATCTTTGCCCTTCATGTTCCTCTGCTATTGAATGTTTATAGATTTTCATATGCGAGAGGCATTCAACGATTTGAACTTTCGTTTCCTTCTAGGAAAGGAATTCAAGGAGTTAAGAATTTTAGCAGCTCTCTGGCGTTTAAATTTCCCCAACTATGGAATGAACTTCCCCTAATTTTGAGGTGTTCCAATTCCTTCCAACTCTTCCTTAAACTTCTAAAAATTTTTGTATTCGCTAAACATTTTGAAAACTAACTCTTGTATTTCAGTTTACTTTATTTTTAAAAAATTTATTGTTAACCGCGTCAAGCTTCCTTTGGTTGAAGACCCAGTATATAAGGTTACGTTTTAGTTTAGTTTAGTTTTTTAAACATTCTTAAGTTGTATTTATATGCAACTCAGATCCTGTACAGTACACAGTCTATAAAAACATTGAAGAACATTAAAGAAACATTAAAGAAACAGTCCTCAAAATAAAGTACTGTAGTTTAAAGAGAAAGAAAAGATAGGAGGTTTACACTTTCATTCTTCATCCGTCCCACTGTTCCTTCTCCACCTTCAAATCCAACATTTCTCTTTTTCATCTCTCTCTTTCCCATGCATCTGTACCTCACGCCTCTCCCACCACCATGACCAGTATTTCTCTCTCCCTCCCTATGCCCAACATTTCTCTTTTTCATCTCTCTCTTTCCCATGCATCTGTACCTCACGCCTCTCCCACCACCATGACCAGTATTTCTCTCTCCCTCCCTATGCCCAACATTTCTCCTCTTTCATCATTTCCCCATGTGCACCATCTCTTTCCTTCTCACTCAGACACCCATGCAAAACAATTCTCCCTTTCTATTCAATCCCCCACCTCAGCATCTCTTCCCCTCACTTCCTCCATTATTCCATCCTATGTCTCAAATTAATGCACCCCTCCCTCCAGTATCCCAAGTTCATGCTCCCTCCCTTTCTTTCTTCCTTCCTTCCATCCTTTGTCTGAAGTTTGTGCTCCCTCCCTTCTTTGTCTGAAGTTTGTGCTCCCTCCCTTCTGTGTCCCAACATGACCCTGCTTTTCCCTTCTTGTGCCAATACACCCCTCTTACTCCCTTCCTGTCCCAATGCGACCCTGTTCCTCCCTTCCGTGTCCCAATGCGCTCCTCATTGTCCTTCCCTTGCTCCCTCCTGCGGATGTTTACCTCCTCGGCGGCTCCCTCCTCCCAGCCACACTTCTGGGTGGGGAGAGGGAGAGATACTAGGCCCAAGGTAGAGATATGGGAAGAAGGGGAATATAGAGTGACAGGAAGACAGAAGAGATTCTGGGTATGAAGGGAGCATAGGGACAAGGAGGCAGAAGAGATGCTAGGTATGGAGGGAGAAGGAATAGGGACATAGAATGGCAATGCTGATTACAGGGGCAGGGATACAGACATGGGGAGGGGGTGGATGTAGGACAGGGCAAAACAGTGACTTGGATTGGCCTCCATGAAGATGAGATACTGGGCTAGATGGACCATTAGTCTGATCCAGTAAGGCTATTATGTTCTTATGACAGAGACACAGAGGAGAAATGCTGAACATAGGGCTGGATTGGGGCACAGATACTGAAAGTGGATGAAGGATAGGAACAGGAACACAGATGATAAATGTTGAACAGATAAAGACACAGGAATAGGATGGTGGATACTGAGAGTGAAGAAATGTCAAATGGACTAGTCATTGCAAAGACACAGAAAAGAGAGACACTGGGACCAATGCTAACTGAAAAATAAACTGCTCAGACAACAAAGGTAGAAAGTATTTTAACATAGAAACATGATGGCAGATAAAAACCAAATGACCCATCCACAGCATCCACTATCATCTCCTCATCCTAAGAGATTTTATTCTGAATTTTTTACTTGGACTATGTAAGCTTTGGGAAATGCACATTTCTGATATTTTCAAATTCAGTTTTAATTTCTCTCATATTGCTCTATTTTTTTTTTAAGTCAAAGCTGACTTTATTATCAATACTGTATTATAACATAACATAAAATCAATTTATAGTCCGCATAACCGTGAGGATCTTTGCGGTTTACAAAAGATTATCCTATAATCACAACTGAAACTGCTAAAGAAACTAGTTACCTAATAATCTTGAAAACAAAAAGTCTTTAGAAGCCTTCTGAAATCCAAGTATGAAACAGATATAGAGAATAGTTGCTTAAAATCTTTTAGGCCAGCTGCAATTATTTCGTAAATTCCTGAAAAATTTGTTGTTCTCGCAATTTTTAAATGGTTTAACTACAGCCTCAATGAAATGATAATATTATAGTTATTTTTCTTAAGCTTTTCTTATGTACTTTAGTTTTTAATTAGTACTTCCTTCTCCTATGTTTTCTGCTATGTACTCTAGTCTTAATTATATGTGAACCGAGTCGAGCTCCACTGGGAGATGACCCGGTATATAAACCAAAAATTAGATTAGATTAGATTAGAACCCAACTCCAGACATTATCAAGAGAAGCTTATCTTTATGAATATCAAGCGGACTCTATGCTCTATGCTGATTATGTCTTCATAAGGTTTCAGTTCATTTTTTTTTTTATTGCCTTCGTATCTTATTGATCTCTGGTTCCTTGTGTTATATTTATTGTATCATGTGTTTTTCATGTGTAACCAAGGAGCAGTGTTCTGCATAGAGATCTTGTTGCAGTTCTATTTTTTTTTCCACTAGGTAGTGTATTCATGTTTTAAGATTCAGGGCCTCTTCTATCATACTGCGCTAGCAGTTTTTAGCTCAGAGAGCCGCGCTGAATGGCCTGCACTGCTTCCAATGCTCATAAGAACGCTATGAGTGTCGGGAGCAGCGCAGGCCATTCAGTGCAGCTTACCGTGGTACAAACTGCTAGCGCAGATAGAAGAGGCCCTCAGTGTTGGATTTATAATGCTGCCTTTTCATGCAAAGTTTTTTTGCTTTGTGATCCTTAGGAGTTAGTTCTGTTAAGGAATGGGAAGGTTCTGAGTGTGGTTTTTTTTTCTTAAGTTTGTGTATATTGTTTTGCAGTGAAATGTTTGTTGACCTTGCCAAAGTGGCATCAAAACTTTAATATAATTTTAGTTTGTCATAATGTCAGACAGGGTTTTATGAGACACTATCTCTTGAGGGATCATTAAATACAGTTGAATTGTTTCCATAGGTGTGTTGGCTGAGGGCAAGTGGGATGTGTAAGAGAGAAGAGAGACATTGAAGCATAGGCATCATCTGTGTATATCCACAAATGCTCGCACACAGTCTAAGCTACAAAGTTCATAACCTGCAAGCCCTGATGTTAGGAACAGACCTGGATATTGTTGCTATCACAGAGACATGGTTCAATGACTCCCATGGATGGGATGTAAACATACCGGGATATAATCTTTTTAGGAAGGACAGATATGGTCAAAGAGGTGGAGAAGTAGCTCTCTATGTAAAGATCGATATCCAAACGACTGAAATGCAGGGGACCTGGGAAGAGGAAGAAGCAATAAGGATTGCTTTTGAAAAGACAAGATGAAATCTCTATTTATGTGGGTGTAGTCTACAGACCTCTGACTCAATTGCAGAAAATTGATAAAAATCTGATTGTGGATATCCAAAAGTTTGGAAAGAAAGAGGAGGTGCTGCTGTTGGGTGACTTCAGTCTGCCGGATGCAGACTGGAATGTTCCGTCTATGGAATTGGAAAGAAGTAGGGAGATTGTGGATGCCTTTCAAGAGACTCTGCTCAGACAAATGGTGATGAAGCCCACGAAGGAAAAAGCGATACTAGATCTGGTCTTCACAAATGGAGAGAGCATCTCTAATGTTCGAGTGGGTGCCCATTTGGGAAATAGCGATCATCAAACGGTTTGGTTTGATATAACAGCTAAAGTGGAGGGCGGCCACACAAAACTCAAAGTCCTAGATTTCAAATGTACGGACTTTAGTGAAATGGGAGCGTACCTGAAGAAAGAGCTGTTAGGATGGAAGGACATAAGGGAAGTGGAAAAACAGTGGTCTAAGCTGAAAGGAGCAAAAAAAATGGCTACTGACTTTATGTAAGGAAAATAAATAAAAATAATAGAAAAAGGAAACCAAAATGGTTCTCTAAACTTGTTGCGGAGAAAATAAAGGCAAAAGAGCTGGCATTCATGAAGTATAAAAATACACAAGAAAGGACTACCAGGTGAAACTGAAAGAAGCCAAGAGAGAGATATGTCATGCGAAAGAAGAAGAGCAAATGGCTAACTTACACACGAGAACAAAGTAGATACCATGCCGTTCATGGAAGAAAGTGTTTATGAATAACTTTAAAAATTGAAGGTGGACAAAACGATGGGACTGGACAGGATCCATCTCAGGATATTGAGGGATCTCAGAGAGGTTCTGATGGGTCCTATTAAAGATTTGTTCAACAAATCTTTGGAGACGGGAGTGGTTTCTGAGGATTGGAGAAGAGCGGATGTGGTCCCTATTCACAAAAGTGGTTGCAGAGATGAAGTGGGAAACTAAAGGCTGGTAAGCCTCACTTCGGTTATTGGAAAAAGAATGGAAGTGTTACTGAAAGAAAGGATAGTGAAATTCCTAGAATCAAATGGGTTACATGATCCGAGGCAACATGGTTTTACTAAAGGTAAATCATGCCAGATGAATCTGATTGAATTTTTTGATTGGATGACTAGAGAATTGGATCAAGGACATATACTAGATGTAATTTACTTAGATTTCAGCAAAGCCTTTGACACATTTCCTCATAGAAGGCTCTTGAACAAACTTGATTGGCTGAATTTAGGACCCAAAGTGCTGAACTGGATTAGAAACTAGTTGACGGACAGATGCCAGAGGGTGGTGATTAATGGAATTTGCTCGGAGGAGGGAAAGGTGAGTAGTGGAGTCTCTCAGGGATCGGTGCTGGGGCCGATCCTGTTCAATATATTTGTGAGCGACATTGCTGAAGGGTTAAAAGGAAAAGTTTTCCTTTTTGCGGATGATACCAAGATGTCTAACAGAATAGACACCGAAGAGGGAGTGGAAAACATGAAAAACGATCTGCAAAAGTTAGAAGAATTGTCTAATATCTGGCAACTAAAATTCAATGCAAAGAAGTGCAAAATAATGCATGTGGGGATTAGAAATCGGAAGGAGCCACATGTGCTGGGAGGTGAGAGGCTGATATGCATGGATGAGGAGAGAGATCTTGAGGTGATAGTGTCTGAAGATCTAAAGGTGAAGAAACAGTGTGACAAGGCAGTGTCTGTTGCCAGAAGGATGCTAGGCTGTATAGAGAGAGACGTGACCAGTAGAAGAGAGAAGGTGTTGATGCCCCCATACAGGTCGATGGTGAGGTCTCACTTGGAGTATTGTGTTCAATTTTGGAGACCGTATCTGGTAAAGGACATAAAAAGTCTTAAAACAGTCCAGAGGAAGGCAACAAAAATGGTAGGAGGTTTGCGCCAGAAGACGTATGAGGAGAGACTGGAAGCCCTGAATATGTATACCCTAGAGCATGGATGTCATAGTCCCTCCTCGAGGGCCGCAATCTAGTTTAGTTTTCATGATTTCCCCAATGAATATGCATGAAATCTATTAGCATACAATGAAAGCAGTGCATGCAAATAGATCTCATGCATATTCATTGGGGAAACCCTGAAAACCCGACTGAATTGCGGCCCTCGAGGAGGGACTTTGAGAGAAACTAAGGAGAGAGACAGAAAGACAGACAGACAGACAAAGCGGTCAAGGAGAAAGACAGAAAGAAAGAAAGAAAGACAGCAGTCAAGGAGAAAGACAGAAAGACAGACCGATAGCGGCCAAGGAGAGAGACAGAAAGAAAGAAAGACAGACAGATAGCGGCCAAGGAGAAAGAAAGAAAGACAGACAGACAGGGGGCCAGGGAGAGAGGCAGAAAGAAAGACAGATAGAGAAAGAAAGAAAGAAATGCCTAAGTCTACACATCTATTCTAGCACCCATTAATGTAAAGGGCTTAAATACTAGTACTATCAATAAGTATGGGAATACACGGTATAAAGAGCCAAATGAGTATCAAACCCAGAAGAAGACTGAGCAATGGCTTGATCCTGTACTCTCTACATGAACCTTGGATAGGTCGCACTGGAAGTGAAGAGAGTAAATTCCTTCCAAAGGCTGCCTTTGAATTACCATATTTTTTGCTCCATAAGACGCACCTGACCATAAGATGCACCCTAGATTTAGAGGAGGAAAACAAGAAAAAAAAATTCTAAACCAACTTCTCTCTGCCAGGCCCTGCACCCAACCCCACACTCCTTGCCAGGCTCTGCACACTTTCCCCCCTCTCCCTACCAGACTCTGTACCCTGTCCCCTGTCCCCCCTCTGGTAGTCTATTGGTAGGCCGGGACAGGGCGGGCAGGGACAGGGCACAGATGTCAAGGCAGATGACTTTTTAAAATATGCAATGTCACCTCAGTAACAACTATAGAAAAATAGACAAATATAGTGCAAAATATAGACAGCAGTTATAAATTCTCAAAACTGACACATTTTGATCACTAAATTGAAAATAAAATCATTTTTCCTACCTTTGTTGTCTGGTGATTTCATTCTTTCCTTCCTCAGGCCTAACAGTTGATCCTTCCGCCCTCCCTTCTATGTCCCCTTCAATGCCTTCCAGCCTTTGTCCTCTTCCTCCCCCCTCCCCCCGGTTGTCTGGTGATTTCTTTCTTTCTTTCTTTCTTTCCTTTCTCAGGCCCAACAATTGTCCCTTTCTCCCTCCTTCACTCCCTCCCTCCTATGTTCCCATCACTGCCTTCCAACCTTTGTCCTCTCCCTTCCTCAGGCCTAACAATTGTCCCTTCCTCCCTCCCTCCTATGTTCCCCTCACTGCCTTCCAGCCTTTGTCTTCCTCCCTCCCTCCTATGTTCCCCTCACAGCCTTCCAGCCTTTGTCCTCTCCCTCCTTCCTCAGGCCTAACAATTGTCCCTTCCTCCCTCCCTCCCTCCTATGTTCCCCTCACTGTCTTTCAGCCTTTGTCCTCCTCCCTCCCTCCTATGTTCCCCTCACTGTCTTCCAGCCTTTGTCCTCCTCCCTCCCTCCTATGTTCCCCTCACTGCTTTCTAGCCTTTGTCCTCCCTCCCTCCTATTTTCCCCTCACTGCCTTCTAGCCTTCGTCCTCTCCCCCTTCCTCAAGCCCAACAATTGTCCCTTCCTCCCTCCCTCCTATGTTCCCCTCACTGCCTTCCAGCCTTTGTCCTCTTTCCCTCTTCCCCCAAGCCTGCCCGCCCGCTTGCTGGATTTAATTACCTCCCGCTGCTGCCACTGTGAAGACACGTCGCCGAAGGGCGAGTGCTCCAGGCTGGACGAAGCAGCGGCGGCAGGGGGGGGGAGGGAGATGCCTGGCTCAGCAGTGGGTCGAACTCGTCAGCGTGGCACAGCAAGCCATGGCCTCGTTGAATCCCAAGAGCGAGGGACGAGCGGGGAGCCGGCACAGAATGAATTGCTGGGAAGGACCGGACCTTCTGTCCGATGTCAGAATTGACGTTGGAGGTAAGGCTTCTGGGCTGGCAGTGTGCAATCGCTGCACCCACTTAGCCTTTCCTTTCCTCTACTTGCGGCGGCAGGCGACGAGTAGCAGCAGCAGCGGTGGCAGGCAGCGCACGATAAACCCTGATCTAACTAAGGTAATGGGAGGGGGGTTGGTTGGTTTGGGTATTCGCTCCATAGGACACACCCTTTTTTCCACCCACTTTTTTTGGGGAAAAAGTGCATCTTATAGAGCAAAAAATACGGTATTTTATTTTCAAAACCAGGGGGCTTCCAGTGTTGGTGTTTGAAGCTTATCTTTACAGTTATGCCATGACCTGGTTTGATATATACAATAAATATGGGACTAATACTTTTACATTATTAGTCCTTAATTAGCATGATTGCCTCAAGTAGATCTATGAATATAATTTTAAAAAAATGTTGAAGAAGCTGACTGAGTTAGCTTTGGTCTTGATGATTGTTCTTTCATTTTCATTTCAGCTCCTACCAGGTTGTTGTGCTGCTCTGGGACTCACAGAATATGTTTATGTGCGACTCTTTGACAGACATATCCTTCTTCAGCAACGTCCCCAAATTTGTGGGATATTTGGCAGCAGAATTCCAGCCTGAAGATGTGACTGATAACATGGAGTTCTCTCTTGGCGACAGGCAGTACTACGGGGCATTTTACAATGCTCCCTTGAGACAAGGAAAAGATTACTGTGTGATACTGAGAATTGTAAGCGAGTGGGACAAGGTAAAATGGTTACTTTTCTGAAGTGGGGTTTTTTTTTCCCAGAAAAGGGAGATTCCCATATTCACAATCTTCACAATCACTTTAATCCTCTTCTATCGAGGGGAAGGTAAGAAAGGTAACACCACACACGGTGGAGAAAAAAGACCTCACTTCTTCTATGAGGAGCTTAAACTGGCAGCCAAAGCTGAAAGCCAGTAAACCTACTAGTCATCATCAGTCAGAAAAAAAAAATCCACCTGTGTGTGTGTACATATAGCAAAACTCTTCCCAACGATAGGAAGACAGCACCTGGCAAAGGCAAATATAGGTCAAAAGATGTAGATATAAGTTCATAAATGTGGACAAAAATCATCAAAAACAAAAGCAGTCCAAAAAACAAAGTGACAGTTTCTGAAATACAGCAAAATAAAGTACGCCAAACAGTCACTCTTGCATGTCCACAGCTGCAACAAAAAGCAATAACAATTTCAGAAATGCAGCAAAATTAAAAAAAAACCCAGACACTCTTAAATCTCCAAAGCTGCAACTGCTGATGAATTATCCCAAGCAGATAGCAAGCTTTAAACAAAAGTCACTTATCTTGGAAGTCTTCCACCATGAGTTAACTGCTACTTACTCCATTTTCAAAATCCTTTTGGAATCAACAGTCACAAGTCCACAAATACAAAATATCAGCAATCCCAATGGGAGAGACCCCCTTTTGCTTTTGCTAAAAGCGCCATCAGGGACATTAGCACAACATCTCACTCCATAGGGCAGCCATTTGTTGGAGTGAGATGTTGTGCCAACGCCCCATTGGAATTACTGATATTTTGTATTTGTGGACTTGTGACAATTGATTCCAAAGGAATCTGCTTTTGTTTTTTGATGATTTTTGTCCACGTTTTTGAACCTTCCCCTCGATAGAAGAGGATTAAAGTGATTGTGAAGATTGTAGTATTGTTTTTCCTGCCTAGTGTTAATTGAGATTCCCATATCCCTAATAAGTCTCTTAGCCCTGCTGTGGGAAACAGAGCTTCCAGTATCGGCTGGAATAAAGGGTTTTGTTTTTTTTTACTAAGCCACGCTAGCCATTTTATCGTGCACTAAATTGGCTAGTGCACCTTAGTAAAAGAGGGGGATCTTTTCCAGATAAGCCCCGCCAAAAAGTTAACCCCCGCCACCCAAAAAGATTATAAAAAAGAGGCGCCCCCCTGTAGGAGCCCTTAAAAAAAATGGTCGACAGTTTATCCTATTTTTTATAATGTTAAGTTTCATATCCTCTTTTTTATAATCTTTTTTGGGTGCTCCGACGGGGGGTCGTGGGGGGAACCCCCCACTTTACTTTATACACATCGCGCCACGTTGTGGGGGCATTGTGCTGAGAACTTCACTGGTTAAGGTTGCGTGCGCTGGCAAAAGGTGGCAGGGCTTAACTTTCGACGCGGGCACTTTTTCCATTAGTGGCGGGGCTTATCTGGAAAAGATCCAAAGAGGGGGTAAGTATAGCAGAGGTGTGCGTAGTATATATTTATTTATTTGATTTTATAGCCCATCCTCCCAAAAAAGCCCAGAATGGGTTACAAGTTTACATACATAGTATGAATGAGAGTAGAATGAGAACAGATTTCTTGCAGTCGTAGGACAATTATCATACATAGAAAGATAAATCTGACATGAGTGTTTCAATTATTTACAATTGCACATTGGTTTTAACTATTATTCTCAAGGTAAAATAGGTGTTGGGCTATTACTGTAAATGGAACAGTTTTAGCAATATCTCACAAATAACAGGAATTTGCTCGTGGGTTGGGATATATGGGGGAGGGGGTGTCTGTAAGTTACATGCATGACATTGGCAATGCTCAAGTATATGCCCCCCTTGTAAATATGTGCTTTGTTAAGTTTGTGTTTGCAGAAGTTTGTAGGTGCCCTTCTGGCACAGACACAGGTAGGTAAGTGTTAGTATTCCTTACATTTACACATATCAGGGATTCATCTTGTAGGAGGCTGCATGGAGGTCATTCTACGAAAATGTTCTCTCCTATGCCAGTAGATGTGATAACAAAGGATAGAATAAATATTCAAGAATCATGATTATTAGCTGTGTGAAGCTATTTTTTTTGTGCGTGTATCTTCCTGGGTCTCATTGTGAAATGGGGCTGTAGATTAATCAGGAGTGGGGGAAAGTTGTTTAAGGCCCTTGGGATTTACTGTCTTGGATTTCAGATGTATTCATCACACTGGTATTCTGCACAAAATTTTGCTGTTAACAAAAATCGTTACTTGAGCAGTCTAGCGAAAACAGAACCTTGTTTCATTTGCACATTCTTCAGTCTTCCAAGTGGTTTCCCTCCCCTTGCATTTGCAGTGCCTGCCTCCTGTGTCTCTTAGGACACTCCTTGGTATCTATTTTCCAATGATTCTGCTTCACTGCTTAGCAGGACAGAATCCTGCTTTTCTGTGCCTGTTTGGAATTGAATCTTGCTGTTCTTCCCAAGACAAGGTGTATACAGTATACATAGTACACTTCTCCCTCCATATTCGTAGTTTCAGCATTCACGGTTTCGATTATTCACGTTTTTTTGGCTCCTCCCACCAAATTACATCAGCTTGCATAGAGAAATTGCTGATTCAAAGTGTTTACAGAGAAAATCGCTAATTCCCGAAACTTTCTTCACCGTGTGTTGCCTCTCATTCAGGAACAGGCTAGGTCTCCCACCATGTTATTCACGGTTTCACCATATTCACAATGGTTTTTAATAGAAAACAGCGAATAACATATGAAAAATTTATTCACGTTTTTCTGTATTTACGGTTCTGTTAATCCCCTATCACAGTGAATACGGAGGAAAAAGTGTAAACTGTTGTGGTATTCCAGATCCTTTGGCAATCCAGAAATGGAACTTACTAAAGATCAAATACAAAGATAAGAAGCTTTGCTTCCTGCGAGTCAGAGCAATCTTTTACTTCACTGGGAAACTTTCACTCGTCCCCATTTCTCAGCCTTAGGATTTTAAAGAAATTAAAAATGAAGCTTTAGACCTGCTTCCCCCTCCTTAAATCTTCTAGAAAGGGGAGGATCTGTACACCCCTGTCTTATTTTTCCAGCTACTCCTATGGTTGCCTTTGTAGAATTTCCAATGACTGGCATTGTTTCATTTGAGTACGATTGAAATAAATCTTACTGTGCTTACTGTAACATTATCATTCGGTATGCTACAGAAAGTGAGAGAAAAACTTCTCTTTTCCTCTTGCTTACATGGAGAACATTAGGGGGTCTTTATATTAATTATAACACTATCCATTTTTGCAGACTAGCAAAGGGGTGAGCTTACAAATAGATCATACTGACTCCTTATTACACCAAAATATGTGGTGTTCAAAGCAGATACAGTATATTCTTTAGTGATGAATGTAAAGGATCCCTATATAACCATAAAGACTGCTTATAATAAGTGGCAGCAGAAAAGTATAGCCAAAATTCAGCATGTGGGTAGGAAGTAGAACTACTACTACTATTTATCACTTCTAGAGCGCTGAAATGCATACATAGTGCTGTACATTTTGACATTTAATATCTTTAAATATCAGTCTGACAACAGTTGGAGGCAAAGATGGTAAAGGGTGGGGTGGGGGTAGGGTTCAACCTGAGCTATCATTGAGAGGTTATTTTACCACAAGTTGTGCTGTCTTAGCACAGGGTCCCATTTTATGCAATGTAGTCCATGTTGATAACTTCCCCCCCTAAAACTAGTACTGTGAGTCAAGTTTCAAGTTTTATTAAGGTTTGTTGTACACGCAATGTCTAATACTTCAATGCGTAGAACATTTTAAAAATAAGGGACAAAACAGAACAGTTTTAGACAATTAAATACAAAATATATACGTACTAATAAATAACTGGTACAAAAGGTGAGGGGATGAACTACAATCTTTAAAGAAAGAGAAGAAACATTTAGGGAAAAACACATATGGTGGGTAACACAAAAGAAAAAAGTCTGTTAAATATTTATGCTTTCCAACCCATGGGAAGTTGGAAAGAATTAAAGAAAAGGGGTTGAGATTGTCTGTCTGTCTGTCCACCTATCTGTCAGTGTAATTCTCCAAATATGTAATGGAATGTAATAAAATTTGGCATGTGGGAAAAGAATAGTAAAAAGACAAATTATGTTAAAAACTGGCCAAATTGGATTGGGTGTTCTGAAAAAAAATAAGCTTTCCCTGCCCAAAAGCAAACAAGTATACAAACAAATGGCCCATTGCATTTCAGTGGGAGGAGTTCCAGCTTCAGTGGCATAGAAATGTATACAGTAAGACATAGTAGTTAGGAAATTGCTCCTTTCAATCTGCCTCTCCCTGTTCTCTACTTTCCTAACACCCCTAAATTGCCACTACCCTTAAAACGATTGCTCCGCACAAACTGCAGCACCACCACAAAAACTATGTAATGTAATTTATTTATTTCTTATATACCGCTACATCCGTTAGGTTCTAAGCGGTTTGAAGAAAATATACATTAAGATTATAAATGAGAAGTAAGAAGGTACTTAAAAAATTCCCTTACTGTCCCCGAAGGCTCACAATCTAACTAAAGTACCTGGAAATTAATAAAGAAGAGAAAATAAAGATGGTTGAAAAAAGAAAAATTCTATGTGAATTTATAGGATGGAAATTAAACTGACAATGAAGAACTGTATGAAAAATACATATGGAATGAAAGGGTCAATTGCCTTGTGACCCTGCAAACTGCCCCACCAAGCCAGGAAAGCATTTTAGCAAGCACATTTTTTTATTGCAAATACTGTAATTCTAAGGATCAGAATATGCAACTTTTAGTTAAGCAAATTATATTTTAATTTGAATAAATTATATGTATTAGGCAAAAAAATCTCCCTCAACTGTTTTTATATCTGTTTTCATTTTTTTAAAATTATGAGATCCAAGACTCTAGGCGGGCCTCCTAATTGACTTTGACCAGTCCCAGGCTTCTGTCAGTCTTTGAAAGGCCTGCATGCAAAGACTAAACACATACAAATGTATGCATACACATACCTACTAGCTGATACACAAACACAAAACATAAACATAAAATCAGAGATACACATGTACAGACAAAACAGAGATGTGTGCAAAGATATACATGTAGAGGATTTTAAAAAATTCCATGAGCCAGACACATAACACACACATAAGATTGTAAAGAATTTCATGAGCTCAGTATCGTACTCCATGCTGCTGTGTTTTCCTTTGCTTTCTCTGTCACTCTCTCTTACTCTATTTTGAATATACTAATTTCCCTTCATTCTATGTATCCCTTACAAGAAGAATCTGTTTCCTTATTGTGTAGTGCATTCCTTGAGCATAACAAGGTGTGTCCTGAGATAGGACAAACAAGCAATTGCATGCAGTGTGACTTTCCTACTTTCCCTTGAGTCCTTGCTTCAGCATTTTGATGTTGATTGCTGGGTCATAAGGGCAGCTCATGATCCGCAGTTGTGCTTTCATGACTCAATATGAATGTCATAAAAAAGACACATGATCTTCTTTATTAAACTTTGCTCTGTAACTTCTCAGGAGCAATGCTGAATTGCTATGGTTGCCCTGATGGTGGAGCAGCAACACTTGTAATGCTAGAAGAGATGCACAAAGTGAAGGCTGCCTATGTTAAGAAAGATCCGACATCTTTTTCATCAACAACATTTTACCATATTGGTACAGGCTATTGTACTTGCATAGTTAGATTATGCAAATTCTCTTTTCATTAGTCTTAGTAAAAGCAATCTGAAAAGGTTACAACTTATACAAAATACAGCGACCAAATTGATCTTTAGGAAAAGAAAATATTACATTTCTCCCCTTTTGAGGACTCTTTACTGGCTTCCGGTTTATTTGAAGATTCAGTTTCAATGTGCTAATATTATATTCAAAATTGTTCATTTGGGTTTTTTCTCTGTTGGTCTCCGTTTCTTTTAATTCCCTACGGTCGTTACACTCAAGAACTTCTCAAAGATATAAACTTGTTTTCCCCTCTTTTAAAGGAATTAAAACATTAAGCTATATTTCTTGTTCCTTTATAAAAATTTGGAATGATCTACCCTCTGAAATTAGAATCTTACCCTCTCTTCATAATTTTTGTAAATCCTTAAAAACGCTGCTGTTTCAGAAATAATTGTTAGATTCTCCCAATTTACATTGAAGATTCTAATAATGTTCTAATTTCGGTATATCTTAACTTAATGATCTTGTTTTATGTGGGCCAGTTGGAGCCTTAGGCCCCTCCCTGGTGTATCCCAGAATGCACTGGGAAGGGGAAGGCCCACCATTTTGGAAGAGGCGGGCCTACCAGCAGGAGGGAGTGGGCATCCCTCTTGATGGCCATCATCTAAAGATATGGGGGGGTCAGGAAGTATCAGGGGGGATGTTGAGGTGTAGGGGAGTGTCGGGGTATTTTGGGAAATGTTGGGTTAGTGTCTAGGGGTGTGTTGGGGAGTGAGGATGGGTGTTGGGGAGTGTTGGGTGGGTGTTGGGAAATGTAGAATGTCGGATGGGTGTTGCAGTGTGTCTAGGGTTAGGGGGATTGACGGGGCTGGGGTCAGGAGATAGTGGACATCCCTCCTGGCAATTGGATGCGGGGCGGGATGTCAGGAGTGTCAGGGGTTCAGGGGACTGATGGCGTTGGCAGCAGGAAGGAGCGGGCATCCCTCTTTCAACGGACAGTGTCAGGGGGTTTGGGGTTGCATTGGGTAGGCGCCTACCAACTAGAGCAAGACAGAGAATGACACGGGGACAGAATTTGTCCCCATCCCTACGGATAACAATAGGAAACCATCTCATGTCATTCTTTAGTGACTATCTCAACCTCAGTCCTTCTACACTAGCATTATTCAGTGCAAGGCTTGAGGGTCAGTGCCTGGGCCCATTCATACTCTGATTGTTATTTGAGCCAAGTATAGGATAATGAAGCCATTGTGACATCACTGATGAGGCTGGCTTATAGGCATTGATGGAATGAGGCATTATGACATCACAATCTCAGCTCTGGAATGTTGCTACTCTTTGGGTTTCTGCCAGGGACTTGGGACCTGGGTTGGCTTCTGTTGGAAACAGGATACTGGGCTTGATGGAGCTTCGGTCAGTCCCAGTATGGCAACGCTTATGGTCTCATGTTCTAACCATCCGGTGTCATTCTTTAGTGTCTATCTCAACCTCAGTCCTTCTACACCAGCATTCTTCAATGCAAGGCTTGAAGGTCAGAGGCTGTGCCATTTCATACTCTGATTCTTATCTCTCTTCTTAAAGGATGACATGTGTCATTCTCTAAGCACCTAGCATCCAATTAAGTACAATTTACATGAATTATGAGATGCTAATTGTCAATTATCAGGGTTTATTAAACAATTAAGTTAGGTGTCTACATCAGCTAAATGCACAGATGTAGGTGCCTAACTTTAGGCAGACTATATAGAATTTGCCTTTTAGTGTGCGCTAATCCTGCATTAACCACTTAGGGGTCAATACTCAGCCAGCGGCACTCAACATCTTGACTGCTGCTATCATCATTCCTGGTAATTCAGTGCCGGGCTATGTCTGGGATTTCAGCATTGAATTTCCAAGTTTGTGGTGCTGGCTAATGCACAGCTGGTTAAATGCAATACTCGGCACTTAACTGGCTTTGGGTTACCATATAAAGATAGGACAGACTATGCAAATTATCCAACTGCTGACGCTGCCTCCTAATGCTCTCAGAATAGCTGGTTTTGAGCTCGGTGCTAACTGGTCATTTTCAGTGGCACTAACCAGTTAAGTGCCGCTGAAAATGAACAACCCCGAACAGGCAATTTAACTGTCCAGGAGCCGTTCCTGACCAATTAAATTGCTTTGAATATCGACCTATTAGCTTTGAATATCGACCTGCCCCCTCTTCTTCTTCTTTCCTGCCCCCTCTTCTTCTTCTTTAGATTATGAAAAAGATTAAATATTGTAACTATTCCCTCCCGTTTTCTTTCCTCCCTTATGTATCATGTCAGTCTGTTTTGTCTGTTTGTATTAGAACCCAACTTATTGTAATACTTCTAAAATTCTATTTATTTTAAATAAATTGTTCATCGCTTAGTTTGTAATAAGCGATCAATCAAATATTAATAAACTTGGAAACTTGGAATAGTTCCCTTAGAGTGAATGCATTTTTGCTATTAAATTAGATATATGTGAAATTAGCATACATCTTTTTTCTGTTTTTCAAATGTGATTTCCCCCCCCCCTTTTTTTTACAGTGTAATTATGTATGGTGAATTTGAAGTGATCTTGATTTAGTCTTCTTTTCCTGTACAGGTCAGAGCACAGTCTTGTGTGAGTTGGGCACAAATCAAAGGTGCGTGTGTGATTATCAGAATGAGCTCTGTCTGATGACATTACTGTGGGTACATTGTACAGCAGGTATTGTTTTGTTTGATATACATCATGGACCAGAGAGGAACTATCACTCGGAGAATGAGTGAAACATTTGTTGTGAATACTTTTGTTTGGCCCAGTGTATCTATACAGTACATTTGATGCCAGTACCAAATCTTTTTTTTTTTTTTTGTTCAGCTCTTATATGCATTTGACATTTAGGGTGGGGTGGAAGATGTTTGGAACGACAGGTGTCAGATGCCCTGTGTGCATTCCGTAAGCAAGTCCCCAGGAGGCCAGTCTGCAGTCAGGCACAGCTGTGGCAGCTACCAGGGCACAAGAGCAGTCAGAATTAGCAACTTGCAGTGTCTGATGTGAGAAATGTTTGGCTTATTCATCACAGATGAATTCCCACTTGCATCTAGACCAAAGTCTAATGTTTCATGTCTGGGAGAAGTAGAATCAGTCTGTGTATCTGTCATCTGCATACTGTACCAGGTGTTTTCTTGTAACAAAGCAGCTGAATAAGAAGTGTCTGGAACTGTGGCCCTAATTCATATAGTCCTTGTTTCTTCTATAATTTCTTGCCACTACCTTTCCAGTGTAGCTCTAGGTCAGTGGGAGACAATTTCACAATGACTTATAACACAGGCTCTTAGCTGCCATGTCACCTTCACGAGATTGGGACACACTAAAAATGTATCTGTGTAATCCACTTTTTGCAGTCTACCCTAAAGCAGCAAAGGGGACACCTTTTAAACTAAGATTCTGTGCCATTAATCCTCTGAAAAAAAAAAAAAAAAAAAGCAAAGAAGCGAGCAATATCAATGGAGTGGAGGAGTAGCTTAATGGATAGAGGAGTGATTCCCAAACTGGGTTCCACAAGAAATTAGATTGTGGAATCTGTTTGTATGAATATACATAAACTGAGAGTTCCTCGGTGTATGAAAAAATATTTTAGGGGCTCCACCATAATTAATGTCTGAGTCATCGTTGATATCTTGTATTTCAGTTTCTATGTCACTCTGATGGCTGTAAGCAGAGCCTGACTTTCCAAGGTTCCAATTCAGACTTTTACCTTCAACTGTTTCTGATCTGTGGTCTCTTGTTTCATTTGTTGAGGTCGATCTGTGTTACCAAGGTGTGGTATTCTGCTGGTGTGTAGTTTCTATGTAGAGATCTATAACTGTCCCCTTGGTTCTATTTTCTCACTGGATGATGGATTGGTGTTTTAGGGTCCAGTGTAATATTTACAGTACTGCCTTTTCATAGATAAGGTTGTCGCTCTTTGAGTCTGGGGTGTTAGTACTGTTATAGTATGGTAAGGTTCTAAATATGGGGCTCCTTTTATCAAGCCGCGCTAGCGGTTTAACACACGTAATAGCGTGCGTTAAACCGTCGGCCGCACTAGCTGCTACCGCCTCCTCTTGAGCAGGTGGTAGTTTTTGGCCAGCGCGGGGGTTAGAGCGTGATGAAACGTTGCGCGTGTTAACCCCGCTAGCGCGGCTTGATAAAAAGAGCCCATGGTTTTTGTACAAGTTTGTGAATAGTGTTTTGCCGTGGAGGGATTGTTTATTGGCCTTACTAAGAGGACATCAAAACTTTAATATAGTTTTAGTTTGTTATAATATTGGATGGGGTTTTAGAAGATTTTTGCAGGATCTGATGTGTGTTGAGATGGTTGTCATTATAAGACTTATGTCTGACAGGTTTAAATTAAGAAACACTGGAGCTCATTTTCAAAAGAGAAAAACATCCCAAAATGGCATTTGGGCCTTTTTTTTATTTCAGTCTCAGCTCTCCCTCTGACGTCACTTCCTGGTCCTGCAACCAGGAAGTGATATCAGACCCAGAGCCAAAGACAGCGCAAATAGCAGCTAAGAGATACTTTGCACTGACAAAGTTTTGAAGAGGTGGGTGGGCAGTGAGGAGAGGTGACGGTGCCCCTGCCAAGACGGCGCTCAGGGCAGTCTTTTCTCCCCCTCCCCACTTTCCTAAGCCACTGACACTGTAAACAAACACATAAGAACATAAGAAGCGCCATCTCCGGATCAGACCTTCGGTCCATCAAGTCCGGCGATCCGCACACGCGGAGGCCCTGCTAGGTATACACCTGGCTTATTTTATAGCCACACCACAAAAAAGTATTCCAATAAATGCTCACTACTATGGAGAAGTACAGTCTAGAGATAAGTAGATGTAGTTATTTGGAGAAAAGACCTCAGTTTCCTCATCAAGAGGTCTCTATGTCTGCCGTACACAACTTAAAGCAGCATAGGAGAAAACATCCCGGGTCAGAAAAACTCCACTACATACTACTAGAAAAACGACTATTAGTTAGAATCAAAAGGACTAGTAGTAAGAAAAAAACTTATCTCTTAAAGTCACGATTCTCCAGGTGAGACAAGAATCCAGTTAGATAACATAGGATTATCATATTAATTTTCATCCATTAAGACTCCCGACAGGCCCTGTTTCGCTATTGCTGCATCAGGGGAAGTCTCTAGAACTAAAAATCAAATAAACATGTAAGTATAATTCCATTCATTTCAGTGTTGTTAAAAAAAGGAAGGAATAACATCTTATTACTTACATGTAACATAAGCTACCGCTCTACAGATTCTATAAAACAGAATGGCGGCTCGGCGTTGTGGGCAGGATTTAAAAAGAAGGCAAAAACTCAGGTTTAACCAATCATGATTAAGGAGGCGGAACAAGTTCAAAAAAAGGCGCGCCATTCAATTTTGGCATTTAACCCTGTAGGAATGATAGATTTTAATCTAAACACCCATTTTTGTTCCCGCTGTCGCAACAGTGTCTTAAAGTCACCCCCTTTCTTGGATGGGACCAACTGTTCAATGACCCAACATCGCATATCCATAAAGGAATGATTGGTGTCTAAGCAATGTTGCACCATAGGAGCTTCTAGTTTTCTATTGTTCAGGCAAGATCTATGCTCAATTATTCGTGTTTTGAACAATCGGGACGTTTGTCCTATATAGAGTTTTTTGCAAGGACACTGGATTGCATAAATAACCCCCCTAGATTCACACGAGGTAGATGTTTTTAATTTATAAATTCTCTGATCTACTGGATTAGTAAAGTTGTCAACCACTCTCTGTGTGAAGCAGAACTTCCTGATATTAGTCCTGAACTTGCCCCCCCTTAGCTTCATTTCATGTCCTCTTGTCCGTGTCAAATTGGACAATGTAAATAGTTTTTTCTGCTCTATTTTGTCGATTCCTTTCAGTATTTTGAAGGTTTCAATCATATCCCCACGCAGTCTCCTTTTCTCAAGGGAGAACAATCCCAGTGTTTTAAGTCGATCCTCATATTCCAGTTTCTCCATACCCTTCACTAGTTTAGTTGCTCGTCTCTGCACCCTCTCCAGCAGTTTTATATCCTTCTTTAAGTAGGGAGACCAATGTTGGACGCAGTATTCCAAGTGGGGTCTGACCATTGCCCTATAAAGCGGCATTATAACTTTCTCCGATCTACTCGAGATTCCTTTCTTTATCATGCCCAACATTCTATTTGCCTTATTTGCCGCTGCCGCGCATTGTGCCGACGGCTTCAGGGTCCTATCTATCAGTACACCCAGATCCCTTTCTTGTTCACTTTTTCCCAGAGTTGCACCTGACATTCTGTACTCGTATTCCTTATTTTTACTGCCTAAATGCATTACCTTGCATTTCTCCACGTTGAACTTCATCTGCCATTTCTCCGCCCATTTTTCTAACCGACACAAATTGCTCTGGAGTTCCTCACTGTCCTCCTGCGATCTGATTGCCCGGCAGAGTTTTGTGTCATCTGCAAACTTGATGATCTCATTGGATGTTCCGTTTTCCAGGTCATTGATATAAATATTAAAAAGGATCGGCCCAAGTACCGAGCCTTGGGGTACACCACTAGTCACTTTCTCCCAGTCGGAGAACTTCCCATTTATGCCCACTCTCTGCTTCCTGTTTTCCAGCCATTTGCCTATCCATCTTTGTATATCTCCCTCTATGCCATGGCTTTGTAGTTTCCTAAGAAGTCTTTTGTGTGGAACTTTGTCAAATGCTTTCTGGAAGTCCAAGTATATTATGTCCACCGGCTTTCCACTATCAATTTGCTCGTTCACGGTCTCAAAGAATTGGAGTAAATTCGTCAAACACGATTTCCCTTTCCTGAATCCATGTTGACTGGGTTTCATCAAGTCATGTGTGTCCAAGTGCTGAACTATGCTATCCTTGATCAGTGATTCAATCATCTTGCCGGGGACAGATGTAAGACTCACAGGTCTATAGTTGCCCGGTTCTCCTCTCGATCCTTTTTTGAAAATTGGCGTGACGTTCGCTTTCCTCCAGTCGTCTGGTATCTGACCAGTTCTGATTGACAGGTTTGCAAGTTTTTGCAGTAACTCTCCGATTTCGACCTTCAATTCCTTCAAGACTCTCGGGTGAATTTCATCCGGTCCAGGGGATTTGTCACTTTTAAGTTTGTCGATCTGGTAGTATATCTGATCTAAGTTCACTTCAACTGTGGTGAGGCTGTCCTTTATTTCTCCTGTAAACAGTTTCTCCACTTCAGGTATTGTTGAGGTGTCCTCCTTCGTAAAGACAGACGCAAAGACACCTTTAAGAAATGGTAATTTTCAAAACAAAATGTCAAACATTTTCTCTGGTTTGAAAATGACTGTTTTTCTCTACTGGATTTTTGGATGTTTTCCCCAAAATGTTATATTTAAAATGCCCGTCACCGCCTCTTGAGGAGACTTTAAATCTAGCTGAATTGTTTCCATAGATATGCGTGTGGGGTGTAGTGTTGGTAAAGTGTTGGCTTTGTCGAGTTTAAAATATATAACATGTTATTCATAACATAGAAATTCATTGTTGGATTCACATGAAGGCATCACTTGTCAATAAAAGTAGCCAGCAGCCTCTTCCCCAAACCTTATTCCTTTCACCACTGGTGACCAGTGATAGGTGACTTTGGCGCGCCGACAATCCCACAGCAACATTTGCACGCAGGACATATGCGCATTGCCGCTTCTGCCTCTTTGAGGTCTTTCCATTAGCACTCTGAGAGGGTATGTGGAAGGGAACCCCCGCACAACATTTACAAGTCCTCGCGCTCCCATTGGGGGTGTGTGTGTGGGAACTCCCCCACTATACTGAAAACTCCCGAACAGCGAAAACGGGAGCACGAAGACTTGTAAATGTACTAGTGGGGTTCCCCCACACACACCTCTCACAGCGCTAGTGGGAAGGCTTCAAAGTGGCGGAAGCGGCGGTGCGCATATGTCCTGTGCTCAAATGTTGCCGTGGGATTGTCGGGACGCCAAAGTCCTGCGCGCTTTTGATGGTGTGCCTTCACCACCATGTCAACATTATATCCTGAATCATAGGCAGCAGAATGCTGTTTTGTTTAGGGGGAGCCCAAGGGCTCTTCCCTAGTCAGCAGAATCCTGCGTCACAGCCTCTCATCAGCTCTCGACACCTCCACCCATCTCCTCCCAGCGCTGTACTTTTAAATCTTCAGGAAGCCACTGCCCCGGTAGTAGAATGAAGAGTTTCGGAGCAGACCTGCTCAATGATGCTGAGTGGTGGCTGCTCGAAGATTTAAAAGTACAGTGGCGGGAGAAGGGGTTGGTGGGTGGGAACTGACCGGTGACTGCCAGTCTTTGGTGAGGCCATGGCTTCTGTGACCTCCCCCATTCTAACGCCCATGCCATGAATGCACCATGAGATAAACCTCACTCATTCATCTTCACTCTCACTCTTTGGGATGGACCACACCAGGTATCTCTGCACTCTGGTCCAGTATCTTTCTTCCATCCCCTGCCCTGGTTTCTTACCCCCTACCTCTACTGCATCCAGAAAAAAAACAGTGATAGATAGAAGTGTGGAGCTTCTATCTGGGCCACACATCTGTTGGCATTGCTGGTCTTGCTCCCTTCTGACAAAGATTTCCTGTTTCTGAAGGGCAGAACCATCAGCAGCATGGCCTAGACCAGTGGTTCCCAACCCTGTCCTGGAGGACCACCAGCCACTTAGGTTTTCAGGATAGCCCTAATGAATATACATGGAGAGGTTTGCATGCCTGTCACCTCCATGCAAATCTCTCTCATGCATATTCATTAGGGTTATCCCAAAATCCAACTGACTGGTGGTCCTCCAGGACAGGGTTGGGAACCACTGGCCTAAACAATGGCTCTGCACTTTGTTGTATTTTTTCCGACAGGGGGCTAAGAAAGCTGTGCTGCTAGTCTGGGGTGGTTAATGTTGCCCTGCTGTGCTTAAAATCCAATACAAGAGTTGTACTGTAGCATTTTTTTTTTTTCTTTTTTAGCTATTGTCTGTTGAGTGGTGAGACTGAACTGCCCCATTTAAACCCATTCAGGGAAGCTGTTGACATTTTCTTTCAGGGTTATCACCTTCTCTGTGGCGGGTGGCTGCAGTCGGCTTTGGATCAGTCACCACTGTTTGCTTTCTACTGTTTCTGTCTTTCTCAGTTGCTTGGTAAGTAAATGGTAATACCTCTTAATCTTTTGGTAATATATTATTACTAGTGTTTAAGCCCGTTAGATTAACGGGCACTAGAATAGATGTGTAGACTTAACAGATCACAAAATTTGATGAAAACTTACCGTGTGAGCTGTCTGGTGGGGTTTTTTTTTTTTCTTTCTCTCTCTCTCCTTGGCCACTGTCTGTCTGTCCGTCTTTTTTTCTTTGTCTCTCTCTCCTTGGCTGCTAGCTGTCTGTCTGTCTTTCATGCTTTCTGTCTCTCCCTGCCCGCTGTCTTTCTGTGTGCATCTGTCTTTTGTTCTCATGCGCTGCCTGCCTGCCTTTCTGTCTCTCTTGGTGGCCCCCTGCCTGCCTGCCTATCTCTCTCTGTGGCGCCATTCCTGCCTGCCTTTCTTTCTGTCTCTCTCCTTGGCCCCCTTCTGTCTCCCCCCCACAGAGCAAACCAAGATTGCTGCCTGCCCCCCCAGCACACTCCTCCCCCCAAAGCATAGCAAGTTTGCTCCCTGGCCTCCTTTCCCTCCCCCCTTCCACTTCCCTGTGCAGCAGCAGCATTTCCCTCCCATCCTTCCCTGTGCAGCAGCACCCCTTGCCTGCTCCCCCTGTCCTGCAGTAGCCCTTCTCCCTTCATTTTACCTCCCCCTGTCCAGCAGCACCCCTTCCCTGCTCCCCCCGTCCAGTGGTAGGCCAGCCATCAGTAGCGTTGCTCATCCCCCTACCCTCTCCTCCCGGGTCTCACACAGCCATTAGCAGCGCAGCATTCACAACTCGCTGCTCCTGCTTGCTTCGGTCCTTCGTCGCTGCCAGTTCTCACCTACTTTTTTTTTGCGCAAAGGCAGAAGCAGGACCTGGCAGCGAGGAAGGCCCGAAGCAAGCAGGAACAGCGAGTTGAAGCCTTCCTCCCTGCCCTAGGCTGTAAGCAACGTCGGCAAAGGCAATGCTCCTCTTACCGCTGCAAATCAAACCGCCACATGCTCCACCGCCGCGCATGCCACACCGCTGTGCACGCGCTGCAAATGGAACACACAAATCACAGCGGCAGGGATCATGCTGTATGAACTGCGCATTTGCGGGTAAGGGTTTTATTATATTAGCTATGTTAAAATATTATTTTATGTGTTTAAAATTGTGTTATTATTGTTAGTAGTAGTAGAAGTAAACTGTGGTGCATGCTTACCAGGTCGATTTGATTAAATCAAATTGTTTTAAATTATAATTTAAATCACTAGTCAGAAAGACTTGATTTAAATCGTGCCTGTAACATTATGAATGGATTAAGGGAATTCATTTGGAGATCAAGATGGCGTCGAGAACGGACGCCTGAACGAGCGTCGCTGCTTACCTCGCCTGAACCAGCATTCGCATTGACTCTCCCCCATATTTTAATATGGGGAAGAGGAAGGGAGCCTCTCACTCTAACCTTCTGGCGACTGGAGCCTTTCAGCGGATGGTCCAGACATCGATTCAAAGCGCGTTGGCCCGTTTGGGTGAAGAAACCCATTCCACTTTGGGGGAGAACCCGGAATTTTCGGGCACTCTTGGCGTGGGAAGCCGGGCGTCATTGAGCCCGGAGCAAAGGCTAATCCCTCCCCAACCTGGAAGTGAATGCATGCAGGAGTCAGAGGGGGTCCTGCCTCCTTGAGATGGAAGTTTGGACACCTATGTGATAGGGACATCTGCACGGGACTCTTTGGAGGAAAGAGCAGGTGAACAGGGTCATCTAATTCCCTGCATCAGAGGAGAAGAAGAGGTGAGAGACGCTTCGGGAGGGAGAACTGTCATTTTTGGGGAGTTGAGAAAGCCTGAGAAGATTGATATGGAAGCACTCTGGCAGGCCATATCAATTATGGATTCCAACCTGAAACTATCTTTGTCTGCTTTGAAAGTGGATTATGGTACTGTCCTTTCTAAGGTTGAGCAACAAGGGATTATAGTAACTAATTTAAAAGAAAAATTGGAGAAGTATGAAGAGGATTTGGGACAAATGAAAAGAGTGGAATTGGAAAGGATTAAAGAGAGCTCCTATATTTCACGTAAAATGGAGAATTTTGAGAACCAACTACGGAAAAATAACTTAAGGGTGTTGAATTTTCCGAAATGTCCTATTATATCACCAGTAGAAATGGTAAGGAAATATTTTCAGGAGACCTTGGCCATTCCAACGGAGAATTTACCTCCAATTATGAGAACTTATTACCTGAATACTAAACGATCACAAGAGGAGTCTACTCCTATTGGAAAGCAACCTGCTCAAAATGTGGATATGGATTTAACAACTTATTTAGAAAACTCCCTTGATGTTGTGACTGATAGAACTACCTTGATGCTTACAGTAGTCCTGGAAAGTGACAGGGAATTTATTTTGCGTTTGTATTTCCGTCATATTAATGACAAATTTTTGGGCTCTAATGTACAAATTTTTTCTGATTTAGCTCAAAAAAACCCAGAGACGTAGAAAAGAATTATTGGCCTTAAAACCAAGAGTTCTTGCTCTAGGGGCTACATTTCTTGTTAATTTCCCTCAAAATGTTATGTGCTATTTCAAAATAAGAATTTTTTTTTTTTAGCCCAAACAGTTATTGGAATTTATTACTTCTAAAGAAAGTGTGGTTACCATGACTAGTTAGATATGACCTTCCATCTGGTAGTGATATGGGTTATCTTATGTCATTACTCTAATAATCTAAATAGTTGATTTGAAATTTATTTCCTTTCTTGATCTACAAATATTGTGGGCTAAATAAGAGTTAAATATTACTTGTCTATATCTTATTTTGTTAATTTTAATTTCTTCATCTCTGACATGTATCAAGTCATCATTGTATACTTGTATTATTATAAAATTTCAATAAATAAAATATAACATAAGGGAATTCATATAGCAAGAAATGTAAACATTGCATGAACGTACATAAAAACATAAGAATCACCATACTGGGACAGACCGAAGGTCCATCAAGCCCAGTATCCTCTTTCCAACAGTGGCCAACCCAGGTATCAAGTACCTTGATGGATCCCAAGTAGCAAAACCGATTCTATGCTGCTTATCCTAGGAATAAGCAGTGGATTTCCCCAAGCCATCTCAATAATGGCCTAGGGACTTCTTTTTTAGGAAATTACCAACCCTTTTTTAAAACCTGCTATGCGAATTGATTTCACCACATTCTCTGGCAATGAATTACAGAATTTAATTACATGTTTTGTGAATAAATATTTTCTCCGGTTTGTTTTAAATCTACTACTTAGTAGCTTCATCGCATGTCCCCTAATCCTAGTATTTTTGGAAAGAGTGAACAAGCATAAGAACATAGGAACATAAGAATTGCCGCTGCTAGGTCAGACCAGTGGTCCATCGTGCCCAGCAGTCCTCTCCCGCGGCAGCCCCTAGGTCAAAGACCAGTGCCCTAACTGAGACCAGCCCTACCTGCATACGTTCCGGTTCAGCAGGAACTTGTCTAACTTTGTCTTGAATCCCTGGAGGGTGTTTTCCCCTATGACAGACTCCGGAAGAGCGTTCCAGTTTTCCACCACTCTCTGGGTGAAGAAGAACTTCCTTACGTTTGTATGGAATCTATCCCCTTTTAACTTAAGAGAGTGCCCTCTCGTTCTCTCTACCTTGGAGAGGGTGAACAACCTGTCTTTATCTATTACATAGTAACATAGTAGATGACGGCAGATAAGGACCCGAATGGTCCATCCAGTCTGCCCAACCTGATTCAATTTAATTTTTTTTTTTTTTTTCTTCTTAGCTATTTCTGGGCAAGAATCCAAAGCTTTACCTGGTACTATGCTTGGGTTCCAACTGCCGAAATCTCTGTTAAGACTTACTCCAGCCCATCTACACCCTCCCAGCCATTGAAGCCCTCCCCTGCCCATCCTCCACCAAACGGCCATACACAGACACAGACCGTGCAAGTCTGCCCAGTAACTGGCCTAGTTCAATATTTAATATTATTTTCTGATTCTAAATCTTCTGTGTTCATCCCACGCTTCTTTGAACTCAGTCACAGTTTTACTCTCCACCACCTCTCTCGGGAGCGCATTCCAGGCATCCACCACCCTCTCCGTAAAGTAGAATTTCCTAACATTGCCCCTGAATCTACCACCCCTCAACCTCAAATTATGTCCTCTGGTTTTACTATTTTCCTTTCTCTGGAAAAGATTTTGTTCTACGTTAATACCCTTTAAGTATTTGAACGTCTGAATCATATCTCCCCTGTCTCTCCTTTCCTCTAGGGTATACATATTCAGGGCTTCCAGTCTCTCCTCATACGTCTTCTGGCGCAAGCCTCCTATCATTTTCGTCGCCCTCCTCTGGACCGCCTCAAGTCTTCTTACGTCTTTCGCCAGATACGGTCTCCAAAACTGAACACAATACTCCCAAGTGGGGCCTCACCAATGACCTGTACAGGGGCATCAACACCTTCTTCCTTCTACTGACTACGCCTCTCTTTATACAGCCCAGAATCCTTCTGGCAGCAGCCACTGCCTTGTCACACTGTTTTTTCGCCTTTAGATCTTCGGACACTATCACCCCAAGGTCCCTCTCCCCGTCCGTGCATATCAGCTTCTCTCCTCCCAGCATATACGGTTCCTTCCTATTATTAATCCCCAAATGCATTACTCTGCATTTCTTTGCATTGAATTTTAGTTGCCAGGCATTAGACCATTCCTCTAACTTTTGCAGATCCTTTTTCATATTCTCCACTCCCTCTTCGGTGTCTACTCTGTTACAAATCTTGGTATCATCTGCAAAAAGGCACACTTTTCCTTCTAACCCTTCAGCAATGTCACTTACATACATATTGAACAGGATTGGCCCCAGCACCGAACCCTGAGGGACTCCACTAGTCACCTTTCCTTCCTTCGAGCGACTTCCATTAACCACCACCCTCTGGCGTCTGTCCGACAGCCAGTTTCTGACCCAGTTCACCACTTTGGGTCCTAACTTCAGCCCTTCAAGTTTGTTCAACAGCCTCCTATGAGGAACTGTATCAAAGGCTTTGCTGAAATCCAAGTAAATTACATCTAGCATATGTCCTCGATCCAGCTCTCTGGTCACCCAATCAAAAAATTCAATCAGGTTCATTTGGCACGATTTACCTTTTGTAAAGCCATGTTGCCTCGGATCCTGTAACCCATTAGATTCAAGGAAATACACTATCCTTTCTTTCAGCAACACTTCCATTATTTTTCCAACAACTGAAGTGAGGCTCACCGGCCTGTAGTTTCCTGCTTCATCCCTGTGACCACTTTTATGAATAGGGACCACATCCGCTCTCCTCCAATCCCCAGGAATCACTCCCGTCTCCAGAGATTTGTTGAACAAGTCTTTAATAGGACTCGCCAGAACCTCTCTGAGCTCCCTTAGTATCCTGGGATGGATCCCGTCTGGTCCCATCGCTTTGTCCACCTTCAGTTTTTCAAGTTGCTCATAAACACCCTCCTCCGTGAACGGCGCAGAATCTACTCCATTTTCTCGTGTAACTTTGCCAGACAATCTCGGTCCTTCTCCAGGATTTTCTTCTGTGAACACAGAACAGAAGTATTTGTTTAGCACATTTGCTTTCTCCTCATCACTCTCCACATATTTGTTCCCAGCATCTTTTAGCCTAGCAATTCCATTTTTTATCTTCCTCCTTTCACTAATATATCTGAAAAAATTTTTATCTCCCTTTTTTACATTTTTAGCCATTTGTTCTTCAGTATCTTGAATGTTTCGATCATGTCCCCTCTCAGTCTCCTCTTTTCAAGGGAGAAGAAGCCCAGTTTCTCTAATCTCTCGCTGTACGGCAACTCCTCCAGCCCCTTAACCATTTTAGTCGCTCTTCTCTGGACCCTTTTGAGTAGTACCGTGTCCTTCTGCATGTACTGTGACCAGTGCTGGACACAGTATTCCAGGTGAGGGCATACTATAGCCCGGTACAACAGCATGATAACCTTCTCCGATCTGTTCGTGATCCCCTTCTTAATCATTCCTAGCATCCTATTTGCCCTTTTTGCCTCCACCGCACATTGCGCAGATGGCTTCATCGACCTGTCGACCAGCACTCCCAAGTCTCTTTCCTGAGGGGGTCTCTCCAAGTAACGCCCCGGACATCCAGTATTCGTGTATAAGATTTTTGTTACCAACATGCATCACCTTACACATCCACGTTGAACCTCATTTGTCATGTTGCGGCCCATTTCTCAAGCATGTGTATATCACGTTGCAGATCTTCACAATCTTCCTGAATCTTCCCTACTCTGAATAACTTAGTATTGTTTGCAAATTTAATCACTTCATTCGTCATACCAATTTCCAGATCGTTTATAAATATGTTGAAGAGCATGGGTCCAAGCACCGAACCCTGCGGCACTCCACTGGTGACGCTTTTACAGTCCGAGTATTGTCCATTTACCCCCACTCTCTGTTTTCTAACCGCCAGCCAGTTTTTAATCCAAGTGAGTATTTCACCCTCAATTCTATGGCTTACAATTTTTCAAAGTATCGTTCATGCGGAACCTTGTCGAATGCTTCTGAAAATCTAGATATATACAATGTCGACCGGGTCACCCTTGTCTATCTGCCTGTTTACTCCCTCGAAGAAGTGCAGCAAGTTAGTCAAGCAAGATCTTCCTTTGCTGAAGCCATGCTGGCTGGTCCTCATCAGATCGTGTCTGTCAAGGTGCTCAATGATGTGGTCCTTTATCAGCACCTCTACCATCTTTCCCGGTACCGCGGTTAGACTTACCAGTCTGTAGTTTCTCGGATCACCCCTTGAACCTTTCTTGAAGATTGGCGTAACATTTGCCACCTTCCAGTCTTCCGGAATCCTTCCCGATTTGATCGACAGATTGGCTATTAGTTGAAGCAATTCAACTATTTCCCCTTTCAATTCCTTGATTACCCTCAGATGGATGCCATCCGGTCCCGGAGATTTATCATTTTTAAGCCTATCAATCTGCTTGCCATACCTCTTCTACCCTGCTATAGCCCCTTTCAATTCCTTGATTACCCTCGGATGGATGCCATGCCGTCCCAGGGATTTATCATTTTTAAGCCTATCAATCTGCTTGCCATACCTCTTCTACCCTGCTATAGCCCCTTTCAATTCCTTGATTACCCTCGGATGGATGCCATGCCGTCCCAGGGATTTATCATTTTTAAGCCTATCAATCTGCTTGCATACCTTTTCTACCATATCTACCCTTTCCACTCCACTCATTATTTTATAGCCCTCTATCATATCACCCCGAGCCGTCTCTTCTCCAAGCTTTTATTATTCTTGTCGCCCTTCTCTGTACCTTTTCTAATTCCACTATATCTTTTTTGTGATACGGCGACCAGAATTGCACACAGTATTCGAGGTGCCATAGAGCAATACAATGGCATTTAACATTTTCATCTTTGTTTTCCATTCCTTTCCTGATAATTCCTTACATTCTATTTGCTTTCATATTAGCCGCCACACATTGAGTTGATGATTTCAATGTATCCTCAACAATGACACCTAGATCCTTTTCCTGGGCAGTGACTCCTAACACAGAACCCAGCATCACATAGCTATAGTTCGGGTTTTTCTTTTCCACAAGCATCACTTTGCACTTGCTCACATTAAACGTTATCTGCCATTTTGATGTCCAGTCTTCCAATCTCACAAGGTCCTCTTGCAATTTTTCACAATCCTCTTGCGATTTAACAATTTTGTGTCATCAGTAAATTTAATTCTCACTGTTATTCCCATTTCTAGATCATTGATAAATATGTTAAAAAGCAGCAGTCCCAAATCTGTCATGTATTGTTCCAATCTTTAAAATATGTCTCAAAGATGCATAGAATCAAGGAAATCTTAATTATTTCCCTGAAATCTGACCACTTGCATGGAAATTTCAAAGAGAATGTTTCTCAAAGAGGAAGAACCTGAAGTTTCAAAGCCAAATACTGTAAGTTTTCCTTTTTGTTTAAGCTGATTGCACACTATCAGGGAAAATTCAGCACCATAAACAGAATATAATTTTTCTTGAAACAGTCTTCATTACTTATATTTTATCCTTCACTTTAGAGGAGGTGATAAAATTACTAATAAGATGACCTTCCTTATCTTGGGAATTATTCAAAAAGCCTGTAAGATGAAAACTCTTCTCAGAAGACAAAACATCAAAGCTCTCCTTGTCACCTTTGCTCACCCAAGAGTTACTAGGAATAGACCAACTAGCCAGAAGATGAAATATTAAGTACCTTTTCATGATACTTCCTAAGCAGAATTTCTGGTGACACGTAAGTTAAGTAAAAATTTGAAAAATGTAAACTTCTCATTTTAGCCATATTCTCCACAATATCTAATTTAAGATGTGATGAAAGGGAGTTCCTACTGGTAGAAGTACAGATCTTTGACTCTAAAGTTAAAAACACCCTTTTTTAACAAAGCAAAATTTCTAACAAATCAGACAATTTAGATTCTTCCACTATAAGCAAAAATTACAAAGTTGAGTCACTGTTCCTCGAAATATGCCTTCCGCTCTGGTGACAATTTGCTAAATATCTTTTAGGGAAACTTTCTTTTCTTCAGAAACAGCCACCAGAGTTCTAGCCCTCCATATTAGATAAAGAAACAACTTGTGGCAAAATAGCAGAAGAAATAGTTGCAGCAGCAACCAGAGTAGAGAATGACACAGTGACAAAATTTAACACCGTTCCCATCCCCGCGGATAACCGCGGGAAACCATCTTCATGTCATTCTTTAAAGAGAGAGAGAAGAATCAGAGTATGAATGGTCACAACCACTGACCCAAAAGCTTTGCTTTGAAGAATGCTGGTGTAGAAGGACTGAGGTTGAAATAGACACTAGAAAATAACATGGGATTATTTCCCGCAGTTATCCGCGGGGACGGGAATGGTGATGAATTTTGTCACCATGTCATTCTCTAGGAGTCACCAGAATAGGCTTGTCCATTGGAGTAGATGAAACAATAGACATAAGAGCATAAGAATAGCCTTACTGGGTCAGACCAATGGTCCATCAAGCTCAGTAGCCCGTTCTCACAGTGGCCACTCCAGGTCACTAAAACATGGCCAAAACCCAAGGATTAGCAATATTCCGTGCTACCGATCCATGGCAAGCAGTGGCTTCCCCCATATCTTTCTCAATAACAGACTCTAGACTTTTCCTCCAGGAAATTGTTCAAACCTTTCGCTATCCACTCTTACCACAACCTCTGGTAATGCGTTCCAGAGCTTAACTATTCTCTGAGTGAAAAAATATTTCCTCCTATTGGTTTTAAAAGTATTTCCCTGTAACTTTGAATGTCCCCTAGTCTTTGTAATTTTTGACAGAATGAAAAATCGATCCACTTGTACCCGTTCTACTCCATTCAGGATTTTGTAGACTTTAATCAAGGCCATAGGAGGTGGGAATTACTCAGTTAAGCTAAACGAAGATCATTCAGAGGGAGAGGAGTATGAGGCTACTGCTTGTGTTGACCCGGTTACAATCCAGCCAATTCAGCACTATCTAAATGGCCAGAAACTGCACCGACTGGTTAAACAATGGTTAACTGGTTAAATGCAAATCATCTCTCATCTGGTGGCAACATTAAGAAGTACGTGTGGATGTTCCTGACTAAACTTTACAGTAGATATCCTGCAAACAACGGGATGGTTGGATAGGCTGGAGTGAGCTTAGATAGCAACTTCAGCAGTTGGAACCTAGGACAGTACCAGGTGGACTTTAGTCTTTGGTCCAGAATTATCAAAGAAGAGAAGTTAATTTAATCATGTATTTTTAATGTTCTTAGATTTAATTTTGCACATACCAATGAAGATCAATCTTCAGTTCTCAGCAGAGTTTCTCGTGCACTACACCAGTGTTCTGAAAGGGCTTCAAAAGGCTACAACAAAGATTTAATTTTAAAGTCCTCCAGAAGGCCCTGAGGACATCAGTTGAGTAGTTCCTCCATTATCTGAGGGAGTTCCCAACTGGTGGTGATCTAGAAGTTGCAAGAGGGCTCAAACTATTCAAGTTCTAAGAAATCCTGATGATGTTACAAGGGTAATTCCTCCAGTGCTCAAAAGGGTTTCTAACTGGTGACGTTCCAGCAGCTGCAACAGGCTCCACACCATTCAATTCAATAAGCTGATCAAAACCACAGATCTTTGCTGCACTCTGGATTGAATCTGAAGTCCTCTGGGAGGCCCCGGAAACCTTGCTTGCAGGAATTTCCAACCAGCAAAGTTCCAGAGGTGACAGCAGGCTCTGCACCATTCAACCCAGTAAGATGACCAAGACCAGAAACTGCTATCTCCTCCCCTACCCTCCAGGACTATAATAATTAAACTACACTCCTGATCATCCAACAAGAAGTCTATAAAAACTTATAATTGGACATCAGACTTTTAAATATTAAACTTTATTTTGCAGGTAAAAGTTTGTGCCAGTGGTTCTATGAGTTATGTGGTTATCAGGACTGTTTATGGTTTGACTGCAATAGCTTTTTGCTGCCACCCGCCTCTCACCTCTCCAAAGAAACCTGTTATCCTAGCCAAATAGCTTAATCAGCCCTCATGTAGACCTGGCTGTGACAGAATGTAGTTTTCATTACAGGGGTCTGGGGAGGTGAGCACACACATGAGTTATGATTTGAGAGGCATTGCAAACCACCCACTTGTTTAGGGAGTGAAAAGGTTTACCACATGTGCTGTTTTTCAGTACAGGTGTGCAAATAGGCATGGATGTGTAATTGATAGCTTGCCGAAGCACAAAGAGGAAATGTCAGTTATAGAAAGAACCGGATGAGATTTGTAGCATAATTGTCAAAACAGTGACAGGTGAAAAGGACCAAGATAATATCATAAAGCCAGAGTCCTGGGTGTGGCTGAGAGAGTCCAAAGATTTTCTTCTTTGTTTAGATTTTGTTTATTTAAAGGAAGCTGAATATCCCTTTGAGAAAATAGATGGATAGCTTAAAGCAAAATTGGTTTACAGGGTTGAAAGCTAGGTTAACCTGTTTCTCTGTTCTGCTGTATGTTTAATGCCTGCTGATTTAAGCTACTGAATTGAAGAGTAGGCTGTGAAGTTTCGTTTTCTTTTGAGAATAATGAGACCAGATTGAATAAAGATCAAGATACTCCATGAATGCTATTTTTTGTCCTCTTTTCTGTTTCTTAATTGTACTTTGATTGTAAACCTCTTTGATGTTTTCACTGAAGGGCAGTATATAACGTTTTATAATAAACATAAACGTGGCCTGTATGCTGCCATTCATTTGGCTAATTTAGGACCAATTTCTCAAAACTTTAATGCGGTCGCTAAACTGGTTTCCAACAGTTTAGCCTGCATGCATTTTAGCAGCAGATTATCAAAACGGCTTATCTCTGTCTTTACGGAGGTTTCTAGCAGTCTCTGATAGTGCCATGCAAATGGGCTCTTCAACATTGAAATAAGCACTCCAGTGGATTCTTTAAAATCGCTAAGCCATTCTTGAACAGCAGCGTCGGCTTATGGCAATAAAAATCAGCAACTGGTCCAGGGGTACAGTTACACCACTGTTTAAAACCTCGGCAGTGGGAGCGATGCCCACTCTCTCCTGCTGCCAAGAAATCCCCCCCTCCCAGCAGCGGAAGAGCGGGTGCTGGGTGTCGGAGGTGGGGGGGGGGGGGTTGTTGTGTGGCAGCAGGAGAGAGTGGACATCTCTCCCACTGCTGGGGTTTTAAACAGTGCTGCTGGGGTTTTAGACAGTGCTGTAATTCCCTCCACCCCAGACCAGTCAACTGATTTTTATCGCCAAAAGCCAACGCCGCTCTTGAAGAATGACTCGGCGATTGTAAAGAATCCACCAGAGTGTTCATTTTAATGTGGAAGAGCCCATTTGCATGGTAGTTTCGGAGACTGCTAGAAAGCTCGCTAAAAACAGAGATAAGCCATTTTGATAATCCACCACTAAAATGTGTGCAGGCTAAACCATCGGAAACCAGTTTAGCAATTGTGTTAAAGTTATGAGACTCTGGGCTTCCCCCAGCTCTGCTCCTGATACCACACAGTTCTTAGGATCCTAAATTAAAGAGTTTAGTTACATTTTGAGCATAAATTTAAGCACTTGATCCTAATATGTTTTCAAAGAGGACAATTTAGGTGCTTAAATCTGAAAGTCAGACCCCCCTCTTCTACGAAACTGCGCTAGCGTTTTTTTAGCACAGAGAACTGCGCTGAATGGCCCGCGCTGCTCCCAACATTCATTGAGTTCCTATGAGCGTCGGGAGCAGCGCGGGCCATTCAGCGCTGTTCTTCGCGCTAGAAACTGCTAGCATGGTTTCGTAGAAGAGGGGGTAAATGATCTAAAAATTGAACCCCTAGTTTTATTTATTTTAAAAATTTCTATTCCATTTAGTTTAAACAGTTTCAATGAAACATATATAACTTATCACATCCATACATTACAAAATTACAACTCTGCTACAGAACTGTTAGGTGTCAGCCTATCCAGTCTTTCCCCTATGTACTTACCCTCTATGTCTTACTTTCCTATTCAGTATTGTATTTTACCCCTTTTACCCCTCATATTCAACGTCCAGTGTAAATATATGTCTAGTACTGTCTTGTTATGACTTTAGTTTGTATATCCCTTATTTTATAATTTTATAATTGTAAGCCACTTAGAAACTTGATAAGCGGGAAAACTTGAAACCTTTAAACAAAAAAGACCTACTCTTACCCCTGTCAGTGACTTTACTGTTGTATTATATTATGCTCTTCTTAATGGTGCTTCTTATTTGGGCTCACGTACCTCTTTGTTATGGAATCATGGCGGGTGGGGAAGGTATTGGGTTATTTTCTGAATAAAATGTTGAAGCCCTCTTGTTACTGTTATTAAAGTTATGCTGTTATCTTGCATTTTCATCGACAAAAACTGTTGGAATTTAAACAAAAAAGACCTTGTTCACACTTCAGAGAATTTTCGGCCAAAAAATCATCCATTATGATGCTGCCTTCAACTCCTAACGAGCTCAACCTCCCCCTCCGCTGTTATCTGTTTTTGCTTAGATTGTAAGCTCTTCGAGCAGGGACCATTGTTTATATAGCTATATTAACTACTGTACAGTGATGCATATGCCATGTAGCACTTTAGAAATGCTTAGTAGTAGTATTAGTGCTAAATATAAAACTTATACCTCTTGTTAGTCAAAGCTATTAACTGGCCAGAAATGGCCCCTGACTGGTTATGTAGCATTTTGGTGCCTAACTGTGAATATTTAGTGTGAGATCACCTTTTATCTCCGCCAAATAGTCACACTCAGTGCTAAAACGTTAACCAGCTATATCGCGTGACTGACTGGCTATGTTTAACAGACAAATTGGACTGCAAAATTGTAGTCCTATTTTTGCCCAATATTAACCAGTCAGCATTGAATATTTGCTCAGCTGGTTAAGTTAGCACTAGCCTAAACGCCCCCACCCCCAATCCCCCCTCCCCCCAGATATTCAGTGCCAGTCACTGGAAATGGCCCAACATTGAATATCCAACGTTCAGTCCCAACCGCAGCACTTATGCAGGCTGCCTCCCACCAACTGAATACCAGCCCCTTATTGTCTAGCATCCCCATGCAAAAATGGAATAATATGTAGAGGCCAATGTACTAGTTTGAAAAAAAAAAAAAAAAAATTGCAGTTTAGCAAATATTTTTGCGAAATTTAGCCATAGAACTTCTGGCTCATTAAAAATCCCATGGCTAAATTTCATGAGAAATTTTGTGCATTTCTGGTCATTGAAAAAGCATGAACATTCCTCCCCACCCCCACCAGAGCACTCTCTTGGACAGAGATAGTGATACCTTAAAATGGTCATTTGTCTTGTGTGAGCTGCCAGTGCCAGTAAAAATCTTGTTTTTCAGGTACTGCAAGAGTAGGTGACATGAAGAGAGAGCAGGAGGTGGCAAGCTCAGAGTAAGTTCTGGTGAAAGAAAAATGAATTTGTCTTATTGTCCTCTTTGTGTTTCTGTTAAAATACCTGAATTTGGCATTGTGATGAATTCAGACTTAATTTTGTAAGTATTTAAGTACTGGTTATTGAAATGTTTTCTGATATTACGTTATGTAATTCGTTTAGTAGCCACACATAGTTCAGCTCAGACTTCAGTTGTGTAGTCATACTGAAAGCAGAACTGCATTTAGGATGCAGTGGAGTTTTGTGTAGTAATAAAATACAGACCTTTCTCTTTTCTATACATGCTCTCTCATGCGCATACATTGTAGCCCCTCGTGATCTCTCTGGGTGTGGATTACTCTCCCAACTAGGGCCTTGTGGATTACTCTGCCACCTAGGGTTTACAGCAGGGATCTCAAAGTCTCTCCTTGAGGGCCGCAATCCAGTCGGGTTTTCAGGATTTCCTCAATGAACATGCATTGAAAGCAGTGCATGCACATAGATCTCATGCATATTCATTGGGGAAATCCTGAAAACCTGACTGGATTGCAGCCCTCAAGGAGGGACTTTGAGATCCCTGGTTTACAGGGGGGGGGGATCAACTAAGTCTGCAGGACTGGCTCGAGCTTGTGGACTAGGTGAGGCCCTGAATCAGGGTGCTAGTGATTAAAGTGTGCCAAAATCCCAGTTTGGTCTACCCTCAGACTCCTAGAGGCATAGATGCTGGATTGGGATTTTGGTACCTTTTAGCAGTACCCTGAGCCAGTGCCTTATCTGGTCTAGTAGGAGGAGGGAATGTGAGAGAGAGGGAGAGATACTAGATCATAGTCAGGGTGAGAGGGGATAAGAATGGAAGGAGAGATACCAGATTGGGGGGGGGGAGCCTCACTGGTTCTCATACACAGCAGAATAAACACCTGCTGCAACATGCCACATCAGATTTCACATCCAATGGTGTAAAGATCTGACAGGGATTCCCTGTGTCGCCATCTGGCTGCATCAGGAATCTTCCACTTCAAATCAAAGAGACTCTATGGCTTATGCAAAACTTCTTCCAATGTCTCTGGATAGCAGAGAAGAGAGAAGGAAATATGTGTTCTCGTCCTTGACTGAGTCCTAGACATATTAAAATTCTGCTAAAAATGTTTAAAATCCAACAGGGTTTGGAGACCTGAGTATCCCTCAGTTTCTCAGTTTAAGAAAGTTTGTTTGTTGCCATCAGAATATGCGTGTGTGGTTATACTGTGTAAAATACTAGCTAGAGAAGCCGACTTCCCAGTGAGACTGATTGTGAAATTTGGACAGTTGTTGCTAGAGTACTTAAGAAAAGATCTTCAGTCCTTAATAACAGTGAAGTCCAGGTGTTGTCTGTTCTCAGGTTACAGTATATGAGAACACTAAAGCAATACCAATGGCCAATCATACATTTATTTAAAACAATCTATCATGCAATATTTATTTATTTTAAACATTTCTATTCCACTTATAACCTAAGCTGATTACAAAATTCACATACAAATCTAAATTAAAATAACAACAATACTGCATATCAAACTTACAACTCTATACAAATAATCGAGTTTAGCAGGAAGAGAAAAAAAAAAGATAATCCCTAATCTAAAGGAATGCTCTAACAATTAGATACGTTTTAAAAGATTTTTTTTTTTTTGAAAGATTTCAGATCCTGACATAGCCTTAATGAACCATTCAGAGCATCCCATAACCGTGGACCAATGTACAATAATATACTTTCAAAATTATATATACACCTTTATCTTGCATTTCTTGATCTGTTGTTTTTATTTCTCTCTCAAGTTCAAGTTTCAAGTTTATTATTATTTGATGAATCGCCTATATAACACATTCTAAGCGGTATATTATACTTCAAATACTATGGATGATAACTTGAAAAATGTAGAAGATTATTCCACTATACCTCTTTCCTATATAGAGTGGTTTTAATCAACTGATCTTTAATTATCATTTTCCATCTCGTTTCCCTACTACTTACAGCTATGGGCTCCTTATATGAAGGTGCATTAACGCGTAGAATAGCGCGCGCTACAATGCCACGTACACTAGCCACTACTGCCTCCTCTTGAGCAGGCGGTAGTTTTTCAGCTAGAGCGCGCTAATCTGGTGTGTATGCTAAAAACGCTAGCACACCTTCGTAAAAGGAGCCCTATGTCTCCAACTAAAACATTTGTCAACCAAATTCCCAATATTTGCTTGCAGACTACATTGTGCTCACAGGTGTCCCTACGCCTGTTGGTGCAGCTTAAGAAGGCTGTTCAACCCATGTGACCCTGGTTTTGGCTGCCAGCATCTCTAATCCATCCATATGCAGAATTGATACGGTGCTGTATTCATCAAATAGGGATGTAATTGAAGAGAAAGTGATAAGACAAGTAGGGCCTCAAACAAAAATAAAATGCAAAACTTTAAAAAGGAGCGATTCTAATGTGTTCACGTGTCTGTAATGTTCATGCATAAAAAGGTTATAGCAAAACATAGAAATTATACTTATTCAAGAAATATTTGTATTCCCTAAATTTATGATATAAATCCATAAAAAGAGTGCAGTAATAAAGACTAGCCGGATGCTTCAACATAGTTTTCACCCAGTACACTTGTCCCTGACTAGTGCATATACTAGCATAGCCAGCATTTTCTTGCAACATTAGCATAATCAGTCTACGTGTGGTACCACCATTTACATTTATCAAGGACTGGTTTGCCTTGCATGAGCATGCATGCCCCCACATGGTATGCATGCTAGAGATTGCTGAACCCCGCTTTAGAGCTTGTATGGAAATTATACAGAAATTCGGAAAAAAAATCTGCAGGGTTAAATTGGAAATGTGACAACTTGTGATTGCAAGTCATTTTGAAGCGAATATTCAGTTATGTGGATTTTCAGCAGTAATACTGCATATACTTGAATATATTAAAAAAACACCAACCACCTTAGGTATTAGGACTCTAGCCCGTTTAAAGACCTCAGCGGTGCAACTGTGTGTCATTTTTATACACAGATTCAATAGCACCAAAATCTTCATCGGTCTATTTTTTAGTTTTGTTATTTATTTTAATTTTCATTTCATTTATCAAAATTAATATTCAAATACTCTTCTCTTTAAGAAGCATAGCAAGGGATTTTCATCCAACATAGGCTATGTTTCGCCCAGAGGGCTTTATCAAGGTATTTTCCCTATCGGTAAAAAGAGAGATAACCAATAAATACAACTCAGCCGTCACCAGTCTTAAAAATTTTTTACCGACTATCCCAGCAGAAACATCACTTAAAATCTATTAGGTTAGTCTGGTTTAATATATTTTAGTACACTTTAACACATAGTTTTCTTACAATTACCTTAGTTATGCCATTTCCATGTGTGCTATTCTGTCAATTTCCACAGCAAACATGGCCGCGGCTTTTTTTGAAGAAATTTATATGTCATGATCTCATTAGTACATATCTAATCAGGGCCCCAAAAATGACAAGGAGCTGTTCGTTAGAGATTTTTAGATTAATGTCATCCATTCCACTTCAGTATTAAGGCCCCATGGTTTAACGGTATTTAACAAAAAAATCCATTTTTGTTCTTTGAAGTTTAAACGTTCTACAGAATTACCACCCTCCCACCCTACTTTAATATAATCTATAATCCTCTATTTTAAGTCTGAGATTTTATGTTTTAACTCTTGCCAGTGCTGGACCAGCGGAGCTTCCAGACTCCTGGTGTTAATTTTAGATTTATGTTCAGTAAGCCTTACATTGATTTTCCTACTTGTTCTGCCTATGTATACCAAATCACAGGGGCATTGGATAATATACACTACTTGGCTACTCGTACATGAGGTATTGATCATAGATTTAAAGACCTTCTTCGTACTTGGATGAATCCAATAGGGACCCACTATGGCTTGTTGACACCATTGACATTGTCCACAAGATTTGTGGGCAAAAATCTGATCATCTTTAGCTGCTTCACCTATTTTCTCAAACTTCTGCAAAGATAGTATTTCTCCCATAGTCCGTCCTCTTTTATAGGACACAATCGGATGTTGTTGAAAACATACATTTAGCTGCAGTACTGACCAATGATATTTTATACTTTGAAACAGTTTACCACTTAGATCTGTATAAGGAAGTACGCAGATCAGATTCTCTTCTATATTACTCCCAGTTTTCTCTTGGATAAGCAAAGATCTCTGTGCAAATTTAGCCCGAAGGTAAGCTTTCCTGATGGATTTCATAGGGCAATTTCTTTCTCGAAACCTTTGAATCAGTATTTTTGCCTGCTTGTCAAATTCTTGATTTGAATATATATGTCATATTCTCAGAAATTGACTAACCGGTATATTATACTTCAAATACTATGGATGATAACTTGAAAAATGTAAAAGATTATTCCACTCTACCTCTTTCCTATATAGAGTGGTTTTAATTAACTGATCTTTAATTATCATTAAATCCAGATACGAGATCTTCTTTGGGTGGTGGGTCATAGTAAATATGAGATGTGGATCCAAAGTATTAATCCATGTCAGAAAAGTTTCTAATTCTGTATATGATCCTCCCCAGAAAATCACCAAGTCATCCAGATAATGTTTCCATAATTTTATATTCTGAAAAATTGGCGCTGGATATATGCAGTCTGCTTCAAATTTTGAAATATACAAATTAGCCACTGAGGGGGCCAATGTTGCCCCCATCACAACTCCTTGAGTCTGTTGATAGAAATAACTTTGAAACCAAAAATAGTTAGATTTCACTATTAATGTATGACACTGACACACAGTTGCACCGCTGAGGTATTTAAATGGGCTATAGTTCTAATACCTAAGGTGGTTGGTGTTTTTTTTTTATATTGTTGATGAAGAAACCTTAGGATAATATACTTTACTGTGTGACGAATATACTTGTGTATACTTGAATATAAACATAGATGTTTTGGCCCAAAAATGGGGGGTCTCTGTTTATATTTGAGCCCCCCCCCTTAGTTTATATTTGAGTTAACAGTTTTCCCCTTTTTGGGAAGAAAACTGTTATCTTGGTTTATAAACACACACACCCCTCCATTGACTTGCATGCTGCTGTCCCCCTCCTTTCTGACCATAGGCGCACTGCTGTACATTCACACCCCAAACAATTTCCACAAGATGACGGGGGAAGCTGACATGCACCCAGACACCAGCAACCCTGACCCCTGACTGACACTGCAGTTACCAGCACTAAAAAAGCTACCAGTGATCCTCCATGTTCGCCAGCTCCTTCCCTCCCCCCCCCCAAGATCCTCAAAGAGGGCAACAGCCAACAAGCCCTTGAGCATGTGCAGATGCTCAAGGCCTTGCACCGGCGCAGCATATATTTTTTTCCAGCATCACCGAAGGAGGAAGGAGCTGCTACCATCAGTCCTAAGATCAGGCTGAAGCCTCTGTTTTGACTCTTGGCAGCCTGGGTCTTTCTTTACTCCTTTTTCCTTCCAGCCTTTTTTCCCATAGAGTACCTGCCGCGAGCCTTTCCAAGTTCGTGGAAGAATGTGCAGCTCTGCCTTCAGCTGCCCCAGTCTTCCCCATGGGCCCTCAGCTACCAGCAGCAAACAGCTACCTCTTCTACAGTTCCAAGGATCTGAAGGACACCCAAGCTGCTCAGAGGTAAACCAGCACTTGAAAGAGGTGCAATTTTAAACTGGTAACTGGAAGGGCAGGGGTTGGTGGAGGAATAAAAATTACAGTAACCACGGGAAGTGGGTGTTTGGAGGAAAAACTGCTCATCATTGGGTTGGGGGAGAGTTACTGTACACTTGAATGTAACCCCCCCCTGGTTTATATTCGAGTTAATAGTTCCCCCCCTTATATGGAAAGAAAACTGTTTATATTCAAGTATATACGGTAAACATACCTGTGCTATTACTGAAAGGCCACATATAATTTTAAATGGATTTATTTATTGAAGCTTATAAGTGAAGGCCAATATTCATTCATGTGAAGAATGTATAATTAACTGTGAAATTATTTGTTTATTCAACTGTGCTATCCAAGTAGGTCGTATCACTGAATATCCAAATATAAAACATCTACACTGTGTGGACTAACTAGTCATTTAACTTAGAAGCCTGTTAACTAAAGTGCAGTAAAGTTGTGCAGTTAGCATGTATTACAAAAAATAAAGCACAGTAACTGTACAGCCTGTGTGATAGGTGTTAGAGGTCAACATCTATTACTGCAGTTACTTCTCAGTACTTACTTTTGCCTCATAATAAGTGAATTGTCACTAGCATGGATGCATCTTTGTCATACCTAAACCCAAAAATATAACTTACACCTCATGCAAACACATTGACCCCTCCAAATTCTGGATAAAAATAGATGAAACAATCCAGGACTGTGACCCAAAGGACTTCATCTCACAGTGGAACAATCTGACCACCAACATCCTTGATGAACTAGCCCCACTACAAACCAAAACTAGAATCAGCAGAAGATCAGATCAATGATTTGACAATGAACTACTCCTACTTAAAAGACAATGCAGATGACTAGAAAGAAAATGGAGAAAAACTAACCTAGATCACATGAAAACCGCCTGGAAAAAATTAACAAACAATACAAACTACTACTAAAGGACAAGAGAAAAACACACTACACTAATCTAATAGGCACAGAAACCCAAGATACCAAAAAACTATTCCAAATATTAAAAGGCCTAACAGATACCAAACTCTACATGACCACTAACAATACCTCACCCCCTCAAGCCACCCTCCTAGCAGAACACTTCAAGAACAAAATTACAAATGCCAGAGCCACCCTCAATTGTATCCCATCCCACCTAAACGAACTCACAATTCTTCCCACAGATAAAGAATCAACTGCAGCAGACAGAACATGGTCTCAATTCCCCAACATACAATGGTCTGAACTCAATGCATCTTGTGACCTCAACCATTGCCCATCATATCTCCTTACAACCTCCAGCACAAAATTACGTACTCTACTTCTGCAATGGCTACAAACCATGCTCACAGATGGCCTTTTCCCAACTGACCTCAGCGAAATCATCATCACCCCAATCCAAAAAGATCCAAAAGGACCAACAGACCAACTATCTAACTACAGACACATTGCCTCAATACCTCTATATGTCAAACTGACAGAAGGACTAGTAGCCAAACTCCTCACCAACTATCTTAAAGACCATAATATACTTCACCCCACGCAATCTGGCTTCAGATCCAACTTCAGCACAGAGACATTACTAGGCTCCCTCATTGACACAGCCAGACAACACCTCAGCACAGGAAAAAAAATGCTTCTCATACAACTGGACCTGACCGCAGCATTTGACCTGGTAGACCATAACATCCTACTGCAAATTTTAGATGCAATAGGTATCTCAGATAAAGTATACTCTTGGTTTGAAGGCTTCCTAAAATCCAGAACAGACAGAGTAAAATCAGATAAAGAAAAATCTGAACCTTGGTCCAACCCCTGCGGTGTACCACAAGGATCCCCACTATCCCCTACTCTCTTCAACCTATATACTGCCTCTCTCGGAACATACCTGGATAATCTAGGCATAACCACCTATAGTTATGCAGATGACATTACCATTCTCATACCTTTTGATCAGCCAAAGACCTCCGTGACAAAAACACTACACCGTACACTAGAAACAGTAGCGACCTGGATGAAAGATCACAAACTGAAACTCAACACAGACAAAACTAAATTCATCCTCCTCGAAAACGACAAAGTCCCAACCATAACCAATATAGAAATCAACACAATCAACTATCCCATTCAAACTATCATAAAACTATTAGGAATGACTATAGACCAATGCTGAACCATGCAACTTCAAATATATAAAACAATACAGAAATCCTTCGCAGTTATGAAAAACCTAAAACAAGTTAGGAAATTCTTTGAAAGAACACAATTCCATCTTATAGTACAATCCCTAATCCTAAGTCTACTAGATTACTGCAACGTCCTCTACCTCCCCTGCCCTGCTACAAAGACTAAACAACTATAAACTATCCAAAAACACAGCTCTGAGACTCATCTACTCGTTGAGGAAACATGACCATATTACAGAAGCATACATCAACTCACATTGGCTACCAATCCAAGAAAGAATACTATTTAAATTCTACTGTATGTTATTTAAACCTTAAACGGAGACAGCCCAACCTACCTGAAAAACCGCCTCATCCAAACCACCTCAGTCAGACATAGAAAAACACACCCCATTCACACACCCCTCTATCAAAGAAGTAAAACGGAAAAAACTATACGATGGCCTCCTAGCCACTCAAGCAGTTAAACTAGATAACAAAATCTCCAATCTACTGATAACGACCCCAGCCTACAAGATATTCAGAAAAGAAATAAACTATACGCTTCAAGAAATTCCTGAAACAGTCCTAACACCAAACTTACCGTCCTTCCTCCCTCCCTCTTCCCGCCACACAAAAACTACATAACCTACTCTTTACCTCTCTAGAAATGACAAACTATCTTCCATTGTAACCCACCATCTTTAACTCTTTTGCAATCTGCCTTGAACTGCAAGGTAATGGCGGAATAGAAATCTCTAATGTAATGTAATGTTATCGGCAAAGGGCATAATGTGACATTTGCATCTAAGAAGAGTGCCCCTGACTCCCAACAAATCCCCTGGCATACTTAAAATAACCTTACCTCCAACAATCTTCTCTGAGAACCTCTTGCAACCTCAAGAAAACCCTCCTATTCCTTAACAGCCTTGAAAAGTCTTCCTCCCTAGCAGACTCAAGAACACCATCCCCAACCTCCCCTTACTGGGAGATTCCTGGAATCTAGCAAGGGGGGTAGGGAGAGCTGTAAGAGCTTTCAGGGAGGAAGATAGTGCGGAGAATGCTTCCTGTGAATCTGGGTCCTTTTTGGAGCTACTCATAGTCAACTACAGTAGATCTGTAAGGCATATTTCATTGTTGGCATCCATTTCCCAATAGTTTAAGAGGGTACCTAGGTACATACTGTATATAATCGGTGAACCGTCAAAAGCGTGCAGGACTTTGGCACGCTGACAATCCTGTGGTGACATTTGCATGCAGGACAAATGCGCGCTGCCATTTTTTTACCGTTCCCGTTAGTGCTCTAAGGGGGGGGGGTCCCCCCATTACACTTAGAAGTGTTTGTGCTGCTGTGGGGGGACCCCTGGGACCACCCATTACACTGAAAACTCCCGTTCTCCTTCCCATTTTCGCTCTTCGGCAGTTTTCAGTGCAGTGTGGGGGAGTTTCACACCCCTCCCCCCCCCACAGCAGCACGCACACTTCTAAGTGAACAGCAGAAATAGCAGCGCGCATTTGTCCTGTGCACAAATGTCGGCACGGGATTGTCGGCACGACAAAGTCCTGCGCGCTTTAGTTATGGTACCATATATAATCTGGCCAATATACAAGTTTACATGTTTTTATAAAATTTGTTAAATCGCCTATGTAGTTTCTAGGCGATTTACAATTAAAAGTTTGCAGGTAGCTTTACAAAAAACAATACATTTAAGGACAGTAAATGAGACATACTGACTTATTTGTACAATAGGATAAAAGGGGAGAACTACAATTTTAGATAGGAAAGAAACAATTAAGGTAAAAAGAAAAAGTAGGATAATAAAAAAAAATTTTCAGCTTTGCTAAAAAAAAAAAAGGGAGATCTTAGTAAATTAGAATGGAATATCTCCTGATAAAGATGTTTAGATGTTATAAGCATCTTTAAATAAAAATGCCTTTAGTTTAGAGGGCTGAGCATAATGTTGAAAACATCCTTAGTTTCTGACAAGGAATTCCTTTGTTAAATTTGCCTGGTATCTCGTGTTAGAAGATCAAATAATTTTTTACTTCTCAGCAGGTACTGTATGATGTCTTGGTGTTAGGTCTCCACTTGGGAATGTGATACAAATTATATTTTATAAACTGCATATTTTACGCAGGCTGAAGTTTTTACTGGAATCTCCTAATTTCCTTAGAGTTGTGCACTCTATAATTTGGCTCCTTTTAGACTACTGTAATTCAGTCTATTTTGGAATACTTGCTTCAAAATTGTAAGCACTACAGTTTGTTCAAAATTACCAATCACATCATTCCCAGTCTTTTGTTGTTATGTGGTTTTCCCTCTGATGTGCATTTATAATTTTAAGTTGTGATGCTATTATTTAAATTACTGCCTGACTTAGCATCTTCATTGTTGAAATCTTTGCTGATTGTATATATAGTTGTATGTATCTTGCATTCTGCCTCTCAAGGGTTATTAAAGAGGAACATAACAAAAGCACTGCTACATCAAACCAACCAAGATCTAGTAAGCCCAACATTCTGTCTCCAACACTAGGCCGCAAGTACTCAGCAGATCCCAAAAGATAGGCCTATTTTCTCATAGTAGATTTCAAGGGATGAACAAAGGATCTTGCTAGACCTAATTAAAAAAAATTGTATGGATTTTTCCTCCAGGAACTTGTTCAAACATCTTTGAATCCCACTATGTTTATCTTTTTTTTTAAATTCTTTATTGGTTTTTAATCAAAAACAGTGTCATACAAATGAAAGAACAAAAGATATTCCACATATTACACTATTATCTATACAGGTTACATAAATATCATTCAATAATTTCATTTTCCTGCATATAATTATATCATAATATATCCTAATATACAATACAAATAAAGAATAAAGTTACCCAAATATCACTATCAATATTTATTCCCCTCCCTCAAACCTCCCACCCCCCTGGATGTGTAAAGATAAATAAACCAAAGAAAAGAAGAGATATGATGAAAATACATTATTATGTTTTCACAAATTTAGTCAATGGGCTCCAAATTTTATTAAATACCTCACTAAAACCCCTACATTCTGCATTAATTTGTTCATATCTGTATGTAGTACACACATTCACCCTCCAAAATGTATAATTAATTCTATCATGGTTTTTCTAATTACTTGTAATCAGTTGAATGGCTATACCTGTTAGGATCATAAATAGACGACACTTATATTTATCTAGAGTGGGTTTCACATGTGAAATTGTTCCACAAATTATAGCCTCATATGAGATTGGAACATTTGAATCTAGTACTAAATTTATTTGTTCCCAAATTGACTTCCAATATATTAATATAAATGGACAAAAATACAACAGATGATCCAAAGTCCCTATACCAGTATGACAATGCCAGCATCTATTAGACTTAGAACTATCTATTTTATTTAATCGAACTGGAGTCCAGAAAATCCTATGTAACAAAAATAACCATGTTTGTCTCATAGATGCTGACGCTGTACATTTCAATCTCCAAGTCCAAATTCGTGACCGAGACACAGAAATATACTGTTTCATCTCGATGCTCCAGATGTCTCTAAGACTATTTTTTGGCTTATTCAAAAATCTAGAAATCAGTTTGGTAGCAAAGGATTTGCAGGCTAAAATATGTTTTAAAATTTTTCCATTCAGGGATCACATCCTTCTAGCAACAGATTCTACAGCTTAATTATGCACTGTATGAAAAAAATATTTCTATAATTTCATTTAGTCTGCTAGTCATTTTTATGGAATGTCCTATTTTTGTGTTGTTTCTCAGGTTAAAGTGCAGTGAAATCTTGATCTCACTACCAGTCCTTAGTTGGTGGACCGAGGTTATGGAACTTTTTGCCTATTCATTTTCACATTTTGGACTATTTATTGTATTTTTGTAAAAATGTCAAGATTTAACTATTTTTGTAGATTTTCTTTCTATTTGTTTTCTAGCTGCATCCTGGTTAGATTGGATATTTATTATTATTATTATTATTACTGCTTAAGAACTGTGTGCTTGTATTGTTTTTCCATAGTCATGAGTTGTTTAGTGATTTATCCTTTAGTTTTTCTTATGTTTGTTGTTGTTTTTTTATTTCCAATTTTATGTAAAATTTCCTATCCCTCCCTAGGGGGAACTTCAGGGCAGCTTACAATCTAGAATGTAAGATGTGCAGAATGTAAATGACTAATAAGTAAGTAGATGCCATTAAAACTTTTGAGGGAGGACGAGAATGTGCTGAGAGTGTTCTGGTTAACCAGAGGAGGGGCTGTAAGGAGAGCATTTCTAGAGTGGTGGGGGGGGGGATGTTGGGAGAATGTTATTGGAATTGAAATGTGAAGGCTGAACCTAGGAAGGGAGCAGAAAGAACTGGAACAGATGATGAAAGAGAAATAGGATCCAAGGTGAGGTGAAGGTATTCAAAGTTGGGAAGAGAATATCAGGGATTGCCAGGCAGAGACCAGGGAGGGAAGAGAATATTAAAGAGTGACACAGTAACCATTGCCACGGTTACTGCAGTAATTATCACGGTAATGGTTAAGGAGCCAAAATATCACCCAGGAATTCCGCAGTAATGGTGACCCGTTCTGTGATAGTAGTGTGGGAATGGGGATTGATACTGCAATAACCCCGCTGTAATGAGGAAATCGTGCTGGCTGCCCCTGAGCCTCTGTTGGCCCTTCAGAGACCTACCATAATAATCCTGGTGGTCTAACAGCCTCTTCAGAGGGCAGGAAAGAACCCCACACTTTCCTGCCCTCTGCTGCTACTGTAGCTGCTGCCACCGCTAATGTTTCTTTCAAAATGGCTGCCGAGACTTCATGTGGCAAATTTGCAAGATTTGTGAAAGTATCGCAAGGCTGCAGTATGAAGTATCAGCAGCCATTTTGAAAGAAATAGTGGGAAGCGGCAGCAGGCAGGAAAGAGTTAGGTTCTTTCTTGCCCTGAAGAGGCTGTTGTTGGGTGGAGTGAGTACTTACCTTACGACCAACACCACTATTCCTTCTAGGCTGTGTAGCCATACAGCCATTCAGTCCCATCGCTCAGCCAGTGGGGTCAGAATCAGCACCTTCTTCCTTCCGCACCACTCTTCCATTTTAGGGGGTGGATGTGGAGTGGGAGAGGGAAAGAAAGGCAGACTCTGATGGAAGAAGGGTAGAGGAGATATGAGGGGCAGATACTGGTGGGTAGGAGGAGAGAAAGGGGCAGACGCTGGTGGACGAGGGGTAGGGGAGAGAGGGGGAAACGCTGGTAGAAGTGGGGAGAAGAGAGAGAGGGAAGCAGTAGCTGGATGGAAGTGGGGAGGGGAGAGAGAGGGGGCAGGCAGATGCTGGATTGAAATGGGGAGGAGAGAGAAAGGGGGCAGGCAGATGCTGGATGGAAATGAGGAGGTAAGAGAGGGGCAGGGAGATGCTGGATGGAAGCAGAGAGAAGAGAGAGAGAGGCAGATGCTGATGGAAATGGGTTGAAGAGAGAGGAGGCAGACGCTGATGGACTTAGAGAGGAGAGAGTTCGGGCAGATGCTGATGGAAGTGGAGAGGAGAGAGTTCAGGCAGACGCTGATGGAAGTGGAGAGGAGAGAGTGCGGGCAGATGCTGAGGGAAGTGGAGAGAAGAGAGAGTGGGCAGACGCTGATGGAAGTGGAGAGGAGAGAGAGTGGGCAGACGCTGATGGAAGTGGAGAGAGAGTGGGCAGACGCTGATGAAAGTTGAGAGAGAAGAAAGATGAGGCAGATGCTGAATGAAAGTGGAGCAAAGAGAGGGGGGCAGACACTGAATGAAAGTGAAAAGGAGAGAGAGGAAGCAGGCAGACACTGAATGAAAGTGAAAAGGAGAGAGAGGAAGCAGGCAGACACTGATGGAAGCAGAGAGAGGGGCAGATGCTGGATGGAAATAGGAAGAGATGCTGGGTGGAAGTGAGCAGGAGAGGGGACAGACACTGGATGAAAGATGGGGATAAAGAAAAAGGGCAGATGGGAAAGAGGATAGAGTTAGTGAGATACTGGGGGAATAAGAGAAAGTGAAATAGGAGAGCTGGGGTGAGAGAAAGAGGTGGAAAACTAAAAGTAGACATAGTGAAAGAGGGAAATTGAGGACTGGATGGTAAGAAAGAATTTAATCTAGACGGGCAGAAAATAAAGCATGTCTTCTCTTCTCATCTATCCATGCACACTATCTTCTTTCCTATTCCCATCTATCCATAAACAGCATTTTTTCCATCTCTCTTCTCTACCCTTTTCCACCCCCCCATCCCTGTGCAACATGTCCTCTTTCTCTCTCCCCGTCCCCTCTATCCCTGTGTACAGTCTTCCCCCTTTCCCCCTTCTATGGTCTGGGATGTTTCTCCTCTCCTTCCCACAGACTGGCATCTCTCTCCCTCCTTCCTTTCCCTCCTCCCCTCTTTGTGGTCTGGCATCTCTCTGTCTTTCCCTGTCCCTGCCTTAGTCTGAAATCCCTCCCTCCTTCTCACTTCCATGATCTGACATCGCTCTCTTCTTCCCCCCTCCTCCCTTCCCCATCCAGTGGTCTGACATTTCTCTCTTCCCCCACCCCCATGGTCTGGCATCTCTATCTGTCCCTTCCCTTTATTCCCCTGGAGGTCTGGCATCTTTCCTTACCTTTACTCCCCATCCCCACAGTCCAGCATTTGTTACCCTCCCCATGCCATCCCCATGCTTGCTCACCATTCTTCCCAGCAGTGCTTCTGTAACTCTTCAGGTTGTCAGCAGCATAAGTGAAGTAAACAAGCTGCCTTCGGCAACCTGGAAGCTTTCTCTCTGCTACTGCTTCCCGCCTATGCGGGAAGATAAGAGGATGCAGAAAAAAGAGTGGGACTGGTTATATAGAAGAGGGAAAAAGGATCCATGGTGGGGGAGAAAGGATGGGGGATGTGGTGTGAAACAGGGACATAGCCAAGGGGTGGGCCTTGCCTGTTCAGTTTGAACTCAGGCTCATCCACCTAGGAGCCAATGGCCACTGGCCAGCGTACGTGTTAGTCGGCAATCTCTACCGTGTCGCGTCTACCTTAAATTTGTTGCAAAGGTTGCCAAGCAGTGGCAGTGATTCATAGCACTGTCCTGCTGCCGACCCCAGCACTTTTTCTCCACTGTGGCCAAACCCAGTGGAAACAGGAAGTTGTCAGAGAAGGCAGGCTGCAGAGGAGAGAAGATGCTGGGGCTGGCAGCAGAACAGTGCCATAAATTGCCACCTCCGGCCAGAAACTTTAAATTTACTGTAAAAGTAGACACACATTGGGGGGGGGGGGAGAATAAAGGGAATTGCCAGTTCTGGAGGGATAAAAATAGAAAATGCCAGGGAAGGGATGTAACAGAAAGAGCCAACCAACAGGTATACTGGCCAGCAACAAGATACCACCTTCAACAGAATGCTGCCTAGAAATAAGGCTACTCCTGAGACATGTCAGAATTGGGCAGAGAGGGAGCGATAATGGACTTGGGGGAGGAAGTGGGGCAAGGGAGAGATGTTGGACTCAAATGAGGCAAGGCGGGAGAGATGTGAGACTTGGGGATGAGGGAAGGAGAGATGTTCAGATTTGTGAGGGAGTGATGGACTTTGGGGAAAGGAGAGATGTTCAGATTTGTGAGGGAGTGATGGACTTTGGGGAGGGCAGAGGGGGTAGAACGAGGACAGGGAAAGGTGGCAGAAGGGGCTAGAAGGGGGCAGGGAGAGATGGAGAAAAGAGAGGGCAGAGGGAGTGCCCTGCCTCCCCTCCCAGTTGTTACCTCTCTTTCCATCTCCCTGCCCACATCTGGTATGGCACCTCACTTGCACAGGCTGGGGGGAGGGAGAAAAAGAGAGATGCTCTTTTTGGGCACTGAGTGCAGCATGAGGCCTTGTTGCAAGGAGTTGAACAGCATCACAGGCTTTATTCTAAATCTCAAGAAGACATTGAATGCTTAAGTGTTTGGAAGGCCATGGGTAGATGACTACACCAAAGTGTACGTGTTTAGCTATTAGCAAAGTAGGTTAAATTTCTGTTATTTTCCACAATAAAATGCAGATACTGAAGGTTCATTTAATAAAATACTGCTAGAATTTTTGCATAAAATGTTTTTTAAATTATTATTTGTTGACAGGAGAATATTTTCCTATTCTTTTGTGGTTGTAACACTCTATTAGTAGGGTTCTAAGGAAGCCAACTCAACTTGTTATAATAAGCATATTGGAGACTCTAGTGTCATTTCTGTACCAATTTATTGTTCTTTTTCAATAAAACAGACTTGACATAAAATGTCTTTTTATCAATGTATCATTGCTGAACGTGAAAACATAAAAGTTATAGCTATAATACCAAGAAATTTGCTCCATTAAGCAAAAATAGCAAATTTTAAGAAAAGCAGAACATTATATAATCAGTGGCTTTGAGAGACCCCAGGATGACCTTTAAAATTTTTTTAAAATTATTTTCTGATCAAGCACATTCAAATTCATGGGAAAAACATCAATTCACACAGATATGCCAGGTCTCTCGCCCTCTTTAACCTCCCCAAGATCTAGCTTCTCTCCCCTCTTTCTTCCCTCCAATCCCTCACAGGTCTCTGCACCTCTCTTCCTTCCTCTCCTGCCTGTCCCTCTTCCCCCCCAAACACATAGTCTATGTTCTCTCATTTCTTCAGGCCCTGACCTTTTAATCTCTCTCCCATCCCCATGATTTTTCCCTATCTGTCCCAGTGGGCTCACAATCTATCTAACGTACCTGGGGCTATGGAGGACTGAGTGACTTGCCCAGGGTCACAAGGAGCAGAGTGAGTTGCAAACACTTTTCAGGGGCGGTGTGTCCATCATAGGCATGGAAGAGCTATTGGACGAAAGGAAGGGAGAGGAGGGGAGGAGCAACCTCGGCTTTTAACAAGCGCGCATAAACCATGCCTTTCTCTCCCCAAAACTACTATAATTCAGGTAAGTCTTGTACTTTCATTTTAATGTAAAATTTTATCATGACCCACACATAAGACCAGGGTATCATACATGCGCTCAATAACCGTGCTTTTACTACTCCCCTAAAAAATATATACATTTTTATATTTTTTCCATTAGCCACAGTCAAAACTCACTAATCTAATCTCTGTCCACCAATGACTTTTTTCTTTACCCAAAGATAAAGGAAATATTGAAAGGAAGACATTTTGATGACATTCAGGACATCAAGGGTAATAAGACCACTGCTCTGATGGACATTCCAGAAAAAGAGTTCCAAAATTGCTTTCAAGGGTGGACTAGGTGTTAGCGTCGGTGCATAGCTTCCCAAGGGGAGTACTTTTAAGGTGACCGTAGTGATATTCAATAGTGAGGTATGTAACACTTTTTCTAGGATGAGTTCATGGACTTAATTGTCGGACTCATATATGTATGTCACATAAAATATCAGGGCAAACTAGTACAGCACTAAGTGTGATTATATAAAAGTTATGCGCTCCATATAGAATCAAGCTTAGCCCACTATGCATCGCTAAGCGTCCCAACTTTTAGGCACATCCTATTTATGCCAGGGTTTTCTTGACCTAAATGTGTGTACCTAAGTTGTGTGCACATAAGTTCACAAGTCAAAAATATGCACATAACTCAATAAAACACCCATAATCTACCCAATTTTAGGTACTTTCATTGCACAAGGCACATACCACTTAGGTGCTTACTAAGTTATGCGCCCAATTAACATCAATTAAGAGTTAATTGGCAATGATCTCACTCTGGAGCAGAGTGCATGCTGAGCTGCAAAACTAATTTAGTCTTGAACTGACTTTACCCCGAACTTACCCGTCCTGCGGTGCTTCTTCGCATGATGGGAAAGAGGAAAGGATTAACGCAGTCTGTGCTTCCAGCAACCGCGACTCTGAGGGGGTTAGTTCAGACGACTTTGGAGGGTCTGACTCGGCTTATAACTCCAAGGACACAACAAGCATCAGGAGAACCCCCACAGTTGATGGAGGATCTTAGTGGAAATTGGGCTTTGTTAAGCCCTGAAGGATGTCACAAGCCTGACTCCTGTTCCGGCCTTGTGCCAGTTAAGAGCCCCAGAAATCACCCGGTGAAAATGGTTAAAGCTGACCAGTATGTCCCTGCAGGGCAGGAACAGGACCAGAAAGCTCAGGCTGAGTTCAGGCAGGACTTAGTACATAGCCCTGGGAAAAACGGTTTGGTCCCTTTAAATCCTCCATCTCTGAAACTGCTGACCAAACAGGTTAGAAGGCAGCCTCAGCTGCAGAAAGCCCTTCCCTGCGTAGGGCTGGGCGTGGCACAGCAGCTCTTGAGCATTTAGAGAGCTGGCTGTCTCAGAGGAGAGGGCAGTCTGAGGAGGCTCTCATGTTAAAAGAGCCTCCACCTCTTCAAGAGCCAGCAGACATGGAAATGCTGAACCCAGAGTCAGAAGAAGCAGTCCAGATAAACCAGGAACCTGAGGAGATGGACTGGAGGGCTTTGCCAGAGTTTGTGTTTCCTGAAGCAATGGAAGTAAGCTAATTGGATTATGAGCTTGTTTTTGAAAAGTTTTCTTTTTCTGGACTTTTTGGGTTTTGGTTGTTTGGCTGCTGGGACAATAATTTAACTGCTGTTATGTTTTGAAGGATGTCACTACTGAAAAAGTGAATTTTCTGTGTATGCTAGAAGGAGGTGTGCTAGTAAGTTATTCTGCTGGTTTGGAAGGATTTTTTTTAAGCCAAGATGGCTGCTGCAAGCTGAGGCTTGGCTGCAGTGAGGCAACACTAGCAGTGTCCTTCTTAGAGTTGGAAAACCCTGAAGGTTGGGGCAGGATCTGCCCAACATCTATGAGGTGGGATTTGAGGGTTAATTTTGCTCTTTGTCCTGCCAAGGAGCCGCTTTGGCAAATCCACCAACCTTCTGCTCTTGAACTATGAGGAGAAGGGAAGATCCATAACATTGCAATGTGATGAGTATTTTTCTGTTTGCATTGAAGACTACTGAAGCTTGAATTGAGTTTTGCTCTATTGCTGTCACAATGAAGTAAGACTTACCTGGGACATAAGGTGAACACTTTTGAGTATTAATCAGAACAGGCTGATGAGTGCAGCGTTATTGGGCTGCCAGTTATTGTTGCTGTTATTTTTGCACTTTTGCTTTTCTTGTATTCTTTTGGCCCTGACTGGAAGGCAAATAAATTTAAATTCATTCTTTTGATACTTACCTGTGTGATGCCATTCTGTTCATTAGCCACAAGGTAAGCTCTCCACCACAGGGATTTCCTCCCAATTGGGGAAGCACGCAGGGGTTATTTTGTGGTTGTGTGCCGGTCCCTGCCTTGTCCTAAGGGACAGCCATGCTACAAGGTAGACAGGCACCTATCCAGCCCGGAATTACTAGTCCTGTGCTGCTGGCAGCTCTGAAGTCCCCAGTAGAGGAAACGAAAGCACGTAGCCCTGGCTAGGAGACCCTGCGGGGTTGAAGATCAAGCCGGAGATCTTGCACCGATCTCCAGCATGGAGACTGAAGAACGCCGGGGGAGAAGTGATAACATTTGGAAGGTTAGAAAAACCACCTGTCGTGAGTATGGAGGAAATTTGGAAGGCAATGTAAATTATGAATTCTAGCCTTCAGAAAGCAGTGGTGGTTTTAAGAAAAGATAACGCTGCTATTAACTCTAAAGTGGAACACCATGGGGGAATCCTGAAAGAACACGGTGAGATTATTCATAGACATGAGCAACAAATTTCCCAGGTTAAAGATCTTCAATTGGATATTGTCAAAGAAAAAACTGTTATTCAGAAGAAATTAGAATATATTGAAAATTATCAAAGGAAAAAATAACTTGAGAATTTTGAATTTTCTCCATTCACCAGTAATCTCAGCCATTGAAATGGTTCGCAAATATATGCATGAAGCTTTGCATTTGCCTAGTGAAAATTTGCCACCAATTGTAAGAGTACATTATTTGTCTATTAAAGCTAATTTAGTTAGCTCTACACCAACTCAGGCTGAGGATCCTGGTACTCAAATTGACTTAACAAATTTCTTAGAAAGTTCTCTTGAGGTAGTAATGGAAAGGACTAAGAACATAAGAAATGCCTCCGCTGGGTCAGACCTGAGGTCCATCGCGCCCAACAGTCCGCTCACGCGGCGGCCCACCAGGTCCAGGACCTGTGCAGTAATCCTCTATCTATACCCCTCTATCCCTGGTGATGACTTTTGCTCTCGAGTTTGATAGAGTTTTAATACTTAAGACTTATTTCAGAAATATGAATGTTCAATTTCTGGGTTCAACTATACGTATATTTCCTGATCTCTCAAAAGTAACACAGCAGAGAAGAAGGGACTTCTCAATCTATAGACCGAGGGTCATTTCTCTGGGTGCTATGATTGTATTGAAGTTTCCGTCAAAATGTTGTATTACTTATGGTGGTAAAAAGTTTCTTTTTTTTTTTTTTGAGCTCAAACAATTGTTAGAATTTATTATAGCTAAAGAAGGTAGTGAAATCATAATTGTTCCTGTTGCCGTTCCAAAAGAGTAATGCGAACTGGCAGCTTTTTGTGTTCTCTGTGAATACTCCTAAGGTAATGAGATTTTTTTTCCTTTTATTTTATTTCTGTTCTTTGACTCCATACTATTTGTGGACTAAATAATAATAATTGTCTTTTCCTTTTGTTGGGATTTTCTCACGCTTTAGATTATTTTCTTACTGGAAATTGCAAATCTGTTTTCATGTGTGTTTATCATGCTTGTATGAATAATTAAAATGATAAATTAAAAAAAAGGAGTTAATTGCCAATTACCAGTGCCAATTAAGTTGTGCACATATATTGGCTACATGCACCATTGTACATAAGAACATAAGCAATGCCTCCGCTGGGTCAGACCTGAGGTCCATCGTGCCCAGCAGTCTGCTCACGCGGCGGCCCAACAGGTCCAGGACCTGTGCAGTAATCCTCTATCTATACCCCTCTATCCCCTTTTCCAGCAGGAAATTGTCCAATCCTTTCTTAAACCCCAGTACCATTCTCTGCCCTATTAAGTCCTCTGGAAGCGCATTCCAGGTGTCCACCACACGTTGGGTAAAGAAGAACTTCCTGGCATTTGTTTTGAATTTGTCCCCTTCCAACTTTTCCGAATGCCCTCTTGTTCTTTTATTCTTTGAAAGTTAGAAGAATATGTCCCTCTCTACTCTCTCTATGTCCTTCATGATCTTGTAAGTCTCTATCATATCCCTTCTAAGTCTCCTCTTCTCCAGGGAAAAGAGACCCAGTTTCTCCAATCTCTCAGCGTATGAAAGGTTTTCCATCCCTTTTATCAGATGTGTCGCTGTCCTCTGAACCCTCTCGAGTAACGCCATATCCTTCTTAAGGCATGGCGACCAATATTGGACGCAGTACTCCAGATGCAGATGCACCATTGCCCTATACAATGGCAGGATAACTTCTTTCATTCTGGTTGTGATACTTTTCTTGATTATACCTAGCATTCTATTAGTTCTCTTAGCTGCTGCTGCGCAATGTGCCGTTGGCTTCATTGTCATGTCCACCATTACCCCCAAGTCCCTTTCTTGGGTACTCTCATTCAATAACATCCCTCCCATCGTATAATTGTATCTCGGGTTTCTGCTTCCCACATGTAATACTTTACATTTCTCAACGTTGAACTTCATCTGCCATCTCGTCGCCCATTCCCCTAGTTTGTTCAAGTCTCTTTGCAATTCTTCGCAGTCCTCTTTAGTCCGAGCTCCACTAAATAATTTGGTGTCGTCCGCAAATTTTATTATCTCACACTTCGTCCCTGTTTCTAGATCATTTATGAATATATTAAATAGCAGTGGCCCGAGCACCGAGCCCTGCAGAACATCACTCGTGACCCTTCTCCAGTCCGAGTAGTGGCCCCAGCCCTCTGTTTCCTACCCGTCAAACAGTTTCTGATCCATCTATGTACGTCTCCTTCCACCCCATGGTTCTTCAGTTTCCGGAGTAGACGTTTATGAGGCACCTTGTCAAAGGCTTTTTGGAAATCTAGGAATATGATGTCTATGGGGTCTCCTCTGTCCATCCGTTTGTTAATTCCTTCAAAAAAGTGAAATAAGTTAGTTAGGCACAATCTCCCCTTGCAGAATCCATGTTGGCTGGTTATCAGAAGTTTGTTTCTTTCAAAATGTTCATCGATGCTTTCTTTTATCAGTGCTTCCGCCATTTTCCCCGGAACCGAGATCAGACTCACCGGTCTGTAGTTTCCCGGGTCACCTCTTGATCCCTTTTTAAAGATGGGCGTAACGTTGGCTATCTTCCAATCCTCCGGAATCACGCCTGTTTTCAGGGATAGATTGCAAATTTGCCGCAGTAGTTCCGCTATCTCCTCCTTTAATTCCTTCAGAACCCTTGGATGGATTCCATTCGGACCCGGGGATTTGTCAGTTTTTAGTTTTTCTATCTGCTTGCGCACATCTTCAAGGCTCACTTCCATGGATATTAATTTTTCTGCTTGATCTCCATTGAAGAATTGCTCAGGTATGTTGGTTGTGTCTTCGTTTGTAAATACAGACAAAAAGAACGTGTTTAGTCTTTCTGCGATTTCTTTCTCCTCCTTCACCACTCCCTTCCTGTCTCCATCGTCCGGTCCCACCTCCTTCCTAGCCGGCTGCTTCCCTTTAACATATCTAAAGAATGGTTTGAAATTTTGTGCTTCCCTGGCTAGTCTCTCTTCGTACTCTCTTTTGGCTTTTCGAACCACAAGGTGATACTTCCTGTGCTCTTTCCAGTTCCCCTCAGTTTTGTCCTTTTTCCATTTCCTGAATGAATTTTTCTTATTGCCTATCGCTTCCTTCACTATTTTAGTTATCCACGCTGGATCTTTTGTTCGACTCTTTTTGCACCCCTTTCTGAATCTGGGGGTATACAGATTTTGCGCCTCGCTCACCGTGTCCCTAAAAAAAGACCAGTTCTACCATTTGACATTTTTTGGAAGTGTTCCTAAGTTTCTTCCTTACCATTTCCCTCATTGCTTCGTAGTTTCTTTTCCTGAAGTTAAAAGTTGTTGCTATGGTTCTCTTTCCTTTCGGTATTCCTACCTCAACCTTGAATTTGATCATATTATGATCGCTGTTTCCCAACAGTCCCACTACTTCTACTTCCTTTGCAGGTCCCCTTAACCCATTTAGGAATAGATCCAGAGTGGCATTTTCTCTCGTCGGTTCTCTAACAAGCTGCTCCATGAAGCAATCTTGTGTAGACTCCAGGAATTCTGTCTCCCTAGCGCATTTTGAGCTTCCAAGACTCCAGTCTATCCCGGAGTAGTTGAAGTCTCCCATAATAACCGTGTTGCCGCTTTTGCATTCTCGCTTCATCTCGGCTTCCATTTCCTCATCGATATCTCCGGTTTGCCCGGGTGGACGATAGTATAGGCCCATCTTTATTTCATGCCCTTTCCTTCCCGGTATTTTAACCCATAGAGATTCCAGCTTGCTGGTTGTCTCTGCTGTGTCCATTCTTGTCGATTATATGCTTTCTTTTATGTATAGGGCTATTCCACCTGCCGGGGTACAAGCTCTGTCCTGGCGATAGAGCTTGTACCCTGGCAGTGTTGTATCCCATTTGTTTTCCTCATTCCACTATGTTTCAGATTTTCCAACGATGTCTATGTCCTCTGCATTGGCCATGGCTTCTAATTCCCCCATTTTATTTCTTAGGCTCCTTGCATTAGTATATATGCAATTTAGATCCTGGTATTTTGTTGTCTTCATTTCCTTTCCCTGTGCTGCGGTCTTTAGTGTCTTCTCTTTTGCTACAATCTTTCTAACCTCCTCTTCTGGGTTAGTTGACTCCTGTAATTTGTCCCTTGTTTCTTCCCAGCCTTGTTTCCCCTTAGTATCTTCATGGGATACCTTCTTCCGAATTGTCGACGCTTGGTCGACTGTCAGCTTTCTCCTTCCTCTCAGTTTAATGCCTGTTCTATTCCTCTCTTGACGTTGTTTTCTAGAAGTCTAGTACCCGCTGCGCTCAGGTGCAGTCCATCTCTCCTGTAGAGCGTGCTCTTGCCCCAGAACGTTGTCCACTTCCTCACGAAGTGGAATCCTTCTTCCTCACACCGTTTCCTCATCCACGCATAACTTTAGGCACATTATATAGAATTTGGGGGTGGTGCCTAAAATTTGGGCACAACTACAAGTTAGTACTTGTTGACACCAATTATTGGTACTTAATGCTAATTTAGCACCAATTCTCTAATTTAGTTGTATGTGAATGGCCCCTATGCACCCAACTGTGTGCCCAATTTGTAGCACCCTTTTTATAATTTGGGGTTAGGGCAATTCTATAAGGAGCCGTTTTGCTATAGATGGCAAGAAGGTGCGTAAATAATATCCTTTTATGGCACTGTAATCCCAATGGTAGTACTGCCCAGCTTCCCCTAGAACCCCAGGTATGTCTTTTGGTGGGAAGGGATAGCCTACAAAAGGGAATAGGGATCTTTTAAGGAAGGAGGTATGGTTTTTGTCAGTGGTGGGGTTTGGTTGAATTTTTTATTGTGTCATCTGGGTCTGGGAGAATATGGGGGTATCTCTGGGGGAAGGGAGAGCAGCTCCTATTTTTCTTGCATCAGCCCCATTAAGAACTGCTCCCCAGAAGCATTGAACCAGCTTAATATCATGAATCTGGATTGTCCAGAAGACAAGAAATAATGCAGCTTGCAAAGTGGAAAACCACAACCTGAGCCAGAACCACATTCCAATCTGGCAAAACACTACAAATAGGACAGAAAACCTATTCAAGTATGGTATTGAATGGGATGTAGTCCATTAGGACCCAATTCATCCACCTGCAAAATCAAAGTTGTTGAAAACTCAATGATGAATGGATTCAGGCCCCCTTTTACTAAGCTGTGCAGCTGAGTGGAGCACGTCAAATGCTCCACCACCCATTCAATTCTTATGGTACTGGAGCATTACCACACAGGCCTGCACTGTCAGGCTTAGTAAAAAGGGGGGGAGGGTCAATCCGGAGACATCCCCAGGTGGGATCTTAACATCACTATCCTAGAGTATTCAGGCAATACACTTTACCAGAGTGCATGACCAACACTGCCAACCATTCTCTTCCAACATTACGATTCCATGCAGTGGTCCCCAATGGCAGTACAAGAATTGTGATGGAAGATAAGAGTGTTTCAAGTGGACAGAGTAACTGCTATAAATCTTTCATTAAGGAAGTTGTTATTTGGCAAAGGCCTGGACTGTCACCCTAAGACCCTGCCTGACAGCAAGACCCCAATCCTCCAGAGGTTCGGGAATGCTCTAATTTTCGTGGCTCTAGGCATTCCCGCCCTTATTCCAGTTCCTTATCTCAGAGATTTTTTCAGGATTGCAGACAGAGGTTCTCTGGCTCCAGGCATAATCAGCTTCTGCCTCCCATGCGGCTCCCTCTGCCAAAAAGACACAATGATGCCAGGCCGAGGAAGGCCCCTCTGCATACAGGGAGTAGGCTCACAGCATTCTTGCAGGCCCAGGTGCGCATCACATCCAACCAGTGGGTTCTGGGAATTATTCAGTCTAGCTACAAGCTGGAATTTGCCCGATCTCTGACAGATTGGTTTGTGGACTCTCCCGTGGGGTACCCAGGCAAGGCGATCAAAGTGCAAGCCACTGGGCAAAGATTGTTGGATATTCAGGCCATAGAAACGGTGCCGCTTGATGACTCGGGCTCATGCAGATATTCCATATACTTTATCATGCCAAAGAAAGGCTCAGATGATTATAGACCAATCCTGGATCTTACACACCACAATGCAGCACTCAGGGTCCTATGCTTTCGCATGAAGACTGTACAGTCTGCCTTGGTAGTGGTGGCCCTGGGAGAGTTCTTTGTCTCACTGGATCTCATAGAAGCTTACTTGCATATTCCTAATTATCTGGCACACCAGACATTCCTTCAGTTTCATGTTGGAAAATCATTACCAGTTTTCAGCTCTGCCTTTTGGCCTGGCAATGGTGCCTCGTACCTTCACCAGTCTGCTCATAGCAGCTCACTTGAGGAAGATAGGACTGCAGGTGCACCCGTATTTGAACAATTGGTTGACCAGAGCCCCCTCGTTGGCCGAGGTTCAGCACATGATAGATTGGGTGGTCCAAGTTCTGGAAGACCTGGGTTGGATTGTGAATTACAGGAAAAGCAATTTGACCCCAACGCAATCCCTGGAATATTTAGAGGTTTTGTTCGACAGGGCAGCTGGCCGAGTTTATCTTCCAGAGGCACTTAGGTAGAAGCTGTGCTCTCAGATTTCTTGTCTTCTGGACAATCCAGCTTCATCTGTGCGAGACTGTCTCCAGGTCCTGGGATCCATGGTGGCCTCCATAGATGTGGTCCCATGGGTAAGAGTGCATATGCGTCCTCTGCAGCATGCGTTGCTCGCCTGCAAGAATTGGTGGCTCCTTCTGCAGTCCCTATTCAGGGGCAATTCTGCTGCGATTGTGTCTTGGGTAGTTGTACCGCAGATGCCAGTCCTCCCGCGAACTGAGAAATTGGAGGAAGTAAGAGTCCCAAATGGTAGGGAAGGGTTTAAGATTCATAAGGATGAATCAAGAACCAATTTTTAGTTTTTTTCTTTTTTTTTTTTTGTATAAAAAATTGATAGCATGTCTCCCCATTGTTGTGGGCTTGGAAAGGAATTTTGATGTGTATGTATGAATATCGTTTAAATTTTGTGTAAGAAAAACCTTTTTTTCCTGGTATCATCTGATATTGTAATTATTAAATTCATATAAATTAAAAAAAAAAAAGATTTCTTGTCTTCTGGACAATCCAGCATTCATCTGTGCGAGACTGTCTCCATGTGCGTCCTCTGCAGCATGTGTTGCTCCTTCTGCAGTCCCTATTCAGGGCATTTCTGCTGCGGATTGTGCCTTGGGTAGTGTAACCACAGAAGCCAGTCTCTGCGACTGGGTGCACCCATAGCAACCATTATCCCATTCAGGGGCATTGGCCACCCTCTCAAAAGATATGGTCCCATCACCCGATTGGAACTGCGGGTCATTCGATTGGCTCCTGGTGAACTTGCCGTTGACTCTGGAGGTGCCAAGCAGTCCGAGTCTTCTCTGACAATGCATAGCGGTGGAGTATGTCAATCGCCAGGGAGGATTCAAGAGTACTTCTCTGGCTCTGGAAGTCCGCCTACTCTTTCTCTCTGGGTGGAGCATCATCTCCTGTCCCTTTCAGCAGTGTATGTGGCGGCATCAACAATGATTCAAGCAGACTTCTTCAGCAGACAGACCTTGGATCCAGGCAAGTGGGAGATGTCCTCGGCAATGTTTCAGGCCATTGTGCAGTGCTGGGGTCGGTCTCACTTTAACCTCATGGTGAAAGCGAAGAACTTGCAAGCTGACTGATTCTTCAGTCGAAGATCAGAGCCTGGAAGTGAGGGCTTAGACACTCTAGTACAGCCGTGGCTGCAGGGAGTCCTACTGTACGTTTTTCCTCCCTGACCCATGATTGGTCAGGTACTCCGCCGGATTGTGACTCCTCAGGGAAGGGTCCTTCTGGTGGCTCCAGACTGGCCTCGCAGACTGTAATATGCAGATCTGATGCATCTTCGCATAGGTCGTGGCCTTCAGCTGTGGGATCTTCCAGACCTTCTCTCTCAAGATCTAATCTGCATGGAGGATCCCGATTGCTTTGCTCTTATGGCAAGGTTCTTGAGCGTGAAGTGTAAAGACCAAAGGGGCCATACCCAGGACCCCTTATCCCATTACAACCATTACACCCAAGATATCATTCACACTTGCCAGACACGCCTAACATTGCATCTCACACACATCTTTTCCCATGTCCCGGGCACAGGAATTACCCAATACCTTTTTCTCTGAAAACAGCCTCTTTATTTCCAGAAGCATAAGCATACCACATACTGTACATATATACAAAGAAAAGAAAATGTCATATATGAAAAAATACACAAGCAAGCAAAATCTTATACAGGCCAACATTTGTAATAAAACTGCAGTATAACTACTAATTACAAGAGAGAGTGGAAAGATATTGCACAAGTAAAATGAAAGCAATTATTTTCTCTAACAATCCAAAAGCTTTCTAGTGGCTGTCCCTAATTCACAGTATGCTATACTAGAGGGAGAGTAATTTGATTTGTGTTGGGAAGCTCTAAGTACAGACAGAAACTCCGGACTCAGCCAATAGTAAGAACAGTTAAATGGCTAGAAAAAGAGAAAATATTCTTATCAGTATATAAAGTAGAAATAAGCAAGGTTAGAAAGGAAAGATCTCCTTTAGTGTCTCAGGCCCAAAGACATACACAGTCACAAAGAGATTAGGACCTTACAGTGAGCATGAGAGAGATAGAAAGTACAGGGCTAAGGAATAATTACTGTGTTTCCCCGAAAATAAGACCTACCCTGAAAATAAGCCCTAGCATGATTTTCGGAGTAGGTCTTAATATAAGCCATACCCCTGAAAATAAGCCCTAGTCGAAGGCAGCCGCGCTGCCCCCTGCCCTGCAGCCGAACCACCGAATCCACGCTGACCTTCCATCCTTCCCTCCCAACCGATCCCCGCCGACCGCGACCATAAATACCTTCCAGCAGAGGAGTGTCAGGCCAGCAGCACTCACAGGCTGCTTCACGGCCTTCTCGCTGGGGCCTTCTATGTGCTGCGTTACTGATGATGTTGTCAGTACACAGAAAGCCCCAGCAAGAAGGCCGCAAAGCAGCCTGTGAGTGCTGCTGGCCCGAAACTCCTCTGCTGGAAGGTATTTATGGTTGCGGTTGGCGGGGATCAGTTGGGAGGAAAGGATGGAGGGTCAGCGGGGGTTTAGCAGTTCAGCTGTGCGGCGGGGGCGGCAGCGGTTGCTCAAGGGTTCTGTTGCACAAGGGATGGGAGGGAGGGAAGGATGGAAGCTGAAAACGGGTTCTGCTGCACAGGGGGATGGGAGGAATGGAGGGATAGAAAGATGCTGCAGAGGGAAGGCACAAGGGGATGGGTGAGAGGGGAGGAAAGAGGAAGAATTGGGGTGAAGGAGAGAAAGGGAGAGATGATCATGTACATGAAAAAAATAAGCCCTATCCGAAAATAAGACCTAGTGCCTTTTATGGGTCCCATATTAATATAAGACACTGTCTTATTTTGGGGGAAACATAGTAGATGAAGGTAGATCTGCACATTGCCTAAAGACTGTTCTGTGAGATATAGCATAATAATTGTCATCAAGCACACACACACACACAGAAAGAAAAGAGATGAAATATTTCATCAGTCACAAGCATCCAGAATTGCATACACACAGAAAAGTCATTCATACTTAGGGAGTTCCATTGAGGTGGCAAGAGCTTATAAAGACCCCAATCTTAGGGTTACCATGTGGCTCCAGAAAAAGGAGGACGGATTGAGACATCCGGGTTTTACTTCCATTGATTTCAGTAGAAGTAAAGCCCAGATGTCTCGATCCGTCCTCCTTTTTCTGGAACCATATGGTAACCCTACGCCAATCCAGATCACTAATTCCAACATACACAACAAACAGGAAGAAAAGAGAGAGATCTTCACCAAGCACGCTAAAGTAGCAAACGCACAGAAAGATGGGGATTTTAGTCAGGCTAGCAGGAGCTCCCGTAGATACTGACCAAAATACCATAGAACATGCTTATATTGACTGCAGTGGACAATGCCAGTCAGCCCTTCCTGACCTTCAAAGTCAAGGAAATAAAATTTTCTTAATCTTTGAAGTATCAGTATTCTCATATGAATCATAACTATACTCTTGCAACATAATGAGCTAAAACAGTGTATCACAAACTGTGTGCCCCAGAAGATTCCAGGTGTGCCCTGAGATGCCGGTTCCTGTGCCTCTGCTCCTTCCCCTCAACTCCTGCAGCACTACCCCACCAGTGGTAATAGGAGGCTCAGGGCTGCAGCTGGAGGACATCCACGCATGCTCAGACATTGAGGTGATGATATCACACATGCACATGACGTCATCACATCGATGTCCGTGCATTTCCAGGTGCCCTCCATCCGCAGCCCCGAGATTAGTGTGTCAGCAGCTTAAAAGGTCTGCAACACACTGAGCTAAAACATAACAATTTCTTGCTATAATGAAAACATGCACAGGTGTTTGTTACTCCTTGCCCAAAAATAATTTCAAGGATGCCACTAATTGGACTTGGTGATAGATGAGGCAAAAAAGCACTAAAATATCCATCATTTTGATACTCTAGGCCACATGCCCAGAAAACAGCTATACCTTATCTGATGGGACAAAAATCTAACCAATGGGCCTTGGTCCTGTATTCCAGGACCCAATTAAAGAGAATAGCCTATGCTAAGAAACATGATGATTGAAGAAAGGTGGAACAGAAGTCAGATTGAAACAGTCACAAGAAGAATATAGGACAGTTCAAGGAGAATGAGGCCTGCAAGTCTTGTCTAACTGGTAAATATTCTCGTGCACAATTTCTGTGAAAATTTCCATCCAGCTCACTTGAGGATCAACCCTTTGCCTCTGTTTGCTCACCGGTGTTTCAGCTTATCATGGCCTTAGTGCATGTGTAAGAAATTGGATGCTAAAAAATGAAAAATTAAGACTGCTTATACCATTTGTTAAGCTCTATGCACTCACAGAAGCATTGGAGCATAAAGGATATTCTGGTGTTGTCATTTCTAAAAAGTTGACTACTGTGTCTGCCTACGCTAAAGGCGTGGAAGACTTTCCAACATTGGTATGACCAGGAAAGTGTGAAACCGTATTCCGCTTCTGTTTTTGTAGTGCTAGCCTTTCTACAGGTGGGCCTTAATAAAGGCCTCACCGTGGCTTTTCTTCGGGTGCAAGTCACTGGACTCTTGTTTCAAGGCTCGGGACCATAGTCCTTCATTTGCATCTCACCCTAATGTGGCCAGATTTCTGAAAGGTGCTCTTCACGTTAGCCCTCTAATCAAACTGCCTTTTCCTTCATGTTATCTTAACTTGGTTTTGTCTGGCCTCACCAAGTTTCCATTTTAGCCTCTGCAAGATGCTTCTCTGTTGGACCTGATGCTAAAGGCGTTTTTTTCTGATTGCCATTACCTCAGCGAGACATGTTTCAGAACTCCAGGCTCTCTCATGTAGAGAGCCTTTCCTGAGAATCTCAGGGACAGGGATCTCTGCACGGTTCCTTTGTTTCTGCCGAAGGTGGTGTTGGTATTCCATGTTAATCAGGAAGTGCGTTTGCTTATTTTTCAGCCTACTGGAGGACCGCATTTTGTGGAAATTGGATGTCCACAGAGTTCTTCTGTGTTATCTAGAGGTAATAAATGAGTTTCACCTCTCTGACCATCTTTTTGTGCTGACTCATTCTGCTTCCAGGCTACTGTTTCCAGATGGATCTGTACGGCCATTTCGTCAGCCTACATTCTATGCGGTAAACAGTCTCCTGTTTGTGTTAGAGCACATTCTACCAGGAGCCATGGGCCATCTCATCATGGGCCAAGGCTAAGGCGATCTCCCCTGTGGAGATTTGTAGGGCACCTAATTGGTCCACTCTGCATATGGGAAGACAAACGTGAATAGGGATGGTGGAGTAATAGACCCTGATTGATTTTCAGAGGGTTGTGTTCATGAGAAGCTGACTAAACTAAAGGTAGACAAAGCAATGGGGCCGGATGTTGTACATCCTAGGGTGCTGAAGGAACTTAGGGAAGTTTTGGTAGCTCCACTGACTGATCTTTTCAACGAGTCTCTAGAGTCAGGAATGGTACTGGAGGGCTGGCGAAGGGTGGATGTGGTCCATCTCCACAAAAGTGGAAGTAAGGAAGAAGGGAATTACAGGCCGGTAAGTCTGACTTCTGTGGTAAGCAAATTAATGGAAACACTTTTAAAACAGAGAATGGTCAAGTTTCTGGAATCTTGTGGATTACAGGACCGGAGGCAACATGGATTTACTAGAGATAGGTCTTGTCAGGAAAATCTGATCAATTTCTTTGACTGGGTGATCAGAGAATTGGATAGAGGATGTGCGCTAGATGTAGTGTATTTAGATTTTAGCAAAGCCTTTGACAGTATTCCACTCAGATTTCTAATAAATAAACTGAGTGTCTTGGGATGGGTCCCAACGTGACGGGCTGGGTCAAGAACTGGTTGAGTGGAAGGTGACAGAGGATAGTGATCAATGGAGATCGCTCTGAGGAAAGGGATGGTGTGCCTCGAGGTTTTGTTCTTGGGCCTGTTCTTTTTAACATTTTTATAAACGATATTGCTGAAGGGTTGTCTGGTAAGATTTGCCTCTTTGCAGATGATACCAACATCTGCAATAGAGTAGACATGCTGGATGGTATGAATACCATGAAGAAAGGCCTGGCAAAGCTTGAAAAATGGTCTGAAATTTGGCAGCTAAAATTTAATGCTAAGAAATGCAAGGTCATGCATTTGGGCTGCAAAAACCCGAGGAAACGGTACAGATTAGGGAGTTCTTGTAAACCGTGCCGAGCTCCATATCCGTGGAGATGATGCGGTATATAAACTTAAGGTTTAGTTTAGTTTAGTTTAGTTAGTGAAGAGCTTATGTGCACGACAGAAGAGCGGGACTTGGGTGTGATTGTAGTAATGATCTTAAGGTAGCCAAACAGGTTGAAAAGCTGACAGCGAAAGCTAGAAGGATGCTAGGTTGCATAGGGAGAGGTATGGCTAGTAGGAAAAATGAGGTATTGATGCCCCTGTATAAGATTTTGATGAAACCTCATTTAGAATATTGTGTACAATTCTAGAGACTGCACCTTCAAAAAGATATATTAAGGATGGAGTCGGTCCAGCGGAAGGCTACTAAAATGGCATGTGGTCTTCATCATAAGGTGTATGGGGACAGACTTAAAGATCTCAATCTGTATACTTTGGAGGAAAGGTAGGAGAGGGGAGATATGATAAGAGACATTTAAATACCTATGTAATGTAAATGTGCATGAGTCGAGTCTCTTTAATTTGAAAGGAAACTCTGCAATGAGAGGGCATAGAATGAAGTTAAGAGGTGATAGGCTCTGGAGTAATCTAAGGAAATACATTTTTACAGAAAGGGTGGTAGATGCATGGAACAGTCTCCCAGAAGAGGTGGTGGAGACAGAGACTGTATCTGAATTCAAAAGGGCCTGGGATAGGCACATGGGATCTCTCGGGAAGAGAAAGAGATAATGGTTACTGCGGATGGGCAGACTGGATGGTCCATTTGGCCTTTATCTGCCATCATGTTTCTATGTTTGTCAAATTCTACAGTGGATGTGGTGGCAAGACGGGACTCTGACTTTGGGTCCTCGATCTTGAGGGTCAGCACAGTCAGCCTGCCCTAGCTTTTGGGGGCTGCTTTTTTACATCTCATTTGTCTAGAATGTCTCACCTATCTACTTGAAAAGGTATTATCAAGGTAAGAACATATTTTTTTCCAGTGCAACATGTGAGACATTCTAGACCCCCGCCCTGTCTTTCCTGTGCCTGCAGGGCCATCATTAGGGGAGGAAAAAAAAGTAGTATTGTAGCTGTGTTGATAAATGTTTATAAATAGAAAATGGCAATAAGGTGATCCTTTTTATTAGACTAATTTTAATACATTTTTTACTAATTCAGAGACCAAAACCTCCTTCCTCAGGTCAGGATAGGGATACTGTACCGCAGTATACTTTACTGACCTGAAGAAAAAAGTTTTGACCTCTGAAAGCTAATTGAGAAATGTATCAGTCCAATAAAATGGTGGGCACTAAATTTTCTTCCCACCATGCCCCATGCCTCCTACCCAAAGCAAAATATAAATACCTAAGTTGGTGGGCTTCACAAAGCCCTGCTGGCTGAAGATTTCTTCCTCTAGTTCAGAGGCTAGAAATTTTCAAGCTCTGCAACTGGTGGTAGCTCAGACACTGCCGCTAGTTGCCGAGCTTGGAGATTACTGACTGCCAGACTGGAGGAGGTAGTCTTCAACTGACAGGGTTTTGGAATTCCCACCAGCCACAGCAAGGGAAATGGCTAATTTTTGATAGACCTGGGCCAGGGATCCCTGTGTGTTCATTACAGAAAGAAGTGCATATCTGTTTTTATTTCGCCAGTGTTGTAATATTTGCTAAGTTTAATTCCTTGGGGTTCCCAGTTCAATTTCTATTGGTGATCCTTTGGTAAAGGTCTCTGTGTTTTTCGTGTAAAAAAGTAATTTAAAGTTGTGTGTGGTAGTAATGGCAAGTGGGGATATCGGGGAGGGGGGTGGGGGGTGCAGAGAGGAGAGTGTGCCTGCTTATGGTCTCATTCTGTTTATGCTTCTTCAAGTTGATTCTTGATTGCTACTCAGCCTTTTGGGCTGGGAAGAATTGTGTATATACGTTTCTGATGCATGCAGGAATCTTTCCTGAGCTCCTGCTTGTGTTCACTGTTTCAATTTGAGTTTACATGTTGAGCAGAACAGTTTGGGGGAATTTTCCCTTTGATATCTCTACTTCACTTTGCAAGTAGGAGTTCTTGGTACTTGGGTACTAACTGCAGGTGATGCTATAGCTCCCAGTGAAGTACAGAGGGTCACAGAAAAAATCTGGAGTGGATTCCTTCTGCATTTGGCACATGGCCATTGGGATACAATCTACTTGTCTACACTTGTCTAGAATGTCTCACCTATCTACTGGAAAAGATATTATCAAGGTAAGGACATAATCTCTTTTTCTTCCATTCTTTCTTCATATACATGCAATATAATCTTATTAACAATATATAATGGTAACCACAAAATTAAACTACACAAAGCTCACTGAAATATCTGCATTCCTTAATGTCATGTTCAGAAAGGAGTTTTTCCTCTCAAAGCACCTAACACAACAAGGTTAATCAACCCCATTCTACCTTTATTTAAAATGCAATAAAAAGAAAACACCCAGATAAAAAAGCCTCTCCTTTCGCAGTCCCCATCTACTAGTTTAACAATATTTATTTCAGCTGTACCATTCCATATCTAATTAACTCAAAAAGTTGGCACCTGAAAAATGAAAATTGTCAAGCTACTAAAATATTTCTTTTACTACTGATAATGGGCTATAAACAACATTTGGTACAGCCTCCCTCATGCTCTATAACCCCCTTCTCTACAGCCCTCCCATGTAGAAAATGACATGATTGTTTCCCACGGCTAGCTGTGGGTAACCCGCAGGAATGGGGAAAGAAATCGACTGGTTGCCATGGGTATGGGGACAAGGCCATTTACTGCCCAGAGTATGGGGAACAATACATACACAGAGATAGAAGATAGATGGTGAGCATGGAGAATGAAGAAATGTCAAATGGTCAGGAGACCCTGGCAAGTGAGTTAAGAGAAGACAAAAGAAAACAGAGACCAGCACTTGAGACCAACATGATTCGAAGAATAAAATTACGAGACAACAAAAGGTAGAAAAATAATTTTATTTTCTATTTTCTGATTACAATATATCAGATTTTAAATATGTATCCTGCTAGAGCTGGTGTTAGACATAACTGGGGACCGCAAAGTTCAGGCTGTGCTTCTTTAGCTTCCAGCTGGCTTAGGGCTCTCTCTGACCAGGGGTAGTTGCCCTAGTTGTACTCCCCTAATACTATTCCTGTCATGTGCAGATGGGATTAGATGGTTTGCGGGGATGGAGACCGAGGTCATGGGGATGAGGACCAAGCTTGCGGGGATGGGGACTGAGCAGGAACGAGCCGAGCTCATGGGGACAAATTTTTTCCCCGCGTCATTCTCTACTCCCATGTTCTCCTGTCCACTCCCCTATGCTTTCCCAAGAAGTCACAGTGCAACACTGGAGAAAGAGAAAAAAAGTGATGCATATTTCTCTTTACTGTGCAAAAAATAAAGACAGCAGAAGTAAATTTCAAAAACTGATATATTACAAACATTACACTATAGATTAACAAACTCAAAACAAAATGTGGGTAATATGATGCTATTTTATTGGACTAAACATATTTTCCAATTAGCTTTTAGATGCTAAACTTTTTTCCTCAGGTCTAGACAGTATACAGCAGTTATGGTACCCTGTTCTGACATGAGGAAGGAAGGTTTGGTCTCCATACATTAATCATAAATGTATTAAAATTAGTCCAATAAACACAGCTACCACATTACTTTATCCTAAACTAAAACTAAAATTAATTTTCTCTACCTTTGTTGTTTGGTCATTTACTTTTTCTAAATATGTTGTTCCCAGTCTCTGGTTTCTGCTTTCCTTGTTTTCCTCTTAACTCTCTTGCCAAGATTTCCTGTCAATTTGTAATTTGTTTCTTCTTTTCTACTCAGATTTCTTCAGTTTATTTTTCTGCCTCTCTCCAGATTTAATTCTTTCCTAATGTACAATCTACAGTTTCCCTTTTTTAAAAATTGTGTCTACCTACAGCTTGCTATCTCTTTCCCTCACTCTGGCTCTCCTATTTCACTTCCTCTTATTTCCCATTCTCTCGCTAACTTTCTTCTCCCCCATTCAGCATTTGACCTGTCTCCTACTTCCATCCAGCATCTGCCCCTCCTCTCCCTTCCCCTTCCATTCAGTGTCTGCTTCCTCTCTTCTTCTCCCCTTTCCACCCAGCATCTGTGGCTCTTTCTCCCACCATCCAGCATCTGCCCCTTCTCTCTCTTCTTCCCTCCCCTCTATCTAGTGTCTGCCTCTTCTCGTTCTTCTCCTTCCATCCAGTGCATGACCTCCTCTCTCCCCTTCCATCCAGCATCTGCTCCCTCTCTTCCCTTCCATTCAGCATCTGCATCATCTCCCCCTTCTTTCCAGTATCTGTCCCTCTCTCTCCCCCCTTCCATCCATTGTTTGCACTCCCTCTCTCTTCCATTCCATCCAGCATCTGACCCCTCTCTTCCACTCCCCTTTCATCTAGTGTCTGTCCCCTCACTTCTCCCTATCCTTCCATCTAGCACCTGCCCCATCCTCCTTTCCATTCAGTATCTGCTTCCTCTCCCCCTTCTATCCAGCATCTGCCTCCTCTCTCTCTCTCTCTCTCTCCCCTTCCCTTCCATCCAGCATCTGCCCATCTCTCTCCTCTTCTATCCAGTGTCTGCACCCTCTCTTTCTCTCCTTTCTTCCATCCAGTGCCCGACCACTCTCTCTCCTCTCCCTTTTCATCTAGCACCTGATTTCCTCTCTCCCCTTTTCCATCCATTGCCTGACCCCCCTCCCTCCTTGCCCTTTTGGGATTATCAATGAATATTAGGGTGTTTAATGATGTTGGTTCTAGGAGGTTTGTGAGAGAGCAAATCATACGTAAATTGTAGAAGCATTTTTTATTTATTTATTGCTTTTAAAATTTCTCCAAGAAAACCTCTTGTACAGAATATTGAAAAAGAAACAGAAATAATATTTTAAACAAGATATGAATATCAGATAGAAAATACAATTCCTAATCAATACTTTAAATCCCAAATAATGGATCCAAGACTTCTAATGAGTGTATTTAAAATAAATCACATCAATTTGGCAAGAAAAGCAAATATCTAACTGTGGTAGTAGGAATCTTTCTATTACTTAAATTACTGGTGTTGTTTCTTTTACCCCTTCAAGGCGTTTCGTAGATAGGAAGCCTGTTAACTGAGAAGGTTCAAAGAATACATATGTATTAGTTTTATATTTAACAATACATTTACAGGGATAGCGCAATATGAAAACACCACCCATCATTGTTACCCCTGGTTTAAGAAGAAAAAATTGTCGTCTACGATTTTGGGTATCTTTAGTTACGTCTGGGAACATTTGTATCTTTAGTCCAGGGGTGTCCAATGTCGGTCCTCGAGGGCCGCAATCCAGTCGGGTTTTCAGGATTTCCCCAATGAATATGCATTGAAAGCAGTGCATGCACATAGATCTCATGCATATTCATTGGGGAAATCCTGAAAACCCGACTGGATTGCGGCCCTCGAGGACCGACATTGGACACCCCTGCTTTAGTCCCATAAATTCTTTGTCTATTTTTTATGTTTCTATATCTTTATTAATTTTCAATTTAAATTCAAGTTTTCTATTTTTAAAAAACATCTTTAGTAACCAATCTCTATCAGGCAATAAAGCCACTGTTAGTATAAGTGTAGCAGGTTTTACTATGTCCTTCAATGATGTTTCCAGGATTGCAGTAGCATCCATTTGTAAATCCTGATTTTAAGAAATATCTTCTTGTTTTTTCATTGGTAGGTAAAATATTTGTACAAAAGGAGGAAGTACATCTTCTGAGATATTCAATATTTCCATGAGATATTTTTTCAGCATTTCTTTTGCGGAAATTGTTGGACTTTTTGGAAAATTTAATAATCTCAAATTACCTGAGCGGGAATTGTTTTCCAAATTTTCAATAGAAGCATTTTTGTACTATTGAACTGATTTGTTGGTGGTAAGTTACTTTATTGTCAAATATGATGCCAAGCACACTTTCAACTATTACTAGAAATCTCATAATGTTTTTTCTATAGGTATAGTACCCACAGAAGATTCATCACAGTTAATACCTTAGATACATTTTTTCAAAGACCTCGGGACAGGAGAGATGCCAGACCCACACCTGGGTGCTGTGTGTAGTAATGTATTCACACACAGACCAATGGTACCCAGATCGTCATTGGTCTTTATTTTATTTTTTAATTTTTGTTTAAATATTCTTTGTTTAAACTTTTATTTAATAAATTATTTGTATAAGTATTTAAAGTTAAAATATGAGTATTTACTTGGAAAAGATGAGTATTTACTTTAAATAACTATACAAATAATTTATTAAATAAAGTTTAAACATAAAGTATATTTAAATAAAATTAAAAAATAAAATAAAGACCGATGGTCTGTGTGTGAATACATTACTACACACAGCGGTACCACTGAGGTCTTTGAAGAAATGGCAGTTTCATGGAAGTTACAATTTGAAATGGGGTAGATCGGAGACTGATGGGAATAGTTAATGTTTGGCCTTCTTTACAAGGGATGAGCATTGATTTTGTTGTTGCCAAGTTAAGTGCTAGTTTGTTATCATTTAGCCAATCACTGATCTTTGTTAGCTTTTTGTTGATTTCGAACATGTCATTTGAATTTTCGAGGTCAATGGAATGGATGAGCTGAATGTCATCTGCATAAACGTATACTGTGAACCCTATTGATTGTCCTAGTGTCAGGAGAGGAGCCAGAAAGATATTAAACAGGAGGTGAGAGGTATGGATCCTTGAGGTATACCATATTCATTGAAGTTCTTCTACTTCAAATCAGGCCAATCATACACAGAGGGAGGGGAGGGAATATGGTTTCCAAGTAATGTCAGAACCTGACTTGAATCTGATTGGGACTGAACTTCTGGTATAAGCTCAGTTGTTTTGGGGACCAGAGGTTTGGGTCAAATTAGCCACTAGCCAGGTCTGACATTACCTGTAGAGGGGGAGAACCAGTGGTATGATCCTGGAAAATAACAGCCAAACAGTATCCTGTTTCTACAGTGGCCAATCCAGGTCACAAGTACCTGGTAACATTTCATGCTACCGATCCCAGGGCTTCCCCTTTGTCTGTGTCTCAATAGCAGACTATGGACCTTTCCTCCAGGAACTTGTCCAAACCTTTTTTTTTTTTTATAACCAGCTATGTTATCTGCTGTTATCACATCTTCTGACAAAGAGTTCCAGAGCTTAACTATTCGAGTGAAAAAAAAATTTCCTTCCATTGATTTTAAAAGTATGTTAATCGCTTTTCGTTTTCTCCCTTCCCGCTTGACCACCATTGCATTCTCCTCCTCCATTCCTCAGCACCCTCAGTATTGCAGGATTGGATGTTGCCCAGGGAGCCTGTGAAGAGTGCTGCTATCAGGGATCATGCTCCTGCCAACGCTGCTTCGCCTGCCTGCCTGCTCATGCCACCTGCTGCTGCTTCTATTGATGAGTAGGACCTGTGGATCCAGCACTCTTCTTGCTGCCCTGAGCCTAAATCTCTCTTCCCTTCTTTCCTCCCCCACCCACAGACTGTGTGCTACCCTGTGAACATAAGAATAGTCATACTGGGTCAGAGCAATGGTTCATCTAAGGGGTGGGGAAGAGAAGAAGGATGGAAGAAATTATATTTATGGATTGGTAGGAATAGGGAAGAAGAAAGAGGATGCACGTGGATGGAGCAGGAGGAAATGGTGCTCTTGGATGGAGGAGGAGATAAAGCACATGGATGGATGGGAAGAGAAGGGAAGACATTGAAAAGCAGATAGATTTGAGAAGGAAGCAGAAAAAAATGGAAGAAAGTCAAATGTTAAAAGTTAATGCCAAAGATGGATGGCGGGCAGAAAGTGAAAAAGAAGAGAAAAACATCAAATGGATAAGAAGGTCCTGGAAACAGTTAAGAGCACAAACAGAAAGGAGTACAACCAGAGATTGGGAAAAGATGATTAGAAAAATAAAATCAGCAGACAATTGGGAGGATTTGGAAGCTGTTAGTCTAGTGTTTGCATCCAAGTTTTTGTATTATTTTAAGGGGTGGATTATGGGAGGGAGTAGGGGTTATTTTATTTTAGGGTTCTGGATGTGTGTGGAAAGAGTAATTTTTAAATTTGGAAAAATGATATTAAGGTTACAGTCATGAATACCTTCATATTTAGTTAAATGGCTTTAAAATTATTCTCGTTGAATTTGAATGGACTCAATCATCCCATCAAGAGGAAAAAAGTACTTAATTTTCTGAAACAGCAACAGGCGGATATTTATTTCATACAAGAAGCCCATTTCTCAGCACAGGAAGCGATCAAATTAGAGGGAGTTGGATAAAATATTGTTTTTTTGCTCCAGCAATAAAGAAAAAGGCAGGTGTGGCAATCCTGATTAATAAGATTTCTGCTAAATTTGATAACTTTCGGGCTGATCCAATGGGTAGATGGCTCTATGTTAATATGACTTCAGGAAAAGATACCGTGATGCTTCTTAATATTTATGCATCTAACACTAATCAGGCAGATTTCTTTAAAAAAAAACCTCCAACAAACAATTCTGTCACTGGCTACGACTAATTTAGTCATAGCTGGGAACTTCGATGCTGTCATTGATCCAATAATGGATAAACAACCGAGTAGACAATTAAAATCTCTTTGGAAACTATATGGGATGCTTTCAAGGCTACTATAAGAGGGCAGATTATTTAACATTCAGCGCACATTAGGAAATGACTTAGATTAGAATTTTCCAATTTGGAACAAACTATTTTGACTTTAGAGTCACAATTGGCTTTGAAATGGGAACAAGATACTTTGAATGCCCTGTTGAAAGCTAAATATAAATATAATGAGATTTTCTCACAATTGGCTAGGAAAGATTTGTTTTGTCAGCAAACTGTGTATTATGATAAATTTATTACAATTGCAACAATCATTTGGCATATCAAAGTTGAAACAGGCCATTCAGAAAGGGTTCCCGGATTGGCATAACTTTAAAAATCAGTATAGTTTGCCGGGTCTATGTTTTCAGATAGATTTTCAAGGGCATCAGGCCGCTAAGTGGTACAAATTAATATCTGAATATTTGGCAAAATAAAACCCTAAAACAAGCTTAAAGGACATTTGGAGTATAGAAACAAAGCAGCATATTTCTACTACACAATGGCCACAGTTTTGGACTTGAAGAATGAGATGTACAGCATCAGCATCTGTGAGACAAACTTGGTTCTTTTTTTACATAGAATTTTTTGGACCCCTGTTTGTTTACAAAATTTGGATAGCTCACAGTCTAGTAAATGCTGGCACTATCATCTTGACGTAGGAACACTGGATCATTTGTTATTCTATTGTCCATTGATACTCAATTTTTGAAAATCAATATGGGGATAATTTTTTAAAAGAAATTATTTATTGATTTTCCAAACTTCAATAGTGCAATACATAAAATGTAACATATAATACAATAAAAGCACATTCTACTTACAAATATTCATAACCAACCATTTTCTCCTACCCACCCACCCAATGATTATTCAATAAACAAAAAACATAGATTATCACAAAAACCTTACCCTATTCTAATTAATGATATCCTCCCATCCTCCCACCCACCCCGTGTAAATACCCAAAGAACAAAATGAAGACAGAAATAATCCCTCCCTTCCCCCTCCTTCCCTGGATGTGTATGAAAACTAACAAAAACTGACTCCTAATCAAAGACCTATTACAGTGAAGAAATGTAAGATGTCATTGGGCTCCAAACCAAATATATGGGGGAAAATTAATATGGTACTTGGTGTCGCTCTACCATTGTCATATGATGTGGTTATATTTGGGACATTATTGAAATCTAAGAGTCCAATAGACACACATAAAAGTAGACTTCTGATTATGACGGGGTGGCCATGCAATTGATAACCAGAAACTGGAAGAACTGGGATAGATTAATTTTTTCTTTTGGGTGGGAAACACTTTGTTTGTATCATAGATATGAAAGAATGAATACAGAAAAATTGGGAAATAATAAAAGATTTAATATGGGGTCCATTGGAAACATTTGTTAAACAGAAGATTGTATTGATTAAGCCCTTAATTCCACACACATCCAGATAGGGATGGAGGGAGGGAAAGGGGGGAGTAGGGTAATTTGTTTTAATATTTGTTCGAATATAAGTGCTGTTATATGCTATATCTGAATGTTTATTTGTCTGCACTTTGTATGTTTTGAAAATGAATAAAGATATATATAAAATATAAAATAAAATCAGCTGACAACAAAGGTAGGAAAAATGATTTTATTTTCAATTTAGTGATTGAAATATGACAGTTTTGAGCATTTATGTCTACTGTCTATATTTTGCACTGTTCAGGAAAAATACATTTCTCTCTGTATCTCAATTGTTGTACTGCATGCAAAGTGTGGCATCTTAGGGTTTCATTTGTATATATTAGGACTTATAGCTTGTGGTCCTGTATTTGCATAGGGGTTATCTGTGTTCTGCATGTGTGACCAAAGCTAGAGGCTCCTTTTACAAAGGTGTGCTAGCATTTTTAGCATGCGCTATAGCACGCACTACCCGAAATACTACCGCCTGCTCAAGAAGAGGCGGTAGCGGCTAGCGCACTTGGCATTTTAGCGCGAGCTAGCACGCCATTGTAAAAGGAGCCCTAGGTGTTCTGGTAGGATCAAATGTCGAGAAGCATTATTGATGTCATGGCCCTGAGTAGGAAAATATTTGTCAGTTCTCCTGTAGCCGTTTTAAACCTAAAAGGGCCCTCACTTAAAAATTAGCAAAGACTGCTATGCTGAGATATTTGGGATGTTATGCTATGCTACATTTTTATATATCACCTTTCTTTAACAAAGGTTCAGCACAAATAAGTAAGCTTGTTTCTCATTAGGAAAACAAGTATTCTGCTCTAATTGCTAATTAGTTTCTCACTCTGATGTGTTCTCTGTAAATAGAATCAAGGTCTCCTGTGGTGCACATTATCAAAACAGAGAACTGTGAATAGAATCTAATTACAGTAGTTCAGGTGATGGAGAAACCAAAGAATCCTTTGGCTTTAATAATTATTAAGCTATAGCCTAAAGTGTAGGATCATATTTCATGGGAGCAAACACTGACTAAGCATATTTCTGAATGGTTTATTAAGCAATTAGCTGTCGGATGGTCATATAGCTTCCTAGTAAATTTAAACTACAAGTCTATAGGTATGGTCGGAGAAGAATCTAGACTGGTCTGGACGGAATCCATCCAAGGGTTCTGAAGAAATTAAAGGAGGAGATAGCAGAACTACTGCAGCAAATTTGCAACCTATCCCTGAAAACAGGCGTGATCCCAGAAGATTGGAAGATAGCAAACATTATTCCCATCTTTATATTTCAATATGTTTATTGATTTTCAAATAGGAAACAATACACACAAGCTTGTGATATATGGTGTTCAACAAAATATATGAATACAAACCTTCTCCCATACTTCACCATAAAGCTAAACGCCCACCCACACCCCCACCCCACACCCCCAAAACCAGTTCTAATACAGCAAATTACACTCCATTCCATGTTGTGCCACTTAAGAAATTCAAACATTGAGCAGATGACTACGAGCTCTGTGGGTTAACGTAAGCCAAAATGGTTCCCAACAAAAACTAAGTTTTACCCCTCACGGAGTCAAAGGCTGAAAATTGTAAACATTCCATAGAAGCATGTTGTAGCATCAAGGTACGCTAGTGGGACAAAGTGGGTGAGTCTGAAGAAATCCAACAGTGTAAAATCACCTTCTTCCCCAACAACACCGAGCGAGCCATAAAACCCCGGAACCCCTTCGGATGGGGAAGAGGAAGGTGGTCCAAGGTAAACAACAGTTCCGGTTACGCCCATCTTTAAAAAGGGATCAAGAGGTGACCCGGGAAACTACAGACCGGTGAGTCTGACCTCGGTTCCGGGGAAAATGGCGGAAGCACTGATAAAAGAAAATATCAATGAACATTGTGAAAGAAACAAACTTCTGATAACCAGCCAACATGGTTTCTGCAAGGGGAGATCGTGCCTAACTAACTTATTGCACTTCTTCGAAGGAATTAACAAACGGATGGACAGAGGAGGTCCCATAGACATCATATACCTAGATTTCCATAAAGCCTTTGACAAGGTGCCTCATGAACGTCTACTGCGGAAACTGAAGAACCATGGGGTGGACGGAGACGTATATAGATGGATCAGAAACTGGTTGGCGGGTAGGAAACAGAGGGTAGGGGTGAAGGGCCACTACTCGGACTGGAGGAGTGTCACGAGTGGTGTTCCGCAGGGCTCGGTGCTCGGGCCGCTGCTATTTATTATATTCATAAATGATCTAGAAACGGGGACGAAGTGTGAGATAATAAAATTTGTGGACGACACCAAACTATTTAGTGGAGCTCGGACTAAAGAGGACTGCGAAGAAATGCAAAAGGACTTGAACAAATTAGGGGAATGGGTGACGAGATGGCAGATGAAGTTCAACATTGAGAAATGTAAAGTATTGCATGTGGGAAGCAGAAACCCGAGGTACAGCATGGTTTCTGTACTGGAAGATCTTGCCAAACAAACCTGCTGCACTTCTTCGAGGGGATACGCGAACATTTGGACAAAGGTGACCCCATAGACATAGTGTACCTGGACTTCTAGAAAGCCTTCGACAAGGTACCCCATGAGTGCCTTCTAAGAAAACTGTGGAACCACGGACATACACAGATGGATCAGAAACTGGCTGGCAAACAGGAAACAAAGGGTAGGAGTAAAGGGACACTATTCTGACTGGAAAGGGGTCACAAGTGGCGTCCCACAAAGGTCAGTGCTGGGACCACTGCTATTCAATATATTTATTAATGACTTGGAAACAGGGACAAAGTGTGAAATTATAAAATTTGCGGATGACACAAAACTCTCTGGTACAGAACTCCAAAGGGACCTGAACAGATGGCAGATGAGCTTCAATGTGGAGAAATGTAAAGTTATGCACATAGGAAAAGGGAACTCGATGTATAACTACACGATGGGGGGATGACATTGGGAAAAGGCAACCTAGAAAAGGACTTGGGGGTTTTGGTGGATAAAACAATGAAACTGGCAGCACAATGCACAGCGGCCTCAAAAAAGGCGAACAGAATGATGGACATTATCAAAAAAGGTATCACTACCAGAAGCAAGGAAGTTATCCTCCCGCTGTACAGGGCAATTGTGCGACCGCATCTGGAATACTGCGTCCATTACTGGTCGCCGTACCTAAAGAAAGATATGGCGATACTCGAGAGGGTCCAGAGAAGAGCAACAAAAATGATAAAGGGCATGGAAAACTTCTCATATGCTGAGAGGCTGGAGAAGCTGGGGCTCTTTTCCCTGGAAAAGCGGAGACTTAGAGGTGATATGATAGAAACTTATAAGATCATGAAGGATATAGTGAAGGTAGAGAGGGACAGATTCTTCAGACTGGCGGGGACAACAAAAACTAGAGGGCACTCAAAAAAATTGAAGGGAGATAGGTTCAGAACAAATGCTAGGAAGTTCTTCTTCTCCCAGAGGGTGGTGGACACCTGGAATGCGCTTCCAGAGGAGGTGGTTGAGCAGAGTACGATTTTGGGTTTCAAAAAGGGATTGGACGAGTTCCTGAAGGGAAAGGGGATCCAGGGGTACAATTAGAGGGTTACTATACAGTACAAAATGCTCTTGAGTAATAGATCACTACAGGTTTGACCGGGGGGCTGCCGCAGGAGCGGACTGCTGGGTATAATGGACCTATGGTCTGATTCGGCATAGGCAATGCTTATGTGCTTATGTACAACTATACAATGGGAGGAATGTTATTGAATGAGAGTACCCAAGAAAGGGACTTGGGGGTAATGGTGGACATGACAATGAAGCCTATGGCACAGTAAGCAGTGGCCACTAAGAGAGCGAATAGAATGCTAGGTATAATCAAGAAGGGTATTACAACCAGAACGAAAGAAGTTATCCTGCCGTTGTATCGGGCGATGGTCCGTCTGCATCTGGAGTACTGCGTCCAATATTGGTCGCTGTACCTTAAGAAGGATATGGCATTACTCGAGAGGGTTCAGAGGAGAGCGACACGTCTGATAAAAGGGATGGAAAACCTTTCATACGCTGAGAGATTGGAGAAACTGGGTCTCTTTTCCCTGGAGAAGAGGAGACTTAGAGGGGATATGATAGAGACTTACAAGATCATGAAGGGCATAGAGAGAGTAGAGAGGGACAGATTCTTAAAACTTTCAAAAAATAAAAGAACAAGAGGGCATTCGGAAAAGTTGGAAGGGGACAGATTCAAAACAAATGCTAGGAAGTTCTTCTTTACCCAACGTGTGGTGGACACCTGGAATGCGCTTCCAGAGGACGTAATAGGGCAGAGTATGGTACTGGGGTTTAAGAAAGGATTGGACAATTTCCTGCTGGAAAAGGGGATAGAAGGGTATAGATAGAGGATTACTGCACAGGTCCTGGACCTGTTGGGCCTCATCATGAGCAGACTGCTGGGCACAATGGACCTCAGGTCTGACCCAGCAGAAGCATTGCTTATGTTCTTATGGTTCAACCTCTGTTGTAGTTGGGCATATGGTAGATTCAAGAGTAATGTTAGGAAATTCTTCTTTACGGAGAGGGTGTTTGATGCATGGAATGCACTCCCGAGAGAGATGGTGGAGAAGAAAATGGTGGCAGAGTTCAAGCAAGCGTGGGATGAACACTGAGGATCTCTAATCAGAAAATAATGAGTATTCATTGAAGGATCTAAGACCAGTACAGGGCAGGCTTGCACAGCCTGTGTCCCATATATGGACATTCAGTTGAGGATGGGCTGGGGAGGGGGTTTGGTGGATGGGATGGTTAAGATGGGCTGGAGTGAGCTTTGATGGAGACTCCAATAGAAGGAACCTAAGCACACTACTGGCCTGGACTCTGGGTTTCTGGCCCAGAAATATCTAAGAAAGGACCATTTAAACTAAATTAATTTATGGAGCATGTATGATTAGGCAGACTGGATGGACTACTAGGGTCTTTATCTGCCGTCATTTACTATGTTACTAGTGGCTGAAGGAAATGGATCACATGCAAGCTTTGACCCTGTAAGAAATGAGTTTAGAAGATCTAGCAGGAAGTTACTGCTACCTTTCCTTACATGTTGCAAATACATGTACAACACAGCTGTGGGGGCATAACAGCGATATTAGTTCATATGTATTTTGTGAACTCTCTCAAACATCTAGCTTAGTTTAGCAAGCCAGTATATAAGTGTGTTTATCAGTAAAAGTCTTATTGATAAACTAATATAGTTGAATTCCTATATTGACATGAATCTCGTCATTGTTCAAGATGTTCTTGAATTTATGTGTGAAATCTTAACAAAATAAAAAGTAATGCAGAAAAAAATAGATTTCCAAACTCGCAGCCCCAAATAAATGTAGGAATGAGGCTTCACACACAAAGCTCAGAGTGGGATGAGGAGGCGACCTAAATGGATGGTCTCTCCCCCTTTTATTGAGAATCTTTGCTCCTTTAATTACTTAGCTAATGCTCTGCAAATTACAATTTCATCATGCATTTACAGTGAGGATTATAGCAAGGTAACTCATTGTATACATATTTCATGTGCTTCTCAAAGCTACTATCTCACGTGACATATGAAAACATCATAACAGTTACAATAAAGTGATTTCCTTTGTGTACACTTCTAATATGTCTAAAATCTTACTATAGCATGTGACAGTCCAAAGGTTATAATGCATGCTTCTTAAGTCTCAGGATTAGCCTTAAACTCAGGGCCTGCTTTTGCACGTGGGCAAAGTTTGATTGTTGCCCATATAAGGAAGTTAAACAAGATAAGGAATAAGGGTAAATGTGTGTCAGATTAATATGTGACAAGAAGGGAGGGGGGAATGCCTCAGCATTGTCACAAGGTGCTAGCATTTTCCTTGCTAATAGAATGTCGACGTGGCAGGAGGGGAGAGGAAATGAGAAAGGCCTCAGATCCAAATCAAGGCTCAGAGTTCAGTGTGCTGACCTGGCCTGTGTTCGGACCTTGCCCTGGTTCAGAACCACTGCATCCCTTCAAATAAATCACTCATAATTTTTTTTAAAAATCTGTTGTATTTATATATTCAACAAGAAGCCTCATGAGCAAACATAGATCGCAACAACTTATAACTGGGAGGGGAGGAAAGTGGGGCTCCTTGAGATTTAGTGCCACTGTCACAGGTTGTGGAACTTCTTGGGTTCATGTAAAGCTGCTAATTAATTTGTCTTTAATACTGTATTGTTTTGCCTTAATGAAATTGCTTGGCAGATGAACAATCACCTAACAAGGTTAAGGAAATAATAACACTTGGCAGACACTATTTTCATACCTGCTTGAGATGAATCAAGTTTCACAAGTGACCTCAAGCAGGAAGGGCAGGATCTGTTTGTTTCCTCTATGAGCAAAAGTGGCAAAAGAAAGTGGAACTAGTATCTTGGTATATAATTTATTCCAAAATGGTGCAGAAAAAACACACAATAAAATATGATAAAATATACACAATGACACGAAATACACAATATAATGGTGGCATAGACCCAACATGGACCGTGTTTCGGTTCTGCAACGACCTTCTTCCGGGGTCCGGTCTGACTATTGGCCACAAATATACTTATACACAAAGACACGAAATACACAATATAATGGTGGCATAGACCCAACATGGACCGTGTTTCGGTTCTGCAACGACCTTCTTCCGGGGTCCGGTCTGACAATTGGCCACAAATATACTTAATTTCTATTGAATTATCACACTTGTCTTTTTTAATGATTGGATGGTATGCTTAATTGCAGTTGAGTCATAATGAAGCTTGGTTCCATTTGGTGTCAAATATGACTTCTCTATTTTCCCTGATAATGCGTTCTTAATACTAAGATCAATGATCCCCAAGGGTGGGCCCCCCTCCCTTCTAAGTTTGATTGTAGTCAGCAGTTTCCACATGTAGAGTTTGTCATGTTGATCATGTCGTCTTGACCTGGAGTTATGTGGTTTCTCTGGTGACCTAAGCATTTCTTGGAAGGTCCCAGAATAGAACATCTATCACTTGTCACAGTCAGCAGATATATGCCAGCTTCTAGGACAAAGATGAAATCCTTTCAAAAACATGTTATTTGTGCTGACAGGGATAGATATGCTTTGCACAGTTCATGGATCTTATATAAGTTTCAATTCAGTAGCACAATGTCTCTCTTGAATGCCTCTCATGAAGGTTTCCTGAGGGTCTTTTTCCCTCTCATTTTTTTCTGCACCATTTTGGAATAAATTATATACCAAGATACTAGTTCCACTTTCTTTTGCTTCTTTTGCTTTTGTGGAACTATCGTGGTGGACCTTTTTTTGTGTTTTCCTGTTTCCTCTGTGAGGCATGAAGCTACAGCAGTGTAGTGCATTGCAACTTAATGCTAACCTTAGTCATTTGGAGATTAATTGTCAAAAGCATTTCCTTGGGTAAAGCAGTATTTTAAACACAGAAATAAACTTTATGAAGTTTCCCATCCGATATGTAGCTAAACATATCTATACTAGTCTTTAAGCCCATTACATTAACGGGTGCTAGAATAGATGTGTGTGTCTGTCTTTCTTTCTTTTTCTCTCTCTCCTTGGCTGCTTTCTCTGTCTGTCTTTCTTGCTGTCTCTCTCTTTCCTCGGCTATCCACCACCACCCCTTGCCTGTTCCCCCTGTCCAGCAGTAGTCTTTCTCCCTTCATTTTACCTCCCCCCTGTCCAGCAGTACCCCTTTACTGCTCCCTCTGTCCAGCAGCAGCCCTTCTCCCTTTGTTTTACCTCCCCCTGTCCAGCAGCACCTCTTCCCTGCTCTCCCTGTCCAGCAGTAGGCCTTCTCCTTTCCCTGCTCCTCCTTTCCAGCATCCGCTAGCCCGGGCAGCCTCAGGGCTTTTGCTAGGCCGGCCCACCTCGCATTATCGAAGTGGGCCGGCCTAGCAAATGGCCCGCGGCTGCTGAATTTGCTGGTTGGGGGGGGGGGGGTGAGTTGTCCTGGCAGTGGCAGCACAGGAGTCAAACTGCCACCCCACTCAAATCGCTGCACGCAACACAAGCCGTTCCATGCGCCTGAAATCAAATTTGGCACAGAGGCACACATCACACTGTCAGGGAACCCACTAGGACAGACAGGGAAAAATGCTTGAGTACCTGAATAAACTCATGTAAACTGTTCTGAGCTCTCCTAAGAGAACGGTATAGAAAAATTGAATAAATAAAAAAATAAGTGCACATGTGCGCTTAGGGTTTTATTATAGAGGAGATAGCAATTACTGTATGTCTGGACTGAGCGGAGGTGTTCCTGTGTGATGCAGGGATGGGTTTTCTCTTACTCATAACTTAAAATTCATCACTTTGCACATAAACTAACATGGAAAAGAACAACTATAAACATAAATACATTGGAATAAGTCTAAAAGCTGAAGTATGTGCATACTTTTGCTTTGAAAATTTGGAGAGAGAAAAATATGTGCATACATTTTACACTTGTGTGTATTGCTCTAAAACAGTGTATCGCAAACTGTGTGCCTCCTGATATTTTAGGTGTGCTGCGACACACTGGCAAGGAGGAGAGTCATCCATGCCAGCTGCCTGCCTACAGGACGTGCCTCTCGTGGTGAGAAGCACGTCCTGTAGGAAGTCAGCCAGCATAGATGACGCTCTTCCTGGCCAGAATCTCTCCTCCTCTCCCCGCACCTCCTGTATCCCTCCACCAAAGCGGGTCACAGCCATATGGGCTTCCACGCATGCAAGTGAATGTCGTCATGCATGTGTGTGATGTCATTGCATTGAAGTCCGCGTACTTCCGAGTGCTTTCCGGTCGGGGTACTGGATTTAGTGTGCTGCCGGCCAGAAAGTTTGCGAGACACTGCTCTAAAATAATGCCTTTGAAATTAGCAAGATATCTCCTCAGTGCATTATTTCTCAATCTAGCCAGTTGGGTTTACAGGATATGCACAATGAATATGCATGAGAGAGATCAGCGTAAAATGGAAGCAGTGCATGCAAATCTCTGTGCCACTCCCCTGCACCAAGCAGCCAAATGACAGAAACAACAAAAGTTCCCCGACTCCAATTTCAGCTCTCCCAGTCTTATCTTATTTTTATTGAAACTTGATATACTGCTGGGTGTCCAAAATGGCATCACAGCAGTGTACAGAAGAAATAAATATTTTTACAGCAATTAACATGATCACCGTACAGGTCATGGGCCTGATGGGCCACTGCGGGTGCGGAGTGCTGGGCGCGATGGACCTCTGGTCTGACTCAGCAGAGGCAACTTCTTATGTTCTTATATAGAGTTGTTTACAGACAGTAAAAAACCTACACGTAGAACAAAATCTTTTCCAGAGAAAGGAAATTGCTAAAACCAGAGGGCATAATTTGAGGTTGAGGGGTGGTAGACTCAAGAGTAATGTTAGGATATTCTTTACAGAGAGGGTGGTTGATGCGTAGAATGCACTTCCAAGGGAGGTGGTAGAAAAGAAAACGGTGAAAGAGTTCAAACAAGCATGGGATTGGACTTTTTCCCATTACGATTGTGCCATATTTTGAGTATCAAGGTGCCAAGGATTTATAAGGACAATCGTATTCTTTGTGCCATATGGAAAACATTAAAATTTGTTAACAATTTAACATCTATACTGGTGCAACAATTCACGTGTCAATCCTTATGGTTGAACTCCAAGATTCAAATTGGCGAATCTAAGATCCTCTAGAAGCATTGGCTGCAGGCAGGCATACGTACATTAGATGATGTATTATCAAATGGGAGAATGCTTGATTTTTCACGACTGCAACAATCATTCGGTATTTCAGTCTCAAGCATATAAGTGGTTGCAGTTGAAGCAGGCCATTCAGAAGTGGTTCCCTGATTGGTGAAATTTAAATAATCAGTATAGCTTACCGGGCCTATGCTTCCAGACAGATTTGTTAGAGCATCAGGCCGCCAAGTGGTATAAATTAATATCTGACTATTTGAATAAAAACCAAAAACTAGCGGGGTCACGTGATGCGCACGAAGTGAACGGACGTGCGTTGCTGGGCTCCGCGATCCGATCAACTAAATATCAGCTAAATATCGATACCTGGCAGTTGCGGGGGGTATCGCTGGACCTGCAGGCACGGAGCGTCAGAGCCGGGTGGTTCGGCGGTGTGTTTTCCGTGCGGGAGAAGCCCCGGTATGCCCATTAAAGCAGCCAAAACTCCGAAGAGCAAAATCAGCACGCTGGATCCCAAAATGGCGTCGGCTCCCGCCTCGCCGCCGCTGGAGCTGGGCGACTGGGCTCACGAGATCTCTCGCCTGGTGACCACTGCCCTGGAGGACCGCCTAAATAAACTACAATCGGCGGTGGATGGTATCAACGAAAAATTTGAGACCCAGGCTCAGCGGCTCACAGAGGTGGAGCACCGTGTTTCTGCTCGGGAGGATGAGGCCCTTCAGGCACAGCAGCGGGTGGATAGCCTGCAATCACAGGTGGCAGCCCTCACAGAAAAACTTGAGGACACGGAGAACCGCCAGAGACGAAATAACCTGAGGGTTGTGGGACTCCCGGAGTTGCAGGGCGCTGATGCGCTGTACCAGTTTTTTCATACATGGCTGCCAGAACATCTTGGCTTGGAGACCTCGGCCATGTCTTTTGTGTGTGAAAGAGCACACAGGCTGGGAACCACTTCAGGGGCTAACTCGAAGCCTAGAGCGGCTATTGCCCGGTATGTAAACTGGAAGGAGAAGGAACAAATCTTGAAGGCTTATCGTCTGGCTGGTGGTCTGCAGTATGAGGGACAGCGGTTGCTCCTCTTTAATGACTATTCTGCGGGTGTGTCCTCTCGGCGGAGGGAAATGGCGCCCATCTGTACCACCTTGCATCGCAAGGGGGTACGCTTTGCTCTGGTATACCCTGCAAGCTTGCGGATCTGGAGAGAGGGCAAGGTGCATACTCTGCTGACCAAGGGGGAGGCGCAGCGCTTCTTGGATACCATCAACGCCGCTGGTCCTTCTGGAGAGGGCGGAGGAGTCCCGGGCAGCTGAGATCTGACGGGGTGGCCCGTTCGGAGTAGACGAGATTCCCCTGTTGTTCATGGTGGTCCTCTTCTGGGACTGAATGATCTTCTGATTTGATGACGTTTGGTTCTGTTCTGTCCTGTGTATCTTTGACCTGGACCTTCCTGGAGGTTGCGAGAGGACTTTTGGTGGCTCCGCAGGGGAGGCCGCGGCTGGCCCCTGCCTTCACCGTGGCAGGTGCGGCTGGTGTGCGTAGCCACCCTGCTGGGGACCTGGATTCCTTGTCTCCGTCCGGAGACTGTTTCTGTCAGGAGCTGGTGACTTTGTTCTTGCTTTGTGTTACCATGGTATATTGTTCTAGAAGCTGTCACATCTAGCTAGTATTGGTTCGTGGGCTGCCCAGCTCAGTGACCCCCTATTCTCAGATTTCCCTTATGGGATTTTGTTTTCTTGTACTGGTTTTGTTGGGTCTGTGGGGAATTTGGGGAGAGTCCTGGGGGCATATTCTCTGGGATTGGGGAGGGGGGAGGGGGTGTGTGTTTGTTGGGGTGTTTGGTAGTGGTTTGTGGGGTGTTTGGAAGGCTGAATGGCAGTGTGGTTCGGGGCGGGTTAGGGGTGTGTGTGTAGGACTGGCACCTTTCTATATTATCTTGGGGCCCGCGGCTTCCGGACGGGGCCGGAGGCACGTGGGGGCGGCTGTTTTCTTGCCCTGCTGGCAGCGAGGGAAGGGTCTTAGCTGGGAGGGCCCTCTCCTTTTGACACTACTTTTAGTATTTCCTGTCTTGTTCTTTAGGTTTCTCTTTGATAATGGTTAACCTCCGCATTTCCACATATAATGTGGATGGTATCCATTCTCCTGTAAAGAGAAAAAAGTTGCTGAATTGGTTCAAGAAAAATCACATAGATATTGCTTACCTGCAGGAGACCCACCTATCAGGGGTTGAGCATGCCAAGTTGCGTCGGGAATGGGTGGGGGAGGTATGCTCCTCTTCTTTTAACTCCAGACAGCGGGGGGTTGCGATTTTGTTTCACAAACAATTACCCATACATATCCATAAAACTCTGCAGGATAAGGAGGGGCGATATGTGATAGTTTTGGGGGAATTGTGGGGTCAGAAATGGATGTTTTGTAATCTCTATGCCCCTAATGTGTATAGTCACCGATTTTTTTCTGGGCTTTTGGCCCAGATAGCTCAGTATTCTGATTATCAACTTCTTGTGGGAGGGGACTTTAATATCACGGCTGATCCCTCCATGGACTGTAGACCGGCGAGGGTGTGTTCGGGGGACCATGGAGCCAAGGGGGTAAATTTTTTGATGGACCAGTTGCATTTGATGGATCTGTGGCGGACTTTGCATCCTACTGAGCATACCTACACTTTTTACTCGCACCCTCATGATGTTTATGCTCGTCTGGACTACTTTCTGGCGTCGCCCTCGCTGCTCCCGCAGGTAGACCATGTTTCTATTGAGGAGGTTCCCTTATCGGATCATTCCCCGCTAATATTGTCGGTCAGGCTTACGAATGATACTCCGCGCAGGGGGTGGCGGTTTCCAAGCCATCTGTATAAGGATCTGGAGTTTCATAGATACCTCCGGGAACACTGGCAGGAGTATTGTCACCATAACGCTTCCCAGGATGTTGATCCGGTGACATTTTGGGAGGCATCTAAGGTTGTACTCCGGGGATATATTATTGCTTATGTATCTAGGGCACGGCGGCGCCAGGAGGCTGATCTTTTAAGGCTTTCTGGAGAACTGCAGGCTTTGAGACGGCGTCATGTCGCTTCGCTTTCTGTGGAGGACAAAAGCCGGCTGGGGGAGGTCCGATCACAGTTGGAGGTCCTTTTGACGCAGCGGGCCAATAGGGATATCTATTTCCAACGCTATCGTTTGCATAGATGGGGGGGGAAGGCCGGACGGCTCCTGGCCAATCTAGTGCGTCCTCCTCGCAAACAACAGGTCATCCTGTCTATTAAAGATGGTGGGGGTCGCCTTTATACCGGGGCGGACGACATTCAGTCTCAGTTTGTGCAATTCTATGAGACTCTATATTCTCACCGCGAATCTTCCGAACCTGACCGCACGGAGTTTTTCCGGGATCTGGTTTTGCCTCAAGTGACTGATGCCCAGCTTGATCTTCTGAATGCTCCGGTCACGGCGGCGGAGATCCAGCTGGGTATCAAAGCGTTGAAACTCACGAAAGCGCCAGGCCCAGATGGGTTTGGGCCCGAATACTATAAGATCATGGCAGATTTGGTTCCTTCAGCTTTAGGGGATGCGTTTAATGAGTTGCATGCAGGAAAGGGCCTAGGACCGCGAAATATGGCCCATGTGGTCTTGCTACCCAAACCAGGGAAGGATCTTGCCCAAGTGGGGTCATACCGCCCGATCTCGCTGCTTATCAAGACGTAAAGCTGCTGGCGGCGATACTGGCCGCCGCCTGAATGCTGTCCTCCCTTTGTTGATTCATGAAGACCAGGTGGGCTTCGTTCCGGGCCGGTATGCCTCCATGAATCTGTTTCGGGCGTTAATGGCCTTGCATTCGAGAAGAGGGACGGGAGTAATCGGCTATCGTGGGGTTAAGACATGGAAAAGGCCTTTGAACAGCATTTCATGGCATTTTTTATTCTGGGTTCTGCAGCAATATGGCCTGGTTTGCCGTTTCCCTGAATGGATTCGTAGTTTGTACCTTCGTCCGCAGGCGCGCTTACTGGTGAACGGGGGTCTTACTGCTCCCTTTCCTTTGGGCAGGGGTACCCGGCAGGGCTGTCCTCTTTCCCCCCTTCTCTTCGTGTTAGCCCTTGAACCCTTGGCGGTAAAGCTGCGCACAGATCCTTCCATTCGGGGAATTCGGATAGGAGATAGGGAGAGTAGGATTAACCTTTTCGCGGATGACATCCTCCTCTATCTCGATAATCCCATAGATGATCTGGAGAGAGCACTTGGGGTGGTTCGCACTTTTGGAAATTTTTCTGGGTTGAGGGTTAATTGTGCCAAGTCTGAGCTGTTGGCCTTTTGGACTCTACTCACAAGGAGCCCTGGCACTCCGCTCTTTACTATACCGCCAGTAGATGGACCGTTGCGCTACCTAGGTGTGTATCTGACACCCGATTTATCCCTCCTGTATCAGCAAAACATTCGTCGCCCCTCTCGAGCAAATCGCGGCCTCTAATGTGATCGCTGGAGGGAGTTGCCGTTGGGTTTGTGGGGGAGAGTGGCTCTCACCAAATGGTTCTCCTGCCAAAGATCTTGTATCCCATACAGACTATCCCTGTGTGGCTCGCCGCTCGGGATGTACGGGCTTTTCGGCTCTACCATTTCTTCTTTTAATTTGGAGACGCAAAAGGGCACGCATTAGCTATACTAAATTGATGCTGGACCGATCTCAGGGGGGCTTGAATCTTCCGGATGTAAGACATTATAACGTAGCGGCTTTGCTTCGCTTCATTCATGAAGGGCTGGACTGGGACAGTACAATTATGCCTCTGGGGAATGGCTATCCTCCTGGTGTGCGCCGCATTCTTTCCTGGCCCTTCTCCATGTGGCGCCTTCCGCGGTTCCCGGGGGTTCCTCGACCATGAATTTTCTCCAGCCACTTAGGATGGCGTGGCGGTGGTGGAGGCGCCATCAACAGAGAACGCCTGCTGCATCGGTACTCTTTGCCTCTGTGTGGTACCTTGCTTTTGTTTCCGGGGATGGGACCTTCTCGACTTCGGGTGTGGGAGCAGCGGGGGTGTAGGACCTTGAGGATGTGTGGGATGGGGGTAGTGGGGATGCATTCCCTTCCTTTGCCCAGATTCAGCGGCGCTGGGATGTGCCCGGGAATCATTTCTGGGTGTACCTTCAGATCCGCCACTACTGTACTACGCTGGCTTGGAAATGGGGGGATGCTTGGCTCTGTGGTCCTCTGGATGCACTTTTCTTCTTGCTTCCCGCGGCCCTGAATAAACTCTCTACTTGGGGACGTATGCTACGGGCGAATCTGTCTGAGGAGGCCCTTGATGGAGTGGCCTCTGTGTGGATGGAGGGAGCTGGGATTTCTGGGAGATCGGAGCGAGTTTCTTGCTCTGTTTGGCCATCTTAGACTGTTGGGGGGCTCCTCCGATCTCCAGGAAATGCAGTTTAAGATATTGCACAGGGCGTATATTTCTAGGCACCGCGGGGCTCTTATGGGCCTCTGGGAGGGGGCTGTATGTACCAGGTGTAGCCGCTCGGCTGGACCTTGGTTCATCATTTTTTGGAATGCCCATCCACTGATTTGTGGTTGAGGGTACTTCCCTTTTTTGGAGCAAATTGTGCACCGTCCTATTCCACGTGACTATGGCATGCTCTTATTGGGAGATCAGAGAGTGTTGGAGGAGGCTGGTTTTTCGTTTCCTCAGCGGAAATTCCTTTACCTAGCCATCCTCTTGGTGAAAAAACTCCTTTTGCGGTATTGGGTGTCTGACCAGGTGGCTTCCTTTACTCATTGGCTACACCGGCTTGCTCAGGTAGCCCACTTTGAAATTCATCGTTCTCCCAAGGGGGGGGGGATTGATCTTCGATGCTATGTGGGGTTCTGGAGGGCGGCCTTGATGCTCTGTCCTGGGGAATCGGTGGCACAGCTGGATATCCATTCTTAAGGCCACTGTTCCTTCTGTCTCTCCTCTCTTTTCTTTTTTCTCTTTTCCTCCTCGTTCTTTTCTATTTCCTCTCTTCCTTCTTGTTTGGGGCTTTGGTGTAGTTCGCCTTGAAAGGTGTGTGCTGGTGCGAGTGGGAGGGGGTGTCTGTGGTGTGGTTGTTGTGGATAGTATGGTACGTCTGGTGTTAGTGCATATGTGGTATGATTGGGGGGGTTGTTTTTTGTTTTCTCTCTTCATAAAAAAAATTTTCGCAGATGGCGACTGGAGGGTGCAGAGCTTGTCCGGCTCGATTTTCTTTTCTGTGATTGCCTGCTCGGTTTACAGTTTGAGTTATATTTTCTCTTTTTGGACTTTGTGTCCTTGTACTGTTGGATTTCTGTACTTTCTGTGTTGCATCTGTTAATAAACATTATTCCAAAAAAAAAAAAAAAAAAAACCAAAAACTAGCTTGAAAGATATTTGGAGCATTGAGATAAAACAGCAGATTTCTGTAACTGAATGGGCACGGATTAGGACTTGGAGGACGAGATGTACAGCATCAGCATCTATGAGACAAACATGGTTCTTTTTGTTACATAGATTTTTTTGGACCCCTGTTAGATTACAAAAGTTAGATAGTTCAAAGTCTAATAGATGCTGGCACTGTCATCTTGATGTAGGGACACTGGATCATTTGTTGTTTCATTGTCCTTTGATACTCAATTCTTAGAGATATATATGGGGACAAATCAATTTGATTTTGGAATCTTCAATTCCGCTATCTTATGAGGTTGTTCTTTGTGGTACATTGTTGTCATCGAAACCTCCTTTGGACAAATATAAAAGTAGATTATTTGCCATTATGACCGGGATAGCCATGCAACTGGTGATCAAAAATTGGGATTGGCTTAATTTCTTCTTTTGGTGGGATTCTAAATATTTATATTACAAATACGAGAAAATGAATTCAGAAATGTAATGATAAGTTATTCAAATTAACTTGGAGTCCATTGAAAAAATTTGTTAGCTGGATTATTCCCCTGATTTTTTATTTTTACATCCAGGGTGGGTGGGTGGGAGGGTGGAGGGATAACAGATTTTGATCAAAATATTTAATATGATTTTCATTACTTGTCTGAAGTAATGCATTTGGGTTTTGTTCTTGTATTGGGGTTGGAGGGGGGGGGGAAAATGTTTTGAAGTATTTTGATGATTGATTCAAGTGCAATTTTGAAGTTATTTAATATGTATTTATATATTTTTATGCATTATTTTTTAATAAAGAAGGAAAAAAAGTATGTATACCACACAAACACACATGCACGTGCTTGCAAACTGATGTCTTTCTTGTTAAATTTATTGGGACTGCTTTTCTCGCGGTTGGGGGGAGGTGTTTTGGGGGTTCCAGAAGGAGGAATTGAGCATCCCTCCTGCTGGTTGACTTGCGGTGGGGTTCGGGGGTTCCCTGCTGCAGCTGCCCAGCTGATCGCTGCAGTGATCAGCTCATCGGCCATGTCTATTTGAAATATAGGCCAGCATTTTTCAGGCATACATTTAAGGCACCTGTCTCCCATCTACAGAGATGCATACTGACGCTTAAGCCCGTGCAAGGCCACATCCAAGCACAACCATGCCCATGCCCTGCCTTGGGTATGCTTAAGCATAACTGTCTACATACCACAGATGCCTTCATCGCGGGTGTCCTTCCTCAGCAGCATTTTTTCTAAAATTGTGCATCTCGATTGGCTGCCGGATGGCAGTAGGATGTCTGCCATCAGTTAAAATCGGGACGCATATTTTTAGAATTAACCCCCTTTGAGCATTTTACAGTGACTGCCAAATTCTGACATATAGTTAATTATATTGTTTGAATGGTGTATGTTGTACTGTGTTTTAGCTTTGAATATTTTTAACGTGCAAAAATCGCTAGGGTAGCAATGCTAAAAAGTCAGAAACAACAACATAGCTTAAGATAATTAAAAGTTGTTTAATGGTAATATGTAAATATGATGATTAAATAAGTATGTAAAATTTATCTTTGAAAATCTAAAGTGGTTGCTGAAAAAATATCAAAATCTCTAGGGGATTACTTTATTTTTACTCACCCGGCAGTGTCCTAGTTGTATCCTTACAAAACAGCAAGTTCTTTCACTCTTCAAAAAGACATATGCACACACACAGAGACACACAACACCCATAGAACCACATGCACAAAGACACATACATATGCCTCATATGGCCCCTGTCACCTAATGAGACACACTTTACTGTGTCTTTTTACACTCTGTCCCCAAACAGATATGCAGAAGTTTGCAAATGGAAGAAGGGGAAACACACCATTTTGTCATACTCTTAGGCCCCCTTTTACTAAACCGTGCTAGCGATTTTTAGTGCCGGGAGCTGCACTGAATGCTGCGCGCTGCTCCCGATGCTCATAGGAACTCTGTGAGCATCGGGAGAAACGCAGGGCATTCAGTGCGGCTCCCTGCACAAAAAACCCTATCATGGTTTAATAAAAGGGGCCTTAGTATATACTTTTCAGCTTGTTAATATATAGAATTTGGAGACTACAATATGTTATAGCTGATTGAAAATTTAAGAACTTAGGTCAGCTGAAGAGGGATTTATTTTGCTTTTTTTTTTTCAATATTCTTTATTTAGTTTTATAACTTACAAAAGTAACAAAACTTCTATTGACGAGGTACAGAAATATGATGTGATATAGATAGACAGGGTCAAAGGACAATAACATGTAATAACAATATAGCAATTTGCATAATGCTGGCGAACCGGAAAGATTTCTCTAATGTTAACTATAATTTGCTATTTAAAGATTTTTTTTACTTGCATTTGCAGCTTGCGTGCTTTTTTCCGATATATTTGGGCAATTTGGCTGATTTGACCACTAAGAGATGGAACTTTGATGTAAATAAAGAAATCAAAACAAACAACCCTTTTATTTACTTATTGGGATTTATTAACTGCCTTTATGAAGAGTTTCACCCAAGGTGCTGTACTGCAGATATAGTTTAATATAAAACTTACAATTTTGCTAACAATTTTGGTCGAGGGGCATTTTGCATCATATTTTTATGTTACTTGTGAATGATGAAAGGTGTTTGGGAGTGCAGATAGTGTGGTTACCACATAGTAATAATAGGAATTGCAATTAAGCTTACAAGAAGAAAACTAAAGCAAAAGAAAAATCTTTTAACTTAGTTACATACAATAATCTCACTGAAGTCCTCAATTCAGCTCCAAAAATTATTTGAGTAACATATAACAAGGATTATATTTATAAAGGAAAAATAATGTCTGCTGCTAGGCAAGAAACAAAAAATTTTTTATTCTTGAGTAGTTGTTGTTATTCCTTCATTTTCCACACAATTTTAGATCAAAATCTCATCAGCTGACTCGGATTGAAGAAAATCTATTTTAAGGAATGATACCTAACTATACATTTGCATGGGTAATGGAGAAAAAAAACCCTCCTCCAATCTGTATCACCCTGGGGTTTTAACAAAAGAAATTGACGTCACCTTTTCTGCGTTTCTTTTGAAACAACTGGAAAGATTTGAATATTCAGCCCAAGAAAATCCTTTGTTCTATTTCTAAAGAACGATTTCAATATCCAATCTCTATCTGGGGATAATGCCACTGTGATTAAGAGAGTAGCTGGTTTAGCCAGTGGCTTACAAAGGGTGGGGTGGGGGTGTGGACCACTTCGGGTGCAAGCCCTAGGGGGCTGCACAGCCGGCTGGCCTTGTCCGGAACCTCCCGCGCTGCTCTAAATGGCATCTGCACCTCAGCCCGACTGCTGTACTTATTCTGAAGCAGAGTCGGCAGCCATGCTGAAGTGCAGGAAGGTCCTGCGATGACTGCCATCTGCTGCCTCTACTCCTGAAGACGTAACTGACCCAGCAGCCGCAGTCATTGTGGGACCTTGCCACAACTCACTGCGTCTGCCGGCTCACCCCCTCCAACATCACTAACTTCTTCCGGAGCAGAGGCGGCAAAAGCAGTCATCGCGGGACCTTGGGACCTTGCTGGTTTAGAGGGAGAGAGGAGCATAGAATAGTGGTGTGAGAGGGAAAAGAGGATGAGACGAAGAAGAAGTCCTGGTGTGATACAGGTGAAGCAGGATAAGTCCTTTGGATAAAGGTGAAGTAACCAGACCTCACAAGAGAAAAAACCCCTCCCCTCCCTCTTGCTCTAATAAATCAGTATATTAACTGTGAAAGATATTTCATAACCCACTTGCCAGCTGGCCTATAGTGATTGAGAAATATTCTGTTTCTGAGTTAGCTATGGTAAGCAAAAACTTGTAAGAAACAAGACTTAAGTTCCGATGCATGGCACCTGGCCGGATATTATGCAAAGAGGAACACAGCTCATGGTCAGAAAAACAGAGTACTCAGGAACATTATTTAGCAAGATATATCATGTGTTACCACAGCAGAGAAGGAATTTTGGACTCGGAATTGCATATATGGTAAAGGGAAAAGGGCATTTGCGGGAAAAGGTTAGGCCTTACGGCAAACTGAACAGACGTATAAGATGACACAAATAGATAAGCCAATAAATGAATTTACTTATGTATTGACGTATAAGAAAAATAACCAATAAAGATGTATCATGTGATTTAGGCTAACGTGGTATTGACCACCAAGAAATGTATAAAACCAGGCCTATAAGCAGAAGTAATCAGAACAGACATCAGAGGACACTCTTGTGTGACATGTGGATTGTTACTAAAAATCATGTTTTTCATACAGATGGGGGGGGGGGGTGTCAAAAAAATGATGGGCCCCGAGTGTCACATAGGCTAGGTACACCACTGAGTTTAGCTATCTCATGATCAGAAGTTTCTGTACAAGATTTATATGCTTGGAAGTTATTTGAAATTGAATAAATAAATTATTTTTTTTTTAATTTTAAAAAGAAAGGTTTTTGGGGGTGGAGAGATGCTGGGAAGATAGAACTGGTTTACAATTGACTGAGGAGCAATAGGGTAAACTGGGTCTCTATGACGCAAACAATTCGTTCTGTGCCAGTCATGCATTCCATGCTTTTTCTCTCTGTTAGAGGGGTTCAAGCTAATAACCAGCTCAGTCCTTCTTGCTGGTCATACACTTATGATAGTTTAACTTCATACTGGGGAGGAAGTGTCTTTAAACTGAATATTCCTTTAACCTATGCCAAACGATAACAAGTCCTGATATGTTGAATAGTAATCAAACTAAGTTGTTAAATATTCTGCTTACTTTGGCTTTGACATGGATTGTTAATAATTGAAAAAGTACTGATATGTTATCTGAGAATTTTAGAGTGGGAAGAGCTGTGTCAGATATACAGTATAAATATGAGAGAGTGATTGCTGAGACAGGCAGTGCTTTGCAAAAGTTTACTGATGTTTGACTTCCTTTAGATGCTTTTGTGGATAGGCAGCTAAGGGAAGACTTTATCAAGCAGCATCAGGGTATAATGTACTTTAAAGCACATTAAAGGAATTAGCATGCATTAAACACTAAGGCCCCGATTCTGCAAACTGCGCCTACTCTTAGGCGTGCTTTAGACGTCTGCGGGGCGTAAGTCACGCTGAGCGTCACATAGGCGTCAGATGTGCGTTCGCAAAAATCACACTTTTTCTGATCTAGATGCCAGGTAGATGTCCCTACGATGTTATATATAAAAATGTGGTTTTTACTGATTCGTTTTCATTATTTCAGGATTGTAAGCTTTAAGATAATATAAACACAGTATACCATCTTTAAAAGGATATTTATCATAAAGTAGATTCAGTGGGAGTTGAACTGGGAATATCAGTGTGAATCTTGAAAAAATGTGACATACTTACACGCTAATCTTCATTCTAATCTGCTGTGCTACACAATGACCCATACAATGATAGCAATTCTGGTTCAATTATACTGTTCTGTATAGGTAGTTAATGGCAGTTAATTCTGCTAGGAGACAGAACAAGGTAGATCTCACTGCCCTGTTATATTCTTTTTCTTCATTATTTCAGCATTGTATACTTCAACATAGTAAAAACAAAAAAGTAACACAGTATGCCATCTTTAAAAGGTCATATATACAATATATAGTGAGCGGTACTAACTGGGCATTGAACTGGAAACATCAGCTTAGAAGGGTGAAACCTTAACCACTGTGCTATTTAGTTAGCTGTAGAGTAATTGTAAAATTAGTTCCTATAAGCAGTGGAAAGAATAGCTGTTTGAGCATAGTTTAGGCTTTAGAAAGACGTGGTTTGGGCTTCTGATAGGCGTTTGTAGGATAGATGCTATTTAGAAAGGGTAAGGTCTCAAAAATTAGCATAAGCAATAGCACAGAATGGGAGTCCTAAAAGAAAAAACCCTACTCTGATGGAGCTTCTTATACTAAGCACGCCTAAGTGGCGTCTGACGTCACAAGCACTTAGGTTTTGGTGGGAAGCGGTAACCGCGCCTAGGAAGCACCATTTGTGCTGCCTACTACGTGCTAAACACGCCCATAAAACCTCAGCTCTTTGGGTGTGCTATGGGAGTGTATGTGAAAGTGTTCTATATAAATAGCATTGACAGCTAGATGCACTTTGCAACATGGCTCCAAAACAAAAATCTAATTTTCTACCTAAAGAGTTGTGGATCCTTGTGGCCCAAGTAGGGGCCAACTATGATGCCCTCTTTGGGAGGGAAGCTGATCGCATTGGCACGGAAGGCCAGCAGGCTATCTGGAGAAGGATCTGCAATGACATAGATGCAGTCCATCGTCAAAGCCTGAAAAAGGCTCTGAAAAAACAGTGGCATGCCATGCGGAGACGGGTCTGGTGGAAGCAAGAGCTCATTAACACACAGGGTCCTTCTGGCAACCTACAACTGACTGTCCTGGAGAGTGAGGTCATGGACATAGTGGGCCCTGGAACAGCACCTGTTGTGGGAGGCATTGATACTTCCCAGGGGCGCCAAAGTACAAACACTTTACATATAAGTCATTGCCTGTTTTGACACTCTTGCCAGCCTAACAGGTGGAATATGTTGCCCTTGTTCCATATCTTAGCCTGCATGATACCTTGTAAATGAGCAGCCACAAGAATGTACAATATTGTGACCTGTGATGCAATTCAACTGATGTTCTCAGATTTAACCCCTTTCTACATTTGATATTCACCCCCTATTAACATATCTTGTAAAGTACTTGCATTTGATGGAAATAGATGGTATAATAAACATGAAAGATATAGGACAGATTGTTACAATATGCAGCTATGTTAAACCTTTTAGTTGTGCTACCTAACATACTGATACCAATGTATACTTTTCTGTCTTTTTGCAGAGGCATCTCGTCCTCCTGATGCTGCTGCCAGGGAGGAAGAGGATAAGGATGAAGAAGAAGAGGAGGATGAGCAACAAGTAGGCCAATCCTATGCTGCCCCTCCTCCTCAAACAAGACCACCAGCACCCACCCTTCCTCCCCAAAATGTGACCAGGGCAGCAGAGGAGGAGGAAGTGTTGGAGGAGGACCAAGAGGTGGCTGAGGACAGAGCCCTGGGGGAGGAAGAGGATGATTTCCATCAGGGTGATGAGCTGGAGGACCCCTTCATGAGCAAGCCCATCTAATGGTGGAGATTGGAGACAATATCCACCATTCACAGGGCTTGCTCATTAGGGAGGTGGTTGCATTAAATGAGGTCTCTCACTTACAAGAATCTGCACATGTCCTTGCCAGGGAGTCCCAGACCATGAACCAGCACTTGGCCTTCCTGGTAGCAGAGCAGGCTGGAACACGCCGTGCTCTGGAGGACATGTGTGGTATTCTGAGAGACCTCCTCCAGCTCATCACCCAGACTCACTTCCCTGGGGATCCTGGAACTCAGGCCACCTTCCAGCCCTACTCCAGCCAGGCCCCCACCAGCCAGGGGTCCCCCCGGCCACATCTGACACCCAGTCCTGGGGTCGGGGGCGTGGCCATGGCCGTGGTCAGGGAAAGGGATCCTGCTAGGGCCCACTGTGTCCTGTTACCATACTCCCAGGGCAGTCATGCCGCATGGACCCTGTGGCTCCACTGGACCTCCTTCACATGTCCACGCCACAGCCTCAATATCACGGTTCTGCCATTGCAGATCTTTCATCCAGATAGCCTCCTGGCCTGAGTGCCAGTCCCCATCAGCTTCATCTCCCATAGAGGGCATCATAGTTGGATGATAGCTATTAGAACCCACCAAGGATCCGCATCTCTCCAGGGGACATAACATCTTAGGAGCCATGTTGCCACCTTCATACACCACTCCAATTGCAAGCAGGTAAAACTCAGCCATCTATTTGCACCATGGACATTTGCCTCAGTTCATGGAGATGAAACTCTGCCATCTATTTGCACCATGTATTATGCATTTTTCCATGTATTGGAAGGGGGGAGGGATTTTGAGGAATGTGCAACGGCAATCCAATGGATGTTTTGCAATATAATCAATCAAATAAATTAAAAATATAACTGGCAGTGTGTGTTTATGTTTCTGAATATATTTTATTCATCAGGTGCTTCATTGAGCTAACTTTCTGTTTCATATGCTTTACAGAAGTAGTTCCCAACCCTGTCATGAATGACCACCAGGCCAGTTATATTTTAAGGATAACCCTAATGGATATGCATGGGGGCAGATTTGATGCCTGAAACCTCCATTAGATGCAACTCTCTTATGCATATTCATTAGAGCTATCCTCAAAACCTAACTGGCCTGGTGGTTGTTCATGATAGGGTTGGGAACCACTTCTGTAAAGCATTTGAGCTTTACAGCCTCAAGTAGGTGGCACCTTTTGGATGTGAACCTAAAACTTGACAAAGGCTGTCAACTTGACAGTTTGTTAATGTGCCAAAGGTGTTGAAACCTCTGCATACAATTTCAAACTGTGCAAAATCCCATCAAGTGAATTTGTAGTTACCTCACAGTCCTGCCTCTCATGCACCCTTCCTTGCCCCCTCCCCCCATAGTCTGGCATCTTACCCTCCACTCCCTTATTCTTTCTTTTTCTCTCTCCTTATGACCTGTTCCATATGGATCAGCACTTCTTCAAGAATAGCGCTTCCTTTCTCGTCAGCCTATATGACTGTACTCAGTTTTCTTCATCCCTCCTTTTATCCCTAGTGTCAAGTTTTCACCCTTTCTCTTCCCAACTGCCTTCCCATCCCATATCTCTCATTGCCTCCATGACATCCACCATATCTCCCTTTTATCTTCTCTCATTCCAGACCACTGTCAAGCATCTCTCTCTCCCAACCTCTGTTTCTGGTCACCGTCACTTCCCCCCAGTCTTACCATTTCTAGACACCTCTCCTGCATTCAACTTACCAAAATCATTAATATCTATCCCATTTGGTGGAGTAGCCTTCTTGGTCCATAACATTTTTACCACGTTTAAATACAACTTCACATTCATTCCACTTGTAGTTAACTGGCAGCTGTGAGCCCCCTCTGCTCTTTCTTTTTGCTGTAGTCTGCTTACATGGAAAATGGAGGTTGTGACATTGGGGGCAGACCATGACATTATGAAAGCAGGGAGCGTGGTGGACGTGGGCCTTCATGTCTAACCTGGCCTGGCTCCTTCTTTTCCCCAACAATCTATTCCCCTCCACACTTAACACAAAATCAAAGTTCTCAGCCATTCCTCACACCAACACCAAGCAAAAGACACCAAGCAACTGACAAATACAGCCATACACAGAACAAATATAGAAAATGGGGGTGGGGGAGTGCAAAAGGGAGAAGGTAGGACAAAGGAGAAACAGCGAGGTCATAGCACAAAATCTCATAATATTGCAAATCAAACACCAGAAGCACCAACACACATGGGAGTCTTAAAAGAAAAAAATTGCTGTAGCAGAACCCTCTCTATACTAAGCATGCCTAGATGGCATCTGACATCATAGGCACCATTAGGACTTCCCGCCAGAAAAAAATTCAAATTTGATTGGGTGTGCTTTGGCCACCAAACACACCTGTACTGATTTTTAATCATCTCCTTGACTTCTCAAAGCTTTTCCAAGAAGCCATTTGTCATTTGGTTAGTCTCGAGAGGCTCCTGTTACCAAAATCCAAACAGAATTCCTTCTATAGCTCTATGCCTTAAAGCTTTTATCTTCCATACATCAGGGGTTCAAGTTTTGAGTGCAGTTAGCAAATATTTTATATTCATTTCTCTACCAGAAAGAAAACCTTCAAACTCTTTGGGTTAATCTTTAAAATGTTCTGCAGCAATTCTCAGATGGCTAAAGCCAAGCTGAATTTACAAATAGTAATGTCTCTAGGATACATCTCAAAACTTGTACCTTCCTTCAACACCTGTCCAAGCCCTCTGACCTGCTAGGATGCTGTTAAAATGAGTGAAAGTGAGGGTGGGATGTGAACTGTTGACATTGAGAAGATGGACAAGATGCATCAAGGCACATTAACTTGGTGAGCCACAAATGGCTTTGTTCTGTCAGAGGAGAAGTTTCCTCCCATGACAGCTTAGGATATCCTAGCCATGTGAAGGTGAAAATACGTTTGTGTGGAAAGGGAAATGTACTGATGAAAAATGACAAAGCCCACCATACTCTTATGAGAGCTAATAAGAAGCTGTTAGGATGTTGTTAAAATTAGTGAAGGTGACTGACAGGGGTCAGGCAGGAAGGTGAGATTCCCAGTAGTGGCGGCTTCTTCGGACAGACTGGAATATCCTCCATGGCAGCCAGGCTGCGTACCCCCAACAAGGGGCCGCATACCCCTAAGGGTACATGTACTGCATGTTGAGAAACACTAGTATACTACATTGATAGTGATTGCCAGCTTTTTACATACTCAACAGGCAATTTTTACCATTTAATGAACTAATAGGGAGATAATTAATGTTCCTCTGTGATTGTGTTCAATAAACTTCCTAATAATCACAGCTCTTGATTATATTATGTCTTACTGTGCAATAATAAACCATAAATAATTCTCCATGCGCTGTTATTTAAAAAAAAAAATTTTGTTTTGTGTGAAATGCTCAGACCCTCCACCCCGTGATTAGTGATAAACTCACAACTGGGGTTCATAAGGGGACCATCATGGCAATCACCGTCCCCATACACCTACCAAACCATATAACGTCAATTCAGAATTAGCTGCCTAGCGTCAAACAAACATAATTATGAAGAATCAAACTTCAATGACTTATCTGAATATGGAGGTGGTGTTGATTATTATGAGCCCCAGATCACTTTAAAACGATTACTTCATTCATTCATTATCTTCTATAAAAATAGTGCTGATATCCCGTCCCCCCCCGACTCGAGTTTCACATCTTCATCAGGGAAGGACACTGCCAAATAAAACACAAGTGCCTAACGTGTTAACTGTGATTAATATTAAAAACGTATTAAAACCTTAAATTGTAGGTGAAGGGTTCTGATCTTGAAAATCTTAAATGAACCTGAATGCCTACTGATGTACACGGCCTGAAAAAGGCCACAATACTTGAAAAATCTACTTAAATAATTCATTTCATACCTGAATTAGCTCTCCTAAACGAATGAGCAACTGGAACAGGACAAGCTGAAGGATACCCGCTGTTCAGTTTATTAAGGCTCCCTCACCGGAACTAGCAGAAGCCGAACCGGAAGAGAACACCTGACTAGAGGAACAGAACTGTCTATGCTAATAACCATTCGATTTCATGGTTCAGTCCCGAAGGACTCAAGGTGTCCCAATTATATATGAAATGCTGTTCATTGAGAATTAAGATCTTAGAAAGATCCCCTTCATAATTTCTAATATGAGTTAATACTGTATATTTCAAGTCTTCGATGTCATGAGAATGTTCTATCCAATGAGCTGTCAGGGGGGCGGAGATTCTATTATTCCTTATGCCACTAAGGTGTTCTGAAATTCTTATCTTGATTTTACGGGCAGTCTGGCTTACAACCTGCTTCGCAAAGACAGAGAGGGTAAGTTAGGAGGAGGGGTAGCACTATACATCAAAGAGAACATCAAGACAACCAGGATCACGGACGTCAAGTATACTGGGGAATCCATCTGGGTAAACCTGGCCAGAGGCGGAGAAAAATGCCTGTACCTTGGTGTGATATACAGACCTCCAAGGCAATCGGAGGACATGGACACAGAATTAATTGAAGACATTGAGAACATCACGTTACGGGGGGACGTTGTTCTGTTAGGAGACTTCAACATGCCTGATGTAGACTGGAACACACTCTCAGCGACAACTTGTGATAGTAGGAGGATATTAACGTCCATGAAGGGAGTACGGCTCAAACAAATGGTACTAGAGCCCACTAGGGCCCAGGCCATCCTGGACCTGGTACTTACGAACGGAGAAAGTGTCTCGGAGGTCTCGGTGGGAGCAACGCTAGCCACCAGTGACCATAACATGGTATGGTTTAACCTTAGGAAAGGCTTCCCTAGATCACACACTAAAACAAGGGTACTCAATTTCAGGGGCACTGACTTCGCATGCATGGGAGATTTCGTCCATCAGACTCTGCAGGTTCAAGAAGAAACTGATAATGTGGAAGCCATGTGGTCAACCTTGAAATCGACTCTTCATGAGGCAACTATCCGCTACATAAAATCAGTAAATAAACAACAAAGAAAAAAGAAACCCCAATGATTCACTGATGAGGTCTTGTACCTCGTCAAGGAGAAAAAAAGAGCATTTCTCTCATACAAACGCACCGGGGAAAAAGAAGCAAACATTGAATACAGGACAAAGTCTGCAGCGGTCAAAACAGCAGTCAAGGAGGCCAAACTTCGAATGGAAGAAACTCTAGCAAAGAACATTAAGAAAGGGGACAAATCCTTTTTCAAGTATATTAGCGACAGGAAAAGGAACGCAAATGGGATAGTACGCCTTAGAACGCCAGACGGAAATTATGTGGAAACAGATTCCGATAAAGCCAAACTACTGAATGATTACTTCTGCTCAGTCTTTACCTGCGAGGCACCAGGACACGGGCCATGGCTGGAAACAAAGCAAAGTATGGAAGACCCATTTCAGAAACTTGAGTTCACACCTGCTGATGTTTACAGTGAACTGTCAAGACTTAAGGTGAACAAAGCCATGGGACCGGACAATTTGCACCCAAGAGTGCTCAGAGAGCTAAGCGATGTTCTGGCGAAACTCTTCAATCTCTCCCTAAGTACGGGGAGAGTCCCCCTGGACTGGAAAACAGCCAACGTCATTCCTCTGCACAAAAAAGGTTGCAGAGCAGAGGCTGCAAATTACAGACCAGTAAGTCTCACATCAATAGTATGTAAACTCATGGAAACTTTACTTAAAGGTAAACTAGACACGATTTTGGACGAGGGGAACCTAAGGGATCCCTGTCAACATGGATTCACTAGGGGTAGGTCATGCCAATCCAATCTGATCAGCTTCTTTGATTGGGTGACGGGAAAGTTAGACTCGGGAGAGTCTCTGGACATAGTGTACTTGGATTTCAGTAAAGCTTTTGACAGTGTCCCACACCGCAGACTATTGCACAAGATGAAGTCGATGGGGTTAGGTAAGGTATCCTCGATCCACAAAATTTTTGTACTTTACCAATGCCTGGGTTTCAAAGTCTTCATCCCCGGAACAGATTCTACGTAAACGTAAGAATTGTCCACAATTTTGTGGATCGAGGATACCCCCGCAAAATTATCAAAAGAGCATGGAAAAGGGCAAAGAATTGTCATCGCCCATGGGTGTTAAAAACTCATAACAATAAGGATCAGAATGATATGGTCTGTGTTATGCCTCATACCAGTGTAAGCAATGACATCAAACAAATCATATTAAAATATTGGCCAATAGTCCAACTGCATCCAGCTTTAGGCAGTAGACCAAAGTTTGCGTTCTCCAGGGCTCCGAATCTGGGCGAGAAATTAAAACGAAGAGTACAAAATAAGAACCTGGAGGTACGCCGGCCACAACAACCCTGCCTTAGATGTCGATTATGCCACTATGTATAGCAAACCCCGCAGATTTGTATACCTAAGTCAGGAGGCAAACAATATATATTAAGAACGAATACAGATTGCAATTCGATAGGAGTAGTGTATTGTATCTTATGTCCCTGCCAAAAAATGTACATAGGTCAGACTGCCCGTAAAATCAAGATAAGAATTTCAGAACACCTTAGTGGCATAAGGAATAATAGAATCTCCGCCCCCCTGACAGCTCATTGGATAGAACATTCTCATGACATCGAAGACTTGAAATATACAGTATTAACTCATATTAGAAATTATGAGGGGGATCTTTCTAAGATCTTAATTCTCAATGAACAGCATTTCATATATAATTGGGACACCTTGAGTCCTTCGGGACTGAACCATGAAATCGAATGGTTATTAGTATAGACAGTTCTGTTCCTCTAGTCGGGTGTTCTCTTCCGGTTCGGCTTCTGCTAGTTCCGGTGAGGGAGCCTTAATAAACTGAACAGCGGGTATCCTTCAGCTTGTCCTGTTCCAGTTGCTCATTCGTTTAGGAGAGCTAATTCAGGTATGAAATGAATTATTTAAGTAGATTTTTCAAGTATTGTGGCCTTTTTCAGGCCGTGTACATCAGTAGGCATGCAGGTTCATTTAAGATTTTCAAGATCAGAACCCTTCACCTACAATTTAAGGTTTTAATACATTTTTAATATTAATCACAGTTAACACGTTAGGCACTTGTGTTTTATTTGGCAGTGTCCTTCCCTGATGAAGATGTGAAACTCGAGTCGGGGGGGGGGGACGGGATATCAGCACTATTTTTATAGAAGATAATGAATGAATGAAGTAATCGTTTTAAAGTGATCTGGGGCTCATAATAATCAACACCACCTCCATATTCAGATAAGTCATTGAAGTTTGATTCTTCATAATTATGTTTGTTTGACGCTAGGCAGCTAATTCTGAATTGACGTTATATGGTTGGGTAGGTGTATGGGGACGGTGATTGCCATGATGGTCCCCTTATGAACCCCAGTTGTGAGTTTATCACTAATCACGGGGTGGAGGGTCTGAGCATTTCACACAAAACAAAAATTTTTTTTTGAAATAACAGCGCATGGAGAATTATTTATGGTTTATTATTGCACAGTAAGACATAATATAATCAAGAGCTGTGATTATTAGGAAATTTTTACCATTTTACATGTTGGAATAAACTTGGTTAGATCCAGAACAAATTGTTCCACTTTCTATTTTGTTATTTCCTCTGGGTGTTTGTTTATTTTTTTGTGGAACCCTGAGGATATTTTGGCTGTACCATTAACAGGTAGTCCTATAACATAATTAACACAGGAGCACTTGCTACCTCTTATTAAGGAGGCAGTAAGAACTCCTGCATTATTAGTGGGAGGAGAGTGTGGTGCAGTGGTTAAAACTACAGCCTCCGCACCTTGAGGTTGCAGATTTAAACCCATACTGCTCCTTGTGACCTTGGGCAAGTCACTTCTGTTTGCCCTTCCTCTCCAGGTGAGTCATGCGCGTACACTGCCAGCCAGAGTAACCATGGTGGCCATAGTGTGTTATGTTTATACAGTCACTTTTCTATTCAAAGCCTGCAGAGATTTCTCACTTTAATGTATAGTGATCCTTTATCAAACAATGAAATGTGCTGATAAACGGAAGGGCTTATCACAATATTAGAGCTTTTATGCAAGATGAAATGCTATCACTCATGCCCTCTAGTAACCTCTAGGAAGGAGCCAAGCTGTACAACCTGAGTCTTAGACATTGCAAGGGCAAAAAAAAACCCTTTGCTATGCTTCAGCAGAAAACCAAAAATATAGAGGAAAATATTACCCATGGCTTTTTTTTTCAGATAATGCATGCAGGCATTGAGAACCAGCATCTTTACTGCTACTTGCTAAAATTGTCTCAGGGATCCTCAACAAGTGGAGTTGCTAGGGGATGTTCCTCTCAAAAATGATTTTCTATCTGGTTTAAGACTGCCATTTTTTTCAACCATTTGGCTGTTGCTCCTTATCAGGTATATAGGGCCCTAGGCAAATGCATAAGGTTGCCAGACATCCGGAAAAACCCTGACATGTCCTCTTTTTAAAAGACTGTCCAGGCTCCTGGACGGACTTTCCCAAACCTGGCATTTGTCCTGAACTGTTCCGGCCGCATCTAGAGGGCCTCTGAACATGCACAGATGACGTCACACACATCCACACATGCTTCAGGCCCTCCAGGGGTGGTCGGAGCTAGTTGTAGAAGAAAGGAGGCTTGGTGGGGCCGGGGGGCAGAACAGGGCAGGGTTATGTGTCCAGGGTTTTGTTTTTCAAATACATATTTACCTTGCCAAATATCCCCTTACCTTGCCTCCCTCAAGATATTTATTCGTAGCACCTAACAGTTCTGATTTCAATGGGTAGAATTAGGGACTACAAATGGGGCACTGAATTGGGATGAACTGGACTCGCTAAAAAGCTCCCTCCTGGCGGCTGGCTCCTTCCTTTGACAGCAGTGCAGTGATGGGTTGAGAGCCAGGGTGGTTTGTCAAGTCATTTTCTCCATACATTGGGCTAGATTCACTAAGCAAACTGATTGTGTACCAATCGGTTTGCGACCAGATTTCCCTTCAGCCCGATTCACTAACCTCTCCTGCGATCCGCTTCCAATCCATGCTTGCAAATGAGGGGAAATGCATGCAAAGTAGACAGGGATGCAATTCACCAAAGAAATTTTTGAAACTGACTGGGCTGGCCGATCGACCCAAGAAGCGATTGCTGAGGACCAGTCACAAACGTCTTTCCGACTCTCCAGCCCCATTGAAGCCCTGTTCTCTGTCCGCCCTGCTCTCTGCAGCCCCGAATCTCTCCTGCCTGCCACCCCGATGCTCTTCCCCAGATCTTTCCTGCCTGCTCTGCCCCAATCTCTCCTGCCTGCTCCCCCGTATCGCCATTCTGCTCATCCCCGAATCTCTCCTGCCCTTCCCTGCACTGCAAGCCTGTGGTTTCAACCCATGGGTTTAAAGCGTGTTAAAACCAAGGGGCTCGCTGGGCTACAAAAGTAAAGTCTGCTCTGCCGGTGCTGTGTTTTGAGAAGGGAGGCAGGGTTTAGGGCTGGCTTGAGAGCAGGAGAGTCAGAGCCCGAGAAAAAAAACCCATAAAAAAAAAAATCAGACACAAAACGCATGTGCAGACCATCTGCAGAGAAAGCAGATAGTCTGCGCATGCGTCAGGATCATATACTAGCGATCTGTGCGGGCAGAGGGGGGGGCGTTTCTCCGATCGCCCTCATTACTATATTGGGCTATTGTGAATTTGTCGGGTCTGCTGGAATCGGCCCCGGATCGAACCCAGAATTCAAGGTTAGTGAATCTAGCCCATTGTCTCTATTACAAATCAGAGGTGCCAAGAGTAATCTTTCCCAAAGAATGAGATGTATAGGTGATGTTTCTGAGGTATAAATTTGCAAAGTTTTGCATGTGAAAAAGTTTCACAAATAGAATAAGCAAAATTTTATTTCTAGCTTTGTTTGATGCATCTGAAAGGATATAGGCAGAGTAGAAGAAGGAAGTTGCCCAGGTAATTTAATAGTTAGCTGGGTAAATTATGGCTTAAAACTCCCTTTCACTTACTATGGATACAGATACATTTGTACCGGTGGATTTCTCCACTCTACTCCAGCTAAAATTTTCAGACGGAAGCTCTATTTATATGAGACTCCCTAACAGACACACATGCATATACTCTGTAGTACTTCTAGATGGGCCATTTGGCCTTTATCTGCCATCATGTTTCTATGTTACCTCAGTTACACTCAAAGGCACATGCATTTACTCCCCTACCCAGTGGTGTAGCAAGGGTGGGAGTTGCCCGGGGCAGTGATGCCCCTCCCCCACCCTCTTCTCTGCCCCCACCTCCACACATTCCTTCCCCACCCCCTCCTGCCACACACGTGCCTCTTCTCTTCCCCAATTCCTCTGTAAAGTTCCTGGCATGAGCAGCAACTCCCAACCTGCTGTCACGCCAGCGTCGTCTCTTCCTCTGACATCACTTCCTAGGTGCAGGTCCAGGAAGTGACGTCAGAGGAAGAGCCGACACTGGTGCAACAGCAGGTTGGGGGTTGCTGCTCATGCCAGGAATGTTACAGATATATGGGGGGAAGGGAAGTGGTAGTGGGGGGGGGGGACGGGGAAGGAGCGGGGAAGCAGAGAGGAGGATAAGTGTCTTTGCCCTCACCAAGATGGTGTCCAGGGTGGATCACCCCCTTCCGCCCCCCCCCCTTTTATTACATCATTGCCTCCCTCCCATCAAGCACACGCATACAGACATTCTATCACTATTTGGGTAAACAAATACACACTGCTGATATCATGCAGGCTTGGGGCATATTGTACAAAGCACAAATTTAGCAGATAAATTCTTCTCTTATGCCTATGTGCCTTCCCTCTCCCCCCCCCTCCCCCGAGTACAAATCAAATTCAGGGCAAGGTCTGATCTATCAAAATCATCTTAGTTATGCAATAGAACAAATGAGGATATGAATAATAAGTGTGGAGGAGCATTTTCAAAATATACTGTCAGCCTAGAGGCCTATGGGAAATTATATCAATCTGACCCTGGCATGGGAAGGCAGATAGACCCTTCGTGCAGGGAGACTGTGTTAAGTATCCCTGATATGTTTTAAGTTTCCCTGATTGAATCGTGACTAGCTAAAAGGTGTTAATGTCTGATTAAGAGGGTGCTTAGGACAATGGTGCACAGATCAAGCCAGAGACTTAATCCCATCACCATGCTTGCAGATTTCACACTCTCCTTTGTCAATTAAATTGACCATTGTCTCAAACAGTTTGCAAGTTCTAAACAGAAAGATACTGGGAGATACAATATTTTCTCTAGTCAGAATAAGATTCCAAGGTATAAAAGCCTGCTCTCTGCTCTATCAATATGTCTCTTTTTCTATCAAGCTATCAGGAGAGGGGTCTTGGCCCTCTCTCTCTCTTTCTATCTAGCTATCTCTTGGCTCTTGGCTTGGCACTCTGGTTCTCTCTTGAGCTCTCTCTATCTCTCTGTCCATCCTTCTCTTTATCTATGGAACACGAAACATCACCCCCATCCCCCTTTCTCTCTCTCTCTGCCTTTTCCTGAAACTTCACACTTCCTTCTGGACTCTGTAAGGCAGCAAGACTGCTTTGCTCTCTGCTTAAGTGTAATGCTCTCTGCTTAATTGTAATGCTTATAAATATTACTTTTCTGTAAGACTATTTCTATAATATATATTCTTTATGCAAACACCTCTGGCTATGCCTTCTTTATTCTACTTTCTGGTGAGTCATCGGTAAGGGAACTGAACCTGGGACCAGCGTTTGTCAGGACGCCTTTCACTTAACCCCTCCAACCTAACATTGTGGGGGTGCGACCATCCTTACATTTTATTAAACTGACATATACGTCTAAGTCTGATTTGGACATATTGCACTAAACGGCAAAGTCAACAGTAAGAAAATGCCTATTTTCGAAAGGCAAACCACCATACGTCTAGAAATAATTTTTTTTTAAATTCCCTATCTGGACTTCCAGGTCATTGAGACACCCAGTCCACCAGAACATCTATTTTTATATCACATTTTCAACCAAAATTTCATCCAAATCCCAAACACGCAGAATAAGACCATTTGGACTGGCCACCCAGACATGGCAATAGAGCATTAGGGCACCTTAGAGTGCATTGCTGTGACCTTCACATAAAGGGTGCCAGATAAACATCTCACCAGAACTCCCTTATAGGTTATGATGAGTCCCCCCCAAACACCCCCAAACCTACCTGTCTACAACCCCAATAGCCCTTATGGCTGCAGGTGGCATCTTTAGGGTTTTTTTGGTGGGCTCACATTTTCCACCATTAATGTAGTGGTTAGAGTAGCTTATGGGCCTGGGTTCTCTATGGTTCACTAGCCCACCCCCCAGGCTACTTAAGACACTTGTGTGGAGCTCTATCAGGCTTTCCTATACCAGGTGCTGATGTTCTGGAGACAGGTATGTATGTTTGTATTCGGATCATTGTGGGTGTGAGGGAATCCGTGAGCACTGGGGGAGTGTGGGGGTGACTTACTTTGATGCATGCAGTGGTCAGTTTGGGCACCTTTGTGGCACTTAGACCCTTCTAAAACAGGTCTAGCTTCAAATGTATAAGTTCTGTCCAGGATGTCTTGCAAAATGTTTGATTATTGCAGCAAGAGTCCATGTCTAACTTGCCCTTGAGACTGCTCAAAGCCTGCCCATAACACGCCTCTACCATGTCCATCTCATGCTCTGAACATACAGAGGCTGGAACACCTTGCTAGGCGTACAGAAAGACGGTTTTGATTATCGGCACTTGGACATCCTGGCGATTAGGACTGGGAGGATGGGATGGGGGGTAATTTAAATATTTAAGATTTATGGTTAAGAATATACAAGTGATTTTGTATAGTATAAGATATCATATTGTATACTTGTTAATTGAAGTGAAAATGAATAAAGAATTATTATTTTTTTAAAAAGAAAGCTTTTTTGGAAATCTGTCTTTTGATTATGGGCCCCTTAGTCTCACTTTGTATTTTTAAATCTCCAGAAGTCATAGATATATCCTCCCCAAGAATTGTTCCAACTTTACTTTGTAAAACTTTCCTTTCTCACATCCCATTGAATAGTTCTGTAATATTTGCTTAGTGTTAAAATCCCTTCTCACAATCTTAGCCTCTCCCATACTTCTTCAAAAAATCTACCCAATTAACATTTGAAGCACAGAGGCACACTAGGGTGATTTTAAATCCATCCAAAGTTATATTTAGCATCACATACTGTCTTTTGTCATCACAGAGCTCTATTTATGATATTCTTTGGAAATAAGAATACTGATCCCTCCCTTCTTTGGCTTAGCACAGTTAGCAGTCAGAAACATTTATGGGAAAAAACCTATTTCTCAGCAAGCAACTGACCTTTCTAGATGAGATTCTTGTATAAACATTTTCAGATTTTTAGCCTCTTTAAATAGCATCTGTTGTTTATTCCCAAAATGGAGCCTCTGCACATTTATGGTGATCATTCTAACTCAGGGGTCTCAAAGTCCCTCCTTGAGGGCCGCAATCCAGTCGGGTTTTGAGGATTTCCCCAATGAATATGCATGAGATCTATGTGCAAGCACTGCTTTCAATGCATATTCATTGGGGAAATCCTTAAAAACCGACTGGATTGCGGCTCTCAAGAAGGGACTTTGAGATCCCTGTTCTAACTGAAGTTCCAAATTACCTGTTAGTGCCCACTGGATCCTCTGAACCCAGTGCAAAGTGACAGGCATTGTAGGCCCTCCAAAGCTATTCCCATTCCTACAGCTTCATGTAATTAGGGTTGCCTTTTTTCATTTTTGTAAGATTTTGGAGAGTCTGGAGGTGGCCATAGTCTCAGGACTTTAGCTGAAGAGGGTCTGTGATTTGGGAGATGAGCTTAGAGCAGCTCAGTGGGAAGGCTTGTGGGCCAGGTTAATGGCAATCTTGTAAGGAGCCTCTGTGAAACAGTCATTGTTTTTTATGGTGCCTAGGGCACTTTGGATTCCAGCGCTACCGCAGCGGGTATGGGCTATGAACTCTGATTTTTGCTGGCCATATGCTTTTTGCTGGCCATATGCTTTTTGCTGGCCATATGCTTTTTGAGCCACAATAGCACTGGTGGAAGTTGTTGTGTGTCACCAGTTGGTTGTATGCCCCTGACGCAGCCTTGTTGGCAAAACGCGGCTCTATCGGGCATTATCTCCTGGGAGCATTAAAAACCACTTTTCTTCATATGGTCTGATTCTTGTCTTCTGTTCCACATTGGATCTAGCTGCCTTGTTGCTTCCTTACTAAAACACTTTGGATTCCAGTGTGACTGCAGCATTTATGGGCTAGTAACTCTGATTCGTGCTGGTTCTGCCATTTTGGGCTTGGTTCTTTCCGTCAATTGCAGCTGTTCTGAAGACAGGTGTGGGCTACTATTTTGAAAGGTTTTAAAACTGAGGAGACCTTTTCTTTTGCAATTATGTTTTTGAAATCTAGTGTCCTGGGTCACCTTGGCAGGGCAAAGAGCTCCCTTTTTGACCTATTAAATGTGCTGGTATTGAGGCATATCCTCTCCTTCTGGAAGGATTTTAACAGGGTCAGCCATCGTGCATGGTGGGAGAGTGTGTGCCTGACTTATAGATATGAATTGTATTTGGCTATTAGAGCTCATTGCTGTTCTAAATGCTTACTGAAATGATGACCTATAGCGGTGTATCTTTCTCTGTAATGTTTCTAAGTATAAAAAAATTATGACATAGATTACATTATACATCCCTGATCCCCAGCATTTGATCAAAAGCATTCTTTTCTTGTAAGATGCCTTACTGCTACAACATATTTTGGAGGTCAAAGTATGTGGCCTAATCAGGGTTGCCAAAACCTGCCCCACTCCATGCCCTTCCCTTGCCCCTCTACAACCAACTGTCCACATTAGGACAGAGAATGACATGGGGACAAATTTTCTCCGTCTCTGCAAGCTCTGTTCCTGTCGCTGTCCCTATCCCATTCCTGTAAGCTCTGTCCTCATCTGCACAAGCCTTGAACACATAAGAACATAAGAATAGTCTTACTGGGTCAGACCAATGGTCCATCAAGCCCAGTAACCCTAGTAGTACCTCACCAAAACCCAAAGAGTAGCAACATTCCATGCTACCAATCCAGGGCAAGCAGTGGCTTCCCCATGTCTTTCTCGATAACAGACTATGGACTTTTCCTCCAGGAAACTGTCCAAACCCTTCTTAAAACCAGCTACGCTATCCGCTCTTATCACAACCTCAGGCAATGTGTTCCAGAGCTTAGCCATTCTCTGAGTAAAAAAAAATATTTCCTCCTATTGGTTTTAAAAATATTTCCCTGTAATTTCATTGAGTGTCCCCTAGTCTTTGAAATTTTTGACAGAGTGAAAAATCATAAATGTTTGAGCTTGCAGGAATGGGACAGGGATATTGAGATCACGTGGGGACAGGGACAAATTTGTCCCCGTATCATTCTCTACATTAGAGTTGCCAAATCGGAAGAAAAAACTACCACGTGTACATATGTTCTGTGATTATTTCACAATCTTTACATAACAGAAACAGAGCTTAATAAGCAAACTCTGAAAAAACAAACACACTCCAAACAAATATACAAAACCTTTCATAAAGAAGCAACTCTACTGTGCAGGACTGAAATAAAAACAACCGTACTCATAAAATGACAGCATCACAGAATACAAATATCCTTCTGTGAAAAAATAGAATGAGGACATGAAGGACATGGCGGTACTTGAGAGAGTCCAAAGGAGAGCAACGAAACTGGTAAGAGGGCTGGAACACTGCCCATACGCTGAGAGGTTGGATAGGCTGGGGCTCTTCTCTCTGGAAAAAAGGAGGCTCAGGGGAGATATGATAGAGACCTTCAAGATCATGAGGGGCATGGAGAGGGTGGATAGGGACAGATTCTTCAGACTGAAGGGGACAACAAGTACGAGGGGGCATTCGGAGAAACTGAAGGGAGACAGGTTCAAAACAAATGCAAGGAAGTTCTTTTTCACCCAAAGGGTCGTGGACACTTGGAATGCGCTACCGGAGGAAGTGATCAGGCAGAGTACGGTACAGGGATTCAAGCAGGGATTGGATGGATTCCTGAGGGATAGAGGGATCGTGGGGTACTGAGTAAACCAACCTGGTCGTGCATGTGCAAGACCGGAGGGCTAGGACTTCGATAGGAGGGCAGAACTTAAATGGGAAACCAAGGTAGCAGGGGAGCCCCTTCTGATGATTCAGACAGGTCTTGACCTGTTTTTGGCCACCGCGGGAGAGGACTGCTGGGCAGGATGGACCTGTGGTCTGACCCGGCAGAGGCACTGCTTATGTTCTTATGTTCTTATGACTGCTTCAGATCCCTACACAGAATTCCTCAGAGAAGCCACATGCTAGCAAAGTACCACACCTCGGTTACATGCACAAAACACAGACAGCACCTCAACAAATATGAAACAAGGGACTACACAGCAATAATACAGAGATATAAAAACAAAAAACTGAACTGTAAACCTGCATGTACAACAATAGTAGAGAAATAGGAACTTGAAATGGAAGATATCAGAGATGTACATTTGCCATAACTGACTATTCTATGGCATAATTTTTTTTTACTTGTATATAAGATTAGTAATACATTCATATAAACAAATATATGAGAGGTGTTCAATAATTTATCTACCTCAGCAGGACAGAAAAGAGTTTTCAAAACATTTTTCTTTTATTTTTCAGTAGAGTCCTCTGATAGCTCCAAACACTTCATTGACTTTTTCTGCAATGACTTTAACCCCTTTGAAATGAATTCTTCTGTTTGACCTTCAAACCAGGATGTCACAGCTTCTTTGTCATCTGCATCACTTGAAAACAGATGTCCGTGGAGAGATTTCTTCAAAACAGGAAATAATCCGATGGAGCCAGTTCAGGACTGTAGAGTGGATGATTCAGCTGCTGAAACCCACATTCTCAGATGGCAGCCTGTGATTGTTGTGACATATACCGATACATTTCACATATGGCAGTGTAATTTTTCCACCATTAGAATACCCTTATGTATACTCAAGTTTTAAATACAATTTTAAAGGATCCTCAGCGGCACCACTTGGAACTCAATAATGTTTCATTGTTCCAAGCTTTATGTGTCAACTCGTCATCGGGTCCTAATTATTCTATCCAATTTTGACAACTATTCTTCACTTCTGCATATTAACAAACACTTCTGAAATTCAAATATTTTTATAAGCTATCACTTAGCTTTTAGGTGTGGTCTTCGGCTAGGGGAATGTCATACCGACATGTTTCGCTATGAGTAGCTTTATCAAGGAATATCCCCCCAATAATAAGCCGTCAGCCCTTATGACCACTTATGCTTTATGACCTCCTTTGCTTTATCCCTTCTTTTGTGAGAAATTTTTATCACTGAACGGTGCTCCAAATCTAGCAGTTTCTTACTTAATTCGCACAATAAAAATTAGATGATTTGGTTCAACTTGCTATCTAGCAACTCAGCCACTATGTACTGTGAGGAGAGTATGACTTGAACTGTAAACTGAGGCCCAGAAACAAATCTGTCCTCAAGAACAGGTCCATGGACAATATACCTAGTTTCACTGATAGTGCCATAAGGCTTGCTGCCCCTCAATATTTCTCCTCGCTTCTCTCACCTTATACACCTCCCAGAGAATTCCGTTCCTCAGATAAGTCACTCTTAGCGTTACCTCTCTCTTCCATTGCCAATTCCAGACTTCATTCCTTTCATCTAGCTGCCCCCTATGCCTGGAATAAATTACTGATGTTTGTCCGTCAAGCCCCTTCTCTTGTTTAAAAGCAGACTGAAAACCCACCTTTTTGATATAGCTTTCAATCCTTAACTCTACTCCTCTGCACTCCTCTGATTAACTGTTGTTCCCCTTAACTGTATCAATGACATCTTGTTTGTCTGTCTTAGCTGTTTAGATTGTAAGCTCTTTTGAGCAGGGACTGTTTTCTTATTTGTGACTCTGCACAGCGTTGTGTACGTCTGGTAGTGCTATAGAAATAATTAATAATAGTAGTAGTCTGAAGAGTTTCAGTCTTTGAGAAGCAGAGCTGAGATTGTGGTGTCATAATGCCTCATTCCACCAATGCCTAAGAGACAACCTCATCAGTGATGTCACAAAGGATTGATTGTCCTGTACTCCCCTCTGCCCTCCAACCCTGCCAGCTGATTAACTGTTCCCCTTAACTGTATCCATGACATCCTGTTTGTCTGTCTTGCCTGTTTAGATTGTAAGCTCTTTCGAGCAGGGACTGTTTTCTTATTCTTTGTGACTCTGTACAGCACTGCGTGCCTCTGGTAGCGCTATAGAAATAGTAATAGTCTTTTTAAGTTTTCATCCTAGTATGCACTCGTATATTTGATTTTGCTATATAAGTGGAAACAGAGAAACAAATTACTTTCTATATCAGAACATTTATCATATCAAATTAGTTATCCTAGGTGGTCTTGGTAAGGATACTGTTCAGGATAATTATAGAGCCCAGTTATTGAAAAATCTTGTAACAATAACAATTAAATCAGCACTATATAATTGGAAAGATTTTTCAAAACTGGATTATAATATCTGGTGGAATTTGGTGTGTTTATATGTTAAAAATGAGAAAATCTTTGCAGTTAAGTGTGGTAAATTGGGACAATTCAAGAAAATGGAAGTGTTGCTGAAAGAAAGGATAGTGAACTTCCTAGAATCTAATGGGTTACAGGATCAGAGGCAACATGGCTTTACTAAAGATAAATCGTGCCAAACAAACTTGATTTAATTTTTTGATTGGGTGACCGGAGAACTGGATCGAGAGCATATGCTAGATGTCATTTACTTACTGTATATACTCAAATATAAACCGGGATTTTGGAGCCAAAAAATTGGTCCAAAAATTGGGGTCCCGGTTTATATTCGGGTCATCCCCAGTGACCACCCGAAACCCTCCTGGACTTCCTGAAAGCCTGCCTTAGGCCAGGACAGGAGGGATCCCTCCGTCTCTTGCCCCAGCCAACACTAGCAATTACCGCTCTCCCTCCTTCCCTCCTTCACGTATCTGTGTGTGTGTTCCCTTGTGGTCCAGCGTGTATTCCACATTGAAATCCTCAAGAAGATTGTCAAAGTAAGCAGCTAGCAGCGCACCCAGGCCGGCAGACAGCAGTGAGCTTTTCGTGCTGCTGGCCGGCCCTGTACCACTCCTTAATAGGCTGCCGCGAGAACCGTGAATCCCGTGAGAACTTGCGGCAGCCTATCAAGGAGTGGTGCAGGGCCGTCCGGCAGCACAAAAAGCTCGCTGCTGCGTGCCGGCCTGGGTACGCCACTAACTGCTTACCTTAACAATCTTCTTGAGGATTTCAGGGCGGGATACACGCTGGACCACCAGGGAACACACAGGTACGCAAGGGAGGGAAGGAGGGAGAGTGGTAATTGCTAGTGTCGGCCGGGGCAGGAGACGGGAGGGATCCTTCCTGTCCCAGCCTACCACTAAGTGGTTTACGTTAAGGGGAATGGTTAATCTGCTGGCTGGGTTAGAGGGCAGAGGGGAGTATGGGACAATCAAGCCATTGTGATGAGGTTGGCTCTTTATAGGGGGCAGAGAGTACAGAGAAGGAAGGTGGGTCAGTGTTCAGAGCCTGGCAGGGAAGGGGGCTGGATGCAGAACCTTGCAGGGGAGGGTGTGACGGAAGGGACACTGGGTGCAGATACTGGCAGGGCATGGCACTTGAATATTAAGCCCACAACTTATATTCGAGTCAACCATTTTTACTCCTTTTTTGGGGGGAAAATGGGGGTCTCGACATATTCGGATAGACTTATATTTGAGTATATACGGTAGATTTCAGCAAAGCCTTTGACACAGTTCCTCATAGGAGGATATTGAACAAACTTGAAGGGCTGAAGTTAGGACCCAAAGTGGTGAACTGGATTAGAAACTGGTTGCCGGACAGATGTCAGAGGGTGATGGTTAATGTAAGTCATTCAGAGGAAGGAAAGGTGAGTAGTGGAGTCCCTCAGGGTTCGGTGCTGGGGCCGATCCTGTTCAATATGTTTGAGAGCGACATTGCTGAAGGGATAGAAGGTAAGGTTTGCCTTTTTGCAGATGATACTAAGATCTGAAACAGAGCAGACACTGTGGAGGGAGTGGAAAACATGAAAAAGGATCTTCAAAAGTTAGAGGAATGGTCTAATATCTGTCAACTAAAATTCAATGCAAAGAAATGCAGAGTAATGCATTTGGGGATTAATAATCTGAAGGAACTGTATATGCACGGAGGGGGAGAGGGACCTTAGGGTGATAGTGTCCGAAGATCTAAAGGCGAAAAAAACAATGCAACAAGGCGGTGGCTGATGAGAGAAGGATGCTGGGCTGTATAAAGAGAGGTGTGACCAGTAGAAGAGAGAAGGTATTGATGCCCCACTTGGAGTATTGTGTTCAGTTTTGGAGACCGTATCCGGCGAAGGACTTAAGAAGACTTGAAGTGGTCCAGAGGAGGGCAACAAAAATGATAGGAGGTTTTTGCCAAAAGACCTATGAGGAGAGACTGGAAGCCCTGAATATGTATACCCTAGAGGAAAGGAGGGACAGGGGAGATATGATTCAGACGTTTAAGTACTTGAAAGGTATTAACGTAGAACAAAATCTTTTCCAGAGAAAGGAAAATAGTAAAACCAGAGGGCATAATTTGAGGCTGAGGGGATATAGACTCAAGAGCAATGTAAGGAAATTCTTCTTTACAGAGAGGATAGTGGATGCCTGGAATGTGCTCCCGAGAGAGGTGATGGAGAGGAAAACGGTGACGGAGTTCAAAAAAGCATGGGATGAAAACAGAGGATCTAGAATCAGAAAATAATAGTAAATATTGAAGCACTAAAGCCTGTACTGGGCAGACTTGCATGGTCTGTGTCGGTACATGGCCGTTTGGTTGAGGATGGGCTGGGGAGGGCTTCAATGGCTGGGAGGTTGTAGATGGGCTGGAGTGAGCTTTGACGGAGACTTCAGTTGTTGGAACCTAAGCACAGTACCGGGCAGAACTTTGGATTCTTGCCCAGAAATAGCTAAGAAGAAAAAAAAATTAAAATTAAATTGAATCAGGTTGGGCAGACTGGATGGACCATTCGGGTCTTTATCTGCCATCATCTACTATGTTACTATGTTATTATGCATTATAGAAAGAATTGAATGAAAAAAAGAATGTCAAAAGATGAAAGTGGTGATCTGTTAAATGTTTTTATGGCTATCATCCTTTGTTTAACTCCTTTTCCTTTGAGATATGAAGCCTGTAGTTTCCCCAGATTTGATTGCAGAGGTATAAAAAGTGGAGCATTCTTTTCTATGATTTGTGCACTGCTGTGTGTTGGCTGTCAAGGTTTCTGTTTTTGCCTTGCAGTCAGGTTTGTTTAGGAAGCTGAGTCTTGCCTTAGTGAGGGAAAGGTTTGCCACTATCTGGGTGGGCATTTTTGGAGCTGTTTATTGAGCGACAATATAAGGCAAACCTGAGGCAATTCTCCTGGCCCCAGCACTATTTTTCCTTTAGCTGGAGGCTTCCGTGTTTGAGTTGGTTTGGAGTGCTTGGACTGCTAAAGCCAATAAGAATTTATCTGGAGCCTGCATTAGGAAGGCTTAGTGGAAAGAACTTTGAAAAAAAAACAACCCCTGTTTATTAGAAAAGCAAAGTTTTTCTTTTTGCAGGGAAATCCTGAAAGCTACCCAGGATTTTCTCTAGTGTTTGTTTTGCTGCACTGGGGTGCATTGAAGTGCTTTGGCACATCCTGAACATTAAAACCATATTGAAACTTGCTTGAAGTAAGAATTTTGTGTTTTTTGTTTTTGTTTTAACCCTGCAGGGCTAACTCCCTATTGAGTAGTGTGCCTGGTTCAGTTCTTGCTGTGGCCACCAGAGGCACTGTTGTCCAGTTCCTTGGGACCCCAGTGGCTACAGTGTTTACTTAAAATATATTGCAAAAGCTTGGTTTCTAAGAATATTCCTATCTAAGTTACTTGAACATGCAGTCCAGCACTGTTGCCTTGATTTTCTTTCATCTTGAGCTATTCTCGACCCCTTTCAATTGGGCTTTCACCCTCTCCATTCTAAGGAAACCACACTTGCTAAAGTCTCCAAAGACCTGCTTCTGGCGAAATCCAAAGGCCTATACTCAGTTCTCATCCTCCTTGATCTATCTGCAATGTTTTATTTTTATTTTATTTGCTCAATTATTTAGCCCATCCTCCCAAAGGAGCCCAAAACGGGTTACAAAGTACATCCACAATATAATTGAGACAGGTCAAAGATTACATAATTTACAATGTAGACATGCCAAAAAAATATATCCACTAAGCAGCTCTGGTGAGAGTAGGTGACATAGGTGCGTTGACTCTGAATGGCATTTCTGGGTGCATGTCCTTAAGGCGCTGGGTTTGTATAGAGGAAGGTTTTCACAGCCTGACAGTTTGACACTATAGATAACTGCCTACTTATTAATACACTGTCCTCTCTTATCTTTCCCATCGCACTTTTAGTGTATGCTCCAGAGGATCCTCTTCCGATGCCATTATGCTATCAGTTGGTGTACCTCAGGGCTTAGTCCTAGGACCTCTTCTTTTTTCCAACTACACTTCCTCCCTTGGTATACTAATCTCCTCCCAAGGCTTCTGGTACCATCTCTATGCTGATGACTTGACCTCTCTGTGCCCAAAATTTCTATGGGAATCCAGACCCCCATCTCAGCCTGCCTGTCTGACATTGCTGCCATCTAAAATTAAACTTGACCAAGACTGAACTCCATATCTTTCCTCCTAAACTTGCCTTTTTCCCTTCCTCCATTTTCTATTTCAGTAGATAATGCTCTCATCCTCCCTGTCTCATCGGCTCACAACCTTGGGATCATCTTTGACTCATCTTTCTCCTTCTCTTTGCGTATCCAACAGACCGTCAAAACTTGTTGCTTCTTTCTATACAACATCGCTAAAATTCGGACTTTCTTTTTTGAACACCATGCCAAGACCCTCATCCATGCTCTCATCACCTCTCACCTAGTTTACTGCAATATGCTTCTCGCAGGTCTTCCGCTAAGCCATCTCGCTCTCCTTCAATCTGTTCAGAATTCTGAACATGCCTCATATTCTGCCAAGATCATTATGCTCATGTTACTCCCTCCTCAGGTCACTTAAATGGATCCCTGTCCACTTCTGCATTCAGTTCAAACTCCTCTTACTGACCTACTTGTGTATTCACCCTGTGCTCCTCAACATCTCTTCTATCCCTCTCTATATTCCGCCCCAGGAACTCCCTTTGTCAGGTAAGTGTCTCTTGTCTATACTTTCTCCTCTTCAGCTAACTCCTGACTCTGTCCCTTCTGCTTTGCTGTGCCATATGCCTAGAACGACCTGCTTGATTCGGTTCGTCAGGCTCAGTCTCTGGCGGTATTCAAGTCCAGGCTAGTGTGATATTATTGTTGAAGTATTCTTCTGAAGCATCACAAGTGTTTTGTAAGAAGGCATCATGTGTTCAGAAGGATGGGTTGAGTCTCCATTGGTTATGTTTAGGAGAGATTAAGTCCTATTTCAAAGAACACAATAGGGCAGCATGATGCGAGATTGTTATATTATGTAATTTAACAGATTGAACACATGGGATTTTATCTTTAGATTAAAAAAAAAAAAAAAAAAATCTAGTCTCGAGTAGGTGTGGTGAGGAGAGAATAAATATGAATAGTCTTTAACAGTTGGATGAAATAGTCTCCATAAATCTGTCCATCCATATTCTTTCATAAGAGATTTGAAAGTATTTCTTACATTAAGTTTGGCTGGTCTGCAGTTGGAGAATTGATCCAAGATAGGATATAAAGGGAAATTAAGATTACCTCCATTTGTAGGTCTGAAGAACATGAAGCTTTGTTTAAGGATGAGACATTTTTGAAGAAGTTGGAATCATCTTTATTTGGTGCATAAATGTTTAAAAGAGTGATAGGTTTATTCAATGACCCATTTACACATCTATCTTCTATGTCAAAAGAATGAGATGTACATTGAAAATTTACATTTTTCTGTACTCCATTTTTCTTCCCATTAGCAAAAAGCATACATCTGCTTTGACGTGTTTAAGATATAAATTTATTTTTTTTATATCTAATTACATGGTTAAGTCCCTGGACATTTAGAGAGACAACATGAAGATTAGTTATCTTGAAATATATAATAGGGACTGATTAAAGTAGCCACAAATACAGAATGTAAGATACCATACAAAAATAATGACAGCCATCTATATTGTCTTCATATTTATAAGTATAACAGTAACAACAAGAAAATGGGGCAGTGAAAATAGGCTATACTTTATGGGAGCACGATAAGCCGTGAATGGTGCGCAAGAGCTGCACTGACCTCCAAATGTAGTCATCATGTATAAGTCACTGATATATCAACTGCTTGGAATATTTAGATTTAAGTCATAGGAGCAATTTGTTATTCCAGATATAGGGCTCCTTTTATCAAGCCGCGCTAGCGGGGTTAACGCGCGTGATGTTTCATCACGCGCTAACCCCCGCACTGGCCAAAAACTACTGCCTGCTCAAGAGGAGGCAGTAGTGGCTAGTGCGGCCGGCGGTTTAACGTGCGCTATTATGTACATTAAACCGCTAGCGTGGCTTGATAAAAGGAGCCCATAGTCTCAAATATTCTGTATTATCAAAATTTTTTGTAACATTTCTGTATGTAATATTCATTTTAGCTGGGTAAAAACGTCCATATTGGGCTCCAATGCAGGAATAGGCAATTTTGGTCCTCAAGAGCCACAGGCAGGTCAGGTTTTCAGCATATCCACAATAAATATGCATGAGATAGATTTGCAAATCCATCTCATACATATTCATTGTGGATATCCTGAAAACCTGACCTGTCTGTGGCTCTCGAGGACCGGAATTGCCTACCCCTGCTCCAATGGATTTTAATTTAGATTTCATCTCAAGAAAACATTTTCTTGCTCTTACTGTAGCTTATTCCAGATCTGGTGTTATAATCTTTTTTTCCTTGATATGTAATTTGTTGATGAGCTTTTAGATGACTGCAGAATTTGTAAAGCTTAAACTATTCATGACTTTTATTATATACGCCATGGTATTAATTTGTAGATATGATTTCTGAGGATTGTTTGTGTGTCTGTTTTATTATGTTTTTATAATATTATGTATGTAAATCATGTAAACCGTTTAGTTTTAAATGGTAGAGAAATTTTAAAAATAAATAAATAAAAAAAAATATATCTGGAGGAAAAGTCCATATAGTCTGTTATTGAGAAAGACATCGGGGAAGCCACTGCTTGCCCTGGATCGGTAGCATGGAATGTTGCTACTCCTTAGGTTTTGTCCAGGTACTAGGGACCTGGAGTGGCCACCGTGTGAACAGGCTACTGGGCTTGATGGACCATTGGTCTGACCCAGTAAGGCTATTCTTATGTTCTTAAAGGGCCTTGGATATTTTGCATTTTTAATAGGCTTAGAGGATACTGTGTGCCCTTTCTGTCTTCAGTGATAGAAGTTGTGGGAGTGTTTATAAGAAAGAAACAGAATCTTTACCTTCCGCATTTTCTGATATTCTAGGATTTCAATGTCATTTATTCTCATGCGGTTAGCTAAATCAGTAAGATCAGATTAGAGTAAATCGACTTTTTTTTTATGTTGACTTTGTACTACTAGGAATTGTGTGTCATGCATTGCCATGTGCTTTTCTACCAATTCCATTCATTTATTACATTTATTCAAGTTTCAAGTTTATTAACTTTTTAATATACCGACCATCACCAAGTATCTGGCCGGTTCACAATACAATTTATACAAAGGAAAAAAAGATAAAATTTAAAATATAAAATGTGGTGGGTGAACATTAAAGACATAATTTGACTAACATGAAAGTGAGGATATGAGGGGAAGGGGGGGGGAAAGTTACATATTCTGGAGAAGAGAGGGAAATAGTGAGGGTAGGGTAAAACATATTGGGTAGGATCGCTTTAATTAAAGTGGTTGGCTAAATAAGTTGAAACGAATCAGTTGAAGAAGAAAAAAGATAAGGAAAAGGGTGGAATAGAGGAGAAAAAGGTAGGCAAAGATTGAAAAAGTAGGGTAAGTAAAAGAGAGAATTTAGGAGAGAGAGAGAAAAAAATGAGGTAATGAGGGAAAAAGAAAAAGGTGGAACTAAGAACAGACAAAAGCATCTCGGAATAAAAATGTCTTCAAATTGGTCTTGAAATTATCTAGATGTTGTTCTTCTCTAAGTTGAGTTGTATATTGATTTCAGAGATCTCTAGTTTTAAATCCAATGTCGCTTTTAAATTTCGTTGCATCAAATCTCAAAGACATTTCATATCATTGGCCATAGAAGTAAGTTTTTCCGGTGAGTCAGGTGGCAAGGCTGATTTATCGGGAGTGTGTGACTCCATTGCAGAGCATTTTGTAGCTGACTGCATTGTATAAGTGTATAAGTGAGTTTAAATGATACTGTTATTTTGTTTGCGACGCTGCAGTCGATAGTAGAGCTGTATTGTATGAGGCCAGTGCGGAGGTGCTCGATCACACATCCATCTTGTGATCGGTCATGTGGTTTCCCCCCGAGAAGTGTTTTTGGAGAGTAGTAGGATGAACTTTTCTGAAAGTATCAGAGAATGAACTTCGCTTAAAGTAGATTTATCGTTGCTGTTACTGCTTGAATGCCTGTCTAAATTTTTGCTGCAGAAGTCTGCAGCATGCAAGCTCGTGATGAACTTATAACACTGACTATCCATCTAGCAAAAGCCTCCTTTTTCTGCTTTAATCACTCAAGCTGGATATAAATCAGGAAGACAAGAAATATTAGCTTCAGTGAGGCATGTTAAGACACTGTCAGAAGTAAATGCTTGGAAATTATGCATGGAGAGTATAAAAGAAAAAGGACTTAAAGGTAAAAGTGATAAATCTTGCTTTAGTGTGATGGAATATATATGCACCATCAACAGGTAAAAAGAGGGGGGGGGGAAGGAAGAATGGTTAAAGAAACTGCTAATTGAAGCCAGGGGAAACAAAGGGAAAAAGCTTGTCATGATAGAGATGAACTACAAATCTAGAAAGCTTAACCCTTTCAGGACCATAAGGATCGTAGGCCAATTTTTGTGGTTTTGACGACATTTTTATGGTAAAAAGGGCTTGCAGATGCCAAAAAATTGATTTTTTTTGTGAAATATCATTATTTTTATTTAAAAAAATCAAACTTCTGGCTTATGGACAGTGTGGCAAGTGAATCTTCTCGTCAATCTGGCAACGACGCTAATGAATGAATGTCGGAACCAGTTTGTTTACATAAAGGCAGTATCATATGGAATCCGTACATATCAAATTTAGAACTGTAGACTATCCCAATCAAAATTTATAGGATTTTAAAGTTATGGGACAAATATGTCCCTTGGTCCTGAAAGGGTTAAAGGCAGAGGAGGAATTCAAACTTGAGAGAGCATGGGAGTAAGAGGAGCCAGGAGTCTCATAAAAAGCAGCTGGGGTAGGAAGAACTGCTTTCACTCCAGAGGAGACCAAATGGAGGAGATCTTTTTCTAAACATTTGTGCATGTTATCTACCACAGGGCCCATTTTATTCCTGCAGATAACATGAGCTAATTTTTAGTAAAAGACTTCCTGAATTGGTCAAGGAGCTATCTGCTGAAAGGATAAAACAAAGTAATAGAATTACTAGAAAAAGAGTTATTTGTGAATTTAAAAGTCCAGCAGTCTGGAATCTCTCCTCCCTCTCCCCCACATCCAGCATTTCTCCTTCCCTCCAAGGGTTCAGCATCTCTCTCTCTCTTTTACTCCCCAACCCCCAGAATTTATGTAACCAGGGTTAAAAGTTACCCGAGTGTGAAAAACAGGGTTTAAAGAAGATTTTAAAAGGTTTTTAAAGCAAAAAAAATCTGTGATTTTTTTCCTCTTTTGAGAAGTTTGGTTTGTGCATCTTTTGTATTGCTTCAGTTTTGGTATTCTGTTGCTGATCTCCTGCACAGGTTTGCTGTCCTAGTGCAGAGATCAGCATCAGCTGCTTGTACATTCTAACTATCAGATTTGACAGTTGGGAGGGTGACTTAGATGTGTATGGAGGTGTTTTGGCTTGGGAGGCTTTTGAGAAGGTTTTATTGAATTTTGAATAGGAATTGGAGGTTTTGGTTGAAGTTGAGGTTTGATTTATAGATTCTGGTATTTATTCAAGGGTGAAAACATTTCTTTCTGGCTTCCATGAAGAATTGTTTTCTCTGTGAAACTGTTTGATGCTGGAAATTTGTCTGTGAGATTCCTAAAAAATGTTGTAAGAGAAATTGTGAAACTGCTATTGAAACCTGATTTCTGGAGAAATTTTCAGTCTCTGGGTAATAAGTTTGTGGTGCTGATTTCTGGAGAAGTTAATGAGATGTCCTGTGGCAGATTTCTGTGGAATGTTGTGGGAGACGATTAGTGAAGCAAAGTTGTGAATCTGCCTTGGAAATCTTTTTTCTGGGAATATTTTCTGTAAAGATTTTTGGGATTTTGGGAAAAGATTTATATGCATGAAATGTTTAGTGAAAGTATGATTTTTGTGATTACAGTGGTACCTTGGTTTACGAGCATAATTCGTTCCAGAAGCATGCTTGTAATCCAAAGTGCTCGTATATCAAAGCAACTTTCCCCATAGCAAGTAATGGAAACTTGGACAATTCGTTCCGCATCCCCAAAATATGCCTATGTTGCAAATAAAAGCTCACCTTCCCCTGCAAACTTTCAGTATCTATTGCAGTACCCTCCACCCAAACACAGCCATCAGCCGCTGGCCCCCGAACAGCTTTCCCTCCTCCCTCTGTGCACTATTGCTCAAGAAAGCCTTCCTCTATCTCCAGCCCACCTCTTTTTTTCTCCTCTCTAAGCACAAACTAGCCCACTTGCTGCCAACCCACAACTGATGCCAAGCTTAACCCACAACTCTAGAAAGAATATCAACCACACTTACCCCCGTCAGCTGCCTGCGCTCATGCAGTGGGCAGATGGTTTCTCCCCCTCCACTGACAACATTCAAACCTGGTGTGCAAAATTAATGAGAGCGACGTCAGGAGAAGCACTCCAATAGGAGAAGTTGTATTAGGTGGGGGAAACTCCTGTGCTTCTCTCCAACTTCCAGTTAACACGTTTTTGGAGAAGCCAGCCCAATGCACCGAGCCGCGTTCGTGAAGCGGGCCAATGAGAGAGAGGCCGGAAGTGACTTGGGAGGGGAGCTAGGAATCGCGGCTGGCATGCTGCAGCTGAAGAACATGGAAAGCAGCCCTTTACTCCCCCAGGTCCCCCAGCTCCACCCTAGGCCCTTAAACATCCACAACCTGATCCTGCACTACTTCCTGTTCCGGGTGCGTACTGCTCTCTGCCGCAAGCCTCCTGCTCCTCTCGTCCGGTGCAGGTGTCCGCTAGAGGTAAGGGTTAAGGGGTGGGCCGCAGGGGGGAGTGGGGAGTGAAGCCGGTTCTCAGGGTGGATTTGTTCGCTGATCGAGTCAATGCTCGTTTAGCAAGTTAAAGTTTGTTCGAGTGTTTTGCTCGTCTTGCAAAACACTCGCAAACCGCGATACTCGCAAACCGAGGTTTGACTGTATATATAGGAAATTTTGGGGAGGGAAATAGTATAGGGAACATCAATTATCTGTTTTTTTTCCTAGCTTAGAAAGTATTTTAGGCAACTGTGGGGTTATTAGATTTAGGATATAGTTTTTTCTTATTGATTTGGTTTTAGCTAGAGTAGTAGGTTGTTTCCAGGGAGAGAGAGATCTACTAGCAACAGCGCGCAACGTGGTACCCCTGTAGGGGTGTTTCCGTATTCACACCTGTGGGTTAGGCCTCTCTGTTGTCATCAATGCCTGAACCATTCAAGATATCTTTCTGCTGAACAAGAGATTTTTCCAGCATGAATTGCAAGAAGAAAGAAGTACACAGCTTTGCTGTTTCTGCCTGATGCATTATGGGTATGTACCAGAATGTTACTATGCAAGGACATCTATCTGTGCCTTCATAATGGGACAATGTGAATTTTGAAGAAATTATCCTGTTCTTATCTGTCTAATGGCCCTGGGTCTTCCAGCCTATATGATACTTTACACAGAAAGGTTATTCATCCAAGTCTGTTTCTGGATTGGTCCGAGGAGGTCATCTGATGAGATACAAGAAAGACGGCTAATTAATTAATTAGTTAGTCTGTGATAAGGTGCGGGGAAGCTCTCATCTTCTCACAGGTATTCTAATAATTAGACCTGAAAGTTACCTCGTATGACTCTCTGCCTAAGAGAGAGAAATTCGGACTTTTTAAACAGCTCTGAATTCAGCACTAAACGGGACTTGTTTGCTGATGATTTATAGACTCATCAAGGATTGTCAACACGTGTACCTTTAACAACAGGATTCCTGACGTCTTCCAAAGCTAACAAGGTTTCCCTTCCACCTAATTTCGCCTGAGCGGCTAATCCTAAGGTGAGAATACGGAATTTACACTCTTATCAGCTGGGTTAGTTCAGGATCCAATTGTGATAAGGACAAGGTTCGTAAAGCTCCATTGGTGATAATATAATCATTTGCTAACTTGTTCATGCAACTGCTTAGTATCTACCATAAATCTTACTACACCCCTACACAGAAAGGACAGAAAGTTTCCAATACACTAACCTGAGGAAAAAGGAGAACTGTCAGGAAGTGATGCTGAAGCTGAATTTTATTATCTAGTGTTTATACACTGTTTATTAAATTTAATTTCTATTTTCAATTTAGAGTCCTTAGTGCTTCTTTATATCTATTTTGTTAATGGTTTAATTAACATTTTTATTCCCAGGTTACATTACATTTTATTATTATATACATTATTTTTTTTATGGAATTTCTTTTTAACCGCTGACATCTCCTCCTCACTTACTCATCTTGTTTCGCTCCTTCCTACTATATTTTGTCATCTATATACTGTGATTGGGTCGTTCGCCTTGCTCCGAATCTTATCCTCTTTCCTCCTTGACTACTGGTGCTAATTATCCTTTACTTTTTGGACAATGAACTGTATGTTTCTCTCTTTTCTTCTTGATTTTTCATATTCTCTCCAGGTTAACTGCATGTCCATGTCATGATGGCTGGACACTTAGTTTTTCATATATATTATTAATCATACCCTATTGTATGTACTTTCAGTGTTCCTCGCCTATGTTGATATGGTACTGTTCATGATATCTTTTTCTTATATTGTTTTTTGTTATGATTTGTTGAAAATACAATAAAAAATTTTGAAATCTTATTATTATATACATTATTTTTTTATGGAATTCACTCCTTCTCTTGGGGAAAGGTATCAATTTAAACCTCAGTGTTCACGATTACAAACTAATTTTATTTCAAGAGGGATACCTTTTACCTCAGTGTGAGAAGGAAGGGGTTACATAAAGTATCAGTCCCCCCTCCCCTTGATTCTACTATTACTTATTTCTATAACTCTTATAAGAACATAAGCCGTGCCTCTGCTGGGTCAAACCTGAGGTCCAACATGCCCAGCAGTCCGCTCACGCGGCGGCCCATCAGGTCTAGGACCTGTATAGTAGCTCTCTATCTATATCCTTCTATCCCCTTTTCCTTCAGAAAATTGTCCAATCCCTTCTTGAACTCCAATACCCTGTCCTATCACTCCCTCTGGAAGCGTGTTCCAGGTGTCCACCACCCATTGGGTGAAGAAGAACTTCCTAGCATTGGTTCTAAATCTGTCCCCCTTTAATTTTTCCCAATGCCCTCTCGTTCTTGTAGTTGTCGAAAGTTTGAAGAATCTGTCCCTCTCCACTTTCTCTATGCCCTTCGTGATCTTGTAAGTCTCTATCATATCCCCTCTAAGCCTCTGCTTCTCCAGCGAAAAAAGCCCCAGTCTCTCTAATCTTTCAGCGTATGAAAGGTTTTCCATACCTTTTATCAAATGTGTCGCTCTCTTCTGAACCCTCTCGAGTATCGCCAAATCCTTCTTTAGGTACGGCGACCAATATTGGACGCAGTATTCCAGATGCGGGCGCACCTTCACCCGATACAACGGCAGGATAACTTCTTTCGTTCTGCTTGTAATACCCTTCTTGATTATTCCTAGCATTCTATTCGCTTTCTTAGCAGCCACTGCGCATTGTGCTGACTGCTTCATTGTCATGTCCACTATTACCCCCGAGTCCCTTTCTTGGGAACTCTCACTCAATAACAGTCCTCCCATCGTCTAGCTGTACCTCGGGTTTCTGTTTCCTACGTGTATGACTTTACATTTCTCTACATTGAACTTCATCTGCCATCTCGTCACCCACCCCCCTAGTTTGTTCAGGTCCCTTTGTAAATCTTCGCAGTCCTCTTTAGTCCTAGCCCCATTAAATAGCTTGGTGTCATCTGCAAATTTTATTACTTCGCTCTTTGTCTCCGTTTCTAGATCATTTATACATACATTGAATAGCATCGGTCCAAGCACTGACCCCTGCAGAACACCACTCGTGACCTTCCTCCAGTCCGAGTAGTGGCCCTTCACTCCTACCCTCTGCTTCCTGTCCGCAACCAATTCCTGATCCATCTGTGTACGTCTCCTACCACCCCATGGTTCTTTAGTTTCCAAAGTAGGCGTTCATGGTGGTTCCTTGTCAAAGGCGTTTTGGAAGCCTAAGTATACAATGTTTATGGGGTCCCCTTTGTCCATCCGTTTGTTAATTCCTTTCACGATCTTCCCTTGCAGAAGCCATGTTGGCTTGTTTTCATAAGTTTATGCCTCTCTAGATGCTCCTCGATGCTATCTTTTATTAATGCTTCTGCCATTTTCCCCGGAACCGGGTCACCTCTCGATCCCTTTTTAAAGATGGGCGTAACATTGGCTTTCTTCCAATCCACCAGGATCACTCCTGTTTTCAGGGATAGATTTCAAACCTGCTGTAGTAGTTCCGCTATTTCCTCCTTTAGATCTTTCAATACTCTAGGGTGGATTCCGTCCGGTGATTTGTCAGTTTTTAATTTTTCTATCTGCCTGTGTACGTTCTCAAGGCTTACTTCCATGGATGTTAATTTTTCTGCTTGGTCTCCTTTGAAGATTTGTTCAGGTTCCGGTATGTTGGATGTCTTCTTTTGTAAATACTGACGAAAAGAACATGTTTAATCTTTCCGCACTTCTTTCTCCTCCTCCCTTCCTATCTCTGTCATCCAACAGTCCCATCTCCTCCCTAGCCGGCTGCTTCCCTTTAACATATCTGAGGAACGGTTTGAAATTTCGTGCTTCCCTGGCTAGCCTCTCTTCATATTCTATTTTTGATACTTCCTGTGTTCTTTCCAGTTCTCCTCGGTTTTGCCCTTTTTCCATTTCTTGAATAAATTCTTCTTATCCCCTATCGCTTTCTTCACTTCTTTAGTTATCCACGCCGGGTCTTTTGTTCGGCTCTTTTTTCACCCTTTTCTGAATCTGGGGATATACCGATTTTGCGCCTCTCTCACCGTGTCCTTGAATAAAGACCAGGCTTGCTCTATAGTCTGCCATTTCATTGTGTCGTTCCTGAGTTTCTTCCTTACCATTACCCTCATCGCTTCATAGTTTTCTTTCATGAAGTTAAAAGTTGTCACTGTGGTTCTCTTTCCCTTCGGTATTCCTACTTCAACTTTGAACTTGATCATGTTATGATTGCCGTTTCCCATCAGTCCCACTACTCCCATGTCCTTTGCAGGTCCTCTTAGCCCATTAAGGATTAGATCCAGGGTGGCATTTCCTCTCGTCTGTTCTCTGACAAGCTGATCCATGAAGCAGTCCTGTATAGCCCCCAGGAATCTGGTCTCCCTAGCGCATTTTGAGTTTCCAAGACTCCAGTCTATTCCGGGATAGTTGAAGTCTCCCATAATGATCGTGTTACTGTTTTTGCATTCCCGTTTCATCTCGGCTTCCATTTCTTCATCGGTAGTTTCGTTTTGCCCAGGTGGACGATAGTACAGGCCCATCTTTATCTCGGACCCTTTCCTTCCCAGTATTTTAACCCATAGCGATTCCAATTTGTTGGTCATCGCTGCTGTGTCCACTCTGGTCGAGTGTATGCTTTCTTTTATGTATAGAGCTATTCCTCTTCCTTTCTGCCCTGACCTGTCCTCGCGATAGGGTTTGTACCCCGGCAGTGCTATGTTCCATTTGTTTTCTTCATTCCACCATGTTTCAGAGACCCCAATGATGTCTAGGTTCTCAGTTTTGGCCATGACTTCTAGTTCTCCCATTTTGTTCCTTAGGCTCCTTGCATTAGTATATATGCAATTTAAGTCCTGGTAATGTTTTGTCTTTGTTTCCTTTCCTTGTGCTTCGATCTTTATTTTCTTCTCCTCTGCTACAATCCTCTTATCCTCCTCCTCTAGCTCAATCCACTCCTGTGTTTTGCCTGTTGTTTCTTCCCAGCATTTTTCCCTTATAGTATCTTCACGGGATACCTTTTCCCGAATCGTCGACACTTGGTCGACTGTCGGCTTTCCCCTTTTTCTTAGTTTAAAGCCTGTTCTATTCCTCTATTGACGTTGTTTGCCAGAAGTCTAGTTCCCGCCGCGCTCAGGTGCAGTCCATCTCTCCTGAAGAGCTTGCTCTTGCCCCAAAACGTTGTCCAGTTCCTCGTGAAGTGGAACCCCTCTTCCTCACACCATCTCCTCATCCATGCATTTATTGATTGTAGTTCTATCTGCCTTTTCACATCTGCCCTCGGTACTGGTAGGATCTCTGAAAACGCTATCTTCTGAATCTTCATCTTCAACTTCCTTCCCAGAATCTTGAACTGTTCTATCAGTGCACTTCTACTGTAGTCCCTCCTGCTGACATCATTTGTCCCGATGTGGATCATTACTGGAGTCTCTTCCGTCTCTGCTCCTTCTAGGATCTTTCCAATTTTGTCCACGATGTCCTTTGTTCTCTCTCCTGGTAGGCAGGTTACCAGTTGATCCTCTCTCCCACCTGCTATGTGGCTGTCTACTTGCTTGAGGATTGAGTCTCCCACTAGGATTGCGGACTTCCCCTTCTTCAGTTTTCGCTCCGGTCACAGGTCTAGGTCCTCGGAGTGCATCGCTGCTTCTTCTTCTATGTTCTCGGTGTGCTTAGTTGCTTCTTTTTCTGGGAATCGACTAGACCATTCCTCCCCTTCCTGCGGAATTCCTCTGTGGGTATCTTCCTTGGAGTCGTCTTCCACTTGTTCTCCCTTCCATGTTGGCGTGTCTTCATCTTTCCTCTGAAGTTTGTGTTCTTCCACCCTCCTCCTGTAGGCCTCTTCAATGAATTCCTCAAGTTTTCTGACTTCTTCCTCAATGTGTCTCTCTCTCGTGAAGTCCTCCGCTGTTCTGAATGGGTCTTCTGTGATGTAGAGTCCTTCCAGTTCATGAATCCTGTCCTTCAATTGCCTGACTTCTCTCTTCAAGCTTTTTAGCTCCTGACACCGACCGCATACATATGACTGTCTCCCCTTCTCCCCCTCCCCCCCCAGTACTTCAAACTTGCCTTTATCAGCAGTGGCAGTCATAGGCACCAGCTCTGTAGGTACTAGGACACCCCCAGTATTCTTTTCAGCACTATACTTGCACTAGAGCTGCAAGAAAAAGCTGGAACAAAGTTTGTTCCTATCCTCATAAGCTCTGTCACCATCGCTGCTCTGACCCTGCAGGCATTATCCCCGTCCTGCCTTATTCCTGCAGGCTCCATCTCTGTCCCCATTCCATCCCTGCAAGCTCATAGAAACATAGAACATGACGGCAGAAAAGGGCCACAGCCCATCAAGTCTGCCCACTCAGTTGACCCTCCCCCTTACTGCCCTCTTGGAGATCCCACTCTGATGACCCCTCCCCTTAACTGTACCCTCTTAGAGATCCAACATGTGCACCCCATTTATTCTTAAAATCTGGCATGTTGCTGGCCTCGATCACCTGTACTGGAAGCTCATTCCAATGATCAACCATTCTTTCGTTGAAGAAATACTTCCTGGTATCGCCATGAAATTTCCCGCCCCTAATTTTCAGTGGATGCCCTCTTGTGGCCGAGGATCCTTTAAGAAAGAAAAAGTCATCTTCCACCTCGATATGACCTGTGATATATTTAAATGTCTCAATCATGTCTCCCCTCTCCCTAAGTTCTTCGAGGGAGTATAGCCGCAATTTATTCAGCCTCTCCTCGTACGAGAGATCCTTGAGCCCCGAGACCATTCTGGTGGCCATTCGCTGAACCGACTCAACTCTCAGCACATCTTTACAGTAATGTGGCCTTCAGAATTGTACATAGAGCTTGGCAATGGCAGCTTCAGTAGCTTTCCTCAGATCTACACCTATTGAGGAAATTTGCAAGGCTGCCACTTGGTCCTCGGTTCATACTTTCACTTCTCACTATTGTCTGGATACTTTCTCCAGACGGGATGGACAGTTTGGCCAAAAAGTATTACAAAATTTATTCTCCTAAATTGCCAACACTCCCACCATCCCATTCTGGTTAGCTTGGAGGTCACCCATATGTAAGAATAGCCTGCCTGCTTGTCCTGGGATAAAGCACAGTTACTTACCATAACAGGTGTTATCCAGGGACAGCAGGCAGCTATTCTCACAACCCACCCACCTCCCCTGGTTGGCTTCTCTGCTAGCTATCTGAACTGAGGAGATGCACCCTACGCTGGGCGGGAAGGCACTCGTGCATGCACGGTGCGGTCAACTCGAAACTTCTGGTTTCTTCAAGCAAGTATGCTTGCGAGCTTCCGCATCCGGGCTCCGCTGATGACGTCACCCATATGTGAGAATAGCTGCCTGCTGTCCCTAGATAACACCTGTTACGGTAAGTAACTGTGCTTTCTGTGCATACTTTTACAATGCAGTGCTGCTTGGACCACACTTTAGCTCCAAATATTTGCTTTTGACAATCAGTTTTACGTAATCTCTTTGAATTATAGACTATTTTCCACCTCCCATATGCTTTTTCAGCTTGGGACTCACCATCAAGTGGGGCTGCTTATCCCCTGCCTGTCTCCGGAGAAAGCAAAGTTGCTTACCTGTAACAGGTGTTCTCCGTAGACATCAGGGGAATGCAGCCACACTTGCCCGCCCTCCATTCCCTCGTCTCCTCTTCTATTTCTAGGAACAAAACTGACAGGCAGAGGGGAGGGGTTCAATTAGTAGGGCAATCCTGCACATGCTTAGTAAGCTCAAAAGCTTACTATAGCTAGGGGAGAGTACCGACGTCATTAGGCTCAGTCAGAGACTTTACCATCAAGTGTGGCTGCATTACACTGCTGTCTACGGAAAACACCTGTTACAGGTAAGCAACTTTGCTTTCTTAGCAAAGAAAAATAATGCCAAACTCAAAATCAAGAATAGAGCATACTTTGGCTAGGGAAAAAGCACCAGCTACTCATGGCTTTAGCTAATCTCTGTTTGTTCTGCTTGGCTTTCTGAGATAGGGCAGGCTTCTTGGATTTCTATTCACTCCAAAGCCTCTGGAACCTTCTTCCATGGGCCAGTCTGAGACTCCAGAATATCCCTGCTCTGGACAAGGCTCTTGCCTTTCCTCCACCTGCTTGAGTACATCTGCCACGTCACTCTCCATTCTCCTTACTGCTTCCTTCAGCCTGCCTTTAACCAGACCAAAGCCACTCCCCTTCAGCCTGAAGAGGGGGATGGACTTTGGTTACATTGCAGGCTGTCTCAGCTCAAGCTTCCCCTGTCTGCTTTGCCTTATTCTTAAAGGCACAGCCAGCTTGGCTTTAGCTGCCCTATCTGATGTACTGACAGGGTGCAAATGCTATGTTTCTGCCTGCTCATAATCAACCTGATCATATTCACTACCGTTCCTACAGCATGGGCAAGGGAGGTCAGTCTCAAGATCCTTACTAGAGCTGATCTGGTCAGCTCTTCTGCACCGGATCTTATTGCCTGCTTTAGGGGCAAAACCAGCGCGGGGGCTGGGTTTGTCACATACTCTACCAGCTTTCTAACCCAGCAACTGTCCATCAGCTGCTCACTAAACTGCAGCCACCCTTAACAGAAAGTAATTTTTAAAAAATCTTTTCAACACTTTAGCTCCTATCAGGTCTTTTAACTAGGCTCTAAAATGGGTTTCTCATATAGGCGCCCGTCTCAAATACCCAGATATTCTCACAAATTTTTTTAAAGTATAAGGAGGATTCCTTTATTACTCTTGCTGCTGGGTGGAAACACCTCACATATTATTTCTTTAGGTGGTCCATGAGCCGGGACCAGATTTTTGCTGGCAGGCCAGAGCAAGCACTCTTCTCAAAAATCTAGACTACACAGATGGATGTAATAACCAAAACTTCAACTTTATTCCTTCTCTCAAAAACCAGAAAGAGGCTCTTCTTAAAACATCAGATTGCATAATAAAAACACCAAACTATTTACATCTTCCAGGTTATTTAAGATGGTATATTGTTTTAAAGTCTCCTAGTCGTGAGATCCCCGAAGTTGGTATAGGGTTACTAGATGTCCGGATTTCCCTGGCCATGTCCAACTTTTGAAGACATGTCCCGAGAATCTGGACGGCTTTCCAAAACCCGGTACTTTGTCCGGGTTATGAAAAGCTTCTGGAAATGAGTGACATCGGGATGGCATTTGAGCATGAGCGGATGCAATGCGATGATGGCACGTGCATCATCGTGTCACACCAGCGCATGTGCGAATGCCATCTGACGTCGCTTGTTGCTTGTGCAGGTCGAGAGGGGTGGGGTGGGCCTGGGGAGTGAAATGGGGTGTGGTTGGCTGGAACGGGGTGGGCCTGGGGGGCGGGACCTTGGGTCCGGATTTTCTGTTTGGAAACTATGATAACCATATGTTAGTAGGAATCTGATCTATTGGTGGAGATAGCCCAAAAGACATTCTCCCGCCCAAGGCAAGAGCTTAAGAAATCTCTGATGATGTCACTCATGTATGCAACATTCAGAGAGCTTCCAGCTCTGCCTGAGGTCTCGTGCACTGTAACTTTCCAGAAGATGCTGGAAACCCAAAGATGAGCTCCCAACTGCCTTCTGCACGTTGTTTACTGTTAATACACAGTGCATATCAGGCTACTAAGTAAGCGGCCACAAGCAGCAGAGGGGGTGGGGGGTGATGCGCGGTTGGGATTTCAGGGCAGCAGAAGAATGTGGGCATCTCTCCTGCTGTTGTTATATTTTTTTTGGAGGGGGGGTTTGGACGGGGGGTTCTTGACGCATTTTTAAAGGTGTGTTAAAGTCTTCCAGTATCACCTTTATGCTGATGACTCCCAGATCTACCTCTCTACACCTGAAATTTCACCTAAAGTCCAAGAAAAAGTCTGCTTGTTTGGCTGACATTGCTGCCTGGATGTCCTGCTGTCATCTAAAACTAAAAATGTGCCATACCGAGCTGTTCCTCTTTCCTCTTAAACCCTCTGCTCCTCCTCCTCCTTTTTCCATCTCTGTAAATAATACAGTCATTGTTCCAGTCTCCTCTGCTCGCAACCTTGGAGTCATCTTTGATTCTGACTTCTCATTTTCTACGAATATCCAAGAAGTAAAGAGGGCAATAAATGACAAAAAAGTATCCTTCCGGAGATGGAAAAAGGACCCAACGGAGGAAAATCTCCAGGCGCACAAGAAATGCCAAAAGGAATGCCACCGAGAGGTTAGAAAAGCAAAAGGGAAATACGAAGAGGGGCTGGCCAGGGAGACGAAAAACTTCAAGGCATTCTTCAGTTACGTAAAGGGGAAGCGACCAGCGAGAGAGGAGGTGGGGCCGTTGGACGATGGGGATAGGAAGGGAGTGATTAAGGAGGATAAAGAGGTAGCTGAGAGGTTGAACACGTTCTTCTCGTCGGTTTTCACGAGAGAAGACACATCTAATATACCGGACTCAGAGGAGCTCATGAGTGGGGAACAGGCTGAAAAATTGGAACACATAGAGGTAAGTAAGGAGGATGTCCTCAAACAGATAGACAGGTTAAAGTGCGGCAAATCGCCGGGCCCAGACGGGATCCACCCAAGGGTTCTAAAGGAACTAAGACAAGAAATAGCGGGCACAATCCAGCATGTTTGCAACCTATCCTTGAAAACTGGAGAGGTACCAGAGGACTGGAAATTGGCGAATGTCACACCTATCTTCAAGAAGGGATCGAGGGGTGACCCCGGGAACTACAGGCCGGTGAGCCTGACTTCAATTATAGGGAAGATGGTGGAAGCTATGATCAAGGACAGTATTTGCGAGCACATCGAGGGAAATGGCCTACTGAGAACAAGCCAGCATGGATTCTGTAAGGGAAGGTCATGCTTAACGAACCTTCTGTACTTCTTTGAGGGAATAAGCAGTCGGGTGGACAATGGGGAACCTATAGACATCATTTACCTCGATTTTCAAAAGGCTTTCGACAAGGTGCCACATGAAAGGCTGCTTAGGAAGCTGTGGAACCACGGAGTGGGAGGGGATGTGCACAGATGGATCGAGCACTGGTTGTCGGGTAGACTGCAGAGGGTCGGAGTAAAGGGACAATATTCTGACTGGTGGGGAGTCACGAGCGGTGTGCCACAGGGATCGGTGCTGGGGCCGTTACTCTTCAACATATTTATCAATGACCTGGAAAAGGAGGCAAAGTGCGAGGTTATAAAATTTGCAGACGATACTAAACTGTGCGGCAGAGTTAGGTCCAGGGAGGAGTGTGAGGACCTACAAAGGGACCTGGACAAACTGGAAGACTGGGCAAACAAATGGCAAATGCGCTTTAACATGGAAAAATGCAAGGTCATGCATATAGGGAAAAAGAACCCATTGTTCAACTACAAATTGGGGGGGGGCATTGTTGGGAGACAGCAGTCTTGAGAGAGACTTGGGTGTGATGGTGGATGAATCACTGAAGCCATCTGCACAGTGCGTAGCAGCCTCGAAAAAAGCCAACAGGATGCTGGGCATCATAAAGAGGGGCATAACAACCAGGACACGGGAAGTCATCATGCCATTGTATCGAGCGATGGTGCGTCTGCATCTGGAATACTGCGTTCAATATTGGTCGCCGTACCTCAAGAAGGACATGGCGGTACTTGAGAGAGTCCAAAGGAGAGCAACGAAACTGGTAAGAGGGCTGGAACACTGCCCATACGCTGAGAGGTTGGATAGGCTGGGACTCTTCTCTCTGGAAAAAAGGAGGCTCAGGGGAGATATGATAGAGACCTTCAAGATCATGAGGGACATAGAGAGGGTGGATAGGGACAGATTCTTCAGGCTGAAGGGGACAACAGGTACGAGGGGGCATTCGGAGAAACTGAAGGGAGATAGGTTCAAAACAAATGCAAGGAAGTTTTTTTTCACGCAAAGGGTCGTGGACACTTGGAATGCGCTTCCGGAGGAAGTGATCAGGCAGAGTACGGTACAGGGATTCAAACAGGGATTGGACGAATTCCTGAGGGATAAAGGGATCGTGGGATACTGAGGGAGGAGCTGGGATGTAACACAAGTATAGAAAGCTAATAAGTATAGAAACCCAACCAGGTCGTGCATGTGCAAGACCGGAGGGTTAGGACTTCGATGGGAAGATAGGACTTCAATGAGAAACCAAGGTGGCAAGGGAGCCCCTTCTGGTGATTCAGACAGGTCATGACCTGTTTGGGCCGCCGCGGGAGCGGACTGCCGGGCAGGATGGACCTATGGTCTGACCCGGCGGAGGCACTGCTTATGTTCTTATGTTTATGTTCTTAAGCTGCTAAGACCCGTTGCTTCTATCCCTTCAATATCACCAAAATTCACCCCTTCCTCTCCGAGCACACTACCTGGACCCTTGTCTAAGCTCTCGTAACCTCACGCTTAGATTACTGCAATCTATTCCTAACTGGTGTCCCGCAGTGTCGCCTCTCTCCCTTGCAATCTGTGCAAAACTCTGCTGCGCGACTCATCTTCTACCAACCTCGCTACGCTCATGTCACCCCTCTCTTTAAGTCATTTCATTGGCTCCCTATCTGCCATCATATACAGTTCAAAGTCTTATTGCTGACCTACAAGTGTGCTCATTCTGCTGCCCCTAAATATCTCTCCTCGCTTCTCTCTCCTTATACACCTCCCAGAGAACTCTGTTCCTCAGATAAGTCACTCTTAGCATTACCTTTCTCCTCCACTGCCAATTCCAGACTTCATTCCTTTCATCTAGTTGCCCCCTATGCCTGGAATAAATTACCCGAGTTTGTCCATCAAGCCCCTTCCCTTCCCTTGTTTAAAAGCAGACTGAAAAACCCACTTTTTTGATATAGCTTTCAATCCTTAACCCTACTCCTCTGCCCCCCAACCCAGCCCACTGATTAACCATTCCCCTTAACTATGTCCATGACATCCTGTTTGTCTGTCTTGCCTATTTAGATTGTAAGCTCTTTCGAGCAGGGACTTACTCTTTGTGACTCTGTGCAGCACTGTGTGTGTCTGGTAGCGCTATAGAAATAATTAATAGTAGTACTAGTGTTAAAGGTAGCTTTCAGAATGAAGATTGTGGCAGCTTATAAGTCTGGTAAGGGATTTAAACAATCTCAAAAGAATTTGACATTAGCCATTGGAAAATAATGTACAAGTGGAGGACTTTCCAAACAAGTGCCAACATGCCCGAGTCTGGCCATCCAAGCAAGTTGACCCTCCCCCCCCCCCCCCCCCGAGCAGTCTGCAAGATGCTAAAATAAATCTCCAAAAACCCTGAAATGTCATCATGGGACCTGCAGCAGGCTCTTGCTACTGTTGGTGTGAAAGTGCATGCCTCTACAATCAGAAAGAGACTGCACACATTTCACTTGCATGGAGGTGTGCAAGGAGGAGACTTTTGCTCTCTAAGAGAAACATTAAGGCCAGAGAGAATGTAAGCAAACACCAGGACTTCTGGAATAATGTTCTATGGACAGATGAGTCTAAAATTGAATTATTTGGACACCAGAAAAGAGGACATGTTTGGCATACACCAAATACAGCATTCCAAGAAAAGAACCTCCTACAAGCTGTGAAGCATGGAAGTGGAAGTGTCATGGTTTGGGGATGCTTTGCTGCAGCAGGACCTGGCCAGATCACCATCACAGAATCCACCATGAATTATACCGTGTATCAGAGGGTTAGACAATTTGTAAGAAAATTAAATCTGAAATGGAACTGGACCCTGCAACATGATAATGACCTAAAACAGACCAGTAAATCCATCAAGAACTGGCTGAAAACTAAGAAATGGAGCGTCTGGGAGTGGCCGAGTCAAAGCCCTGATCTTAATCCCATTGAGATGCTGTGAGGTGATTTTAAGCAGGCTGTACATGTAAGAAACCCTTCATGCATTTCACAGCTGAGAGAATTCTGCATTGAGGTGTAAGCCAAACTTTCCTCAGGCCGATGTCAGAGACTGGTAGATGGCTACAAGAAGCATCTCACTGCAGTTATTTCAGCCAAAGGGGGTAACACTAGCTATTAGGGTTAGGGTGTCCTAATTTATTCCTCAGTTAGAATACACATTTTTGTGGATATCTTTTGTTTCATGAGTAAATCAAGGAAAATTTTTGTTGCTTACCTGCAATTACATCACTTTCTTTTCCATAGATAAATAAAAAAAAGAAAGAACTGAATATTTCATGGGGTGTCCTAACTTTTTCACATGACTGTATGCATTTATAACCTAAAGGCTAGTGCAGTGGTCTGAGACCCCGGGGGAACTGAGTTTAAGTCTTACTGCAGCTCCTTGAGACTCTGAGCAAGTCATTTCACCCTCTATTGCCCCAGGTACAAAATAAATACCTGTATATAATATGTAAATAGCTTTGATTGTAACCACAGAAATGCAGTATATCAAATCTCACCGCCTTATTCTAAAGCAAAAGGGAATTGCAATGTAAGCAATTTTCTTTAATAAGTGAAGCAATGGTGGTTCCCAGGGGCACAGATTTATAATGCTACCATCAAGCTTTGCTATCTACATCAGTCAAGCCGCTGATGAAGGCAAAGTCTACAGGGAAAATCACTGCAATAAAGAAGCATTCAATCTGAAAAGGCATGCGGCATGATAACAAAGTGCCAACTAAGATCATGTACTGGGTCACAGAGCAAATTGCCACATCATGAATGTGTCTTCAGTGGGAATCAGATGATATCGCCAGAGCACATTCTTTTTTTTTTTAAATTCTTTATTCATTTTTAAAACTTTCAATAAGTACAACATAAGATACAATCACATTATACTTTAACAGTACTTAATAATCCAACAAAACTAATACACATCAAATATCCCCTTCCCTTATATCATCAATTGTATTTAAACATAAGAAAACATAAGAATTGCCATCTCCGGATCAGACCCTGGGTCCATCAAGTCCAGTGATCCGCACAGGCGGAGGCCTGGCATAGTTTTAGTCCCCATATCACTGTATGCTTCTCAAGGGAAATGTGCATCTAATTTACCCTTACCCATATCACTCTATGCCACTCTTAAGGAGATGTGCATCTAGTTTACCCTTAAATCCTAGAACGGTGGATTCTGCAATTACTTCCTCTGGGAAAGCATTCCAGGTGTCCACCACTCACTGCGTGAAACAGAACTTCCTGATATTCGTCCTGGACCTGTCCCCCCTAAGCTTCAGTCTATGTCCTCTTGTCCGTGTCACATTGGACATTGTAAATAATTGCTTTCCCTGCTGCATTTTGTCGAATCCTTTCAGTATTTTTAAAGTCTCGATCAGATCCCCTCGTAGTCTCCTCTTCTCAAGGGAGAACAACCTCAGTCTCCTAAGTCGTTCCTCGTAGTCCAGGTTCTCCATACCTTTCACTAGCTTCGTTGCTCGTCTCTGCACCCTCTCTAGCAGTTTTATATCCTTCTTTAGGTATGGAGACCAGTGCTGGATGTAGTATTCCAGGTGTGGTCTGACCATGGCTCTGTAGAGCGGTATTATAATTTTCTCTGATCTACTCGTAATTCTCTTCTTTATTATGCCTAGCATTCTATTTGCTTTCTTCACCACCACCGCACATTGCGCCGACGGTTTCAGGGTCCTATCTATCAGTACACCCATATTCCTCCCCCTTCCCACCATATCCCCATAACATATCTCTCCCCCCTCCCCCTCTGCACAGTATTTTGTTAATGGCTCCCAAACATATCTAAATTTCCTTAAATGCCCCTGTTGTATGGCAATTATTCGTTCCATTTTAAAAATGTGACACTATGAACTCCACCAAAAATTATAACTCAGCCTATCCCAGTTTTTCCAATTTTTCGTAATTTGTTGTATGGCAACTCCTGTCAAAATAAGCAAAAGTTTATTATTAGAAGATATTTGGCTCTTAGCTCTCATTGATGTGCCAAGTAATACAGTATCATATGATAGTGCCACCGTATTTTCTAATAGATTATTTACTTGACCCCAAATGGATTTCCAAAAATTAAGTATCATTGGATAATAGAATAGTAAATGATCTAATGTCCTTGCTTCAAGATGGCAATGCCAGCATCTATTAGACTTAGAGCTATCTAATTTTTGTAAACGAACTGGGGTAAAAAAAAAGCTCTATGTAATAAGAAAAACCATGATTGTCTCATAGATGCAGACACCGTACATTTCATCCTCCAAGTCCAAATTCGTGGCCATTGAGACACAGTAATCTGATGCTTTATCTCAATGCTCCAAATGTCCCAAAGGCTAGTTTTTGGTTTCTTATTCAAAAATCCAGGTATTAATTTATACCACTGCCAGAGCACATTCATCTCACTAAAAGAAGACTAGAGAGCATAGGGAGAGTATGGCACTTCTCCTTGTGACACTGGGCAAGTCACTTAATCCCCCCATTGCCCCAGATACATTAGATAGATTGTGAGCTAGAGAGTTGCACAGAGACAGAAATCAAGTTTGTCCATTCAGGAATCAAACCCATCCCCATAAACTTCAAAAGTAGTTAATTCATTTAATTATGCTACTGGTAGAGACCCATTTACAAATAAGCAAAGACACTTTATTAATTTGGAAATATCAATAGAAATTTCTTACTTTGTAAATGAGTCTCTGCCAGAGCCTCTAATATAAATATAAAATATAAATAGTCCAGCTGATGAGGACCCCCAAGCTATGTCAGCTGAGGACTTCCTCTGAAGGTGGCTGAGGGACCCTTTTGCCAAGCTTTGCAGGCAGACATAATGTCCCTAAGTCAGATGTTTGCACTTCAGTGGCTCAGGGATGCTGCCAGTGACTGCTATGCAGGCGATGCATGGGGATCCCCACCAGCCACAGCAAGGGTCATCAAGTACTTCAACACTGGAGAAATAAAAACAGAAATGCATTTCCTTTTCTGTTGAGCATAATACAAAGACATCTGCTATATTCATTTCCCAAAGCTACCATATTTAAATCAATAAATGCATTTTTTTACCTTTGTTGACGAGATTTATTTTTCCATCAAGTTGATTCCGGTTTCTCTTTTTTCTGCGTTCCTGTCTACTGCAAATTCTTCTTCAAGCGGTTGCTGTCCATTGGTTCCTCTTACCATGGGTACAGCATTTCCCTCTTGCCTCCCTCCCATTGTACAGTATCTTCACTCCCTTCTATCCTGGATCATTCTCCCTCTTTTACCCCTCCCCCGTCCTGCACAGTATTTCTTCTTCTTTCTTCCATCCCCATGTGCAACATGTCTCCCTCTCTCTCTTATTCCCTCCCTTGCTGCAAAGGGAGTGGAGAGAGAGAGGGGGATCTTGGGTGCTTTTCTCCCACCCCCTCCACTGCCACATCCAACATTTCTCCCTCTCTCATCTCCCGGACCATGTGCAGCATCTTTCGCCCCTGCCCACTAGCACCATGCACAACATTTCTCCTTCTATCACCCCTCTCCAGCACCATGTCACATCTCTCCCTCCATTCCCTCCACCACCATGTCCAACATTCCTCCCTCTTGCATCCATTTCAATCTGTCCCACTGTTCCCTCTCCACCACCAAATCCAACATTTCTCCCTCTAATCTTTCTCTTCCCCATACATTTCTCCATCTAATCTTTCTCTTCCCCATACTCCTCTCCCTCCCTATTCCCAACAATTCTTTTTCTTCTTTCCCCCATGTGCACCATCTCTCTTTTCCTCTCATTCACAAACCCATGCCCAACAATTCTCCCTTTCCATTCCTTCCCCCACCTCAGTATCTCTTTCCCTTCCTCCTTCCATACTGTGTCCTGTTCATTCCCCCTCCCTTCCTTCTGTGCCGAAATGTGCTCCCTCCCTCCCTTCTGTGTCCCAAGTTCATGCCCCCTCCCTCTCTCCTTCCTTCCAGCCTCTGTTCAAAGTTTGTGCCCCTCCCATGTCCCAACATGCTGTCTCCATTGTCCCAAGTTCATGCCTCCTTTCTCTCCCTTCCTTGTCCCAATGCGCTTGCTCCTGCCCTCCATCCCTTTTGTGGCCCAAGTACTTGTGGCCCCGTCCTGCGAGTGCATACCAGGTGGGCCGCCTCCATATAGCTTTACTCACTTCTTTGCAGGGCTGCAGACAGTTGTTCCTGCACGTGGCTAACCCGGAAGCCTTCCCTCTGGCGTCAAATGGCAAAAAGTCAATAGCAGAGCACCCCTGGAATACTGGGACCAGTGCTGTTTAACATTCATAAATGATATGAGAAAATAAATGAGGTGATCAGATTTGCAGATGGCACAGAAAGTTGGTAAAATTGTAGAGGATTGTGAGGAATTGCAGAATCTGGGAGACAGGGTATAAAAATGCCAAATGATACAAATCTTAGAGTCATTATTGTTCCTTTTTTTCTTTTTTTCAATTATTTGTAGCAGAAACACCATTTTTGTATTAGGTGCTACACCAGTGTGTGAAAAATGCTTACACTGGCGAACATTTCATGAGGTGTGCGGCGGTAGAGGGGCACTAAAGTGGCAGAGAAGAGTGGGGGGAGGGGTGTGCATGGCATGGCCATGCCAGGTACCACCGCCCTGGGCTCTAACCTCCCTCGCTACACCAGTGCCCACTAAAGCACATTTTGCTTATCTGCAACATCCAGTATCAGTGTTCCATATTCAGACTGTGTGTGCATAGGAGTAGATTCAAGAAAGGACACCCAAAGGTAGGCGCAAAACATTGAGTGCTAAGCAAGTATTTTATAACTAGTCTTTAAACCCGTTACATTAATGGTTGCTGGAATATATGTCTGTCTGTCTGTCTTTCTTTCTGTCTCTCTCCCTCTCGCTGTCATTCTTTCTGTCTGTCTCTCTCCCTGGCCCCCTTTGTCTGTCTGTATTTCTGTCTCTCTCCCTGCCCCTGTGTCTTTCTTCCTGGCTCCCTCCTTCCCACTGTCTGTCTGTCTTTCTTTCTATCTGTCTCTCTCCTTGCCCCCTATGCAGCAGCAGCATTTCTCTTCCCCCCCCTACTTCTCTGTGCAGCAGCCACAGCAGCAATCCCTCCCCCTCCATTTCCCTGTTCAGCAGTATTTCCCTCCCCCCACCCCACTTCCCTGTGCAGCAACAGCAGCAGTATTTCCCTCCCCCTCCACGTCCCTTTGCAGCAGCAGCATTTACCACTATCTCCCCCTTCCCTTCCCGCGGTCTGGCCTGCTCCCTTAGTCCCTTGCCACCACCCCCCTTCCCTTCCATTAACGTACTCTTTGAGTATGAAAGCACTGATCATTCCTCTGGCTAGATGTCTACCAGTCGCTCAGCCTTTTTCCTCTAGAGAGACTGTAGAATATTTTTCCAACTGATCACCAACTTGCCTGTGTTTGCAGGATATTGATCCCAAAAATCCTTTAGTCCCTTGCAGCCCCCTCCCCCCAATTCCCTTCCCTTTCCACAGTGTGGTCAGCTCCCTTAGTGCCTTATTTTTAAGTTTAAAGTGCCGCCGCGGCTCCTCTCATGATCCCCGCCTGCGTCGGAAGCCTTCTCTGACGCAGGTGCGGCTCGTGATAGAAGCCGCCGCCGTGACTTTGAACTTAAAAATAAACTTTGGGCGTGGAGTGTAAGGGAGCAGGCCAGACCGCACATCACCTTGAAGTCTGCGAGTGTGAGGCCATTGTAAGCGCGCATGCGCACTCCTGCCGGCCAGGGACCTACGGATCATGGATCACGGATCACGCAGGCATGAGTGCGCGTGCGCGCTTAGCGTTTTATTATGATAGATGGCAAGGTTGGGCGTTACAGCTGTTATAGAATAGCTAAGTTGGTATTTAACTTTAGTTGCGATCATTTATGCTAAGTCACAGGGCTAGTGTAAATGCGCCTAAATGCTGTCAGTAGCGAGCATAACTGATCATTTTCTATAAACTTAAGAACATAATAAATGCCTTCACCGGATCAGACCGAGGTCCATAAAGTCCGGTGATCCGCTCACGCGGCGGCCCATTTAGGTTCTCTATTATGAAGACCTGAAATTACCGTATCCCTCATATGATTTGCAAGAAGGTGTATATCCAACTTGCGCTTGAAACCCTGAAGAGTCTTAGCATGTAAGTGTGTAGCGCACCCCCTGACTTGCCTATAACGCTCCTGGGTAAATGCCCTTTTCTCAGTTACATGCTATAGAACTTATGTGCTAAGTTTACAGCATAGCAATTACATGCATAATTGCATATTGGTGGGTTATTATTGGTGGTTAAAGTCGCTTACCACCTGCTTAAATAAATTATGTGCTATTCTATAATCTGTGTGTGCGAATTTGCATCCTAGTTGCAAAATTGTGGGCTCAGGCGTACAGAATTAAGGGGGATAATATCACTATTGCAGGACAAAAAAATGTCCATATCGCGCATGTCAACAGAGCTAAGGCTAAACTTGAGAAAGAGGAGGATTCTAGGAAGACTGGACCTTCAAGGAAAATCAGAGGAGGGGCCAGGCCCGTATTTAATCTCCAGGGCAGGCCTCTTTCTCCTGGGCCAGATAGGTTGAGGCTGCTGCAGAGTTTGCATTATCTGAAGGCTCACTGATGATAAATAACTGCACACATCAATAACTATGAGTATCAAACACTGTAGATTACAGAGTTCCTCAGGGAGCAATACTGTCTCTTACCTAATTTAATTTGCAAATTTGTGTTTACGCCCCTTGATAGATGTGATTAAAGCATTTAGCTTTGGCTTACAGTGCTATGCAGATGACCTTTAAATTTATTGTTCTCTAGATTTAGCCTCAGCAAATCCTTTCGAATCAATTAGTGCATGCATTTCAGATGTTTCTGGTTGGGAAAAGGCCAGAAGACTATTCTTAATGCATCTAAAATTGAAATTCTCCAAATTAATTCAGCCGAGGCAATTGCTTTAGATCTGCAAATTAAGACCGAGATACCCCTCTCCATGACATCTTAGGTTAAAAGTCTGTGGTAGACTTTTGACTTTGCTTCTTTCAAGCCCATGCTGCTCCTTGTGACCCTGGGCAAGTAACTTAATCCCCCCATTGCCCCAGGTACATTAGATAGATTGTGAGTCCACTGGGACAGACAGAGGAAAATGCTTGAGTACCTGAATAAACCGTTCTGAGCTCCCCTGGGAGAATAGTATAGAAAACTGAATAAATAAATAAATAATTTAGGAACCATTTCAGTTTGTAAAAAAAAGCTTGGTTTAAACTTTGATTAGCCTGTCTATTGAAACCTTTTAGTCTATGTATTGGTATGTATTTAGTATATGTATTGGTTTCATAGGCAGCGGAATGCTTTTTTGATTTTTTTTTTTTTGGGGGGGGGGGCAAAACTTCTGCTCTAGATCCCACCCCAGACCTACCCAAGCGCTGCCCCAGACTTCACCCCAATAATAATAGTACTTATAAATGCTATTTCTTCCATTCATTTTTCATGTACTATACACAAGTGCTGGAACGGTGGCGGAGCTCGGCAGGAGGAACTCAGCCTGTCTTAGGTAGAATAGACAGACTTAAGCTTAAGTGGAGGAAACGGGAGAGGACTGGGGTGCAGAGTGGTGCTCCGGGTGTGTCATTACTTCCCCACTGGGACTGTGTTTGGTTGTTCCTCTGAGCCCACCTCCTTTTCTGATCACTGTATGGAGGTCGGTGCCTGTGTCGGCAGTAACCAAGCCTCTTGTCATCCCGGCTTTTGGCCCTGCTGTCTTAGACCTACAAACACACCGAGAGTCACCTGCCAAGCTTCCAGCGGCATCAGCACACACCGACAATCAGATCCGGGCGGCTTTCCCGCAGAGGAGAAAATCCTGCAATCACCATGAGCCTCATCTGAGGCAGCCTCCTTGGAGCGGCTGGGACACGGACAGTGTGTCTGGGAAGGAATACATGGACAGCAGACCATCGCAGGGGAGAAGACATAGGCATCTTGGGACTGTCAGCCCTTTTTCTGGAAACGTTATCCCTCCTCCTAAACTTACTTGCTCCACTTCATCAATGACGCTGAAACCATGGATTGAAGACAAAGTTTTATTTTTATTTTTCTTTCCAGCCTATGATCTATCTTTAATCTTATCTATTGTTTTGCCTTTTGTCTTTGTTTTGTTCTATTTTTATCATTTAAATTTCTCCAGAATTCTACTGCTCAACGGTTCTCCCTTCTGCATCTATTCCTTTCTCTCCTCTCTTCTACCTTCCAAAGTATCTAGATCAATGCTGTCTTGTTAAAATGTTTATTTTATTTTATTTTTCCTCTATCTCTACTTTTCACTTCTCTATTACCCTCCAGGTACTTTAGTTAGATTGTGAACCTTCGGGACAGTAAGGGAATTTTTCAAGTACCTTTCTTATTTTAATCTTAATGTATATTTTCTGTAAACCGCTTAGAACCTAACGGATGTAGCGGTATATAAGAAATAAATTACATTACATTACATTACATAATATAATCTTATTAACAATACATAATGGTAACCACAAAATTAAACTACACAAAGCGCACTCTTTTTCCCCTCCCCACCCCTGCACAGTATTACTTTCTCTCTCCTCCACCCCCATATGCAAAGTCTCCCTCTCTTTCACTGTCCACCATCTCTCTCTCTCATTCCCTCCCTTGTTGCAAAGGCAGTAGGGAAAAAGAGAGAGAGGGATCTCCAAGGTCCATCTTTCCAACTCCCTTTACTGCCACATCCAACATTTATTCCCTCTCTTATCCCCCAGACTGTATGCAACATCTTTAACCCCTGCCCACCAGCCCCATGCCCAATGTTTTTCCTTCTATCACCCCTCTCCAGCACTATGACACATCTCTTCCTCCATTCCCTCCACCACCATGTCGAACATTCCTCCCTATTGCATCCCTTTCCATCTGTCCCACTGTTCCCTCTCCACCACCACATCCAACATTTCTTTCTCTCATCTCTCTCTACATCACTCCTCTCCCACCACCATGTCCAACAATTCTCTCCCTCCCTATGCCCAACAATTATTCTCTTTCTTCCTTTCCCCATGTACACCGTCTCTTTCCCTCTCACACCCATGTTCAACAAGTCTCCCTTTCTATTCCCTTCCCCACCTCAGTATCTCTTTACCTCCCTCCATCCACCCTTCCATCCTATGTCTCAAGATCATGCCCCTTTCCTCCCTCCCGTGTCCCAAGTTCGTGACCTCTCTCTCCCTTCAGTGTCCCAACACATTCCCTCTCTCCATTCTGTGTCCCAAGTTTGGCTCCCTCCCTCCTTCCTTCCTTTGTTCCAAGTTCACACTCCCTTCCTTCCTTGTCTCAATGTGCCCTACTCCTTTCTATGTCCCAATGTACTCCTCTCCCTCCATCCCTCCTTTCTGTGACCCAACGCGCCTCTTTCCCTCCCTCCCCTGTCCCAAGTTCATGCTCCCTTCCAAGGGTGTGTGCCTGTGTTCTGGCTGGCTCTAAGACATCCAAGTAGGCTTCCTCTTCCTTCCTTGTAGTCACACTTCTTTCTTCACAAAGCCACAGCAACAGCAGCAGAGTATGGCCGGAGGACCTGGTGTGCTGGTTGCATGGCCTGCTACAAAAAGGTATGCGGCCAATCAGCTTAGAGAAAATATTGCTTTATTCCTTTTCACTTTTTATCTAATGAACTTTCTTTCTCCTTCTCTCACCTTCTAGCTTTCACATTTCTCATCCTATTCCCTTTTATCTGCTTCCCATTACCACATTTCTATCCTTGTAGACTCATTCTACTAATTCATCTCCTTAACAACTCTGCCACATGGATCCAACATTTCTAGCATCTCCCCTCCTTGTTGCTTACTCCACCCTTGTAACCCGGTATTTCCTTCCTCTCTTTCTTTCTTTCTCTCTCTCTCCCTCCCACAAGTCCAACATCTCACTTTTCTGACCTTCCACTCCCTCCTCTCAATTCTGACATCTCTCCTCCTTCCCCCTTCCAGCCCCCAGTACATATCCTCTCCATCTTTCCCTGTCCATCTCTCTTCTTCCTCCTCTGCTTTCCCTGAGTAGTCCATCTTTCCTCCCCTTCCTCCCCCTTCTGCCCCTGCCCTCCCCTTCCCTTTCCACATTTTGCCCTCGCCACCAAATCCATCTCTCCCTATCCCCATTTTGCTCCCTCCACATCCATCTCTCCCTCCCTTTCACCCCTTTCTACCATCTCCCTGACCTCCTCTGCCTTAACCATGTCCTTCTTTCCCTCTCTTGCTTCCTCTGTCCTCATTCAAATCCATCTCTCACTGCACCCCTTCTACTCCCCTCTATCACCTTTCCCTGTGATTCTTCTACCCTTTGTGCCTTCCCAAGTTCATCTCTCCCTGTCCCTCACAAATCTGACATCTTTCCCTCCTCCCCTTACCCCATTGCTGTATAAGACTCTGGTGAGACTTCATTTAGAATATTGTGTACAATTTTGTAGGCCGCACCTTGAAAAAGATATAAAAAGGATGGAGTTGGCCCAGAGGAAGGCTACTGAAATGGTGTGTGGTCTTCGTCATAAGGTATATGGGGACAGACTTAAAGATCTCAATCTGTATACTTTGGAGGAAATGCGGGAGAGGGGAGATATGATAGAGATGTTTAAATACCTACTTGATGTAAATTTGCATGAGTCGAGTCTCTCATTTGAAAGGAAGCTCTGGAATGAGAGGGCATAGGATGAAGTTAAGAGGTGATAGGCTCAGGAGTAATCTAAGGAAATACTTTTTATACAGAAAGGGTGGTAGATGCATGAAACAGTCTCCCGGTAGAGGTTGTGGAGACAGAGACTATATCTGATTTCAAGAAAGCCTGGGATAGTCACGTGGGATCTCTTAGAGAGAAGAAGAGATCATGGTTACTGCGGATGGGCCATTTGGCCTTTATCTATGTAATCCTATGTTGTCACATCTTTCCCTCCTTCCCCCATTTGAATCCAACATCTCTCCCTCCCCCACTCCCAATCCCAGGTCCTATATTGCTTCCTCTTTACCTTCTACCCTTCCCCCAAAACTGGCAGCACTCTGGTGGATGCGGTATCTTGCTGCCAGCCAGTTCTCTCTCTGCCACGAACCTTCCCTGACATTTACTCCATCCCCTTTCCCACCTCCATCACACATCTACCTTACATTTCATGTAAACGCTGCTGGGCAGAGGAACAGATTTTCAATGTCGCCCTGTCACCGCTCAGCGTCTTCTCTACACTGCCCGCCCCAGTAGAAACAGGAAGGGTGATGCTTCATATTGTATGTGCCAGGTACGGATTCATCTCGGTATGGCCATTGTTTCTGCCTGAAGTGGTAAATTGCAGTCATAACAGAAATGATCAGGATGGTTAACACAGCTTCGTCTGTTCATAATAATTATAATATCTTAGACAAAACCAAACAAAATATAAAAATTCACAGGTAGAAAAAGCAGCGCAATCACTTTTTAGCATAAACTTTCAAATTTCTGGTATATGTGATTGATGAGCTGTCCTAAAATGCAATACTGTGTTACAGAAACAGTAAATACCACGTTTCATGGTAGCGTTATGGATGAAAATGATATAAACACAAACTGAAGCATAACTTAAAAACAGGATGTGATAGACAGAAACTGTTTACAGATTTAGAGTCAGTATGTGGCTCTTGTTAAGGTACAGGTCACAGACCTCCAATAGCAAAATGCTTGTTGACCAGAGTTATTGGTAATAGGCTGTAGGGGTAGAAGGAAAGGTGACTATGACACCTCTTTTCTCATTTGTTGAGTTGTGACTCCCAGCTGCACAAATTTAGATGTGCATGCAGCTGCAGACATTTCAGTAGGCTCGTTTTCTGTTACACAGCTATGCGAGTTACACTAACATGGCCTCATCTTACAGAAGCAGGTTCTTGTAGTTGAACTACCAAGCAGTGGAAGTAGTAACATAACATAACATATAATTTTATTTCTATACCACAATACACTATGGAGTTCGATGTGGTTAACAAGAATTATCACAAAGAAAAATGGGGAGACCCGATGAACCACAGTGAAAACAATCCACCGATGAAAACAAAAACTGTGGATAAGATGTTCTGGAGACAATTTATTAAATACTGACATATAAAACCATGAAAATTCAATTAAAAAAGTACAATGCTAAAAAATATGGTGATAAAAATCCACTCGGACCCTACACGGTCCGTGTTTCGGCGAACACGCCTTCCTCAGGGGTCCAATGGTTTGCAAACTCACATATAAAGAATTGGACTGAAATCAGTCTATTGTCTTTAAACGTGTGAGCAAAGTGTTTAATAAATTATCTCCAGAACATCTGTATCCATATAACCGATTAAGGTACAAATACAAACAGTGGCATACCAAGGGGAGACCGGTCCGTCCCGGGTGCAGACCATGAAAGGGTGCTCCCGGGGTTGGTGTCATGGTCCAGGAACTTCACTGCTAAAGTTCCTCACGAGAGGCTCCTGAGAAAATTAAAGTGTCATGGGATAGGTGGCAAAGTTCAGTTGTGGATTAAGAATTGGTTATTGGATAGAAAACAGAGGGTAAGGTTAAATGGTCATTTTTCTCAATGGAGGAGAGTAAACAGTGGAGTGCCGCAGGGGTCTGTACTGGGACCAGTGCTATTTAACTTATTTATAAATGATCTAGAAATTGGAACAACGAGTGAAGTGATTAAATTTGCAGATGACACTAAACTGTTCAAAGTTGTTGAAACGCATGCAGATTGTGAAAAATTGCAGGCAGACCTTAGGAAATTGGAAGACTGGGCATCCAAATGGCAGATTCAGGGTATCATTGTAGACAATATAATGAAACCTTCCGTCCAATGTGTGGCGGGGGCCAAAATAGCAAACAGAATGCTGGGAATTATTTTAAAAGGGATGGATAACAAAACTAAGAATGTCATAATGCCCCTGTATCGCTCCATGGTGTGACCTCATCTGGAGTATTGCATTCAATTCTGATCTCTTTATCTCAAGAAAGATATAGTGGTTCTAGAAAAGGTTCAAAGAAGAGCGACCAAGATGGTAAAGGGGATCTAACTCCTCTCGTATGAGGAAAGGCTAAAATGGTTAGGGCTCTTCAGCTTGGAAAAGAGATGGCTGAAGGGAGATATGGCTGAAGTCAACAAAATCCTGAATGGAGTAGAACGGGTACAAAGACTAGGGGACACTCAATGAAGTTACAGAGAAATACTTTTAAAACCAATAGGAGGAAATTTTTTTTCACTCAGAGAATAGTTAAGCTCTGGAACGCGTTGCCAGAGGATGTGGCAAGAGTGGATAACATAGCTGGTTTTAAGAAAGGTTTGGACAGGTTCCTGGAGGAAACGGCCATAGTCTGTTATTGAAAAAGACAAGGGGGAAGCCACTGCTTGCCCTGTATTGGTAGCATGGAATATTGCTACACCTTGAGTTTTGGCCAGGTACTAGTGACCTGGATTGGCCACCGTGAGAATGGGCTACTGGGCTTGATGGACCATTGGTCTGACCTAGTAAGGCTATCCTTATGTTCTTATGCTCTGCCGGTGTCGGGCCTTCCAGGACCCAGAAGACAGGAAGAGCCGAAGTGGCGGAGCAGTGAGTTAAGGCTGCTGACAATGAGAGAACAAGCTGCTTGTGGCCCGCCCCACTGGGGCCTTCCCTCTGCTGCATCACTGATGATGCGGTAGAGAGAAGCCCTTGTTGTGCAGGCCACAAACAGCCTGTTCATAACGCTGCCTGTTAACTCACGGTGGGGGGGAGATGTTGGTCGGGTCTGGAAGTACTACACAAGGGGATGGGAGGGAGAGATGGAAAACTGCTGCATAGGGGGATAGGAGGGAGGGATGGAAAGCTGCTTTACATGGGGAAAGAGAAGAAGAATTATTGGAGTAGAGGAAGGGAGAGATACAACAGAGGCAGAAAGGGGTGAGAGGGACAAATCTTGCATATGGTTTAGGAGAGAGAGACATGCATGGAGAAGAGAGAGAGAGAAAGAAATGTTGCACATGATAATGGAGGGAAGGAAGGGAAAGATGCTGTATGGAGGGGAATAGAAAGGTTTGACCCAGGGCACAAAGCAGGGAGAGAGAGAGAGAGAAAGAAGAGAGATGGTAGATAGTTTAAAAGAGATATTGGATATCGCAGTGGAAGGGAAGGTACAGAGATGGAAGATGGATGGTGAGCACAGAGAAAGAAGAAAACGTCAAATGGGCAGGAAACCATGGCGAGCAAGTTAACAGAAGACAAATAGAAACCACAGCCTGGGATCAACATGGTTTGAACAATAAAATGACCAGACAACAAAAGGTAGAAGAAATAATTTTATTTTCTATTTTGTGATTACAATATGTCACATTTGAAATTAATATCCTGCCAGAGCTGGTGTTAGACAGTGAGTGTGAGCTGGGACCTAACACAGAGAGGAAAAGTCTTTTTGGTTTATTTTGTTTACACCACAGCATCGGTGTGGAGTTGAAGAGATTTTAACCCTATGTAATGTTATATTGTAACACTGTGAATGTTAAACTGTAACCCATTTTGGACTCTCTGGGGAGGACGGGATATAAATCTATATAAAATATTTTTATATTGGGGGGGGATTTATAAAATGATCGTCTCCGGGTGTCACATACCCTAGGTTGGAGACGTTTTGACGTCCGCTTTGAAAGAAGTCTGATCGGTCGGGACACACCCTGAGGCAGCATGTATTTGTGAAACGCTGGCCACCGTTGGTGTACCGATCAGCGAAGATAAGTGGAAATATTTCCTTTATCGTTTAAATTCTCTATGGCATAATATAGTACAGCATAAGGCTTTAACACATAGTGAAGGTTTTTTGCTAGTGAGGTAATTGCTCGACCACCTCTTTGAGCCGTTTTGGTGAAGTGGGAGGGCCCGTTCTGAGGCTTTTTCCTTCATTTTTTGATTGAGTTGGCCTATGCTGAACTAGTTTTATATCACTGGACAGTACCATACTCAATATTGAAAGTGTTTATCTTAACATACCCTAGGTATGCCACTGAATATAAATAACCTAGAACAGTGATTCTTAACCTTTTTTGAGTCACGGACTCCTTTAAGAATCTGATGAAAGCTATGGACCCCCTTCACCAGAAATATTCACATAAACACAACTTTACATGCATTGAATAATAATGTACTTTATTGAGATTTGAGTGTCTCAAACATATATGACTTACACAAAGTATTATTAAACTTTAAAGTAAACAACCTATTAAAAAAAACAACACTCCTTTGTTATGCAAAAAGTAATGGCCACTCATAATTCTGAAATACAATTAATTCTCTTGTGCAAATTAAAACAAATCAACTACTACCACGTTTTCTACTACCATTACTACTACTACATCTACTCTCTCGTTATCTGTGAGAAAAAATCAACAGTACCGGGCTGTATAGTGAATACAAATGTTCATTTTTATCTGAACCTCATGGATCCCCTGAAACCCAGGTTCAGAAACCCTGACCTAGAAGTAGTAGAACAAACCCCTAAGTAGGTTTATCTCAAATGCATTTTCTTACCAGACCTTTAGAAAATCAATTGTCTGATTCTGTTTCCATGCTGATGAATTTCAGAATGCTTTCTGTAATATTTCAGTGATGAAGTATTTCTAAATGCTTTTGTAATATCGCTGTCTGTATGCAGTCTCTTCCTTTGTAAACCGCTCTGAACTGCTTGTGGTATTGCGGTATATAAGAATAAAGTTATTATTAATATTACAGGATCAGCACCAGATAGTCTTAAATTCTTTGTCAAATATTTTTTTAAACCCTGGTTAGGTAGAGCTGTTAAATTTAACGAGAATTATGAGATTATTTCCTATATATCTTTATTAAGTGTGTGCCATTGTTATATCTTATTCTTTAAGGGTTATTTTTTTTTTTAGCACTCTGTTTTCTTAGGCTTAAACAACTCAGTACCCACTGTTTATAGAGTAGCTTAATGACAACTAAGTTATTACTCTTTCTAAGTATAGTTAATTTTGTAGCCTGAGCTGGGCTGTGTTAACCATTGTGGGGAGTGGAAGAGTAGCATAGGAGCTGAGAACTAAGAAGCCAATTATATATGACTAATCCTTCAGCCAGCCTTAGATCAAGAAGGGTATGGGCCACCACCCCTCTGGCATAATCACCTCTCCCCATCCCTGGCACAATAATTATTCTATGTCAGAAAGGGAGGATGGGAAGGTAATTATGTTGTAATCACCTTTCCTTCCCTTCCTGAAATAATCACCCATCTCTGCCATTCCCTCCCATCATCCTGGAATAATTAAGTTCTTTCCTCTCTCTTACCCCACACTCCCAACATATGGTATTTTTATTCTCTATCCATTTTTCCATTCATAATCATCTGAACTCTTTCCTGGGATTGCTCCTAGACAGCAGGAGTTCAATGAGTGGTGTTACCAGACTTCTGGGGAAACCCAGACATGTCCTCTTTTTAGAGGACTGTTCGGGTGTCCGGAGGGATTTCCCAATAACTGGCAGTTTGTCTGGGTTTTGGAAGTCCCCGACCTCAGGGCTGCGTCTGGAGGGCGCCTGCGCATGTGCAAATGCCAACGTGATGATGCCATAGGCATACGTGTGATGCCATCATGTTGACATCTGTGCATGTGCAGACGCGGTCCCATGCTCGGGGAGGTTCATGCGGGGGTGGGGCTGGAGGCAGAGCTGGAACGGGGCAGCAATGGGGGTGGAATGGAAATCTGGCAACCCTAACAAAGAGCTGCTGCTGCTTCCTCTGCCAACTCCTGTACACTTCAAGCCCACCAGCCCCATGCTTTCTGACTTTTGCAGATGAGGGAGTAGGGAATGAAGTGTGAAAATAGTGCTGCATCTGGGCTCCAGGCATATAATAATAATAATAATAATTTATTTCTTATATACCGCCAAAGCCATAGTAGTTCGAGGCAGATTACAATGAAGAAGGACTGGACAATCAGCGAAATGTTACATTGGTACAATCAGAGAAACTAGGTACCGGAGAAAATGGTACAATCAGAGAAAATTGGAGCAATCAGGGAAAATGTTACAATCGGCGAAAGATGGAGCAATCAGGGGAAATGGTACAATCGGCGAAAATGGTACAATCGGCGAAAGATGGAGCAATCAGAGAAAGGTACAATCAGAGTAAAAAAGTACAGTAAAGAAGGTCAAGACAATCTGCATAAGGTTAAATCTAAGAATGTAGGTATAACAAAGGGGTACAGACAGTGGATATGGGCATTTAGAGGGTACAATCAGCAGAGAGGGTACAATCAGCAGATGTAGATGCAGTTTAATGGGGTGCAGGACATGGTGAGATAAAAGGGGCCATGGGTAGGGCATAGGGCCATAGAGGTATTAGGTTGTAAATCTGGTAAATAGAGGAGAATTCTGTATAGATTGCTCAAAGTTAGGCACTGGGAAGATCCTCACTAAGCCATTATTTTATAAAGGCTGTTCCACACAGGTCTTTATAGAATATAAAAAATACTAAGCTCCTGTCAGATTGATAGGCCAGTTAACAACAATTTCGTAAAGTCCTAAAAACTTTATTATTTACACAATACTTGAACAGTTTACCTAAAGATTCAACAAATTGATTACTCTACAACACTTGTTTTCGCTTATGGTCTTGTTCCTTTTTTTGCTGGTCTTTAATTACTTGTAAACCGTTGGGAGATGACCCGGTATATAAATCGAAGACTAGATTAGACTAGATTAAATGGATATGCGATAAGAGCACCACTGTAATCCTATAATGAGAGATAGGGTTACCAGACGTCCGGATTTCCCCGGACATGTTCTCCTTTTGGGGACACGTCCAGTGGTCCAGACGGCTTTTCAAAACCCAGCCCTTTGGTCTGGGTTTAGAAAGGCTTGGAACAAATCACTGCCAGGCAGAAGCGCGTCTCCACATGCGCGGATGCCATGCGATGACGTCACGCCTACATGAAAAACTCACCCACGATCCGCCCTTACCCGTGCCCACTTTCTGGTAGGCCTTTTGGACTAGGCACCTAGCTGAAAGTGGTAGGTGCCTAGCAACCAATTAATTTAAGCCAACTGTGAGGTGCTAATTGCACCAATTAAGCTTTTTAAATAATTGACCTAGATCGGCTAGACACATTGATCCAAGCGCCTAACTTTAGGCAACTTTTATAGAATCTGGGTCTTCTACCTAACTTTGGGCATGAGCATTTATACCTGCCAAAGGCTGGTATAAATGCTGGCACCCAAGTATGAGTTACAGTAGGCATGCATAGGCGGGTGTTTGATAACACTGCACCTAAATTCTGGGAATACTGCTGACCTGCTCGTGCCTGTCCCATGGCCACACCCCTTTCAGAGTTGCACACTATGAAAATTAGGTACGCATTTTATAGAATAGGACAGAGCTGTGTGTATCTCCTAATGAGTGCCAATTAAGAACCAGTCGGTCACTGTTTTTATTAAATGCCTTATGTTTTTCTGTTGTAGGATTTCATGTATTAGTCATTTTAATGTTTCCCCTGTATTTTATCTTTGTAAAACTGCCTTGAATACTGATAAGGCGGTATATCAAATTTTAAAAGCTTGAAACTTGAAACTTAATGTCAATTATTGATTTCACCAATTAAGACATCTACTTTGCCTGTGGATCTTGGATTCATATGGAAAACTGAGGCCTAGATTATTTTTTAAACCGTGTTAAAAAATAACGGCCTGCTATTGCAGCCATTCTGGTAGTGAATTTAAAAAAGTGAGTCATTCGCCAAAAAACTCTCATGTAAATGAGATTGGCGGAGAGTAGCAAAGGCTCACTAAATTTACATGAGCCCACTGCCCATTGCTGGTGATAACGATGGGCACATGCGCAGAAAAATATGTAAAAAGAAAACAAAAAACAGAACAGAGGAGAGATGTTCGGTCTCTCCCACTACCAACCAACACACACCCAAGCAGTGGGAGAGATGCCCATTCTCTCCTGCTGACAACCAAACCCCACCCCCCAGCAGTGGGAGAGATGCCCATTCTCTCCTGCTGCATCACAACACCCCCCCCCCTTCCGCCTCTGACCCCTCTCCCCTGTATCTTTAATTAGATGGCTGACCCTCACTCCAACCAGCTGACCCGCCTCTTCCAAAATGTATCTTCCCCTCCCCTGGGAAGGGACCTAAGGCTCTGATTGGCCTGGATGCCCCATAGGAGGAGCCTTAGGCATCAGGGCCAATCAGAGCCTTAGGCAACTTCCCATTGCACCCGTGGAGGGGCTGAGGCTCTGATTGGCCCAGGTTGTATAAGAACCCTCCTATAGGAGGGGCCTTAAACAACCTGGGCTAATCAAATCCCCAGGACCCTCCCCAGTGCATCCCAGGATGCACCAGGGAGGGGAAGGTCCATTTTGGAAGAGGAGGGCCAGCTGGCCGAAGGGAGAAGGCATCCCTCTGGTCAGCCATCTAATTAAAGTTATGGGGGAGAGGGGTCGGAGACAGGGGGTGTTGTGATGCAGTGGGAGAGAATGGGCATCTCTCCTGCTGCTGGGGGAGGGGTTCACTTGGCAGCGGGAGAGAGTGGGCATCTCTCCCGCTGCCATACAACACACACCCCTACGCAGCGGGAGAGAGTGGACATCTGCGGAGGGAGGGGGGGTGTTGTGTGGCAGCGAAAGAGAATGGGCATCTCTCCTGCTGCCGGGGGCATGTTGTGTGGCCGTAGGGATCGCTATCATCTTTCTTATTCTCTGGGATGAAATGCCTGGCCTCTACTGGAGACACAATTCCAGCCAGCCCTGTTGTACAAGAGACTAACCCATGTGGTCAGAAATTTCAAAAGCTGTTTTATGTTTGTTTCTTGTGTTGAAAAACACAGTAATACATCTCATCATAGATCACAGTCTCAGTGTTGTTTAACCAGCATGTAATTACCACTCATTAAAAAGCTTTGTTTGAGGAGAAACTGATTGCATCAGTAAAATGAGATCATTAATGACAGGACACACCTGCACTTATTTGCATATAATACAATAGTCTTTCTGGGAGTGGATGGAAGCATTTTATAAACTTCTGCCAAAATAAACAGTTGCCAGTAGTTTTCTTAACTCTGTACTTCAGTCACAGAATTATTGGTGTCACTTTTCCTGGTGCTAAGACTATTTGCAAAACCATTTGTTCCCGGCTGGCCATACAGACTACTGGAATGCATCTCACTTTCTACATTACAGGAGCCAACAAGTTTATCCTGGGCATTTACAGTAGTTGATGAGGAAGGTGTGAATACAAATTAGTTATCTACAAATTATATCATTCGTGATCATTCCATGGAATTCTAGCATCAGAAGATTTCCCCTGTAGGTACAAAGGACAAGAGGGAGCCTTGGGTTAGCTGATGCCATTATGGATTTATGGTGCTGTTAGGGAAGAAGTGAATGAGGAAGGGGAAAAGTTCAGGCAGAGAAGAACTGAAGGAAATATCATATTCTTTTTGCATGGAGGTAGAGTTGTAAATGAGGGGGAGTGGCTTATACTGTTACACAAATTGAAAGGTATGTTTGGTAGGAGACCTATATAAGGCTGTTTTTGGAGGAGGATTTGATCCAGGGATGTTTTTTCTTTGTTGTGGGATTTTGAAAGCGGGGCTTCATGTCCCCTTAAAGCATAACTAGTGTACAATAAGGGGACTTAACTCCGGTTCAGTGAAGGTATACAAAGTCAGGGAAGGTCAGAATTGCCCACCTCCACACTAAATTGTCAGTTCAAGGAAGACCTCAAAACTTGATTTATAGTACATTAACCAAGCCTGGGAAAATGTCCTGAATATCTAAAGTTTCATAGTTTATTAAAAATTTGATTAAACGTTTAACATAACATTCCAAGCTTTGTACATTTAAAAAAGTTAAAATATAAAAAGGGGGAACAAACAACAAGTGGTAGACAAAATCTTCATACATTTAGACATACTTGATTAGGGAAGGGTGATTGTAAACAAAAGGAAAAGAGGGGAGAAATACAATTTTTTAAGTAAAGTAAGCATAAAAGGCTAACACAGTGGGATAAGAAGTGGGAGTTGGCTTCTAAATTTAAAAAAAACTGAAGGATTGGAAAATTCATTCATAGGCATCTTTAAACAAAAAAACATTTTAAACTGCTCTTGAATTTATCCAAATTTTGTTCTGATCTTATAAAAAAAGAGGGAAAGAGTTCCAGATTAAAGGAGCAGTAACCGAAAAAAATGGTGGCTCGATGAGTGCCAATTATTTTAAGTGAAGGGACATTGAGGCACCTGTTGAGGTAAGAATCTGAGCTCTAGATCTTCAAGAGGAGAGACAAAATACCTATGAGATAATTATTGCTGTCTCGTGGTTAGAACCTAAGAACATAAGAATTGCCGCTGCTGGGTCAGACCAGCGGTCCATCGTGTCTAGCAGTCTGCTCACGTGGCGGCCCTTAGGTCAAAGACCAGTGCCCTGAGTCTAGCCCTACCTGCGTATGTTCTGGTTCAGCAGAAACTTGTTTAACTTTCCCCTATAACAACCTCCGGAAGAACGTTCCAATGAAGAAGAACTTCCTTATGTTAGTACAGAATCTATCCCCTTTTAACTTTAGAGAGTGCCCTCTCGTACTCTCTACCTTGGAGAGGGTGAACAACCTGTCTTTATCTACTAGAGCAGCTGCATCAGCCCCCTGAGGTTGAGAGGTCAACTACTGCAGCTCCTTGGGACTCTGGGCAAGTCACTTAACACTTCATTGCCCCAGGAACAAAACAAGTACCTGTCTGAAATATATAAACCGCTTTGATTTTAACCACACAGAAAAAGTGGTATATCAAGTCTCATTCCCTTTACCTTTAAACTTTACAAAATCATTCATCCAATTAGATTTTGATTTTTCAATCAAATAACTTCATTGGCAAAATTTACATCTTACCAGAATAATACATAAATGGGTTAATTTTATAAAGCTTTTCTTCATGCATTGAAACCTGTTTTACATGTAAAATTATGTGAGTGCATACATATTGTGGCAGGGAAGTCCACAAACCCTGCTGCCAGCTCTAGTTCAGCCAGACCAGTGCCTATGCCTAGAGAGAGAGAAATAGGGTGGCAAAGCCTAGCAAACAGGTTTCTGGTCCTTCAGAAGGACAACTGATAGGGACCAGTGCTGCAGCAAAGCCATGCTCCACAAAAAGACCCTATTATTCCTTCCCTAAGGCTCCTGGTAAAGCCGTCTATAATTCCCCAGCAGTAGAAGAGAGTAACCAAAGGGTTAATGAAAGGGGAGGTGCCAGTAGAACTGTGCTGCACCGAGAAGTGCAGCAGCCCCAGGAAAATAAATCCCTTTCAGCTGAGAGTTGGGGGACGGACCAGTTTTCTCAGGCACAGAGGCAAAGAAACAGCACAAGCTAGGTGGAACAAGCTGGAGTACTCTAGGCACCAACTCCTACTCTTCACAGGAGTGTTGTATAGAAGGAACCTAGACAAAGGAGATACCAGTTCCTGGAGAAAAGTTTTCCTGGAGAGGAGAGTGTTGGCAGAGAAATGATAGTAAAAGTAAAGTTGGCAAAGTAAAGTGATTCACCCACAGGTAGAAGGTGGGGGGTTGGGAAGTGGTGAAGAATATAGAAGAGCCAGTAGAAGTAGAAGAGCCAGTTTATGAAGTGGAGGAAGAATCTGGAATGGAATGTGATTTTGAACCAGAACAAGTTATATCAGATGAAGAGATGTTTGAATGAGCCAGAAAAAAAGTTAGAAATGTATATGGAATGATCCTGTAAAATAAGAGAAATATTTTTCTCCTTAAGAGAGAGGTTTGAATGAAAAGTGTATCAAGCTTTGGGGGAGGGGAGTGTCTGTGTGTGGAATATTACACCAGGGAGAAATATTACACCAGGGAGCGCTAGGGATGTAATATTCCTAGATGTAATAAATGACTACTTCTTGGAGAAACTGGTCCAAGAGGAGGAGTTGTTTTATATCTAGTCCTTAGCAAGAACAGTAATCTCTAGATGGATCTCTGCATCAGAGTCATGTTCTATTAGCTCAAAACAATTCTCCACTGCTGAAGATATATCATTAGGTTTTTGGAGGAAATCTGGTCCTGATAACCAGGTGGTTTCCATTAGCAGGGATACTGGCACAGCTCTAGTTGCACAATCTGCTGGATTCTGACTAGTTGACACGTAATGCCATTGATCTGGTTGTGTTGACTTTCTTATAGGCTCAACTTTGTTGCTGACGTACATGTAAAATCTTCAGGTTTGGTTGTAGATGTAGTCCAGGATGACTTTTCTGTCAGTGTAAAAGTTGACGGCATCTAGCACTGCTCCACACAATTCCAAGTGTGGAATGGTATGATTAGGTCGAGGTGATAATTTGACTTAGCCAAAGATGAATCCCACTTGGGATACTCCATCTCCATCTGTAGCTTTCAAGTAGGCCCTGCTGCTTTGGCTTTCTCAGAGACATCTGAGAAGATGCAGATTTCTCTGAGATGGGTAGTACTGAGTGCTGGAAGGATATAAGTGCATGGGATATGCAATTCAAGAGTCTTTAGAGAATATTTCCATTTCTCCCATTCTTATCACATTTTTGGTGACAATGGAACATCCCATTCATCAGTACTTTGAGAAAGCTTTCTTGAATAGTTACTGGAGCCACAAACCCCAGTGGATTATACAGACTGCGTATATGTGGTTTTTCTTGGTAGAGACTGGAAAGGTGGAAATGTCTCAATTTAGGTCCCAATGCAGACCAAGGCTTCTCTGATGTGGTGGAGTGTCTACTCTGGGATCTAAATCTTTCAAATCTTTGGCATGGTCCACTGCAGGAAATGCTGCCATTACTTCTGGTCTCTTAGAGGCAATTTTGTGAAGTCTGAGATTGGCTTCTGCCAACCAGTGGCGTACCTAGCATATGTGACACCCGGAGCCCATCATTTTTTGACACCCCCCCTCCCCCATCTATATGAAAAATATGATTTTTAGTAACAATCTACATATCGCACAACAAGAGTGTACCTAGGAAAAGGCAGCATCTTAAACACTGCAGTGAGCACTAGAACACCAACACATGCATTGTAAAACTAAACAAGCCAGATCCTGCACAGTCAATTGATCCAGTACAGTCGATGCTATCAGAAAGCCATGTCCCTTTCATACATAAAGACAGATACACCTTTGCCCAATATGGAATAATCACAAACTAAAAATAGAAATATGTAGATAAAAGTTACACTGAACTGCCAAGAAACCAGACTCTGCATACAATGCAACACCACAACACCACAAAAACAGTAATATATGTCCTCTAATACTGTGCAAAATATAAAGACAGTAGATGTAAATTTGAAAAACTGATACATAACAATCACCGCTTTACAAATTAACAAATAAAAATAAAACAAATAATGAGAAATATGAAAATACCATTTTATTGTACTAATCCCCATAAGTTCGGTCCTCATCCCCACAAACCACCTGATTCCATCTGCTTTCCCTCTGCTGCATCACTGATGACATCATCAGTGATGCAGCAGGGGGAAGGTTGCAAAGCAGCCTGTTCAGAGTTCTGCCACCACTGCTTGTTTGGAGGCTTTGGAGGTATGTTAGGGGTGCAATACTTTATGCTTCTACAGTATATAAAAGCCAGATGACTACCTGGATCATATCCCCATCCCCCTAAATCAGGGCTGCTCAATTCTGGTCCTTGAGATCCACAGGCAGGCCGGGTTTTCAGGATATCCACAATGAACATGCATGAGAGAGATTTGCATACCAAGAAGGCAGTGCAGGCAGATCTCTCTCGTGCATATTCATTGTGGATATCCTGAAAATCTGGCCTGCCTGTGGATCTCGAGGACCAAAATTGAGCAGCCCTGCACTAAAGGGTCCTCCACCCCCAAAAGGACCTACCGTATAACCGATTCTTGGATGCACCCTCCCCCCATTTCTGCCCAATGCTCTCTGCCCTACATTCTGTATTACCAGCTACAGAAATACTGCTGCAATTTTTCTGTTCAAACAAATTTTTCTGTTCAAACAAGTTTTTATGCTAGCAAGAAAAAGAAAGGAAAATGTTCAGCAATGATAATGCCTTTCTTTTCCATCAGGACAATCATACGTGTATTACTAATTCAGACTTTTAGTTGTATTTTTATTGTGAAGAGCGAATAAAAATCATCTTTCAGGACATCCACAGTCTGTTGTTTTTATCTTTCTTTTCCACCCAGGTGCTTTTATTAGATAGGACTCTACCATGTTAAGGAGCTTTGCGCTGCATTTGTGGTAGTCCAAGTTTCCATTTCTAATGCTGATCTGCAGCTGAAGGACAAAAGCAAGACCGATCCCCCTTTAAATTTTACTCAACAGAAGCATTCTAAGATGGGCCTTAATTATAACCTATGGTATGTTTGCAGACATGATATAAACAGTAAGATGGTTAATTACATCGCAGACTGTAATTTTCCAAAAATTCCAAATGTTTGGTTGAAATGGACTGAACTGCAACTTTCTATCTTTTTCCTGTTTTTCCCACATATAATTTTTTTTAAAAAGTTTTATAACTTGCCTGCTCTTCTTCCAAAAGCTTTGCAAGACTTGATTTATAATATTTTGCAGAAATGAATGTGAAAAAGGTGATTCAATTAAAACAGCATATCTGCATTTTCAGAAAGCGTTCAACCAAGTCTCTCACGGAGACTCCTGAGAAAATTAAAAAGTCTTAAGACAGGAGGCAGTGCTCTGTATGGACTGGGAACTGATTAAAAGATGGAAAACAGAGAGCAAAGTTAAATAGCCAGTTCTCTCGATGGAGGAAGGTGAAGAATGGAGTGCCGCAGGGATCTGTACTGGGACCGGTACTTTTTAACATGACCTGGAAATGGGAACATTTGATGAGGTGATCAGATCTACAAATGACTCAAAATTATTCAAAGTTGTTAAATTGCATATAGATTATGAGAAACTTCAGGATGACCTTGTGAGAGTGGGAGAATAGGCTTCCGAACAGTAGATGAAATTTAGGCCCTCTTTTACAAAGGCTAAGCATTTTAGCGTGGATATAGCGCGCACTGAATCAACGCGTGTGCTAACCATAGGATAAAATGCACGCGTTATCGTCTAGCATGCGATAATATTTAGCGCGCGCTAAAAAACATAGCGCACCTTTGTAAAAGAGGGGATTAATGTGGACAAGTGCAAAGTGATGCACATAGGGAAGAGTAACACAAATTACAGCTACACGACAGTGTGCCACTTTAGTAGTCACCACCTAGGAAAAGATTTTAGGCCTCATCATGGAGAATACATTTAAATCCTCAGCTCAGTGTGGTAGTGGTGGCCAGAAAAGCAAGTAGAATATTAGGAATTATTTGGACTGGAATAGAGAATGAAACAAAGAATACTAGAATGCCTCTGTATTGTTCCATGAGACCTGTGACTCTGTCACCCTGCTTCCGCTTGCCTTTCCTAGTGGGAAAAATTAGAGGAACGGGTTTGGAACCTTGGTGAAAAGCAAAAAGCCTGGACAGGAATTCCTTGAGAAGAGGGGACTGCTTGAACTGAATTAAAACCTAAGCCCACAAGACAACCAATTTAAAACAGGTTAGTTCCCCCCTCAAAATCCCTAAAATCCAGTCACATAATCAAAGGCAACTGCCAGGGAAACTACAGAAAAATTGCCTACCTGAAAAGCAAAAACCAGATCCCATTTATTTATTTTTTTTATTAGGATTTTATATACCGCCTATCAAGGTTATCTAAGCGGTTTTTACATTCAGGTACTCAAGCATTTTCCCTCTCTGTCCCGGTGGGCTCACAATCTATCTAACATACCTGGAGCTACGGAGGATTAAGTGACTTGCCCAGGGTCACAAGGAGCAGCACGGGGTTTGAACCCACAACCCCAGGGTGCTGAGGCTGTAGATCCAACCACTGCGCCACACACTCCTCCATTGAAGTTATATGCAAGAAACTTCTTTGGTCCTTGGGGGCAATGTTACTTCTAAACTAAGAGTGCTCAACCTGGACCTCTGAACATACTTAGCCAGTCAGGATTTCAGGATACCCACAATGAATATGCATGAGATAAATTGGCATGCTCTACTGTTTGCAAATTAATCACTTGCATATTTATTGTGGATATCCTGAAAATCTGAGTGGCTGGGTATGTCTCAAGGACTGTGTTAAGAACTAGAGAATGACAGAGGAACAAAGAATGTCCCTGTTCTAGCCTCATCCCTGCGGGCTCTGTCCCCATCCCCCACCCCATCACCGCAGGCTCTATCCCCATCCTTCATCCATCCTGCACAAGCATCAAACACTTATGATTCTGTATTTAAATATTTTTATTACAATATATAAAGGAACAATATTCTGTACAAATTTTGTTTATGAATCACAAATAGAAAACAATAATAACAACAAGCAATTGAAACACACACACCCTCCCCTCCGTTACCCTCTGCCCTTCCAATCCCCACAATATCTAACTTCTACTACCTCAAAGAACCGTGTTAAAATGTTCAGGGGGGGAAATATAACTGCTCTTTATACCCTAGTGGGGCAGAAATATGCCCTATAAAGCACTATTATGACTGTTTAATCTATGGATGAATACATTAGTAAGTTATCAACAATCTCAGGATTCAGTTTAGTTTACCTTTCTTCCACAGTCCTTCCCTAACATGACCATTTATTTTTTTTCATCAAAACGGGACCTCTATTAATATTCAGTCCCGCCCCCAATCTCACCCCAGCCCCACCCCCAATCCTGCCCTAGCCCCGCCCCCAATCCCACCCTAGCCCTGCCCCCAATTTCTTCCATTCATTTTTCATGTACACACAATATCTTATTATTTCATAATGGTAACCATAAAATTAAAAAAACCCACAAAGCACCCTATACGCAGAGAAAATGTTAATTATTTATATTTGGGGGATTTTCAATGATGTCATCTCAGTAACTATAGAAAAATAGACAAATATAGTGCAAAATATAGACAGCAGATATAAATTCTCAAAACTGACACATTTTTATCACTAAATTGAAAATAAAATCATTTTTCCTACCTTTGCTGTCTAGTGATTTCATGAGTCTCTGGTTGCATTTCCCTCTGACTGTGCATCCTATCTTTCATTTCTTTCTGCACTCAGGCCCAACAATTGTCCCTTTCTATTCCTTCCCTCCTTCCTTCCTATGTCCTTAGTGCCCCCAGTACCTTCCTATGTCCTTAGTGTCCCCAGCACCTCCTTCCTATGTCCTTAGTGCCCCCAGTGCCTCCTTTCTATGTCCTTAGTGGCCCCAGATCCAGTCTCAGTTCTCCTTTGTACCTTTGTTTCAGGTCTCCCTTTCTCTCTCTCCCTCCTCTGTTATGATCTTGCCTCTCTCTGCTCTTCCTCAGGGGCTCTCCCCCTCTGTCTGCACCTTCCAAAGTCCTGCTTCTGCCTCCTGTCTTTCCCCTTTGGTCCAGGCCTTTATCTCTCTAGTCTTTCTTCTACTTACAACCTCCCCCCCCCTTCTCTGCCATTTTCTCTCCTTCCTTCATCCCTCCTTCCTATGTCCCCTCACTGCTTCCAGCCTTTGTCCCACCCCCTCCCAAAAAGCCTGCCGGACTACCTCCCCAAAGCCAGCCTTCCCCAAAGCCAGCCTGCCTGTCTACCTACCCCAGAGCCAGCCTGCCTACCTACCTCCCCCAGAGTCAGCCTTCCTACCTCCCCCAAAGTCAGCCAGTCTGCCTGCCTACCTCCCCCAGAGCCAGCCTGCCTGCCTGCCTCCCCCAAAGCCTGCCTGCCTACCTACCTCCCTCCCCCAGAGCTAGCCAGCCTGCCTGCCTCCCCCAAAGCCTGCCTACCTCCCTCCCTCCCCCAGAGCCAGCCAGCCAGCCTGCCTGCCTACCTCCTCCCCCCCCTTACCGCGGAAAACAAAAGGGTCCATCGCCACTGCTCCTCTGCTGCAAACTGCTGGAACCCGGAAACCTTCTTTCCGATGTCAATTCTGATGTCGGAGAGGACGTTACGGGCCAGCCAGGCAATTGACGTCGGAAAGAAGGCTTCCAGGTTCCAGCAGTTTGCAGCAGAGGAGCAGCAGCGGTGGACCTAAATCGGGCCTGGAAGGAGGCTTTTGGTTTGTTTTTTTTTGGTGCGGCAAGGGAGGGACAGGAAGCGATCGCCTGTCCCGTTGTCGCCGCGCACAGCTTCCGGACGATGTCTCTGAAAACGGGACATTTTGGGCGTCCCAAAGCTGTGTGTGGGGACAACGGGACAGGGGATCCGAAAACGGGACTGTCCCGTTCAAAATGGGACGTATGGTCACCTTATCCTTCCCGCAATAGAAAATGTCCACTTGGAAGATGTGCTGGTGGCACAGGAGCTCCCATGCAAGTTTTGGCCATTTAGTTTGTATTAATTATTTAATTTTACTATTGATAAATTGATTGTTATAGAAGATTAACACGTATTTTTCCTTTTCTTTTTGAATGGAGTTCTTTTCAAAATTGTTTGGAATTATATATTGTAAACTGCTTCGATCCTTTTTTGGCTGTATACGCAGTATATAAAGTTTTTAATAAACATAAACACTTTTCCTTGTCTTTCCAGAAATCAAAACATAAATAATTTGCCTGCCCCTCACTATTGAAAATGTAATATTAAAATAGCACCACTGCTGGCAGGAATATAGGTAGAGGACTCCCACACAGCGTAGAGGGAACATTGCTTGGAGAAGGGGCAACTGTGGGAAGCATAAAGCAAGGCTACTCAAGTGTTTTGGGTAGAGGTTTAAAAACTTTGGCTGTCTGAAACCCTGTTTACACCTTCTCGGTGCTATGCTTTATATGTGCTTGGGATTTAAAATTGGCTTTATTAAGCTCAAATCAATAGTAGCATAGATCAACAATCTTAATTAAGGTCAGATTAAAGAAATACAGTCAAACCTCGGTTTGCGGGTGTTTTGCAAGACGAGCAAAACACTCAAGCAAATCGTGCCTTGCAAACTGAGCGTTGACATGATTTGCGAGCCCCCCCCACCCTCGACAACCGGCATCACCCGCCCACCTAAACCCAAACCCATACTGTGATCTGGTACCGGCACACAGCACCAATCTTCTCGGGAAGAGCGGGAGCCAGAAGGCCTTGAGCATGTGCAGATGCTCAAGGCCCAGCCCAGCAGAGATCTGCGGCAAGAGGCAGGATCTTCCGGCACCGGCACGTCCTGTGGATTGGTGCTGTGTGCCGGCACCAGATCGTGGTAAAGGTTTGGGTTGGTGATGCCGGTTCTCAGAGGTGTGGGCTCGCGGGCAGGGGGGGCGATGCCAGTTGTCGGGGGTGGGATGGAAGTGCGCCAGTGGCCTCGGGGTGGGGGGGTCATTTTGGGATGTGATGTGGTGGAGTGGGGTGGAAGCGAGCAGCACCAGTGGCTTCGGGGGGGGGCGTCTGTTGTGACAAATCTAGCTCTCCGTCTAGCTTTGGCACAGGGTTAGCTAGGAAGAGCAGTAAGACCCTATGCAGGAGAGCTGAGCAGGTTGGCCTGGCCAAGTGTGATAGTGCTGACTTCCCTTGTCTTGACATTCATGAGCCAGACAGTGACTGCCAGGTAGAGTTCAGTCCAGTTGCAGGTTACTATTAGAGCTCAAAGAAACTCAATAGCCAGGGAACTACATCTCCCAGAAGGCCAGGGAACTGGCAGGAAGCTGTCAGCTAAGTAGACACAGCTGCAGAGGGAGCTTTCTCCCTTCCCCCTCTTCAGAGCAGGGAGGGGCAAATTGTGGCCTGTTAAAACAGGGCAGCTGAGACCCAGAGAGGGGGAGGAGCAGGGATGAGAGCTATAGAGAGCACAGGACTTCAGAAGGAGAGGGTCTGAGAGCAGGCAGACCATGAGCAGCAGCAGACCAAGGCACCAGCAGAAGCTGCCTACTAAAACTGAGATAGGCAGGAGGTGGGTGAAATTCCTCCTAACCCAGCTACTGAATCTAACTCAATGCCAGAAGCTATGGTAATTGGATCTTTGTTAGATCAGAAAATTCAGATATCGGGATGGTCTGTTAAAACTGAGAAAGGGGGACTTAATCTTGAAAAAGCCTCACGGCGAAACATGTCGATGTGACAGGTCCCTGACCCGATCCTATCAAGGAAAACAACACTTTTTAAGATAAGTTATTTCTTTGTAAATTATTAATGAGAGCACTATGCACTTTATATAAGAAAAATAAGACAAAAAAATATATAAAAAACACTAAAAACTTTTATTGAGTGGGCGAATGAAGAAGCCACAGCCTTAGCCACTAAGTTTTTTGTGTCGCTGGAAAAAATGGCCGACCAAATGGCATGTCTGAAGCCCCCAAAAAAAAGATAGTTGAGACATTGTCCTTTGATACTGGGTATAAAATATTGGCCAATGTTTGAGGAGTGACTGGGGTATTTACTTATATTGGGACATAAGAAAGCACAGTGTTTTGGAAAAGCATGTACAGAGGCAAAAGTATTTGAAGTTGTTTCGTGCTGGTAGCAGGATACGTTTCCGTCTGTGCTGATTATTGTGCTCCATTCAGCTGTGTTGCTTAGAATGGTTGCCACGGAGACCAGTAGCAGATTGAGGTCTGCAGGCTGGGAGCTGAATACTGTCCTGTTTGCTGCTAATGTTTTCCACCATTCTCTGTGTGAGTCAATCTATATGGGGTTTAAAGCTGCTTAAGGATATCATAACCCTCTTAAGGAATATACTACCTGTTTTGTCTGCCAATTAAGAACTGTGGCTAAAATCCTTGAGCACTCTCCATTCACTGCCTGAGTGTGGGGGAGGTGCTGATAAGAAGAGCTGGAAGAGGCTGCCTGCACCACTTTGTGTGCAAGCCAGCTCAGCATCAAACACAAGCTGGAATTTACAGACTAGAGCATTGTGATTTTGGTGAAGCATTTACTTTATATTATTGTGTTAGTTTTTTGGACTCTTTCTGGATCTTCCCAGTGAAGCTAACTGGGACAGTCTGGTCAAGTTTGTTTGTTGCTGTTTCTGTTGGACTTTGAAATTAAAAACCATTCTGACATATGTGAAACCAGTGAGGCCAAGTTGGCCCAGCATTTTATGTTTTGGTTTCTTAACAAAGATACTGGAAAATGTTATAACCTACTGAGAACACCAGAGTAGCTTGACCTAGAATCAGAAATAAAAGTATATTCTTATTTTGGACCTTCCAGAGTGCGTGTGATATTCCTTACCTGTTTTCACTGAGGTCATTTGTCCTATGATTTTTACCCTAGGCCGTTGCCCACATAGTTGAAGGGAACACGCTGGGAGCAGTTACGGGTCACGGTGAACCTGGCTTGCTGTGTAGGGTCATGAAATAGTTAACTGTTGTTTAAAATATTGCTCTGGACTACATAGCTGAAAACAGTGTACAATCTACTGACCTCATCTGCCTAAAATGTATGTCCCTACCTTACCACATTGTAAGCTAAATAGATAAGAGTTTGAGCCATGATGTACCCTGCCCTTCTGTACATGTAGCATTTAGATCTGTAAGATTTAGATAAGCAGAGAAATGAGCTAGTTTCCTATAGGACTATAAGTTGTATCCCTGAACCTATCATAAGTGCTGGCTTAGGACCAATAATAATTGTAGAAAAGTTATAGAAGTAACAAATGAAAATTGTAGTTTTTGCATAAATTAAGTTTGCATTTGCTTAGTGAAAAGGGCATAAAAGTCCATGCATTTACTGATTCTAACACTCTAGTAGGCAGGCTGTTAACTGCACTAGAGTCCAGCATGCTGTGAATAAACCTCTTGTACTTTCTTCACGCCTCTGACTTTGTGTGTCCAAGTGACCTTTCAGCTGCAGTGATCAGGAGCTCACAGGGTGCGACACTGTGGAACACTGTGGAACGAATCGAGAGAGTTTCCCTTACTTTCTATGGGGAAACTTGCTTTGATATATGAGCACTTTGGTTTATGAGCATGCTTCTGGAACAAATTATACTCGCAAACCAAGGTTCCACTGTATATAGAAACTTACAGTCTTTGTGTCTCAGTAAGATGCTATGTTTGTAGTTTCCACACAGCCAATACTACATATTTACTCTAACCTACCCTTATTTAGTGAATGAACTTGAACTTTACGAGTTGCTGTCAGACTAGTAATGCTCTAAAAAAAAGTCTGATTTGAAACAGAATTTCACTGTAGTAGCATTTATCACCTTTGCCAAGGAAGAGATTGCTGCCCTTCCCCCTTCTCTATGGCACATCTTTCCAATCTCTCTGCACCAGTTCTCTCTCACAGTCTCCTTCTCCTTTTCCTTCTCCTTCATGTCCAGGAAATCCATTGTTATATAGGATTTGTCTCCATAGCCATTAGTAGTAAGTCCTATCATTGGCTCTTGACAGGCTAACATGGAAGTTATGGAGCTTAGCAATTCATGTTTGGTCCATCTTGATGAGGATTAAGTCATGGGAATTGGTTCTATGATGCAAAACTCAAGTCAGCTTAAGTATACACAACCCATTCTCTTATAGGCTCATTAAAGGGGAGTCTCAGCAAACCTGCCCTCTGAACACATTCATGGGTGTGCAGGATTGTAACACTACTTCAACTAACTAAGGATAGGGACACAAACAATCACCATTTACCTCAAAATGTGCCCTAATCGAACATTCAAGGGTCTTATGGGACACTGCAAGGCCACCCATACACCCACAGTCTGAAAAAAGAAGACACAGAAAAAAAGTGAAGAAAAAGCCTCAGTTAAGCTTCATATAGCTAAAAAAAACTCCACTTATGTGTCTTCACTATATCAAAAATAGTGGTGAAAAAATGAGGCACAATAGCAACCCTCCAAAAAACACCTCACATCCAGCACGCCAAAATCTCACATACAAACATTGTGTGAAAAAAGATTGCAGTCCAGAGGCACAGTCAGAAATATTGCAACTTGAGCAAGGAAAAAAGAAAAACTTAGCTGTCCACGAAGTCCCAGCTGTCTCTAATCAGGCTTACTCCCAAGCCCCACTACCCGGACCTTGTGGGTATACAGCCCACCCGACGGGGAAATCTCCATTTTCCTCTTGCTGCGTCAGGGGTGAAAAACTTCCTGCATCCAAGGCAATCCACCATGATCCTCCGTGCAAATCCTTCACAGATATCACAATCGATGCGATGCTGGCAGGATTGTCCCAGATCATCATGACCTAAATGGCCTTCCACCACGATTCTTCTATCCCATGGTCTCACCTAGAATAAAAATCCAGCTCCATGTTGCAATTTTTTTCAATATACCAGTTTGGATCAATAATGCTGACAGCTTAATTCTCTTTAAAACATATAGTTCAGCCTGGTCTGAATTGCAGCAAAGCCCAAGTTTAACCTATAGGCCCAAAACTACCCCAAGACTAACCTTAACATCTACCCCCTCCCCCCCCTTAATATTTGAAATGTGGAAACATTGAGGATATAACAAAATAATGCAAGATAAGATCACTAACTACTAAGTATGTTTGAATCATTTTTATTAAACAGTATTTGAAGAACAACAGTCACAGCAAAATGTTTTTCAAAACATACCAGAAAGCCAATCCCCACCCACCCAACCAAACCCCCCACCCTCCCACCCACCCCCACCCTCCACCCACCCCACCCTCCCACCCCCCCCCCCCACCCCGGCAGCAGCAGCGGAATCAAAAACAAAAGGAACTAAGGAATTCAAACAGTCCAAAGTTGGGATTGAACATAAGCAGTAAAAGTCAAACTAAATAGGTACCAGCATTGATAATATAGACGTCCAGGTTTGGACGACAAGTCCAGTATCTCACGGCGTTCCAACAGCATTTGTTGTAGCATTAAGGCTCTCCATTGTGAGATATTAGGGGGTTGAGGCGATAGCCATTGTAATAATATACATTTCCGTCCCAACAGCACTGTTTTCCGGATAAAGGCTGCACAGCCTGGAATGGGCGGATGAAATCTAATCTGCATAGTAAAAAGAAAACTGGGGTGTAGTCTCCAAGAGCAATTCCAGAGTCGTGCCACCCAAGTCACCACTTGTATCCAAAAAGAAGAAATCATGGGGCAGGACCAGAACATGTGCCCAAACGAGGCCATAGGACAAGCGCATTTACCGCAACAATGTCCCACACTAAGTCCCATGGTATGTGTTCTTTTCGGTGTATAGAAGGCTCGTAGGAGGAACTTATAATTCCGATCTCTCTCAACAGCAGAGATGGTAGTGGTCTTACCAGCACGCAAGCCTTTTCTGAGTACATCAGCCGATATAGGTAGTTGAAGATCCTCAGTCCATTTCCGTGCCAAAGAAGAAAAGTCCAATTCACCAGCACGCCCCTGTAACCACTTATGATAGAAACGAAGCGGCACGGACTCTTGTGCTGTAAGAGAAAGTGCTTCTTGAAAGTTGTCCTGAATCTCCTCACAGAGCCCCACTGGAGTCAAAGCATGCAAGTAATGGTGGAGTTGCCGGTAGGCCAACCAATCCGTGGATAAGAGGTGATATTTCTCTTGTAGGTCGCCAAAGGATAATGGAGAACCAGTAGGTTGAATGGCCTGAAACACATAGGTAAGGCCTGCACGGGACCAGCGTCTAATCACTGTAGAGTCCAAACCAGGTAGAAAGTCCCCATTACCCACTATGGGCAGGTAAGGTGTAATATGCGAGGTAGTCCCAAGTGTCTTGCAGAACAATTTCCAAGCTTTACGCATTGCAGGTAGAAGCGGGTGAGACAGCAACTGAGGTATATCCGGCAACTTAGATGTATGTAGGAGATAGCTAAAATGGAAGGGCTGAAAAAAGAAACATTCAATCACAGGCAAAGAGAAATCTGTAGTATTACAAAACCAATCATGTATGTGACGTAGCTGACAAGCAAGATTTAGTCTAGCTATACATAATAACCCTAACCCCCCTTTAGTGAGCGGTAGCGTTAGTTTGGTCAAGGCTATCCTCGCTCGTTTACCCTGCCACAAGAATTTTGATAAATGAGACCTATGGAGCGCTAAGTGTTTTGTAGACAGCATGACTGGTAACATTTGTAGTATATAAGTCCATTGAGGTAGCACCATCATGTTATAAAGGGCTATACGGCCGGACAGTGAAAGGGGAAGTTGCCGCCAACCCTGCAAGGTATGAGAGGATTTACGAAGTAAGGGCAAGACATTAGCAATGTATAGTTTATTTAGATTCCTGGGAATAATCACCCCTAAGTATGTCAGGGAAGAGGAGGCCCACTGCAAAGGAAATTCACCTGGCCAAGTCTGTTGTACCTCCAATAGTGTAGGGAGAGCTAGAGATTTCTGCCTATTTAATTCCAGGCCCGAATAGAGGTGAAATTCATCTAATATTTCCAACGCTCGTGGCAAGGAAGTATGTGGGTCCCCCAGTGCAAGCAATAGGTCATCCGCGAAGGCTAGCACTCGCAATTGTGACTCACCTTCCGAAAGACCTGTGAGAACATCATCTCTAAGAATGGTACGCAACAATGGGTCTAAGTATAACAAAAATAATAAGGGAGATAATGGGCATCCCTGTCAGGTCCCCCTACCTATTTCAAACGGTGAGGAACGTATCCCGTTGACCAACACCGAGGCCGTCGGATTAGTATATAGTGCTTGTATGCAGGACAGAAATCCAGGAGGGAGCCCTACATAGTGAAGGACCCGGAACAGATAATGCCAATGAACTTTATCAAAGGCCTTAGCTGCATCAAGGCCAGCTAACAAACCCGGGCGGTGTTCCAGTTGCGCACGAGAATAAGCTAAAAGTATACGGCGAACATTAACCGTAGATTGTCGGCCTCTAACAAAACCCACTTGTTCAGGTACAATAATGGAGGGCAAAATATGGGCTAGTCGGTCGGCCAATATTCGAGCCAGTAATTTGACATCTACATTCAGTAGTGAGATGGGGCGATATGAATCCATACTGTCCGGTGGTTTAGAGGGCTTTGGGATTAATGTAATCAGAGCTACATTACAGTGTCTTGGGAAAGCCCCACTGTCCTGAATAGAAACATAATAATTTAAAAGAGAGGTGCTTATAACCGGGGACAAAATTTTGTAAAATTCAGGGGAATATCCATCCGGTCCTGGTGCAGTACAGGATTTTAAATTTTTTATGGCCTGGGTCACTTCAAGGGCATGTAGCGGACGATCCAACCTGGATATCTGAGCAGCTGTCAGGCGAGGTAACCCCGCATCTGCAAGATAGTCACAGACATCCGGACCTGCATAGGGGCCAGGGGACGCATAGAATTGCTCAAAATATTTCTGGAAACCCGCCGAGATATCACCTGGAGCAGTTAGAAATTTCCCAGATCCATCTCGTATTGTGGGGACATAACGAGATCCCTTCCAACTCTTAGTTATGGAAGCCAATAACTTCCCGGCCTTATTACCATGTTTATAAAAATGAAATTTACGATAGAACAAGAGTTTCTTAGTACGTTCATGAATTAACGCATTTAGGGTCGTGAGCACCACCCTATACTCTGCATGATTGGCGTCGGAGGGGTCTTGCAATAAGGCTTGTTTCAGCGCTGTTAGCTGGCTTTCTAGGAGTACTATGCGACATGCTATTCGACGGGTTCTAGTCGCAACATACGCAATAATATCGCCACGCAATACCGCCTTAGCCGCATCCCAAAACAAGGTTGGCTGGTTTATGTGTTGGGCATTATGTGTGCAGTAGGTCTCCCACTTTTCCAGCAAATAAGAGATGAAGTGTGTATCAGTATGTAAGTAAGAGGGAAAACGCCAACCCGGCCCAGGACCTGAAGGACCCCCCAATGTCACGTCAAGCCAAATCATATTATGATCAGAGATTTCTAGGGGACCTATTGTGGCCTCAGTGACTTTAGGAAACAGCGCCTCTGAAAGTAATATGTAGTCAATTCTGGAAAAGGAGCCATGTGCTCTGGATTGGTGTGTATAATCCCGTTCAGTCGGATGGAGCAATCTCCAGGGATCCACCAACCCCAGAGTACGACACAGGTAAGGAATGCCCCTGGCCTGGCTCCCCCCCATCCCACCGGCCAACCCTGAGCGATCCATAGCCGAGTTATGTACTTGATTCATATCTCCCACCAATATTAAAGGGCCATCCTGATCCTGCACACAAATATTCACCAAATTCTGGAAAAATGCATGCTGATAGTTATTAGGACCATAGCCCACCAATATTCTAAAGGTCCCACTAGGCCCCTCCACTTTCACTAGTAAATACCTGCCCAGGGGGTCGCGTCGTAGGACCCGTATGACCCCTAAAAAGCCCTTACGAAATAATATTGCCACCCCAGCTTTTTTCCCCGGGGAGGAGGCAAAGAATATCTCTCCAACCCAGCCTCTCCTAAGTTTCAAGTGTTCACTATCAGTCAGCCTGGTCTCCTGTAAGCAAGCTATATCTGCAGAGTGATGTTTCAGTTGAGTCAATATTTTAGTACGCTTAACAGGTGAAGATATCCCTGACACATTCCAAGAAAGTATGCGTAATTTCCGATCACCCATAATATATGATAGGTTGCCTGGAAAGATAGCTATGCCCACTATAACTATATGTCCCAGGGCGCCCAGCCTCACCCCGAGGACCAACACTCAACCCCCAATCAGTCCCTCCAGTGATCTGTATTTGTACCTTGCAAACAGAAAAAATAGAACTATAAATAAAAATATACCACACCGCTGCTGCCCCAAAACAATTCCCAACCCCCACATCCCTGTTTACACACCCAAAACCTCCCATGTAGGAGATCTAGAGTCACAGAAAATGACCTCCCCGGGACAGCCCCGACAGAAAATTGTCAGCCCCAAAGATAACAGTACTGACGCGTGCAGTCCTCAAATGCAATGTAGCCCAAGTAGCCATGTCAGCCACAACTCGCAGCCAAACCAATCATGCCTGTCACTCATTCGGGGCCGCTAGCTGTTTGATGTAGTCGTCCGCGGCCTCCGGGGTCTGGAATGATTTCCAAATTCCATTACATTGAATCTTCAGATGAGCCGGGTAAGTAAATTGGAAACGCTGCTTCAAATCTACCAGGCGGGAGCACAGAGGATAATATGGTCTCCGCCGTTCCTGCAGGGCCACCGAAAAGTCCTGGCTAATGCGGATCGGATTTCCGTCAAATTTCAGAGTATCTTTCATTAGTCTGTATTGTCGCAGCAATTCAATCTTGTGCTGGTAATTCAGGAGTTTTAAGATCACCACACGCGGGCGCGCCTCCAGGCCAGGTCTAAGGCCTAGACGATGGGCCCGCTCGATGTGCAGGGGACCCAGCGAAGGGCGCAGATCAAATTCCGCCTTAAACCAGCTCTCCAATTGTTCCGGCAGTGAGCGGTCCGGCAGCGTCTCGGGAATGCCCATCAGACGCAGGTTAGAGCGACGAGACCTGTTTTCCAGGTCATCGAGTTTGTCTGCCTGAGCTCTAACCTGCGCCTGCAGCGTGCCAATATCAGTGTCCCGCGCCGTAGTGGAGTCTTCTAGGTCCGACACCCTCTTTTCAAGCTCCGACGTGCGGGCTGCAGCCGTGGCAAGTAAAGTTTCAATGTTAGTGATCTGGGCAGCAAGCGTCTCCATTTGGGGCCCCAGGACCTGTTCTAAAGCAGTTTTTATGTCCCTCAGGGCCGATTCAGTCAGGCCAGAGACCGCCGTCGCGGGGCTCGCCGCCATTTTAAGGTCTACAGGTCTGGCACGTTCTTTTTCTTTTCTCGCTGTTTTCGGCGGCATAGAGTCGGGCGACTTGGCGAGATAACGGTCCATGCAACGGCGATTCGCGTCGGATGCTGTACAAGCTGCGGTTAATTACGGGTGAGCAGAATTTCAGGCACGATTGTACAGGGCTGCCCCGGAGCGAACGAGGAGACGTCCTCACTCGCTCATATCATCACGTGACTCTCACTAACTACTAAGTATATCATATAAGATATACAATACTACAATATCTCTTGAATGATCCAAACATTTGACTAATATGCTATCAATGAAATTCATAACATTATCTATAATCATGGAAATATATTTTTTCCAACTAAAGCCAAATAAAATGGAAATAGAGGGGAAAAAAAGAAAATATAGCTACATCTAAGCATATAACATAAGGAATACAAGAACAATTCTACTAAATGAATATATGCAATTATGTGGTAGAAATGACAGAATATTCCTTCTATCTTCACTATATCCTAGGAAATTTTCATTAAGGATAAATGAAATTTATCAAAGTTCAGTGAGTTCATAATAAAAATCATGTGTCCCTTCTAAGCAGAGTTCATTAATCCTTCTTCACATCTGGATATATTTGGGAAAACTTGGACGATGGATACTCCGCAAGGAAACAAGTCTTCTTGTTCAGAAACTACAGTAGTTCAGGTCTGGAAACACAGCTAGATTGTAGTAAATCACTTCAGGACTCCTTCACATTAAAAACAGTCCTTAACTGGATTTCTTCCCACTTCTTAAAGTTAATTAGTATAGATATTCTTTATAAACTCCAGCACATCTGTATGGTGCAGATACTGTATTTTGTAATTAAAGTTCCAGCTTATCCTGAAGCAATATTATAAACAATAAAGATTAATATTAAAATATATCCCAAACAATATTATGAAATGGACTCAAGTGAGTGTGTGTGTGTGAAGAGTGTATGTTTGTTCATTTTCTTCAGGTATAACCATACTTGAAACATCAAATAGCAATGAAATTCTCATATTTTCTATTACCAAATTAAGCCATGAAATTATACTCATACTAGTGTTTAAGCCCGTTAGATTAACGGGTGCTAGATGTCTCCTGCTTTTGAACTTGGGCAGGGGCAGAGGCAGAGCCGGGGCGGGAGGGAGTGACGGTGGGAGAGCAATTTCAAAGCCTCAGCAGCGGCGGCTCCTTGACCAATCCGCGCTTACAACGTCCCCACACTTGCGGTCTGGCTGGCTCCCCCACCAAAGCCCTTCGCAGCGGCAGCCCCTCCCGCATCCGTCCCCACGTCCCAAGCCTCTCCGAAGACCGGCTCCCACGAAAATGGTACCCCTCTGTCCAAAGCCGTGGCAGCAGCCTCCCTCAAGACACATTTCAAATCTGACATATGTAATCACAAAACAGAAAATAAAATTATTTTTCTTACCTTTTGTTGTCTGGTCATTATTCATATCATGTAGGGGTCCCAGGCTATGGTTGGCTTTTGATAACTCGCTTGCCAGGGCCCCTTCTTTCTTCTTCCCTCCCTCCATCCCGGCAGCTGAAGACAGGCACCTTCCCCCAGTGGTCTGAGACAGGAGGGAGCAGTTAGGAGAGGGTCTGAGGGCAAAGAGGGGCTCAACAGCGCACAACCACCTTTCCTTCCCTCCCTCCATCAAGTGCAGTGCAGCTCCACCAATGTTAAAAGGAGCCGCGTCGAAATCGGAGGCCTGCCACTGCCATAGCACATTCCCCTCTGCCTTGGTCCCGCTCCTTCTCTGACATATGGGACCGCGGCAAAGGGAACGTGTTACGGTGGCGGCAGGGCTCCAATTTCAAAGCAGCTCCTTTTAACATAGGTGGAGGTGAACTGAAGGGAAGGAACGGTGGGGCCGGGTGAGGAAGGCCGCCTGCTAGGTAGGGGGACAACAATGGCGCTTATGCTCAAGCCCCCGCCGCAGCTCCTCTCTCGATCCTGGTGCGGTTCGAGAGAGGAGTCGTGGCGGCGGCTTGAACATAAGCGCGATTGTTGTCCCCCTACCTAGCCGCGAAGCTGCGGCGGGGTTTCCATGGCAACCAGATCGCGGATCTCAGTGTAGGGCCGGGTCTGGCGGCGCCGTGTAGGGCGGAGGCGGGACCTCAGCACTGCACCGTTGGGCGGCTCACGCCGCCGGCCCCCAGGAGCTCGAGGCCGGTTGCGGACATGCCTGGCGTGGCATAGTGCAGGAGGAGTGATCGGTGGCGCGAGGTAGAGAGCAGGTGATGACAGTGATTGGTGGCGCAAGGTGGAGAGTAGGTGATGACGTAAAACGCGCGCATGCGCAATCGTGTTTTCGGGACGGATCAGGGAACACGTTTTTTTTAGTGCGCATGCGCGGCCTAGCATTTTATTATATTAGATGTGCAATGATCTGAATATTTCACATTTAACCTGGAATGAGGAACAAATACATAATTCAAATGTATTAATATAAAGGATATAGTCATTCCTTTAAAAGAATTCTTAAACTAAAGATAGAAGAATAGTAAATAAACATTAACTATGATAAACATTTGATAAACATTAACTATGATAAACTGCTTTATGAAAACAGGAAAAAGTCATGAGTGAAGAATAACACCAGATTTATCTGGTGTGATATAACATTAGCTGAGCTGATGTCCCGTGCTAGTAATATTTATTGGATGGTGGTGTGGGTGAAATGGGGGGGAGAGGGTGAGGGGAATATATGAGGTGATATTAACGGTCTGTAGAATAATGATTGACAAGTTTATAAGAGGGGATAAGAAAGGGTTAGAGCTTGAAAGAAAGAAAAAGGATTGGGGAGGTTTGTGAGGTGATGGGGTGGAGCAGTCATGGGATTGGTTGGATGCTGTGGTAGGTTGGAGGGGAAGGGGAAGAGTAGAATAGTCTCTTCAGGAAAAAATTATCCCTCCCTCCCATGTGTGCTGGTGGTATGTTTTATGTCAGTGTTGGGGAGGGGTACAGATTTTATGTAGACTTGGGTGGGTTTGGTTGAGCTTTTGGGGTTGGGGGAGGTGGTCGCAGCTTTGGGCGGGGTAGAAAATGGGGTTTGGCCCAGTTGGATCTGGGAGATGAGCAGTTAATAAATAAATAAATGTAACACTCATAGGCAACATCACTGCAAGGAGAAACATGGCCTGGCGTCACGTGGGTCATGTTTGGGGTGAGGGGAAGTATGGCCTGGCATCACTGTGGGTCATATTTGGGGGAATGTTATAAGTTTTTAAAGACTTAATGGGAGCTAGTTTCAACACCGAATAGCTCCCTTGGGATGTGTAAAATATGCATTGGACACAGCTTGTATTATAAGTGGAAATAGTATTAAGATAGATACTATCTTAATACTAAGGGCTCCATTTACTAAGCTGCAATAGTGCTTTTAGTGCGCGCTAAATTGCTGCATGCGCTAGACGCTAACACCAGCATTGAGCTGGCAATAGTTCTAGCCGCGTAGCGCAGGTATAGCATGCGCTAAAATTCTGCGCATGCTAAAAACACTATCGCAGCTTAGTAAAAGGAGCCCTAAATATTTAAAATATTTATTCCAATAAAATTGAGTTGTGTGATTATTTACTGATGGTGTTTAGCTTTCAGTTGCAGGTGACAGAGTTCAAATGCTAATAAGTATTATATGCACAGCCAAATATTGAAAGGAAATTGAAGGTCACATCAACTCATATGTAATTTTTACTGTTCCAAATATTTTCTCTATTGGAGAAAATATCTGGGTTGGCCACTGTTGGAAACAGGATGCTGGTCTTGATGGATCTTTCATCTGTCTCAATATGGCAATTCTTATGTTCTTATGAAGACACAGTGATAAAACTCAAGGATCAGGATTTAAAGTTAGCTCAGTTGGAATGAAAAGAATTGGTAATCGGGCAGCCCAATGTCAATGTGCTCTGGTAGCAATTACAAAAGACTGTCTGATGATTCTCTTGCAATTGGAGGTTTGGGAGAATAATGCCAGAGCCTCTAATTTAAGATTCTTGAACTTCTCTAGTACTTACTACCTCTCACCTCCTGAAATGCTAAAAAAAATATTTTAAAGAGGTATTGCTTTTGAATTTTGAAGAGATGGAGGTTAAGAGTGCTTATTATGGGGGGTCTAGCGAGCAGTATAGGGAATATCATAGCTGCAGAGCTCCAGCGGTCTTACTGATTTAATCAAAAAATTAATCAATAAAATTGGAAAATTTTGACTTCAAAGATATAATTTGGTAATCTACTTATTATGGCTACTGCAAAAGTCGGAAAGAGACACAAACCAGAACCGCCTTCTCCGAAAAAATCCACAGAAGAGACTAAGAAGGAAGACAGCACTCAAAACATCATGGCCGAGCTCAAGGCCCTGTGACTGCTAGTAACTGATATGAAAGAAGATATGACTGAAATCAAATCGGACTAGCAGATATGAAGGAAGACATCACACAATTTCAAACGCATATGGAATCTGTTGAAGCAAAGCAATTTACACAGCAAGAAAATATTAAGGCTCTTCAATCACAAGTTAAGAAAATTAATCAACTAGAGTGGAATTTGGAAGAAGTTCCTGCCAAAATAACATCAGGTACTGGGAGTACCAGAGGGGTGCAAAGGCTCAGACATGATTAAATTCATGGAATCATTCATTCCACAAATCTTGGATTTAAAATTTTCCAGAGCTAGAAATTGACAGGGCTCACAGGGTTCCGTCTCACATGCTTACCAACTCTCGCTATCCGAGGCCAATTGTTCTTCGACTGCTCAGATTTAGTCAAATTCCAGAAATCATGATGCGGGCAAAAACCAAATCCCCTCTGAAATATAAAGGCTTCAACTTACTTTTTGTTCCAGACCTGAGCAAATGCACAACACAACTCAGGAAGCAGCTACTAGCATACCGGCTGAAACTGAAAGATCTTAACACGAAGTATGGCTTGCTGTACCCTGCGAGGATGCATATCACTATAAACAACAGCACTAAAGATTTTACAGACCCGGCAGCCCTTGCTGAATATCTAGAAAAATTGCATCCCTCCAGCATTGATGAAGTTTGAATATTAAATCAGTTTACCTACACATTGGTGGAGAGCACGACAATCCAGCTCAGAATGCGATCTCCCTTGTTTATATCACACTGGTATGATGTGTGAAATTAGGATGAATTCGGCACATGTCTGTTGCTGCGACTCTATGAGGTGATTCAGCAAGGTATCTGTATGTGGATGGTCTCCATTGTCCTTTCTGGCATCCATATTGTATGTCTGCATGGCTCGCCAAAGGATAGCTCAACAGTGTAAGAATAAAGGTATTTTTCAATTAACATCCATGAGATCCTCTTCAAATTTGAGAGAAACAATCTTAATGCACTGAAAATGTCTGCAGTTTTCTGTTTGTACCCATGGTTTATTATTATCACTACAAGGCGCTTTGGCTATGATCTGCACTGTGCATATCAATTGGGCTTAGGTCTAGGCTGTGCTGTGAGGCGCACGTGGAAGGCTTCCACTGTCCTTTCTGGCTTCCATATTGTCTATCTACATGGCTTACCACTGGATAGCTCAGCAGTGTAAGAACGAGGGTATCTTTCACATGAAACCTGTGAGATCCTCCTCAAATTTGAGTGAAACAGATTTCATGTACTCTAAATGTATGCAGTTTTCTGTTTACACCCATGAGACTATCATTTCCACTGTGCGGCGCTTTGACTGTGGACTTCGCTGTGCGGATCAGTTGGGCTTGGGCCTGGGCTGTGCCGCATGGTGCAGACAAGTACATGTAGAGTTCTTTCGGCTAAGGGTGCGCCACTCACAACTTCGGCAACTGATAGTTTCTGTTATGCTTCTGCTGGTAACTTTTGAATGTTAGTACTGGGTTACTTTACCTAATTTCTAACGGATTTCATCATCTAATCTCTTATGCTTTATATTTAATTGTTTTATAAAAGATATTTTTGAGATATTAGTATGACAGGTTGATATCTTGAGATTATTTAGCCTGTTTATGCTAAGTTGCATCATCTTACTTTTTCCAATGCAAATTTGATTTTCTTTTTAACATATAAAGATTGTCATGAGGACAGAATCTAGTAGACTAATGTCTTAAGTTTATTCAGTTTTTAAAATCAATTTTATTAGTAATTTTGCCAATACAGCACTTAGGCCTCCTTTTACGAAGCCGCGTTAGCGGTTTAACGTGCATAATAGTGCGTGCTAATTTGCCGGCCATGCTAGCAGCTACTGCATCCTCTTGAGCAGGGAGTAGTTTTTTGGCTAGCGCGGGGTTAGCACGTGCTAAAAATGTGCATGCGATAAAGCCACTAACGCGTCGTCGTAAAAGGAGCCCTTAATCATAACATCATTATCCCTCTAGCCCACATTTATGAAGGACCATTCAAATTTTTATGCTCATCAACAATAAAATAACATAATCAAGAGAGTACCGGTAATATAAATAGAAAAAAATAAACCTAAACAAACAGGTAATAAATTAAGTTACCCTCTAACAAATTCAGTGATGAAAATTTTTCTCGACTACTCACAGATTTCATTAATGTCATTCTCGTTGAACTAAAAACTGTTCTAGTTGATTTACATCCCAAAAAATATATTCATGATCATGGAACTTAATTATGCTTTTACAGGGAAACTTCAGGTAGTATGTAGCACCTAGTGATAATACCCTAGCTATCAGTAATAAAAAAGCCTTTCTTCTTAACTGCGTGGCCTTAGCCACGTCGGGAAAAATAAGGATTGTATCGCCACAAAATTTAGCTGACTTGATTTTAAAATATGTTCTCATTATTAATCCCTTATCTGATTCATTGCTACATGTTAACAGAAGAGTGGACCTAGTATAAATCATATCTTTAGAGTCTTCTAAAAAAGTTGTTAGGTCAAATTCTACTGATTCTAATTGGTCCATTCCCTGTTCTAAGATTTTCTTTCTCTTCTGAGGAATATAATAGCAATTAAAGATACTTATAGAATCTGCGCCTGGTAAACTCAGTATTTCTTTAAAGTACTTACATACTAGTATTTCTGGAGTTAACAGGTGGGTAATAGGAAAATTCACCAGGCACAGGTTCCTAGCTCGAGTTTGATTTTCTATTGATTCAAATTTAGAATGAATCATAAGTGAGTCTTAAATCACAGAAGATGATGTTTTCTGTAAAGTGGTGATACTAGCTTCAAGTTTGTTTGGTTTTTTTTTTTTAAATCTTTGTTAATTTTCAAAACTAATACAAAATGCCAGGAATTATACAAATATTAATAATCAACATAAGCACTTAAATTCCATCAATAACAATGCAGAAGAAAAATATCCCTCCCCTCCCATCCAACAGTTTAATCAAGAAATAAACCAAAAAGATTTCCCTCCCCCCCCACCCTGTTCTGGATATGTATAGAAATAAGCAAAATAAAATAAAAGACAACTATGTTGAAGTAACAAAAGATGTCAATGGGCCCCAAACCAAATTTTAAAAATTGCTATGCTCCAACATATCAGCTTTCATATTTGTGCCCTAAACATAAACCAGCCCACCAAAAAGGAAAGTTGAGGCGGTCGCAATTTTTCCAATTGTGGGTTATCATTTGCATCGCTATCCTGTTTAGGCAGCTGGGTGAGTGTAGGCAGGCGGGAGGACCAGCAGCAGGGAGGACCGGGTGGCCGCGAACATCAACATGAAGAAAGAAATTTTAAAGACCCCCCAGGAATACCACAGCAGGAATGGGGACCATTATCATGGTATTCCCATGGTAATGTGGGAATACCACCTTCACCTCTTTTCTTGTTGGCAACGCTTTAATCCTCCATAGCCAATGTCCCTGAGTAGCGAGGCAAGCATGCCCTGTTTGTGGGTGGGATCTAAGACTTCTAAGCCAATAGGAAGAACTCCTAAAAGGCAGCTGTACTCTATGTACCCATGATCTGGAGGCAGAGCAGTGAGAGGCAGCCAATGAGTAGTTTTTTGGCTAGCGCGGGGTTAGCACGTGCTAAAAATGTGCATGCGATAAAGCCACTAACGCGTCGTCGTAAAAGGAGCCCTTAATCATAACATCATTATCCCTCTAGCCCACATTTATGAAGGACCATTCAAATTTTTATGCTCATCAACAATAAAATAACATAATCAAGAGAGTAATATAAATAGAAAAAAATAAACCTAAACAAACAGGTAATAAATTAAGTTACCCTCTAACAAATTCAGTGATGAAAATTTTTCTCGACTACTCACAGATTTCATTAATGTCATTCTCGTTGAACTAAAAACTGTTCTAGTTGATTTACATCCCAAAAAATATATTCATGATCATGGAACTTAATTATGCTTTTACAGGGAAACTTCAGGTAGTATGTAGCACCTAGTGATAATACCCTAGCTATCAGTAATAAAAAAGCCTTTCTTCTTAACTGCGTGGCCTTAGCCACGTCGGGAAAAATAAGGATTGTATCGCCACAAAATTTAGCTGACTTGATTTTAAAATATGTTCTCATTATTAATCCCTTATCTGATTCATTGCTACATGTTAACAGAAGAGTGGACCTAGTATAAATCATATCTTTAGAGTCTTCTAAAAAAGTTGTTAGGTCAAATTCTACTGATTCTAATTGGTCCATTCCCTGTTCTAAGATTTTCTTTCTCTTCTGAGGAATATAATAGCAATTAAAGATACTTATAGAATCTGCGCCTGGTAAACCCAGTATTTCTTTAAAGTACTTACATACTAGTATTTCTGGAGTTAACAGGTGGGTAATAGGAAAATTCACCAGGCACAGGTTCCTAGCTCGAGTTTGATTTTCTATTGATTCAAATTTAGAATGAATCATAAGTGAGTCTTAAATCACAGAAGATGATGTTTTCTGTAAAGTGGTGATACTAGCTTCAAGTTTTTTTTTTGTTTTTTTTTTAAATCTTTGTTAATTTTCAAAACTAATACAAAGTACCAGGAATTATACAAATATTAATAATCAACATAAGCACTTAAATTCCATCAATAACAATGCAGAAGAAAAATATCCCTCCCCTCCCATCCAACAGTTTAATCAAGAAATAAACCAAAAAGATTTCCCTCCCCCCCCCCCACCCTGTTCTGGATATGTATAGAAATAAGCAAAATAAAATAAAAGACAACTATGTTGAAGTAACAAAAGATGTCAATGGGCCCCAAACCAAATTTTAAAAATTGCTATGCTCCAACATATCAGCTTTCATATTTGTACCCTAAACATAAACCAGCCCACCAAAAAGGAAAGTTGAGGCGGTCACAATTTTTCCAATTGTGGGTTATCATTTGCATCGCTATCCTGTTTAGGCAGCTGGGTGAGTGTAGGCAGGCGGGAGGACCAGCAGCAGGGAGGACCGGGTGGTCGCGAACATCAACATGAAGAAAGAAATTTTAAAGACCCCCCAGGAATACCACAGCAGGAATGGGGACCATTATCATGGTATTCCCATGGTAATGTGGGAATACCACCTTCACCTCTTTTCTTGTTGGCAACGCTTTAATCCTCCATAGCCAATGTCCCTGAGTAGCGAGGCAAGCATGTCCTGTTTGTGGGTGGGATCTAAGACTTCTAAGCCAATAGGAAGAACTCCTAAAAGGCAGCTGTACTCTATGTACCCATGATCTGGAGGCAGAGCAGTGAGAGGCAGCCAATGAGAAGACAGTGCACAAGGTGATAGAGATTGTGATTGGCCGCAAGGATTAAATATAGGGAGAACAGCGTCGCAAATCTTTATCTGATGACTTCTGGTGGGCCAGCTTTATTGTAAATTGGTAATTGTCTCACAGGCCAAATTATATGACCCGCGAGCCAGAATTTGACACGTCTGTCCTACATGGAGAAATATTTGGTCCTTCCCATACAAAATAGCAAGTTCTGCTGCCTTGTATCAATCCTTCTATTTCCTACTACATCGTGCATATTGGACACCTCTTAAACTATCAAAATTACAGAAAGAACATACTGATGACCTCTGTTAGTCTTGTAAATTGTCAAAAGGAACATTGAAACATATGACATTTGAGTGTCCTTTATTGAAGGATTATTGGATTTTCTCCATAGTGGGCATCTCAACACCACTGTCGTATCCATTTCTCATTACCAGTATATCTGCATCACAAATGTTTTTACCGCTGGAGATGTCTCAATTAGTGCAACTACTCTTGTTAATTGCACTTCGTACAATTTTTGCAAATTGGAAAGATTTCTCAAATGTTTCTTACAATGAATGGTGGAATACAGTTTGTTTATATGCACGCTATGAGAGAGTTGCAGCTGAATGCAAAGGCTCAATTAAAAGATTTGAAAAAATGTGTGCACCATTGATCCATAACACAGGTTTTTCTCGCCTATCTGCAGTTCCCAATGAGCTAGAACTGCATGTCACATTACATCACTTTGTGTTTAAATAATAACTCTTGAGTTATGTCAATTATACATTATTGTTCTCTACTAAGTGTTCTTATGACTTAAGACAATTTGTAGCTTGTGATACTACTCTATTCTTTTAGACACGTCTGACCAGATTGGTTGTAGGATACTTCCTACTTTTGTTATTCTCACTTTGTTAGTCATTAATAATAATAATAATAATAGTAGTTTATATACCGCAGGACCGTGAAGTTCTATGCAGTTTACAATGATTAAAAATGCTACAAATTGAGTAGAACTAACAAAGTTAAAAACTAGAGATCAGTTATTGTGAGAAAGATTGTACAAATCAGCTACCTAAGTACTTCAGGAACAGATATGTTTTTAGGTGTCTCGTAAATTTCCCATATGTGTTAGCAAGCATAAGTAATTGTTCCAGATCTTTACCCCATAATGCTGCCTGATGTGAGAAAAGATGTTGATGATGTCTTTTAAATTAACATCTTCTAACCGGTGGAGAAACAAAATTCAAGTGTGAGCTTCTCTTATGTCTATTGGTTGAGAAAGAGAAAAGATCAGTGCTTGACCTTACCCAGCAGCTTCCCAGACTCCTTTCCCTCCCCCCTCCCAGCAGCATCTCTCCTTCTCCCTATCCAGGTCCAGTAGCAGCTGTCCCTTTTTTTTTTTCACCATGCCCAGCAGCTTTCTCCCCTCCCAGCAACTCTCCTTACTTGCCAGCCCTACGATTCAGTAAGGCAGCCTCGGGTCCTTTGTTGGGTCGCACCGCCTCTGAGGAAAGCAGAAGTTGCATCATCAGAGGCGGCCCGACTCAGCAAAAGCTCCAAGGCTTCCTTTTTGAATCGCTGCGTTTGTAAGGAGAGCCGCTGGGAGGGGAGAAAGCACAGTGTGAGACTCCCTATTATCTTTCCGGTCCTGCGCTGACCGGCAGGAAATTGAAGAAGTTGATCTCGCCGGTCCTGTGTGGACCGGCAGGAATTTTCTGCGGACCGGCACCGGTCCACGGACTGGTGGTTGAAGAACTGTGCTCTAAGGGACCGAAGCTTCAAGAGAGTAAAAAAACCCTTTCTAACCAAAGAGTCTACCTGGTCTTTCATGGTTAGGCCCTGGTCCAGTATTACACCCAAAACCTTCATAGTAGATTGAATAGGGTAACTACCGTAAGTTTATTGATGCACAGTGATGTTTTTGTATCAAGTGGGTGTGACAAAGCTACAAAGAATTTTGTTTTTTCTGAATTAAGCTTCAGTCTAAATTCAGTCATCTATTGTTCCATCAAATTTAGTACTTCTGTTACCTTAGGAGTAACTTCAGAGAGAGAGGTAGCAAATGGAATAATGATCGTAAAGTCATCTGCGTAACTATCCCCAGCTGGGTCAATTGCGCACCTAATGATAGATAGAAACATAGAAGATGACGGCAGAAAAGGGCTATAGTCCATCTAGTCTGCCCACTTTAACAATCCCACCCCCTGAATTTACCCCCCTAGAGATACCACATGTGTATCCCCTTTACATTTTATTACCTCCCTAGAGATCCCACATGTGTATCCCATTTCCTTTTAAAATCTGGCACGCTGCTGGCCTGAATCACCTGAAGCGGAAGTTCATTCCAACGATCGACCACTCTTTCGGTGAAGAAGAACTTCCTGGTGTCACCATGAAATTTCCCACCCCTGATTTTCAGCGGATGTCCTCTTGTGGCCGAGGGACCTTTAAAAAAGAAGATATCATCCTCCACCTCAATACGGCCGGTGATATATTTAAACGTCTCTATCATGTCTCCTCTCTCTCTCCGTTCTTCGAGTGAGTATAGCTGCAATTTATTCAGCCTTCCCTCATACGGGAGGTCTTTGAGTCCCGAGACCATCCTGGTGGCCATTCTCTGAACCGACTTAACTCTCAGTACATCTTTTTGGTAATGTGGCCTCCAGAATTGTACACAATATTCCAGATGAGGCCTCACCATGGATCTGTACAACGGCATAATAACTTCGTGCTTCCGGCTGATAAAGCTTCTTCGGATACAACCCATCATTGTCTTGCCTTTGAAGAAGCCTTCTCCACTTGATTGGCAGTCTTCATGTCTTCGCTAATGATCACCCCCAAATCACGTTCCGCCTTGGTCCTAACTAAGGTTTCACCATTAAGTGTATAAGTTTTGCATGGATTCCTGCTGCCGAGGTGCATGACCTTACATTTTCTGGCGTTAAAGTTTAGCTGCCAAGTTGAGGACCAGTGTTCCAATAGAAGTAGGTCCTGCGTCATACTATCTGGTAAAGTGTTCTCACTTACAATGTTGCATAGTTTGGCGTCATCGGCAAATAATGTGATTTTACCCTGAAGCCCCTGAGTCAGATCTCCCACAAATATGTTGAAGAGAATCGGGCCCAAGACCGAGCCCTGCGGCACTCCACTGATCACCTCTGACATTTTGGAAGGGGCACCATTCACCACCACTCTCTGAAGTCTACCGTTTAGCCAATCACTGACCCATGTAGTTAATGTCTCTCCCAGTCCCATTGATTTCATCTTGTTCAATAGTCTGCGGTGCGGGACGCTATCAAAAGCTTTACTAAAGTCCAAGTAAACGACGTCTAGGGACTCACCCACATCCAGTTTCCTTGTTATCCAGTCAAAGAAACTAATTAGATTGGATTGGCAGGACCTGCCCTTGGTAAATCCATGTTGGCGCGGATCCCTTAGATTCTTCTCGTCCAGGATCGTATCTAATTTATGCTTAATTAGCGTTTCCATGAGTTTACTCACTATGGATGTGAGACTCACCGGTCTGTAATTCTCAGCCTCCGTCCTGCAGCCCTTTTTGTGGAGTGGGATTACATTGGCTGTTTTCCAGTCCAAGGGGACTCTTCCCGCCCTCAAGGAAAGATTGAAGAGCACCGACAATGGCTCCGCCAGGACATCACACAGCTCTCTAAACACCCTGGGGTGTAGATTGTCCGGTCCCATGGCTTTGTTCACTTTAAGTCTTGATAGTTCGCAGTAGACGCTGCTGGGTGTAATCTCGAAATTCCAGAACGGGTCTCCTGAGCTTTGCCTTGCTTGCAATTGTGGACCGGACCCTGGCGCCTCGCAGGTAAAGACTGAGCAGAAGTATTCGTTTAATAGTTCTGCTTTCTCGGAATCTGATTCTGCATAAGTCCCGTCTGCTTTCCTAAGGCGTACTATCCCATTTGTGTTTCTTTTCCTATCACTGATGTACCTGAAGAAGGATTTATCCCCTTTCTGAAAGTCCTTTGCTAGATTCTCTTCTATTCGAAGCTTGGCCTCTCTGACTGCCGTTTTGACAGCTTTGGACCTGGCCAGATAGTCTTCTTGGACTGCTCCTCTTCCTGATTGTTTGTAGGAAACAAATGCTTTTTTCTTTTTCTTAACGAAGTCCGAGATTTCTGTAGTGAACCACTGGGGTCTGTTATTTCTCCGTCGTTTGCTTACTGTTTTTATATAGCGATTTGTTGCTTCATGTAGGGTAGATTTCAGGTTTGCCCACATATCCTCTACATTATTGGTTTCGGCATGGTCTTGCAGTGCCCGACGGACGAAGTCTCCCATGCGTTTGAAGTCAGTGCCCCGAAAATTAAGGACCTTTGTTGTTGTGGTCGATCTGGTGAAACCCTTCCGAAGGTTGAACCAAACCATGTTATGGTCACTGGAGGCCAGCGTATCACCCACTGAAACTTCCGATACGCTGTCTCCGTTGGTGAGTACCAGGTCTAGTAACGCCTGGTCCCTAGTGGGCTCCAATACCAATTGTTTGAGCCGTGTACCCTTTATGGAGGTTAACAAACTTCTGCTGCCGCTAGTTTGTGCGGTAAGTGCATTCCAATCTGCATCGGGCATATTAAAGTCCCCTACCAGTACTGTGTCCCCATGCAAGGTGATGTTTTCAATGTCTTCGATTAATTCCATATCCTTGTCTACCTGTTGTCTTGGAGGTCTGTAAATCACACCAAGATACAGGCATTTTTCGTTTCCTCTAGCCAGGTTCACCCAGAGGGATTCCCCGGTATATTTGACATCTGTGATTATGGTAGTTTTGATGTCTTCTCTAGTGTATAGAGCCACCCCTCCTCCTAACTTGCCCTCCCTGTCTCGACGGAGTAAGTTGTAACCCGGTATAACCATATCCCACCCGTGTGAGTCCGTGAACCAAGTTTCGGATATCGCCACTATGTCTAGGTCGGCGTTTATTATTTCTGTCTCTAAATCTAGAATTTTATTGCCCAAACTGTGTGCATTGACATACATAGCTCTCCATACCTTATGTTTGCTAAGTCCCTGTACAGAGTTACCCGCCTGAGTTAGTATGACCCTTGATGTATTGTTTACAGTGTGTGCACTTACCTCAGACTCAGAGTGGCGACTCACCTCCTCAGGATAGTTACTTACTGCACCAGAATATAAATGGATACCCTCCCCCAACTTACCTAGTTTATGATGACATGTAAACATTGAAAAGCGGAAGATTGTAATTAAAACGTACTTGATAGGTTTACAACCTCTCCTCTGATACCAATTGCATCTAAGCATTGTAACAATTTCCCACAGTCCACTAAGCCAAAGGCAGAACTCATATCAAATCGCTTAATTAGGGCATTAAGGCCCCTACTAAACAAGAAACGTAAATTATCCAAGATGGCTGCAATTATTGTCTCTGTGCTAAACAAAGGTCTAAAACCAGATTGAGGTTCATGTAAAAGAGAGAACTGATCAAGATATTCTCTCAATTGGGTATGTACCAATCCTTCCATGATTTTTACAAAAAATGGAATGGATGCTACTGGTCTATAGTTGGTTACTAATGCTAATGATTCTTTTTGATTTTTTTGGAACTGGGGTTATTATAATGTGACCATTATTAGTAAGGAATTTTCCATTTTTTAAATTATCAGATAAATAATTCAACAAAGTTAGTTTAAAGTCTAATGGAGATGCTTTCATAATTTCTGGGGGACGGGAGTCCAAAACACAGTATGAATTAATGTACTTGTTATATAATTTGATATAATTATTCCATTCTAAATTTTGAAAGAAATTCCAAATCATATCCACTGGTATTTCATTTCCTTGTATGTTAACTATTTGATGTTCATTTTTGTCATTTGTCGAACAGTTATTTCTTAAGTTTTTAATTTTTGAATCAAAATGCTGTGTTAGATCATTTGCTGAAGGTAGTTTAATATTATGCATGAATTGAGTGTAGCCTGTGGTGTCAAATAGATTCGTAACTAAGTTGAACAGTTCTTTTGTACTGATTCCTTTCGAGCTAGTATTGGGTGAGTCAATTTTGGATGAGTAAAATGCTTTACGTTTTTCTTTTATCAATTGTTTGTAGATTTTTATGTTGGATCTCCAGTTGTTCCAGTCTGATGATTTTCCCGTTTTTATCCAGATCCTTTCCAATAGTCTTACTAATTGTTTCATTTTTAAAAGTTCAGTGTCAAACCATCTAATATAATAAAACCCTAGCCGCGCATGCACATTCTTACCGGCATGTTACCTGATCTGTAGTTCCGTGGTTGGCAGAGTGCACTTGCGCGCTTACCACGCATTTCTCTCTCTCTCGCAGCGGGTTTGCAGGCTCCGGCCAGACTGACAAAGTTTATTTTCGAACCTCACCAGCGTCGGAGAAGACTTCCGACTCCAAACCTGCCGACTCCAGCAATGTCTGCAGCACTCTACACACACTGCTTCGGGGCCTTCTATTGCCCTGATTTGCTCTGCCGCGTCTCTGATGATGTCATCAGGGACATGCCAGAGTAAATATGGCACGTTTCAAGGGTACGTTGTTGTCTTCCATTGCTTGTAATTACATTACTATGATTTACTCTATCTTCCCGTTGATTAATTATAAGCCTAATAGATACATCAGGATAATGGACTGAGTGTAATTGTGGATAGAGTGGATTAACATCCTTGATGCTACCGCTTATTAAATAGATCAATAGAATCAATAGGAAATTCATGTTTGCAGATTAATATCTCCTTCTTGTCACAATACCTATATTGATTTCCCCTATCACTCCCAATTTCTAGGTTATTTAAGATTACTCGATCCTTAAAATGTAGTCAATTTCAAATAGTACTGATTATGTTGAGGGAGTTAACTCTCACGACCCAAATCTTACACATGTTTAACAAACCAGCAAGTAAAGTACAGAGTGCAAAATCCTCAGCTTAATTTTTCACCCAACTCACAGTTCCGTACAGTGAAGTGCAGAGTGTAGAATGCTGAGTAGAGTTTCTCCTATTAACATGGTCCAGCAAATGAAGAGCAAACTCTCTAGATTTTGAGTTCCACACAGCTTTTCGCAAAGGTGGACACTGGCAGTGGCTGTATATAACTGTGTTAAGTCATGTATTTGTACTGAAAGAAAGATGTGAATTTTGAAGACTTTTTGTCTAAAAAAGCGATACCATTTTATGGACAAATAATATCTATATTCCCAGATGTTTCCAGACTTACTCAATTACAATGTAAGGCTTTCCTACAGCTGAAAACTGAGGTTCTAAATGTGGGAGGCACTTTTTTTTTTTCCTTGTAAATGTCTGCTAACACCTGGAAATAATTTCTATATCTTTTTGGATCCTACTCATCTGGAAAATGTCCTTCACAGTAAAGGTGGGTAATTTTTTCTTCATGGGTTGTTTTGAGGTAAAGAAATAATTTACCTGCTGAAAAGGGAATAGCAATTTAAAATTTCGTGGTTGTTGTTTTAATTTTTTGATTTATCTTTTTCTTCCCTATTCACTTGATTGGTTCTCCTTAAAATGCTCAAAAGAATTCTGTTAGCATCAGAGCATTTACCTCACTAGCCCATGGTAAAAACATCTACCTCAGCTTTGTAAAAGGCGGCATAAATTGTTTCCTGTCCCTTAAGCTCTACTGCATTTACATGGCTAAAAGGAAAGCTAGCATTAGCTAGGCTAGTTTAATCTGTGTGAGTTACAAGATGAGGAGTGCAAGTAAATTTAGCTAAGCTGTAATATCCCATCATAGTTACTTAAGGCTGAATAAGATGCGAAAACAGGTTCAGCTTGTAAGACTTGTTTGTTCTACTGGGCTGTTGAGGTGGTGAAAGGGCTGTCCAAGATAAGTTTTGCCTACATGAAAATAACTCTTTGTTTTCTACTTCTTGTAGAGATGATGCGATATACAAACCTAAGGTTTAGATTAGATTAGATTCTTTATAAAATGCAATTTGCTTGGTTTCCTGCCTCAGTGTTAATGTTTTGTGCCGGAATTTCTTCTATGAGTTGTATAAAATCGGAGTTAATTATTGAATAAGCTCAACATCAGATTGCTGCTTGTGTGTACATCTCTGCTCCAAGGAGGTTTTATTCTGCACATTTACACAAGGATTTTTTTTGGGTGTCAGAAGGGGGAGCAGCGGTAAGGACTTATGAATTAAAAACTAGTTATGCTGGTTCCAGCCAATATTCAAAGCCAAGGCCTGCATAGCTAGGTAGGTAAATTTAGGACAGCTTTTGAGCTGGCCTAAATTTACTCATTTAGCTATGCAGATGATGGCATTGAATATTGCTAGCTCTAAATAACTCCTGGCTCTTCCCTAATGTTATCCCACCACCCCGTCTTGCTCCCGATCTTCTCATGTTATTGTTGGCAGTCTGTGGTGATATTCAGCAATACTGTTCAGTTCCGTGCCATTGAATATAACCACTTAGTTGATGATAAGCAATTTAACTGGTCAGGAGAGGCTCCTGCCCAGTTAAATCACTTTGAATATCGGCCTGAATGTGTTTTTCCATGTCTTTTTGAATTCCATCACTGGTTTTGTCACACCGCCCCCCCCCCCCCCTGCAAGACAGCATTCTGGGTATCTACCACCTCTTCGTGAAAAAGCATTACCTGAAGTATTTATTTGTTTATTTATTTCATTTATAGTCCACTTATAAACTAACAGGTAACAATAAAAACATACACAGTACAAAACAGAAACATATCCGCTATAATAAAACCTTAGCGCGCATGCGCAGTTGAAACTTCATGCGGCCGTGATCCCTGATACATGATCTGTGGCTCCATGTCGCTGCATGCACAGTAGGAGCCTTCGGCAGTTTGCGATGTGTGCAGTGGTTTCCTCTAGCTGAGCCTGTGGCAGTGTGTGACGCTTCCCCTATCGCTAGTCTATGGCGATTTGTGTGTCCAACGAGTGCGGTGGTTTCCTCCAGCTGAGCCTGTGGCGGTTTTCGACGCTTTCCCTATTGCTAAAAGGCCCTGCCAGAGCTGCTTCATAAAAAATACCGAGCCAGGAAACGGCACCGCTGCAGCTATCATGCATGTATACACCGCAGGCCAGCAAGCAGGGAAGGGGTACTGCTGGACAGGGGGGAGGTAAAAGTGAAGTAGAAGGGGTGCTGCTAGACAGGGAAGAGCAGGGAAGGGGTGCTGCTGGACAGGGGGGAGGTAAAAGGAAGGGAGAAGGTCTACTTCTGGACAGGGAGAGCAGGGAAGGGGTGCTGCTGGACAGGGGGTAGGTAGAAGGAAAGTAGAAAGGCTACTGCTGGATGAGGGAGCAGGGCAGGGGTGCTGCTGGATAGGGGGGAGATAAAAGGAAGGGAGAAGGGCTACTGCTGGACAGGCAGGGCAGGATTAATTCTTCAAGGGTCCCTAGGCACACAAGTACACTGGGCCCCCCTGGCCCAGCCCTGCCCACATCCCACCTCTGCCCCACCCACCCCCACCCTCATTCATTTACCTGTTTTCTTATTCACTTCTTTATTTCCACTTGTATTTCTTTTTTCTTTTATTTTAAAATTCAAAACAAACAACAAAGATTACCATACCAGTGCCAGTGTAGTTTTAGTTTAATGCAAGCCCCAAACATCTCTGAACAAATCCCCCTTTCTTTCCCTTCCCACCTACTTGCCCAGGACTTTAACTCTGAACCCTTTTCATACGTATATAAAAGTGTTCAGATGCATTGTAAAGCAATAATACTATCCAAAACATAAGTCTATATTAATAACCAAGTTTGCAGCTCCTCTCAACTGCCTTACTCTGTCATCCAACTTTAACCCATATGTATGTATAAACAACCAAATCTGTAACTCCTCTGGTACGTTCCACTCCATGCATGCTAATTTGTAACAAAACAAAAGGCAAGTGGTCCACCAAAGAAACCAAAGTAGAACAGCGAGGGCAGACAATAAGGAGATTCAAATCAGGTTTATTCAAGGTGCTCCCAGGAACCATGCCTGATGCATTTCGCCAAACAAAGCTGGTCAATGCTAAAAACAAAACTGCAGACCGATATGTATAAGATGCAGGCAATGTTTATTTTACCCAATATTAAATGCGGTGACCAATACCACCTTTTTACAAACCAAAAGACCCAACACGGTCTGTGTTTCGGAAAACACGCCTTTTTCAGGGGTCCTAAGAAAATAAATAACAGACCTAAGAAATAGAAATACAATAAATACATTTCTAAAAATATATATGGTGTGCATAAATAATCATGAAAGTTTAATCCTTAAGGAAGTGTGAGTGCTCAAAGCCTTACAGATTTAAATATTATTGATTTTATGATGAAAGTGACGTGAAATCTAAGAATTAAAGGGCTAAATTAATGAAAGTAATGACAGTGAAAATTAGTGCAGAAATACAAAATACAATGCTAACAGTAAACCATGGACTCCTTTTACAAAGCCGCACTAGGGCCTTAATGCACGGAATAGCCTGCGCTAAATTGCCGCATGCACTAGCCACTACCGCCTCCTTTTGAGCAGGTGGTAGATTTTCGGCTATAGCGCACGCTAACCTGGTGCGTGTGTTAAAACCGCTAGCAGGGCTTTGTAAAAGGAGCCCCATATCTTTCATACATACTGGACACAGAACCACCCTCACCCAGTATGGAATAAGTAATCACAAACTACCCCCTCCCCTTTTTTACAAAAGCATAGAAGAGGTTTTTAGCACTGGCTGGCAGGCTGAATGGTCTGCGCTGTTCTGATGATCATCGGAGCAGTGTAGAGCATTCAGCATGCTGGCTTGTGTTACAAACCGAAGGAACGGTACAGTTTAGGGGGGTGAAGAAACAGTGGTGCATATCCCCCAATACTGAACAAAATATAAAGATGGAAGTAAATTTGAAAAAAAGAGAAATAACAAATCACTTTACAAATTAACAAATAAAAAATAAAACAAAAAATGGAAAATAAGATACCATTTTATTGGACTAATACATTTTTTAATTAGTTTTCAGAGGTCAAACCCTCTTTCCTTAGGTCAGTAAAGTATACTACTGTTACAGTATCCTGCCTGACCTGAGGAAGGAGAATTTGGTCTTAGAAAGTTAGTCAAAAATGTATTAAAACTAGTCCAATAAAATGATCACCGTATTTCCATTTTCTATTTCTAAACATTTATCAACACAGCTAAAACAAAAAAATATAATTTTTTCTACCTTTGTCATGTGGTTTCTGCTTTCCTCATCTTCTTGTCATTCTCTTTCTTCCATCCACTGTCGGCACCTTCCAGAAACTGTCTGTCTCCCCCCCCCCCCCCCCCCCCCGCCATCTCTCCTCTTGACCCCCTCCCCCTTTGGTCTGGCATCCATCATCTTCCCTCTGTTCCCTCATGGTTTGGCATCTCTCTCCTTTCATCTCTTTTTCCCTCCCCCCTCTGGTTTTTAGCATCTCTCTCTTCTCATTTCCTCCACTGAGATCTGATATCTCTGTCTCCTTCCCTGTTCTCTAGCATCTCTCTTTCCTCTCTCTACCCTTTCCTTCTCTGGTCTTCCTTCTTTATTTTCTGCCTCTGTCTAAATTAAATTCTTTCTTACTATGCAGTCCTCAGTTTCCCTCTTTTCACTGTGTCTACCCACAGCATGCCACCCCTTTCCTTCACCCCTCCACTATCTCACTAACTCTATCTTCTTCCCCCATTCAGCATATGTCCTTTTTCTTTATCCCTCCTTCTATTCAGTATGTGTTCTCTTTCTCCACTTTCATTCAGCATTTGATCTCCCTTCTCCCTACTTCCATCATCTGCCCTCTTCTCTCTTTGCCCCCACTTCTATCATCTGCCCTCTTCTCTCTTTGCCCCCACTTCCATCATCTGCCCCTCTTCTCTCTTTGCCTCCACTTCCATCATCTGCCCCTCTTCTCTCTTTGCCTCCACTTCCATCATCTGCCCCTTTTCTCTCTTTGCCCCCACTTCCATCATCTGCCCCTTTTCTCTCTTTGCCCCCACTTCCATCATCTGCCCCTCTTCTCTCTTTGCCTCCACTTCCATCATCTGCCCCTCTTCTCTCTTTGCCTCCACTTCCATCATCTGCCCCTTTTCTCTCTTTGCCTCCACTTCCATCATCTGCCCCTTTTCTCTCTTTGCCCCCACTTCCATCATCTGCCCCTTTTCTCTCTTTGCCCCCACTTCCATCATCTGCCCCTTTTCTCTCTTCCCCCCCACTTCTATCATCTGCCCCCTTTTCTCAATCTCTCCATCCACCACAGGCCCATCTCTCTCTTCCTCTCACCTTTCTTCCCGATTTTGGCAACAAGATCAGCAACGCCCCTCCCCCCCGGCACTCAAGATCGGCAACGGTCCCGCCGGCACTCAAGATCGGCACCGGGCCTCCTCCTCACCCGGTATCAACAGCACTTCAGATTGTCAACACGGTGCTCAGCCCAAAGCTTCTCCTCTGACTCGAACTGCCTAGGCGGAAATAGGAAACTGCGTCAGAGGGGATGCTTTGGGCTGAGCACCGCGTTGACGATCTGAAGTGCTGTTGATGCCCGGGGAGGAGGAGGAGGCCTGTTGCCGATTTTGAGTGCTGGGCAGGGGGGGCCCGTTGCCGATCTTGAGTGCCAGGGGGGCCATTGCCGATCTTGAGTTGAGTCGTTGTGGGGGGAGGGCGATGGCAATGCCACACATCGCTGTTTGAAAAAAAAAAAAAAAGGCTCTCTCTTTGCCCTTCTTCAGTGGGCCCCCTAACAATTTCAGGCCCTAGGCAAGTGCCTACTGGGCCTATCCTTTAATCCGGCCTTGTGGACAGGGGGAGCAGGGAAGGGGTGCTGCTGGACAGGGGGTGGTAAAAGGAAGGGAGAAGGGAAGACAGACAGGGGAGAGAGACAGAAAGAAAAAAAGACAGAGAGACAGGGGGCAGGGAGAGAGACAGAAAGAAAAAAACGCCTAAGTCTACACATCTATTCTAGCACCCGTTAATGTAACGGGCTAAAAAACTAGTAACATATAATACTGATCTGAGCTTTTTGGCCCATTAGCACATCAAGCATATCCCTGCACAAATAGGTGTGTTTTTAATCTTTTTAAAAATTTATATATTGATGACAAGAGGTGCACATTGTTTTTAAGTTTCCCTCCTTGCACTTTCATTGCATGTCCTCTAGTTCTATATCCTCCCCATCCTTTGAAGAGATTAATTGCTGCAGAACTCTGAAAGACATATTGCACAGGCTACATGTGCATGCTGGTTGCTGCTGTTACCTGTTGGAGAAGGTTAAAAGATAGCTTAGGATAAGATAGGATGCTACTGAGGGAGCTGACCCTGGGGGAGTAGTATTATTGGTAAAGAGGAAGAAATATTGGCTGTGTTAATACCCTGTTTCCCTGAAAATAAGCCCTAGCATGATTTTTAAAGATACTCCTAATATAAGCCTTACCTCGAAAATAAGCCCTAGTTAAGATCGACCCCCCCCCCCCGAAGCCCCCCCTCACGAATGCACCCGACACTCCCTGACTCCATCCCTGACACTAGTGCTGCCTGATTTGCTGAAAAAATTGGACTCGATTCAGCTTCCCCCACCTCTGCTGCTTTAAGAGGCCTCAGAGCGGAGGTATGTCAGTCTCACGGTGGGAAGGTCGGTGGGGTTCTGCTGCACAGGGGGATGGGAGGGAGGGATAGAAAGCTGCTGCACAGGGGGATGGGAGGGAGGCATAGAAAGATGCTGCACAGGGGGGTGGGAGGGAGGGATAGAAAGATGCTGTGAGAGGGGAGGAAAGATGCTGCACAAGGGAGGGGGAAGGAAAGAGGAAGAACTGGGGTGGAGGAGAGGAAGGGAGAGAATTGTTTTACATGAAAAAAATAAGGCATACCAAAAGTAAGCCCTAGTGCATTTTCATGCAAAATTAATATAAGACACTGTCTTGTTTTCAGGGAAACACGGTAGTAGTTGTACAGGCTAAGCTAGAGGATAGCCTATGTTTGTGAGTGGGCTTTGAGGAAAAGCCAGGAATTTAAGAAAAGTTTCTTTTGGCTTTTTTTTAATATAAGGTATTTATTGGAGTTGAACAGCAGCTTTGTTTAATGCTAATTTAGAGCGGACAGGGAAGATAGGGCTGAGCCTTGATCTAAGGGAGGCCTGTTAACTGAGGGGAGTATGAGCCTTAATTGTAGAACTGAATTGTACATTTCTTCCACAGCCTTCAGAACACCAAGATCCTGAGGAGTCCAGTAGTCCTTGCAACCAGAAGCAAGGAAGCTGGCCAATGCCCACAGAATTTGGGACATTTGATTTTCCTTTTTAATTGGGTACTCAAAGTACTGGGGTTCAATAGTAGAATCGGAAAACTTGGGATGTAGGAGAAAGAAAAACACTTTAATACCTACATGTGAGTTTGAACAATTTTAATTAGAATATTTTAATTAGTAATTACCAATTTTTTTTTAACTGTATTTATTCTAGTTTTGTAAACTAGATTCAGTTAGGGTTATTTAAGGGAAAAATATAAGAAACATTTGTCATTTATGTATAATATTTTATTGTATGGTATTGACATCTAAATTCATACCTGTCCAGCAACAGTAGTTTGCTGTGTTCCCTATTCCCTTTCCCTATTTATTAGTGCCCATATTCCTCCGTGTAAAGTACTGCCCGAATATCGGCCTGATTTACGACAACAGCAATAGCGGTTAAAGACAGGACTTCCGCTCTTGGTGATGTGCATACAAATATCTTCCCTGTCCCTCTTCTCCTCTAGGGTACACACATCCAGGTCTTTTAGTCTCTTCTAATGCATCTTCTGGTGCCACATCATTTTGATCGCCTTCTTCTGAATTGCTTCAAGTCTTTTTCTATCTGTGGAGGGGCATAATCAAAAGCAACGTCTAAGTCTGTTTTTGGCCTAAGTCGCAAGTTGCCCAAAGTCGGACATGGGAAAACGTCCATTTTTGAAAAATACGTCCAACATATTTTTTTTCCCCAAAATCGTCTAACTGTAAATCCAACTATCTGATCGTCCAGACCGCTAAGTCATCCATCTTTATATCCCATTTTTGTCCAAAAATTTGTCCAAGTCAAAAACGCCTAGAAAAGATCTTTTGGAAGTGGGCGGGATCAGCAAAGTGATGGACTGGATACCCAAACATTGCACCAGAGTAGTGGGGTACCTTACAGGGCACTGCTGTGAACTTCACAAAAAGGATGCCACATACATATCTCACCACAACAATCTTATAGGTCATGGTGAGCCCCCCAAACCACCCCCCAGAACCGACTAGACCCACCTGTCTACCACCCCAATAGCCCTTATGGCTGCAGGTGCCACTTATATGGCAGTTCAAAAGGGTTAGGGGGAGTTTTGGGGGTGCACATGTTTCACCATGAATGCATTGATTAGAGTGGCTTATGGGCCTGGGTCCTCTCCATGGTTCACTAACCCACCTCCAAGACCACTCTGTGCAGCTCTACTAGGCTTTCTTATGTCAGGTGCTGATGTTCTGGAGGCAGATATGTAAAGTTGTTATTACGATTTTTATGTGGGTGGGGGGTGGTCAGTGATCACTGGGGCAGTGTGTGTGGGGGGGTCTGTACTTTGTCCCTACAGTGGTTATCTATTCACTTTGGATACCTTCTTGTGACTTAGACCTGATTTTAGATGGCCTACATCACAACGTTCAAGTTCCATCTAGACAGTGTTGTAAAACTTTCGGTTATACATGTAGTACGTCTAAGTCTAGGATGGCTCACGTCCCGCCCAAATCCCACCCTCACCACTCCTCCTAAAATGCCCCTTTTAGCTCTGGACTAGAGAGTTGCCCGGGGACAGAAATCCCACCAGTCCCCGCCAAAGTCCCACCCGTCCCCGCGAGGAATCCCTCCGTCCCCACCCGTCCCCGCGAGAAATCCCCTCCGTTCCCACCCGTCCCCGTGAGGAATCCCCTCCGTCCCTACCCGTCCCTATAAACTACAGAAATAGTTATTTCATTTAATTATGCTACTGAATTAAAGGCTCAGGTAGAAACGCATTTACAAATAAGCAAAAAGACTTTATTAATTTGGAAATATTAATTGGGAAGAATACATACTTTGTAAATGGGTTTCTACCAGTGCCTCTAATGTTTATAAATTTTTATCAACACAATTAATATACTACTTTATCCTAAAGCAAAAAAAAAAAAGAAATAGAATATTTTTTCTACCTTTGTTGCCTGGTTTCTGCTTTCCTCATGTTCTCATTCAATTCCTTCCATCCACTATCTCTCTTCTCTTTGCGTCTTCCATTTGCTCTGTTACTGTGCCTCTCCTTTTCTCCCCCCTTCCAAATTGGTCTGGCACCCATCTTCTTCCCTCCGCTCCCCCCATAGTCTGACATCTCTGTCTTCTTCCCCATGTGCTTTCAGTGTCCTTCTCCCCCCTCTGTCTTCCCCATGTGCTTTCAGTGTCCTTCTCCCCCATGGCCTTTCAGCGTCCTTCTCTCCCCCGTCTTCCCCATGTCTTTTCAGCGTACTTCTCCCCTCCGTCTTCCCCATGTCCTTTCAGTGTCCTTCTCCCCGTCTTCCCCATGTCCTTTCAGCATCCTTCTCCACCCCTTTGTCTTCCCCATGTGCTTTCAGCGCCTTCTCCCCTCCCTGTCTTCCCCATGTCCTTTCAGCGTCCTTCTCCCCGCCGTCTTCCCCATGTCCTTTCAGTGTCCTTCTCCCTCCTCCCATCTTCCCCATGTCCTTTCAGCGTCCTTCTCCCCCCTCAGTTTTACCTTAAGCATCTTTTCCTCTCCACTCCACCTTTCCTCCCTTTCTCCCTTCCTACCCTTACATTTGTGGCGCTTCCCCGATGACTGACAACAGAACAGGCCTGGTCTGACAAACCTGGAGTATTGAAGCTGCTGTAAGAAAGTAATTTAGATTCGCGGCTACAGGGCAGGGAGGTTTGTCGGACCGGGCCTGTTGTCGGTCAGTCGGAGGAAGCACCACAAAGGTAAGGGGACCTGGCCGGCTGTGCACTCCCCCCTATGGCTGCACCCAGGGCGGACCGCCTTCCCTGCCCCCCCCCCCCCTTAGTACGCCACTGCCAATCGCAGCACACAGCCAATCGGAACGGAAGTCTTCCCGATGTCAGCGCTGACGTCGGAGGGAGGGAGGGCTTTGCTTAAGCCCTCCCTTCGACGTCAGCACTGACATCGTGGAAGACTTTGTGATGGCTTGGGGAAATCCACTGCTTATTCCTAGGATAAGCAGTATAAAATCTGTTTTACAACTTGGGATCTAGCTAGGTACTTGGGGCCTAGGTTGGCCACTGTTGGAAACAGGTACTAGACATAATGGACCTTTGGTCTGTCCCAGTATGGCAATTCTTATGTTCTTATATCTGAAATGAATATGCATGAATTAAATTTGTGTACCATAGAGATACATTTGTATGCACTATCTCATTCATATTTATTGTAGATATCTTATAGATCTGATTGACTGATTGTGTGCTGAAGACTGGGTTGAAAATCCCAGATCTATACTAAGGAACCTAGAATCATTCAGGGGTTTTTTTCTCTCTCCCTCTCTCTTTCCTTCTGTCATGAATTACAATTTGCCAAACCTAGGGAACTGATAACTTGCTTGAAGTCAAAAGATGCTGACATTTGCATCTCTTAATTACTTGGAGTTTCACAATTCCTTTCACTCCACACAGGCCCGATTTATCAAGGGCTGTCTTCCATTCTGACCATAATGAAAGACTTTAATAAATCAGACTCAATAAACAGTCCTAGAATGATTTAAGATTAAAGTTTAGAAGCAGCAGCAAGCAAGGTGATTTTTTCGGCAGCCACCACTGTATTCATCATTTCTAATGCGCCCTAGGTACTAGTGGGCAACTTATCTAGAGCTTCATCACTCATCTTAAGTACTGAGATGAGAACTGGAAGCAGGAATTGGTCAGTGTCTCATTAAGATCTTGCAGACAGCCTGAAGTCTGAATATTATTAGAACAGAGCTATGCTAGAAAACATTGAGAGGAGTGATGCTGCATTAGAAAAGACAGATTCAGAGCAGGTTGCACCAGCTACCATCATGTTTGCAGACAACTGAGAATTTCCTAATAGGATAGACTTATATTAATTTTTGATCAAGTTTAATTGAGATTTGATGAGCAATAAAAAATAAAAATGGGGAATCACAGATGTACTTTTGACGAGAGGGAAATGGAGGGAGGAACTACAACTTGGTATAGAAAAGAGAGCAGAGAAGGGATAAAACAGAAGGGCATTTATTTGATCAATGCTTGCCTGCTTCAAGTGGGAATGTTGAATGGACTCCAAAGGCAAATTAATTAAAGGTGTCCCTATATAGGTAGCTTTTTAATTTTGATTTAAACTTTTTGAGGGTCTTTCTTCCTTTACCAGGGATGGTAGTAGGTAAACCATGGTCACCGCAGTAAATCCGCAGGAATGGAGAAATTTGCAACTGGTTTACTGCAGGAAAGGGGTTACAAGACCTTTCGCTGCCCCATGGGAATGGGGACAAGACCTTTCACTGCCCTGTAGAAGCGGTGAAAAGTCTTGCTCCTGGTCAGATTCGGCATCTCCTCTTGGGCCTATTTTATCTTCAGGAGCTAGCTATGCCACGATGAAGACAGAAGGAACCCAAAACCAAAGCCTGAGACCAATGTGATTTGAAGAATAAAATTACCAGACAACAAAAGGTAGAAAAAAATTAATTTATTTTATATTTTGTGATTAGAATATTTCAGATTTGAAATAAGTATCCTGCTACGGCTGGTATTAGACATAACTGGGAACCGCAAATCCCAGGCTGTGCTTCTTTAGCTTCCAGCTGGCTTAGGTCTCTCTCTGATCAGGGAGCAATTGCCCTAGTTCTTCCCTAACACTATTCCTGCCATATGTGACTGAAATATTCTGTTAGCTTGATTTTTCTATGTAGCATTCTGTAGTAATTTGGTTTGTTCAGTTTTCACAATAGCAGAGGGGATATTTGTGAAAGGGAGGGGAGACAGGGGTTTTGCTGATCCTTGCTCTCTATTATTTGTGTTTATAAAATGACAATTGTACAGAATAGTCTCTTTTCAGACTTTAATAAAATAAGTTCAGTAAAAAATCATAACTATTAGAGGCTTGTGTGGGTGGGATCTGACAGTTTGCAGGCGGGGATGGGGACTGAGCTCACGGGGATGGGGACAAGCTCATGGGGACAGGGCGGGAATGGTGATAAATTTTGCCCCGTGTCATTCTCTAGTAGTAGGTTCCAGGTTTGGGAGGCAGTGACGAAGAAAAGTGTGTTTCATCTAATATTTATAATTCCTAAAGATGGAATAGTGAACAGGTTTTTATCCTCTGATTGTATTTGCAATTTAACTTGTGTTAGCAGAACTTATTCGTTTCTATATTTGTGAACCACTTAGAACTCATGGTCATGACAGTAGATACAAACTTGGGGGGGGTCAATATTCAACCAGCAGTGGTGAGCAGTGTTATAGCTGCTGCTGGCTTTATGCCCAGATATTCTTTTTTTTTCAATAAAAGCTTTTATTGAGATATACACCAAATGTAAAATATGCATAGTAGATGCAGCAACAATAATACAAAGATCAATACACAACACTCCAGAAAACACTCAAAGTGCAGCCAACAACAAAGACATGTGTAATCCCTATATTCTAACAATAACAAACTACAATACCCACCAGAACGCAGCCAATACCCCCTCTCCCTCCCCCCAGGGACGAAACGCAATATCTACAGCACCCAATAAGGTTGAGAATCATCCAATCCCATACAAAGCAAAGAATGGAAGAGTAATATAGTTATAGGATCCCCCTAATCCCAGCCCTCCCAGTCTAGCCCCAAACTCAACTCAAAGCCCCGGTCCACCCCTACCACAAACCCCTACAGAAGCCCGAAATCGACGCCAAATACGAGCATAGCCATGTTGTTTGCCTTGCCGTAAGGCCGTTAAGTGGTAAAGAAGTTGCCAAGTAAGCAAGCGCTGCTCTACCAGTGCCCACGTGGGAGGGATCGCTTGATTCCATAAGGAGGCTAAAGCCAATCTAGCAGCAGTGAATGCCAACTTGCAAAACATAGAATCTCCCCAAGCTAGGTCTAATTGGTGCCAAAACAACAAGGCATGCTGCCAATCAACCGGAATCTGGATATCAAGGATCCGGGACACCCGAGAGAAAACCCCAGTCCAGAACCCACACACCCGCCCACACTGCCACCACATATGAAGGTAGATACCCACCTCCCCACAGCCCCGCCAGCAAAGAACACTCGCACTCCCCTGCCAACGAGCCACAACCTGAGGAGTGTAGTACCAACGAAAGAGGACCTTATATCCATTCTCAATCAACAAAGCAGCTATATCCGCCGAGGAAACCTCTGACCAGATATCCCCCCAGGTGTCCCAGGAAATAGCAGAGCCCCAATCACACTCCCAAGCCCTCATGTAGGGATGCGGGGCCCCCCGACAATTAAGGCACCGATATACAGCAGACAGAGCTCCCTTCCAGAGCACCGGACCCAACAACAGCTCAAATGGAGTCTTGCCACCCCTCAAATCCCCCAGGAGGCCCGAGGTCCGGATATAGTGAACAACTTGTAGGTAAGGAAACAGATCTCGGACCCCAAAGCCAAACCTGCCCCGGAGCTCTGCAAAGGGTCGAATACGGCCCAAAACCGGATCCCACAATTGTCCCACACAAACCAAGCCGCAAGACTCCCAAATAGCAAACACTCCCCCTCCCCTTCCCGGTAGAAAATCTGGATTATGTCTCAACGGGGTATACCAGGAATGGCGCCTACCCAACAATAAACCACCACGGGTCTGATTCCAAACCCTCAGAGAAGTTCCAACCGAAGACAACTCACCCACAAGCCGCACCCTGCCAGGCGACCATGGCCGATGCAACAAAGGCACCCCATCACTTAAACTTTGTTCTATCTCCACCCACGGTTTCGGCATCTGCTTCTGCCACTCTAAAAGGGCACGCAACTGAGCAGCCTGGTAATATTTTACCACATTGGGAACCCCCAGCCCCCCGTCACTCCTCCCCATACATAAGACCTTCCTGCTCACTCGAGGTCTCCGGCCGGCCCAAATAAAATCAAAGATATGCCGTTGAACCCCCTCCAGCGTGCTCCTGCTCACCCAGAGCGGCAACACCTGAAATAAAAACAAAAGACGAGGTAAGATCATCATCTTCACAATTTCCACCCTACCCAACCAAGAGAAATACTGATCTTTCCAACTAAACAAATCCTGGCGAATGCGACGAAAGAGCGGAGGGAAATTAAGATCATAGAGATCCACTCTCGGCGGTCCGAAATAAACCCCAAGGTAACGTAGAGAATGCTGAACCCACCGAAACGGAAACCGGTCCCGGAGGTAAGTCACCCGGTCATCAGACAAGTTAATATTAAGGAGCTCAGATTTTCCAACGTTAACGCGAAACCCCGACACCTTACCAAAATCATCCAACTCCCGTAATATAGCAGGCAAAGAACTCTCAGGATCCTCTACCATAAACAAAAGATCATCCGCGAACAGAGCCAACTTATAATCGCCTCCTGGCACCGTAACCCCCTTAATATCCCGATTCATCCGCACCCGCTGCGCCAGGGGTTCCACCGTCAGGGCAAAGAGGAGCGGGGAAAGAGGGCACCCCTGATGTGTTCCCCGTGCTAGAGAAAAAGTCTCCGAATAACCCCCATTCACCTTAATACAACCTAGAGGGCAAGTATAAAGGACCCGAATCCAGTCCCGCATGCGCGGACCCAAACCCACAGAATCCAGGACCCGAAACAAAAAAGGCCAGGAGACCCTATCGAATGCCTTCTCAGCGTCGATAGATAGAAACACCGTTTCCCGCTCCCCCCCCTGGCCCGTTCAAACAAGTTATAGACCCGACGAGTATTATCGCCCACCTGTCTTCCCGCTACAAAACCCGATTGATCTGGATGGATCAACTGGGGAATCCAGCTCATCAGTCTGTCCGCCAAAATCCGCGTGAAGATCTTAATGTCTACCCCCAACAGCGAGATTGGCCTATAGGAAGCACATTGAAGGGGATCCTTCCCCTCCTTAGCTAACACCGTAACACCCGCCAATCGCATGAAGAAGGGAAGGGCACTATTCTCTTGCAAAGAATTAAGAAAGCGCAACAAAGGAGGCAGCAAAAGATCCTGAAAGCGTTTATAATACCGAACAGTAAAACCATCCAACCCAGGCGATTTACCGAGTTTCATAGAGCGCAGCGCTCCACGAGCCTCAACCAGCGTGAGAGGACGGTCCAACCGCGCCACATCATCTTGTGCAATCTTGGGCAGCGCCGTCGAAGTTAGATAGGCTTCCAGGTCCTGCAAGGACCCAGGAGCTTCCGGAGTATAGAGATGGGAGTAGAACTCCATGAAACGTGCATGAATAGCATCTTCTTTCTGCAACAATTCACCAGAAGCCGCCCGAATCGAGAGAATCTGGTTGCGCGTCTGCCGCACTTTCAGACGATGGGCAACCAGTCAACTAGCTTTATTGGAAAACTCAAAATATCTCTGTTGTAGAAGCTGCAAATTATGGTGCAATCGTTCCAAGTCTAATGCTTGGAGATCACGGCGTGCTTGAAACAATCGCCCACGCAGCTCTATATCCCAAGGGCTACGCTTGTGTAAGCTTTCCAACCGACCAATCAAAATCAACAAAGCCGCCACAGCTTCCCGTCTTTTACGCTGCCAGGCAGAAGCCAGAGCAATCAATCTGCCCCTAAGGGTAGCCTTTAACCCCTCCCAAACCGCTTCCAACGATGCTCCACACTCCTCATTCACGTCCAAATATTCCTGCAGCCACCCCTCAATCTGTGCTCCCACCTCTGGGTCATCTAGGAGACTATCATTGAAACGCCAAAATTTCTGTCCCGAACCACCCCCCTCCCCCCAAAGCCGCAACCAGACAGGGGCATGATCCGACCACGTAAGTGATTCAATCCCCGCTGACTCCACCCGACACAGTAATCCCCGCTCCACAAAGACATAATCGATTCTAGAGTAAGAAGAATGTATCCCCGAAAAGTAAGTATAGTCCCTAACCGATGGATGCAACCACCGCCAACAATCCACCACATTAAGGGTAGTCAGTGCCTCTCGCAACAGTTTACGATCCCTTCTCCCATAATGATCCGCCCTCCCCGAATTATCCAAATGAGGGGTCATTGTAAGATTAAAATCCCCTCCCAAAATCAGGGCGCCCCCCTTAAACCGGAGAATTCGAGGCACCAACTCCCGAAAGAAAGCCCCCTGGCCCTCGTTAGGGGCATAGATATTAACCAGGGAGTACAAGACCCTCTCGATCAAAGCCTCCAACATTATATATCTACCCTGGGGATCCTGCACCACCCTATGCACTTCACAACGAATCCCCTTACGAATAAGAATGCCCACCCCTCCCCTCTTGGAAGTACCCACCTGGGAAGCCCAAAAGGCCTGAGGAAACCTAGTATCCTTAACCAGGGATTCATGGGACTGAAGTAGATGAGTTTCCTGGACAAAACAGACATCTGCCCTCAGGCGAAGCAGCTCTCTATAGAAAGCCCGTCTCTTATTGGGGGAATTAAGACCCCTGATATTATAAGAGACCAACCTAAACCCCTCCATAATCCAAATAAAGCAAGGACAATGCAGACCCAACCCCTCCATACTCGTCCCCATATCCCCCTCTCCCCCCAACCATCCCACCCCTCCACCCCCCTCCCCCAAAGTGAGAGTCCTCAGATCTCCCACCAACATACAAGGACGTGAACCATCCCCATGGCCCCTTACTCAAACCCCACCACCAAATGCCAACTATCAAAACAGCACCCACAACAATCACCATAAGCCAACCCACCAACCCAACAAGCCCCCCCACACAACAATTCTCACTCCCCTCTCCCCCACACTTCACTGCACCCCCACATATCACAGGTACAACCTACCGACCCCCCCCCCTCCCACCACACCCCAGAACCAGTCCATGGACTTCCCCCACAAAACTCCCATCCAAAACTCAATTCCCAGTGATATATCCTCAAGGAGGGAGTCCATAAACACCCCACACATGTATGAAGGGTACCAAAGAAACTGTAACAAAACAAACACAGTCAGTCAACCCTCAGGGGGGCCACTCGAGGAAGAAGCGGTAGCTCGAAGAGGGGGTCCTCCCCCTCGGCCTCCCCTCCCGCTCCTGGATCCACTCTCCACTCTCTGCCATCGGGAGGAGGCGGGATGCCCCACTCGGTCGGACACCGCTCCCACTGCAGGAACAGCCTCCTCCGGGATCTCAATACCCGCTTGTTGCAGCAGACCACGGGCCTCCCGAACGGTGGTAACTTTAGTGTGGACTCCATTGATGGAAATGACCACCCCAAAAGGGTAAGTCCAGCGGTAGCGCAAATTGCTGCGCTGCAGAGCTTTAGTCACTTCCCTGAATGCCCGACGTTTCTGGAGCGTGCCTGCAGTCAGGTCCTGATAGAACTCCAACCGATGACCTTCCCAAGTAACCATGCCCAACTCCCGGGCTCTGCGGAAGATCTGCTCCTTAAGCACAAAGCTCTGAAGGCATAGCACAATAGCTTTAGGTTGATCTGTTGTCCGGGGTCCCAGAGCTCGATGTGCACGCTCAAGACCTGGCTCCAGGGTGTCATCCTGTAGAAGCCAAAGAATCAGCTTGATAGTGGTAGCACGAACATCTTTATACTCTGGCAGATCCGGTAGGCCCCGCACCCTCAAGTTATTACGCCGGGTGCAGTTCTCCAGGTCCTCGACCTTATCCAGGAGGAGTTGGTAATCAGCAGAAGCAGTTTCCAGAGATCTTTGCACACCAGTCACATTTTCCTCACAGCCGCATCTCCACCACCTCCACCCTCGTGCCCACCTCCACCAGGTCAGTATGCAGCTCCTGCACTGCTTCCCGGACCTGTACAGCCACAGCCGATATTTCAGATTTTACCTCCGTAATCCAGCACTGCATGTCCGCTTTCGTAAGCGGTTCCGGCGAGGCATCTTCCCGCATGGGCTCTGCCACCATGTCGGCGACCGCCGCGATAGCGCCACTCAATCTTGCCGCCTCCCCACTACTGGTCTCCGGGCCCACACCGCCACGTGCAGCCCGGCCCAGCACCTGCTCCATCGTGCGCTGGCCGGGTTTATCGCCGGGCAATTTTTTGCGCGTTGCCATGGGGTTCCCTGACCCTTCACACACCTCACCACCACCCGGGGAGAGAAAAATCGCACCGTTTGCACCACTTTAGATAGTTAGAACGCCGGGCCCGAACGGAGCTCTCAGCTCAAGCTCCCATCCGCGGCGATGACGTCACTTCCTCCTCCCATGCCCAGATATTCAATGCTAGACTATATCCAGATATTTGCAGATGGCCAGCACTTATCTGGTAAAAGCTAATATGCAGCCCATAATCAGATAAGTAAAACCAGACAAAGGACTGTATTTTATGTGTTCCAAATTGTCCAGTGCTGAATATTGGCACTGAACCACATAAATGCTGTTTCTGTCCTAGACTGCTTAGGTGGTTAGAGGGGATGTTAAGTGACACTATCCAGTTAAGTGCAACTTAATATCCCTAGATAGCTCTGCACAGGCAATTTAATTGGGCAGGAGCTTTGAATACGGACCCTTTGTGATTACGTTTACACTGAAAAACAATACTTTTTGGTTGGAACATTTGGATAAAGGCAGTCTACCAAATTCCTGAGATTTTACTTTAGTTTACCCTGTTATTGTCATTCACTCAGCAGTCTGAGGCTGCTAAAAGGGTCTTATCCTCCATATACAAAATTCACTGCTTGAATATACCCTCTAGAACAGTAGTTTTAAACCCAGTCCTTAGGGACCACCTGGCCATGAGATGTATTAGCATGCCCTTCCTCCATTGCATGCAAATATCTCTCATGCATATTCATTGTGTATATCCTGGAAACCCAACTAGCCAGGAGGTCTCTGAAGACAGGGTTTAAAACTCTGCTCTAAAACATTTCAAGATTCAAGAATCAGTGATGCCCCCATTGCCCCTGGATGCGAATTCCTAACTCTCTTTTCTCAACACATATTTTTCCTTACCTGTAATATCGCTGTCTGTATGCAATCTCTTTTTGTATTGTAAACCGCTCTGAACTGTTTGTGGTATTGCGGTATATAAAAATTAAGATATCATTATTATTATTCCTTTTGAACTATTTGGTTCTTAGTGAGTTTGAGTTATACAATGTGGAGATTGGAGATGTTTAAATGCTGTATGGATCAAGTCCACCAAGAGCCACATAATGCTGACAGAAACCAGAACGGCTGTCCAAGTTTCCAAGTTTATGTAATGAGAATATTATGATATTTCTCCCCCTCCTTTTTACAAAGCTACGTAAGGCTTTTTTTTATCGTCAGCCATGACAGCATTAACTCTGACGCTTATAGAATTCCTATGAGTGTCAGAGCTAATATCGCCATGGCCAGCAATAAAAAAAGCCTAACGTGTCTTTATAAAAGGGGGGAGGGGTAATTTATAGGTTAATTATTTTATTTACTCATTTAAGTCACTCTTTCAAATCCTCTTGTATCACAACTTGTATGGCACTTGGTTTATGTTGTTGCCCAAGCATCCTTTGCTTTTGTTCCCATGCAAATACAGTACTAAATTTGTATGTATTTCAGCATTTTTAGTATCCTGTTTTACTCATTTGTTATGTAAACTGCTCTCATATGATGAATAAAACACAATAACTACCTTGAGCTAAATAAATACATTTTGATATACCATCTATCAAACAATGCCAACCAGGTGGTTTACAAAATAATAAAAATTAAAAACATACAATATAAAATAGGAAAAATAAGAAAAAAATAATAATTTCTTGTATTGTGTGTCTGCATTATCCTTCTGCATCCCTAGTGTAAGAACCTAATATGAGCAGGCAATCATGAGTTGAATGATTTATTTAAAAAATATTAAGCCTTAGGAAAATCTACTATTTATTTCTAGGATAAGTGGCATAAGAACATAAGAGTTGCCATACTGGGATAGACCAAAGGTCCATCAAGCCCAGTATCCTGTTTCCAACTATGGCCAATCTAGGTCACAAGTACCTGGTACGATCTCATAAAAGTAAAACAATAAAACCAGCTTCCATTTTATTTACGATCATATGCCCACTATTTTATGTTAAGAAAAACATGAAGGCTTTCTTGTTTCATAAAGCTGGATTATCTACTGATTGATTAATTAATTGATATTGTGGAATGTTAATATTCATTTTGTAATTCCCAGATTAATTGTCCTTGAACTGTGTAACTATAAGTAGAATATAAGTATCAGCATAACATAACAGTTGTACACCGCCTTGAGTGAATTCTTTCAAAAAGATGGTAAATAAATCCTAATAAATAAATAAATAACATAGCATACCTTATAACTAACCTTGGCCATGTTAGCATACTGGGACTGATGGATCTTCAGTCTGTCCCAGTATGGAAATGCTTAAGTTCTTATGCTCTTAAGTAAGTTTTTAGACTAGCTTTAAATAAACTAAAGTAATGGTTCTAGATTGAGGTGGATTTGCATGCCTGTCATCTCTATTATATGCAAATTTTTCTCATGCATATACATTAACCTAAAGCCTAAGCTTGGGGTTTTTTCCAGTTAGTTAAATAGCTGCCTATTGGATAACTCAAATTCTTAAAACCAGCTATTAAATATTTAATATAAACAAGTATTATTTGAATCAATTCAATTTTAATCTTATTTCCCACAGTTCATTTCATTACAGTACTTTTACAACTTACCAATACTCAATTTATTAATAAATATCAGAATAATTTAGTCAGTGAATCCAATCTCCATCACTCACACTCACACTCACTTCCCAACTTTCACACACATATTAGTCATTGTGATTACTTTTATCCAAAACTGAATCTTGGTTACTTCATTAGTTCATTAGCCCATGATCATCTAGTCAGAGAGGCTTCAAACTGAGAGTTGCACAACAGTCTAGCACATGAAAATCACAGTTTTTTAAACACAATCGGCAGGCCTCTCTGTCTTCATGATGGTCCTGTTCTTCAATTCATAAAGCATTCAGGATTTTTTTTTTTTTTGGGGGGGGGTCTTTTGGCAACGCAGCCCCCCCAGGAAAGATTGGCAGCGCTGGGAGATTGGTAATGCCAGGACCCCCCTCCCCCCCTGGCATTGACAGCAACGCGTCCAGGAATAAGTGATGTCAGAGCGGGGTGGACCTGCAGACACAGGGAGTTGCTGCAAGGTCCCCTAATGACTGCGTCTACCGGCTCTGATCAGGGAAGAAGTAAGTGATGTTGGAAGGGGTAGACCGGCAGACACAGTCATCACGGGACCTTGCAGCAACTCCCTGCGTCTGCCGGTCCACTCCCCCCCTCCCCCCCCCGACGTCACTTACTTCCTGAGCAGAGCCGGCAGCTGAAGTCATCGCATGACCTTGCTTCATGGCATTGGTTAGTTTGGAGGGAGAGAAAAAGCAGCATAAAAGGGTGGTGGAAGGAGAGAAAGGGGCCAAGGTGGTAGGGCAGGGTGGTATGGAAGGGTGGTGGGGCAGAGTGGTGGAGGGAGAGAAAGGGGGGCAGGTGGTATGGAAGGGTGGTGGAGGGAGAGAAAGGGGGCAGATGCTGATGCAATTGGTGTGCAGGGAAAGGAGAGAGAGACATAAGGGGGAAGGATACTGGATGGAATTGGATTGGAGGGATAGAAAGGGGGCAGATGCTGATGGAAGTTGGGGGGAAGGGAGAGGAAAGAGTGAAATGCCAGACAATGGGGATGTGGGAGAAGGAAGGGGAGGAGAGAGATGCCAGACCATTGGAGGGAAGGGAAGAAGATGGATGTCCCATCAATGGGGGGGGGGGAGAGGGAGAAATGGAAGGGAGAGGCAGACAATTTCTGGAAGAGGCATAGAAAGAGAGCAGATGCATATGGAAGAGACAGAGAGAGGGCAGACAGTAGATGGAAGGAAGCGAATGATGAGAAGATGAGGAAAGTAGAAACCAGACAACAAAGGTAGAAAAAAAATTTCTATGTGTTTTATTTATTTATTTATTATAGTTTCTATGTGTTTTATTTATTTATTTATTATAGTTTTTGAAAATAGCAAACTGGAAAGGGTTTAGTGAGAATAATGGCTCTTTATGCTACTTTTTGGACATTTTTCTTTTTTGCCCCATAGTGTCATAAAGATGCTTAGCAAAAGGCCCCTTCAGTTCTAAAAATAATCAACAAATAAAGTTAGAAGGATCCATACAGATATGACTTTCTAGACAAGTTACTTAGCCACTGTTTGGGAAGAATAGAGATGTGCTGTCATCACCAGGATGCAAAGAGCTGAAATTGGCCTTAGCAGGCACAGGTCTTATTTCTCTGTACTCCCTAAGCTGAGTCATTTAGGTGTTATTGGTGCAGAATAGAGAATGACACGGTGACAAAACTCATCACCGTTCCTGTCCCCGCGGATAACTGCGGGAAACTATCTTCGTGTCATTCTTTAAGGAGAGAAGGAAGAATCAGAGTATGAATGGCCACAACCACTGACCCACAAGCTTTGCTTTGAAGAATGCTGGTGTAGAAGGATTGAGGTTGAAATAGACACTAGAAAATGACATGGGATTATTTCCCGCGGTTATCCGCGGGGACGGGAATGGTGATGAATTTTGTCACCGTGTCATTCTCTAGTGCAGAACACAGTCCTTGGGATCTTGCCAGGTACTTTTGACCTGGGTTGACCACTGTTGTAAACAGGATACGGGGCTTGATGGACATTCGGTCTATCCCAGTATGGCAGCTCTTATGCTCTAACCCAGGAAACTCACAAAACAATGTAATATTTCAGCTTTCAGGGACAATGCCTCTATTTTGAGACCAGGGTCAAGTTTAACCCCTTCAGTCCTGCCTAGCATAAAGGAAAGCATCCCCATTAGCAGGAAAGACTGAATGCTGACAGCAGCTTAGGAGTCTGCAAGGGGAACAGAATTATCACTAGGGAAGCAAAAGTTCCAAGCTAAAACAAGGTAAATTGCAAAGGGTCATGGATTTGATATACTGTCTTCTGTGGTTTACATTTATTATATGCAAGAATCACATAAAATCCATCTTTCACCACATCTACATATCATTTTCCAATAAAGGATTAAGCTGATACAAAACTGCATTGTGATGAGATGTGTTTCCGTTCAAGCTAGTACACCACCTTAGTGTGAAGCAACCTCATTCTGTTTTATACAGCTAAACAGAAATCAACATTTTTCCATACACAAGTCATTATGTGAACTCTCAAAGAATCCTCGATATGCAGAAGTTAATGTGCCCAGACAAGAAATTGCCAAGATAGCAGAAACTGTCAGCAGCCCTAACTCTGGCACCTACTTCTATTAAGAAAGGACAGTCGCAATGAAATAGCTGTGAAACCCTGTGCAACAAAAGTGCAAAAAGAGGACAATTGTTACATGTATCTTTTTTAAGGCTTGGACATGACTTAAGCCCAAGTTGCTTCACCATCATTATGAGACTAAATGGAGATGCCCAAATCATAAGTTTAGAAGACAACAGACTGAACCAATAAGAAATATTAGAGGAGCCAACATTCCTTGGTCCCATTGGAAACAGTAAAAGAACACACTGTCTGATTTTGCACCTCCATCTATCACATGAGACCACAGACCATTGTAAAACTAGTAAATAGCATTTATGAAGCCCATATTGAAAGCATTTATGCTCCTAACTTTGAAAATTAAGCTCATGTATTAGAATCTCTGAAATTTTACAAGAACTGAGGCCCAGTTTCTATAAATGACGTCTAAATTTAGGCACTTACCGTAGATCGGTGCCTACATTTAATTTTCTTAATTGGCTTAATCAACGCTGATAATTGAAAGCACCATTAAAAATAAGGAGTCATACTCATTTAGGCTAGAAAAACCTGGATTCAATGCCTGTCGGAGCAGCGTCATAGCATTTAATGCTTCCGAACTGAAGTAGAAACCTCTACCACGTGATCTGTAACTTGTCACTAAAATTGTCTGTAGTACCTGAAGATTGGAGGGTGGCCAATATTATGCTGATTTTTAAAAAGGGTTCCGGGGAGATCTGGGAAATTACAGACCAGTAAGCCTGACTTCAGTGCCAGGCAAAATGGTGGAAACGATTTTTAAAAATAAATAAATTGTGGAACATATAGACAAACATGATTTAATGAGACAGTGTCAGTGTGGGTTCAGCCGAGGGAGATCTTGCCTCATAAATTTGCTTGACTACTTTGAAGGTGTGAATAAATATGTGGATAAAGATGAGCTGGTTGATGTAGTGTACCTAGATTTTCAGAAAGCTTTTGATAAAGTTCCTAATCAGAGGCTCCTGAGAAAATTAAAGGGTCGTGGGATAGGTGGCAAAGTTCAGTTGTGGATTAGGAATTTGTTATCGGATAGAAAACAGAGGGAAGGGTTAAATAGTTATTTTTCTCAATGGAGGAGAGTAAACAGTGGAGTGCCACAGAGATCTGTACTGGGACCGGTGCTATTTAACTTATTTATAAATGATCTAGAAATTGGAAGGACAAGTGAGGTGATTAAAAAATTTGCAGATGACACTTAACTGTTCAGAGTTGTTAAAATGCATGCAGATTGTGAAAAATTGCAGGCAGACCTTAGGAAATTGGAAGACTGGGCGTCCAAGTGGCAGATGAAATTTAATATAGACAAATGCAAAGTGATGCACATTGGGAAGAATAACCCAAATCATAGTTACCGAATTCAAGGGTCCACTTTGGGGGTTAGTGCCCAAGAAAAGAATTTGGGTGTCATCATAGACAATATGATGAAACCTTTCAATCAATGTGTGGCGGCAGCCAAAAAAAACAAACAGGATGCTAGGAATTATTAAAAAAAGAGATGGTTAACAAGACTAAGAATGCTATAATGCCCCTGTATCACTCCATGGTGCGTCCACATCTGGAGTATTGCATTCAATTCTGATCTCCTTATCTCAAGAAAGATATAGCGGTACTAGAAAAGGTTCAAAGAAGAATGACCAAGATGATAAAGGGGATGGAACTCCATCAAATCTTCACCAATCCACTTTTCTTTGCAATTCTTTTCTATCATTCACCCCTCAAAGAAATGCAATAGATTGGTGGGGCAAAATTTCCCTTGACTAAATCCATATTGGCTTTCTCTTATTAATCCATGCTTATGTATATGTTTTGTCATTTATATTAGTCTCTACCATTTTTCCCAGCACTAATAATTTCCAAGATCACCTCTGAAACCCTTTTTTTAAAAATGAGCATCACACTGGCCACCCTCCAGTCTTCCAGTACTATGTTGGATTTTAAAGAAAAGTTACAAATTACTAACAATAGCTCTGCAAGTTCATTTTTCAATTCTATCAGCACTCTGGGATGTATACCATCCAGTCCAGGTGATTTGCTACTCTTCAATTTGTTTGAATTTCTCTGATTCATCAGAATTGAATACCATTTCTGGCACCAGTAACTTCCCCATATCTTCCTCAATGAAAATAGAAGCAAAGAATTCACTTAATCCCACCACTATGGCCTTGTCTTTCCCGACATTCCCTTTTAACTCTTGGTTATCTAGCGGTCCAACTCCTTCTCATTCCGGCTTCTTGCTTTTAATATATCTAAAAAAGATTTTACTGTGTGTTTTGGTATTCAGATAGTTAATCCCACGACACTTAGTCCTGCGACAGTTAATCACAGACACTTCAACTCTTGTCTCATAGATACTTAATCCTGCAACAGTTCATCTCACATCATTAAGACAGTTAATCTCGGTATTCAGACAGTTAATCCTGCATGTTAGTCATACACACTTCAACCTTCGTCACTTAATCAGGAAAGTTTTCGTTAATTTAAGGAGAATGTTAAAGTGTCACATGATGGTGTGTCAGAAGTATCTGGGGTGACGGGACAAAAGCGCTCCGGACAAAGGCACACCGACATTAGAGCAGACAATTGAGGGCAAGACTTCAGTGCGCTGCCCTAAAAGTTTATTTTAAAGAGCTCTGAGGATGTATGTGTGGGGGAACCCCCCCCCTTTACTTAATAGTGTTTGCGCCGCTGTTGGGGTGGGTGTGGGGGGATGTAAACCCCCACATTATACAGAAAACTTAACTTTTCTCCTAAAAAATAGGGAAAAAGTTGTTTCCTCTATAATGGGAGGTTCCAACCCCCCAAAACCCTTCAGTGGCAGAATGAACACTATTAAGTAAACTGGGGGGGTTTCCCCCTCACGCACCTCCTCGGAGCTCTTTAAAATAAACTTTTATGGCGGCGCACTGGAGTCTTGCACTCAATTGTCTGCTCTGTAATGTTGGCGCGCCTTTGTCCCGCACGTTTATGACAGTGAACCATGTCTGGGACTAGGCTGTCAGTACCAGTCAGTCAACATGGCCCAGATGTTGGTGGGTCACTGGTATATAAAGGAACGCTAGCAGGATTACTTTAGTCTTGTCCACCAAAGTACATGCATTGGGTGTTGTGTTTTATATAGAGCATTCATTTGTTGCTTCTGTTACAAATATCAGTTGCGTTATAATGTCTGCAGTGTTTGGTAAAAGCACAAAAGGTGTTACTGTTTGCACATAGAGTGTTACTGTTTGAAGGCCACGAGTATTGGCAGCACCGAGAAAATGTTAATGATACTGTCGATCGATTTTTCACTCCGTCAAAAATTACAAAGACTAGGGGGACACTCGAAGTTACAGGGAAATACTTTTAAAACCAATAGGAGGAATTTTTTTTTTCACTTAGAGAATAGTTAAGCTCTGGAATGCGTTGCCTGAGGATGTGGTAAGAGCAGATAGCATAGCTGGTTTTAAGAAAGGTTTGGACAAGTTCCTGAAGGAAAAGTCCATAGTCTGTTATTGAGAAAGACATGGGGGAAGTCACTGCTTGCCCTGTATCGGTAACATGGAATTTTGCTACTCCTTGGGTCTTGGCCAGGTACTAGTGACCTGGATTGGCCACTGAGAGTACAGGCTACTGGGCTTGACGGACCATTGGTCTGACCCAGTAAGGCTATTCTTATGTTCTTATGTATCTTGGCGCTGCACTAAATGGGTAAAATATCATTGCAAAGCACAGGTGACAGTATTTTGAAAGTGGTGAATCCACAACACACACATGAGGGAAACATGGTAGAAATGAAAGATGGCGGAAATTGGTGCAACACCAAGTTCAGCATGAGCTGCAGAAGTGCAAACACCTAGTGATACAGTTTTAATGGCACTTCCGAAATGATCAGCCATTAATAGAAGTCTTCTTAGACATCGAAAGAAGTTGGTGGTTGCCGCACACGGTTGAATTGATTGGCCAGAAATTCCTAAAGACCACAATTTCGATATGCCAGTGATGTTTGCTGACATCGTATTATTCGACTCAGGATAGGGCAATAATCAAATCATCATTTTTTTTTTGCAATATGATGTTAGACACTTTGGCTCGTGCTGATATATGGCTGGCAGATGGCACTTTTTCAGTAGTACCTTTAATATTTTTTCAGCTATATTCAACACATTTTTTCATTATGCTGAAGGACTTAATCTGGCTGCATTATATGTTCTCATAATGAACAAAAGTGCCGAGTCATATCACAAGATGCTGGAGGTGATTAAAGGTTTTATCACAGATGCTTTCCAGAAGAAGATTTTAGTGGAATTTGAAAAGGCAGATATGGTGGCGTTGCAAGAAGCTTATCCTGGAGCAACATTGAGCGGATGTTATTTTCACTTAACGTAGAGCATTTTGAAGAAAGTGAACAAAATTGGCATGAAAGCAGAGTATCAAAATAACAACATTCATAACAGCGTCCGTTGTTTATCTGCCTTAGCTTTTGTTCCTGTCACCAAAATTACCAAGGCATTTGAGATGCTAGTGGACAACATGCCGTAGCACGACCATATGGATGAACTTGTAAGTTTCTTTGAGCACATGTATATCAGAGGGCGTTGATTGCATGGCCATTCTGCAGCATACACGCCTGCAATGTTCAGACCAGAACTATGGAATCAAAACGATGCAGATGGAGTTGCATGAACAACTAAGGCAGTGGAAGCTTGGCATCACGGATTGCAGTCTCTCTTTCATTGTCATCGTCCTACCATCTGGACTTTTCTGCAAGGAATCAAGCAATATGAGCTTTCAGAAGGCACTTCTGCTTTAAGGAGCAAGTGGATTAATACATCTATCGACAAAGAAACACCAGATGCTGAAAGATCGTGTTGCTAAGGCGGTTGAATACTTTGGAAGAGTGGAGATTTCTTGTGTTTCTTCATGCAATGGCACATTTGTCGCATTCATAATGTCAGACATTATATAGAACATGTCGATAGTTGATGTAACTCTAATCAATACAGTTTTATGTGTTCAAGTACAGTGTGTATAGGTTACCTGTGCCTTTTATACAGCATACCTCATATACTTCATTTCTGATATTATTTATGATTTACATACTTGCTGCATATGTTTATTAAAAATCTTTATATACTGCCTATACAGCCACAAAGGACGAAAGCAGTTTATATACAATATATTATGTTTATGAGTGCCTACTTCAAAAAGCATATGAAAACTTAAAGAATAAATCACAGAATACAGTAAATGTGCAGAAAATAAATTAATCAAGCAACAGACATGGGATTAAGTGACGCAGGTTTAAATGTCTATAGGATTAAATGAAGCGAGTTTAAGTGTCTATGAGATTAAGTGTCTGTGAGGTTTAAGTGTCTGTGATTAATTGTCGCAGGATTAACTGTTGTGGGATTAACTGTCTTAGAATCGTGTGTTTTTGCTTCCAGTGCAATCTTCTTTTAAGGTCTCTCTTTGCCTTCCTTATTAGCACTTTGCATTTGACTTGAGTTTCCTTGCGCTGTTTACGGTTACTTTCAGTCAGATTCTTCTTCCACGTTCTGAAGGGTTCTCTTTTGGCTCTAATAGCCTCCTTCACCTCACTCGTTAACCATGTCGGCTGTATCACAAACTCCATATTGCCCAACAATGAAACTTTACCCCATACAACTCACCACACAAGAAAATATTCAAATTGTGATTATCAGCTCAAGAACAACAAATGCTCTTTGCACTGCCAGGTACTTTGGAGCACACCAGCCAATCGGGATTTTAGGATATCTACAATAAATATGCATGAGAAAGGTCTGTATACCAAGGAGGTATTGTATGCAAATCTCTCTCATGCATATTCATTGTTGATACCCTGAAAATCTGATTGGTTTTGTGGACTTACCACTGCTCTCCAGATATGAAGACCCCCCCTAGTCCTGAGCATTTTTATTTTTCAAACAGGCCAGACATTTTAAAAAATAACACAAAACCCTGCAAAATAGCACTCAAAATCTATATAGGAAACTTACCAAGCCATAATAGCTCTAACCTACCTATGAAAAGATCGGCCATAGAGCACCAATATACCTGCTACTGAGAAACTGGAACATGATGGACTTTTACAGATTCCTACACAGACACTGAATGGTAGCAGCAGTGTAGCGAGAGGAGACACTTGGATTGGTGGCGCCCAGCATTGCCCCGTCATGCACTCTTCTACACCGTATGATCCCCGCTCCCCTGTACCTCTTGGTGGGGGTGCCATCAACTCTCCTCCTCTCCGCCAACCCATCTCTTCAAATCTTCACCGGCAGTGAGCAGCATTTCCTTCCTGCTGCTCACACCGGCCTCAGCACTTTCTCTGACATCACTTCCCAGTTCTGCAACCAGGAAGTGATGTCAGAAGGAGAGCTGCCAAGTAGGAGATGTTGCCAGCAAAGATTTGAAAAGATGATTGGGTGGAGAGGTGCCAGGGTGATCTGCTCCCCTGCCTCAATTGCAGATGCAGAACATGACTCTCACCTGATACAAAATAGGACACAGCAAAAAAACATGCAGACAAAAACTGAAAGCAGAGATACTAGATTCTGCATGTCATACAACATCGAAGAAATGTATGTAATCCTGTTCAGTACAAAAGAAAGCCTACAGATTTACATTCTCATCACTGATGTAATTAAATCACTAAACTGAAAATAAAATCATTTTTCCTACTCAGCTCAAAAACTGCCCTAAATACACCTAAGTTTTAGCTATGTGAATGCTGAAACTGAAAATTGGCTGGCATCCGCTTACTTTAAAAAAATTCCTCCTAGGCCCTCTGATCCTCTTTGTAATCCTCCCCCTCCCCCCAGAATAGCAGAGTAGGCCTCTCTGATCTTCTTCCCCCCTAAAGAACCCCCCCTTCCAACCCTCTTGATCTGGCATCACCATAGGCCTTTTATGGGCCTACCTGTACCTCCAATGGTCCAGGTATAAGCAAAGCCCATTCGCCTCAAAAAGGCTGGTGTGACTTCTCTAGCATAGAATGAAATGCATAGGTTTCTCTACAATTCAACATTTTTTAACATACATAACATGTAACTTATGCACAATTTTAAACACTTATAATTACCATATTTTAGCTTTTTGAGTGTTCAAGGGGGCCACTGAAAAGTTCTCAGCCCAACCAACAAAGTTGGGGCAATCTCCATTGAGGGCTATACAGTTTGTCCAGCGATTTTCCACTTTTTTCATTGTCAGAAAAATACAGAACGAAAAAAGTGGAAAATCGCTGGACAAACTGTATAGCCCAATTTTGTTGGTTGGGATGAGAACTTTCCAGTGGCCCCTCATATATTTACTCCACCTGTTGTGGGTAATTAAAAATATTTATGTTTACATGAAAAATTCTCTGATGCAACTAAAATGGACTTAGTGGGTTTAGAAATAAGTCCTTAGATTTGCCTCCTAAAATATACTTGTCAGTTTTTTATTAGAGGATTTTTTCCTATTTTACTTCTTTTGGTGTGGTTGTCTTTGTTTTCATAAAAGTAATTATGAACATCCTGAAAGTTCATGGGAATCCAAAGCACATCACTGTTAATTATAGCATGTGCCATGCATAGTTCTAGTATATATTTTAAAAAAAAGTATTGATGGAGGAGGGAAGAGGGAGTGGTGGCATGTGGCAAGAGAGTTTGAGAGAGACTGGAAATACAGGGTTGGGAGTATTAGATAGACACAGAGAATGGTGGCACAAGGCAAAGAAGAGAGAGAAAGTGACTTTGAGGGATATACCGTATATATTTGAATTTAAGTTTTTCCGAATATAAGTCGAGACCCCCATTTTTCCTCCCAAAAGGAGAAAAAATGGTTGACTCGAATATGTCAGGTGGCTTAATATTCTATTGCCCTGCCCTGCCAGGATCTGCACACAGCACCCCTTCCCTGCCAGGCACCACACCCAGACCCCCTTCCCTCCCAGGCACTCCACCCTGCCCACCCTACCTGCCCTGTCCATCGTACTTCCTCTGCCGTTGGAATCCCTGGTGGTCCAGAGGTGTAGCGGGCAGAAGTGAGCTTCCGTGCTCCTACCCCACTGCTAAACTGGTCAGTCGCTTGCTGCCATGAGTTCTGGCTTCAGCTGCTGAGTAGGAGTGTGCTTTGGCGCTGCTGCTTGGCTTTTGGAATGGCTCCCGTGAATTCTCACAAGAATTCATGGGAGCCATTCAGGAAGCTTCTCAGTGTTGAGCAGCAATAAGAAAGTGCATTCCTGCTCGGCATCGGTTAGCAGCTGAAGCTGGAACTCACGACAAAGGAGGTACGATGGACAGGGCAGGGAGGGGGATAGGGTGTAGAGTCTGGTAGCCTAGCGGAGGCCTGCAATAAGTCTGGGAAGGGATTGGGTGGGCACTGGCCCGAATATAAACCAGGATCCCCATTTTTTGGCCAATTTTATTGCCCCAAAATCCCAATTTATATTCAAGTATATACGGTAATGTCATTGTCATTTGGCTCTCATTCAACTACTTTGGAGCCAAAGTGGCCCTCACTGGAAAAACAAAATGAAGCCCCCTGCTATGATTACATTGAGGAAATAGTTTTCTGTATTTTATAGTTAGTCGGTGGAGAAATCTTCTCAGCTTCTTTCCCAACACCTTGTCTCTAATTACTATTTTCATCTCTTTGGGTGCTACTGTTGATTTATTTTCTTGCTATTTAGTTTGGAGAAGTTCAGCAGGTTTGCTTCCTTAATGTAACTTATTTTTGTATTCTTCCTGAATTAGTTTCAGAAAAGTAGTAAAGATATTTTGTGTATTTAGTTGATGGTATACTTCAGGATGCCTTCCTTACTGTAGATCTTCTTTTTAGGAGCAGTAGTATTACTATTAGTTACTCCTGACGGAATTCTGCTCAAAAATTTTGAAAATTCTGTGCACAATAGTTCAAAATTCTGCAAAGTTTATTTGTAGTGTTTTGAATAGAATTCTCTTATGCTGAGGCTTGAAATTCCTTCCTGCTTTTCCCTTTCTCAGGTTCCAGCCTACTCGGTTCCCTCTCTCATTCCAACTGCAGTTCTGCTGCCTCCTAAATCCCACCTGTCTCTCGCTTGCACCCTGAATCTCCCATAGTCTGGCATCTCTCCCTCCCTATCTCCACTGCCTAAGAATCTCTTCCTCTCTTCCCATCCGCTTTCAGGTCTTGGTCACTCTCTCTTCCTCTCTATATCGTCCTCCCACCCCCCACTTGCGGGGCCAGCATTCATGTCCCCTCACCCCGCCCATCACCTTTCTTGCTTGCACCCTGAATCCCTTCCCTGCTCCCCATGGTCTGGCATCTCTCTCACCCTCTCTACAGTCAAGCACATTTTCACCCCCTTTCTGGCCTGGGTTTTTTTCTCATCCCCCTATTTACAGGTCCAGCATCCATGTCCCCTCCCCTCTCCTCTTCCCCCTGCAAGTTTAGCATCCATGTTCCCTTATCCCCCCCTTACAGTCCAGGATCCATGTCCCTTTCTCTCCTCCTTCACTTGCATTCCAGGATTTATGTTCCTTCCTCTCCCCCCACTTGCAGTCCAGCATCCATGTCTCCTCCTCTTCCCTCACCATGGGCCTAGCATCCATGTTCCCTCCTTCCACCCCAAATTGTGGTCTAGCCTCCATGTCCCCATCCCCTCCCCTGCACGGGTCTGGCCTCTCTCCCTCCGACTGACTCCCCCCCTCCCCAATGAGATCAGATATGCCTGTAGACCTCCCAGAGTGGTGGCAGCCAGCTGGCAGAGGCAGCCCCAAGCAACCCATTCACAGTGCTGCCTCTGCCAATGCTGCTTCCTTGGGAGGCCCGCAGGTATGTCCGATCTCATATATTGGGGGGAGGGGGGGTTTCAGTCAAAAGGAAAGAGGCCAGACCCGCGCAGGGGAGAAAGAGGGGACAGGGGCAGAATGGAAGATTTGCAAAGAATTCTGCATGAATGGGGAATGCTGCGCAAATTATGTGCTGCGTAGTTGTGCTGAATTCCACCAAGAGTAATTAGTATTAACTTGCCTGGCTTTGCCCCCGTGCTTTAGAAATTCTCTCTTGGTAACTCTCTTTACATGTCCCTTCTCTATGCCATTTTATTCTGAACCTCCAATATCTTCAAATTATATTTTCATTCTTTCTGACCATTCATAGTGTAATTGGAGTGAGCTAAATTCCCTTTTTTATCTAGTTCTTTCTTCTTGTCCTCTTATTTCTTCCTAACTGAGATCTCAACTAACAACCTCACATAAAGGTCTTGTCTGCCTCTCAAACCAAGTGGGGGTGGGGAAGTGGACCTTTTACTACATCATTAACCTTTTCCTATCGTGTGTCCCGGATGACGGGACATTCCAAAAATGACATAGACAGTGGATAAACAGTCTGTATGGACTAATAAAGAGCCAGGAACACAAAATATTTGAATTTACAGACTTATGACTTATTTACATTATGTTTACAATAGCCGTAAATAATAACGGTGAATAATACAAAACTTTGCTAAAATAATTACGATTGGAACCAGCGTAACGTAAAATTTATTATGATAAGAAAAGGTTAAAGATATCTCCTTATTCCTTAAAGCTTTTTTTTTTTTTTTTTAAATCATTTTTATTATGAGTCAACAAGAGAAACAAGCAGAACACAGAAGAACAATGGCAATCAGGGGAAGAGAATAACAAGCAGCACCAAGAAAAGAATATACATGACACTGCAGAACTGTCCAAGAAACAAAGGCAGCCAGTCTCTCATGTCGGCTCCACCATTTTCGTTTCCCCATAAAACAGGACATCCCCCCCCAATACCAAAAGGAGGAAGAAAGCACGCCCACCAGTCAGAACCACCCATACAAACAAACACACTCAGTCCAAGAACACACCACAGTCACACTCCCCCCTTCCTATTCCCTCCCCCATCCCATTCCGAGAGACCAGAGGCAACTGCAAAAACACCCTCCATAATGCCAGATATGCCAGCACCTCAGGATTAGTTGAGTGAGCATGGTAGCATAGTTCAAAGCGGGCCAATTCAATCATCTGGTTGATCCAGTATGTCAAAGGAATAAAGTCCTCCTTAGTCCAGTAGTGCAAAATTGTTCTCCTAACCGCCAGTAAGGTAAATGAAGCTCCGCTGAGGTATCGTGAAACCCTGTTCCTCCAACAGGACCTGATCCCCAAGAAGCAATGTTCTGTAGTCCCACCTTAAAGCTTTCTAATAAGATGAGAAGGGATTTGTCAGGATGTGTCACATGAAGCAAAAAGTCATCAGCAAATGCTGATATTTGAAAATCTAGCCATCCCACTGAAACACCCATAATCTCTGGATTACATTTTACAGTTTTGTTGGTCTTAAAATACTGCTTAACTGCCAAGGCAAAAAATATAAAGTAATTAAAATCAGAAAAGAACTCTATTCTGCAATTGGGCAACTCCATAAAAGAACCAACCCCCATCCCCACCTAAAAAAAATAGACTAAATTAAAAACAAAAAAGTTAACCCTACCTGTGCTCCACATCTTCCCAATTTGAAATTAGAGATAACATCTCGTATGAGTGGCTCCAGTCAATACAAACAATAATGGAGACAAAAGACACCCCTGTCAGTCAGTCACACACTCTCTCTCTCTCCAATTTAATCCTATTAACCCATATCAGTGCACCCCCCAAATCTGCCTGCAAAACCATAATAATTTTAAAACCTTAAGCAGAAACTTCCAATTGACCCAATCAAATGCTTTTTCAACATCAAATCTAATAAACAAAGATCGTTTGCCTCTCATATGAACTGCTTCCAGTGTGGTAAGAATCTCTCTTATATTGTTAACTGCGTGGCAGCCCCATACAAAACTCATTTAAGAGGAAGCAATAATCAAGGCTAGTATTCTAGCTAACCTATTCGACAATACTGAAGCCACTAGTTTGGATTCATAGCATAATAATGATATGGGTCTATGTGATCCTGGCAAAAATGAATCCTTGCTAGGTTTTGGAAAAAAACATTATTCGTGCATATTTTAAAGAATCTGTCAGTCATCTATCCTCTATGATTTTTTTTAAACATGGCCATATGAGGTTTTACTATATCTGAACCTAAACATTTATAAAATTCTGTCCTAAGGCCATCAGGTCCAGGGGCTTTATATAATCTACTTTTATTAATGGCCCAAGTTACCTCATTATCCCAGGACAAGCAGGCAGCATATTCCCACACATGGGTGACGTCACCGACGGAGCCCCGCAGCGGACAGCCTCGAAAGCAGACTTGCTTGAAGATCTCGAACTTTCGAGCACTGCACCGCGCCTGCGCGCGTGCCTTCCCGCCCGAACTAGGGGGCGCATCTCCTGAGAGGATCCTCAGTTCGTTTATTTCCGCGGAGACAAGAAGACACGTTTTCTTTCTCTGCAGCATTGCCTTCTCATCACCGCGGCTGTTTCTTTATTAAAGTACGGTCGCTGTGCTTGTTTTTTTATTTCCTTTCTTTTTCTTTTGATAAAAAAAAAAATATATTGTTTTTCTTTTTTTGTTCGGCCGTCGAGCTTTGGGCCTAGGCCTAGGCTCCTTCGTTCGACACGGACTTTATTTTTTCCATGTCCCGGCCTCTTACCGGGTTTAAACGTTGTCGACAGTGTAATCGGGTGATTTCTGTCACCGATCCCCACTGCCGTTGTTTACAGTGCCTGGGTTCTTCTCATTCCCCAGAAGATTGTCATCGCTGCTTCACCCTTACTCCACGGGCCTTTCGGCAACGTTGTGCTCAATTTTTTCAAATTTTTGGCATGGAGCAATCTTTGGATCCGGCCTCGACCGTAGCGGCTGCTCCGGTCTCGAAGGCTTCGACTCCGACGACCTCGACACCTGTGGTCTCGAAGGCCTCGACCCAGACTCCGGCTGGAGTTTCGGTCTCGAAGGCCTCGACCTATTCTGCTTCGGTTGCCTCGAAGACGACGCCATCCACGAAGTCTTCTACGGGGGGTAAGTCTCCGAGTTCCCTTTCAGGTGCCGTATCCAAGAAGCCACCAGAGTCCTCGGCACGTCCACCTTCGAAGCGTACCTCCAAGATAAGGGAATACTCACCTTCGAGGTCGCCCTCTTCGGAGCGTACTGCTGCACCTACGAGGTCAGAATCTTCTGTCTCGGTGCCGATGCTAGAGGACATGTTGAAATCTATACTCACCACTCAGATTTCCTTCTTAGTGGCTCAATTGGTCCCATCCTCGACCTTGCCTCGGACTGATCAGCCTGTCACTCAACCAGAGCTTCCAGTCTCCCGAGGCCGATCCCGGACACCGAAGAACATTTCTTCATCAGAGTCTTCTCCGGGCTCACCTCCTCCGAAGCATCGATCGAAGCATTCAAGACCTGTTACTTCTAAGCTTCGGAGGGAGTCTTCGAATTTGGATACCGAGGCTTCTTTACCTCGTTCTTCGAAGTCGAAGCATGGATCTCGACATCATCGAGCCTCGACTCGAAGCCCTTCTCGATCCAGAACACCGTCGAAGCCAGTCCGTCGAGACAGTCCTCCACATACCTCGACTCATTCTGTAACACGTACACCTGGTACTTCTCCTTCCAGGAGTTTGAAAAGAAAGCATTCTCTTACTCCAACTCACAGTGCAGCTTCTTCGGTCACTCTGCGTCTGGAATCAGACCTTTCACCATACTCTAGAGAGGCTTCTCCATCCTACTCAGTTCAACATAAATCTCGCAGTGGTTCTCCTGAGGAAACATCTGATCCAAAATCAATTTCTTTTGCCAAATTTATCTTTGACATGGGCCAAGCTCTCAAAATAGACCTTCATTCAGACTCAAAATATACTCCTGAATACTTAGCGGATATGGAGCTTCCACATCCACCAAAAGAGTCACTCAGATTACCTATGACTCCTGTTCTGCAGCAGACCTTCACTCGCAATATGGAAACTCCTTATTCTATCACTGCTATCCCATCCAAATTAGAATCTCGTTATAGAACGGTCCCCTGTAAAGGATATGAAAAGTCTCAACTTTCTCATCAATCTCTGGTTGTAGAATCATCATTGAAGAAAGCACATCCCTCCAAAATCTATGCTTCGGTTCCTCCTGGTAGGGAAGGCCGTACCATGGATAAGTTTGGACGTCGTTTATACCAGAACTCTATGATGGCAAATAGAGTTCTTAATTATAATTACATATTTACGTCCTACTTCAACCATTTTTTAAAGATTTTATCTTCATTTTACCCGGACATCTCTACCAATCGCCTATCAGAATTTAAAAATATCCTTAAGACTCTTTCTCAGTTGAGACTCTTCATGCTACAAGCTTCCTATGATGCCTTTGAACTCTCGTCTAGAGTGTCGGCATTTGCTGTAGCCATGCGTAGGTTAGCATGGTTACGGATAGTGGACATGGATCCTAACCTTCAGGATAGATTGGCTAATCTTCCTTGTCAAGGAAATGAATTATTTGATGACTCTATTGAGGCGGCTACAAAGCGTCTTTCAGAACATGAGCGCTCTTTTGCTTCCCTCATTCGTCCAAAACCTAAACCTGTACCAACTAGAGGTTTCAAACAAACTCCACGTCGCTATCCGCAGAAAACAACTCCTGCTTTTTCTAGACCTCCTGCTCGTCGGCCTCCTCCACAACAAAGGCAACAAAAATCTCAGACTCCTGCTGCCACCAAGCCTGCTCAGTCTTTTTGACAATCTCGACCTGAGCATTCAAATTTCTCTGTTTCCAAATTCTCCCCTCCCCATAGGGGGTCGCCTGTCCACTTTTTATCACCAATGGGAGCTCATTACTTCAGACCTCTGGGTACTTACCATCATACGAGAGGGATACTCTCTTCGACTCCTTCAGGTACCTCCAGATCGCCATCCAAGAGAGTGTCTTTCAAATCAGTCGCATTTTCCCCTCCTTCTTCAAGAAGCTCGAGCTCTTCTCCTGCGAGCAGTGGAGGAAGTTCCTCTTCCACAAAGGAACTTGGGATTTTATTCCCGTTATTTTCTAGTTCCCAAAAAGACGGGGGATTTGCGACCGATTTTGGATCTCAGAGCTCTCAACAAATATCTAGTCAAAGAGAAATTTTGAATGCTCACTCTGCCAACTCTATATTCCTTGATGGATCAAGGGGATTGGATGTGCTCTCTCGATCTCAAAGAGGCCTATACTCATATCCCTATTCATCCAGCCTTTCGCAAGTATCTCAGATTCCAGGTAGGAGATCTTCATCTTCAGTACAGAGTTCTCCCCTTCGGACTGGCTTCTTCCCCCAGAGTTTTCACCAAATGCCTAGTGGTTGTAGCTGCAGCTCTTTGCAACCAGGGTCTTCAAGTATTTCCATACTAGACGACTGGCTCATCAAGGCTCCCTCTTTTTCAGAGGTTATTGCAGCGACTCAACAGACTATTCTTTTTCTGCAAAGTTTGGGATTTCACATCAATTTTCCCAAATCTCAGCTGACTCCTTCTCAGTCCCTCCAGTTCATAGGAGCTACTCTGGACACTATCAATCTGAGAGCATATCTTCCACAACCACGTCAGGATGCACTCCTTCAACTGTCTCAACAATTCTGCCAACTTTCCTCTGTTCCAGCAAGGAAAATGATGGTTCTGCTCGGTCACATGGCTTCTACAGTTCATGTGGTTCCTTTTGCCAGACTTCACCTTCGCATTCCTCAATGGACACTGGCATCTCAATGGCAACAATCAGTGGATCCACCAACTCGACTAATTTCCATCACGCCTTCATTAAAGAAGTCTCTCCGCTGGTGGATGCTCTCTTTGAATCTTTCAAGAGGTTTACTGTTTTATCCTCTTCCTCATCAGAAGGTCCTCACAACCGACTCGTCAATGTATGCATGGGGAGCTCATGTGGACGGTCTTTGCACTCAAGGGCTCTGGACCCAAGCGGACCGGCGGTGTCCTATAAATCTGTTGGAACTCAGAGCGATATTCTATGCTCTCAAAGCTTTTCAGCATCTACTTCACGACATGGTGATTCTAGTACGTACCGACAACCAAGTAGCCATGTATTATGTCAACAAACAGGGAGGGACGGGATCTCACTCCCTCTGTCAAGAAGCTCTGAAATTATGGCATTGGGCGATTCTTCACAACATCTTCCTCAGAGCGGTTTATATTCAGGGTCAACAAAATTGTTTGGCGGACAAATTGAGTCGTCTTCTACAACCTCACGAATGGACAATCAATTCTCCTACTCTTCGCCAAATTTTTGCTCGTTGGGGGACTCCACAGATAGATCTGTTTGCGTCACCTCTCAACTTCAAACTGCCTCAATTTTGCTCCCGCATCTATGCTCCTCAGCGTCTCGAAGCGGATGCGTTTCTACTGGACTGGAGGAATCAATTCCTTTATGCTTTTCCTCCGTTTCCTCTGATTCTCAAGACTCTAGTCAAGTTGAAATCAGACCGGGCCACCATGATTCTGATAGCTCCTCGGTGGCCCAGGCAACCTTGGTTCTCCCTTCTACTTCAACTCAGCACCAGAGAGCCTCTACTTCTTCCAATATTTCCTTCTCTACTCACGCAGAATCAAGGATCTTTGCTTCATCCCAATCTACAGTCTCTACATTTGACAGCTTGGTACCTTTCTATATAACAGACTTTTCTCAATTTTCTCCGTCTGTTCAAGATATTTTACTTGCTTCCAGAAAACCATCAACTAGACAATGTTATGGTCAAAAGTGGACAAGATTCTCTGCTTGGTGTTCTACACGTAATTTACTTCCCAGATCTGCTTCCTTGACATCAATTCTGGACTATTTACTTCATTTATCACAATCTGGACTTCAGACTACATCTATCCGAGTCCACCTTAGTGCTATAGCTGCTTTTCATCAGCCTTTGGATGGAAAATCCCTTTCTGCACATCCTATGATTTCTCGTTTTATGAAAGGACTTCTCAATCTCCATCCTCCTATTAAACCACCTCCTGTGGTTTGGGATCTCAATGTTGTTTTAGCTCAACTTATGAAATCTCCTTTTGAACCACTTGACAAAGCTCATCTCAAGTATCTCACTTGGAAAACTGTTTTCCTGATCGCCCTCACTTCTGCTTGACGTGTCAGTGAGTTACAAGCGCTAGTGGCTGATCCACCTTTCACAGTTTTTCACCATGACAAGGTTGTTCTACGTACTCATCCTAAATTCTTACCTAAAGTTGTTTCAGAATTTCATATCAATCAGTCTATTGTTCTACCTGTATTTTTTCCAAAGCCTCATTCTCATCCAGGAGAGGCGGCTCTTCATACATTGGACTGTAAACGTGCTTTGGCTTTCTACCTCCAACGCACTCAACTTCACAGAACATCTCCTCAACTTTTCATATCTTTTGATCCGAACAGGTTGGGACGTCCTATATCAAAACGCACAATATCCAACTGGATGGCTGCTTGCATTTCATTCTGCTATGCTCAGGCTGGTCTTTCCTTGCAAGGTTGAGTGACGGGCCACAAAGTTAGAGCTATGGCGGCGTCTGTAGCTTTCCTCCGATCAACTCCTATTGAGGAAATCTGCAAGGCTGCCACTTGGTCCTCGGTTCATACTTTCACCTCTCATTATTGTCTGGATACCTTATCCAGGAGGGATGGCCATTTTGGCCAATCTGTTTTGCAAAATCTTTTTTCGTAATATGCCAACTTCCCTCCATCCCTTTCTATTTAGCTTGGAGGTCACCCATGTGTGGGAATATGCTGCCTGCTTGTCCTGGGATAAAGCACAGTTACTTACCGTAACAGTTGTTATCCAGGGACAGCAGGCAGATATTCCCACAACCCTCCCACCTCCCCTGGTTGGCTTCTTGGCTAGGTATCTGAACTGAGGATCCTCTCAGGAGATGCGCCCCCTAGTTCGGGCGGGAAGGCACGCGCGCAGGCGCGGTGCAGTGCTCGAAAGTTCGAGATCTTCAAGCAAGTCTGCTTTCGAGGCTGTCCGCTGCGGGGCTCCGTCGGTGACGTCACCCATGTGTGGGAATATCTGCCTGCTGTCCCTGGATAACAACTGTTACGGTAAGTAACTGTGCTTTCTAAGTTGCCTGAGTAAGGGGAATGCTAGTCCAACCCAGAGAGATAAGTTTCAGGATCCAAATCTAGGGAAGAATCAGTCAAGTAAAGATTCAAAAAAATCTTTTTAAAAATCTTATTAATTTTAATATCAGAATGAACCAATTCACCTTGATGATTTCTCAGAGGCATTATTTTTTTGTAAGTCCTTGTCAGGTCTAGATAATCTAGCTAACAATTTCCCACTTGCCATATTTATATAATTGGTATTGGCAATATAAAGCAGGCTTTTTAGCTCTCATATGAATTAGTTCATTAAGGGAGACCCATGTCATTAATAATTGGGATCTGTGCTAGACGGACAGCACAGTATCATATTGCTGCTGTAGTTGAATTAACTGGACGTTTTTTCAGTCTAAGAATAGCATAATCCCTCATTTTTGTAATCTTAATAATAAAAGCAATGATATCCCCCTAGCTACTACTTTTGTAACATCCCATAACAGAATTACATCTTGAGCATGTTATGAATTATAATGCTTATAATCTACCCATTTAGCTTTAATATATTCCATAAACTTGTCATCATAATATAAATCCAAAAGAAAACTCCAATGTCTAGCAGTGTGAATATAATCACTGGGACATAGCTCTACCCAAATAGGATCATGATCCAATATGTCTGTGGGTCCTGTCAACACTTCAGTCACCTCTATAATTTATCCTAGAGCAGTGGTTTCCAACCCTGTCCTAGAGGACCACCAGGCCAATCGGGTTTTCAGGCTAGCCCTAATGAATATGCATGGAGCAGATCTGCATGCCTGTCACTTCTATTATATGCAAATCTTTCTCATGCATATTCATTAGGGCTAGCCTGAAAACCCAATTGGCCTAGTGGTCCTCCAGGACAGGGTTGGGAACCACTGTCCTAGAGTGCGTCATATAAGCATAAGATAAATGTGTAAATTTCAGGCCAGATTCTGTAAATGGTGCCTACATCATGAGACCAAGGGAACTTGCAAGGTTGCCATGAGAACTCACGGAAGCCATTTTCTCCACGGGAAGGAGCCTAGGAGGATCACTCCTGCTCTGGTTCACGAGGGTGTGCAAGGTAGGCATTAGCAGGTGGGGGAGGTGGGGTGGTGCAGACCCAGCTGGGAAAGGACACAGGAGGGATTGCTCCTGTCCAGCTCAGGCATCCACCAGGGCTCAATGCAAGCCTGGGGGATGCCTGCAACAGGTCAGGAAGGGGGCAGGTGGTACAGAGCTGGCCGTGACAGGAACAATCCTTCCTTGTCCTGTCCCAGCTCACTACTGGACCACCAGTACCTATACTTGAATATAAATCCTTGGTTTAAACTCGAGTCAACCTTTTTCCCCCTTTTTGGGAGAAGAAAAGATTACCTTGGTTTATATTTGAGTATTATACAATATATGCCCAATCAGACTGCAGATGGAAAAGGGATTTGTAGTTATACATCCACATTCAAAGCAGTTTACATATATACAGGTACTTATTTTGTACCTGGGACAATGAAGGATTGAGTGACTTACCCAGGATCACAGGGAGCAGCCCAGGAATTTGATCCCACAACTTCTGGGTGCAGAGGCAGCAGCTCTATTGCTAGGCCACTCCTCACCTCCAAGAAATACAGTTCCAATTGATAAAAATAGAAATAAATGAATCCTAGCCAGCAATAGTCTGATTCAAATTAGGATCTAGATCTCAGTACAGGATTGCACCAATATTATAAGAAAAAGCAGAATCCATATTGAGTTCCAAAAAAGAAAAAACATAAGATGAAGAATACTTCAACAAAGAGTCAACACAGGCATCTTAACTAGGTGATTTTATAATTAGTTCCCTTATGGAAAATATTAGGAATACAGCAGTTTCACAAATCATGAGGTAAAAAATCCTAGCAATGAAGAATAAATGAATAATTTTTTGTCCAGAGTATATGCTAAAAGTAAAAGAATCCAAATATCTTATATAGTAAGTAAAACATGCAGAAACCATTGCTTGTTGAGGCAAAGAATCAAGAAAGGCTATTGCTTTTCAACGTATTCAAATATTTGAATACAGCCTTCATGATTCACTCACAGCTTAGCAGGATAAATCAATGCAAAATGAACACGATGCTTAAAGAGAGTCGAGCAGATCGGAGCAAAGATTTTGCATTGTTGCTGCACCTGTGAAGAATAATTGTGGAAGCAAAGGACTTTTTTATTCTATATAAAAGAGATTTCCCACCTCAAATGGTTTGTAGGATCAACTGCTTATGTACAAAGTTAAGAATTTTGAATATTACTACACCTCCCAGACAGTACACCCTTTCAATGCAAACATTGTTGAGATGGTCCCCCCAGATTCAAGGACTCTGGTAATCAAGTCTCCAAAAAGCTCAGCAAGTCTATCTCCATAACCGATTTGGGAAGGCCCACAAATTTCAGATTATTCTGAGCAGATCATCAAGCTTCAATTCTAGGTCTGTGATATTTAAGAGTCACATTCTCATGCATAAGTGTATGCACTTGGTCCTCCAGATCAGAGGCATGTTGAAGTTTGCCATCCAATTCCAAATTCAAAGTATCTAATCATTCATGAGCCTCTTCAGCTTTATTGTAAATCTGTTACAGTATTTTATCTAGAGTAGCTTCCACCACCATAGTAAGCTCCACAGTTATTTTGGCCAATCATGCCGAGCTAATCAATGAAATTGAAGGACTTCACTATTCAGCCATCTTGGAATCACAGGGCCATGCCAAGCCTTCTCCTTGTCTCTTTTTGATGCCATAGTCAATTATAACTCTCCAAAAAATGCACAGATCATGATTACTCTCTTTCCTTGAGCAGAAAAATAATCGTGTCCTACCCCAAAAAAAATCTTAAAGGAAAGATTTGTAGCAGATTGTGTGGGAATCTACCAGAGCTCCACTTTCAGCTGCTGCTCCGGTCCATGGCGACACATGACCTCCAAAATTCCATACTTTTTTAGCTGCCTCCCAATGCTATGTGCTTAGAGCCGATTCTATACCAGCGCCTGGCTGTCAAGATTCTGTTATAGAATATGAGCGTTAGTTGGCACTGTTGTGCTTAAATTTAAGTAAGGACAAAGAAAGAAACTGCAGACAGATGTACAAGATACAGGCAAAGTTTATTTAAACAAATAGACTGTTGCGTACAAATGGACCACTTTTTACAAAATATGAGACTCAACACGGTCCATGTTTCGATCAACACGTCTTTTTCAGGGGTCCCATAAAATGGTGGCATCAAAGAATGCGCAACAACTATGCCTGATCTGTATGTTGTATATTTGGCGGTCATAAAATGCTGCAGATTTGTTGGATTTTCTTTTTTGTCCACGTTTGCTTAAATTTAAGTGTCAATAGTTACGTCATGTCAATGGCAGTTGTAACTGTTGGTGCCTGTCTGCCCTGAAGTATGTGAAACTTATAGCATTCTATAAATTTCACAAGCACCTCAGAGACTAATCTAATCTAAATTGACATTTATAACCCAGTTACTCCCTGTGACAGTCCACAGCAGCAAGGTTATAAAGCACAATAAAATTATCTCACTGTAACAAGCAGCCCATTATAAGGTATTAATACACGAAAAAATCAATTAAAACTTCTACAAGTCAAATGTTTCTCAAATAAGTTTTCTAAACGTTTACAAAATAACATGCAAGATTGATTCATTAAGCACAGTGGCAAATGGATCCAGATTGGAAAAACCTGATGAGAAAAAAGTGCTCCAATAATTTTTTTTTTTTACATCCAATTCCCTTAAATGATGGGCAAATCCAGTCAATGTGAAGTATGGCTAAACCTGATCTAATTGATAATTGAGCCAGATGAACAACATGTAAGATGGTTAATTCTTGAAAAATCTTGAAAGTAATATAACAAGATTTAAAAAGAACATGAGCCTGAAGCCAATGCAGTTTCACCAACAGTAGGGATACTCATGATCTACGACACATTCTCTATGATACACACTGTCTCCACCAACATAGTATGCAACCTCCTCCAACTTTCATGTTATGCAACTTTGATGTCTGTTACAGAATAGTACAATACTTACCACTTACGCACATACGAGGTGCCCCTGAAATGTTCTCAGCCCAACCAAGAAGAGAATGATGTGGAGCCATAAAATTTATAAATTATTCCACACTTTACTGGACACTTTTTTTCATTTCATTTTCTATCAATGAAGTGAAAAGTGTCCAGAAAAGTGTGGAACAATTTGCAAGTCTCATGGCTCCACATCATTCTCTGTTTGGTTGGGCTGAGAACTCTTCAGCGGCCCCTCATAAATGCCAATCCTTACACACACTATAACAGAGACAGAAAATGGCAAGAAGCATAACACATGCTCCTACAAACCAAATTCTTGACTCAGCAGCTGAATTTTCAGGAGCATGTAAACAGAAGGTGCTCAGAAGTTAGTCTTTTCATTTTCAGAAGCCTATGAAATAAATTTTGAATGCTGAAGTACCCCTTGGCACCATGCTTCCCTTTTTTCCTGGCCTGCTCACTGGGCCCTTTGCTAAAATGGTGCCATTTCAGAGCATGCAAAAGTTAAATACATGGATGCAGAAATGAAGCAAGAAGTCTATAGTAGAAAAGGTTCCTTGTCTTCTGAAAATGAAGTCTTTCCAAATAGTTATTGCTTTTCTGAAAGGCTGTGTTTTTGCTGTATAATGGCTCTTTTCTTATTCTGTTTTCTTCTGTCTTTGTTGCAAACAGCTTAAGAAGAGGCTGACAAACAGCACTGTCATAATAAGCATGTACTGCACTTGGAAAAACAAAGGACTCTGTAATAAGGCTAGAAAGAATACAAGAATTTGAAAGACCAATAAAAAAATTCAGACAGGTAAATACTAGTGTTTAGAAGTTGTAGAGATAAAACTATCTCCTTTTATGCAACAGTCTAAAATCTTTGTTTTTCCCTTAGTTTAGCCTGCATATAGATGGTAGATCTACTTTGGTTAGCAAGGATAATCTGTAAAATAAAGATGTGAAAATGGCTGGCTGAGCAGGTTGAACAAGGGGAGTGGATAGAAAAACCTTGTATTTCTTTTATGAGGGTATTGGAAGCAATGTGGTGGATAGATTCAAAGAGCTACTGTATATACTGTATAGAGCTACTGGTTTGGATTCAGATATTTTGTAGTGATTTATTTAGGGTTTCTAGTCTTAGGCTTTTACAAATTGTAAATTTAGATGTTTATTTTCCTACTAATTGGCAGTTAACTTCTCTAACTTTTTTAGTAATACTGTATTGGGAACTGTATTTTATTAATGCTGTATCGGACTGCTGTATGAAGTACTGTTTTTTATGAAATTGTATTTATTTGCTGAAATGTTTGTTTTTTTCTGTTATGAATTGCCTAGAACTGTTGGTGGGGCGGTATATAAGAAAATAAATAATTATTATTATTATTAAAATTATTATTATAATACCCCCACCGCGGTACTCCTTTTCCATTGTCTTTCTTGTAGTAGAACAGATATTAAAGGCTATTTGAAACCTACAAGAAAGTGGGAATCTTGGAGTTCAACTATATAGATTGACACGTGGATTGTTATATTGGTATAGATGTTAGATTGTCAATGAATTTTAATGTTTTCCATGTATCACAAAGAATACTATTGTCCTTATAAATCCTTGGCATCTTGATACTCAAAATATGACAATCACAATGGGGAAATGAATTGCCATTCTAAATAAAGCCAATCTGGAAGATGCTCCAAGACTTCAGGAAGGATCCAATACATACCCTGACACAGAATAAAAACTTGATGGTATCTATACAAATTTGGATAATTTACCCCACCCACCGCAATTGGTTTTTGTAAAGATACTAAAGCAATTCTAGCAGTTTTACCCAGCCAAATAAATTTAGTAAGAAAACCATTTAATTTTTTATAGAAGGACCCTTGAAAATAAACCGGAAGCATACTCATTTGGAGCAAACTACAGGCAAAATCATCACCTTAATAGTTTGGACTCTCCCCCACCAAGAAAGATGTAGTGGGTTCCATTGCTCACACATTTTTTTGACTTTCAGCAATAAAGACTTTTCATTTACTGTCATTGTGTCTTCCAAAGTTCTTTGAATCATAATACCCAAATATTTTATTCCCTCTTTCTTCCAAAGGAAAGGGAATGGATCAAATAATCCTTTTGCACAATGTATGTTTAACGGAAGAATCTCCGATTTACTACAATTTATTTTGTATCCAGAGAATTTACCAAACCTATCTATCAATTACAGTAAATGCAGAATGGTGGATTCGGGATTCCTCAAATGAAGCAAGATATCATCTGCATAAGCAGAGATCTTATATTCCCGACCTGCATAAGGAATCCCCTGTATCCCCTTTGCCTGCTGTATCGCCAAGGGTTCCAGAACAATGTCAAAAAGCAAAGGAGACAAGGGACACCCTTGTCTAACTCCCCTCTTCAGACAAAAACGTTCAGAAAATGTATTATTAATATATAGCCTAGCTGAGGGGGAACTATACAAAGTTTGAATCATTTGAATAAATCCAGATCCTATACCGAACCAATCCATTGCTTAATACATAAAAGTCCATTCCACACGATCAAAGGCCTTCTCTGCATCCAAAGAGACAGAGAAGGCCGGCTCATGTATAGTTTTTGCTAAATTTAGCATATGAAATGCCAATCTGGTATTATTGGAAGAATGTCTTTGAGCAACAAAACCAGTTTGGTGCATACCAATCATATAAGGGACAGCCTTGGCTAATCTTAGAGCCAATAGCTTAGCCAGGAGTTTACCATCAACATTAATTAAAGAAACAGCCCTGTAGTTCGAAACCAAAAGGGGATATTTATTTGGCTTTGACAAAACAATGGTTAAAGACTCTGCCGTAGTACCTGAAATACAACCTTTAGTTAGTTGTGATTGACATAAATTTAGAAGATGAGGTAAAAGAATAATTTGAAAAACTCCACCGTAAAATCATCACCGCCCGATGTTGATCCAGCTCTGAGGGACTTCAACGCTGTCTGGAATTCCTTAAGTGATATAGGTTCCTCAAGATTTTTCCTTATATGCTCAGGAATATTTGGCCACTTAATTAACTTCAAAAATTCTGACCCTTCAAGTTCTTTATCTGAATAAAGCTCAGAAGAATATAAAGCTTTACAAAATTCCAAAAATTGTTTTAAAATATTTCCAATTTGAGTATGTTTGTTACCTTTTTCATCAGTAATGGCCACAATTTTAACTTTCCTCTTTTTTGCTTTAAGGTAATTAGCAAATAATCTTCCTGCTTTATTCGAGTTTCCATAATACAGAGTTTGTTGAGAAAACAAATCTTTCCTAGCCAATTGTGAGGAAATCTCATTATATTTAGCTTTTAAAAGAGCCCAATTGTGACTGCAAAGTCAAAATAGTTCGTTCCAACTTAGAAAATTCCATTTTTAACAACTTCTTAACATGTGTCGAATACGAAATTATGTGCCCTCTCGTAACTTTGAAAGCGTCCCAAATAGTTTCTAGAGAGATTTCCTCCGAGGTATTGAGCTGAAAATACTCAAGCTTTTTATTTTGAATTTCCTCAAGAAAGTTTGAATCTGCAAGCAATGTATTATTAAATCTCCAAACAGGTCTATTAGTATCTTTTTCAATAAACTGAAACTTTATCCAAATATCACCATAATCCATCAAAAAGACCGGGTCTATACTGGCTTTTAAAACCTGTTGAATTAACTGATCTGACACAAAAATGTAATCAATACGTGAAAATGATTTATGAACATGTGCGCAAAAAGAAAATTCACGAGTGTTAAAATGAAAAATCCGCCATATATCCTTCAATCCACAGGCTTGCACAAGATTATCTAGGCCCAATGATTTCATCTGCCTACTAGGCTGCTTATTTAATAATGGATCCATGACAGCATTAAAGTTACATTATATTAGTGATTTCTATTCCGCTATTACCTTGCGGTTCAAGGCAGATTACATAAGAATTGTCATGGTATTACGAAATATATAAGGCGGATTACATAAGGATTGTCATGAAATTAGGAAATACAAAGGGGTAATTTGAACATTTTAGATTTGCTAAGGAGTAGATAGTATTATAGGTGAAGCTTGGGATGGATCTGGTTGTGTTAAATAGGTTATGTATTTTTTTTAAGAGTAGGGTTTTTGTTTCTTTTTTGAAGGTTTTGTAATCTGTGGTCGAAGACAGCAGGTTGGTGAGTTGTCTGTCTAGTTTTGCTGCTCTGGTGGCCAGTAGGTTGTCATATAGTTTTCTTCGTTTGATATTTTTGGTTGGCGGGTGTGTGAATAGTGTGTGGGTTCTCCTCTGTCTGGTTGAGTCTCCGGCAACGATTAGATAAGATGTAGCCAATGACAAGATTATTAGTTGGAGTTTTTTAAAGAAGTCGGCCTGATTTGAATTAGGGGCATAAATATTAAAAATCGTCAGGGTACCATTACCTGAAGTCATATCCACATGAAGCCATCTGCCTATCGGATCAGCTTGTATATTAACAAACACAGCAGAACATCTTTTATTAACCAGTATAGCCACACCAGCCTTTTTTGCCACTGCAGAAGCACAGAAACAATACTTGACCCATCCCCCTACCAATTTATCAGCTTCCATTTGTGAAAGGTGCATATCTTGCAAAAAAAGACATCTGCCTCCTGCTGCTTCAAAAAATTTAGAACTTTTTCCGCTTAATAGGGTGATTGAGTCCATTAACGTTTAAAGAAAAAAATTTTAAAGGCATTTTATTTGATCAATACCTATTAATAAATAAACCCTCAAATTCAAATTAACCAGATATCTCCTTAATACTTCCACACACATCCAGAGCCCTAACCAATAATCCCCCCTCCCCTCCCTTTAAATAATATGAAGACTTGGATGCAAGCATTGGATTAACAATCCCCAAGTCATCTGTCATGCCTTACAATCATTCCGTACCCAACCCAAGATCAATTTTATAATAATTGCATTCTTATAGCCAATAATTTTCCCACATTGATAAAAATTACCTATACCAAACCAAAGAAACTAATAAGTAATCCTATTACCTTATAATTAACCCAATGTAATACTTTTAGAAATTTTATTATGTATCCTAAGACCCCTACATTAATTTCAGTAATGGTGTAATGTTAAACCTCCCCTTTCAAATATGATAATTATATAATAAATCTTCAACAAATAAAAATATAAATTCATATAAACTATTGCATCTACATTCAGAGCGATGTTTTATGCTCTCAAGGTTTTTCATCATCTTCTTTGCCCTCAAGTCCTCCTCCTTTGCACGGACAATCAAGTAGCAATGTACTACATCAACAAGCAAGGAGGCACGGGCTTTATCCTGTTGTGTCAGGAGGCCCAGAATATCTGGACTTGGGCAACAGCTCGCAATCTGTTCTTTAAAGCTGTCTACATTCATGGGGAGAAGAATTCCCTAGCACACAACCTCAGCAGAATTCTTCAACCTCACAAATGAACTCTAAACTCTTCAACTCTCCAGTCTATCTTTGCTCAATGGGGCACCCCATAAGTGGACTTGTTTGTGACTCCTCACAATCACCAGTTGCCCCAATTTTGCTCCAGACTTTACTCCCCGCTCCGTCTGGCAGCAGATGCTTTTCTCTTGGATTGGACGGGCCTGTTTCTATATGCATTCCCTCCACTTCCTCTCATGTTGAGAACTTTCTTCAAGCTCAAGAGAGAAGCAGCCACCAAGATTCTCTTTACTCCTTGGTGGCCCAGGCATCATTGGTTCTCCCTTCTCCTTCAACCCAGCTCCAGCAAGTCCATACCTCTTCTAATATTTCCTACTCTGTTCCCTCAGACTCACACATCCATGGGAGGGTGGTTATCTCTTTCATTTGGTTTTATTCCCTGATGGAAAATTGGATGGGAGAGGATTTTTTAATTTTCTTTATTGTTACTGATTGATTATAAGTGCTTATTATGATTATTATGTATTATATGTTTTTCTTGAGTTTGTGGAACTGGGTGGGAGAAAATGTTTTTTTGAGTATTAATGGAAAGATGCAAGTGTTTACTGAATTATTTCTGTATTAATTTCATGTACTGTTGTTAGATTGGAAAATCAATAAAGATTTAAAAAAAAAAACAAAAAACCCTTGGATACTAATCCTCTCTTCTCTTCTTGACATTCCTTTAGTCCAGGGATCTCAAAGTCCCTCCTTGAGGGCCATAATCCAGTCAGGTTTTCAGGATTTCCCCAATGAATATGCATGAGATCTATATACATGCACTGCTTTTAATGCATATTCATTGGGGAAATCCTGAAAACCCGACTGGATTGCGGCCCTTAAGGAGGGACTTTGAGATCCTTGCTTTAGTCTATTATTTCTTCCTCTCCCAATCATTCTCAGCTCTCCTATCAGTCCTCTGACAGTATTGTTCTATTTCTTTGATTTTTGATCTTGGAAAGTATTGTATGTTGTTATTACTTATTTTTAGTTTATCAGGTACTTTAGCTAGATTGTGAGTCTTCGGGACAGATAAGGTAGTTTTTCTTAAGTACCTAATTTCATTTTAGTTTCATACATTGTACACTGCTTAGGTCAGTAAAATGCAGGAGCGGCATATCAAATCTTAAAAAACAAACATATTACTGTTCTTTGCTGTGAGATTACTGGCAGCAACTATGATTATCTCAAAAATCGATTATTGTAATGCCCTATTCAAGGGAATAGCCCAAAATGAAATTAGACGTCTACAGATTATTCAAAATGCTTCGATAAAACAGATAATGAAAGCTAAGAAATTTGATCATGTTATTCCCCTTCTTAAGAAAGCACACTGGCTCCCAGTAGCACATCGTATACAGTATAAACTAAGCCTGCTTACCTTTAAGTCCCTGTTATATAAAACCCCGGCTTTCATTTACAAATCTTTGATCCCCTATACTCCAACCAGATTACTCAGATCTATTGATCAACATTTATTAGTCATTCCTTCACTCAAAATTATTAATACACGGCGGCATTTTATTTTCTCTGTTACGGCTCTGCAAACATGGAACTCCCTTCCCATTTACTTAAGAGAAGAAAACAATCTAGATAAATTTAAGAGCAAATTAAAAAGTTTTCTTTTCAGGGATGCCTTTGATACCTAAAACAGTCTAATTGGGAGTTCCATTCCATCTTTATAACCTCTTTAAGGTTCATTGTTTATTCCCTTCCTATTGTTTTTTTACCATAATTGTTCTCTTTTCTATCAGCAATATGTAGTTCATACCCATCCTTTCCTTTCATTTCAACATATTCGTACTGTTAGTCCTTATCATGTTATGCATATACAGTCTGTTTAATCTGTCTGTTTTGATGCCCTTTTAATTGTATATATTTTTATAGATATGTGCGTCGCTTAGAAATTTGAGTAAGCGATGAATCAAATATATAATAAACTTGAAACTTGATAGAAATTTAGTAATATTTTTCAACTCACTGAAGTCATACAGTTCAAATTTATTTTGAAACCCCCTGAGCCTGACACAAACTTTATTCTAAGATGTTTGATTTGTAATAAGTGTGGCTCTTCAAGCATCCTACACAACTGGAAAGACAGTTCATGAATTGAATACACTTTGGTGGAATATGTTATACCAGATTTTTAAACATGAAGCAGTGGCAGCAGAGAATTTTAACAGGAAGCTGTCTTCACAAAATGTAAGATTAAAGTGTACCAACAAGCTATGTGTAGTTAGGAGGTTACTGTATAAATTTCCAAGTGCTGAATTAAAAAAAAGAAAGAAGAAATATCCAAAAAGCTTTTTGGATAGTCTTCACTCATCTGTACGCACTAATGGTTTAAAAAAAAAAAAAAGGTCAATGATTGAGCTGCAAACACCAGATTTTGTACTTGCACCAACTTTGGTTTTGCTACACCACCCACATTGTTTAAAGCTGCTGGGGACATTTTGGGACATATTGCTAAAAGCAAAGACTGAAGAGATTCTACATAATGATGCAAGGCAGAAAGTCATGATGCTGCCTTATAGGCTTCTAGAAAGGTTTTCTCAACTGAAGGGCTTATCTGTATGGGCTTCATCAATGTCTTCACCAGTTGTGGGGACTTATTAACCCCATTTGTTCTCAGAGTAGCTGCATAAGACTGGCTAATTGATAATTCTGAGATGTTGCCCTCATTTTCCAGTTAGAATACCTCTGAATTCTAGAAAATGAATTTTCCATAAATGTGTTTACAAAAGCAAATGAATAGTTTTGTGTGAGGCTTTAGCATTTTTAATACTAAACTCTTTACATTTACAATCTGCCCAGAAATAAATTACACAAATAGCTCACATCTGATTATATTCAAAATTTATTGTTTGAACAAAAGAAAAAAAACCTCAAAGACAATGATTTTAAATAAACATGGAATATGCTATACATTTCTTCATTGGTGTCTATTTTAAGACAGGTTTTAAATTAACAAAGTACTCAAAATTCATATATTGATGCCCTCCACAGCACTGAAGAATACTGACTCCCATTACATAATGAAGCTAGGTTTCTAAAACAAATTGAGCAATTTGCTTTGCCAAAGCTTCAAGACAGGCTCCAGTAGTGCAAAAGCACATATACAGAACAGTCAGTCATTCATCATACCTACAGAACATATTTTAAAAAAGTCTGTCCAGCCTTTGTGGTTTGTTGCACTGCCACTATTTTGATCAGCTTTCAGCAGAATCACAAGCTAAGCTTCACTTCAGCAGCACAATGATGGCATCAACCAAACTTCATTGAACAAAATATACATAAAAAAATACACTGGAAAAAAAAACTACTGTCAACAGAACTCATCTGTGTTATATCCACAAAAGGAACTGTGTAAGTGGGTCACAACTAGATTGCTTTTCTGTGTGCAACTTCCTCAGGAAATGTTTTCCTGATTCACATGAAGAATGAGAACATGCATAAAAAGCCTTCTAATTCATGTACAAAAATGCCCTTCAAACAAATTCAATGATGTCATAAGGCTAAGTAGTAAGCTATGAAAAGTTGTTTTGACCAAGAGAAATTATATATATATTTTTTACATTTCAGTAGTGAGTGCATGTTTACTGGACAATATAAAGGGCTGGCTCATTGAGATGAAAATAGTCCATAGTTATTGCTAATACATTAATCATAATGCTTTATGGCATGAATTTTAGCAATGTATGACTTCAAACTGTCATACAGGTAATGCTAGACCTGCTATTTACTTGGAGGCAGTCATTGTACAATCATGCTAGGCCATTCTGAACAAAAAGCAACAAAACTTATATACAAATGTAAACATGAAAGGCTTATGCATTTTACTGCAAAACAAGTCCAGTTCACCACAGTTTTAACCTCACAGTGAAGTTATAAAGCAAGTTAGTAATTATACAGCATGAAGTAGCAAAGAAGAGACAAAAGTACAGCATGCATTTATAACTTGCTTATGTAGGCTAGTCCTTTCACTTATACCAGTGGAATAATAATTTCTTATATCTGCATATCTCTCTATATATAAATATAGAAATATACATAGATATAGATAAATATATACATACACACACATCAGTTGCATAAAGCAAAAACCCATGAATGGACCTTGTTTGATAATTGATAAATTAAGATTACCGATCAACTGTTAACAGTAAACTTCTACTTTTATACATATTTACATTAGCTACTGTGATTTTTATTTTACAGATATTGAAAAGCACACATGCAGGATTAAAAAAAATTATCTTAAATACCTGTATTACTAAATTACATTTATATTACCAATATGACTGTAAAAAAATAGCTTGTGTGTGAAATGTTTCTGAAATACATTCTCTCATAACTTACAAAAAAAATCAAATCACTCACAAAAACAACTTCCTCCAAAACAGGGAGGAAAGAAAGAGGCCCTGGGGAAGTAAAGGAAAAAGCAGCTAATTACAGCTCAGTGATTAACAAAGGTCCAAAACAGGACCAACTCATGTCAGCCAGTGGAGAGTTCGACACATAGCTAACCCTTAAAAACCAACTATCAAACGCAGTCCACATTTGGTTTATTGCAATAACCACTCCTCAAAAATATCTGGGTGTTTTTAAATCTAGTTTCCTTATAAGGTCCAGAAACCTATTTTTTTGTTTGTTTTATCTCTGCAGTAAACACAATGGGCAAGCCAAAACGAAGCCGCACTTTTTAGCAATTAAATAATCCCTGAGAGAAGTAAATTATGCTCCAGTCTCAGGAAAATCCACAGGACTTTAAAGTTACTAGTCCAGAGAGGCCTAGCAGCTTCTATATATTGGATGGTATTGCTAATACGGCTGTATCTTCTCATATAAATAAACAGAAAAAGAGAGTTAAGATCATTATAAGGGGGTCCTTTTATTAAGGGGTGCTAGCAGTTTTAGCGCGCGCTAAACGCTAACATGTCCATTATAGTCTATGGACGCATTAGCGTTTAGTGCATGCTAAAATGGCTAGCGCACCTTAGTAAAAGGTGTTTACTGCAGAAGATACTGGTTCTTAGAACCAGTTGTCTAAACTCCTCAAATTTCACCCTAACAAAAAGCAAGGCAATATGCCACTTGGTGCAGATTAGGGATATATTTTGTTTTCACAGATGCAAGTGCCATGCAAAATAAATTAAAGATCTGATACCAAAACATTACATGTAATAAAACTATTCAAGGTCAATTTTTTAAAAGCATTTCTATAAACATAATTTATAATACTTTTTTAAACACAGTCACAAAGGTGTAGTTATACATCAAGAATTTCCTCTGCAGTTCCACCACAACGTAACCTGTAACGTCCCGTCCTCCAGCTGATAGTGGGGTCCCATAAGGCAGAGAGAAAAATGTATATTGTCATGGATTCTCTGATAAACCATGCTACTGCATAATCCAGTTTAGAAAAACACAGAGGGCCACCCTGGAAATCATCAAAACAAAAAAATAACATGAATACAACACTCAGGATTCTTCATTTATTTTAAACCAACAGAGCATTTTGACAAGAGCAAGTGTTTCATGGAAATTAATTACTGAAAAAAGAGAAAGCTAAATTTAAAACAAAAATTAGGGAGGGGACTTTAAACCCATCCTCTCATCATATCCCAGCAACTTATGGAATTTATGGACCACACAATTATTTCATAATTTGTGGACCCTGAAAGAACACTATCTTTTTCAAATCATTCACATTTTTATTAACTAAGTCCAATAGGACTAGAGCAATGATAAGCAAAATACATAATATCTAAAGTTAAAATGTATAAATATCAAAGTAAATTATAGACATAACATGAAATAATAAATATAATGTGTACAGGAAACAGATATAAATTAAATGGTGACTTTAAAAAATGCAGAATTTATATAAACTTAAGTCAAAGGAAGTGCATGACCTAAATAGTGTAATTCTGGGACACTAGAGCCCAGCATGTCTTCCCTCCTGCGCCAATCCTTCTCTCCTCACAGCCTAGCATGTGTTCTCGCCCCCGCAGGTCCAATGTCGCTGTCAAGCTGAAAAATCTGCCGGCCTGGGCAGTGATTCAGCAACGTTGTCCGTAGCTCATCTCAAATGACGCGCAACTTCCTGTTTCCACTCGAGTGAACCATGGAAGACAGAAAGCAGGAAGGGGAGCCATGGACAACATTACTGAATCGCTGCTAAGGCTGGCAGATTTTTCAGCATTCCAGTAACATCGGACCGGCGCAGAAGGAAAGACTTGCTGGGCTGTGAGAAGGGGAAGTTCGGGAGCACTGCCGTGGGCCACATAAAACGGCCAGGCAGGCCGCATTTGGCCTGCGGGCCTTGTGTTTGACACATGTGCTTTAGAGCATTGAAGATTGCTCTGAATTACAACAAACTGATGTGATTTCAAAGGTCTGTGGCGGACCAATGCCCTTGAATACAGAGACCATCCAGATGAGCCTCCTTCTGGTGAGGGAGCGTTAGGAACAGCAAACCTCTGGAAAGATCCACCATTGAAGAGATTGCCGTAGAGAAGATGTCACTGAAATGCACTGAGAAAGCCTGTAACCACTGAGAAGCCAGGGTCCACTGAGGAATCCTAAGGTGAAGTCTGGCAAAAGGAGTCACGTGAACTGTAGAGGCCATGTGACCTAGGAGAACCATCATGTGTCTCGCTGAGAGTGAAGTGAGGGTTGACACTTTTTGGCAAAGTTGTACAAGAACATCCTGACATTGTTGGAGAAGGAATGCTCTGAGTTGGACTGTGGTCTAGAAGAGCTCCAATAAATTGCAGAGTCTGAGAGGGCTGCAGTTGAGATTTGTGAAAGTTGATCTCAAATTCCAAATTGTGCCGCTACAGTAACCCCCTGAGACGAGAGGTCTTTGATCGTCCTGATATGGAAAAACATGAAGTCCGTGACTTCTTAAAGCTGCTGCTACCACTACTAGGCACTTGGTGAAAACCCTGGGAGATGATGCCAGGCCGAAAGGTAGCACCCTGTATTGATAATCCTGCAATTGTACCTTGGATCCTTTCCCCGCCTACCTTTACGAGAATACTCCCCCCTCAGGCCATCTCATCTCTTACCATTCTCATAAACTCCGCCCTCCATTCGGATCTATTCTCCCCAGAAATGGGCCATATCTCCTTAACCCCACTACTGAAAAAACCTGATCTAGACCCCTCTACACCTTCCAGCTACCATCCAATAGCAAACATTCCTCTCCTTACCGAGATGCTAAAATCCATCATATCCATTCAACTATCTTTCTACCTTGAAAAATTCACCATTCTGCTACCCTACCAATACGGCTTCCGTCCCAACTTCAGCACCGAATCCCTTCTGACCTCCTTAATATCAAAAGTTCAACATCTCCATTCTCGCATCAAGTTCGCCGTCCTTCTTCAATTCGACCTCTCTGCAGCTTTTGATGTCATCCATCATGATATCTGACTTTACCAACTCACCGAGATAGGCATTAACTACACAATCCTTGACTGGTTCTCGAAGTTCTTATGCTCCCGCTCCTACTCAGTCAACATGAAGGGCACTTCTTCCTCCCCCTAGAACCCGATCTGTGGAGTCCCACAAGGCTCACCTCTCTCCCCTATCCTTTTCAACATTTATATGTCCTCCCTTAAACTCCTCCATCTCTCCCCCCTTGAAACACTTTACACTTATGCAGATGACATCTTTGTCTTCCTTGAGACTGACCGGAACCTCACCAACCTCTCTGCGAACATATCCTCATGTATATCGAACCGTCAATCCTGGGCCCACACTGTGCAGATGAAACTGAACGAATCCAAAACAAAACTTCTCTGGCTCGGCCCAAAATTGGACCAACTGCCCACCTCCATCCCTCTGTCCTTGGGCCCCACTCTGCATCTAGAATATTCAAGTAAAATTCTGGGAGTCATCATTGACTCTACACTTTCCTTCAATGATCACCTCAACTCCCTAATAAAAAAATGTTTCTTCAGCCTTCACATGCTGAGGAAAGTGAGAACCTGTTTACATCAAAAACACTTTGCCGTCCTTGTCCAATCCACCATCCTTTCCAGACTGGACTATTGCAACTCTATCTATCTAAGCCTAACAAAGAAAAACCTTCAAAGACTCCAGGGGATTCAAAATGCTGCTGCTAAGCTTATCTTCGCAAAAAGCAAATTCGACCACGTCTCACCGCTTTTGTCCAAGCTCCACTGGCTTGCGATAATCTCCAGAGTCCACTTCAAATGTGCCTGCCTTACTTTCAAGATCCTACATGGCATTCTCCCCCCCCCCCCACACTTTATTCCTCTTTCTTGGAATTCCTCTAACCCCAATTCCATCAGATCCACCCAAAAACTGAAACTCTTCTTTCCCTCTCTAAAATGCGTCTCCCTTATAGGAAAACTAGGTTCCTCCCTCCCTTTTAGAATCACTGAGCTCTGGAACAACCTTACCTCCCCTCTTAGGAATCTGAGCTCCCTCCAACTCTTCCGTAAACATCTGAAAACCTGGTTATTCTCAAAAATGTAACTCTTCCTCCCTCTCTGATTATTCTAGTCCTCTAAATTTCCTCTTCATCCTTCCCTCCTCTGGAGTTCCTTTCTACCCTAACTCCTGTTATCCTTGTCGAGCTTTGCGAATGTAGAGATGATGCGGTATACAAACCTAAGGTTTAGTTTAGTTTAGTGGTAATGTTGATTTCCTGCCCGAAATCTGAGGAACTTGCGAGAGTATGGATGAATGGGGATGCGAGTGTAAGCCTCCTTGAGATCCAGAGAGCATAAACTAAACTAAAACTTAACCTTATATATCGGGTCTTCAACCAAAGGAAGCTCAATTAAAAAAAATAAAGTAAACTGAAATACAAGAGAGTTAGTTTTCAAAATGTTTAGCAAATTAAAAATAGTTTTTAGAAGTTTACAAAAGAGATGGAAGGAACTGGGACACCTCACAATTAGGGGAAGTTCATTCCATAATTGGGGAAATTTAAATGCAGAGAGCTGCTAAAATTCTTAACTCCTTGAATTCCTTTCCTAGAAGGAAGAGAAAGTTTAAATTGATGAATGCCTCTCGCATATGAAAATCTATAAACATTCCATAGCAGAGGAACAAGAGGAGCAAAGATACCATGTAAAATCTTTAAAACAATACATAAACACTTAAACTGAATTCTAAAATAAACTAACAGCCAATGGAGAGAGAAAAGCAAAGGAATCGCAAGGTCAAATTTGCTCTTTCCATAGATCAACTTCGCGGCGGTATTCTGAATCAATTGTAGTCTTTGAAGGAAGTTCTTAGTCATGCCAAGATAAATTATGTTACAATAATCTAACTGGGATAATATAATAGATTGGACCAAAACAGAAAAATGATGTGATGGAAAAGAGATCTGACCTTCCTCAACATTTGTAAGCTGACAAAAACATTTCTTAACCAGAGAGTTTATTTGATCCTTAAAAATGAGAGAAGAATCAAAAATGAGAGAAGAATCAAAAAGTATTCCCAAAATCTTAGAGGACAGCTCAATTTGTAGGGAGGCTCCAGAATCCAAAAGTACAGTGGAAGGAAGATGATCCAATCGTTGTGATCCAGAAGGGGATACAAAGATGCCAGAAAAATTTGTTGAGAGCTCTGAGATCCAATATCTGTTGGAGACCTCCCGTCTTCTTCAGGACAAGGAAATAGCGGGAGTAAAACCCTGTGTTCTGCTTTTCCAGGGGAACTTTCTCTACTGAGAACGAGCAGAGCTTGGACTTCCTGGAGAAGGAGAGGCCTGCGAAGGATTGGAAGGAATCTCTTTTGGTGGGTAATCTGGTGGGATTTGAAGGAAATGAAGAGAAAGCACAGTTACTTACCGTAACAGGTGCTATCCAGGGACAGCAGGCAGCTATTCTCACAACCCACCCACCTCCCCTGGTTGGCTTCTCTGCTAGCTATCTGAACTGAGGAGACGCGCCCTGTGCTGGGCGGGAAGGCACTCGCACTTGAGTTGGATAGTGTCCAGAACAGCTCCAATGAATTGTAGATTCTGTGAGGGCTGAAGTTGAGATTTGGAAAAGTTGATTTTGAATCCCAAACTTTGTAGGAACCAGGTAGTCCATTGGGTCACTACAATAACCCCTCGAGATATGGAATCTTTGATGAGCCAGTCGTCAAGGTAGGGAAATACCCGAAGACCATAGTTCCTTAGAGCTGCTGCAACCACTACCTGGCACTTGGTGAACACTCTGGGAGACAAGGCCAGGCCGAAGGGTAGTACTCTGTATTGATAGTGCAGATTCCCCACCCAAAATCTGAGATATTGACGGGAGGCCAGATGAATGGGGATATGAGTGAGGCCTCCTTGAGATCCAGAGAGCATAACCAGTCGTTCTGCTCGAGAAGGGGATAAAGGGATGCCAGGGACAACATTCGAAACTTTTCTCTGACTAGAAATTTGTTGAGAGCCCTGAGAACCAGAATGGATCGCAGATCGCCCGTCTTCTTCAGAACAAGGAAGTAACGGGAGTAAAACCCCTTGTTCTGCTGTTCCAAGGGAACTGGTTCGATGGCATGGAGACGAAGCAGAGCTTGAGCTTCCTGAAGAAGAAGAGCGATCTGGGATGGATTGGAAGGATACTCTCTTGGAGGAAGCTCTGGTGGAACCTGAGTAAAATGAAGAGAGTAACCTTCCCTGATGATGGTCAGTACCCAGAGGTCGGATGTAATTGTCGTCCATCGAGGGTAAAAAAGATGGAGACGACCTCCTATAGGAGGAAAGGAAGGCAGAGTCAGAACGGTGGAGGCTATGCTCTGTTGTAAACAGTCAAAAAGGCTGAGTAGCCTTAGGTGCAGCAGAAGGTTGAGGTTTTTGTTGCTTCTGAAGCTGCTGTTTCTTAAGAGGAGGGGCGATTATAAGGGGCCGTCTTTGGAGCAAAACGCCATTGATAGATAGGAGCAGAGCATGCAGGTTTGGCAGGAGCTGGCTTTGGCTTAGGTCTGATAATAGAAGCAAAGGATTTTTCATGGTCAGACAACTTCTTGGTGGCTGCCTAGATTAATTCATCGAACAGGTCATTGCCGTCACAAGGAATATTAGCCAAGCGGTCTTGAAGATTAGGTTCCATGTCAATGGTACAAAGCCAGGCAAGGCGACGCACAGCTACAGAGCAAGCAGCTGCTTGGGCAGACAACTCGATGGCATAAGATGACTGGAGGAGATGCAATCTGAGTTGAGATAAAAAAACAAGGACTTCTTGAAATTCAAAGTGCTTTTGAGTATCCAAATAAGTCAAGAACTTTGGTAATAGAGAAATGAGGAATTCAAAATAAGTAATAAACTGAAAATTATAATTGCGAACTTTAGAGGACATCATGGCATTTTGATAGATGTGACGTCCAAATTTGTCCATTGTTTTCCCTTCCCTTCCAGGAGGAACTGTGGCATAAACCTTGGAAGGATGGGACCTCTTCAAGGAGGACTCGACAAGCAGGGATTGATGAGATAACTGTGAGTTGTCAAACCCTTTGCGATGCACAGTTTTATACCTAGAGTCCAATTTTCCTGGAACAGCTGGTATGGAAAAAGGTGTTTCCATGCATCGACCAAAAGTCTGATTCAAAAGCTTATGAAGAGGAAGCTTAAGTGACTCTGCCGGAGTTTGAGGAAGAAGTATCTGGAGCCAGTATCTAATTGAAGATCCAAGTCCACAGCCATCTGACGAAAAAAAGATGAGAAAGATAGCTGATCTGCCAATGCTTTGCCTCGAGAACGACTCGAGGACGTCGAGGCAGCCTAGGTCGAAGATGAAGCTTCAGCAAGAAAAAAGGCATCAAAGGAATATGGTGACTTGGACGAGGCAATCGAAACTGCAACATCCTCGAGGTCCGGCATTGGAGACCTCGAACGAGGAGTCGGTGGTCTAGTCGAAATTGGGGTAGATTGAGGCTTAGTTGAAGAAGGTTTTTCTTTAGAAGAAGAACTATGCCTGGAAGGATGCCTCGATGAAGGCCTCGATCGTCGATAAGAACTGTGCCTGGAAGCAGATCTCGAAGATCGAGGAGACTTTGCCTCGGAGATGGAAGCAGCCGATGGTATCAAAGAATGTATAGGACTGGAGGCTATAGATCGAAGCTCCAGAGGCTTGGTAGAGGAATTTCAATGCACTCTCAAAGACTCTACTCCTTGTATAGAGTGTGAGGATTCCTGCTGAGGTACTTGCAAATATTCTGCTCCTTGCTTTACATGCTTAGAGGCCAGACCAGATACTCGCAGAGACTCTGCTCCCTGCAAAGACTTTGTAATCTCAGACTGAGGCAAAGGAAGCGGCTCGACCTCGCGGGAGTCTGCTGAATGCCCAGGCAGGATAAGAGGAAGAAGCTTCGGTCCCTTATTAGTAAGGAACTGAATGAATTGCTTCTCCAACATGGTCTGGAAAGAAGCCGGCAAGGATGGATCCGCATCTGAAACCGGACCATCTGCTTTGGCTGGAGGTTCCGTCGAGGTAGTGTGTGTGTGCTTCGACTTGGAAGTCTTAGGCACTTTAATCACTACCACTGGAACTGTCTGCTGAGCTATCTGACCTGAGGAAACAGGGGAAGATAAGGCAGATGTCGTCGAAGAAAGAGCCACTGCAAACGACGAGGTCTGATGAGGCTCGAGGTGGAAGCAGTAAAAGCAGGAGAAACCTCGGAAGGAGTCGAGGCCGAGGTCGCCTTTGAAGTCGAGGGATCAGAAGAAAAATTAATCTCAAAGAGCTTGTCCACCAAAATACAACAACAATTGAAGGCTCGAGGTTGAAGCGTAGCACAGCGCAGGCACGACTTTGGATGATGTTTCGGCCCAAGGCACTTGAGGCAGTGACGGTGTGGGTCTGTAAGAGAAATCGCACACTGGCACTTGCTACACTTCTTGAAGCCCGTGATAGGCCAGGACATAGAAGTAAAAATAGCCGCCACAAGATCGAAGCTCTCGGGCTGCAGCCGAGTGGCCTGTCCCGGGAAATAGACGGAAGATGAAAATTTTTTTTTTAAACTAAAAATGAAAGAAATAAAATAACAGCAATTTGTGAGGAAAAAAATACAAACCGCAGTTCAGAGAAGGCACAAAGTAATGAAGTTAAATGTAGAGAGTCAAAGACGGACTTCTCGGCTCTGCGGAAAATGGAGAACTGAGGAAATGTGCCCTGCGCTGGGCGGGAAGGCACTTGCGCATGCGGGGTGTGGTCTCAAAACTTTGAGTTTCTTCAAGCAAGTCTGCTTGCGAGGCTTCCGCATCCATTGATGACATCACCCATATGTGAGAATAGGCTGCCTGCTTGTCCTGGGATAATAATCTTCTTTGATGATTGTGAGCACCCAGAGGTTGGAAGTGATTAGTTCCCAACGATGAAGATAACCTCTGATGGGAAGAGGAGAAGTCAGAGATAAACTGATTGACGTTATGCTCTGGCTGAGATGATCAAAAAGGCTGTGTGGTCTTGGACGCAGCAGGTGTTTGAGCTTTTTGTGGACGTTGTTGGCGCTGCTTCTTCTGTGGTGGTCTAGAATAAGGCGCAGACTTTGGAGGATAACGCCTCTGATAAGAGGTAGATGGTTTGTATCCTTGGAAGCAAAGATTTGGCCTTAGGTCTGATCAGTGTGGCAAACGATTTCTAATGTTCAGACAGTTTCTTTGATCACCATAGATAGCAGTGATAAAGGTCGATGATCGTTTCATGGCAAAATCGCCACTGCTTCAAGGCCACCCACTAGAATTAGCTATCCTAAAAGGCAACTAAACATATGACCAAAAATAAAAGTATAAATAAGTTTACCTCATAAAAGGCTGTGAAAAAATACTCACTGTTTAGCAGCCTGTCTCTCAAATGTTTGCTGCGAGCCAGCACAGCTTGAGCACGTCATTAAGAAATGAGCAGAAACTAATAGAGCAACGCACCACTGAAAGGACCGCCAATAGTGGCTGGCCAATCAAGACAAGGGAAAATATCTTTCATTCAGTAAAAAGGATATGTATAACACAGATGGAAAAATGTAAATGCAGACCAGGGCATACTCAAACTGGGAGAAATGCAAAACAAGAGAAACCGGTAAACAAGAGAAACCCTAGTAAAAACAATCAATACAAGCATTTGGGCTGTTAGGATGAACAGCATGCAATGTGAAAATCCAGTATTGCTCCTTCTGTTGTAAATAGAGACGCCTGTCAACCCCCCACACTCATATTATTAGGTATGTGGTCCAGAACTAAACAGCGTAAATGGAAAAAAAAATCATGTTGGTAATCACTGCAATATTGTACTATCGGAGCATTAATGACACCCCTATTGAGGGCACTCCTGTGTTCATTCAAACGTATACGCAGAGGGTGTGAAGTCTGTCCGACATAAATCAGATTGCAGGGACACCTGATGCAATATATGGTCAGATTCACAAGTAAACTTGAGGCGATATGCTCTGTTGTCCACTGGATTAATAAACTCTGTTGTGGACAACATTATGTCACAGTTCATACATTTGCCACAAGGTCCATGTCTGCCACTGTAGGAGAAACATCAGGGAAAGAATCACGTGGTGTAGCCGGACTAAGGGCCTGTAGCGTGGTAACGGTCCTGAAGCCCATAGAGATTTAAAGGGCTTCGGGGCTGTTGCTGTGCGGCAGCTGCTAGCGGCTTTATAAAACAGGCCCTAAGTAGTTCATTAAAGTGGTTTATTTGCCTTTTAGGATAGCTAACTCCAGTGGGTAGCCCTGAAGCAATTTTGTCATGAAACGATCGTCGGCCCTTATCACTGCTATCTATGTTAAAACAATTTGTGTTAATTTGGTAGTTGCCGTATTTTTCACTCCATATGATGCACCCTAAATTTAGAGTAGGAAAACAAGAAAAAAACCCCATTCTGAACCAAATTCTCCCTGCTAGGCTCTGTACCCAACCCAACACTCCTTGCCAAGCTCTGAACCCTGTCCCCCCTCTGGTGGTCTAGTGGTAGGCCAGGACAGGGCAGGCAGGCCTAGTGGCTGGCAGGCAGGTAGTGACAGGGCAGGTAGGGCTAGTAGCTGGCAGGCAGGCAGTGACAGGGCAGGTAGGGCTAGTAGCTGGCAGGCAGGCAGGGACAGGGCAGGCAGGGCTAGTGGCAGGCAAGGACAGGGCAGGCAGGGCTAATGGCTGGCAGACAGGGCCTCCCACCCCGAAGCAGGCAGGCAGGGCCCCCAACTCCGAGGCAAACAAGCAAGCAGGCAGGCCCCAGTACCTTTTTAAAAATTCTGCGTCCAGCGCTGTATGGCAGGAGCTTTCAGCACTTCTGCCCTTCCCTCCAAGCTGACTCTCGAACTCTCGCGTCAGCGTCAGAGGGGAGCACTTTTTAAAATCCTGCTGTCCAGTGCAGTATGGCAGGAGCTTTCAGCGCTCCTGCCCTCCCCTCAGCTCACTCCAAAACTCTTGCGACAGTGTCATAGCAGAGCACGAGGCAGCCGTGAACTTTTCGCGTTCCTGCCTTGTCCCGCTCCGCTCCGTGAATGGCTGCTGGCTGTCCCGCGAGAACTGGCGAAGTCATTCACGCAGCAGGACCAGGCAGGAACACAAAAAGCTCACGCCTGCCTCGTGCTCCCCTCTGACGCTGACGCGAGAGTTCAGGAGTCAGCGAAGGGAAGGGCAGGAGTGCTGAGAACTCCTGCAATACAGCGCTGGATGGCCGGATTTTTTTTTTAAAGGTACAGGGGTGTATTCACTCCGTAAGACGCACCCTTATTTCCACCTCCTTTTTGGGGGTGGAAAAAGTGTGTTTATGGAGTGAAAAATACAGTATTTGCTCACCTCAAGGCTTATTTAACCTTTGTGCAAAAGTTTTTTCTATCGATGATGTAAGGGTAGGTGTGATTCACACCTCCAATGCTCTGAGGCTTTTTCTTTCGCTGGTTAATTATTGCTTTGATTCACTAATATTACTAATGGAGCGAGTCTGATTTTGGTTTGGATTATTTTCCCTCCATCCCGTTTGGATTATTCGTATATTAAGATCTTTCATTTGTATTCTGTTGACATTGTTTTATGTTTTTTTGACATGTGAAGTTCAAGGATATAGATGATATACAGTATGGTTTTAAAATAAATATATACCAAAAACTGGAATTATTATAGCATTCAGTCTGCACTTTCTATTTACATACCTGGACACCACTGAGCTGGATGTAGTCAAATATAAACCAAGCCAAACAATGACACATAAAAAATACCATAATGTCCCATCTGAAAACATAATGAGCTGCCCATCCAATTATTAAACTGGCAGCAAAACATTCTGAAATTGGTTCACAAATGATCGTTGCAGGTAACATGTTAATTCGTAGTTTGGCCCATCTAAAAATTGAGAGAAAAAGAAATTAAGTCTTAACAGAAAGCACCCTCCTTAACTAAAATCAAAATGCATATTCTTTATACTAGAAGTTACTGGGTAACAAACCTGTTTGTTTCTTTGTATTTTCTAAATAGCAATAACTGATCATAAATTTCAATGTCAGTTGTACACAGTTGTTCATATTTCCCTTTTCTGTGTTTAAGACAATAGCTTCTAAAAATAGTAAAAAAAAACAACAAAAAAACCCCAAAAAAACCCACACTATACAGTGTCAACTTGTTCTGGGTACCCAGTTCTGATAATGTCCAACTGACAAGTAAGAATGCTATTAAAGTCTAAAACAGGTGATGGGCAGACCTTTTGGCCTGAGATCTAGAGTCTGAGAGCTAGGGGCCCAACCCGACCATGTGCCTCAGGCCGCGCCCCCAGGTGGGACCTAAGGCTCCAGGGCCTATTCTGATTGGCCCACGCGCCTTAGGCCCCACCAGTAGGCGGAGCTTTAGGACGGATGGGCCAATCCGGCCTCATTCCTTCGTTGGCTGCCTGCCGGACAGGCGGGTTTGGCTCCCGTCTGTCCGGCCAACTACCAAAGGTACGGGGAAGGGGGGTGGGGGGGGTCGTGGGGGTCGGCCAGGGGGGTCGCGGGTCGGCTGGGGGGGGGGGCGGTCGGAGGTTCTTGGGGGGGCGGTCGTTGGGGGGGGGGGGGTTTGCGTCGAGGGCAGGAGGGCCTGGGATCCCTCCTGCCCGTAATGTAGTGCGGGGTGGGGGTAGGGGGTCGCCGTGGCCAGGAGGGTTTGGGCTCCCTCCTGGCCCGAACAACTAGCGGGGGGGGGTTTCGCAAGAGCCAGGAGGACTTGGGCCTCCCTCCTGGCCCGATATTGTCGGGGAGTTGGGGAGTCGGGGGGGCAAGAGGGCTTGAGCTCCCTCTTGCCCCGATCGTGGTGGGGGGTGCCGCGGTTGGCTGGGGCAAGAGGGCTTGAGCTCCCTCTTGCCCCGATCGTGTCGGGGGTGCCGCGGTTGGCTGGGGCAAGAGGGCTTGAGCTCCCTCTTGCCCCGATCGTGTCGGGGGTGCCGCGGTTGGCTGGGGCAAGAGGGCTTGAGCTCCCCTCTTGCCCCGATCGTGTCGGGGGTGCCGCGGTTGGCTGGGGCAAGAGGGCTTGAGCTCCCTCTTGCCCTGATCGTGTCAGGGGTGCCGCGGTTGGCTGGGGCAAGAGGGCTTGAGCTCCCTCTTGCCCCGATCGTGTCGGGGAGTCGGGACCGCTAAGAGGAAGCAGCAGGACACCGGTAGGAGCTTCTACATGATGGGGGGGTCAGGAGGCTGTGGGGGTGCGAGCGGTCCTTCAGGGTGGGGGTGCGGGTGCGTGCGAGCGGTCCTTCGGGGTGGGGGGTGCGGGTGCCTGCGAGCGGTCCTTCGGGGTGGGGGTGCGAGCGGTCCTGGGGGGGGGTGAAGGGGGGAGAGGAGAGTCGGGCGGGCGAAAGGAGAGTCGGGGTGGCCCGAGAAGAGTCGGGGCGGGCGAAAGGAGAGTCAGGCGGCGACGGGAGAGTCGGGCAGCATGCGCGGTATACGGGTGTGCGCGGTATATAAAAATTTCTGTACATAAATGTGTGTTTTTTGCGCGCTATACCCGTGTGCGCGTTTTACACGGGTGCACGTTATCTATGTGAAAATACGGTATTTGTTGTATCGTTCAAGTAGGTTCCACATTCCTGCAGAGAAATTACTGGTGCCAGAAATGATATTCAATTCTGATGAATCGGAGAAACTCACAAATCTCTGTAATACTGGATGATGTAAAAGGGTCGATTTGCCAAACTGAACAGTAGTAAATCACCTGGACCAGATGGTATACAACCCAGAGTGCTGATAAAATTAAAAAATGAACGTGCAGAGCTATTGCTAGTAATTTTTCTTTAAACTTCAGCATAGTACCAGAAGACTGAAGGGTGGCCAACATGTCGCCGAGTTTTAAAAAGGGTTCCAGAGGTGATCTGGGAAATAATAGACTGGTGAGTCTGACATTGGTGCTGTTGGTGCAAAATGATAGAGACTATTATAAAGAACAAAATGACAGAACATATACATAAGCATGGATTAATGAGAGAAAGACAACATGTATTTAGTCACAGGAAATCTTGCCTCAGCCATTTACTGCATTTCTTTGAAGGGGTGAATGAACATGTGGATAAAAGTGAACTGATAAATATTATGAATTTGGATTTTCAAAGAGGTACCTCATGAAAGACTTCTGAGGAAATTGTTTTTTTTAATTTTTTTATACTACCACACCATGTCAGAGGAAATTAGAAAGTCATTGGATAAGAGATAAGTAGTATAAAGGGTACGCCTCATGTCAAAATGATTGACAGCTTTCAGAGATAAGGATCGACCAATCAGCATTCACTTCTGGGTTTGGGTGTGGTGTGGGCGGAGAGTAGGTGTGGCTTAACCCAGAAGTGAACGCTGATTGGTCGATCCTTATCTCTGACAGCTGTCAATCATTTTGACACGAGGTGTACCCATTATACTTAGGTAATGTCCTATTATGAATTAAGAACTGGTTGAAAGACAGAAAACAGAAAGTAGGTTTAATGGTCAATATTTTGAATGCAGAAGGGTAAATAGTGGGGTTCCCCAGGGGTCTGTGTTGGGCCCACTGCTTTTTAACATATTTATCAATGATTTAGAGATAGGAATAACTAGTGAGATAACTATATTTGCTGATGACAGAAGTTGTTCAAAGTTATTAAATCACAAGAGGATTGTGAAAAATTGCAAAGGACCTTGTGAGACTGGAAGACTGGGCATCAAAATGGCAGGTGATGTTTAATATGAGCAAGTGCAAAGTGTTGCATGTGGGAAAGAGGAACCTGAACTATAGCTACATGATGCTGGTTTCTATGTTAGGAGTCACTGCCCAGGAAAAGAATTTAGGTGTCATTGTTGAGGATACGTTGAAACCCTCAGCTCAATGTGCATCGGCAGCTAAGAAAGCAAATAGAATGTTAGGAATTATCAGGAAAGGAATGCAAAACAAAGTTGAAAATGTTATAATGCCCTTGTCTCGCTGTATGGTATGGCCGCAACTTGAATTCTGTGAGTAGTTCTGGTTGCCGTATCTCAAAAAAGATATAGCAGAATTAGAAAGGGAACAGAAAAGAGCAACAAAAATGATAAAAAAAAAGATTTGGGATGACTTCCCTATGAAAGGCTAAAGTGGCTAGGGTTCTTCAGCTTGGAGAAAAGACAGCTCAGGGGGGGATTTGATAGAGGTCTATAAAATACTGAGTGGAGTAGAAAGGGTGGATGTGAACTGCTTGTTCAGTTTTTCCAAAATTACTAGTATTAGGGGGCAAGCGATGAAGCTACTAATTAGTAGTAGATTTAAAACAAACCAGAGAAAATATTTCTTCACACAACATAGAAACATAGAATATGATGGCAGAAAAGGGCCACAGCCCATCAAGTCTGCCCACTCCAATGACCCACCCCCCTGACTTCACTCCCCTAGAGATCTCACGTGAATATTCCATCTTCTCTTAAAATCTGACACGCTATTGGCCTCAATCACCTGCAGAGGTAGACTGTTCCAATGATCGACCACCCTTTCTGTGAAGAAGTACTTCCTGGAATCACCATGAAACATCCCTCCCCTGATTTTCAGCGGATGCCCTCTGGTGGTCGAGGGTCCTATAGGACAGAAAATATCTTCCACCTCGATACAGGCCCGTAACATACTTAAACATCTCAATCATGTCTCCCCTCTCTCTTCGTTCCTCAAGTGAGTACAGGTGCAATTTATTTAGCCTTTCTTCATACGTGAGATCCCTGAGCCCCAAGACCATCTTGGTGGCCATTCGCTGAACCGACTCAATTCGCAGCACATCTTTCCGGTAGTGTGGTCTCCAGAATTGAACACAATACTCCAAATGAGGTCTCACCATGGATCTGTACAGCGGCATTATCACTTCAGGTCTCCTGCTGACAAAACCCCTACGGATACAACCCATCATTTGCCTTGCCTTGGAGGAAGCCTTCTCCACTTGATTGGCAGCCTTCATGTCATCGCTAATGATCACCCCTAAATCACGTTCCGCCGTGGTCCTACCAAGGTCTCACCATTTAGTGTGTAAGTTCAGCATGGATTTCTCTTACCCAGGTGCATTACTTTACACTTTTTAGCATTGAAGCTAAGCTGCCAAGTCGATGACCACTGTTCCAGTAGTAGTAGGTCCTGCGTCATACTATCAGGCAAAATGCTTTTGCCTACTATGTTGCATAGTTTGGCATCGTCGGCAAACAAAGATACTTTTCCTCTAAGCCCTTGGGTCATATCTCCTATGAATAAGTTAAATAGAATCGGACCCAAGACCGAGCCCTGTGGCACTCCACTGGTCACGTCTAACGTTTTGGAGGGGGTACCGTTTACCACTACCTTTTGAAGTCTACCGCTTAGCCAATCCCTAACCCATGCAGTTAGTGTGTCCTCTAATCCCAGCGATTTCAGCTTGTTCAATAACCTGCGGTGTGGGATGCTATCAAAAGCTTTGCTGAAGTCCAAATATATTACGTCCAGAGACTCCCCGGCATCCAGTTGTCTAGTTACCCAGTCAAAGAAGCCAATCAGATTAGATTGGCAGGACCTGCCTTGGTAAATCCGTGTTGGTGGGGATCACGTAGGATTTCTTCGTCCAGGAATGTGTCAAGTTTCTGTTTGATCAGTGTTTCCATGAGCTTGCTCACTATGGATGTGAGACTCACTGGTCTGTAATTTGCCGTCTCTGTCCTTAGTTCTGGCCTTAGTTTTTCAATATAAACCATTATTTTCTGATTAGAGAACCCCTGTGTTCATTGCATGCTTTTTTGAACTCTGTCACGGTTTTCCTCTCCACCATTTCCTTCGGGAGTGCATTCCAGGCATCAACCACCCTCTCCGTAAAGAAGAATTTCCTAACATTACTCTTGAATCTGCCACCCCTCAACCTCAAATTATGCTCGTAAACCAAGGTTCCACTGTAATTCAGAATACAGCAATGAAACTTAAGGGAACAAAGAAATGGGACCATGTATCCTTTTCATTGAAAAGCTGCTGATTTCTCATCAGATTACTTTTAAAAGATACTAGTTTGGGCATATAAGATTCAACAAACAGGACTACCATATTTCAGTCCTCACTTTTTGAGACCTCATTAATTACTGAGAGTGCTAGATCTGCATAGTTAAATGTCATATTTACATCATTGTTCAGACAAATGTATCATGATATATCTTTAGTGTTGTTGGTCCCACACATTGTAACAAACTTCCCAATTATCTTCATTTAAAAGGACCCATTCCATCATTTTAAAAAAATGTAAAGACTTATTTCAGGATTTGTTTGGATCTGAATAAGCTTTTTTCCTTCCATATATCAAGTTTTAAACTGTAAAGCATTCTACTTAACATGACAATCTTTTGTGAAGACCCTTTAAAATTAAAAGAACAGATTTAAAAAAAATTATACTAAATATGCAGACATCAGAGAAAATGGTATGCCAAGAAAGAATTGTTCTTTCATGTAAAGTATCCATAATTTACAATGAATTTGAGAAATGTCATTCACACAATACATAAATACGTTTACTGTATTTTTCACTCCATAAAACGCACCTTTTTCCCATCCCCAAAGTGGGTGAAAATGTCAGTGTGTCTTATGCAGCGAAGATACCCTTTTTTTTTTTAAACACTCTCCCCTCACCCCGTCATTACATTACATTAGTGACTTCTATTCCGCTCGTACCTTGCAGTTCTAGGCGGATTACAAAGAAGCTAACTGGACATTTCCAGGAACATTACAGTTTAGGTGTTAGGATTACAATGAAGCTAACTGGACATTTCCAGAAGATTTGCAAGTTAGGTAGTGGGATACATGGTTGAATATTTAGGAGAGAAAAAATTACAAGAGGGGGTGAGACTATTACAAGGGAGGAGAAGGACAAGAAGAAGAGTTAAGATAACTGGATAAATTTTTTGAATAGCAGAGTTTTGATTCCTTTTTGAAATGATTTGAAGTCGCTTGTTGTTGTCAGTAAGTTGGAGATGGGGTAGTCAAGTTTCACTGCCTGCGTCGCTAGTAGGTTGTCATACCTTTTAAAATGCCCGCACCCGATACGGCTCTCTCTAGCATTGGTGAGCGCCCAGTTTGTCTTCCTCGGCTTCCCTCTCAGCATCCTCCGGATTCCCCCCTTTAAAGCTAATTATGGCTTTCCAGATCCAGTGTCCTGCCGGGGCCCTCACGATGGGTGGGGCCTTACCTCCAAGCTGCTTCTCGCACCCAGCAAGAGAGGTCGTCTTCCGCGCTGTGATCGCCGCTGAGCTAATTACGGCAGCCTGCAGAGCGAACCTAGCAGGCTGCCGCCAGTCTCTGAAGAACATTCCCTCTGTCGCGGTCCCACCCCTGACTGCAGCAGAGGGAATGTGCTTCGGAGGCCAACGGCAGCCTGCTGGGTTTGCTCTGCAGGCTGCCGTAATTAGCTCAGCGGCAGTCACAGCGCGGAAGACGACCTCTCTCGCTGGGTACAGGAAGCAGCTTGGAGATAAAGCCCCACCCATTGCAAGAGCCCCGGCAGGACGTTGGATCTGTACACCGGGGGGGGGGGGGAGAAGACAGAAAAGGACCTTGAGGAGGGGTGGGAAAATAGACTTGAAGAAAAGGCAGATGCTGGACTATAGGAGGTAGAGAGGGGAAACACTCAAAAGGTTAGCAGAAGGAAGATGAGAGGGAGAAACCTGAAACAAAGGGGAGGCAGAAGAGAGGGGGGCAGATTTATTTATTTATTTTAAAATTTATATACCGCACAAATATGTTGGACTTGGGAGTATACAGAGGGAAGAGAGAGAGAGAGAGAGAGAGACTGCAAAGAGGTGGAAAGATTCTGGACCAGGGAGGGAGGAAGGAAGGAGAGAGAGAAGCAGAGAAAGACCTGGAAGAAAAGCGAACAAATGCTGGATATGGGGGATGGGATAGGATGGAGGGGGTTGTAAGCAGATGCTGGACTATGGGAGGTGAGACAGAGGGGGAGAGACCCTGAGGAAGAATAGAGAGATGGAAGATCATAAGAGGAGGGAGAGAGAGGGAGACCTGGAATAAAGGTGGTGGTAGGTACAAAGGAGAACTGACACTGGATTTGGGGAGGGTAAGCAGAGGGAAAAGAGATAGAAACCTGGACCCAAAGGGCATGGGGCTGGATTGTGAAAGAAATGTTGGCTGCACAGTCAGAAGGAAATCCAACCAGAAACTAATTAAATCACCAGACAACAAAGGTAGGAAAAAATATTTTATTTTCAATTTAGTGATCTAAATGTGTCAGTTTTGAGAATTTATATCTGCTGTGTGTATATGAAAAATTAAAGGAAAAAAAATTGCATTATAATTAGTAGGGGAGGGGGATAGAGTGCTAGAGCCTGGCAAGGAGTATGGAGTTGGGTACAGCGCCTGGCATGGAGTGAGGGGGGCTGGGTTCCGAGCCTAGTATATGTTAGTACACAAGTTGGTTCAGAATGTTTTTTTCTTGTTTTCCCTACTCTAAATCTAGGGTATATCTTATGGTCAGGGGCGTCTTATGGAGCAAAAAAAAAAAAATGGTACCTTATCATTCTTGACTGGAACTGAGAAATAGAATATGATCCGGAGTTTTGTAATGCAACTTGTGTGGCCATCGCAAATTTCCAACCTCTGAAAATTAACAGACCATAAAAACACATTAGAATCCTTAGTATAGTATGTAAGGCAAGCAATAACATGTTGAAACACACTGTCTACTTTAAACCATTTATATATAAAGAGAATAAATCAACTCACCCTCACTCATTCTACTTCAAAGTTTTGCATATTAGGTCTGGCATGAATGATAAGAAAGCAATGTTTGTTGAAGTAACTCTGTGTGAAAATTTCAACTGGTTCTGAATACTTCAGAGAATATTAAACAGAAGTGCTTTTCTCCAGAGCTCTCATGCAGATTGCTTTTCAAATTCAAAGTTTATTTTGGATCGAAGGAACAAGGCAAAGAGGGCAACATGCAACTAGATGACTGGATACATTGAAAATAACCATAGGGATGATGCTAAATGACCTTACCAGACTAGCACAAAACCGATTTCTTTTTAGATCTGTAATTCATTAAGCTGCTAGGACTTAACATAACTATTTACAGAGGAAATGCTTGCCAGTACCAGCATATAAGCAAAGAAATAAGTTTTCAAGTGTAATTAAAAAGACTGAATTCACTGTTTAATATAATAAACTGATTTAGTACATTGAGGAAGAAGATTCTCAAAATTTACTGTGCCTTTAATGGTGGTTAATAAACTGGCTCCAACCGGTTTAATGGGACAATATTTTACTGGCTGATTATCAGAACGGCACACTGTGGTCTTTTCTGAGCTTCCTAGCAGTCTCTGACTCTGCCAAGCAAATGTTATACAACATGGTCATTAATATTAAAATGTGGTCATTAATATTAAAAGGAGCACTCCTGGCAATTCTCTATCATTGCTGGGTGATTCCCTAACCGCGTTGTAAAACATTTGCGGTCAAAATTTTTGGGCAGGGTCTGAGCTGTCGTAGCCTTACTTTCCAGTAAGTGCCTGAGCGCTCATTGGCTCAGGCACAGACAGGAACATAAGAATAGACTTACTGGGTCAGACCAATGGTCCATCAAGCCCAGTAGCCCATTCTCACAGTGGCCAATCCAGGTCCCTAGTACCTGGCCAAAGCCCAAAGAGTAGCAACATTCCACGCTACCGATCCAGGGCAAGCAGTGGCTTTCCCCATGTCTTTCTCAATAACAAACTATAGCCTTTTCCTCCAGGAAATTGTCCAAACCTTTCTTAAAACCAGGAAAGTAAGGTTTGACATCTCAAACCCCCCACCCCCAAATAATAATAATAATCATAATAAAAAGACAACCCTTAATTGAAAAGCGGCAGGAGGGCTACCCACTCCCTCCCAACTTCACTGCTGGACTCCCCCAACAACCCAACTCTCAACACCACCGACAGCAGGAAGGATGTACACTACCGCCACCCACCCCTTCGACTCCCTAACTCCTGAGACACACTTGGCAGCAGGAGGAAGGCCCACTTCCTCTCGCTCTTTAACAGTGATTCTCCGTACAAAGAGCGCACATATAATTTGCATTCCATTTTACTGAGAATTGCCCATAAAATAAAAATCACTCCCACTATGGCCACTACATAGACTCGCCAGATATTAATAACATACATAACAAATTTATTCTTCCATACCGCCATAATCAAACAATTTCTAGGCGGTTTACACAAAAGAAGGCTGGACATTCAGCGAAATACAATACAAATAATTAAACTACAAGAAGTTTCTTAAATATGTTCAATGTAAAATTTTGTTAACAGTAATATCCACATTTAGGAAATTAATTTATCAAACAACGCTGACTTAATTACTTTTCGAAATGCACCAAAAGACAGCATAACTCCACCAATACAATTACTCCACCAGGACTGCTGCTTACTTGCTTGAAATGCAAGAGTTCTATCCAAAAAAGTCTTGTATCTGCAGCCAGTAATTTTTGGATAGGCAAATAGACTGGAATTCCTAGTTATCCTCGTTGGGCTGTATAATACGAAATGAGATAAAAGGTAAGTTGGGGCAAATCCCCAAATCAGCTTATAACAGATGCAAGAGAATTTGAATAGTACTCGTGCCTCCAACGGGAGCCAATGTAACAGTCGGTAGTAAGGACTAATATGGTCATTTTTCTTCAACCCAAATATCAATTGGATAGTCGTATTCTGTACTATTCTCAATTTTCTCAGGATTTTCTTTGGAGCTCCCAAATACACAATATTGCAGTAATCCAGTATGGATAAGACTAGTGCCTGCACTAATAGTCTAAAAGGATAAAGGATCAAAATATTTTTTAATGGTCTTTAGTTTCCATAGTGCTAAAAAGCACTTCTTTACCATTAAGTTTGTATGGTCTGCCATAGTTAGATATGAATCTAGTGTGACTCCCAATATTTTTATAGATTTTGAAATCTGGTAATCATGACCATTTAAACAAAGTGATGATCTGGTTATTTTGTCTTTTGGGCTGTCCAGAAATTGGCGAGTTTTGCGAATTTTCCTCCGACACACTAAATTTGAGGCTTATAAAATCTTTCATATTAATGTCATTTTAACTCATCTTACCTGTCTGCTATTGCTTTGGCCATAAAATAATCTTCAGCAATATACTGTGCAAAAGCTATAAGCCCTCCAGCTTGGTCCAGCACATTCTTTCTCATCAAGCAAGACATTCCTGTTACACATTTGAAACCAGTCACATTTGCAGAGATATATGACCTTGGATGTGATGTGCCAAAATATACCTACAAAAGATTTGCATTAGGGCATTTTTAAGCTTTAGAGTAGAAAATAAGAAAAATCAGGTCTTTTTTCTACTGTGCCTTACAGTATATTTCATTTATTTCTCTGTTTAATCTGCCACATGTGCAGATGACAAAATCCATGAAGCATGCAAACTACAAATACATTAATAATTTTTAATGGATATTGTTTTAAGTTACTAAAATGCATAGTAAACCATTTCTCATAAATACAAAATAGTGAACGTTCACTAGTGGTTTTTTATTTAGCGACAGTGGACATCCTGTAAGGCATTACATTTTAATTTAAATTTATCATTGTCTATTTCATCTGAGACCATAAAATATTAAGCATGCTTACCTGTTCTAAAGTGGCAGCAAAGCCTTGTCTATCTCCCACATAAGGTAGACCATGGACCAAACCTACTTTTTCTGTCATCTGGTTAGCCATATCAGTCAATGTATCTGGCTTCACTGCAAAATAAAAACTTGTTTAATATTCATAAGTAAGATGTCACTTTAAAACATTGTTTAAAAAGACATTTGGATTCCAGCTAAGCATTAATGAAGCCTAGTCTGAAATGTTTGCTCAAACACAGAACTGTAAAAACGAATAATTTCCAGACCAGTTCCAAGCCCAGTGATCATGAACTTCTCACTTCCAGATACACCAAGCAGAATATCAAATCTCCAAACAGCAATACTCATAGCTTTAACCTATATAAAAAATTCTTTAGCATTTTCAAATTACACCCTTCTCAGAATTTTAATAAAGTGATTCTTTCCTATCAACTATAAAGAGATTAGATTCTTACCTTGCTAATATCTTTTCCAGTAGATGGGTGTGCCATTCTGGACATGTGGGTTATCATCCCCAGGCTGGGAGCCTCTGCAGAAGGAATCCACTCTGGATATTTTTTCTCTAACCCTCCTACTTCACAGAGAGCTCTACTACCATCTACAGATAGTCCCCAAGCAAACAACCTTCCGAAATTAGGTAAAGTGGTGAAAAGGGAATCCATCCCCAACAACAGACCTATTTTACTCCCACAACTAAGATATGAACTGAGAACAATCAAACTTTAACAAAATGCCAACAGAAGAATCAGATGAGCTCAGTTAATGCTCCTACTGATGCTGGAAAAACAATATTCTTCATGGCCCAAAGGGCTGACTGACATCCAAGCTAGACTTGGAGAATAACTGAGACAGTAGGCAGGTACAGGAATGAAAGGGCAGGGTTGCAGAATGACACACCTATCTGCTAGAAAATATATTATCAGGGTAAGGACATAATCTCTTTTTCCAGTGCAATAGGTCTGTCATTCTGGACAAGAAGGTTGTACAAAAGAAGTCCCAGAAATCTAAGGAAGGATGACTTCGCTGGCACGTAGAACTGAGGACCCAAAGGCAGAGACCTCCCTTGCCACCACATCCACTCTGTAAAACTTAGCGAATGTATGAGGAGTAGAGCAAATCACTGCCCTACAAATATACACTGGAGAAACTGCCCTAGTTTCCACCCATGATGAAGCTTCACTTCTGGTCGAATGCGCCTGCACAGAAACAGGAGACTGTTTCCCACAAACAATATATGCTAATGAAATGGCCTTGGAAAATGGTACCCCTCCCTTTAGCAGGATTAGTCAGCACAAAAAGATGGTCTTAAGAATAGCCTTACTGGATCAGACCAATGGTGGCCAATCCAGGTCACTAGTACCTGGCCAAAACCCAAAGAGTAGCAACATTACATTCTACCAAGCCAGGGCGAGCAACGGTTTGCCACATGTCTTTCTCAATAATAGACTATGCACTTTTCCCCCAGGAAATTGTCCAAACCCTTCTTAAAACCAGCTACGCTATCTGCTCTTACCACAATCTCTGGCAATGCACTCCAAAGCTTAACTACTGTAAAGCACAGTTGCTTACCGTAACAGGTGTTATCCAGGGACAGCAGGCAGATATTCTCACACATTGGTGATGTCACCGAAGAAGCCCTGGCACAGACACTTGTAAAGTGAATCACAACTTTAAATTTAAAAAATTTGTGATCAGCCAGAACTGTGCATGCGTGAGTGCCTTCCCGCCCGACGTAGGCACACGGTCTCTTCAGAGGAGTCTCAAGGTTTTTATAGAAAGTCTCTCTAAGGATGGCATGGAGTGGAAGCTTCAGCATTTCCTTAGGAAGAAGGTCAGTCAAGAGTCTCCAAATATTCTTTGTTGTATTTGGAAATGTCCAAGTCTTTACCCATCTGGCGCAGAAATCTGGAGAAGGAAAGTTTATCCGAAGAAGAGGCGAATGTCGAGGGGAACCAGAAGCAGAAGAATCCTCTTCTGTAGTAGATGGCATCTCTGGCTCAGAATCCTCCAATAAATGAGAATCTCTTAACAGAGAAGATGAATGGTGGGATCGGAGTTGACGGCTATTTCAAGGTCTCCAGGTGTTTAGTCTTACGGGAGACTTTCCCTGACCATGCTGGAGTAGCCTCCTGAGACTTGGCTGAGGAGGACCGGTGCCGAAGTGGTAGAATGCTCGACTCCTGTGTCGAGGGTGTCCGCACCAGTGAGTAGCAGTCACAGGAGTGGTCGGTGCCGTGAGCAACTCAGACTGGACTGGTTCCTGGAGAGTCAGTGCCGAGCTTAACAAAAGCTGGGACAGCACCGAGAGGTGAAAACACTCCCCTAATTCCTCATGAAGCAGATTCTTAATCTTCTGGTTAAGGGAGAGCACCGGTACTGTTTTCTTCTTTTTGGCCTGTATGGGTGACTGCTCAACACAGTCCGGGGATGATGAGGCCAAAGAAGAGGCACTCACTGATATCAGCCATGCACTTATGGGACTTACTCACTGCAGCTTTGACCTGCATCCCGGAGGGGGTAGTGGAAGGCTTCTTAGCAGACTTATCCAGACATGGTGAACTGTGACACTGGAGTTAAAGTTGGTGGATCCACCGTAGTTGAAGATCTCGATGTTGTCTTAGTCGGTGCGGACGTTGTCGGAGATGAAGTCGGCTCCGGTTCCATTGCTGCGCCGAAAAGTTGTTATTGCTGAAGCAACCGGTTCTTCAAGGTGCACTTCTGGAGAGAAGAGTAGCGAGAACAAGTTTCAGGACGGTGCTCGGGTCCCAGACACTGGAGACACCAGCAGTGAGGGCCGGTAACGGAGATAGCCCAACCACAGCGACCGCACTTTTTGAAACCCATCGGCGGGCGGGAAATGGACGGAAAGACTATTGTTGAAAAATCAAATTCGATGGTGAGAGGAAATCAGAAGGCCCCACCGGACCGAAGACCTGCAACGGCACAAGAAAAAGAAAAAAAAGATTTTTCTCACGTTTTCTTTTTTTAAGGGAGAAAAAAAAAAGTGCCAAAAAGTCACAAACCACGAGAGCGGGAAGGCAGCGAAATAGAAAAAAAAATTTCAATGAACGTTGAACGCGACTTCTTAGCTCCGCAGAAACTAAGAAAATGAAAGGACCACGCGCCTGCGTCGGGCGGGAAGGCGCATGCATGGTGTGGGCTGACGCAAACTTTCTAAATTTAAAGTTGTGATTCACTTTTCAAGTGTCCGTGCCGAGGCTCCGTCAATGACGTCACCCATGTGTGAGAATATGCTATCTGCTTGTCCTGGGATAAGATCCTATACATGTCATGCCCAACCAACATGCTAAAACAATTACAAACAGTCCAAAATAAAGCTCTTAGATTGATTTACTCGCTGAAAAAATATGACCACATTACCACCACTTTCCGAGATTCACACTGGCTCCCAATACCAGCACACATACAATTAAAATTCTGCTGCACCCTATTCAAAATCCTAAATGGAAATGGACCAAGCTATCTGAGCAACCACCTAATCAGGAAAAACACATCCAGACCAAGGAAAACTCATGCACACTTTACCCACCCCCCAATCAAAGGCATACAAAGAAAAAAAATTTACGACAGGCTATTAGACACCAGAGCAGCGAAACTAGACCACCACTTCTCCAATCTGCTGACTATGATGCCCAACTGCAAAACATTCAGGAAAGAACTTAAGATTTTTCTATTCAAGAAATTTGACAAATGATCTAACTAAACCTGATTGACCCTCCACAGATCCCGCTTCATAACTACATCTTGGTAAACTCTTGTTGTAAACCGCCTAGAACTGAAAGGTATTGGCAGGACAGAAGACACCAATGTAATGTAATGTAACAATTCTGAGTGAAAAAATATTTCCTCCTATTGGTTTTAAAAGTATTTCCTTGTAACTTCATCGAGTGTCCCCTAGTGTTTGTAATTTTTGACGGAGTGAAATATCTGTCCACTTGTACCTGCTCTACTCCACTCTGAATTTTGCAGACTTCAATCATATCTCCCCTCAGCTGTCTCATTTCCAAGCTGAAGAGTCCTAACCTTTCTTCATACGAGTCTTTCTTCATACAAGAGGCAATCCATCCCCTTTATCATCTTGGTCGCTCTTCTTTTTTTTGTTATTATTTATTTATTCAATTTAATTAATACAAACAAGCAATAAACATACTTGTACACAGATTACACAAAATATTATAAGAAAAAAAACTATAACCCCAATTCCACTTAACACAGTGTTTTTGGTTACTCAATAATAATTCAAATTATTTAGTCCACAACTTTTGGAGAGAGACTTAAGAAAAAATAAAAATAAGAAATAAGACGAATCTTATCCAACTTAGAAAGCGGCATTTTTCTGCGGTGCTACAGCCATTCATAGCAGGTTACTCATTTTCAGTTACAGGCCCTACATGCTCTTTAGATTCTATAAATCCTATCAATTGTTTAGGCTCAAAAAATAAGTAATTGTTATTCTGATATGAAACAAAACATTTTACAGGAAATTTCAACATAAAATTTGCTCCCAAGGCTAGGACTCTTGGCCGTAATGCCAAGAATTCCTTCCTACGCCTCTGAGATCTCAATGACATATCAGGAAATATTCGAACATTAGAGCCTAAAAATTGATCATTAATATGACGAAAAAAAAAAGCGTAGTATATATTCTCTATCACTTTCTAAAGCAAGAGTTATTAGCAGGGTTTTCCTTTCCGTTATAACCTCTAAAGAGTTCTCCAGAAACGTTGTTAAATTCATGTTGTCATTATTTGTCCCTTGAATCTCATTAGGAGTGGAAACTTCTACAGGTTTCTTTAGTTGCAGATAATTAGCTCTAACAATTGGTGGCAAACTTTCTGTGGGAATTAGCAAAATTTCCTTAAAGTATTTTCTTGCCATCTCCATTGGTGAAATTAAGGGACATTTAGGAAAGTTTAGGAGTCTCAGATTATTTTTCCTTAGTTGGTTCTCAAAACTTTCCATTTTCCTGGCAGTAAATGATCTTTCTTTTTACCAATTCTAAATCCAAAGTTTTCATTTCGGATATTCTTGACTCCTGTTTTTCTAATTTCTCACTTAAATCTTTAAGGACCAAGCCCTGTTGCTCCACTTTAGAGTGAATAGTCCCATAATCAATTTTTAAGGTGGAAAAGGATAGTTTGAGGTTAGCATCCATAACTGATATGGCCTGCCATAAAGCCTCCATATTTATTACCTTAGGCTTCTCCAACACCCCAAAGTTGATGTTAATTCTTCCCGAAGCTCCTCTCAACTCCTCTGCAGAGTGGGAAAGCTGCTGCTGCTGTTCTCTAGCTTCTTCAGCTCCCGATAGAATTGGAGCTGACTGTCCTCCTTCTCTGGGGATCGATGTACCTTCCGGGGTCATCATTTCCTCAGGAACTCCCGACTCTGCACTGCTTCCGGGTTGTGGTGGTGGCTGCCTCTGCTCCGGGCTCAACAACGCCCGAATGTGCTGGCTGAGTTCGCCCGACGTATTCGGGCTTACCCCTGAAGTAGCCCCCGAAGATTCACTCGAGCGGGCTAACGCTCCCTCGATTGTAGTTTGCACCAGACGCGGTGCCGCTATCGCCGCCGGAGGATTGCTGCGAAGGGCTCCTTTCCTCTTCCCCTTGTCGAGGTAAGAGGGTTGCTAGATCACTTCAGCAAAACGCCTGCCGACTGCAAGAGAGGGAGCCTCCTACTCAGGCGTCCGCTCTCGTCGCCATCTTGTTTCCTCTCCCTTTGGTCGCTCTTCTTTGAACCTTTTCTAATGCCGCTATATCTTAGTATCTTGTTTGCTTTTTTGGCCGCCACCACACATTGGGTAGAAGGTTTCATTGCAATGACACCCAGGTCCTTTTCTTGGGCACTAGCCTCCAAGGTGGACCCTAGCATCTGGTAACTGTGATTTGGGTTATTCTTCCCAATGTGCATAACTGCCACTTGAACCTCCAGTCTTCCAATTTCCTAAGGTCTGCCTGCAATTTTTCACAATCTGCATGCGTTTTAACAACTTTAAACAGTTTAGTGCCAAAGCAAATTTAATTGCTTCACTTGTCATTTCAATTTCCAGATCATTTATAAATAAGTTAAATAGCACCAGTCCCAGTACAGATCTCAGCAACACTCCACTGTTTACTCTCCTTCATTGAGAAAAATGACCATTTAACCCTACCCTCTGTTTTCTATCTGATAACCAATTCCTAATCCACAACTGAACTTTTCCACCCGACTCTAATTTTCTCAGAAGCCTCTCATGAGGAACTTTGTCAAAAGTTTTCTTAAAACCTAAATTCACTACATCAGCCAGCTTACCTGTATTCACATGTTTATTTACACCTTCAAAGAAGTCAAACAAATTGGTGAGGCAAGATCTCCCTTGGCTGAACCCATACCAACTCTGAACTGAAGTCAGGCTTACCAGTTTGTATTTTCTCAGATTTCCCCAAGAACCCTTTTAAAAAAAAATCGGCGTACATTGGCCACCCTCCAACCTTCAGGTACTACAGATGATTTTAGCAACAGGTTACAGATCACTAAAAGCAGGACAGCAATTTCAAGCAGTTCTTTTAGTATCCTGGGATGTATACCATTCGGTCCAGGTGATTTATCACTTTTCAACTTATTGGTGACTTCCAGAAACTGAAATTGTGCTCTTCTCTCATCCATCTTCTTTAGAATTCAATCCTGTTTCTTGGAACCTATGGGGCTGAAACACTTGCAAGCAAACTTCTTGATTGACATGAAACACCGAAACAACCTTTTGTAGGAGGGAAGAAACGGTGCACAAGAAGACACCAGTGTCAAGAGATTTTAAGGAGATGCTCCCTACAAGAAAGAGCCTAGAGTTCTGAGACTGTCTTGCCAAGGTCACTGCTACCAGAAAAACTGTCTTGAGCATCAAATCCATCAGCGACACCTCCTTCAGCAGTTCAAACAGGGTTTGGCCGAGACCCCTCAGAACTATGCTGCGATCCTATGAAGGGAACAGGGCTTTGAAAGAAGGTCTAATGTACAGTGCACCCTTGAAGAATATGGCTATGTCTGGATGAGATGCTAGAATCTACAAAATCCTAAGTGGTGTAGAACAGGTACAAGTGAATCAATTTTTACTCTGTCAAAAATTTCAAAGACTTTGGGACACTCGAAGGGAAATATTTTTTAAACCAATAGGAGGAAATATTTTTTCACTCATAAAATAAATAGTTAAGCTCTGGAACATGGAATAGTTAAGCAGTTAACATGGCTGGTTTTAACAAAAGATTTTAGACAATTTCCTGGAGGAAAAGTCCATAGTCTGTTATTGAGACAGACATGGGGGAAGCCACTGCTTGCCATAGATTGGTAGCTTGAAATGTTGCTACTATTTGGGTTTATGCCAGGTACTAGTGACCTGGATTGGCCACCGTGAGGGAGAGCTACTGGGCTAGATGGAACATTGGTCTGACCCAGTAAGGCTATTCTTATGACAAGCATGTGCTGCAAAGGAAACGGCTGCCTTAATACCAGAAGAAGCCACCTCAAAAAGCTTCCTCAGAACCAGGTCTATCCTGCGATCCTGAGAATTCTTCAGCATAACTCCTCTCCACTGGAGGGCAGTGAGCTTGGTCACCTGAGCCACCACCGAATCCACATTCAGCTGCTCAAAGAGCTGCTGAAAATCCGGTGCCATGGGATAAAGCTTAGCAGTGATCTTAGTCAGCCTAAAGGAACCCTCCAGCGTCTCCCACTGCTCCGTAACTAGAGCTGTGAGATCAGGATATGACAGAAAAAAGGATATCTGAGTATTAGAACGACTCTTGATGGTACACTAGGACATGGAGGACTGAGCTTCCAAGTTCAGTTCCTTTATGGCAGGGGTGTCCAATGTCGGTCCTCGAGGGCCGCAATCCAGTCGGGTTTTCAGGATTTCCCCAATGAATATGCATGAGATCTATTAGCATACAATGAAAGCAGTGCATGCAAATAGACCTCAAGTATAGTCATTGGGGAAATCCTGAAAACCCGACTGGACTGCGGCCCTCGAGGACCGACATTGGACACCCCTGCTTTATGGCATCCACTTTAAAACAATGGATAGATGCTGACAAACAGCTGATCAACAGAGGGGTCTTTTACCCATCTTAGGGCTCTCAGAGAACAGCTGGCTAACCGTACCGCAAACAGTTTCCAGGTCATCCTTGGTAGATGAAGTGTCATGCATGGTGGATGGTATCGGCTTACCAGAGCACACCATCTGGATCAGTGATGACAGGGAAACTGGAAGCTTGAACAGTAACCCCCACAAGGGAAGGCCCTGACAGAGAAGCTGGCGCCGCGCTCATCATCTGCCCTTTGTAGGCTGGGTCCATGAGATACGCTCTCCACATAAGTTGAACAAATTCTGGGGAGAAGCCACATATCGGGGCTGACATCAGTTCCCTGCAAGACCCAGAAAAAGCCTGCGAGATATCCCCTGACTCTGTACGCCTGCAATTTGCGTCACCACTAGAAACAGGCATAGGGCAAAATTTTCTGCCCAGTTCTCAGACCCAACCTGGCTCCCCAGCCCTGAGGGCTCTGAGGAGGTGAGGTTCGAAGCTCACACCCTCTCCCCCTTGTGCACGCTCCTCTGCCAGTAATCTGGTGCAATCCACACACAAATTCATATCTACGTTGGTGGAGGAGTCCATCCCTAATGATTTCCAACGAAATCGAGGGGTTGTGAGGCAGAAATCTAAAGTTTAAAATTAGATCGCTAGAAATCCAAGATAGCCGCCGCCAGAAAATTAATGCCTAAAACAACTCATAGAGACTTCCCACAAGGTCAAAAACTGGTGATTTTGGACTTTTGGGGGTTGGAGAATTACTGAAAACCCTGTTTTCAGAACCCCCCCCCCCCCCATTCTCCCTTGGGAAGAAATGGGGCTCCACAGTGCCTGCACCTGTCAGTTCTGTCTGTGTAGCTGAAGTGAAAGGAAATGATTTTTTACTTCAGCACAATCTTCAGGCTGTAGGTTGGACAGACCCCAACTGAAACCTCAACCCCCATGGAACCCCTCCACATGACCAGGGGTGGGAAAGTTCCTAAACTATTGTGGCCAGAACTACATTAGCAATGACTGGTGGTGGTAACTGAGCACTTTACATTTATAGTCATTTATTTATTTATTGAAAGTTAGAGCATTTATCACAGTATATAGAGTAATAGTGGTAGATAGCATAAAGCAAATAGAAAAATAAAATAAAAATTGATATGGCATTAATATTTGAAATAATTTTATATATGAATGCCTATTAGTAAATAGTGGTTCCCAGTTTACAGTTGATATAATGTCTTCAATGTCACAAGTTCATACAATACTACAACAGCCAGTTACAAAGACATTGCAACCCAATCTAATTCAACATGAACAGACGATTGCCACTTGTCAGAAGTCTGGCAATAACATTTGAAGCCGCTTCTTCAGCAATACTACCGTAGTAGGTTATTACTTACACTGAATCATCATAAAAACTTACCCCTAATCCCACTATCACAGATCCAGATAAGATCATATTTGGCTACTTCATATCCTGGCATTAAATTGTTAATTTTTGGATTTATTCCAACCTTTTTGCCACCTATGAATTAAAAAAATATATATATATTTTAGACCACCATGCAAAAATGAAAATCTGTGCACATCTTACAGTTTTTGAATTATCGCAAAAACAGATCAGATTCCTCCAAAGCGATCCTTGAATTAAATATATTTTCAACAGTACAGATTGTAAATTGCTTAAAAGTAATGAAACAAACTCTGTTTCTGAAATACAGAAAACAATTTCATATGAAATACCGTATTTTCACGCATATAACGCGCGCGTTATACACGATTTTACAAACAGTGCATAACCTTGCGCGTTATACGCGTGAGCACGTTTTACAACTTTTTTTTTCCAATCCGATCGGCATCCCCCCTGCGAACCAGCATCCTCCTCCCCGCTCGCGTCACCCCCCCCCCCGCGATCCTACATCCCCCCCCAGCACCGCAAAACATCTCTTACCCGATTGGGCACCGGCACCAGCACCAATGCACAGGACGTGCCAGTGCCAGTGCCCGAAGATCCTCTCTCGTTGGTTTGGGCTGGGCGTTGCGGTGCGGGAGAGATCCTCCTTCTTCCTGCGCCGGGCTGGACTAGGCTTTGAGCATTTGTGCATGCTCAAAGCCTTCTGGTCTCGAGAGAGCGAGACCAGAAGGCTTTGAGCATGCACAAATGCTCAAAGCCTAGTCCAGCCCGGCGCAGGAAGAAGGAGGATCTCTCCCGCACCGCACCGCCCAGCCCAAACCAACGAGGGAGGATCTTCGGGCACTGGCACTGGCACGTCCTGTGCATTGGTGCTGGTGCCGGTGCCCAATCGGGTAAGAGATGTTTTACGGTGCTGGGGGGGATGTAGGATCGCGGGGGAGGGGGGGTGATGCCGGTTCGCAGGGGGATGCTGGATCGGATTGAAAAAAAAAAAGTTGTAAAACGCGGTAAGCGAGCGGGGGGGGGGGGGAGGATGCCGGTTCGGAGTAGGCGGGAGGAGGTTTTAGCATGCGCGGTATACGCGTGTGCGCGCTATATTAAATTTTTTTTACATAAATTTGTGTTCCCCGCACGCTATACCCGTGTGCGTGTTTTACACGGGTGCGCGGTATATGGGTGAAAATACGGTAGTTCAAATGGCAAAATCCTTCTGTAATTCAGGCAAATTACCGACTGCTTGCACTTACCTATAAATAATCTGGCATCCACATTTGGATATTTGCCAAGCAGCTTTTTGCACACATCAATGGCAGGATCATCATGATCTTGTACACAAAGGAGTAATTCGAACTAGTAAGAACAACAACAACAAAAAAAATCAAAGTTAATATATATAATACATAAGCTTATCTTACAGATGATACCTGAAAGAAAAATTATGCAGGGGAGAAGTGATGCCCTGAAAGTAGAGAATGAATATAGTTCCAAGTGATTCACCCCTTGTGAGCATCAAACTGCCCTATTTCAGTACCTTGAATTAGTCAGGCAGTGGTGTTCCTTGCAATAGATTCGGACCATTCAGAACTCAAGGGTCACATTTGAGTCAGCCCAAAAAACATCAATAAAGGAGATATCAAATCTACTGACAAACAGGTATTGCATTGAGTCAGGAGAAGGATAACATGAGGAAGAGCCTAGAGAAGCTTGAGAAATGGTCTGAAATTTAGCAGCTAAAATTTAATGTTAAGAAATGCAAGGTCAAGCATTTGGGCTGCAAAAACCCAAGAGAACAGTACAGTCTAGAGCAGTATCTCGCAAAATTTCTTGAGCCGGGGCACACTAAAAGTAGTGGCCATGGCTTGAGGCACCCAAAAGTGTGCGGACGTCGCCGTGATGACATCACGCATATGTGGGACATCATCACATCGATGTCTGCGTATGTGCAGAGGCCCTCTAGATAGGCCCTGAGACGTCAGTAGGGGGGTGCCAGCAGGGAAGAGGGCCGGAGAGAAGGAGAGGCACTAGCGCCAGCTGATTGCCTACAGCAGTGTTTCTCAACTACTTCAAGCTAAGTACCCCCTAAGTCTTAACACATATCAACTGAGTACTCCAACCACAGACCTCCCTAGGCCCACCCAAGCTCTGCCCCCGATCCCATCCCCTTTACTAATTGTAATGCAATTTTTTCCATTCATTTTTCATATTCACACAATATACACAGCAGTATATATATTCTCAAAACTGACACATTTCAATCCCTATATTGAAAATAAAATCATTTTACCTACCGGCGATCCTCTGCAGGCTGCTGTAATTAGCTTTAAAGGTGAGAGAGGGAGGCCAAGGGGAAAGCCGAAGGATGCTAAGAGAAGGGGGAAACATGCAGGCTTTCAGCGAATCGAGCAGCACTGGCACTGTACTGCGTAGGGAAGTCAGCTGGCCAGCGCCTCTCTTCCTCCTCAGTGTGCCGTGGCACACTTGGAATCTCAGTTTGAGATGCACTGGTTTAGAGGGTAAAGAACTTTTGTGCATGAAAGAGGAGCAGGACTTGGGTGTGATAATTTGTAATGATTTTAAGGTGGAGGCAAAATTTATTCTACAGAAAGAAGTGAGCTCTGCAAGTACACCTATCAATATTCAGGAATAGAAGCTCAAAGTTAGTAGTATGGGTCCACTTCAGGTTACCTATCTGTTTTCATTTATTAATGACTGACTAAATTAATCTTCAATTTTATTGAAACTCCTTCTCCAGCGATTGTGGACTAATTTAGTTGAAATAATGTTTAATTTTTCCTTGTTATATTATTTCTTTATATAATTTGTTTTACGATGGATACTTTCTATTTCAAATATGACCGTTATCATAAAAAATAGAAACTCAAAGAATAAAATTATAGAAAAGAAAAGGTGACGGCGAAAGCTAGAAGGATGCTTGGGTGCACAGGGAGAGGAATGGCCAATAGTAAAAGGAAGTATTGATGCTCCTGTATAAGACTCTGGTGAGGCCTCATTTAGAATATTGTGTACAATTCTGGCGATCAAACCTTCAAAATATATAAATAGGATGGAGTCGATTCAGAGAAAGGTTACTAAAATGGTCAGTAGTCTATGTCATAAGGCATATGGGAAAAGGCTCAAAAATTTCAATATGTATACTTTGCAAATGTCTGTAGAGTTGACAAGTCACCGATCTACCTACAAATATCAGTTGGAGAGACTGCCCTAGCTTCGGCCCACAACAAAGCTATACTCCTTATCAAATGCACCTTGACAGAAACAGGAGACCATTTCCCACAGATAATGTAGGCCTCAGGGATCAATTTAGAAATTGTGGCCTTGAAAGTAGGCACCCCTCGCTTAGTCAAATGAGTCAGCACAAACAGATGGTCAGAGAGTCTAAACTTGTTGGTGACTTCCAGATAACAAAGAAGCACTCTTCTCACATTCAACTTCTTCAAAATGTGGTCCTGTTTCAAGTTTACTATTTTTGATACACCACAGATCACAAAGTGTCTAAGTGGCTTACAATGCAACTTAGATAAAATAAAAACATCACATTGCACAAATTAAAAAAAAAAATGATAAAAACATCACATCACACGAATGGGTAAAGGGGAAGAACTTAAATTTAAGATAGGAAAGCAAAAGGGAGGGAAAATACAAAAGGTTTAATGTAAGGTCTATTAACTCCGACTGGGGTATTATATGGTAAATGGAAAATCAATTAGCAGTATTTATGAAAAGGCATCATCGAACAGAAATGTTTTTAGATTTTTCTTAAAAATGTCAAGAGAACTTTTAAGTCTTAGATGATGAGGAAGCAAATTCCATAATTTGGGGCCTTGGACAGTAAAAAATGAATTGCAGATTGAATCTAGAAATTACATTGCATTACATTAGTGATTTCTATTCCGCCAATACCTTGCAGTTCAAGGCGGATTATATCCAAACTAAAATAAGAATTACATTCCAAATTTGAAGTAATAGAATAAGCGATGAGATAAAATTTAAGGTAATTAAAAAAAAACAAAACAACAACATTGGGTAGAGAGTTAACAACGGGAAGTAGAAGTCTTTAGGAGATAAGAATAGGGTGAATTATGGGGTTTTAGATAATGTTTGGTAAATAGAAGAATATTAGAGAGTACTAAGGGTATAGAGAGTGTTGGATGTTGGGTTGGGATTGGTTGTGCTGGATAGGTTTTATGTGTTTTTTGAAGAGTATGGTTTTAATATCTTTCTTGAAGGTTTTGTAGTCTGTGGTTGAAGATAATAGATTGGTGAATTGTCTGTCCAGCTTAGCTGCTTTGGAGGCTATTAGGTTGTCATAAAGTTTTTTTTGTTTGACATTTTTGGATGATGGGTAAGAGAATAGTGAATGGGTTCTTCTGTGTCTGGTTGCGGAGGAGTGATTTAGTCGGTTATTCCAGTAGGTTGGGTTTTCTCCGTTGATAGCCTTGTAAAGTAAGCAGTAGAATTTGAAGTACACTCTCGCTTCTATTGGAAGCCAGTGCGAGTCATGGTATGCCTCTGTGATATGGTCATATTTTTTTAGTGAATAGACAAGTCTCAGGGCTGTATTCTGCACTGTCTGAAATTACTTCATCATGGACGCGGGACATGGTAGGTATAGTATGCTGCAGTAGTCAATCATTCCAAGGACAAGAGATTGTACCAATAGTAGGAATTGCTTCTCTCTCTAAATGTTTCCTAGAACCTGTGGAATGGAATACAGGTAAGCAAACTTCCTGATTAACGTGAAACGCTAAAGCTATCTTTGGCCTTATGAACACGGCAAATAAAAGGCTCTTGGGCGCTGACCTATGTCTAGGTGGAGGAGGAGATGTATCCGATAAAAGTCCATATGCCTCCAGTGCAGAATATTGACAAGCGAGTCTACACAGTGCTCAGGACCAAGGCACTGAAGACACTAAGGCTCGGATTCTGCAAAGTGCATCCCGATTGTAGGCAGCTATAGGTGCCCTACAGCTGTCTAATCAGCCAATCGAAAGTCCAGTTTTCTTAAAAAAAAAAAAAAAAAAAAAAATGCTCCTCAGGCAGGCCACCTACATTGAAGGCGCCTCCGGGAGCCTAGGGAGGTCCGCAAGCCCGCAAGCTAGGCAGTACCTAAGGCAAGCCCACCTAAGGCTAGGTGAACCTAGTAGAGCGGGAGATGCTTACAATGTAGGCCAGCGAAATGCTGGCCTACATGGTAAGTAGATGCGGCCACTATACTTAATCGCAGCAAGGGAAATCACGTCCCGGGCCTCCTATACAGAATCCGGGCCTAAATGTGTGGATCAGTGGCTGATATGGCCCTATTGCTCTGAGAACATCTTTTGTAGCCGGAAGGAGGTTTCAACATCGAGGGAAAAACAGCAAGATTGAAGGAATCAATTTTTCCTCCAAAGATCAAGCAAATTCACAACTGAAAGAGAGTCATTGTTGCTGGCTGGAAAACCGGCTGAAGGAGGGTTGAAGGCCTGAAAACGAAAAAGTAAAAATTTTCAAACTAAACTCTGAGAAAATAAAGTAATATTAAAGAAAAAGAAAGTAATGAAGAAAATTGATACGGGTAGGCACGAAAAGAGAAAAAAACATAGTGCAATTGGAGAGACTCCAACGACACACATCTTCTTAGCTCCACGGAAAACTAAGAACTGATGGTCCCATGAGCTGGCTTTGAGTGGGAAGGCACTTGTGCATGTGCGGTACGGACAGCTTTGAAACGTCTAGAAAGTTAAAATGACAGTATACTTTTGCACTGTCTGTACCAGGCTCCGTGGATGACATCACCCAGCTGTGAGAACATGCTGCCTGCTTGCCTGAGATAACAGCTACTGTTCTAGTCTTCAATACCATGTCAAACATAGAGGTCAGACCATATGTTTACACACTCTTTTCTATTATCCACTAGCTACCCATGGTCTTCACAATTGCTCTGAAAGGGATACTGTAAAAGATAACCTCCTTTCCTCCCTACACCATCTTCTATCTTACTTGCATGGCTCCTAAGGCAGAGGGGCTTTACTAAAATGCTGCTGATCAGAGCAAAAGTCAACAGCTTTATTCATTCTCAAAGACCATTCCTCCTCATTTCCAATCAGTGGAACTGTTTCTCCAGCTGTCATATTTAACTTTTATTCAGCAGCAAGCAAAGCCTTCTTTCAAGCAGAAATAGTAACACAAGGACAAGACAAGAACAAGGACAAGGACAAGAGACCTTCAGTCCTCCAAGGACTACACTTTGGGATTTCGAAACCCAGTACCGTATTTTCACGCATATAACGCGCACCCGTGTAAAACGCGCACACGGGTATAGCATGCGGGGAAAACAACATTTATGTAAAAAAATTCCCCGTATAGCGCGCACACGGGTATTAGCGCGCATTGAATTACCGGTAAAACCTCCTCCTGCCTTGCCGCCCCGACTCCCCTCTTGCCGCTCTTGCCCCGAATCGCTGCCCTGCTCCTGCCTTGCCATCCCGACTCTTCTCTTGCCGCTCTGCCCCGAATCGTGCCCTGCTCCTGCCTTGCTGCCTGACTCTCCTCTCGCTGCCCTGCTCCCAGCTCTGTAAGCATGCGCAGACCAAAGAAGATGGTACTGAGCATGCTTGTGCTCAGTTTTCTGCTGCCAGGTTGTCAGCGCGCCTTTGTTCGGGGCGCGCTTTTGATCACTGCGGCTGTGTCCCCTTCATCTCAATCTGTTGTCTATCGTGGCCTTGTAATTTGCCCAGTGACCCATTGAATAGGATTTTGCCTATACAACAGCATGCCCAGCCTTTGGGTAAGCCTATAAAAGATCATTAATGCTGCATGTAGAGCCCACATTTTAATTGATCTTTTCAGATTGGTATTCTGCATTTATCTAGTAGAGTTTATCAATTAAATTTACTGCCATAATGCCAGGGAATAAGACGAAAGTCATATACAGCGGACTTTAAGCTTAAGTCTGTTGCGAAAGCTGAGGAAATAGGCAACCGGGCCGCAGCGAGAGAGTTTCGATGTTGGAGAAATCATCGGTGCGTGAATGGAGGAAAAGATAAGAAGGAACTGGAGAAATGCAATCTGCGAAATCGGGCACATCGTGGGGCCAAACCAAAATGGCCTCTCAGCTGGAGGATGACTTGAAGCAGTGGATTCTGGGGAGAAGGGAGCAATATCAATCAATCTCTACCATTGCAATTCAGAAGAAGGCAAAACTACTTGCCAATGGAAGAGGAATACCCAACTTCAAAGCTGGCTTCACATGGGTCTCAAAATTTATGAAAAGGAACGGACTATCTGTTCCGAATGTGAACAACTGTTGGCCAGCGACCTTCCGGATGACTGGCAGCAAAAAATTGATCAATTTCCGTGACTTTGTCGCCAAAGAAATATCTGAACTTGTCATCACTGCAAAGGACGTCATCAACATGGATGAAATTCCAATGGCATTTGACATTCCAGCGACATAGAACCCGTAGCCCCCACAGGTACTAAATCTGTTGCCATCACCAACAACCTGGGCATGAAAGAACGTATTTTACAGTAGTTCTTGGTTGCTCAGGCTAGCGGGATTAAGTTAAGCCCATGGTCATTTTCAAAAGGGTCACTCTGCCCCGTGAAAAACTCTGCCCACCAGTGTGGTTGTGCACTGCAACAAGAAGGGAATGGATGGACTGCATAGTAATGAGATTGTGGGTTAGATAAATGCTTTAGGGCAAGACAGGATGGATTTTTTTCAAAAAATTCCTTGTTAATTTTTGATGCCATGGCTGCCCACAAAGATAAAAAATGTTCAGGCCTACTATTAATTCTACTGGTGCCCACATTCACTGTGATACCTGGAGGCCTGACGTGTAATGCTGCAGCTACTTGACATCGCAGTGAATCATCCATTCAAGACTTTTGTTATGAAAGCGAGTGGGAGGAGTGGATGCAGAGTGGCACACACGAGTACCTCACCCGCGGGGCGGCCTGAAGCGGGGCAACTTTCACAGAAGTCTGCAAGTGGGTGGTTTCTGCATGGGATAAAATAACCGACTCTGTAATAGTAACTCAAACCAAGAGGAGGACCGTTATGCTAAAATTCAGCTCAGAAATATAAAACTCTGAAGAGGAGGAGATAACCCCCCCTTTTAGAAAAAAGAGTTTATCTTCCAATCATTGCTTCTTCATAATGTGACAAACGAGTCCAACTCAAAGGTATGAATGATTTATAACGTGTATATATCTCACTAATGGTGCAATATGCATCCAAAAAACACTTTCAAAAAACAATCATAAATTTCTGCATTCAGGTAAGCACTAAAAGACTTTTGCATTCATATAGTAATTTCTCAAAAAGATACTTGTCAGGGTCCCGACGTGGCCACGTTTCGGTGTTCTACTTCAGGAAGACCCCGTCTGGCTGATTAGCTTGCTTACAAATTGACAACCATATAACATTTAAATGGTAGATCTGAAATGCAAAAATACAAAATCACAAAATGCAATAGCGATGGGCTAACACCTTCTAATAGCCACAAAACCATGCATAAACTTAATAAGGCTTACGACTAGCCTACAGGACAGGAGCACAAAAATGTACGTTACCGTTCAGCAGATGAAAAAATTCTTTGTGCTACACAGTGCACCCGCCCCCACTTTTAGAACCATTATCAGCTTTTTTAGATTTATATCTCAAAGACGGGTCCCGTTGGCCCCTTCTTATGTTTTGGACTCTACCAGCATGATACATTTTTTGTCCTCTTTACAGAACATACCTTACACATGCTATATTACTGACCTTTGACATTTCAGCCTTATACACCAACATTCCTCAAAAAGAAGCTATTGAGGTTATTAAAGCTGAACTTCAATTCCAGGAATTACCAGCCAGTAGGGTACAATTTTTGCTGGATTTGGCTCATATTGCTCTCAGCATGAACTATTTTCAATTTGATTTGGACTTTTACAAACAAATTAAAGGCACGGCTATGGGGGTCCAATATGGCCCCTTCCATAGCCTGCCTGTATGTATCCCAGTTTTGAAAGTCAGTTTTTTGTACACCTCTGAGTTTTGGCATATTTTTTCTATTCTGGAAGAGATACATCGATGATGTGCTGGCTGTTTGGATTGGCACTCCAGAGGACCTAGCACGGTTCTATGATTGGCTCAATAGTTGTGACCCTAATTTACAGTTCACTATGACCATGGACATTCATCAAATTGCTTTTTTGGACATTACTATCACATTCTCCAATGGACATTTTAATACATCTCCAATGGACATTTTAATACATTTTTCGCAAGCCCACAGACAGAAATAATCTGTTACAATATGACAGCTTCCACCCAAAACATTTGAGAAACAACATCCCTACAGGACAGTTTTTACGACTCCGAAGACTGTGCTCTACGGTGGAAGAATATGTATACAGATCGGATGAAATGCAACACAGATTCTTGGAGAAGGGTTATCCCCCTTCTGTCCTTAAAAAAGCTTATAAACGAGCATTATATGCCAATAGGTCTTTGTTACTGCAATCACAACACAGATCTGAAGCCAGTTCACTGGTATGTGTGATACCTTATTCTATTCATGCTTTTCAGATAAAAAAAATTATCAAACGCCACTGGTCCATTTTACAATATCATGAAGCTTTTCAAGAAACTCCTAGATTTGCCTTTTCCAAAGCTTCCAATTTAAAACAGCGGGTCACGCATTCACAATTTTTGAATCCAGAGTTCACTAGTTTTACCAGAGGTCAGCATCTACCATGTGGACATTGTAAATATTGTCAGTTCAGTGTTACTATTTCACAAATGTCTCTATCTTCCCGGTGCAAGTATACTCAGCGTACGACTGACTGCAATACTCACCATGTTATTTATGCCATATCATGCCCGTGTCAACTTGTATATGTGGGGAATACTACCCGCAGTTTAAAGTATCGTATTGGGGAACATATGAGCCGTATACGCACCGCAAAGCAAGAAGCTCCCCTGGTGCAGCATTGGCAGAATAACAATCATGCCATCACAGATTTGCGATTTACAGTCCTGGATTGCTACAGTAACACCAGGGGAGGCGATACAGCTCGTATGCTGTGGAGAAAGGAACAGAAATGGATCTACGATCTCAATACTCTTCACCCTCATGGCCTCAATAATGAAATCGAGTGGGTGGCGTTCCTCTGATTATGTCTGATTCCCGTGAACTATTTCTGAAGTTTTTTGCATTGTACTCTGTTTTCAGTGTTATAGTGATGTCATCACGCTTGCTACGTTTGTTTTCCCGCCTTTCTCAGGTTTAAATACCGTAGTGGGGGCGGGTGCACTGTGTAGCACAAAGAATTTTTTCATCTGCTGAACGGTACGTACATTTTTGTGCTCCTGTCCTGTAGGCTAGTCGTAAGCCTTATTAAGTTATGCATGGTTTTGTGGCTATTAGAAGGTGTTAGCCCATCGCTATTGCATTTTGTGATTTTGTTTTTTGCATTTCAGATCTACCATTTAAATGTTATATGGTTGTCAATTTGTAAGCAAGCTAATCAGCCAGACGGGGTCTCCTGAAGTAGACACCGAAACGGAGCCACGTCGGGACCCTGACAAGTATCTTTTTTGAGAAACTTACTATATGAATGCAAAGTCTTTTAGTGCTTACCTGAATGCAGAAATTTTGATTGTTTTTTGAAAGTGTTTTTGGATGCATATTGCACCATTAGTGAGATATAAACACGTTATAATCATTCATACCTTTGAGTTGGACTCGTTTGTCACATTATGAAGCAATGATTGGAAGATAAACTCTTTTTTCTAAAAGGGGGGGTTACCTCCTCCTCTTCAGAGTTTTATATTTCTGAGCTGAATTTTAGCATAACGGGTCCTCCTCGTGGTTTGAGTTACTATTACAGAGTCGGTCTGTTTTGATTTACATAGTGTCTTTTCTGACTCTTTTGTTACATTGTCCCTGCTGATAGTGGGATAAAATAACACCAGATACTATTCGAAACGGATTTGGAAAAGCGGGCATTGTTTATGAAACCAATGACACTATACCGGTAATCATGCAGTGGAAGGAGGCAACAACACGGATATCAGTGATGATGATGACGACGATATCACTTCGGAAATAAATGAGGATCGTCTGCAGGCCGTGCTCACTTTATTTAATGACGATGATGACAATTCGGATTTTGATGGATTCAACGATTCAGATGACTGTGATGATGATGACTGAATAAACCAGTAAACTTTGTTTATTTACAACTTTACCGTAATTACGGTAACTGTATTTAGATTATTTTGTCCTCGATACTTCGTTTGATCTAGATTACCGGTAATGTTATAGTTTATAAGAATGAACATGTGATTTCTGTTCTTGTTGCTGAATTCATACTCACTAACCCTAGATTAAAAGTTATACGGTAGTTTATAAGAATGAACAGTTTTTTTTCTTTTCACTTTTTTGGTTGGAGGGTGTGTGAATGGTGCGTGAGTTCTCCTATGTCTGGTTGAGGTGGATTGAATTATTTAGCTGAAGAAATTAGTTAACCCCCCCCCCATTCCATACACATTACGGTAATTCTCTTCCATTTTTGTTCCCATTATAAAAAACACTGATAAGTTCCCAGAAAAAAATACATTAAAATAAGAAGTGAAAACAAAGGCCCCTATAGATGAGAACATAAGAATAGACTAATTGGGTCAGACCAATAATCCATCATGCCCAGTAGCCCATTCTCATGGTAGTCTATCCAGGTCACTACCTGGTCAAAACCCAAAGAATAGCAACATTCCATGCTACCGATCCAGGGCAAGCAGACGCTTCCCCCATGTCATAATAACAGACTATGGACTTTTCCTCCAGTAATTTGTCCAAACCTTTTTAAAACCAGCAACGCTATCTGCTTTTACCATAACTTAGATCTTTCCTTCCAAACAGAGACCTTGCTAGATGTCAAATACAGAAAGAACAAGGTAACTTCACAGGACTTAGCTGTGCAGGAAATGTGAATCTCCTCATACACCTACCATATAGTGCAAAAATGTGCAAAGGTCTGTTTTTTTCTTTCGATCACTACATAGCCTAATGCCACACAAGCAGCGCTGTTACAAACATATTCTGAAGGTCAATGCTAAGGTTAACAACGAATCCAGAAATACAAATACAATGTAGGGTATTCAAATCAATAGTCATTAACCAAAAAAACACCCTATAGTGACATGCACCCAAAAGAGTCTTACTTGATATTTGGAATGGGCCTCAGAGACCTGAATATCAGGCAGTAGACTGCTAGATGTACTTGCAGGTCTATGTCTCAATCATTGGCCCAAACCAGGTCACTATATCTTGTTTTTATAAATATTTTTAATGTTTTAAATTTTTTATAAATAGATAAATATTTTTTTATATATTTTTATCCTTGCATAATTTAACATTCACAGATAGTGCCTAAGCTTTAAACAAGCACTTATCTTTGTGAATACCTCTGAAAAGTTACAGCACTGCTCTGTGAAACCTGATGGGGCCTCTTTTGGGTGCATGTCACTATAGGGTGTTTTTTTGGTTTATGACTAATTTTAAAGAATTCCTAGGAGAATTAGGCAAAACCAGTTCTTCCAAATACTTCTTAGAGTATTTTGAATCAGACTCCAAAGAAATGTTGAGATCTTTACTCGTTTGGCATAGAAACTTCATAAAGGACACCAGATCTGAAGAGGGATGACATCATTGAGGAGAAGGTGTACGAGAGCCTCTCAAGGTACCTTTTACAGCAGAGAATGAAGGTGAAGCCTCTCTGGAGTATTGATACCGAAGATCTGAATCCATAGTCAAATATGCAGATGAACGCCCACTTCTGGAATGAGTCGAAGAAGCAGAACGTTTTCAGTTTTGAAGAACCAGCAGGTGAAGACAACCTCGCAGGAGAAGAACTCAACTGGCGAGAATGCTGAGGCTCCACAATAGGTTTCCTTGATAAAGGAGTTGATGGTCTCGAAGAGTCTCAATGCTTCGATAAACGAGGTTTGTCTCAAGAAGATCTGGGCCTCGATGAATGCCTCGACAAATGATGTGAAGAGGAACTATGCCTCAAATTACAGGCCCGTGATCAAGTCGAATCCAGCCTCGATGAAGAATGTCGAGGAGTCCTCACCCTGTGCCTCGAAGAAGACATGCCTTATGTGTAGAAGTAGGACTGGAGGTTGGAGATCGAAGTTGAGACACTGATAAGGACTCATCTCCTTGTGCAGATGTATCGCGAGATACTCTCAAGGACTCGACTCCTTGAATAGAGTGGTCAGGTTGGGCTCGAAGCACTCTTAAGGACTCGACTCCTTGTAATACTGCTGAGTGTTCAGGCTGGACAGCAGGAAGCAGGGTCGAGGCAGGAGTCAATTTGGCAAGCATGTTACCAAACTCCTGATGCAGAATAGCTTCCAACATATTCTGCAAAGCCGGCAGCTGGTACAATTGGTGTGGCTATGGATTCCGAGAAAGACGACCTCAAGGAAGAGTGTTGTCTCGATTTTGAGACACGCTTCCTTGGAAGTCTCAAAGCAACCGGGTCCACCAGGGCTGCTATTGAAATGGCCTGTGACTCCTGAAGGGTTGGCTTGGGTAGCTTACCTGATGGAGACACTGAGGATTACAGTCCCTCTGGAGAGGATTTAGCTGACTTCCCCAAGGATGATGACTTCCCCATCGAGGAAGGCTTGAGCGAGGTAGAGGTTAAAGGTTTGGGCCCAAACGAAGACTTCAACAAAGTCGAGGTCGAGGCTTTAGTTGAAGAAAGATCCATTCCCCTGAAGATTTTTTCAGTCTGAACTCAACATTTAAGAGCTTGATTTTGAAGTGTAGCACAGCGGGCGCACGACTCTGGACGATGATCAGGTCCTAAACACTGCACACACCACTTATGTGGGTCAGTGATGGAGATCGTGCATTGACACCGGCTACACTTCTTAAATCCTTAGAAAACTTAGAACTGAGGAGACGCGCGCCCTACATCGGGTGGGAAGGCACTCGTGCATGCACGGTGCGGCACTCACAAACTTTCTAAAAGTTCTTCAAGCAAGTCTGCTTGTAAAGCTGTCCGCATCGGGGCTCCGTGGTTGACGTCATCCATATGTGAGAATATGCTGCCTGCTTGTCCTGGGATAAAAATATTTAACCAATATTTATACTCCAATTCTTCCTTTTCCTTTAGGGAACTGAGAACAATAAAACCACTTCAGCATCTAACCACATTCTCCTTGTACTTTGGTCAGCATTAGGGAGTAGGAAATAGGCAAAACTATGCTTAGAGCAAAATAGCAATAGGTATAAATGTTGCTTCTTTGTATTGTTGCTGCTATCAAATTCAGTAATCAAAATACCTACACCAATAAAGTGCAGAAGAAATCAGGTAATTTGAACAGCTTAATTACTGAACTAACAGAAGTCAAACATCAAGTTTTGTGCTTTACAGCAGCATAAACACAGAGGGGAAGACAAATGTTCATGATAAAATCCGATGGACCACTGTCGCAACTGCTATTACAATGATTTCAAAAAGGCAAATCATTCTTAAAACACCGTGCATGCAAATGAGGTTCACAGAGAGTCGCTAAATTTGCATGTGCCGCTCATTGGTGATAGCGATCGGCACATGCGCAGAATAAACATACAAATAAAAAAAAAAAAAATAATAAAAGACCCCAAATCAAAGATTGGCAGGAGGGATGCCCACTCCCTCCCGCTGCTGGTGTCAAACTAACACCCCCGGCAGCAGGAGGGATGCCCACTCTCTTCTGCTGCTACCGTCAGCAATCCCCCCCAACACTCCCACAGCAGATGCCCACCCCCCTTTCCAACAGCAGAATTCCCACTCCCTCCTACCGCAATACCCCTAACAATCCCCCTGTGCCTCCGATGACCCCCCTTACCTTGTTTACAAAGACCGGCTGGAGGGGTGCCTCCTATGAACCCCCCCCCTTACCTTGTTTACGAAGGCCGGCTGGAGGGATGCCTTCCCCTACCCCTTCCCAGTGCATCCTGGGATGCACTGGGGAGGGCTTAAGGATCTCATTGGACCATCTAAGTCCCCTCCTATGGGAGGGGTCTTAAGCAACCTGGGCCAATAAGAACTTTAGGCCCCTCCTCAGCGCATCCTAGGATGCACCAGGAAGGGGAAAGCATGCCATTTTGAAGAGGCGAGCCTGTTGGTCAGAGCCATCCCTCTGGTCGGTCTTCGTAAACAAGTTAAGGGAGGTCATCAGGGGTACGATGGCGGGAGTGGGCATCTCTCCTGCTGCTGGGGGGGTTGTTGGAGGGTGGGTGCTTGGTAGCAGTGGTGGGAATGAGCATCCTTCCACTGGCAAGGGAAGATGGGGTTTGCTTAATGGTAGCAGCAGGAGGGAGTGGGCACCCCTCCTGCTGCTGCTGGGAGTTGCTTGACAGCAGCAAAATTTTCTGGCAGGTATGAGCTATCAATTTTACTTTTTCTGCCAATGCCCTGACCAATCAGCGCTTAGACACTGACCAGAAAGTAAGGCTACAACAGCTCAGACCTGTGGAAAAATTTTGCTCACAAATGTAGGACAGCAAGGTTAGGGAATCACCCAACGTTTTTGTTTAAATATTAATGACCTCGTCGTAATACATTTGTATGGCAGTCAGAGACTGCTAGGAAACTCGGAAGAGACCACGGTAAGCCATTTTGATAATCAATCACTAAAATACACTAACACTAAACTGGCTGGAACCGGTTTAGTGACCATGTTAAAGTTTTGAAAATCTTCCCCTAAGATTTCAAGTACACCATGCTATAATTGTACTAGTAATGTCTAACAATTGAAAGAAATGACCTCCTTCCCTCCGATTTCAAAGGGTTTTTATGTGGAATTTTTTTTTTTTTTACTTTACTCAAATATTTTTACTTACATTTGATCAGACAAAAGTTAAGGCATTTATGTCCATTATTAAAAGCGAGTTTGACTGAGATTCCCTCCTATCCGGCTGTAGATAACAGAATCTACACAGTACTGTAGTTACAGAATTTCAAAACAGCAACCAAGTCACTAGGAAAGTCTAAATAAGTCTTCAAACACTAATTCATCCTTAACAATAAGAAAAAAGAATACAAAAATTTAATTTTGCCAAATTGCTGACTGAATAACTAGGCATCTCTTGTTGATAAACTGTGTTCCTTAATCTCAAAAAGTAGCAATAAAGTGTACACATACCTTTGGATAATCCAGTTCAAAAAAAGTTTCCAAATTGTTAATGAGGTTAGGATCCACACCTTTCAACGGTTTGAGCAGTGAAACGCCAGGTAATTTGCTGTAGGGCTGCTTGTCTGTTGCCTTCTTATTCAGATAAAGTCGCCTACAAAGGAAAGAAAGCTAATATACTTTTCTGAAGCAGTACAAAAACGCCCTAGCCTATAATCTAACAAATGGAGAACTGTACAAGCTACTATCAAACTCTAGGTCAGCTGATGTGAAATTAAAATGATCCAGTCAATAAGATGTTTGAATTTGTTTTGCATTAGGTATAGAACTAGAAAATTCTTAAAAGTGGTAACTCATTTTGAGGGTCTTTTATTAAGGCGTGCTAGCCGATTTAGCGTGAGCTAAATGCTAACATGCTCATTATATTCTATGGAGATCACAAGGATAATATTAGTTAGAAACTAGAAGAAGTCAGAAATAGCTTAGGACAAAAATTGTAAACTGACCTCACATTTGCAATAATAACCTAACTATGGACCGTGACCAGAAATTTTCAAGTCACTCAGAGACGTGAAACTCTACAAGGAAGGAGTACACCCTCCTAGAGATCGTACAGAGTTTACCTTCCAGTCAATGCAACTGTTTCAGTGCTGGTCACGTTCCATAGCAGGTTACAAAAATAAATAAATAAAGGTTGTCACAATCTTTCAAATGCTTAAAAGTGTGTGGGAATTCTTTCTTCATATATTTTGTTAAACATACATCACTCGAAGTTTATAAGTTGTACTGTAATGACTTAGCTTTATAAAGGGTAGAGGGTCCCAACGTGGCCCCATTTCGTTTGCTTCTTCAGGAGACCTGATTGTGAATATGGTAAAAGTCCTTTTAAGCTCTCATAATTGTTTTAAACTTCGTGATGAATACACATCGCTGAAGAACGCTGTCGGAACAGAAAAATTTCAACTGCCAGAGCCATATTCTATGGACACGTTAGCATTTAGCACGTGCTAAAACGGCTGGTGCGCCTTAGTAAAAGATCCCCTTTAAGATGATAGGATTTGCATTAAATTTGCTAAATTTTATTTGAACCTAGAAGACAACCTAAATACACTTAGGAGCCAGTTGCCAAAACAGCTCTCATGATTTTCTTCCAATTCACCAAAGGTCTACTGCAGCTCCCTTACAACCTCGTTTACTAAAGCTGCTTTCCCATCATTTCTTTAAAATACCATTATCAAAATAATAATTCATTTCGTAAACCAAAGACTGATTAAGCACAGTTACTTACCGTAACAGGTGTTATCCAGGAACAGCAGGCAGATATTCTCACATATGGGTGACGTCACCGACAGAGCCCCAGTACGGATCACTTTAAAAGTGCATCTTTAAGTCTTTAGAAAGTTTGCAATAGTACATACCACGCATTCACGAGTGCCTTCCCGCCTGACGTAGGCACGCGGTCCCTCAGTTAAGATAAGACAGCTAAGAAGCCAACCCGGGGAGGTGGGAGGGTTGTGAGAATATCTGCCTGCTATCCCTGGATAACACCTGTTACAGTAAGTAACTGTGCTTTATCCCAGGACAAGCAGGCAGCATATTCTCACGTATGGATGACCTCCAAGCTAACAAGAATGGGATGGTGGGAATGTTGGCCTTTAGGAGAATAAATTTTGTAATACAGATTGGCTGAAGTGCCCATCTCGTCTGGAGGAGGACTCCAGACAATAGTGAGAAGTGAATGTATGAACTGAGGACCAGGTGGCAGCTTTACAAATTTCGTCAATGGTAGTAGATCTGAGGAAAGCCACAGTCCAGTCTGAGCATAACAGAACAAGATACAAGCAGCAAGCCAGTTGGAAATTGTTCTCTTGGAAACAGGATGTCCCAATTTGTTTGGATCAAATGAGATGAACAGTTGGGGAGAAGTACGATGAGGCTTTGTCCTGTCGATGTAATAGGCCAAAGCACGTTTACAGTCCAAAGTATGCAAAGCGGTTTCTCCTGAAGGAGAATGAGGCTTAGGAAAAAAACACTGGTAGAACAACTGACTGATTGAGATAAAATTCAGTGACAACTTTTGGAAGAAACTTTGGATGCGTGCGCAGAACCACTTTGTCATGATGAAAAACTGTGAAGGATGCATCTGCCACCAAGGCTTGTAACTCACTGACCCTCCTGGCAGAGGTAACAGCAATAAGGAAGACAACTTTCCAGGTGAGAAACTTGAGATGAGCTGCGGCCACTGGTTCAAATGGTGGCTTCATCAAACTGGAAAGTATCACATTAAGGTCCCAAACGACAGGCGGAGGCTTGAGAGGTGGTTTAAAATTGAAAAGTTCTTTCATGAATCTGGAGACCAAAGAATGAGCAGTAAGAGGTTTTCCCCCCACTGGCATGTGAAAAGCTGTAATAGCACTGAGATGGACTCTGAAAGATGTAGACTTCAGACCAGAGTCAGATAGATGGAGTAGATAATCTAACACCAATTCCACTGCCAAGGAAGTTGAATCGTGATGAAGTAAACACCAGAAGAAAACCTAGTCCACTTTTGCTAATAACATTGCTAAGTGGTTGGTTTTCTGGAGGCGTCAATAATATGTCGAACAGCTGTGAGAGATGTAATTCAGAAGAATTCAGCCCGAGAGAAACCAAGCTGTCAGGTGTAATGATTGCAGGTTGGGATGTAGAAGTGATTCCTGCCGCTGAGTAAGCAGAGTAGGAAAAACTGGAAGAGGTATTGGTTCCCTGGAGCTGAGCTGAAATAGAAGGGAGAACCAATGATGCCTGGGCCACCGAGGAGCAATGAGAATCATGGTGGCTGCCTCTCGCTTGAGTTTGAACAGAGTCCTCAACAAGAGAGGAATTGGAGGTAATGCATATAGAAACAGGCCCGTCCAAGTCCAGGAGAAAGGCATCGACTTCCAGACAGAGAGGAGAGTAAAGTCCACTTGTGGAGTGCCCCATTGAGCAAAGATGGACTGGAGAGTTGCAGAGTTGAGAGTCCATTCGTGAGGCTGAAGAATTCTGCCGAGATTGTCTGCTAGAGAATTCTTCTCCCCTTGAATGTAGATAGCCTTTAAGAAAAGTTGCAAGCTGTGGCCCAAGTCCAGATTTTCTGGGCCTCCTGACACAACAGGAGACAGCCCATACCTCCTTGTTTGTTTATGTAGTACATTGCTACTTGATTGTCTGTGCGAAGAAGGACTTGGGGACAAAGGTAATGGAAGGCCTTGAGGGCATAAAACATTGCTCGGAGCTTCAGGATATTGATGTGAAATTTTGGCTCCCTGGCAGTCCAAAGGCCCTGAGTCTGAAGATCGTCCATATGTGCCCCCTAAGCATAAGGAGATGCATCTGTCATGACCACCTTGTGATGAGGGGGTAAGTGAAAAAGGAGACCTTTGGATAGATTGGATGACGTTATCCACCACTGAAGCGACCGCAGAAGAGATGACGTTACAGATATATGCTGTGAGAGACGATCCATCGCTTGAGACCACTGAGATGCAAGGGTTTACTGAGGGGTACGTGGAGTCACATGCACAGTGGAAGCCATGTGGCCTAGAAGAACCATCATGTGTCTTGCAGTGATGGATTGAAGAGGAAGCAGCTGCTGACAAAGGCGGATGAGAGCCTGAAGGCGATCCGGCGGGAGAAACACTCTCATGAGAGTGGTGTCTAGGACTGCCCCAATGAACTGCAGACGTTGAGTCGGAATAAGATGTGATTTGGGGAAGTTGACTTTGAATCCTAGAATCTGAAGAAAAGAAATGGTCTGATATGTTGCTTGGACCACTTCCTGAAATGAAATAGCCTTGATTAACCAGTCATCCAGGTAAGGAAAAACTCAGAGGTTGTGTGATCAGAGAAATGCATCCACTACAATTAGGCACTTCGTGAAGACTCTGGGAGAAGATGCCAGGCCTAAGGGAAGAACCTTGTACTGGTAGTGACGTTGATTTATCTGGAAATGGAGGTATTTCCTGGAAGCCAGATAAATTGGGATATGTGTGTAGGCTTCCTTGAGATCCAGAGAGCATAGCCAGTCATTATAATTGAGGAGAGGATAAAGCAGGGCAAGGGATAGCATTCAAAATTTCTCCTTGACCAGAAATTTGTTGAGAGCTCTGAGATCCAGAATGGGTCGCAGTCCTCCCATCTTCTTTGGAACTAAGAAGTAACATGAGTAGAATCCCTGCTTCTACTGAGAGAGGGGAACTTCCTCAATGGCATTTAGCAGCAGAAGGGAGGACTGTGCAGGGTTCAAAGCAGACTCTCTTAGGAGGATGGTCTGGAGGCAGGGTGTGAAAAAGGAGAATGCAACCCTGACAAATGATGGTGAGGACCCAGAGATCTGATGTTATGAGCTCCCTTCGAGCGATGAAAAGTTGAAGACGGCCTCCGATGGGCTGAGGCAAAGACTGTAGGATGCTGACAGTGGCTATGCTCTTTAGAAACATGTCAAAAAGGCTGTGAAGGTTTTTGAGGAGCAGCCTATGGTTGCTGACATGGTTGCTGCTTCTGTTTCCTAGGTTGAGATTGAGGAGGTGATGCAGGGTTAGCAGCAAACCTTCTCTAGTAAGAAGCAGCTGACCGAAAAGGACAAGAGGGTGGAGGCTTTTTCTTAGGCTTGACCAGGGTGTCCCATCAGATCTCATGAGCTGATAACTTTTGGTTAGCCATGTCCATGGAGGGACCAAAGATTTCATCTCCTAGACAAGGAGCATTTGCGAGCCTGTCTTGATGGTTTACATCCAGCTCAGAAACACAAAGCCAAGCCAGACATCTCATGGCTACTGACACTGCCGCAGCACGAGAGGTAAGTTCAAATGTATCATACGTGGAACGTATCATATATTTTCTCAGCCTGAATGGATCAGAAACATGATGCTGAAAAGCAGGAAGCTTACGTTCTGGAATGTATTTCTGAAACATGGAAATTTGTCTAATTAAATGCTTGAGGTAGAAGGAAAAATGGAAATTATAGTTGCCAGACTGGTTGGCCAACATAGCATTTTGGAATAGGTGCTTGCCAAACTGATCCATGGCCTTGCCCTCTCTGCCAGGAGGTACAGAAGCATACACACTAGCCCCCAAGGATTTCTTCAAGGTAGACTCCACCTGGAGAGACTCATGTGGAAGTTGAGGCTTGTCAAACCCAGGAATAGGGACCACTCGATATAAAGAATCCAACTTACAAGGAGCCGTAGGAATGGTAAGTGGCATATCCAGATTTTTGTAGAAAGTTTCTCATAAGATGTTGTGAAGAGGAAGCTTGAGTAGTTCCTTGGGTGGCTAATCATAATCAATGCTCCTGGAACTGTCTGGAATCAGCTTCAAGAGGGATAGACAAAGTCTCTGACATCTCAAGAAGAAACTTAGAGAAAGATGACTTCTCAGATAGAATAGGAGTCTCCTGGGATGAATGCTGAGGGGAGTCATCATCTGAAGAGCCTTCAACCTCTGAAAGAAGAGGATCCTGCTCAAAGTCCCCCCAGAGGTCTGAATCTTGAATAGACCAGGCTCAGTGCCAAAGGTTCAAGATGTTTAAGTTTCTGCAATGCCTTTGGAGACCACATCGGTGTCGACTCAGGTGATGTCTGTGTCAAGGACGAGCGGCGTCGGTGAGTCAATGGTGCCGAGTCCTTGATGGAAAGTGTGCGCACCGATGGAGACTATTGCAGCTGCAACCAGTGTCAATGGCTCAGACCGGAGTGACACCGGGGGAGTCGGTGTCAACACAGGCAGGAGTTGGGTTGGCACCAGCATTTGAAAGTGCTCACCCAGTTCTTCCTTAAGCAAGTTGTCTATCTTTTAATTAAGTGTAAGCACCGGTACCTCTGGTTTTCTTGTCGGTACCCTCGGTGCAGCTCTATGCTCTGGGGATGAGAAGGCCGATGCCAAGGCACTCACCAATATCGGAGCGGAGCGCTTTCTGGGCTTTTTCGAGGTTGGCAGGACTTAACTCACTGCTGCATTGATCTGAGGCCTAGATGGGGTGGGGGAAGGCTTCTTAACCAGCTTACTTACAGAAAGCTGTGATATCGGCGATGGTTCTGTTGATGTCAAATGGTGCGCAGTTGGCTTAACTGGCACCGTTGATGTCGATAATGGTGTGGAGTCTCCTTCCATTGCGACGCCGAAAAGTAGCTTTTGCTGTATAAGATGGTTCTTCAAAGTTCTTTTCTGAAGAGAAGAACAGCAGGAGCAGGTTTCCGGGCGGTGCTCGGGCCCCAAGCATTGGCGGCACCTGCAATGCAAGTCAATTACTGAAATGGGCAAAGCACAGTGATCGCACTTTTTAAAACCCGTCTGCGGGCGTGACCGATGGAAAATGGCCCCGGCTAGATCAAAATCAGAGGCCAAGGTGGTCAAAGAGGTTTTTGTTAGTTTTTTTTTTACTTACTAAGGAAAAAACAAACAACAAAAAGAAATATGACTAAAAGTCACAAATCCGCGAGAGCGGGAAGGCAGCAAAGAAAAATGTTTCAACAGCCATTGAAAAACGCGTCTTCTTAGCTCCGCGCAAATTAAGAACCTGAGGGACCACGTGCCTACATCAGGCGTGAAGGTACTCACGCATGTGTGGTGTGGGCTATCGTGATGCAGTTTTAAAGTGGTCCGTACCAGGGCTCTGTCAGTGACGTCACCCATACGTGAGAATATGCTGCCTGCTTGTCTTGGGATAAACCCTAATTTTCTTGGTCTGCTAAAGAATAAAATTGCCTAAAAATTAAACCCCTAAATTTTCATCAAAGCCCTAAAGGTAAATCAAAAAGTAAAAGGCAAAATAAATTTAACAGCTTTAATAGAAGTAACCGTGAGCAATTGAACATATCACTTTTCCACATAGTCCCCATGCAAGACGCATTTGTTTATATTGTTCAACTAGCTTCTGAATTTCTGCAGAAAATAAGTTTATTGGTTGTTCTCGAAGCCAGGTGAGCACCGCTTCATTTACTTCATCATGCTTTATCTTTTGTTCTCCGTGTTGAACCCATGTCTTGTCGCTTGTGACAATTCTGTCTAGAATAATCAGATCTTTTTCATACCATCTCAGGAACTGGGTTGCAGCATCCACTTGCTTGTGCAGATCGGTAAGCTGTTTGGGAAACCATCGTGTGCAGACTTTCCTGCATCTCAAGTCATAATGCATTATGGCAAATGTAGATCCATAGCCGATACCTAAATTTGCAGCCAACTGAGACACCGTTATCTGTTGGTCTTCTCTAATCAAAGCATCCAGCCTGTCAAATGCGCTCTTATGTTGATGGGTGACACGAACAACCCTCGTCGGTTACACCTGTTCTTCCTACTTTAAACCTTTATACCCACTCATAAACCTTTCATTGATTCATGGTGCTAGGACCATACTGAGTCAATATCCAATGCTGAATTTCCACAGGTTTCACTCCCTCTGCCCAAAGAAAGCGCACTACTGCGCTTTGTTCTTTGATGGTGCAATCTTGAAATGGAGAATCCATGTTTCTGACCTCGTGGCTGCCAAATGACTGAAGACTGAGCGTTACATCGTGCATGGACAAACTATCCAACATGTAATGTATGAATACATACGTTGCATTTCACTAGCTCTATTCCGATTATCGAGTACTTTAACAATTGCTTTTAATTTTTGATTTGCCTTCATATATAGAATGCTATAGGCATATAGTATGTTCAAAATCAAAGCAGGGCCATTTTGTATGATTATGGCTGTACAACTATCAAAACTGGTGAACTTTCCCCAAGACAAAGGATCTGCATGCAAGCCAAGAGGAGGAGGAGGTATGGCTTGGGCAGTGGATAGAGGAGGAAGCAGGTACACTGTTGGGCTATCTCAGCAATCAAATATCATGATGCTTTAAGTCCTATGCTGTTCTTTCAAGAGACGCTGAGAATTGCCCTGGATTTTGGCACCAAGCAACTCATTCTGAGAATCATATAGTACAGGAGTGTTTGCAAACTCAGAAGAGAAATTGAGAACGGAAGGAGGAAGGGAGAGTAAGAAAAGCTCATACACACAGGTGTAGCTTAATGAAGGAGTGGCTGCATAGAAATCACACACATAAAAATAGCCATACTGAGTCACACCAATGGTTTTGTTTTATGTCTTATGTTAATCAGGTTTTCTATTCTGCTTTTACCTATTCAGTTCAAGATCAGATTACATTACAAGAGGTTGGGTCAGTTGCCCAGGAAGTTACAATGGACGGTTTGACATGGACATTCAATAGGGTTGCTATATCAGTATAACTATTAATACAGTTAGGTCATACTTACAAATACAAGTAAGTCATTGTTGGCTCATTGTTATGTCTCAGGGGTTGCATTATGCAGTTTAGAAATGGGAAACAGAGGGGGTTACAGTTAAATAGTGTTACAGTTCTTTTAAAAAAACAGAACCAACATTGAGCAGACCATGACAACAGAGCAGTAGAGGAGCGAGTCCAGGCAGGGAAGGAGTTCTGGATAATATCTTCTCTCAGTTCTGTCACTATGCCTGTAGGATGCCAATGGTGGTACCTGCTGGAGCTTGTGCCAAGTACCATGTCTGGCTCCTACTGCCCCTGGTATGATGGGGGCAGCATTTCTTCTGGGCCAAATGGCTCCGGGAGGTGCAGGTACTGCTTGAGGACTGGCCTGTGCACTTCCACCCAACAGAAGCACAGACATTGGGAATGATGGCCATCTTACTGCCAGACCACATAGGTCCTGTGTTTGTTTGCAGTGGACACAGTGGCTATCTCAGCATAATGGGGCTGATTTAATTCCCAGTGTTGAGGGTTCCCAGTCAGAATTTAGATGATATTCATTCCAGGTGTTCTCCAAAGACATCAGGGGAATGCCCCAGGGATCCTTGTAGGTCAAATAATCCTCCCAGACTGTTAAGGGTAAACAGGAAAGGGGAACTTGTCTACCATCAATGCCTATAGAAGAATAGAAAAAAGGTAAGGAGAAGTGGTGCTATTTAATCCTGTTTCAGCAATAGGAAAACTAGAGAAATACTCTTTACACCCTAGAACTCTCTCTAGGAGGACACAGCTTTACTTTCACAACTGTATCTAAGAAAGGAGAACACTGAGGATTTTAACTATTACTATTTTTTTCTTAAAAACTTACTGGTAGTTCCTATCTTGCTACAATTCTCTTCCCATGGACTATCTCACTTGCTCTAAATGATCAAATTTCCATTTGGAATTCTCAGCAGGGTGGATAAAAATAAAAGATTTTTTTAAAATAAATAAATAAATTTTTATTTAAATTGGATATTTTTAAATAAAATGATTTTTTGAGGAAAAAGCTATCTATAGATAGTTTTCTAAGGTACATTGTAGTCAAAAAGTTATTCATCATGAACTAAGCCAGCCCTGCATATGCCGGGACGCCTGCCTTCGGGCTCAATTGTGTGCACTGTATCGTTCTGGTACATGGCGATTCGGACCCAATTGTATGCAGTGTATCGTTCTGGTACACGGTGATTCCTGCAACACAGTTCCTTTTCCCTGCTTGCTATTCCTTTTGAGTTAAAATCTCACTGGTTTACATTAGCACCACTAGCAAATGTTTTTTTGCTGATGATGTCAGGGTGGAAGAGGGTGGGTACACCTCTCCAATAAACTGACGCTTTTTCTTTCGCTATATATATATCTGCACAAGGAGCTAAGTGTGAGGAGGGAGGAGCAGGAGGTAAAAATTAAAGTGAAACCTTTTGAGCAAAATACTCCACAAGTTTCGATCTGTGTGTATAGCCTAAGGTTTATCAGATTATTCTCTCCTTGGAGGAGAAAACCTATAAAGGCAGGAGGCTATAAAAGAGACCCAGTTTGCCAATATTTTAATGAAGTTCCTCTACCTATGGATAAGGCAGGCATGTATGCTTGCAAAATGCAAACACTGCAACAAAGAAATACAAGGCCTGGTAGCCCAAATGACACATTATAAGAAGTGCTTTGATGAAGATGACAAAAGGAACATGTTTTAACAGGCAGGATCTGCTACTCTCTCTACATAGGTATCAACACACTGGCCTGCAAACTACAACTAATACAAAACACAGCAATCAGACTCATCTTCAAGTTAAAAAATATGACTCAGTTTCTACCTTATCTCAGCTACATTGGCTACCCATCAATACTAGAATAAACTTCAAAATATCATGTATAATCTTCCGCATCCTCCATGGAATTTCCACATCACACTCAGACTTATTCAATCCATCATGGCCCAACTTGGGCCGGAATCTTAGTAAATTTCAGTTGAACTACCCCTCAACAAAAAGAATCAAATACAAAACGTACCTACAACACTAGGTTCATATATATCAGTGCTAAGTTTTGGAACAACCTCCCCACAAGTACCATGAGATCCGAACTGAACTATCTCAGATGCCAAAAGAAACTAAAAACTTATCTTTTCGACACAATACTCACCCAAGAAAACTGACCAGTGAGCTCACAAATTACCCTTTAACCTATATAGGACCATGTGCACAGCTCAATCACCTGACAATAGACTATAATAGACAATCTCTACCTCATAGCATCACAGAACATACCTTATTTAACATCCATTTATAGCACTAGATCTGTCTCTCTTTAGAAATTGTACTGTAGGGAAATCTCTACTTCAAAGTGTCCCTTTCAAACAATAAGTACTAACTCTCCTGTTGTATTATTCCACCCTCTTGTGTTGTCATGTACCACCTAAGAAGCCTCCTGTACTATACTAAACTGTATCCATTTAAATTGCATTGTAAGTCGCCTTGAACCTAGGCACAGTGCATCTCAGAAATCTCCGATAAGATTAGATTAGGTTGGTAAAAGTTTTGGATTTCACCATATTTCTTAAAGACTGCCTTGATGATTGTCATATTTTGGGAAAAAAAAAAATATATATATATATATAGCACAGTTACTTATCTATAAAAGGTGTTATCCAGAACAGCAGGCAGATATTCTCACAGATGGGTGATGTCATCCACAAGCCCACATGGACAGTGTAAAAGTATACCATCACTAACTTCTTAACAAGTCTCAAGACCACCCATACTGTGCATGCAAGAGTGCCTTCCCACCTAGCGTCAGCTCGCAGGACCATCAGTTCATTAAAAAAGCCAAGAAGCGGCAGAGCTCAACTAAGATGGCGGCAGTTTGCTGCAACTGAGATGCCACGGACCTGCTAGGGAGAAACTTTTTCTTACCATTTCGATGATAAAGCGCAAGTCCAAACCCCGGGTCTTCCTGGAGGAATCCTTGGTGGCAGCAGGCTCGATGGACGTCTTTCTTCGGCGAGGTCTTCGAACAAGTGTTTCGAAGCTTTCCTCGGCTGCGAGAGGCACACAAGCTGACGCATCGGCATTCTCTCTCGAGGGTACATCTCTATCTCCGGAGGAGCGGAGTCCTCTGAGTCACCCTGGGGCTTGGGGAGAGAAGCTGGAGGAAGAAACGCCCCGGAGTGTTCTCTTTCCCAACCAGCTGAGTGCTGTGGTTGACTTGGCAGGGGTAGTAGATAAGCTAAAACAGCCAGCGGAGCACTCGGAGGAACTGAAGCAGCAGATCCCCAAAGATTTCCTCAAGTTAAATATTGCTTCTGCTGAGGTTACAGGTGCTTTATTATCTTCATCAGAGGAGGTTGGATTAGAGCTTGTACCCATGCAAAGACCCAAGGTCTTTAATATGGAAACACTTTGGGATGCTATATCTAATTTACAACTCTCCTTAGGGACCCAAATGCAGCAATTTACGGTACATTACACTACAGTTGTTTCAGAAAATTTGGATTTAAAAAATAGACTATCTAGCCTAGAAAACAAAGTGGATGGACATGAGACCAGAGTAAAAACTGTGGAATGCTAGGCCTTATCTTGGGTTAGGGATAGTGGGAATCTTAATTTTAAAGTAGAATTGTTGGAGAATATGACCAGATGTAATCTCAGTATAATAAATTTTCCCAAACTACCACTTATACCAGCGCAAGATACATTTAAGAAATATTTGTGTGAAGTTTTGAAAGTTCCTGAGTCTTCTTATCTGCTTCTCTCAAAAATGTATTATTTACCAAGTAGAGTTCAGGCTCAAAATCCAAACCAGAAGAATTTATCTGCTGATAGTCTGGATTTAACAAATTTCCTGGAGAGATCAGATAATGAGGTACCGGCAACTGCTACGCTGTTTATACAATTTGCTATTGGTTTGGACAGGGATTGGATTAAGGTGTTTTTTTACTAAAAAGTATCACAATGGAAACAAGTCAAATTGGTCACATGATCAACTAAAACAAAAGACTTGTAGTAATGATTATCTTTGTTTTTTAAGCTGTGCTCTCAGATGCCTACACCAGTTTATGGCATTGCTACAAAATTGAAAAATAAAAAAACATATATTGTAAGTCATAGATTAATAATTAGAAAACGTTATAAACCCCTGATGAAGCCTTAATAAGGTGAAACGGGGCTCCCGTTGGGCTACGGGCTACTATTGGTGTCAGCATCAAGTGACTGGCGCGTGAACAGCTTTAAGATAAGTGCTGGTTTTTGCTATCACTATATTGATTTATTTCTTTTGTTTGGTTTTGTATCACATACCACACGAATAGAAAAGTAACTAGCACCATATTTATTAAAACAAGCAATGCTCAATGAAAGATTCTGAGAGGGCTGAAGTTGGGATTTGGGAAAGTTGATTTTGAATCCCAAACTTTGTAGGAACCATGTAGTCCATTGGGTCGCTACAATAACCCCCTGAGATGTGGAATCCTTGATGAGCCAGTCATCTAGGTAGGGAAATACCTGAAGACCATGGTTCCTTAGAGCTGCTGCTACCACCACCAGGTACTTGGTGAACACTCTGAGAGATGAAGCCAGGCCAAAGGGTAGTACTCTGTATTGATAATGCAGATTACCCACCAGAAATATGAGATATTGACGGGAGGCCGGATGAATGGGAATATGAGTACAAGCCTCCTTGAGATCCAGAGAGCATAACCAGTCGTTCTGATCTAGAAAGGGACAACATACAAAATTTTTCTTTGACTAAAAATTTGTTGAGAACTCTGAGGTCCAGAATGGGTCGCAGATCGCCCGTCTTCTTCGGAACGAGGAAGTAACGGGAGTAAAAACCCCTGTTCTGCTGTTCCAAAGGAACTGGCTTGATGGCACAGAGATGAAGCAGAGCTTGAGCTTCCTGAAGAAGAAGGGCGGTCTGGGATGGACTGGAAGGATACTCTCTTGGAGGAAGCTCTGGTGGAACCTGATTGAAATGAAGAGAGTATCCTTCCTTGATGATTGACAGCACCCAGAGGTCGGATGTAATTGTCTCCCATCAGTGATAAAAATGATGGAGACGACCTCCTATAGGGGGAAGAAAGGACAGAGACAGAATGGTGGAGGTTATGCTCTGTTTTAAACAGTCAAAAAGACTGCACAGCCTTAGGTGCAGCAGAAGGTTGAGATTTCTGTTGCTTCTGATTCTGCTGTTTCTTGGGAGGCAGACAATTGTAAGGAGCCACCCTTGGAGCATAACGCCTCTGGAAAATTGGAGGAGATAATGAAGGTTTGACAGGAGCTGGCTTAGGCTTTGGTCTGACAATAGAAGCAAAAGATTTTTCATGTTCAGACAATTTCTTGGTGGCTGCCTCAATAGATTCATCGAAGAGGTCATTGCCTGCACAAGGAATGTTAGCCAAGCGATCCTGAAGATGAGGGTCCATGTCAATGGTGCAAAGCCAGGCCAAGCGGCACATTGCTACGGAATAAGCAGTCGGCCTGGCTGACAACTCAAAGGCATCATAAGAAGACTGGAGAAGATATAATCTGAGTTGTGACAGAGTAGCGATGACTTCTTGGAATTCGAAGTGCTTCTGTGTATCTAAATAGCTGAGAAATTTAGGAAGATCAATGAGAAACTTAAGATAAGTTACAAAATGAAAATTATAATTCAGGACTTTGGAGGACATCATGGCATTTTGGTAAAGGCGACGTCCAAACTTGTCAATAGTTTTCCCTTCCCTTCCAGGAGGAACGGTAGCATAAACTCTGGAAGGATGGGATCTCTTCAAAGAGGACTCCACAAGCAGGGATTGGTGAGACAACTGCAAATTCTCAAATCCTTTGCAATGGAGAGTTCTATACCTGGAGTCCAATTTGCCTAGAACATCAGGAATTGCATAAGGAGTCTCCAGGCATCGTGTGAAAGTCTGAGACAAAAGCTTGTGAAGAGGAAGCTTAAGGGACTCTGAAGGTTGAGGAAGATGCATGACTTCGAGATACTCCTTAGAGTATTTAGAACCAGCATTCAATTGAAGTTCCATGTCATCAGCCATCTGGCAAAGAAAAAAAAGATAGCTGATTCGCCAATGCCTTGCCTCGAGAGGGACTCGATGACCTCGAGACAGCCTGGGTCGAATATGAAGCCTCAGCGGGGAAATAATCTTCAAAAGAATAAAGAGACTTGGACGAGGCAATGGAAGCTGCTAAGCCCTCGAGGTTTGGAAACGGAGACCTCGATCGAGGAGTCGGTGGTCTGGAAGAGCTGGAAGGTGTAGATCGAGGCTTAGTTGAAGAAGGGCGCTCTTTGGAAGAAGAGCAATGCCTGGAGGTATGCCTCGAGGAAGGCCTCGATCGACGATGAGAGTGCTGCTTAGAAGCAGGTCTCGAGGATCGAGGAGACTTCGCCCCAGAGATGGAAGCAGACGTCGCTACCAGACATTGCTAGAAGCTGTAGATCGAAGCACAGGAGGCTTGATTGAGGAATCTCGAGGCACTCCCAAAGACTCTGCTCCTTGTATGGAGTGTGAGGATTCCTGTCGAGGCACTTACAAAGAATCTACTCCTTGCTTTGAGTGCATAGATGCCAGACCAGATACTCGCAAAGACTCTGCTCCCTGCATAGAGTGTGACATTTCAGCTCGAGGCATAGGAAGAGGCTCAACCTTGCGGGAGTCTGCAGAATGCCCAGGCTGGATTAGAATAGCCAGCTTCGGTCCCATTTTAGTTAGGAACTGAACAAATTGCTGCTCTAACATGGTCTGGAAGGAAGCCGGCAAGGATGGATCCGCGTCTGAAACCGGACCACCTGCTATGGCTATAGGTTCCAAAGTGCTTCGACTTGAAAGTCTTAGAAAGCTTGAGGACCACCGCTGGAACTTTCTGCTGAGCTATCTGACCTGAGGATACAGGGGAAGATACAGCAGGTGTACTCGAGGTAAGAGCTGTCGCAAACAAGGAAGGTTTGATGAGGCTCGAGATCAGCGTCGTGGAGGCAGGAGGACCCTCGGTAGAAGGTGAAACTGAGGCTGCTTTCGAAGTCAAGGGTGTGACTGAAGAGTCCATCCCGAAAAGCTTCTCCACTAAAATCCGACGACATTTAAGGGCATGAGTTCAGTTGATGGTCCGGCCCAAGGCACTTGAGGCACCAACGGTGTAGGTCCGCGAGGGAAATTGCACGCTGGTACTTCTTGAAGCCCGTTGCTGGCCAGGACATAGGAGGAAAAATAGCCGCAGCAAAGTTGAAGCCTGCAGGCTGCAGCCGAGCGGCCTGACCCGCTAGTCAAATAGAAGAAAATAAAATAAGATTTTTTATTTATTTTTTTTAACTGAAAAGAAGAAAAGAAACACAGCGTTTCGTGAAGAAAATAAACACAAACCGCGGTGAGAGAAGGCACAAAGTAACAAAGTTAAATGCAGAGAGTCAAAGATGAACTTCTCTGCTCTGCGGAAAACTGAGAATTGAGGAGACTCGCCCTGCATTGGGCGGGAAGGCACTTGCGCATGTGCGGTACGGCTGACTCGAAACTTCTAGATTTCTACAAGCAAGTCTGCTTGCGAAGCTGTCTGCATCCGGGCTCCGTGGATGATGTCACCCATGTGTGAGAATAGGCTGCCTGCTTGTCCTGGGATAATGGTTATTATTACTGCATGTTTCTGTCATTTTGATATAGCTGTTATGAAGAAATAAAGACTTGAAACAAGCGAGTATTCCTTTTTTGGGGAAGTATTGAGTGGCAATGAACACAATGAAAAAATCATGATTTCAATCAAATCCACCCTGATTCTCAGACATCAAACTTTGATAATGCTGCTCCAAAAAAACTATGGAGTTACTCCTGCCATTTACATCCCTGGTACCATCTGGACTTTGACTACTGAAACAACTCTAACACTTAGAGCACTGATAGAGAAATTCACACTTTCCACATAACTTATAAACATTTAAAAATGCAGCTTCACATTGTAGGCAATCCATTAACTGGCTAAGAAAAACTATTTTTCATCCCTCGTTAGGGATTATTCAAGCCCCTCTCGACTGTTTAAAGATACTACAGCAAGTTACAAATTCCTCACACCAGCCAAATACTCTGCTATAAAAGATGAAGATTCTGCACAGGCATTTGAAAATTGCTAATATTCAATCTACTCCACATCCAACTACTCCTTGCTCCCTTCAAAGGCCATCTTTTTAAAGAATACTTTTTTTTTTTCAAGCTTTCTTTCCACACTAAACTGGCCAAGGTGATTTCTCATCACAGTTTCTTTTGAGATCTTGCCAGGTACTTGTGACCTGAATTGGACATTGTTGGAAACGAGATACTGGGTTTGATGGAACTTGTATCTGTCCCAGTATGGCAATATTTATGTTCTCATGTTCTCCACTGATTCAATTCCTATATTATTTTTGAAACAAATTAGCAATTCATTTCTCCCTTACCTACAACTACCTTACCTCCACCAGTCTGCACATTGGACCCTTTCCTTCAAGCTGGAGAACAGCAATAGTTTTTTCCACATTTAAATAATTCCACTATAGATCCCTCCAATCCACTCAATTGTAATACCACTTTGCAGCTTTTTTTTATTTGCTGAAAAATTAGCGGCTCAACAGTTAATGGCTTTTCTCAACAACAATAATGCACTACATCTGTGCCAGAACATATGTACTCTCCTAAGGATTACAAACTTCACACACATACTTCCTTAAACATAGGAAATGAAGTGTTTCTTCTTTCCCTAGACTTGACAATTGCATTTGACTTTGTTCATTATTCCATATTACTTTGGCTAGAAGAAATGGTGCTCTCCTGGTTTCAGTCTTATTTATATGACACAATGTTGCAGACTTGTTGGTCAGATTATGTATTTCCCTTAGCCGTTCAGAGCTCAGACTTTTACATTCCCCCAAAACCCAATTAGGGGAAACACTAGCCTCAATAGCTGGAGACAAAATATACCTACATAGAAAAATATTAACCTGAATCTGTTACTCTATATAAGTGAATTTTAAAAGGAAATGGACTGCTTTCAGAATAAGCAAATTGGGGCTTTTTTTTTTTTTTTTTGAAAAGCCATGAGGAACTAAAACATTGACTTTTTTAAATTGCTGTTCACGAGTGATTGTGGGTGATGATTAGAAATTTGAAACATTTCACATGGGATCTTTGTGATCCATGCTGGTCTTTAATGTTTATGAGCACAATTTTTTAAAAAAATTCTTATAGATTATGACAATAAATTACTTAAAATAACAGCTGCAGGTTAATATTTTTCCAGACAAACTAACGTTCATTGCGCCACATGTTCTTCTCATCCAATCATTTGGTATTAGTTTCTATTTTCACACAGATGACATTCAGCTATTATTCCCACTGGAATGAGGTACAGAACAAACTATTATTAATATTTCTAGAAAACTGGTCTCAATTGCTAACTGTTTAACAAACAGCCTGAAACTGAACACCTCCAAAACTACAGCAATACTTTTCATTTTGGATGTTACACCAACTACCCACAATACATGAGGTACAAATTCTATTAAGGGACTGTCAAAATCATTGGGGCTATTTCAGACAATCATCTTTTACTAGTCATATTTCCATACTGGTACAGAAATCATTTTACAGAGAGATTAATTTGTTCAGCTTGCTTACTTTTTACAGCCAAGCCTTTTGGTTACCGATTCACTCCTTGGGGATCTCTCTAATAGATTATTGTAACTCACTTCTTAGGGACTACCCCAGCGTCAACTGAGGAGACTGCAAAGAAATACAATAGGGTGATACCACTTCTTATTGTCAAGCATGGGCTCTCAATTCTCTTTCATATACCTTTCAAAATTCTATTATTAGCCTTTCAGATTACGGTAAATATATTGGTTCACCTTCTTCTAACCCTCAGAGTTTTCTTATTCTGTATAACAGTGTGTGCTCTTCATTCTGTCCATCAACATTTGCTTGTTTCTTCTACATTTTTACAGATTCACTCACACTCTGCCAGCTCGTCCAGTTTAGGTGTTGTAATCCAACAATTTGGAATTTCCATCCACTGAAGCTTTAATCAGAACCCTCTTTTAATAAATTTAAAGCTATATTCAAACATACTCTTTTTACCAAGCCCTTACTCCTAGATTAATATAATTTTGAAGCTAATTAGCACCTACAGTTACATGAAAATACAGTAAAACCTTGGTTTAAAAGCATAATTCATTCCGAAACCATGCTTGTAATCCAAAACACTCGTATATCAAAGCAAATTTGCCCAAAGGAAATAATGGAAACTCAGACGATTCATTCCACAACCCAAAAACTTTAATACAAAATACTTGATGTACTTGTATTGCAAGACCTCGTTCGTTTAGAACAGTCACTACACTCCCGCAGCGTCAGAGAGAGAAGAACCATCGGCTCAGTTCTGATGTTGTATACACACATCACTGTATATACTTGTATTGCAGCGGTCTTAAACACGCGGCCCGCGGGCCACATGTGGCTCTCCAAGTTTTATTTGCGGCCCGCGGTCTGGACAATTCCTTCCTTTTGGAGCAGCAGCGGGTCTGGCCGGTTCGTTCCATTCAAAGCCGCGGGTTGGCGGCTCCTTGCGCTATTCGCTCCTGCATCGGAAGCCTCTCTGACATCACAACATTAGAGAGGTTTCAGACGCAGGCGCGGATCTCGCAAGGAGCCGCCACCTGCGGCTTTGAATGGAATGAGCCGGCCAGACACGCTGCTGCTCCAGTGGCGTACCAAGGGGGGGGGGGGCGTTCTGCACAACTGGTCACCCTCCACTGTTCTTCATAGAGTGCGGCTCGCGGCTCGTCTAGAGCAGGGGTGCCCAACTGCTTCCCTTCCCTTCTCACCACCGGCACCATGCTCTTTGATCTCCCTGCTTCTCTCGCCGCCCGACCTCAATTCTGACGTCGAGAGGACGTCAATTGCTGCCTGGCTGCCCGGAAAGCACAGTTACTTACCGTAACAGGTGTTATCCAGGGACAGCAGGCATATATTCTCACCTGTGGGTGACGTCATCTACGGAGCCCCGATGCGGACAGCATTTCAAGCAAACTTGATTGAAGATTCAAGCTTGCTGGCTGCACCACGCATGTGTGCCTCCTGCTCCACTAGAGGGCGCATCCCCTCCTCGTGGTCTCCAGTTCACATATCCAGCAAAGAAGCCAACCCAGGGGAGGTGGGCGGGTTGTGAGAATATATGCCTGCTGTCCCTGGATAACACCTGTTACGGTAAGTAACTGTGCTTTATCCCAGGACAAGCAGGCATGATATTCTCACATGTGGGTGACCTCCAAGCTAACTGATAAGGGATGGAGGGAGGTTGGCAATTCAAGAAAATAGGTTACGTAAGACCGATTGGCCAAACCGGCCATCGCTCCTGGACAGTGTATCCAGGCAGTAGTGTGAGGTGAAAGTATGAACCGAAGACCACGTGGCAGCCTTGCAGATATCCTCGATAGCCGTGGACCTGAGGAAAGCTATCGAAGCTGCCATCGCTCGGACCTTATGTCCCGTAACTCGACCGTACAGCGCGAGACCAGCCTGAGCGTAGCAGAAAGAAATACAAGCAGCTAACCAGTTGGACAGGGTGCGCTTGGAAACTGGGCGCCCCAACCTGTTAGGGTCGAAGGACAAAAACAACTGGGGGGCCGTCCGATGAGACTGGGTGCGTTGGAGGTAGAAGGCCAACGCCCGCTTGCAGTCGAGAGTGTGAAGCGCCACCTCTCCGGGATGAGAGTGGGGCTTGGGGAAGAACACAGGTAGAACAATGGACTGGTTGAGATGAAAATCAGACACCACCTTAGGCAAAAACTTAGGGTGAGTGCGGAGGACCACCTTGTCATGGTGGAATACCGTGAAAGGTGGGTCCGCCACCAAGGCCTGCAGCTTGCTAACCCTCCGAGCAGAAGTGAGAGCGAGTAGGAAGATCACTTTCCAAGTGAGGAACTTAAGATGACACTTATCCATAGGCTCAAATGGAGGTTTCATCAGTTGAGCTAGAACCACATTGAGATCCCAAACCACCGGAGGCGGTTTGAGGGGAGGATGAACATTCAGGAGCCCTTTCATGAAACGGGAAACTAAGGGATGGAGTGAAAGAGCCTTCCCTTCCAGGGGCTGATGAAAGGTAGCAATGGCGCTGAGATGGACTCGAATGGAATTGGTCTTCAGGCCAGAGTGAGATAAATGGAGTAAATACTCCAGAAGCAAGGACACAGGGACCGACACCGGGTCCTGGCGGTGAGAGGAGCACCAGGACAAGAATCTAGTCCACTTCTGAGAATAGCAGAGTCTAGCCGAGACCTTCCGAGAAGCCTCCAACACTTCCCTGACCGACTGAGATACAGGGAAGGAAGTCAAGGGGAAAGAAACCAAGCAGTCAGATGAAGAGACTGAAGATTGGGATGTAACAGTGAACCCCGACTCTGAGATAGCAGAGAGGGAAAGACCAGGCAGAAGCAGAGGTTCCCTGACACTGAGTTGAAGTAGTAGGGAGAACCAAGGCTGGCGGGGCCATCGAGGAGCGATCAAGATCAGAGTGGCCCTCAGAGATTTTAGATGGACCAGCGTCCTCCGAATCAGAGGAAACGGCGGGAACGCATAGATGAACTTTCCCTCCCAATCTAGGAGGCCTCGAGACGGTCCGGGGAGTACATCCTTGAACAGAAGAGAGGCAGTTTTTGATTGTCGGGGGAGGCGAACAGATCTATCTGGGGAGTCCCCCACGTGTCGAACACCTGTCGCAGCACCTGAGAGTGCAGGGACCTCTCGTGTGGCTGGAGGAGGCGGCTGAGCCTGTCCGCCAGGCAGTTTTGTTCCCCTTGGATGTAAACCGCTCGAAGGGAGATGTTTTGGGAGACCGCCCACTCCCAGAGCCGTAAGGCCTCCTGGCAGAGGGGCCAAGACCCCGTCCCTCCTTGCTTGTTTACGTAGTACATCGCCACCTGGTTGTCCATGCGGACAAGAACCACCCGGTCATGAAGCAGATGCTGAAAGGCCACCGCGGCGAGGTAAATGGCCCGAAGCTCCAGCACGTTGATGTGGCAGTGATGGTCCTCTGTGGTCCACAGGCCTTGTGTGTGTAGACCATCTACATGAGCCCCCCCCAAGCGTACTCCGACGAGTCCGTGGTTAGGACCTTGTGGTGTGGCGGGGCAAGAAAGAGCAAACCCTTGGAAAGATTCGAAGAGTCGGCCCACCAACGGAGCGATCTTTGCAAGGAAGGAGTCACTGTCACGTGGCGGTAGATCGGGTCCCGATCCTGTCGCCATTGTGATGCCAAGGTCCACTGTGGTAACCGCAGATGGAGGCGGGCAAGCGGGGTAACGTGGACTGTGGAGGCCATATGGCTGAGGAGCGTCATCATCTGTCGTGCCGAGACGGTGGTCAATCGAGACTTGTCGGCTCAGATTTACCAACGCCTCCCGACGCTGAGGAGGGAGGAAGGAACGCAGACGGACCGTGTCCAGCACGGCCCCGATGAATTGTAAGGACTGAGAGGGGCATAGCTGGGATTTTGGGAAGTTTATCTCGAACCCCAGACACTGAAGCGCAGTAATAGTCTGTTGGGTCGCTGAGATAACCCCCTCCCTGGTCGAGGCTTTGATCAACCAATCGTCCAGGTAGGGGAATACCTGCAGACCCTGGGAGCGCAAGGTAGCCGCGACTAATACGAGGCACTTCGTGAAGACTCGGGGGGACGAGGACAGGCCGAAGGGGAGGACCCGATATTGCAGGTGGAGGTCCCCCACCTGAAAGCGCAGGAACCTGCGGCAAGCCGGGTGCACCGGAACATGGGTGTAGGCCTCCTTCAGATTGAGGGAGCAGAGCCAATCGCCTTCGCTGATCAAGGGGTAAAGGATCGGAAGGGAAAGCATCCGAAACTTTTCCCGTACCAGAAACTTGTTCAGGCGCCTTAAGTCCAGGATCGGGCGCAGGTCTCCCATCTTCTTCGGTACCAGGAAGTAGCGGGAGTAAAACCCTTGGCCCCTTTGATTTTGGGGGACCGGCTCCACCTCCCGCAGGCGGAGGAGGTCCTGTGCCTCGGAGAGGAGGAGGGGCAACTGCGCTCGATTTGGAGGACACGCACTCGGTGGGCTGTCGGGGGGTACCTCCCGAAAGTTGAGCGAGTACCCTGATGAGATCACGCCAAGGACCCATGAGTCCGACGTGATGGCTTTCCAGCGAGGGTAGTAGGCTCGTAGGCGGCCCCCGATGGGGAGGAGGCCCGGTGGAGGTGCGGAGGGGGCCCGCCCCCGTCCGCTCATTCCGTCAAAAGGACGGAGACGGCTTCGCCTGCGCCGTGGGCTGTAACTTTGGTGGAGCCCTAGAGTGAGCCTGGGGGCGTCGCGGCGGTGGTCTGGAAAAGGCCGGTGTGGACTTCTGGGGGTAGCGGCGAGGTAATCCCCGGAAAGGGCGAGAGGCCTGTGGTTTAGGCTTCTGCCGGACAAGAGACACGAAGGAACGTTCGTGTTCCGACAACCGTTTCGTAGCAGCCTCGATGGTGTCGTCGAAGAGCTCCTTTCCCACGCAAGGGAGGTTGGCTAACCGATCTTGCAGGTTAGGGTCCATATCAACGAGTCGTAGCCATGCCAGCCGGCGCATGGCCACCGCAAAGGCTGCGACCCTGGAAGACAGTTCAAAACCGACATAAGCGGCATGGAACAAGTGCAGTCTGAGGTTGGAAAAATCCTCGAGGAGGAGGCCGAACTCTGTCTGGCGAGGGGTGGGTAAGCTCTCCGAGAAGGAGGCAAGCCGCCCAATGAGGTGCTTGAGGTAGGAGGAAAAAGTAAAGATGTAGTTCAGGACTCTAGCGGTCATCATAGAGTTCTGATACAACCGGCGTCCGAATTTGTCCAGTGTCTGGCCTTCGCGTCCAGGAGGGACCGCCGCGGACACTCTAGAGGAGTGAGCTTTTTTTAGAGAAGACTCCACCAGTAAGGATTGGTGGGACAGCTGTGGTTACTCAAACCCCGGGTAAGGTACCGTCCGGTACTTAGACTCCATTTTAGATGGGACCGCCGTCACCATGTAAGGAGTTTCGAGGTTCCTGATAAGGGTCTGCCCGAGTACCGGGTTCAGTGGTAGCCGGGGGACTCTCGGGGCGGGGAAGGCATATCCAGCTCCACCAGGTATTCCTTGGAGTACCTTGAGTCAGATTGTAAGTCCAAGTCAAGGGCACGTCCCATGTCCTGGACGAACCTCGTGAAGGATGGTCGGTGGGGTCCCGTGACCCCTTGCGGGGACGGTGACTGAGACCTCCGTTTGGCCGAGAAGGAAGGAGAAGCCTCCCTCGAATAGCGGGGTTCTCGCTCAGACCCTCGGTCCGATACTGGAGACGCGCTGTGGAAGCGCTCCGGGGTCAAGGACCTGTGTCGTCTCGGGGAGCCCCTCGGGGACACCACCGGGGTTCTGGGTACCGACCGATGTCTGGTCGGGGATCCCTCCCCGGACTCCCTCGGCAAAAGCCTTGGGCCTCGGACCGGAGCCCCGGACCGAGGGGGAGTCAATAGGAACTGTGGGTTGGTGAGAGATAGCTCGGTAACCCTTAGCGGCCCCCCCGATCGAGTCGAGGGGGTGCGCCCTCGAGCCGGAGGGGAACTCCGGGCTTTCTTAGAGAGGTGTCTCGATTTTCGTTTCGCCCCACGGCGCTCCTCCGGGGACGTGCGCCTCGAATGCCTCGGAGAGGAATCCGATGAAGAGGAGAGGCAACGAGAACGGCACGCTTTACCTCGAGGGGTCTCAGCGCGTTGCTCAGGTTGGTCCGGCGCGCGCGAGGTCGAGGTCGAGGCCGAGGCCGGTTGAAGGTGAGCCATGGCAGCGGATAGCTCCGTTGTGATCATTGCCCGGAGCAGTTCCTGGAATACTGGCACGGACAGCATCGATGGCATGTCCAAGGCCGCTGTGCTCTCCACCGGGGGCGATCTCGTTTCGGAGCATTCCCGAGTGGTGGAGGCACATCCCGAGGTCTTCGGGGTTTTCGCCGGGGCTGTGGGTAAGGAGTTCCCACTCTGTCCGGCCATTGTCCCCGAGGTTGGCTTCTTCGACGATGTGGAACCTGAGGAAGGAAGAGGGGACTTACCCGGGGCAGAGGACTTCTGAGAGCTCGAGGTCTTCGAAGTCGAGTCCCGAGGCGGGGCCGATGTACTCGAGGCCGAGATCGAGGCCGGGGCCGATCTCTAGGCCGAGGGTTGGTCGGTAGCAAATAGTTCCGCCATGCGGGCCCGTCGTCGTCGGAGCGCCCGCTGTTGGAAGGTAGCACACCGGGGGCAAGTTTCTGTTGGATGATCGGCCCCCAGGCAAAGGATGCACCAGCGATGCGGGTCTGTGAGAGATAGAAGACGCTCGCACCCGGTGCACTTTTTAAAGCCCGTAATGGGCCGGGACATCCAGGCGGCCGGGGCCAATCAGGCCTTGCGGTCGCGGCGATCCGGGAGCCCCCGGATCGCGAGAAAAAGGGCGCGAAAAGCACGATGAGCAGGAAGAAAGAAAAAATTTGTTATGCACAGTGACTTTTAGCGACGAAAAAAGAAAAAAAAAATAATAAATCGTGGTGCAAAGAAGGCACTGGGGCAGCGCTAAGAAAAACGTGTCTTCTTAGCACAGCGGAAAAAATCGAACTGGAGACCACGAGGAGGGGATGCGCCCTCTAGTGGAGCAGGAGGCACACATGCATGGTGCAGCCAGCAAGCTTGAATCTTCAATCAAGTTTGCTTGAAATGCTGTCCGCATCGGGGCTCCGTAGATGATGTCACCCACATGTGAGAATATCATGCCTGCTTGTCCTGGGATAACGTCCTTTCCGACATTAGAATTGACATCGGGCAGCGAGAGTTGGTCGACCCCGTGGAGATCTCGGCCTGTTCCCGATGGCGTCAGCAGCAGCAGCAGCCTATTCCCCGGCGGCAGTGGCATGGGGGAGGGCAGGAAGGAAGAAAGAAAGAAGGGGGGGCAGGGAGCCAGAAGGAAAAAAGAAAGAAGGGGGGGGACAGGGAGCCAGAAGGAAAAAAGAAAGAAGGGGGGGGACAAGGAGCCAGAAACAAAGCAAAAAATGGGACAAGGAATCAGAGAAAGACAGACATAGAAAAAGAAAGAAAAAGTTGGGGGAGGGAATGAGGTCTGGAGGAGAGGAAGCATACAGGAGGCTGAAAGAAGAGAAGAAATATTGGACGCACAGTCAGAAGAATAAAGTGCAACCAGAGACTGATGAAATTACCAAAGGTAGGAAAATGATTTTATTTTCAATTTAGTAATAGAAATGTGCCAGTTTTGAGAAAGAAAAGATATTAAACTTTAAATGTGAGTGCTGCAGAAAAAAATAGTTAATGTCTTATTAAAGAAATGGCAATTTTGCATAAGGTAAAACTGTTAAAGGAAAGTTTTATAAACTATAAAGAGTTTAACCTCATGCAAAATTGTCATTTCTTTAATAAGACATTAACTATTTTTTTCTTCGGCCCTCCAAGTACCTACAAATCCAAAATGTGGCCCCGCAAAGGGTTTGAGTTTGAGACCACTGTTGTATTGCAAGATATTGCTTGTATATCAAGCTAAAATTAAATAATATGTTTTGCTCGTCTTGCAAAACACTTGCATACCAAGTTACTTGCAATCCAAGATTTTACTGTACTTTTAAATCAGGGGTGTCAAACTCAATCACATAAGGGGCCGAATTCTAAAACATAGGCTAAATTGCGGGCTGAAATTTTTATTAAGATACTTAGGGGTCCTTTTATTAAGGTACGCAAACTGATTTAGCGCGCGCTAAATGCTCACCTTAATAAAAGGACCCTAGTCTTAGAAGTATAGGGTTACAACCTCTCCAACCCGATGCCGGCTCTGTGATGTAAACAAAATAAATAAAAAATAATAATAATAATTTTATTTCTTGTATACCGCTACTTTTCCTCTCTCTTTTAGGTCCTAGTTCATGCTTGCTGTCTAACACCAGCTCTGGCAGGATACACATTTCAAATCTGACATATTGTAATCACAAAACAGAAAATAAAATTATTTTTCCACCTTTTGTTGTCTGGTTATTCAAATCATGTTGGTCCCAGGCTCTGGTTGTCTTCTGATAACTCGTTTGCCAGGGTCTCCTGCCCATTTATTGTTTCCTTCTTTCTCCGTGCTAACCATCCATCTTCCATCTTTGTCCTCCCCTTCAACGGAGGTCTAGCATCTGTTTTTGTTTTCATCTCCATCCCCGCAGCTGCAGCGATGGACCCCACCATCCCCAGATCCACCATCTCTCCTTTTCTCAACTACCTTTCATCCAGCATCTCTCCCTCCTTTTTTTTTTTTCTATTTCTTATCTAGCCTGTAAACCGCTCTACAAAAAAGGAGAGAAAAAAAAAAAAGGTATAAAAAGCTTTATATAACCACTAAACAAAATGGTGCTTTGCTTTGTTGCTTTTGGTGTCCCTCTCTTTTCCTCTGTCATTTGCTTAATGGGAAACTCACAGACTAACTAAAAAGACAGCATGCTCATGTTAGCTTGAAAGTATGTTCACATTGAAAGTGAGTGACAGAGAATGAAACAACAGGCCCAACACTTTGCCCAACATAACATCACCAACTATATAGAGCTTGGGGTTGAGTTAGTGATCAGTATGTCTGGCTCCTCCAATTAACACGGTGTTGGATGCGATTTTCCTCTCCTAAGCAGTCACACTCTAATTGTTAAATTCCAGAAGAAATTTTCAATGTATGCTGATGAACAGCCCCTGCGAGATTGGAATCTGAGGATGCAGTGAGAGGCAAATTCGCCTCTTAGCTGTCAGAGCGAGTCACATGCTAACTGCATCTCCAGAGGTACAGCTGCAGGGGGCGCTCTTTCTGAGCCCAGAGCCTCCATTTCCCCATCCCCTTCCCCTCTTGCGCGCTTCTCCTCGCTGTCTCATGGCCGGTCCTGTCTTTCCTGTTTCTGACCCGGTAGCTGGTGGTTGCTTCCCTCCATAGCCGCAATGAGCAAGCTGAGCAAAGAGAGCAAGCAGCAGGGTATTCTCTTGCAGGCCAAATTTAATTACCCTGCAGGCCAAATTTGCCCCATGGGCCCGAGTTTGACACACCTGTTTTAAAACAAATAGGAGGAAATATATTTTCACTCAAAAAATAGTTAAGCTCTGGAACTTGTTGCCGGAAGATGTGGTAACAGTAGTTAGCAAAGCTGGGTTTATAAAAATGGTTTGGACAAGTTCCTGAAGAAAAAGTCCTGTCTGCTTTCAAGACAGACATGGGGAAACCACTGCTTGCCCTGGGATTGGTAGCATAGAATTTTGCTACTATTTAGGTTTCTGCCAGGTATCTGCGAACTGGATTGACCACTGTGGAAACAAGATAATAGGCGGCACTAAATGGACCACTGGTCTGACCCAGTATGGCTATTCTTTTGCCCTCCGGCAGCAGCCCCACTTATGTCATGTCTTTCTTTCACTTCTTTCCTCCCTACCACATCTTATAAAACAGAATAAAAATAAAGGAGATAAAACTATAATATTAATATATTTACCATAATTAGGACTGTAAAATACATAGCCTTTTGTGCCCATCATTTCATCCCCCATATATTTAACAGATTTTTTAAACTACAAATGATCCTTTCATTATATCATGTAAAGGAGAAATATGGAATATATGAAATATATAAGTGGTGTAAATCATTTCTCTGAAGAGGGCTCCAAGCTAAGTAGAAGTCTAGCTTAGTGGTTAAAGGACTAAGCTCAAAATCTAGGGGTGCCCAGTTCAAATCTCACTGTTGATCCTTGTGTTCTTGGGCAACTTCACTTAGCCTCAATTGCCTCGAGTACAAAATTAGATTGTAAGCCCTCCAGGAACAGGGAACTACCTACTGTGTTCAAATGTAGCTCACCTTAAACTATTACTGAAAAAGGTGTGAGCAAATTCCAAATAAAATAAACCTGCCATGTTAAACTGTTCCGGGAGTGCTAGACTCCTAGCTTTACTATCAAGTCTGTTGAAGAAAAATACACCTTAGTAGCCTGTCTGATGCTCACCCAAGGACCTGGAGTTACACTTCATATCTGCAAATATACTTTATCTGCAAATTATAAAACAAAATAAAAATAAGAACTAAAAATGGTACTACACCATTCAGCTTGCATCAACATAGCTTACTTTTTTGCAGCACATTTTCTATTGTATTAGAAATGTGGTGCATCTCTATAAAGAAGCCACAAATATATTTAGACAGTTAATCTTCAATTCACTTTTATATAATTCTATTACTATGTATTTAATAGTGTCTTCCATTTATATACAAATTGCAGACAACTTAGGTACTAAAATAACAAGCAAAGCCATCTCTGGGAGGTGTATCCAACATTGCCCAAGGATTACTACTTTCAATTAGTCTAGTAAACTGAGGAATAGAAAAACAAACCAGTCTGTCCAGCTACTTTATAAAGATCATCATCAAAGTCCAGGAAAACTAACTTCCACCTCTGTTTATTAGCCGCTAGAGCAGTGTTCTTCAACCTTTTGACACCTATGGACCGGTGGAAATAGTACAGTTACTTACCATAACAGGTGTTATCCAGGGACAGAAGGCAGCCTATTCTCACATGTGGGTGACGTCATCCACAGAGTCCGTATGCGGACAGCTTCGAAAGAAGACTTGCTTGTAGAACTTTAGAAAGTTTGCGACTGCTGCACTGCGCATGCTGGAGTGCCTTCCCGCCCTTGCAGGGAAGGTCTCTCCTCAGTTCAGATAGCTAACAGACAAGCTAACCAGGGAGGTGGGTGGGTTGTGAAAATATATGCCTGATATCCCTGGATAACACCTGTTACAGTAAGTAACTGTGCTTTATCCCAGGACAAGCAGGCAGAATATTCTCACATGTGGGTGACCTCCAAGCTAACCAAAAAGGGATGGTGGGAGTGTTGGCAACTTAGGAGAATAAATTTTGTAAAACTGCCTGACCGAAATAATAATAAGAAGTGAAAGTATGAACCGAGCACCAAGTGGTAGCTTTGCAGATTTCCTCAATAGAAGTAGATCCGAGGAAAGCTATTGATGCCGCCATGGCTCTGATGACTCTGTAGATGCAGTCCAGCCTGAGCATAGCAGAAAGAGATAAAAGCAGCCAAAGCACGCTTACAGTCCAGAGTATGAAGAGCTGTTTCTTCAGGGTGAGAATAAGGCTTTGGAAAAAATACTGGAAGTACAATGGATTGATTGAGATGAAATTCTGAAACCGCTTTAGGTAAGAATTTAGGGTGGAATACTGTGAAAGGTGGGTCTACAACTAAAGCTTGGAGCTCACTGACCCTGCAAGCGGACATGAGAGCAATGAGAAAAATCACTTTCCAGCCGAAGATGGTGCGCTTGGAAATCGGATGTCCCAACTTGTTTGGATTGAAGTTGAGGTGCAGATCCATGTGGTTGAGTGCATTGCAAGTAGAAAGCCAAAGCACGCTTACAGTCCAGAGTATGAAGAGCTGTTTCTCCAGGGTGAGAATAAGGCTTTGGAAAAAACACTGGAAGTACAATGGATTGATTGAGATGAAATTCTGAAATCAGTAACTGAACAAATTCCCGCTCTAAATGGTCTAGATGGTAGCCTGCAATTGTGGATCTGAGTATGAAACTGGACCACTTGCTGAGGCAAAAGGTTCTGAGGTGGCAGAGGAAGCATGCTTCGACTTGGAGGAATGATGCTTGGGTAGCTTGAGGACCACCGTCTGAACCGTCTGCTGAGGTATCTGACCTGAGGGAAGCTCAGGAGAAGGCTTGGCAGATTTACTCGAGGTCGAGGACATTCCAAATGAAGAAGGTCTGATGAGACTCAAGGTCGGAGCAGGCCGCAGCAGGCCTGACCGAGTCAGAGGTTGAGGGTGTAGTAGGGGGTTTCCATACTGAAAATCTTCTCCACTTGAACTCAACAACGTTTGAGAGCTCGAGGTTGAAGAGTAACACAGCAAATGCAAGACTCCGGGCAATGGTCAGGTCCCAGGCACTGAAGACACCAGCGGTGTGGGTCAGTGAGGGAGATTGCACGCTGACACTGGCTACACTTCTTAAAGCCCGTGACTGTCTGGGACATAGAAGGAAAGATAGCCTCCGCAAAGTCAAAGCCTGCAGGCTGAGGGCGTGCGGCAAGCCCTGCCAGTCAATCAACAAAAAATAATTTTATTTATTTATTTTAAATAATCAAAAGAAAAAACACAGCGACACGGTAATAAGAAAAATAAAACACGAGCCGTGGTGAAAGAAGGCATGAAACGAATTAAGTTCAGCACAGAGCGTCAAAGACGGACTTCTTGGCTCCACAGAAAACTAAGGAGATGTGCCCTGTGCTGGGCGGGAAGGCACTCACACATGCGCAGTGAGGCAGACTCAAAACTTCTGAAGTTTTCTACAAGCAAGTCTGCTTGCAAGACTGTCCACATCTGGGCTCCGTGGATGACATCACCCACATGTGAGAATAGGCTGCCTGCTTGTCCTGGGATAAATACCCATTTCCTCTAAATACTCCTGAGAGTATTTGGAATCAGAGTCCAAAATAATATTGAGTTCTTTACTCATTTGACGTAGGAAAGAAAAAAAGAGATCTGCTCCAAGGAAGGTTGACCACGAGGAGATGAAGATGACCTCGAGGAGCCTCGCAATGCAGAAAACAAAGGTGAAGCTTCTCTGGAGTATTGATACCTGAGGCCTGAATATGCAAGTATAGACAACTCACTGGGAGAATGGATAGAATCCCTCGCAGGAGAAGAAGCAGCAGTAACTGGAGATGGATTCCTCGACTTCGGAGTTGGAGGCCTTGAAGAATCTCGAGGCCTGGAGAGACGAGGCTTATCTCGAGAAGAGGATCTATACCTCGATGAATGCCTCGACTGATGTGGAGAACCGTACCTCGAACCAGGCAGGTCTCACTGAGAAGAAAGTCAAACAGTCTGCCCTATGCCTCGGGAAGGGCGATGCCTTATACGAGGAGGAAGGGCTGGAGACTGGAGAGCGAGACACCAAAAGGGATCGAACGCCTGGTGTCGAGGTATCTCAAGGCACTGACAAGGACTCAACTCCTTGAGTAGTGTGCTTATGCTCCAGATGAGACACTCGCAAAAACTCGACTCCTTGTATAGAGTGAGGAGGATCAGCTCGAGGTACAGCCAAGGACTTGACTCCTTGTATAGAGTGAAGAGGATCAGCTCGAGATACAGCCAAGGACTCGACTCCTTGTGATACTGCTAAGTGCTCAGGCTGAACTGCAGGAAGCAGAGTCAAGGTAGGAGCATGACGATCCAAGATAGTGTGGATCATAGCCTCCAAATGTGACACCGAGACTTGAGGATCTGGTACATTTGGTGTGGTTATAGTCTCTGAGGAAGAAGAATGACTCTTCGACTTGGAGACATGCTTCTCGGGTAGCTTGATAACTACTGCTGGTACCTGGCCTGAGGGAGGCAGCGAAGCAAGTGTCTCGTCAGGAGAAGACTTGGCAGATTTACTCGAGGACGAGGACCTGCCGAACAAGGATGGCTTGATTAAAGTTGAAATCGAAATCGAGGCAGAATGCGGAACTCCTGTGAGAGGCTTGACCAAATTCGAGGTCGAGACCGGGGCAAGTGGATCCATATTTCCAAAGAGTTTTTCCCACCTGAACTCGACGACACTTGCGGGCACGAGGTTGAAGGGTAGCACAGCGAGCACACAACTCTGGACGATGGTCAGATCCCAAACACTGAATACACCACCGATGTGTGTCAGTGAGGGAGATCACGCGCTGGCAACGGTTAACCACAAAATTAAACTACACAAAGCACACTATATGCTTCTCAATATTCATTCCTACCAGAACACAGATAACCCCAAGCAAATACGGGACCAAAAACTAAAAGTACAAATATATATACAAACAAACCCTAAGGTGCAAGACTCTGCATGCAGTACAACCCCAGAGGAAAAGAAACAAATGCATTTCTTCTTGAACAGACAGCAGATATAAATCAATCACCAAATTAAAAAAATAAAATCATTCCCCCTACCGTTGTTGTCTCCCTCCCTCCATGCTGTGCCTTGCCTTCTGGCCTGCCCCCCGTTGTTATGTTTGGGCTGGCTAACTCTTCCTCAATGCTGCAGTGCACAAAGCCGTGGGCAGCGGTTCCACAAGCATCCTGCACCTCATCTGGAAGCCTTCCCTCTGACGTTGCGATGTCAGAGAGAAGGCTTCTGGTTCAAATGCAAGACGTGCGTAGAAGCCTCTGCCCAAGGCTTTGTGCACTGCAGCACTGAGGAAGAGGGAGCCAACCCAAAACCAACGCTGCATCGATCGCACCGTGGACCAGCGGCTGAAGAGCACTGTCTAGGGCCCGATGCATGTGCCAGCCCTGTGGACCGGCAGGAAATTTCTGCGGACCGGCACCTTCCACGGATCGGCAGTTGAAGAACACTGCCCTAGAGTAGACCATTCTTTCCCCTAATTCATTAGCAGATCCCTAGCAAGTCAAATAAAATGGCATTTAGCAAGCTAGAAAAATCCTAGGCATTTGCACCAAAGACCAAGAACCTACCAAGGTTGAGAAGCAGCTGCTGTAGGAGCTGGAAAACTCCCTCAAGGTTAAGAACCACAACAGCAGCAGGGAGCAAGCCCAAACTGACACATCAGTCATACAAGGAGAGAATGGGGGGCAAAGAATAGAAGCAAATGAAGATAACAAATGACCAAAGCAAACAGTTATAAAAGTCTGTTTAATGTTTACATTTCAAAATCTTTTTCTACTCCAGTTCTTACAATTAAACCATATGGTAAAACTTTCCAGATAAAAGTAACAACTAAAACAATTTCTTACTATGAAAAAACCCAACAAAAAGCCCTGAAAACATCCATTCATAATACAGAATGTTCCAAAATATAAACATTTTTAGAATAAAGGTAAATCAAACAAATCAGTACTCGCAAGTCACACACCCTTTTACAAAGCACATAGGGATTTAATTTGGGGCTTGGGACAGTAGCACAAAACCTTACTTGTGTTTACCACAACTGTAATCAAAGAGATGAGAAAATTGTTAGGCTAGGAAGATGTGTACTGTAACAATGAAATCTGATAAGTCAATTAGAAAATAAATTATTGAAAAGAATATTGAAAAATCACAATGTACCATGATCATAATCCAAATACTATGCACAAAAAATTAAGTACGCCAAGAAAAATTGCAAATAGTATATCCAGTAAAACAATCATTAAGACACTTTTCAATTCTTAGCAGAAATACGTTTTAAAAAGACACCTCCAACTTAGCTATTACCACAGCCTGCTCCTGCCACAACAATCAATATAATGGTCCTATGCAATCCTCATCAGAACTCCTATGGGAGTACCACACTCACATACAAAAAATACCCCAAAAACAACTGACTTATGAACTCAGAAAATTTTAGATTGACTGTTATAACCGTGGCAACTTTTTTAATTAAAAGTTTCAAACAATACATGTCACCTCAAGAAAATATATATATATAGTATATAGAAATTAAACACATTTAGCACACATCAAAGGGGATACTCAGCCATGTATAAAGAAGTTACCTCTATTGCAGTGGTCTCAAACTCGCGGCCCGGGGGGCCACATGCAGCCTGCCAGGTACTATTTTGAGGACCTTGGTATGTTTATCATAATCACAAAAGTAAAATAAAACAGTTTCTTGATCATATGTCTCTTTAGCTATAATTTACAATATTATTATTAAGACTTAACCAAAAGGAAAGATTTATAAACTATAAAGAGTTTTACCTCATGCAAAATTGTCATTTCTTTAATAAGACATTAACTATTTTTTCTGAGGCCCTCCAAGTACCTACAAATCCAAAATGTGGCCCTGCAAAGGGTTTGAGTTTGAGACCACTGCTCTAGTGGAAATAATGAATTATTAAAAAAAGACAAAAACGAAACAAAAGCCAACCATCTTCATCTAAACTCTCACCTCTAAACTAAACTACTCCTTAGCCCGTTTCAATACAAAGATTTTTCAACAAGAAATATATCCCGATTCCCCTCATAAGTAACAAAGCACTTATAGAGGAATTTTCAGTAAAGTTATGGAACTTATTTTGAATCCAGGAAAAAGTGGATATTTTAGGAATCTGACAACCTCTTAGAGCAAGCAACAACGTTAATTCAAACTAGGCAAAACAAATACAAGACTAACTAGCAGATGTCAAGTGGATCGATCATACCAGTTTAGCATAATTTGGGCTAGATTTTACTAAACCATATGAACTTGAATTATTAATAAATAGAACCCTTCGCATCCAGTGGTACCTAAGCAAAACAGCAGGCATGGCAACAAATCCAGCACTTTATGGCTACCTCTACATGCCAAAAATAAGACTCATGGAAACATCCTGGAACCCAAACAAAAAAAGTGGAAGAAACACCACTGTACAATGTTGAATAGTGTACATTAGGACTCAATTGCTGTACACTATACAACACTGGATTAGTTACTTCATCTTTTTTTATAAACATATTTTTAAAATTTTTATTGCATACTCCTGGTGTCATCCTGATACCATGGTGTTTCTTCCACTTTTTACTGTGGACAATATTTGCGTGGTTATTTTTACCTCTTCACTGTTTTATGGAACATCCTGGAACCCACCATACCCAAGACTTTACACTATAGGAATGCTGCAGAAGATATTTAAGTGTTCAGGAACATTACAGCAGGGGTTCTGAACCCACAGGGCATGTTCATCAAAAGAAAAAGTACCACTGCAGTCACTCAAAAAATTAACTATTTTACCTGAAAAGTAAGCAGCTTTGGCATCATTCAAGTTGTGAAAACTTCAGGTTATACTTATTTTTAAATTATATTAAAAAGTCCTTTTACTATACTGTAGTAAGCATTAAGACGTGCTTACCACGTGCTTACCTCATGCATCTTGAGGTAAATTCCCAATTGGCATGTGCTAACTATGCACTAAAAATATTTAAAAAAATTTTTTCACAGAGGGGGCATTTCTGAGGCGGAAAGAGTGTTTTATGCACTAATCAGTTAGTGCATCCGCATTACTGCAGGATTACCACAAAGAGCTCTGACCGCCTACAAAACAGATGATGGTAAATATTGCCATGGTAATCTTTTCTTTATTGGTCGTGTACTATTTGGTGACATCAGCCCATGAACATTTTACTGCTGCAATAAAAATGGCCTTAGTGTGCAGGAAACACACACCTAAGGACATGCTAAGGTCACTTTCTACCACAGCTTTGTAAAAGTGCTTCAACTGATCCATTTCCTGAAGTGGTTCCCTACTACTACTATTTAGCATCTCTATAGTGCAGCGCTATACAGCAACACATCTAAGAGACGGTCCCTGTTACTACATAGGTAGTAGGTGTGTTTGGCAAAGATACACTATTAATTTTCAATGAACCAATGTGCAATTGTTTAAATGACTGGATATAAATTGTAAGGGTGGCTCAGGGAACAAAAATAAAAAATTAAGAGAGGTCACCCAAGTTGACATGACTGCAACACTAAAGCCAAACAAGACTAAGTAAAAAGTAAGGGATAGCACAAGCATGTGTTGGGGGGGGAGAGGTTCAAAATACCTTCACCAATTCTTCCACGTTTGGTGTTCTTACCCAAGATCTATTGTTTCTATACACAGGTAAATATTTACTTACTGTAATAAAAGACGATTAATTAACTTGCCTTAAAAAAAAAAAAAAAAAAAAAAAAAACCCATGCCATTCCTGAATTTCAACTCTGTCAAATATGAGCCAGATCTAATCCAGAGAATGGACGCCGGGGAACCTGCCTGCCCACAGGGGTGACAAGAAACAACTATGAAAAGGGTCAATCTACGTCTGTTCATCAAAAAATATATAATATACTGTTTCATACACTGCAACGCTTACTTGACTTACGAAAATAGCTAAACTGCAATAGCTATCAAAAATCAGGAACAAGCAACCGCTCTGAATGAAGTCCAAAACTACAGAGAACAGATTCACAATGCTTTATTTTTTTTTTTTTGCGGATATGAGTGACAGCGGGGTTAAAAGGCTTTTTCCTCTGTCACAAAACGCCAACGCTACGAATTACTGACCCCGGTTTGCACTGTTAACGGAAAGCCAGCGAAGATATTCCAGCAATGACAGGGGTAGTTCCTTCGCTCGCTCCGCATGCGGACCCCAGGAAAGCGGAGAAACAAGCACCCGCTGCACTATTTTGCCAACCCCCCTCCTCCCCCCAAAAATGCGGGGGAGTGTATCCGAGCCAGGGCCTGCAGTCAGCGCGGGGGGGGGGGGAGGGAGAAGAGACAGTGTACGCGGCTCCTGTCCTCCCAAGCCACTCTCCTTCCATCATCAGCATTGGACAGACCCGTAACTAAGCTCCGGCAGCCGCAGCGCCAGGCCGCCCTAATGCAGAACCCCCCCCCCAACCCCCCACGCGATTAATTCCCATACATCACCGCGACCCCCCTCACACTCCCACCCGTGAGACTTACGTGTACGCGATGGATATGAAGTGCATGAACCAGAGCGTGACAAACAGGACAAAGCCAAAGACAGCGAGTCCCTGCAGGGCCAACTCGAGCACCGCCATAGCAAAAGGGCGCGAGCGAGCTCCTCTCTCTCACACGGACAGAGCGGGGGCCCGGCCAACCTCCGTCCGTCCACTCCTCTCCACCACTGCCCTTTCCTCCACAGCTGGCCGCCCCGCCCCGTCTCCTGCCCTAACCGAAATGAGCCCAACTCGCGCACCGCCTCCCCGACTCACTGGCGCGTGCACACCCACCACGCGCGTACCTGTTCCCCCCCCCCCCTCCCTTCCTCGGCTCTGACCGAGACTCCTCCCACCTCGGCTTCCAACTGCTCGGTCCGCTCTTCCGTACGTCAAAAGACTCGAGGCCGGCGCCTTGCGTGCTTCCCGCCTTACATCACCCCCAGCTTGGGCTTGTTTCTGTGACTGGCGGGAAATGTGTAATTTAGGCTGTCTTTTCCCCCCTCCCCACCCCCTTTCATCCCTCTGCTCGGCACGTCTGCGTGACTCATCTATGAAACTAGAGAGGGAACGGAAGTGCCAGGGTGAGCACTTGATCCGGCGAACCAGAAACCTAATGTCGAGGAATATAATACGGATCGGCGTCAGAGACCAGAAGCAGATTATATGTCATTTTGTCAACACAAATCAATATATCAGGTCAATAAAGTTACCCGGAGTTTGTTTATTTTCTTTGGTTGTTTTCTAACCATTTGGCCCTTAAAACTAATACAGATTGTCTCTTTTATCCCACCGTATCCCCTGTTCTTTTTGGTCTCTCTTCCAATAGCTTTGGATGATTCCCTGAAGTACTTGTGAAAGGTCACTTTGGTCAGCCACAAAACTTATGAGACTTGAAGAAAGCAACAGGGTTTTTATTAGCATACATATGGGACTTCCCAGGACCAAGTTGGCAGCTTCAGAAGTCCCGAAACCAGGAAGTTATTCATTTTGCTGGCTATACAACTGAATTCTAGAAAAAACTTTTCAGGTATTACTTTTCTTAACAATCATATTGGTCCTAAGCTCACACAAGCAGGTCACTTATCTAAGCCCTGCAGTCTTTCTGTTACATGTCCAGGAGGGCAGAATACAATATTGTGTATGCTGAGATAACCATAAAAAGCTAAAATGCCCAAGTGCAGTGCAGGCAAGCTAGAACATGAGATAAGTTAGGTATGCAATTAAACATAATTCAGCATTTTATTAAGGAGAAAACTTAGTTCAACACTTAGGAAAACCAGTCCCAGACTCCTTCAGTTGCATCCAATTATTTCCTTAGTGGTCAAGTCTTTTTTTTCTCCCTTCATCTCATCTGCTTCCTTCACAGCTACTTAGATATGGTTTACCATATTTGTGAAGACAAAAAAAAGACAACAGCATGCTGCAGCACCTTTAATCTTTGGTGGCAGTAAATTTGAGCATGTGACTTTATTATGAAAACTGCGTTGGCTACCTTTTAAATCTTTCAAAGGCAAGGAGGTAACAATCCAAACGAAGATTGACTGATTTGAGCTTTGGTGCTGGAGAAGGATTTTAGGTATGACCTGGACCACCAGAAGAACTAACAAATCAATTCTGGAAGAGGTCAAATCGGCTATGTCACTCGAAGCCCAAATGTTACAACAGTTACAACTGTCTTATTTTGGTCACATCATTAGAAGAGAGAACATAAGAACTGCCATCTCTGGATCAGACCTTCGGTCCATCAAGTCCGGCGATCTGCACACTCGGAGGCCCAGCCAGGTGAACACCTGGCGTAATTAAATCATGCACAAGATTAGAGTGTAAATGCTGAGGGGTGTACTTGTGCGGTGGGGCTTGGATAGGGTATGGGTGGATCTCACTTTTGTATGCATAACTTAAGAATACTGTTGGGTTATGTGCTAAGGGGTAAATTCTACAAACGGCGCCCTCCTGGCAGCTGTTAATTGGCAAACGCTATTTAACATGCACTGGAGAAGGACATCATATTTGGAAAGGTTGAAGAAACCAAGCAAAGAGGGCGACCTGCAATCAGATGGCTTGACACGTTGAAAACAACCATGGGGATGACACTGGAAGACCTTTCTGGACTAGCACAAAATCGATTTCTTTTTAGATACGCAATTCATCAAGTCGCTAGGACTCGAGCACAAGCCAGTGGTGCCTAACAACAAGAACCTTTTAAATTTTGAGTAGTGTTTAAGGTGTTGGTTTTGATTTTTCAAGCAATTCACCTAGGGTTACCATGGCATCTTTCACATGCTGTGACATTACATCAGCCCCGTTGATCCGTTGCATTTTTTGTTTGGTTTTATTTATTTATATCCCGCTTTATACAAAGCGGTTTACAGCAAAAACATACACAGTATTTAAAACACATATATACACACAATGAATGTTTAAAACAAACACAGATTAGTGACCAGCGCTCAAGCAAATATAATAGTCTTAGTTCCCATATTTCATTTTATAAAACAATGCCTCTTCAATAATCACTTAAATGTACATAAGTTTCCCTGCTGGCGTATATACACATTGGTACTTCATTCCATTCCTGAGGGCCCATACACAAAAACATGCTTGTTCTTGACACCTTCAATCTCCGACACTTATCTGTTATCAGGCATTTATCTGTTGATGAGTTACAGGATGTGAGGTATGCTAGTACCAGAGCTATGGCTTAAAGAATGACACGGGGAAAAATTTGTCCCCATCCCTGCGAGCTCAGTTCCCATCTCTTCTCTGTCCCCACGAGCTCGGTCCCCACTCCATCCCCACAAACCATAAGATCCCATCCTCACAATCCTCAAATAGTTTTATACCGAGCTTATTAAAGTATAAAAAGAAACAATATTCTGTACAATTGTCATTTTATAAATCAGATCTCTGGCTGCCGAACTAGAGGAAGAGATCTTCAGCTTGCAGGGCTTTGTTTATAAATCTTTATCAACACAACTACAATACTACTTTATCCTAAAAAGAAAAGCAATATAATTTTTTTTCTACCTTTGTTGTCTGGTTTCCTCTTTCCTCATCTTCTCGTCATTCTCTTCCTTCCATCTACTGTATGCTTTCTCTCTGCCTTTTCCATATAGCATCTGCTCTATTTCTATGCCTTTACCAGAAACTGCCCCTCCCTTCCATCTCTCCCTCCCCCCTCCATTGGTCTGGCACCCATCTTCCCTCCGCGCCCCCCATGGTCTGGCATCTCTGTTTTCTTTCCTTCCATCTCTCACTCCCTCCCCCAGGTGGTGTTTAGCATCTCTTTTTCCCTTCAGATCTGGTATCTGTCTCCTTCCCTCTCCCAATGCTTTGGTATCTCCTCTTCCTTTCCCTTCCTTTTCTTTTCTGCTCTTTTCAATTTGTTTTCTACTTCTTGTGTCAATTTCCCTTTCATTGTGTATACCTACAACTTGCCACCTCTTTCCCTCACTCCTTCTAGTATCTCACTAACTCTATCATCTTCTCCCAATCCAGCATGTGCCCTTTTTTCTTTATTCCCTCCTTCCATCCAGTATGTGCTCTCCTCTCTCTCTCCTCCCCACTTCCATCCAGCTTCTGCTCCCCTCTCCTAACTTCCTTCTAGTAACTGCTCCCCCCTCTCTCCACTTCCATTCAGCGTCTGCTTCCCCCTCTCTCCTCCCCATTTCCCTTCGGCTTCTGTTCCTCTCTCCCCTCCCCATTTTCACTTCCCTTCAGTGTCTGTTTCCCTCTCTTCCATCCAGCATCTGTTCCTCCCTTTCTCTCCACTTCCCTTCGGCGTCCTCTCTCCTCTCCACTTTCTTCCAGCTTCTGTTCCCATCTCTCTCTCCCCTCTCCACTTCCATGTGGCTTCTCCCCTCTCCCACCCCACTTCCATGCAGCATCTGCTCCCTCCTCTCTCCTCCCCATTTCCCTTCGGCGTCTGTTCCTCTCTCCCCTTCGGCGCAACTCGATTTCTTCCCCTCACCTTTGCAGGCGCTTTTCAGAATCAAGATTGTCTCTCCAAGTTCCCCGGACGCCATAGCCTTCTCACAGGTCACACACGACTACTCAGAAACCTCTCCTCTGATTCAACTTCCTGTTTCCACATGAGCGGCTCATGTCAGAGAAGTTTCAGAGTAGTTGCGTGCGACCTGTGAGAAAGCTATGGTGTCTGGGCCACTCGAAGAGAAAACCTCGATTCTGAAAAGTGCCCATGAAGTTGAGGGGAAGGTAGGGAGATGGCCTAACGAGGGGAAGAGATGCCCAGACCACAATGATTGGGAGGGAGGGGTCTGCTGGACCATGTGATCGTGAGGAAGGCTGATGACTGGGAGGGGTGAGAAGAGAGTCAACGCGCGGCAGATACTTTACTGCAGTGACAAGGCCATTCACCACTCCACGGGGCAGTGAATGACTTTGTCACTGTACCCGCAGCTAACAATCTTTTTCTTGCCCCGTTCCTTCGGGTTTCATTTCATTCTTTACTATGGCTATTTTGGTGGCAGGGGTGAAGCTTTGGAATAATCTGGTTGGATAATTGAGAATGAATAATACCTTTAATAGTTTAAAAAATTATTTAAAACATCTCTTTATAGAAGGTTTTTAAGTGGTCAAGAATGAAGTGATTAATAGAAATGTTTTCTGTATATTGTTTTGTTTTATTGTGTTTTATACAGACTTTTGGTGTTTTTATCTTATGATTATGTTTGGGGGGGTTGTAATCCAATTAGGTATAAGAGAAATATAATTTTTTTTAAAATAAATATCAGAGCAATATAGCACTCAACTTCTTGGCCTTGAAAGGATTAGATGTTTAGTCACTCCATGGAATAAAACTAGGGCACAAATCCACTTATCAGTCTTAAATTACGCCAAGCATATTCATCAGGAATTTGTCCTTTTGCTGGTTTTAGGTTCACACCCTTGGAGTGGAACTGGTAAAACAACTCTGGCAGTAGTTCCAGATTAAATTTCCTCACACAGAGAGCTGTTTCGGGGGATTGTTTTTATTAAAGCATCAAACCTGTGACTCTCAGGGCTACAGTTGCATAAAATAATTGAAAGCCTTTATAATTATGCTGCTAGCACACAAAGCCAACGAAAGAGGAAACCTCTACCTGTATTAGAAATCACTGCCGAGCAGGAAATAGGAGAATGACTGATAGTGAGGTTCCAGGAATGCCCCAAACCAGAATCACACCCTGTGCAACATACTCCCTTGTGGCCTGCACTATCCACTGCAGTGCAGCCACCATAGAGGAGATAATGGACAGGCAGTGATTTTTGAAACCCCTGTAGCACCCTCTAGCTTCAGCACTACTCTGACCCAATCAACAGCAAGTTCACCATCGGTCACATCACCGGGTGGCAAGTTAATGTCCCTGGGGTCAGAGCACTCTTCTGTCATATGCACTACAGTTTGTGAAATTATTAAGAAATTCCTGAGCGTGTGTGAACGTCAGTGTTACCTGGTAGGAAGAAGGGACTTCACACAGTATTGTCACAAATCTGCAGCAACTATTTATTACACAAGTTAGAGTAAAAACATAGCTTCAATACTGAAACATTAAAAACTTTATGGCTCAATAAAATGCTAAATACAAAAACAAACAATGGATCTCACAGTCAAAAAACAAATATAAAAAATATAATCGTGAAAAAAGGTGCTCAGTAAATGATATAAACCAACAAACAGGTAATGGTTAAATCTAGAACATTATAGCACCACTCCCTGCCAGCCTATAGTTCAAAAAATATAAAAAAGAACTTTTATTACGTTCATCCGTGCTCAGTACTCTTGTTTCTCTATGAGGAGCAGCCAGCCTTGAGAACCCTGCAGCTGTCCGTTGATTTTACTGTTGGGATATACTTTCCATTCCTTGGATTTTGTGAATTTTGTATTTCTATATTTATTTTGGATTAAGTTTTTTGGACACGTGGAGGGGCATAATTTAAAAAAAAAAAAACCCCGTCTAAGTCCCCTTTTGGTCTAAGCCCCTAAACGCTGAAAGTAGCATCTGGGAAAATGTCCATTCTCAAAAAAACCATCCCAAATGAGGTGTTTTTTTTTTAGAATGGCCTATCTCTACATTCAGCAGTTTAATCGCCCAGACCACCAAAACATCTAAAATTAAAACACATTCCCAACCAAAAAAATCGTCCAAGTCCCAAACTCCGAAACCCAGACCTTTTAGGCGAAGGAGGGGCCAGTCCTTTGCCTAAAAGCTGGATTCTGTAACTGGCGCCTATCAAAAACAACACCGATTACAGAATTCCCCCCCACACACACAACGATCGTGGCAGGAGAGATGCCTAATTTCTTCTGCCGCGATCGTAATCCCTCCCTGAACTGCCGCAAATCACAGCAGGAGAGATGCCCAATCTCTCCTGCCGACAGTGCACCCCCCCTCGAATACTGGCAAGAGGGATACCAAGCCCTCCTGATGGCACTCCCAACTCTCCTGCCAGAAGGCGAAGCCCAACCCCCCAAAACGGTAGGAGGGAGTCCAAGCCCTCCTGCTGAGGTGCACCCCACCCCCCTGAACACCCCCTGAACCAGCAGGAGAGAGCCCAAGCTCTCCTGTCAGAAGGCGAACCCCCCCCCATTCCCCTCAAATATGGGCAGGAGGGATCCCAGGCCCTCCTGCCAAAGGCACACCCCTCATGAATCCCCCCAGATCACCCCCCGAATGGCCCCCCCACTACTTTTGCTCCCCAACCCCCAACACACACCCTAACCCCCCAATTTACCTTAACGGCCAGATGGACGGGTCCCAAGCCCGGCCAGTAGGCCCACCATCCTCGGAATGGCGAGCCTAGAACCTGATTGGGCCAGGTGCCTAAGGCCCCACCTATAGAAGGTGCCTGGGCCAACCGGAATTGGCCCAGTTGCCTTAGGCCCCTCCTGTGCCTAAGACCCTACCCACAGGAGGGTTCTTAGGCACCTGGCCCAATCAGGCCCTAGGCCCACCATTCTGAGGATGGCGGGCCTGTCGGTGGACGGGCTTGGGACCTGGCTGGCTGGCCAACGTTAAAGTAAGTTGGGGGTTAGGGGGGTGTCCAGGTTTAGTGTGGGGCTGTTTGGGAGTTCAGGAGGCGATCAGGGGTTCAGGGGCAATTGGGGTTGCGAGGGGGTGTGTGCTATGGGTAGGAGAGCCTGGGATCCCTCATGCCCATATTTGAGGGGGGGTGGGGGGTTTGCTTTCCGGCAGGAGGGCTTAGGCTCCCTCCTGCTGATTCAGGGGGTGTTCAGGGGGGTGGGGATGCCTCGGCAGGAGGGCTTGGACTCCCTCCTGCCGGTTAGAGAGAGTGGGGTATGCCTCGGCAGGAGGGCTTGGGCAGGTTGCCGGGGCTACTGAGCTGATTGCAGCCCCTATTTGGAACTTATACATGTTTTGACTTGGTCTAAGTCAAAACATATAAGTTCCGACTGGGCCATCTCCCTAGACTTTTGGTTATACTTGCAGTATGACTAAGTCTAGGTTGGCCCACCTTCCACCCTTCCCTCTCCTCTAGAAACGCTTCTTTTTGCTCTAGGTGTTCAGAGGCAGGGTAAAGGCCTACGCTGGTTCTAAAACCAGCTTTGATTATCGGTACTTGGACGATCTGTCTTTTTGATCGTTCAAGTTCTGATTTAGGCCACTTTTTGAACCTTTGTTTGTTTTTTTATTATGAACCCCCTGGTTTTTGAGATCAGAAACACTGGATTGAGTTTGTGAATTGAAGAACCTAGTAATGGTGTGATTATCACCCTCAGTTGTATCTTGATCGAGGAGCGCCTCTGGAACATCTGCTTGAGATAAGTTCCTCCTTCTTTATATTTTTTCGAACTGTAAGCTGGCAGGGGGGGGGTGGTGCTATGATGTTGTAGATTTAACCATTACCTGTTGGTTGGTTTATATTATTTACTGAGCACCTTTTTTCTAAATTATATTTTTTATATTTGTTTTATGACGGTGAGATCCATTGTTTTTGTATTTAGTTTAATGGATCTAAAGTATTTTTTGCATAATTTTTCCTGATTTCTCTTACGGATTTTCAATAAAGTGCTTTCATCAATTGCAACTTGACAGTATTAATATAAAGTGTTTTTCTTTATAATAGCTGAAATCAGACATGAAACACTTTCTTTAAAACTCAGTCCATGAGACTTAACTCTTAACATGTGTTTATACTACTTTCTTTCAGACTCTATTCATTGTACACCTGCCACTTTGCAAGTACAGTCAAACCTTGGATAGTGAGTAACGTGGTTTGCGAGTGTTTTGCAAGACGAGCAAAACATTTTCTTAAATTTTAACTCGATAACTCGAGTGTTGTCTTGCAGTACGAACATGTATATGCGCGCCAGGTCTTCGCATCACTGATCACATCTAGAACCCACAGTTCCAAGCGCACACATCGTATGCTGAGCGTGGCTGAATGTAATAAAAGCATCATGCCCAATTCACCCATAGTGTAGTGACTGTTCAAAACGATAGAGGTCTTGCATTACAAGTACGTACAGTACCGTATTTTGTATTAAAGTTGTTGGGTTGTGGAATGAATCATCTGAGTTTCCATTATTTCCTATGGGGAAATTCGCTTTTATATACGAGTGCTTTGGATTACAAGCATGCTTCTGGAACGATTATGCTCACAAACCAAGGTTTTACAGTACAGGTAGCCCAGATAAATACTCTAGCCTTTTTCTCAATGTCTAATTAATTTTTGTTTTACTTTAAAATCAAGTCACGCTAAAACCAAGTCAAGCTATATCAATGTATTCTTCTCTTTCTGTTCATACAGGAAGTCTCAGCAGTTAAGACTTTTCCCAGATTCAGGTAAGTTGTATTAAATAATTAAACCTCATTAAAAACTGTTTTTTTCTTCCTTTAAAACCAGCCATAAAACATTGCATGTATTGTTTCTCTACATGCAGTATGTGTACCCCTAGGGGTACATGAGCCACTTGTGAGGGGTACGCAGCTCGGGTCTCCCACCTCCTTCCTCTAGTGGCATGTCCCTCTCCACCGAAGCTGACCTGGAAGGCTTCCCTCCAGGATCAGAACTGATGTTGGAGGGAAGCCTTCTGGGTCAATCAGGGTGGCCCCAAAGTCCAGGCAACACCAAGCAAACTTCAGCGATGAAGAGCCCTCTGTCTTCTGCCACTGCCCGCTTCAGGAGTGTTCTTGTGCCATGTGCCACATGGCGCAGCTGGGAGGGGAGGCAGCATAAAGCTTAGCCTCTCTCCTAGTCAAGCAGGTGACAAAATGCTCAGCTAGCATGGTGAGGCAGCCTTCTTTCTTTTTGGGGCTCAGCACGACTTATAGTTCCATGCGCACGGCTGCAATCCTTCCGCAGCCTCTGAAATGCATGATTAAATCATCGGAGGGTGACTATGCGCCCCAGGAGCTGGAGACTTTCTTAGAGTTTCTGAAAAAGTTGTACAAAAAAAGAAAACTTTTCAAAGCAGCCATTCTTCCCCTGTACAGTCTCATTCCACTTCTGCTGCGTCTCACAGTGGCGTTGCTTCTCTGTACTAGAGGTCTGCATGGGAACAGGAATCGCGGAGATCCCCCCCAGCTATACAGGACTCCCATGGGGATTCCCCCGAAGTCCACGGGACTCCCACGGTGACCCCCCCCAGGCCCACGGGACTCCCATGGGGATGGAACTGGGGTTCAAGAGACCTACCTAATGCTCCATCAATCCACAATTGAAATTTCATGAAGAGACCGGTCCGGATCCAGCGCCGCAGCAGGAACAGTCATGCTGAGCAGTGAGCTCAGCATGTATGCACACGTCACACACAGAACCTTGCTGCTGATTGGTTGGGAGGGGTCACATGCAAGGCTAGAGCGGGAAGACAGCTTGTATTTAGTTAGCCACCCAATCCCTCCAAAGGCCCCGACCGAGAAACTCGAGAGAGGAGACTGGACTGGAAGGAAGCCTTTCGAGAGAGACCCGAGGAGACCGGAAACCTGCTTAATTTGAGATCGAGGTGAGTTCTATCCCCGTTCCCAAGCAGGCCTCTAACGCAGACTGTAGTTTTAAAGTCTGCCTCTGGTTATTGCTTTAAAATATTCTAAAAATCTCATTTGACTTTGAAATTCACCATGTTTGCTTTGTGATTTGCTAACACACTGTTCATATATCTCCCAGCACCCCCACCCCCTTTTTGTTCCTTTTTAACCCATATATGTTTCCCTTTCTTCCAGATTATGCTCAGAGACTGCTTGGGGGGAGGGGTGTTCTTACCTAATGCATCTGTGTGACTTGTGTGTTAATCATTCATTGTAGCTCTGCATTGATTGATCTAAATTTTTCAGGTGCTGCACTGTCTTTAAATTATAAATTAATAATCCATTCATATGCAATGAAAAACTGAATGATTTGAAACGTAAATGCACAAAAAGATAGCGATTTAAGTATGGAACCCTACCATCTTACTTTGTCACACAACCTAATGTTTATTCTAATTCCTTCCGGTGATGTCTCTTATTTCTATTCACTGTTATTTGTTTATATTGTATTTTATTGTTGGTTTAAATAAACTAAGTCTTTAAAAAAAAAATCAAAACTGTCAGTAGTAATTGCTGCTTTTTATAGGGACAGGTAACTTTTATGGGGAAATGGAGGGGATTCCTCGCGGGGACGGGTGGGATTCCTCACGGGAACGGATGGGGACGGGTGGGATTCTCATGGGGATGGGTAGGGATGGGTGGGATTTCTGTCCCCACGCAACTCTCTACTCTGGACATGTCGTCTCAATCAGTCATTGTTCTTAATCTGCCTGATCCTGGTCTTTATGCTGATGTCCAGCTTGCTGATCCCTTCATTTCAAGTTGTAGCGCTTCCAAGGATGGGAGACCAGGGACTGTATGCTGGATCTTTTGATCCTTCAGGGGCTCCAGGACCTAGGGACAATCCCACAGTTCTGTGCTTATTTCAATCTGCGGCATTGCTGAATCTTATTTCTGAGTCTTTGCTGGGATTGCATTTAGTCACTCAGCTGGCTCCGTCCTCTTCTTCCTCCCCCTGGCTTTCTGGTGCACTTGCAGTCTCCAACTTTTCCCTGGCACCCTGATATGACCATTTTAAAATCAGTGTAATCTGGAAGGTGCTCTTATGTTAATGAGGACCATGACTCTCTTGTACCCTCTGGCACTGGAGTGGCTGCAGGATCTGGATCAGCCTAGAGTGGATTTTTTGGTTACACGGGTGCCTGACTGCACCTCTCTACCCATGGAAAGTGTTGTGGTGCTTACAGATATGCAGGACCACTCTGTGGACATTGTCCTCTGGAGGTTTTTTGGTGCAGCTGATTTGGGATTTCAGGCTGCTTTGGCGGCATCTGTTGTCACACATGCCTATCTGTCTTGCCTGCACACCCTGGAGAGGCTGTAGATTCTCCACCTCATCTTTTGTTTGGGTCATCTTATGCGAGTTTTGGCATTTTCCATTTCTGCCCACAGAATAATCTGGATTAGACAATGGGCTGGTGATTCCACTTCCAAAGATTTATTTGACGAGAATTCCCTTCAGGGCAGTTATTTGGAAAGGGCCTGGTCGACTTCATGGATTCTGTGGTGTTCACCCTAACATCCTGCCTGATAGTAGACCCAGACCCTCTAGGGCAGTGGTCTCAAACTCACGGCCTCCCGGGTGCTATTATGTGGCCCACGGTCTAACCCAATCCTGCACACTGGGCAGGAAGAGAGACGCCGGCATCAACTGACTTGAACCTGCCTGCTACCATCACGTATGCTGGGACTCCTGCCTTCACATATCTGCCGGATACGCGAAGGCAGGAGTCCTGGCATACGTGATGGCAGCAGGAGGTTGCAAGTCAGCTGATGCCAGCGCGATGTCACACACTGGACAGGAAGAGAAGCTCCGGCGTCGGCATCAGCTGACTTGCAACTGCTTGCTGCCATATTGTATGCCGGGAATCCTACCTTCGCGTATCCGGCAGATACGCGAAGGCAGGAGTCCCAGCATATGCGACGGCTGCAGGAAGTTGCAAGTCAGCTGATGCCAATGCCGGAGCCTTTCTTCCTGTTTAGTGTGTGAGTTCGTGTACAAGACCAGGTACAGCTGGACAAGGGGGAGGAAAAGGAAGGGAGAAGAGGTGCTGCTGGACTTGGCAGAAAGGGAGGGAAAGGAAAGGTGGTACACACTGGAGGGAAGGGTGAGATGGTGCATGGAGAGAGAGCATTTGGGGTTGGGGATGCAAAGGAGGGATGCCACTGAGGGAAGAGGCAAGGACAGAGAGAGAAAGCAGAAAGTGTTGGACTCACGGAGAGGGCCAGATGGATGGGGAGGACAAAAAGGAGGGATGGAGAAATGTTACACTGGGGAAGGGGGAGAAGGCAGAGAGTGAAAAGTTGGACTCAAGGAGAGAGATAGAGATGTTGTTAGGTTGAGGGAAGGAGGATCAGAGGAGAAGCATGCAGGAGAAAAAGAGAGAAAAAATGTTGGACTGGTGAAAAGGAGGGAGAAATATTGAACTGGGAGGGGAGCCAGAAAGGAGCAAGGGAAGGAAGATGGACTGCAGGGGGCAGAAAGGAGGAAGGGAAAAAGAAATGTTACACTGGGGGAGGGAAGGAGAGAGATATCAGACCATGGAGATAGGAAGGGAAGGTAAGACATGGAAACGTAGATTTTGAGAAGAAACCAGAAAAATTGAATGTTAAGTTAATGCCAAAGATGGATGCAAATATTAATTTACTATGGTGTGTTCAGGGATATTAAGTATAAGCCCAAGGTCAGAAAAAGGCTAGCAATATATAGTTGTACAACTGACCTAAATTGGTAACAGAACCTATGGAGAGTGATCAAACTCGAATTTATAAAAATACTCAGAGATATTGAAACTCTATAAGGAAGGCTGAAAAACCTCCCTTGGGTGAAGAGTTCACCTTCCAGTCATTGTTATTTTATAAAAAAAACTTTGATCACTGACTCCAAAAGGTAGTGTTTGACTCAGTTCAAAAGTTTCACATGTGTTTTTTCTTTTTTCTTTTGCCATTAAACTTGAAAGTCACTGCATGGTATATATAATGCAATTTGCACTTAGCTTCAGCAGGATTTGGGGGGGGTCATGACTGAGTCTGCATTCCCAGATTTCTTCCCTTCTCCAGCTCCTTTGGCGTGGGACTCCTGGGATCCTTAGCTACCATGTTGGATGTGGTTCCTTGAGCGAGAGTGCATATTCATCCTTTTCAGCTTGTCTTACTCTCTTGCTGATATTGATAGAAATGAAACTCTGGAATGAGAGGACATAGGATGAAGTTAAGAGGTGAAAGGCTCAGGAGTAATCTAGAAACATAGAAAGATGACGGCAGAAAAGGGCTACAGCCCATCAAGTCTGCCCACTCTACTGACCCACCCCATTAAGTCTGAGTGCTGTGGATGTCCCATCTATTCTTAAAGTCGAGCACGCTGGTGGCCTTGATCACCTGCCTCGGAAGTTTGTTCCAATGATCCACCACCCTTTCCGTGAAGAAGTACTTCCTGGTGTCACCACTAAATTTCCCTCCTCTGAGTTTAAGCGGGTGCCCCCTTGTGACCGAGGGTCCCTTGGGAACGAATATGTCGTTTTCCACCTCGACTCGACCTGTGACGTATTTAAATGTCTCAATCATGTCACCCCTTTCCCTGCGCTCCTCTAGAGTATAGAGCTGCAATTTGCCCAGTCTTTCTTCGTATGAGAGACCATTGAGTCCGGAGACCATTCTAGTGGCCATCCGCTGGACCGACTCGGCTCGAAGCACATCTTTACGGTAATGCGGCCTCCAGAATTGCACACAGTATTCCAGATGAGGTCTCACCATGGATCTGTAAAGTGGCATTATGACTTCAGGTTTGCGGCTGACGAAGCTTCTCTTGATACATCCCATCATTTGCCTTGCCTTGGATGAGGCCTTCTCTACTTATTTGGCAGCCTTCATGTCTGCACTGATGATAACTCCCAAGTCCCGTTCTTCTGAAGTCCTAGCTAGTGCTACTCCATTCAAGGTGTATGTTCTGCATAGATTTCTACTGCCGAGATGCATGACCTTACACTTCTTAGCGTTGAAGCCCAGCTGCCAAGTCGAGGACCAGTTTTCCAACGTGATCAGATCTTGCGTCATACTATCCTTGAGATTGCTTTCACTTACTATATTACACAGTTTGGCGTCGTCAGCGAACAGCGCTACTTTACCCTGAAACCCCCGGGTCAAGTCCCCTATGAATATGTTGAAAAGGGATGGTCCCAGGACTGATCTCTGCGGCACTCCGCTAGTCACCTCCGATGTCTCAGAGAGGGTGCCGTTGACCACCACCCTCTGAAGTCTTCCACTCAGCCAATCATTGACCCATGCAGTTAGTTTCTCACCCAACCCCATCGATTTCATCTTGTTTAATAGTCTACGGTGCGGGACACTGTCAAAAGCTTTACTGAAATCCAAGTATACTATGTCTAGAGACTCTCCTGAGTCTAGCTTTCCTGTCACCCAGTTAAAGAAGCTGATAAGATTGGATTGGCATGACCTGCCCCTAGTGAATCCATGTTGACAGGGATCCCTCAGATTTCCCTCATCCAATATCGTGTCTAATTTACCTTTAAGTAGAGTTTCCATGAGTTTACACACTATTGATGTGAGACTCACTGGCCTGTAATTTGCAGCCTCTGCTCTGCAACCCTTTTTGTGCAGAGGAACAACGTTGGCTGTTTTCCAGTCTAGGGGGACTCTCCCCGTACCTAGGGAGAGATTGAAGAGCATGGCTAACGGTTTCGCCAGAACTTCGCATAGCTCTCTGAGCACTCTTGGGTGCAAATTATCCGGTCCCATGGCTTTGTTCAAGTTTCAAGTTTCAAGTTTAATCTCATTTGATGAATCGCTTATTACAATATCTAAGCGATGTACAATTTAAAAACCATTAGAAGTTGGTGTTACATAAAACATAAATAAGTCAGACATTAGACAGACGATTTTTGGACAGACATGAATGAGTAGGGGGAAAGGGGAAAGTTACAATTTTGTTGTTTGTTAGAAATTACATATAAGGGAAAGAACAATAGGAATTAAAGGGGTAAGGTAAAATTTTTTTTAATTATTGTAAAATGTAAAAATTTTGAGTATATCGTATCATGTATCAAATGCGTCTTGAAATAGATATGTTTTTAAAATTTTCTTAAAAGAGACTAGATCTTTTTCGCTTTTAATAAAATTAGGAAGGGAGTTCCACAATGTAGGGGCCATTACGGAGAAAATATCATTCCGTCTGGTACCGATAATTTTCAGTGAGGGGATTGAAAGTAAGTTCGATGAAGATGATCTTAGAGTACGTGCAGAATTATATGGAATAATCATTTTTGATATAAATGAAGGTTCGTTGGAAATTAGTGTTTTGAAAACCAGAAATAGAATTTTGAAAGTGATTCGGTGAGCAATGGGAAGCCAATGAGATTTGATAAATAATGGGGTCACGTGATCATATTTTTTTTGCTTTGTAAATTAATTTAATTGCTGTGTTTTGGATCATTTGAAGCCGTCTTTTTTCTTTCTGGGTTATGTTTATTAAGAGAGAATTACAGTAGTCTAATTTTGAAATGATTAAAGAGTGAACCAAAATGTTGATTGATTTAGGGTCTAAAAAGGTAGAAATTGAACGAAGAAGTCGAAGTCTATAGAAACATGATTTAACTATTTGGCTAATATGGCTGTGGAAAAATAGATCTACATCTATTATTACCCCAAGAATTTTCAGTTGAAATACAGATTCTAGTGGAGTGTTATCCAGTAAGAATGGAATTTTTGAAGTTATGTTTCCTTTCCAAGTAAATAGCATAGTTTTTGATTTTTGAGTATTCAATGCTAGTTTATTATTGTTTAGCCAGTTTTTTATTACTTCTAGTTTATCATTGATGTTTTTTATTTCTTCCTCTTTTTCTGGATTGAGGGGGTGAATGAGCTGGATGTCGTCTGCGTAAGAGAAGGCTGTAAAGCCTAGTGATTGTGAAATAGTAATGAGAGGTGATAGAAATATATTAAATAAAAGAGGCGATAGTATTGATCCTTGAGGTACCCCACAAGTAGAGGAAAAGTTTGCAGAATAAACGTCATTAAATTTAACTCGAGATGTACGGTTTGATAAAAAAGAAGTTAACCAATTAAGGATTTGGCCTTCTATGCCTAATGAACGCATTCGATTTAGTAGAAGTTCGTGGTCAATTGTATCGAATGCTGCAGTTAAATCTAATGAGATGAGAGCTACAGATTTGTGCTGGTCAAGATAATAGTGGATATTTGTTACGAGACCGATCATTGAGTATTCCGTACTGTGATGTTTTCGGAAGCCAGTTTGGTTGGGATGTAATGTGTTCGAAGATTCTATGAATTCTGAAAGTTGTTCAAAGACTAGTTTTTCGGAAAGTTTCATTAAGAAAGGTAAGTTAGAAATGGGGCGGTAGTTAGCTATGTCGTCTTGGCTGGTTTTGGAATTTTTTATTATTGGTGTGACGATAGAGGTTTTCCAAGAGGTAGGTACAGTTGCAGAAACGAAGCTGGTTTGGATAAGGGAAAGTATAAAGGGTCCAAAGCTACGAAAAAATTTTTTCAGGTAAAATGGTGGTAAAAGTTCTAATGGAGAGCCTTTTAAGTTGATTGATTTGAGATGTCCTTCAATTTCTTTTAGGGATGGTGTCCTGAGGTTTGAGCATTTGGCAGTAGGAATGAGGTTATTTGAATTTGTGTTTTCCAATGCAGGTGAAGTTGTTGTATTTTTTGCAAAGTTTTGTCTAATCATGGCGATTTTTTGGCAAAAATAGTCTGCTAGTTCTTGTGCTGTTAGGGTTGATTTTGGATTAGATATTTTCATTTTTTTTTCTGGATTAATAGATTTTAAAATATTAAATAATACCGAAGTGTTTTTAGCTTTTTGAATTTTGTTGTTGTAATAAGTTTTTTTTGCCTGGGTAAGTTTGCTTTTATAATAAGAAGCGTTATCTTTGAACTTTTGGAGATTAATAGGAGTTTTTGAGGAACGCCACTTCCTTTCTGAAGCACGAAGGTGTGTTTTTGGTTGAGATAATTCTTTGGAATACCAGGGGTTTTTAAATTTTCGAATGGATGCTGTTTTAGTGATTAGTGGTAATTTAGAATTTACAATAGATTCTAGAGATGAATTCCAATGTTGAAGTTGTTCTTCAATAGTTGTGAATTTTGGAATGGTTATGGAAGGGCTGAAGTATGGTGAGATATCTGAAGTTTCCAATTTGGAAAAGTCTCTATAAGAGAATGTTTTAATTTCAGATAAATGAATTGGGATAAAAGATTCTGTAAGATAAAGGTTTAGAGAAATTAGATTATGATCTGACCATGGAACTGACAGAATGTTTGGAACTGAGTGAGAGATTGTTTGGGAAGTGGGTATCAAAATCATATCAAGTATGTGCTGAGCTTGATGAGTGGGTTCATGAATCAATGTTTTCATTTCTAAGTCATTAAAAAGCTTTATAGTATCTGAGGTGTATGGGTTATTAAGGTTATCGAAATGAATATTGAAGTCTCCCATAATGATTGGGTGGTTAGCAGTTGAACAAAAGTCGAAAAGCAGATTATGAAATAGTGTTAGTTTTGAGTGGTCTATTGGAGGGGGAATGTATAATTGGAGAAGATCTATTTTTTGTTTAAGATTAATTTTAATGTGAAGATATTTGATTATGGAGTTATTAATAGATTGATCTTGAGGTCTAATTAAATTTTTGAGAAAAATTATGGCTAAACCTCCGCCTTTGCGGTTATGGCGGTGATTCCATATAAAATCATAATTGGGGGGACAGCAAAAAGAAAGATATGCTTCCTCGCCATCAGCGAGCCAGGTTTCAGTGATACAAAGGATATGTAAATTTTGTTGAAGAATAGCATCTTTTAACAGGTGATATTTGTTTTTAAGGGATCTTGAGTTGATTAGGCCCAATTTTAAATTGGAAGATTTAAAAGTGCTGAAAATGTTTGAAGTGTTATAGATGTTTTTGGTAAAGGGTCGTTAGAATGAGAGGTAAGCGTAGGTATTGGTAAAAGTATACTCGCTGTTAATCTGGGGGGTCTATAAAGAGTAGGTCTATTATTTAATTGTACTGGGATGTGTTGATGATTCAAGGCCATGATTATGTTTTTCTTAATGAGTGTATCTTGGGAGCATAGGAAGAGAGAAAAAAGTGTCAAAAGTGTGTAAATAGCTCGCGTAAAATTGGGTGTATTAAGCATTGAAAAAGTGATGAAGTGGTGGTGAGTGGTGGCGCCCTCGGAAGGCGAACGAAGGGCGAACTAAGGAGCAGGTCCTGCTCCTTTTGCGCGCACCTTCGGCGCGCGCCAAAGGCATGCGCCGCAAAGGGTCCTATTAAGTAGCACATGCGCTAACCTGATTGGGGGAGGAGTTCGGCGGGCCGCCGCTTTGCGGCGGCAGAGGAAAGAAGAACAAGTAGACTACAAAATAAAGTAAGAACAATGAATATAACTTAAAACTGTTAAAAAAAATCTTTAAAACAATAAGATAAGAGCTTCGTGCAGTCTGGAGGTGAGGTGAGTAGAGGTGCAGCAATCAAGGCGTGCGCCGCAAAGGGTTCACCTTGAGTCTTGACAGTTCTCTGTAAACATCAGTTGGTATGAACTCAAAATTCTGAAATGGGTCTTCCATGCTTTGCTTTGCTTCCAGCCGTGGCCCGTGCCCTGATGCCTCGCAGGTGAAGACTGAACAGAAGTAATCATTCAGTAGTTTGGCCTTATCAGAATCTGTTTCCACATAGTTCCCTTCTGGCGTTCTAAGGCGTACTATCCCGTTTGTGTTCTTTTTCCTGTCGCTAATGTACCTGAAGAAGGATTTGTCCCCTTTCTTAATGTTCTTCGCTAGAGTTTCTTCCATTCGAAGTTTGGCCTCCCTGACTGCTGTTTTGACCGCTGCAGACTTTGTCCTGTATTCAATGTTTGCTTCTTTTTTCCCCGTGCGTTTGTATGAGAGAAATGCTTTTTTCTTCTCTTTGACGAGGTAAGAGACCTCATCAGTGAACCATGGAGAGTAATTAGACATATAAGAAGTACAATAGGTTTAAGTGTTTGGACATACGAGATTTACATACATAATTTAAATACAGGGAGTATACAGCAAATTAAGAGCAGAGTTTAAGAATAAGTAGTTTAGTTTAAGTACAAGTTATTTGAGTTTAGATACAATTTGTCAGAGTATAGACTAAGAGAGGACTATACTGAAATTTAGGGAGAAGATAGACAGGGGAGAGAGGAGAGAGGTGGGCTTAAGGGGGGGAGTAGACTGAGTGTGATCTTTAGTTGAAGAGGAGGGTCTTTACCATTTTACGGAATGTTAATAATGAGTTCTGTTGTCTGAGTTGAAAGGGGAGTTGGTCCAGAGATGTGGCTGTCACTGGCTTAATAGCCTGTGACAGCCACATCTGGGTGTAAGCCAGTGACAGCTATTACTTCTGGGAGTTCCCGGAGGGAGGCTGTGCGACTGAGGGCTCTCTCAATCACTGAATTCACATCTTTGAGTGGTTCATTATAGTAGGATATCTAATTTTGGACTTGTCTCTCCCCCTTATCCAGCTCTATTTCTTGGGGTTTGGGAGTTCTATGTTTCTATAACCATAAAGCTCTATGACATCACATTGCAAGTGTTAAGAGCCTTAGCCAATAGGGAGAGGAGGAGATAGAGGATGCTGCGGATGGGCAGACTGGATGGGCTATTTGGCCTTTATCTGCCATCATGTTTCTCTGTTTCTATGAGTGTTGGATTGGAGCATTTAGCTTTCAAAGGTAACTCCTTCTTCCTCGGATCATAAATAAGCAAATGTTGGCAAAATCAATATATATAAAAGGGAAACACGAAAGCATTTCAGTGGTAGTTGAAGACAAAGAGATGACAAAGCAGACATTCAAACTACAAGTGTTGGAGCAGCATCGGAGCATTTAGCGCTCCAGGCCATGGTAGAAACCTCTACCGCTGCTTAATAAAAGAGGGTTTTAATCAGATGTAACATTTTTCTGGTTCTCAGAAATGACCGCAGCTATCAGCAAAAAAAACATGGGACTCCCCCATCAGCCCCTTTGTGCCTCCCAGGGCAGGCCTACCAGCATTTTAGAAGCATTCATAGGACAAAGAGGCCACGTCGTCATATGCAGTGCTGAAGTTCACTGAGCCTTCTTCCGATGTAACTTCTCGCGAAACCTACCAGAACACAAAACATCCTGGAGGATTGCAAACAAATAAATACTGGGACCAGGCATGGGCCAGGGGTAGGCAATTCCGGTCCTTGAGAGCCAGAGCCAGGTCAGGTTTTCAGGATATCCACAATAAATATGCATGAGATATATTTGCATCTCAAGGAGGCAGTGCATGCAAATCCATCTCATACATATTCATTGTGGATATCCTGAAAACCTGACCTGGCTCCAGCTCTCGAGGACCAGAATTGCCTACCCCTGGCCTAGGCCCTAAACGCTGAAAGTAGAAGCAGAGAAAATGTCCATTCTCAAAAAAAACATCTAAAATGAGGTTTTTTTGATAATGGCCTGCCTCTATGTTCAGCTGTTTAAAGGCCCAGACCACCACAATGTCTACACTTGCCCAATATAATCAATGAAAAAAAAGCCTAAATCCCAAACGCCCAACACAAGAGCTTTTAGGCGAAGGAGGAGCCAGTCCTTCGCCTAAAAGCTGGATTCTGTAACCAGTGTCTGCCAAAAAGAACACCAGTTACAAAATACACCCCCCCCCGCCCCCAGCAACGATCGCAGCAGGAGAGATAGCCAATCTCTCCTGCCGTGATCCACACCCCACCCCGATCGGATCAGGCAGGAGGGAACCCAGGCCCTCCTGCCCAGCAAATCCCCACCCCTCCCGACATGATTGGGGCAGGAGGGAGCCCAGGCCCTCCTGCCCGACAACTCCCTACCCCTTCCGACACGATCAGGGCAGGAGGGACCCAAGCCCTCCTGCCCCGATGAACCGCGACCCCCCCCCGACAACATCGGAGAAGGAGGGAGCCCAAGTCCTCCTGCCCCGGCGAACCGCGACCCTCCCCCTGACAACATCGGGGCAGGACGGAGCCCAAGCCCTCCTGCCCTGGTGAAACCCCCTACCCCCCACCCCCTCTAAGATACTGGCCCTCCTGCCCTTGTCGCACCCCCCATGATCCCCCAAACTCCCACTTGGCTCCCCTGAACCCCACAGACCCCCCCACCCCACCCAGCGACCCCCTCCCCCGACACCCCCCGGTACCTTAAGAAAGTTGGACGGACAGTCGGGTCCCAAGCCCGTCCGTTCGGCAGGCTCACCATTCTTAGAATGGCGGGCCTTAGGGCTTGATTGGCCCAGGCGCCTAAGGCCCCGTCCACAGGAGGGGGGCCTAAGGCAACTGGGCCTATTCCGGTTGGCCTAGGTGTTTATACCTGCTGTACGACTATGTCTAGGTCAGCCCACCTCCCGCCCTTTCCCCTCCTCTAAAAACAGCTCTTTTCGCTCTATGCATTTAGAGGCAGGGGAAAGGCCTAAGCTGGTTTTACATACATCTTATCCTAGGAAAAAGCAGTGGATTTTGCCAAAGACTTTTCTTTTAGAAACTTGTCCAAACCTTCTTTAAGCCCTGCTAAGCTAACCACACATACAGTGGAACTCTGCCTTCATGCCATCCAAATTACACCTCCAGAAATGCACACAGGTTGCATATAACTAAGTACACCTTCTATGCATGTACTTTTTATACGAGGGCGAATCAAACATTAAAGGTGATTATTAAATTAAGCGATAACCGGAACAGAGCTAGAGAAATGCAACATATTTATGTATTTATTTATTCATTTTTATAACCCGTCCTCCCCAGGAGCACAGAACGGGTTACAAGGATACATGTACAAAGTTTTCAGAACCAGAGATACGTAATATGTACTTGTACATTGCCTGTTGGATAGTTCATCCACGCATAGTGCAGCACTCGGCGGCCTTTATTTGTGTGACAGCCACGAGGTCAGATTGCACCATTGAAGAAGAATGTGCAGTGGTACGCTTTCTTTGGGCAGAGGGAGTGTAACCTGTGGAAATTCACCATCAGATATTGACTCGGTATGGACATAATAACATGAATCAATAAAAGATTTATGAGTGGGTAAAAAGATTTAAAGCTGGAAGAACACATTCACCTCTGATGATGAAGTAAAGAAAGTGGTGGTCACCTGGCTTCAGAAACAGCCAAAAAATCTCTCTGCAGAAATGCAGAAGCTAGTTGAACAATTCAACAAATGCATTTTCTTGCATGGGGGCTATGTGAAAAAGTGATATATTCACTTGCTCAATTACTTCTATTATAGTTGTTAAATGTATTTTGCCTTTACTTTTTGATTTACCCTCGTTTATTTCTGTATTTATCTTCACTTTGACAGTATATATTTATTTATTTCTTCCATTTATGCATCGCACATACCTATACAAGGTCTTGGCGACATTATAGAGGAAGGGGTTAGAAGAGGGTAGGGAGGACAATGGAAGGCAGGAAGATACAGGAGGAGAAGAGAATACAAGTGATTAGGTGTCAAATAGATGAGTTTTCAGTTTCTTCTGGAATTTGGTGTGGTTAGGTCATTTCAGTAAGGTCATTCCAAGTTTTTACGCCTAGAAAGGTGAGCATGGAGTGGAAAACACGTTTGTATTGCATATTTTTTGTGGAAGGGAGATTTAGAAGTATTCTGTTGAGGGTTCTGCGGGAAGTAGACCATGCCTTGGAAAAGGGCTGGATGAGAGGAGCTGTGGAGTTTCCGTAAAGTATACGGTGAATGATGCATGAAGTTTTGAAGGTTATTCGTGACAGGATGGGTAGCCAGTGCAGTTGCCTGATGAAGGCTGTAATCGAGTCATATTTTCTCAGGTTGAAGATTAGTCTGACAGCGGTGTTTTGGATGAGTTGCATTTTGTGAATCAGAGTGGTGTTGATTCCCATGTAGATGGAGTTACAGTATTCAAGTTGTGGAAGTATCATCAGGTGTACAACTAAGGCAAAGTGGTGTTGGTGAAAGTATGGTCTGATTAGTCTTAGTTGTCTCAAGGTATAGAGGGATTTCTTTTGGAGACTGGAGATTTGTGGTTCCATGATAAGTGTGGAGTCCAGGATGCAACCTAGGATTTTGGAGGATTCTTCTACATGGAGGGTCTTGCCCAATCGAAGAGTAATGCTTGTTGGTGCCGTCTGTTGGGGTGTGTGGAAGTATAGAACTTTGGTTTTAGTTATGTTTCATTTTAGTTTGTTGGTAGTCGCCCAGATTTGGATACTTTCAATATTATGTGAGACTTTGTTGGTGATGTCCGAGTGATTGTTGGTTATGGGAATAAGGAGAAAGATGTCATCTGCGTAGGATAATATGCTCTCGTCTTCAAACTTGATGTTACAGAGAGAGCTCATGAAGAGATTAAATAGGATGGGGGAGAATGGGGAGCCCTGTGGCATGCCACAGAAGGCTTTCCATGGGTTGGAGATCTCTCCATTCAGTTTGACAATGTATTCCCTGTTTTTCAGGAAATCTGAGAACCATCTTAGCACTGTGCCTGTTATGCCAATTTCTGACAGTTTTGTTATTAGTAGGTGGTGGTCTACTGAATCAAAGGCTGCTGAGATGTCAAATTGGAGGAGTACTGCTTGACTTCCTGTACTGAGTAGTTGTTTGTTTTTTATGATCAAAGTGAGGAGGAGAAGTTCTGTGCTGTGCTGTTGCCGGAATCCAAATTGGGATGGGTGGAGGCATGAGTCTTGTTCAATGTAGGTTGTGAACTGTTTGCACACGTAAGTCTCAATGATTTTTGTCAGGATGGATATGCCTGCGATGGGTCTATAGTTTGATACTGAGGAGAGATCTGCCTTTGGTGATTTTGGTATAGGGGTGAGTGCTATTTTACCCATTGTTTCTGGGAAGCGACCTTGATTTAAGGTGCTATTTAGGAGGTTGGTAATCCAGCTGGCGATCTGTTCGAGAACAGTAGTGAGGAGATAAGAGGGACAGTTGTCTAGGGGGCTGCAGCGCACAGAAAATTTAGATAGTAGTTTATTTGTGTCTGGGATGGACAGGTTGGAGAATGAAGTCCAGATTTGATCTGCTTTGGTAGGCTCAGTGAGGAGTTGAGACGCTTTGAAGATGTGTGTCCCGGTGGTGAGAGCTTTGGTTACCTCAAACTGAACATTTTTTATCTTGTTGAGAAAGAAGTCTGCTAGTTCCTGAGCTGTGATGTTGGTGGGGTATCCAGCGGATTCTTGTTTCGGTGGGGTTGTGAGTTGTCGCACCAGGTGAAATAGCTTTTTACTGTCCAACGTTTTGGTACCTAATTTGCTGGCATTGTAGTTTTTCTTGGTCTCTGCTATGTTGGATTTGTATTTGTTTATTGCTTTACGCCATCGTGTTCTGAGTTCTTGTGTGCCACTTTTCCGCCATTTCTTTCCAGTCACCTGCATAGCTGTTTGTCGGATCTCAGTGATTCAGTAAACCAGGGGGAATTATGATTTTGTTTTGTTTTGTGGGGATGGAGGGGGGTGAGAATATTTAAAGTAGTGGTGATGGTTTGGTTCCAGCTTGTTAGCAAAGTCGTAGTGCAATCTGAAGGAGGGACTACGGTATTCTCAACTATGTTCCAGAAGAGATCTGGTCTTGTCTTTCCTCTAACTAGTTTTACGTCCTTTGTGGCTTTGTTGCTCAGGTTTGCTGATGTGAAGTTTAGGCAAAAGTTTAGTAGGTAATGGCTTGTCCATGGCACTGGAGTCCATTTGACGTTGGTAGTAAGATTGGAGGGAGCGGAAGTAAGTATGTCAAGCGTATATCCTTTCTCATGTGTGGGGCCCGAAGGTATGACTGTGATTTCACAATCTTCAAACAGTGTTTTGAGTTTGGAGACATATTTGTTCTCAGTAGATTTGAGAGAGAAGTTGATATCTCAGAGGATGAGCAGTTTGGTGTAATGGCAGCCAGGTTTGTTATTATTTCAGTTAATTTGGAGACAGCGCTTGAAGGAGAGTTGGGAGGTCTGTATATTAGTAGGATTACGATGTTGCTTTGTGTGGAGTTGGCCAAGTCTTTGAGTTTGCAAGCAAGGTATTCTAGTTCTGGGTAGGTTGCAGAGTCTAATTCCGTGATGATATAAGAGCTTTTGTATATTATTGCTAGGCCGCCTCCTCTCTTGTGTTTCCTTGGGAATTGAAGTATGTTATATCCTTGAGGGCAGAGGTGGGGGATTTCTGGGCTGTCTAGGTCTTTTAGCCATGTTTCCACTAAAAATAAGAGGTCAAGATTGTTTGTTGTGATTAGATCATTTAGGAGGAGTAATTTAGACAAAACCTACGCCTTCCAAGCCGCCAAACTAAACCCTTGGCTAGCCCAAATGGTCCTCAAGGCCCACAACTACCTCGACTTCAGAAAATTACTCAAAACTCACCTATTCCGAGACCAAGACCCTTAATGCCCCTTTCCAATCCTCTTCCCCCCCCCCTCTGACCTTCGCCCCTCCCCCGTTCTCCCTCCTCTTCCCATTACTTCTCTCCTTGCTGTTCGCAACTCTATGATCAATTTGATATGTAATCACTTGTAAATACTCTCTCCTTGCTGTCTGCTACTCTATGATCAATTTGATATGTAACCACTTGTAATCTCTGTTTAACTAATGTAAACCGCCTAGAACTCTTCGGGGTATGGCGGTATACAAAAATAAAAAATAAAAAAAAAAAATAAATAAATAAAGTTACTGATCTTGTGTTGATATACATGCAGTGGATGGAGATGGGGGGGGGGGTATTTCCTATTATTTGATGCTGTTGATGGAGTTGCAGATTGCGATTTTGTATAAGGTTTGATGAGGGGTTGTTTTCTCTGTTTTTTGTTGTTGCTGGTTCTGTTCCAATATATAGTGATGGCATTTAGGTTTCAACGCTCTTTGAAGTGGCATTGTGGGGATCTAGGGGGTTTGAACTTTGTTGTTTAGGGTGCCAAAAAGAGTGGGGGTTATTATTAGAGGGTGTGTAATGTGTTACCACTAGGCTGGAGAGGCAAAGTATAGGTAGGTATTGGGTGAGTGGAAGTTCCATTTTGAGGATTTAAAGATTTTAGGCAGAGACTAGAAGAGATGGAGAGTCTTCTTTTTTTCTTTTTATAATTAAGAGAGAGTGAAGATGTTTCGGGAGCAGAGAGGGAGCTAGGTAGAGGGCCGCCAGATGCTTGAAAAGGGAGGAACCGCTGGACTGATGAGAGAGTTTGACTGGAAGGGATGATGAGGTTATGTCTGAGGGCTAAGTGGTTAGTTTTCTGTCTGGATGTCGCTGCTCCTGGTCACGGTGCACAGGCACATGTTGCTCTGAATGGCTGTGCTCTACTAAGGGATATCTCCCACACCGGCCCGACCAGGATCCCTGCGGCGGAAAGGCTGCTGAGGCGCTGGGGCAGCTCCTGTTGATAGTGAAGCTATCCCGAAGAAGGAGATTTTCAAAGTCCAGCGCTGATAGGGATGTCGGAAGGCAGAGCTCGTCTCTCACACCGGCCCGACCAAGATCCCTGCAATGGAGAGGCTGTTGAGGTGCTGAGGCAGCTCCCATTGATAGCGGAGCTGTCCCGAAGAAGGAGGTTTCTTCAACAACTGCGATGACAAATTAAGTGCTTTCAGCAGGCAAAATTAAGGTAAATCTGGCTTGCTCATTCATATAGCTTCGTGCCAGCTAACCGCAATTAGAGAAACCAGCATAACAGCTGATCTTGCCTGCCTGCTTCTTCAAACCACCATAGCAGCTGACTTTTTTTTTTTTTTTTTTTTAATAAAACACAGAGAGACATTCTGCCAATTTCAAATCACAGCAGGACCTGGAAGTTCCTAGGAGAGCTTGGGGCTGTTTACAACTGTATTTTTTTCAACAACTGTTTTTGATTTTTTTTCAAACTGTAAATCACACCTATATATTTGTTAAGCACTGGTTTATAAGGAGATGCTACCTTTTGAAAAGCAATTTGGAGTCTTTTTTACTAAGTTGGGAGCAAAAAGTGGCCTTAGCATGCCCATGCACAGGTTTTTCCCATTCATAGTTTCATAGTTTATTAAAATTTGATTAAACGCTTAACATAAAATTCAAAGCGTTGTACAATAAAAATTATTTGAACAGACTACAAATAATAAACATAATCCTTAAAGACAGATGAGCTTGAATGGGGAGAGGATAAGAAAACAAAAGGGAAGAAGGGAAGAACTACAACTTGTGAGGAAAGAGAACATAAACAGATAGAAACAGTAGGATATGACAAGGTAGGGATTGCATAAGAATGTAAGATTTGCCACTGCTGGGTCAGACCAGTGGTCCATCGTGCCCAGCAGTCTGCTCACGCGGCGGTCCTTAGGTCAAAGACCAGTTCCTATCTGAGTCTAGCCCTACCAAGGTATGTTCTGTTCCAGTAGGAACTTATCCAACCTTTTCTTTAATCCCTAAAGGATGCTTTCCCCTATAACAGCCTCCGGAAGAGCATTTCAGATATCTACCACTCTCTGGGTGAAGAAGAACTTCCTTCCGTTTGTACGGAATCTTTTCCCTTCTAACTTTAGTGAGTGCCATCTCGTTCTCTTCACCTTGGAGAGGGTGAACAATCTCTCTTTCTCTACTAAGTCAATTCCCTTCAGTATCTTGAATGTTTCAATCATGTCCCCTCTCAGTCGTCTCTTTTCAAGGGAGAAGAGGCCCAGTTTCTCTAGCCTCTTATTGTATAGCAACTCCCCCAGACCCATAACCATTTTTGTTGCCCTTTTCTGGACCCTTTCGAGTAGTACTATGTCCTTTTTCATGTACGGTGACCAGCTTTGGATGTAGTACTCCAGGTTGGGGCATTCCATGGCCTGGTATGAACTATTTTTCCACCCTGGCTTGGGGGGGGGAGGGCCATGGCTTAGAGCTCCTAAAAAGGCAGCTCAGAGTACAGAAAGTCAGAGAGGGGGAAGAGCAGGGAGAGCATGGGGCTTTAGAAGGAGGGTGTCTAAGAGCAGGCAGACCAAGAGTCCAGCTAGGCACCAGCAGGAGTTGCCTACTAAAGCTGTACCCAGCAGCCTGGGGTATGCAAGAGGTGGGTGAAATTCCTCTTAACCCAAATACTGAATTTAACTCAATGCCAGAAGCTATGGTAATTGGAGGAGGCATGTTTGAATTCCCTGAAGCTGTAGAGCAGGGGTGCCCAATAGGTCGATCGCGATCGCCGGTAGCTCGCCAAAGCAAAGTGAGTCGATCACCCAGGACTCACTTTGCCTTGGCGATCTATCGGGCCAATCAGTCTTCCTCTCCCCGACGTCAATTCTGCCGTTGGAGAGGAAGTTCGGGCCAGCCAATCGCTGCCTGGCTAGGCAGAACTTCCTCTCCGACGGCAGAATTGATGTCGGGGAGAGGAATGCTGGTCGGCCCGAAGCAGGAAGAGCATGGGGCGGCGGCGGCTTTGGGGCCTGTTATCCATTGGTGGCGTTTTGGCTCCTGTTCCCCGATGGCAGCGGCAGTGGCAGTGGCTTGGGGAAGAGCAGGGAGAAAGAAAGAAAGGGGGCAGGCAGGGAGATAAGAAAAGAAGAGAAACAGAAAAAAGAAAGGGGGCATGAAGAGAGAAAGAAAGAAAGGTCAGGGAGAGAGGAAGAAAAAGTTGGGGGAGGGAATGAGGTGTGGAGGAGAGGAAGCATGCAGGCTGAAAGAAAGATTGGATGCACAGTCAGAAGAAGAAAGTGCAACCAGAGACTCATGAAATCACCAGACAAGGTAGGAAAAATGATTTCATTTTAAATTTAGTGATCAAAATGTGTCTGAATTTATATCTGCTGTCTACATTTTACAATATGGTCCCCTTTTACTAAACCGCAATAGTGGTTTTTAGCGTAGGGAGCCTATGAGCGTCGAGAGCAGCGCTGGGCATTCAGCGCAGCTCCCTGCGCTAAAAACTGCTATTGTGGTTTAGTAAAAAGGGAGGGGGGATGGGTATTTGTCTATTTTTGTATGGTTGTTACTGAGGTGACAGTGCATAGAGTCATCTGCTTTGACCTCTTTGAAAAAACCCCGGAATAGGAATGATAATTAACAATTCTATGCGTACAGTATGCATTGTGTTTTTTTAAAATTTTATTGTTGGTAGACCATTTTGACTTGGTCATTTTAAAAGTAGCTCGCGAGTCAAAAAAGTGTGGGCACCCCTGCTGTAGAGTTTTGCAGATTGATTGAACCTGTAAGTTTCCGTCTATGCTGATTAGTGTGCTCCATTCAGCTGTGTTGCTCAGAGTGACCATGGAGACTAGTAGCGATCGATGTCTGCAGGCTGGGAGCTGAATGCTGTCCTTTTTGCTGCTAACGTTTTCCACCATTCTCTGTTTGAGTCAATCTATATGGGGTTTAAAGCTGCTTAAGGATATCATTAAGAAATATATTGCCTGCCAATTAAGAACTGTGGCTAAAAGCCTTTAGCACTCCTGTTTCACTGCTCGAGGGTGAGGGAGTGCTAATAAGAACTGGCAGAGACTGTCTGAAGCAGGTATGCAAGCCAGCTCAGCAACAAACACAAGCTGGAAATTACAAGCCAGAGCATAGTAATTTTGGTGAAGTATTTACTTTATATTATTGTGTTACTTTTTGGACTCTTTCTTGATCTTCCCGGTGAAGCTAACTGGGACAGTCTGGTCAAGTTTCATTTTTGTTCAGAGACTGAGAACTGTGAATTGCATTTGAATTGTTTTGGCAATACTCATGATCATTGCTTATTTATGCAAACCTGATTTGGCCAGTGGCTGGAATAAATCTGTATTTTGGTTTTGAAGCCATTCTGACTGAGTGTCTGCAGTGACGTATCTAGGGTATGTGGCACCCGGGGCTCATCATTTTTTGACACCTCCCCCCCTCATGTAAAAAAATCTTTTTTGTAATAACCATGAAAAATAAATGGTCATAATAGAAACAGGCACTGAAAATTTTCTTTTGTTGAATCTCATATATGTAACCATTATTCCAAACATAACATAAATTATGTCTGAATTGTCATGACATCAGAAGTACATATGGAGTAGTTGCAGGTGATGCTTGGGACAGTTCTGATTGTGTTAGTTCGGTTTTATGTGTTTTTTGAATAGAAGGGTTTTTATTTATTTTTTGAAGGTTTGTAGTTTGTGGTCGAGGTCAATAGGGTGTAGAGTTGGGGGTCGAGTGTTAGGAGGTTGTCGAACAGATTTTTTTCTTTTGACGATTTTGGATAGAGAGTGTGTGAATGGTGCGTGAGTTCTCCTATGTCTGGTTGAGGTGGATTTAATTATTTAACTGAAGAAATTAGTAACCCCCCCCCCATTCCACACACATTAATTCTCTTCCATTTTTGTTCCCATTCTAAAAAATACTGCTAAGTTCCCAGAAAAAAAATACATTAAAATAAGAAGTGAAAACAAAGGCTCCTACAGATGAGTACATAACATAAGAATAGCCTAACTGGGTCAGACCAATGGTCTATCATGCCCAGTAACCCATTCTCATGGTAACCAATCCAGGTCAAAACCCAAAGAGTAGCAACATTCCATGCTACCGATCCAGGGCAAGCAGACACTTCCCCCATGTCTTAATAACAGACTATGGACTTTTCCTCCAGGAATTTGTCCAAACCTTTCTTAAAATCAGCAACGCTATCTGCTTTTACCATAACTTCTGGCCTCTTCATTTTTAAGCTTAGATCTTTCCTTCCAAACAGAGACCTTGCTAGATGTCGAATACAGAAAGAACAAGGTAACTTCACAAGGACTTAGCTGTGCAGGAAATGTGAATCTCCTCATACACCCACCATATAGTGCAAAAATGTGCAAAGGTCTGGTTTTTTTCTTTCGATCACTACATAGCCTAATGCCACACAAGCAGCGCTGTTACAAACATATTCTGAAGGTCAATGATAAGGTTAACAAAGTTTCCTTCCTTGGACCACAAGGAGATACTGACAAACCACTGGAAGAGATTCCTAAACAACTACCTAGGCACAACACCCAAAGACCCACTCAGTGTGTGATCTAGTTGAGTGGAATGGACTAACTGGGGGGTGGAAATGGGCCCGGAGTTTGCTCAGCAGAATTTCCCAGACCACCTCTTCCTCTCAACACATTGACATGCTGGCACCACCACCACCATTAGGAACACCTCACCGGGTAGGCCAGCAATGCTTATAAACTTTATAAAACTCATTATTATATTTTCTTATAAAGCACATATTTTAACTGAACTCTCTGACATCCTCAGCCTTGCCATTCACAAAAATAGAAGGAAGAAAAATTCCCGTTTCCTGCTGTCTCATGTCCCCGGCCTATACAATATTTTTCTTCTGCAGACCCTTCAAAAGTCTGACCAAATCCTCGTTTCACTTGCATTATAAAGTACTGAGGATGCCATCTCTCCCCAACCCCAGGTCCTAAAGTCTAAGACAGTAGTGCAAACTAGTGCTACCTGATTCAAGAAAAAAAAAAATTTCGATTCGATTCAGCCTATTGAATTGGTTTTTCGATTCAACTTTCCTGCCCAATTGGGTGTGTTTGTTGTTTGTTTGTTTGTTTTTTTCAAACATCCTGGTGGGTTTATTTTATAGCTTTTCCACCCCCCTTTGGCTTCTCCTAACCACACTGGTGCTGTGGTGTAAGTAAAATAAAAAAACAAAAAGGACTTTTCCTCTCTCTGTTAAATCCTAGCTCACGTTTGCGTTCTAACACCAGCTCTGGCAGGATACACATTTCAAATCTGACATATTGTAATCACAAAACAGAAAATAAAATTAGTTTTTCTACCTTTTGTTGTCTGGTTGTTTCAAATCTTGTTGGTCCAAGGCTCTGGTTGTCTTCTGATAACTTGCTTGCCAGGGTCTCCTTCTTCCTTCTTTCTGCATGCTAACCATCCATCTGCCATCTCTGTCCTCCCCATTTCCCTTCCCTCCTCAGGAGGTCTGGCATCTTTCCTTTTTTCGTCTCCCTCCACAGATCCATCTTTTCTTAACTACCCTTTCATCCAGCATCTCTCCCTCATTCCCCACCACCCCAGGGTCCACCATCTCTCCCTTTCTTTTCCCAACTACCCTCCTATCCAGTATCTCTATCCCCCCCTCCACACCATCCCTTGTGTCCAACTTCTCTCCCTTTCTGTTCCTTCCCTCTCTAAAAACCATGGTCCATCATCTCTCTCCCTCTTCTCTATTTTCAGACCCATTATTTCTTCCCACCCAAAGTCCGGCATATGCGTGTCTCTTTGAACCACCCCATTCCCTCCGTGTATTTCTACACCAGGGCCTCCCTCCCTGAAGGCCTGTCCTCCCCTTAAAGGCCTGCCCCCCCAATTAATATTGCCATTAGCATGCAGCCATTAAAAAATATTAGCACTTAGTGGCTGATTCTATAAAGGGCGCCTAACTTAATTGGCAAAATACCCTTAACAGCCTCAATAATATGCTTAAAAAAAAATTATTTGGGAGATAGGCATCTATCCAATTGTATAAAAGATAGGCACCTATTGCAATGTGCTTAGCAGCCCCTAATGCCTAAAGTGGGTGTTTCTATGGATAGAGTGTGAGTTAGGTGCTGCTAAGCACGATTCTCCAGAAACTTAGGCACCTGAAATGTAGGACTTTAAAACCCTTGCTTACATTTCAGGTGCCTAAGTTTTTACATAGACGACGCTAGCCACAATTCTGTAAATGATCCCTAAGCATGATTGACATGCGGCCAGCGACTTTTTTATAGATGCCGTCTGATTTTAGTCGCCATTTATAGAATCAGCCCCTTACTGCTAATTATATTGAGATGGTCCAGTTCCTTGCAATCACTAAACCTTTTCCTCCTTGATTAAATATTTAGCTCAGCATAATTATATGAAGTTCATAAGTCACTCAAAAAGACAATTCCAAAAGTCGAGCACAGTCCATCTGCTAATTACCAGTCCATCTTCCTTCTCATATGGTAGTCCTGTCAAATATAGCAGGCTTGAAGAAACATTTTTTTCTTTCCTATTACCATATATACTCGAATATAAACTGAGATTTTTGGGCCAAAAAAATGGCACAAAATTGGGGTCTCGTCTTATATTCACGTCATCGTCCACACGCCCCCCTTCCAGATTTGTTACTGGGCCTACCATGTAGCCTGGTGGGGTTGACCGAGACAGGAGGGATCCCTCCTGTCTCCTGTTCCTGCCGACTCTGCCAATTTTTTTAACCTCCCCGCCTCCCCCCGCGTACCTTTTTGAATCCCTGGTGGTTCAGCAGTGTGTGTACCAGTCAGGAGCGAGCTTTCTGCACTCCTGTCCCACACCACTCCCTGAATGACCACCTCGAGTTCTCAGGGTCCAGCAGTGTACTGGGCATGAGCAAACTTTCCTCGCTCCTGCCTGGCGCTGAGACGCTCACTGAATGGCTGCCCCGAGTTCTCATGGGACTTGTGAGAACTCGCAGCAGCCATTCAGCGAGCAGCTCAGCGCCAGGCAGGAGCAAGGAAAGTTTGCTCATGCCCAGTACACCACTGGGCCATGAGAACTCAAGGCAGTCGTTCAGGGAAGGGCTCAGCGCGGGGCAGGGGTACGGAAAGCTCGCTCCTGCCAGGACATCGGGAGGAAGGACAGGGAATAGGCAATGGAGGGGGGCTGAGTGCAGAGCTAGGAAGGGAGGGGGGACAGGGTGGTGAGCCTGGAAGGGAGGGGGGCTGGGTGCAGAGCCTGGTAGGGAGGGAGGTGGGGCAGGGCATAAATCCTGGCAGGGTACATGAATATTACATACACACACACGTCTTAAATTTGAGTCAACCTTTTTTCCTCCTTTTTAGGAGGAAAAAGGGTACCTCATCTTATACTCAGATCGACTTATATTCGAGTATAAATGGTATATAGTATTTCTATTCTTCTTTCAGAATATTATTGTAATATACACTGCTTTGATGGCTCTGGTTTAGAAAGTTAAGCAAATAAATGCAACCTTGAACCTTGTATTCCAATCTTGATATCCCAAATATGATGAACAAACAAACTTTTAGGGGACAGATATTCAAAGGTGTTTAAGTGGACAGGAAAGGCTACTGCCTGCTTAAACCTTGATCAGTGAGCTGGGAGAGAAGATATTCAGGTAGGCCCAAATTCTCTAAACGGCAGTGGTAGGCACCCAAATTCAATCAAAAATGTCATTAAAATGACATTTATAACTGTTTCAAGGTGCCTAAAAATATCAGTGCCAGAATCACATCTCCGTAGGTGCTTTAGGCCGCCTAATGACACTGTGGGCGTGACTAATGCTGGAAGTGGCGTTAGGCAACCTAATCACCATCTTGTTTTTGTTTGGCATGTAGTTGGCAGACACTTTTAAGGTGGCTGCCAATGGCACTGGCTACAGAGTCCGGGCCTTAGTGCCAAAATAGTACAGTTTTCTTTGCTATGTTAACTGCATTGAACTGAAAGGTAATGTGGGATAGAAATAAAGTTGTATGGTATGTTATATTATATGCAGGCACCCACCAGCTGTACTTAATACCAGGGTCTGCCTAACCAGGCAGACAGAACAGCACAAAAAAACAGTCATATCTTTGCCTGGTTAGTTTTGTGCATTCCAGCAGTGGATACCAGCCAACAGCTGCATAACTTCCAGGTCCTTGAATAACCCAGCTATTCAATGCTGGTACCTGTTACTGAATATCCAGGTCTAATTTAACCTGCAGATGTCAGTGGATTTAAAATAGCTAACAGCCATGGTCTGAATATTGCCCAGGTACCCCCAAATTCTCTAAATGGCACTTAAAGTTGTGCATATACATTGGTGTGCATGGCCAAGATATACACACAACCTAATAATTGGTTAAAATCGTTAAAAGGTGTCATGTATGCAGGTAAATTAGGGAAATCCCTTTTCTTCAAATTCACTGAGCTTTGGAATAACCTCCCTGCCCCGCTGCGGAACCTAGGCTCATTCCAATTATTCCGAAAGCATCTGAAAACCTGGCTTTTCTCCAAAACGTAAAGCTATCTATTTAAAATAACCTCTAATTTCTTATTATGTCCTTCCCTCATTTATTGAATTACCTGTAAAGCGTGTCGAGCTCTATCTTTATGGAGATGATGCGGTACACAAACTTAAGGTTTAGTTTAGTTTAATTGGCACTGATAAAAGGCAATTGCCGCTCATAATTGAGATTAATTGGAGTTAATTGAAAGTTACAAGCACAACTTGGTGTTACATGCCATATCCAATGTGCATAGCTAAAAGTGGGCATAGTTTGGAGTGGATTGTGGACATTGAGTTATGCGCCAATGTGCACACAACTTAGGCACAGGCATTTAGGCCAAGAAAAACCTGGCCTAAATAGGTTGCGCCTAATAGTTGGGACGCATAGCAATGCTTAGGTGGCACTAACCATGATTCTATACAGTACATATAAATTTTATAGAATTGCACTTAGCACCATACTAGTCGTCACTGATTTTTTTCTTGTACAAGGATGCTGGACAGATGGAATCTTGTATCTCTATTAGCTTCAGCTGCAGGATAACTAAAAGATCCCTCCCCTTTGGGCTACCTGCCCGGGAGCTTCCTGTCTTGCTTCAGTTTGTTCCTGCAGCTTCACTGCTCGTGATTTGCTTTCACTTTCTGCTCTTATTTTGATTTTTTTGCGGGTTTGCCCACGTGCTGCGGATCAACTCTGTGCGAGTGATCCTTGGGCAGGAGATCGTAGACATGTTAACATTTGTCTGCTTCTGGAGGGTGCTCTGTAAGCCTGAAACTGCAGTAAGCCCACTGGACAGTTTGAATCAGGTCTCCAGGTTCGGGAGCCATCTCTCCCTTGGTTCATCCGCAAAGTGGTAGAGCGCAGGCTGCTGTGGTTCCGAGGAGGTACGCCGGGATTGGAACCGCGCCACATGATTTCCTTGAGGGGTCCTGATGGTCGTGATCTGAGGTGGCAGGGAAATTGAGGCGGCCAGATCTGAAATTCCAGTTTAATCAGCTCCTGAGATATGATCTTCCTAAGCTTGCACTGTATAATGCTGGCTGCTATTGAAATGCATTGAAGCACATGTATCTGTGGGGTCTGTGAGTCACAGAGTTTGCCGATTTTAGGGGGTCCTCAATTCAGGGTTTTAGGGGGTTTCCCTGCATGCCCTGGTTCCCCCCCCCACCTGTAAAATCCTAAAATTGCCATTTTTAGCATTTTCCTGTGTTTTTAACGGTCATTTTTATGTCAAAATTGGCACCTGTGGTGGCCATCTTAGATTTTCTTTAAAGTTTTTAAAACTATATTTTTTGTACTTATAAGCTTTGTTTTTGCTCCAAATCTCACAGATGGCCACCTCAGGACAGGATGGCATGGATTCATGCCGTAAATTCGGCGGATGGATTGCAGTTGCGCAGCCGCGTATTCTGTGTGCTGCGGCCCGTCGGGGTGTATCTAGTGTGTGGATTCCGCACTTTCCTCTTCTGGAGAGGACCTGCTTTCCTCTGTTGCCGCCAGAGTTGCAATTCCAGCATCTGGGATGCCGCAATTGCGCGAGGAGGGCGTTTTCGCATAAATGCAGGCGCAGTTCCAGGGAAAGTCTCATTGATCTTCAGACAATTTAAAATCTGAGTCCCGCTGATCGGCTCAGGCTGCCGAGGACTATATTCCGCTGGAAATTGTGGATATGTTGTCTCAGGCCTTCATGAGAAAGCGGGCTATGCCTGTGTCTCCCTTTCAGACTGCGGTGCGGCAGTCTGTACAGCCTTTGGATCCAGCATGTCAATCTGATTTTGCTGGTATGCCTGAACGTCAGTAGCAACTTCCCACTATTGTCGTGGTACCTGCATCAATTTCTAAGCTGTTGCTGTCGCACGGCGATTCGGCGGGTCCCGCTGCGTGACTAGCCTAGCAGATCTCGAGGATTCCCAGAACGCTGATTCTCATGATGTGGGAGAGTATCAGATGGTGCGCAGGCTAAGTCCAGTTGCCTTCCTGGTTTTATCTCTGAATCCCTGCGGACATTGGGACTTGATTCCAACTGCAGTTCAGGTGGAGTGTTCGATCATGTGTTTCACGTGCCCATTTTCCACTGCATTTCTGGATCATGAAGACTCGGCAGAAATGCTCTTGGAGGTTGGGAGGCACTTGAGGGTCCCCTGAAGTACGCTAGGGCCATGGCTAAATTGTATACCATGGCTTCAGCATTTTCCATGTGCCTAGTCCCACCATGGGTGGATTCGGTGGTGGCTCAGGTCCCCCAATCGTACCTCCTTGCCCTCGAATGGAGGGGTGGTCCTGCTGGATGTCTAGGACTATAAGCTGGATTTTGTCTTGCAGTGCCTTTTTGATTCTGCTGCGACGGGTGCGAGCTGCAGCGGCCACTTCCTTTGTGGCCCAAGCATGTCATACTAAACCTCTATCATATTTTGACGTTTTTTACTACACTGGGAGCGTATTCAGTTTCTGCTAGGAGATTGTTATGACTTAACCAGTGGTCGGGGGATTCTTCATTCAAGGCTGCTCTGAGCGAGCTGCCATTCAAAGGTTCGCTCTTATTTAGCCAGGGTTTGGATGACCTTATGGCAAGTGTGCAGGACCGTTAGCCTCAGGTGCTTCCTGGCCCTGGTTCTCGTCTGCCCATGGGGCCGGGACAGCTGAATTTTCATCATTTCAGGAGTACTTCGCAGTATGCTGGACCCTCTGTGGCGGGATGGTGTTTCGGAGCCTCCTACAGGCCTCGCTTGGAGGTACTGTGCCCCCCCCCCCGTATCCCAACTCTCAACCAGTGCCTTCCAAAAGAGAATTATGACGCCAGGGCTCTGGTGAGGCCTCCCCAGATCGGGGGGCGGCTGTCGGCCTTCTTTCTGGAATGGCTGAAGATAACCTCGGGGATCTGGAGGTACTCAGGGAAGGTCTTCGACTGCCTTTCTTCCAACCAGTGGCAATCTTCTTCATGTCCTCTCCCGAGGGCAATCTGGACTGGGTGCACCGGTTGCTGGATCTGGGGCTATAGAGCCAGTTCCACAGAGCGACTTGGGCTCTAGAGATACTCGATTTACTTCGTCATGCCAAAGAAGGACTCCATCGATTGCAGACCAATTCTAGACCTCATGGAGGTGCATGCATTCTTGCGAGTTCCACATTTCCAGATGGTATTGGTGCGTGCTGTGTTTACAGCGGTGGCACCCGAGGAGTTTTTGGCTTCCTTGGATCTCGCAGAAGGGTATCTACACACCTTATTTTCCTAGAACATCAGAGGATCTTGCGGTTTCGTGTTCTAGGGAGGCATTTCCAGTTGGCTGTGCTCCCTTTTGGTTTTGCATTGGCGCCCTGAACCTTTACCTAGTTCATGGTGGTGGTGGCTGCCCTTCTGCGATCTCTAGGTGTGTTAGTGCATCCATTCCTCGCCGACTGGCTGATCAGAGCTCCGTCGTGAGAGCAGGGCCACTTGGCAGTTCACCTAGTGGTGTCTTGGCTGGAATGTCTCAAATGGGTAATCTATCTGAAGAAGGTTGCCTCGTGCCGACCAAGTTATTGGAGTACCTGGGTATTCGGTTCAACACAGGGCTGAACCGGACGTTTCTTTCAGAATCCCGAATTATGAACCTCCAGAGTGTGATTCGGGACATTTTGGCGGTCCCAGCTCCGCCAGCCTGGCGGTACCTGCAGGTGTTTGGTCTCATTGTGGCAACCATTGATGTCATCCATGGGTGAGAGCTCGCCTGCGTCCTCTTCAGTTTTCTCTTCTGTAAAGGTGGAATCCCCTGAGAGCTGCGCTGGGGATGCTGCTACCTGGGTTGGCAGCTGTGCACAGCAGTATGTTGTGGTGGTTGAACCCAGTCACTCTGTCCACAGGGCTTCCTCTGCGGGTCTTGGATTGGGTGACTTTGACTAAGGTCAAGAGTCTCTCCGGTTGGGGAGCAGTTTGCATGTCTGTCCCGGTACAGGTCTGAGTCAGAGAGAGCCGATGGTCGATCGATCGACCGGAGCTAAGAGCATTCAGTTAGCTCCGCTACTGTTCCAAGTGTATCTCCACAGGACAGCTGTCTGTGTGTTTTCTGCCAATGCAACGGCTGTTGCCTATGTCTGCCGTCAGGGGGCGCAAAGAGTCCCCGGCTGGGATTGGAGGCTCAGATGCATTTTCCATGGGCGGCGCATCATCTCTTGGCTTTATCCACGGCTCATGTGACTGGCGTCAACAGCGTTCGGGAAGATTTCCTCAGTTGTCAGTCTCTGGACTAGGGAGCATGGTCCCTGTCCGGGCTGGCTTTCGCTGCTTCGATCTGATGGCGTCCTAGTGAACAGGAAGGCGGATAGATTCTTCAGCCCGATGGCAGGAGGTTGGCGGCATCAGACTCGACGCTCTGGTTCAACCTTGGCCCACAGGGGACCTTCTGTGCGTCCTGCTTACGTGGTCTATGATAGGGCGCGTTTTGTACCGGTTGTCCTCGCACAGGGGCCCGGTGATCCTTGTGGCTTCGGACTGGCCCAGACGACATTGGTACGCAGACCTTGTGAGGTTGAGCTCCGGGAGTGGTCTGCGTCTTCTTCGCCATTGGCGGTTCTTCACAAAGGGGCAGTTTGCACTTCAAGATCCGGACCGCTTTGGTCCTGTGGCCTGGCGCTTGAGCAGGCAGCCTTGACGGCAAGGGGTTAGTTCTCTGCGGTTATTGCCACGCCCCTGCAAGCGGAAGTCGCCGGTCTCAGCCTACGCGAACACCTGGGAGTGTTTTCGGCTTGGTGTGCAGGCTCCAGGTGGACCCTTTGGGTTCCATCAGTGGATCTAGTTCTGGACTTCCTGTAGGATGGCCTCGGGAAGGGTCTGGTAGTCTCGTCTCTACGTGTTCAGTTTGCGGGCCTCTTCTGTTTGGGTCCCTCTTCATTCAGGGGTTCTCTAGCTTCTCACCCGGCTATTGTCCAGTTCTTGTGGGGAGGCAGGGAGGCTGGGGCCTACCTTAAGACGGCCTTGCCATTGTGGAGCCTGAATTTGGTCCTACTCGTCTGCCCTGGATGAGATCTCTCTGAAAGATCTTACCATTAAGACCATCTTCCTGGTGGCGGTCACTTCTGCATGGCGAGTATCAGAGCTTCCAGCTTTGTCATGCAGAGATCCTTTTCTCCACATAGCGGAGTCCGCAGTGATTTTGAGGACTGTGCCTTCTTTTCTTTCGAAAGTGGTTTCTTCTTTCCCCATAAACCAGGGGGTTCAGTTGCCGGCCTTTTGTTCCTTCGGATTCCACGTCTCGGGTTCATGTTCTGCGGTCTCTGGCTATCTGGCGTCATCTTTTGAGATACCTTGGGGCCACTACCGACTTGCATCTATTGGCCCATCTGTTGTCCTGGCAGGCCCCGCGCATCAGGATCGGCCTGCTTCCAAGACTTCTCTTTCGCATGGATGCGAGTGGCTAATTCCACGGCCTATTTGATGGTGCAGAAGAAGCCTCCCCTTGGGGTGAAGGCTCACTCGCCTGAGTGGCCTGTGGAGACTTGTCAGGAGGCCCCGTGGGCTTCCCTTCATACCTTTTGCAGGTTTTTCGGGCTTGATGTGGCGGCTACAGGTGATACAATATTTGGCATTTCTGTTCTTGCGGCGGGCTCATCGGGCCACGTCATACGTCCCATCCATTCAGCATCCCGAGAGCTTGTACAAGAATGAAAGACTAGGTTTCTTACCTCTAATAATCTTCCTTCTTGTATAGCTTCTCAGGATGCTGAACACCCGCCCTTCTGTTTTTTTTGTCCAATTCGCAGGTCGCCTCTTCAATACCTGGTAAGCTGGATTTCTGTCTTTGTCTAGCCTCGCTACATTTAAAAAAAATAAAAAAAATTTCATGCATATTCCCCTTTGTTGGGTTTAAGAGTTGGTGGGGGTTCCCAGGAGGGGGGGGGTGCCCCTTCTGATCTTCAGGCTGTCCCTGTTCTAGGATATTTCTGGGTTTTGCAGTTTATGATGTTTGCATTCTCTGTTTGTTTCCAGTTGGCCATAGTTTTTGGTATAATACGATATTGAGCAGAATATAACTGGTAGCGGGAGTTCCCGCACCCTCTCTCTCTTTTCTTCTGTTTCCTGTTGTCATAGGTCTACGTGGCTTTTCTACTAAGACAGGAAGCTCCCAGGTAGGTAGCCCAAAGGGGAGGAATCTTTTAGTTGCCCTGCAGCTGAAGCTAATAGAGATACAAGATCCCATCCGTTCAGCATCCCGAGAAGCTATACAAGAAGGAAGATTAGCAGAGGTAAGAAACCTAATCTTTCATTAGGCGGCATATACAGAATCGGGCCCTTAATCTTAATCCTCCCTAGGAACACCCCTTAGCTGAAGAAAGCCACAGCATGAAGACTGAAACGTTAGTTCTAATTACCCAGATGTGGCAAAACCCGGACAACTGCAATAATCATGACGCCAGCCATGGCAGCCTAAAAGAATACAGTGGTACCTCGGTTTACGAGTGCACCGGTTTGCGAGTGTTTTGCAAGACGAACAAAACATTTGCAAAATCGGTGCCTCGGAAACCGAGCTTGCCTCGATTTGCAAGCAGCGCCCCCCGCGATCCGGCATCCCCCCTGTTCGTGTCGCACACACACCCCCCCGCCACGATCTGGCATCCCCCAGCACCCACTTGAACACACTGCTTACCCCCATCTGGCACCGACACCGACATCAACGCATAGGACATGCCGGTGCCTGAAGATCTGCTTCTTCTTGTTTGCTGGGCCTTGAGCATCTGCGCATGCTCAAGGCCTTCAAGTTCACGCTCTCTCCGAGATTCTCGTAGATCTCCAAGAATCTTGGAGAGAGCGTGAACTCGAAGGCCTTGAGCATGCGCAGATGCTCAAGGCCCAGCAAACAAGAAGATGCAGATCTTCGGGCACCAGCATGTCCTGTGCGTTGGTGCCGGTGCCGGTGCCAGATGGGGGTAAGCAGTGTGTTCGGGTGGGTGCTGGGGGATGCCAGATCGCGGTGGCGGGGGGGGGGGTGCAATGCAGGGGGAGGATGCCGGATCACGGGGGGGGATGGCGGATCACGCAAGGGGGCCTTCGTGAGTGGGAGGAGCAATGCCAGTTCTCGGGGGGGAGAGTAGAGCAGCGCCGCTGGCCTCGGAATGTAGGGGTGGATGGGAACTATGGGGAAACTTGCTTTGATATACAAGTATTTTGGTTTACGAGCATGCTTCTGGAACGAATTATGCTCGTAAACCAAGGTACCACTGTATATTAGTTTTAGGTCTTCACCTGGAGCTGGCAGACTTCATTACTGATACTAAGGCATTTCTGTGAGACTTTCAAAGTAAAGTTGTCAGACTAGCTAAGCAAATACCTTTACCTGACAAGCAGGTTAAGCAGAATAGAAAATTCTGGCAGTGGTATTAGATACCAGTTGTATAACTACAAAAAGACAGTATACAAGTCACAATCCTTACCACACTGGTGCCATCCTTGTCCTACTATACACTATATTTACTATACCTTTGTTTGCCATGCTTCAGTCTCTCATGCCTTGTGTGCCGATCCATGCCTTCCATGCTATGCTTCGTCAGGCACGCTTGCCTAACCATTTTTTCTAGTCATGTCATACTAATTTAGCCATGCCTGTAATACTATGTTTATTGTGCTATGTTTTGCTGAACTATGCACACCATGCTTTGTCTCACAATACCATGTTTTGTCATATTATATTTTTAACGTGCTTTGTAAACTTTGGTTTGCCATCTTTGCCAGACAATATTTGCCATGCTATCTTTTTTACCATACTATGCCTGAAAATGTGGCGCAGTGGTTAGAATTGCAGGTTGTAGATTCCAACCCACACTGCTCCTTGTGACCCTGGGCAAGTCGCTAGCCCCCACTGCCCCAGGTACATTAGATAGATTGTGAGCCCACCGGGACAGACAGGGAAAAATGCTTGAGTACCTCAATAAATTAATGTAAACTGTTCTGAGTTCCCCAGGGAGAACGGTATAGAAAATTTAATTAATAAATAAATAAACAAATAGATATGATGGCCAGGGAAGAAGAAGCCAAAGAATTCAGTCTGGGGTTTTATATCAGTTACAATTTCTCTCTACATTACTTCATTGGGCAGAACAGCTCTTCCCTTGCTCTGGAATCTGTGGAGACATTTACAAGTCAAAGTCCAGTATTTTGGTAGAGTTACTAGAGGTCTTTACTTTCCACTCATTACAGAATTCTAGGTGTCTGTACACATAAAATAAGGATTCAAGCAAAAGTCCAAAATACTGAATTATTTTGTGCCTTGTCGCTGTCATTTCAGGACCAATTACCTGCTGCCTTAGAACCTTATTGATCTATAATTATGCCCTTTGTGACTTGCCCACTGTTCCCGCTTCACCACTGCACATGAGGAAATGTTGGACTGGGAGCAATTTTTGTGCTCCTCCCACCTCCATATGTTTGCATCCTATGCAGTTGCATCACTCACACAGCTCTTGGTATGGTGCTATACTACCTTGCCACAACTTTGCTGTGAAGACGGCAACAAAATGTACTAAAATGACAGGTTGGAAGTCAGTAGAAAAGAGACTTGATTTATTTTCAAATGCAGGGGCTTTGTCCCTTGATTTCAGGGTGCAACTATTATCCTTCAGCTAATGGAAGGATGGGGGAAGGATGGCAGAGGGAAATCTTGTCAAGTCAATAATGTAGAGCGGTGCCACGGTATTTGTGTGCTCCCCTACTGACATAGTTGAAACTGAGGCTGGATTAGGCTCTCACTACTAGACCAAGGGCTCCTTTTACGAAGGTGCGTTAAGGCCTTAACGCGCGGAATAGCGTGCGCTAGCCGCTACCGCCTCCTCTTGAGCAGGTGGTAGTTTTTTGGCTAGCGCATACTATAGCGCGCGCTAAAAATGCTAGCGCACCTTCATAAAAGGAGCCCTAAAAGCCCTGGAGACAGAGATGGCCAGTTGACTAGAAAAGAAAAATATTCAATCTTTGTGTTATCTATCATGTTTATGTTTTGTTTATGTTTATTAAAATCTTTATATACCACATATACTGCCAAAAAAGGATCAAAATGGTTGACTCAAAATATTCAAACACTCCAGTAACGAAAAAAGTAACATTCCTAATATATAATATTCTATAACAATCTAAATTAATAAAATTAAATGAAAAATAAATAATATATAAGAATATATAAATGCAGATTGAAGTCCCGAATTCACATCCCGTCAGTTTAAAAAGGCCAATTTGAAAATAATGTGCCTTTAAATGTCTTAAAATTTTGGAAAGTCTTCCTTCCTCAATTCTACAGGCAAACTATTCCTTCAAATTGGAACTAAATAAAAAAATGCACAATTTCTAGTTGAGGCAAGATGAGCCTTTAGAATTTGGGGTACAACGACTCTGCACTTGCCCCCTCAGCTCCATATTAAGATGTTTTAGCATCACATCTGTGCTACTTCAATGTTCTAATATGGGAAGCTGCTGTGGCTCAATGGGTAAAAGCCCTGTTCCCATCTTTCAATGATCTAATATGTGCCTGTTAGGTGTTTCGTCTGTATTGTGCTAACATCATATCATATTCATGTTCTTCCATGCTATTGTGTGCATTCTGCTGACATTTTTATCATATTTCTGCCATGATTGATCTAAAATGCTGTTATGAGTATTTCTGATACTGTACTATGTTAGCCCTATTACTAGGTTTCAATTTGCCATCTCCAACTTAACCTCATTGATTGTAAATATGCTTATATTTAGCTATTTACTCTTGCTATGTTAACAAAATTTTAAATGTTAAGTTAAATTGTATCTGCTCTACAGAAAGGCAGTTAATATAGCCTAATAAATAAATAAATTTTGCCTGCACAAAAATAGAAACTGAAATTATTTTCATAAAATAGTAAAAGAATTTTGATTTTTGTTGTTTGATAATCTTTGACTGTTCTTCCATAATTATCTTCAGCACAAAAATTTCCGATTGGTCTTTTGTCTGTGAAACACAAGACCGAGAAGGAATAGTAATTTTCAAACCTGAGCAGGTCTAACATGCAGATTACACAACTATGAAACTGTTTTCAGTCTTAAGAGTTAAGCAGAGACTGAATCATAATCACCTCAAGCAAACCAGTTCCTCCTTTATTGTACCTGACGTGCCTTATATGTTAGCAAAATGAAACTGACTGTATATGTAACCAACCCTTTAAGCAGAAACTTCAGTATCTTTCAGGGCGGATCACCTTTCCTGAGATTACATAAGCAAAGAGACTGCACTCAAGTCATTAGGTCAGTTCCACTGTTCGGGGCCTGACTCATCAAGCAATATTCTCACATATGCGAAGAGGGAATCAGGTCTCTGTGAATGGAGCCTTTAAAGTGCTAAGTTGTCACAAGCTTGTCAAGTGTCATCTTTCTGTAAGTTTGTTTTATGAGTACTCCAAACTATGAATTGTCAACAAATGTAAAAACAAGCAACACATTTTAAAAGCACATAGGACTAGATTTTATAACAGGATGAGAAATCTAGAAAATATGTCTATGTGAAGTCTGTTTTATAAAGGCAAAATAGGTGCCCATGTGCCTTAATTAAATAGGGTCTCCAAACCAACCCTGATAGCCAAACCATACCAACTCTTGTATCCCGCAAATATCAGCTACGAATCACTGTGGCTTCATAATATTAGAATTGTTACAGAGACATAGAAATTGCATGGAAGATATCGTGCAGGGACTGCATGGGAATTGGTCAATACATTGAGGAAAACAGGTGAGTTTTCAGTGCTTTGGAAGTATGTGGGTGTTTTTCGAAGACTGCCCAGGAGGTTGGTGCAGATTCTGGGGCCCGGAAACTCAAAGGTGGTCTAAGAGAGAGCCTTCCATCGTTGAATTGTCCTTGAGGGATCGTCCTTGAGGGTTTCCATCGTTGGATTGTCCTTGAGTTGTGGAAGGATTGTGTAATTTGAATGGCGGATGTGAGACCAGCTGAGTTTTCGCCATATATGGCCTTATGTATTATGCATGCTACCTTGAATTGGACCCTGCTTCTGACTGGTAACCAGTGTAATTCCTTAAGGAGAGGTGTTACCCTCTCATATTTGGTTTTGCATAAGATTAGCCTTGCTGCTGTATTTTGGAGCAAATGTAGTCTCTTAAGATCTTTCTCAGCAATACAGCAGTAGATGGAATTACAGTAGTCAAGTTAGGGGAGGAGGATCAACTACACCTGATCTGAAATTGGTGTAACGTGTGCATGTACTCCAAGCATGGATTTGTGCATGCATTTTACATAAGAGCATAAGCATGTACTAGGAGCACCAAAAAGTCCATTAGGCCTAGCATGCTGTTTTCAACAGTGACCAGTTCAGGTCATAAGTAAAACAGATTTTATTCTTATCCCAGGAAAAAGCAGTGGATTTTGCCAAGGACCTTTTAGGAACTTGTCCAAACCTTCAAGCCCTGCTAAGCTAACCACACATACAGTGGAACTCTGCCTTCATGCCACCCAAATTACACCTCCAGAAATGCACACGGGCTGTATAAAACTAAGTACATCTTCTATGCGTGTACATTTTATACAAGGGCGAATCAAAAATTAAAGGCAATTGTTAAATTATGCGATAACATGAACAGAGCTAGCAAAATGCAACATTTGTAATTGTACATTGCCTGTTGGATAGTTCATCCATGCACAGTGCAGCACTCAGCCTTTAGTTGTGTGGCAGCCACAAAATCAGAAATATGGATGCTCCATTGCAAGATTTCCCTATCGAAGAACAACGTGCAGTGGTGCGCTTTCTTTGGGCAGAGGGAGTGAAACCTTTGGAAATTCACCTTCTGATATTGATTCGGTATGGACACAGCAATATGAATCAACGAAAGATTTTGCAGTTTTGCTATAAAATCTTTGTATAGATGTTTGCTTGGTGAATGTTAATAATTTAAAAAAATCATGCACCTAGTATTTTTGCATTGCATGGGGTGGGGAGTGGGGGAAGGGTTGTGGCTCAGATGTTGATGGGAGTATTTCATTATGAACACATTTCTCCCATCCTAAAAAAATTACATTGGCTACCAGTATCTTTTTGTCTACAATTTAAAAATCTTAAAACTTGTTCAACAAGGCGTCTATGGTAATCTGCCAGATTATCTGGCTACATGCCTGTGGCGGTACAAACCATCCAGGGTGCTGAGATCTGAAAAGCGTTTGTTGCTTGATACAGGGAAATTGAACATTGTTCGATATGTGCGAACTAAAAGATCTTGCTTGTCTACGCCTGGGCCCGTTCTGTGGAAAGCCATGTCTGGCACTCTGAGGTTTTGCGATAATTTGTTGCAGTCCAGAAAATTGCTCAAAACTTACCTCTTATGTACAGGCGTTTTTCTGCCAGCTCTCTACTTCTCAACAAAGATTATGCTACTATTGTTAAGACACTTATGTGATAATGTTTGTATCCCTGACCTCTGCTTTTTCCCATTATGTACTTGGTCTTGTAAGTTTGTATGCATTATAAGCTGTGTATGTGAATTGTGAGAAGCTTTGGTAAAAAAAAATGTTTTAAATAAATATTAAAACATAAATAAATCCATATTTGGTCATGTCTTATTTATCCTGACAGGCTTTTTCCCTGTAAAGTTATTAAAATGAACCTTTTACTGTTATGATCAAGCATGTTGAAATGCTAGGTTTGTTGATACTACTGTACTTTCCTCTTTATGAAATTCTCTGGAGAATGTTTACAGTTATTCTGTGCCTATTTGTTACAGTAAGAATGTACATCTGATTCATGTTAAAGGAATATTTTTGTCCTGAAGAGGGAATAGAAAGAAATCCATCACATCTGCAACACAACAATGGTGATAATATTCTTTTTTTTTTTAATGAATATTTTGCTCCATACAATAGTGTGAAGGATCTGTCCAACTGTATACATTAGCTTTTGGTTTCAGAAACACATGTGCTTTATTCATGTGCTTATGAAACTAAAAGGACTTGATTTTACAAAAGGAAAACTATGGGGGGGAGGGGGAGTCCAAAAGGGAACCTATATGGTAAAGGTAACATAGTTCTATAAATTGGCACCTCAATGCAGATGTCTCAATGCCATACACTTGGTGCCAATTCTATACCAGCAACTTGATTCCAAAATTCTCTTAAGAAAGTGTGGTATACTGGTTAAAGCAACAGCCTCAGCACCCTGCAGTTGTGGGTTCAAACCCATGCTGCTCCTTGTGACCCTGGGCAAGTCACTTAATCCCCCCCCCCCCATTGCCCCAGGCATATTAGATAGATTGTGAGCCCACCAGGACACAGAGAGAAAAATGCTTGAGTACCTGAATAAATGCATGTGCACCATTCTGAGCTCCCCTGGGAGAATGGTATAGAAAATTGAATAAATAAATAAAATACCAGTGTAAAGTTGACACTGGCATGCCCATGTGTAGGTGTGCCCTCTTACACCACATCATTGGTAGGCATAACTTGTTATGCCTAAGTGTGGCAAGTGATGTGCTGGGCAATATGCCAGCTGCTGCTCATGCAAATATTCAATCCTGTTGCTTTCAGGCACTTATACACTACATTATTGAATAGAGCCTATTTGCCATTATATGGTGCCTTTGACGGGAGAAACTGGTGCCTACCTTTTTATAGAATTGCACAAATGCTGACACACAAACAGCCAAAAACTGTCTAAATCTGTGCAATCTATGTTTGTAAATGCACACAGAACCCAACATTCAAGTTTAACTAGACAGGAGAGGCTCTTGGCCAATTACCACACATTGGGCAGACGGAAGGGGAAATTCAAAGGCAATTAAAAATAGGCAGTGGGAACAAGATGCTGGTAGTCTGACAGCTTAGAGTACAGAGGCATCTCTTTTTGTTCATTACCAAAAATACTTGCCTTAATAATAATGAAGGAAAGATATTTCTCACGCATCAGCAAGTCAACAGTGTTGGGACCGCTGCTGTTCAATATATTCATAAATGACCTGGAAATAGGGACAAAGAGCAAAGTTATAAAATTCGTGGACGACACAAAACTCTCCAGCAGAGTCAGAACTGTTGAGGAATGCAAAAAATTACAAGGAGACCTGAACAAACTGAGTGAGTGGGCAAAAAGATGGCAGATGAGCTTCAATGTAGAGAAATGTAAAGTCTTGCATGTGGGGAAGGGGAACCCAATGTACAGCTATACGATGGGAGGGAGGGCACTGGGGGAAGGCTGCCTAGAAAAAGACCTGGGGGTTTTGGTGGATGAAACAATGAAGCCGGCGGCGCAATGTGCAGCGGCCTCAAAGAAAGCAAACAGAATGTTGGGCATAATCAAAAAGGGCATCACTACCAGAACAAAGGAGGTTATTCTACCACTGTATAGAGCGATGGTGCGCCCACATCTGGAGTACTGTGTCCAATACTGGTCACCCTACCTTAAGAAGGATATGGCGATACTCGAGAGGGTCCAGAGAAGGGCGACAAGGATGATTAAGGGCATGGAAAACCTTTCATATGCTGAAAGATTGGAGAAGCTGGGGCTCTTTACCCTAGAGAAACGGAGACTTAGAAGGGACATGATAGAGACTTATAAAATCATGAAAGGCATAGAGAAGGTGGAGAAGGACAGATTCTTCAGACTAACAGGGCCAACAAAAACAAGAGGGCATTCAGAAAAATTGAAGGGAGACAGATTCAAAACAAATGCTAGGAAGTTCTTCTTCACTCAGAGGGTGATGGACACCTGGAATGCGCTCCCAGTGGAGGTGATAGGGCAGAGTACAATATTGGGCTTCAAAAAGGGATTGGATGACTTCCTGAAGGAGAAGAGGATTGAAGGGTAGATAGAGGGTATCTGTTCAGGTACTAATGAATAGGGAATAAAGAATTTAGGTAAGGACTTACAGGTCACGAACCTGGAGGCCGCTGCGGGAGCGGACTGCTGGGCACGATGGACCCCTGGTCTGACCCGGCAGAGGCAATGCTTATGTTCTTAACAGTCTGCTGTTTCAACAGTTGGTCCGCTTGTTAGTTTGTTTACCACTCCTCAAAGGTTCTTTGGTGTGATGGATGATGGAGGAGAAACATCTGGCCAGAGAGGCAACCTCCTATCTGGTCCTGGAAACCTCTCTTCCCCCAAAGTGGGTGGGCTCCCAATGCAACCCAACACTGAGGTGATGGGGAGGAGCATGAGGAGAAGGGGTCAATGACTAAGGTGCGCTAGCATTTTTAGCGCACGCTAACCACACGCTAAATGAAAAATACTTACGCAAGCTCTATGAAGGCGTTAGCGTTTAGCGTGTGCGGTATTGTAGCGTACACTAAAACCGCTAGTGCACTTTAGTAAAAGGAGCCCTAAGTGAGAGCTGATCTGGTTGCATTGTCTTTGCAAAACCTTTCTTCAGGATCAATGATTGGAGGTGTAATGTGATGCTGTTGGGCTGCACCTTCGATACCAATGGTAGGAACAGTCCGGGTGGAAACGGGATAATGCGGAGGAATAAAATTAATAGAGGTTAGTGTGGCCCCAGTGTCAACAATAAAGGGAATGTTTGTTTGATCACCGATTTGCACCAGATTGATAGGTTCCGCGTGGCTGGACACGGAAATGTGAACATAGTGGGCTAGTCATTGAGGTTCAGGAGAAGCATCAGGAACAAAATCCTCTGTAGGATTTTGCCATGGTTGTGGGGGAGTATAAGGGTAGGGAAAGGAAAAAGGGTGAGGAGGAGTTGAGTTAGAAACAGCAGGAGGGGGAGTAGCACGACCACGTCCGCAGCCTCCTCCTCTGGCGCCGCGAGTGAAAGGATTGAGCCAACACTCAGAGGAGATATGACCATGTTTACCCCCAATTTTCCTCAATATTCTAAGCTTCCTAATGGCCCTTCTGAACTAGTGAATTGGCCAGCCCCTGATGGTCTTTATTAGATATTACATTACATTGCATTAGTGATTTCTATTCCGCTTGTGCCTTGCGGTTCTAAACGGATTACAAATTAGAAGATATCTGGACATTACCGAGAGAATTGTATAACAAAGATTCATGTACATTACATGATACAGTTGATAGTTACAAATTAGAGGATATCTGTATTTATCCGATGAAATTACATAGTAAAGATTCAAGTACTTACAGGAAACAGTGGAGAATAACAATATATTTGGGTAGCTGAGGAGGATAACCTAACATTGAAGGGATTAGTTTATTGGATACATGTGGTAGATGCTTATTTAGCGGTCTGGATATTTTTTGGTTGGTATGATGTGAAAATAAAGCATATGCCTGGTTACCCAAAAATTGGGAGGGATCATGTACCTTAGGCATTATTAGGCCCAGCTTCTTTTTACTTCCCCTTGAACATGGAGACCGTTTAGGATTTCAGGTATACCAATCTCGTAGTAGAACTAAATGTGCTAATGTTACTGGATGTTACTAAGGGATTGCAAATTGGTGCATGGACAGATAATGAGTGGCCCCCTTCTCGTATTATCAGTTACTATGGACCTGCTACTTGGGCAGCTGATGGTATGTGGGGATATCGCACCCCCATCTACATTCTGAATAGACTCATCCGACTCCAGGCAGTCGTGGAAACTATTACTAACGCTACCTCCCTTGCCCTAAACCTTTTGGCCGCCCATGATGATCAGCTTAGAAATGCTATTTACCAAAATAGATTAGCATTAGATTATTTATTGGCTGCTGAAGGTGGTGTTTGTGGTAAATTTAATTTGTCAAATTGTTGTTTACATATTGATGAAATAGGCCAGGTTGTGAAGGATATAACTGATGGTATGAGGGAAGTCGCACATGTCCCTGTTCAAACTTGGAATGGAATTCAACCTGACTGGTTCACATCCTGGTTCCCTAACATTGGCGCTCTGCATCCCATTCTGATCTTCATGGGTATTCTTTGTCTCATTTTCTTGTTAGTTCCCTGCTGTCTTCCCTGCTGTATCAATGTTGTACGCACCACCACTGCACATGTTTCACGGCAAATGCTAGCTGCCCATATATACTGTCATCTCACCCCACAGGCGGCAGATGCAGGATACCAAACTATGAGACCCCTACACAATATTTTTGCTGACCTCCCTCTCCACGAACCACCAACTGATCTCCCTTCTCATGAACCATCACCATTCAGCACTACTTCAGTGATCTATTCTGATGTTCCTAATACACCAGTATAAGCCCTTTTGTTCATACCCTGTTTACTTTGCCATTTTTCACATATTAATATAGCTATAGTTGTTAATCCTTATATTTACTGTGACACGCTATGCTGTTCTGAGTTAGTATAGTTTGTGGGTGGGCATTTGTCCCTTTGATTCCTATCATGCGCAATTTCGAGTACTTGGCCCTATGCCTGTGCTTCACAACTGCTGACACATTCCACCTTTTGCCTGGATGTCAAAGCCACCTGGGGCTTTGAAGAGGGAAAATACGGTGAACTCTGGGATGAAGGAAACATACACCCCTTAAGTCCTTGTATGATACAGGTGAAGCACAGTAAGTCCTTTGGAGCACATTAAAGGTGAAGAAACCAGACCTCAAATGAGAAAAATCCCCTTACTAAATTGCATTTAGTAAGACGTGTCTTGTGATAAAAGGCGGGGGGATGAGTCTCAGAGGTTGCTGACATGGTAGATTAACCTTACGGTAAACTTAACAGACATATAGCGTGACACAAATGTATAAACCAATAAATGAATTTACAGATATAATGACGTGTAAGAAAAGAACCAATAAAGATATATCATGTGATTTGTACCAACGTGGTGCTGACCACCAAGAAATGTTTAAAAACAGGCCTTTAAGAGGAAGTAAGCAGAACAGACATCAGAGGATCCTCAGTTTCCATAAAATAGCGAAGCATTTTTTAGTCAGTTGGTGTGTTTCTCGAACGTTAGGTGTCGGTCTATAGTTACTCCCAGGATTTGTATATAACTTGCTATTTCAAATTTTTGGCCATTAAGTTGGATGGAAGTTTCTCTGAGTTTATCATTAGGACTAGCTAGGAAGATCTTAGTTTTCTCAAGGTTGAGTTTCAGTTTTGACTGCAACATCCATTGTTCTATTTTTCACAGGATATTTGAGATTAGGTTGTTTTAGTTCTGTTGAGAATGATTGGACTGGTATTAGTATAGTGATATCATCAGCGTATATGTAGAATGTCACATTTAGACTTTGTAGTAAATTAGCCAAAGGGACTAAGTATATGTTGAACAGTGTTGGTGAAAGTGGAGAGCTTTCTACCATGTTATACCTTATAATAAACTTACCATCTTGCCCTATATTTTCAGGGCAGAAAATCCAATCCTAGATTTTATCCTACTATATGTGTGAATTTGTTTTTCTGCTTTTAGTCAGCGAAATAACTACAACTCATTGTGTTCAGCAAGGTAAATATGGGATCAGAAGAAAACCCTACAATCATAACATTAATTTACAGTATATCAGAATGTGTTGGTAACTTATGTCTTTACACTCCCCCTTGTGGACATGACACAAAATGGCAGATGACATTTAGGGCTCCTTTTACTAAGGTGTGCTAGCGTTTTTAGCGCGTGCTACATTGCCGCGTACGCTAATCCCGCGCTACACGCCAAAAAATAACACCAGCACAATGGTGGCGTTAGCGTCTAGCGCACGCTAAAACCACTAGCGCAGCTTAGTAAAAGAAGCCCTAAATGTGAGCAAGTGCAAAGTGATACATGTAGGAAAGAGAAACCGAAACTGGAGCTACGTGATGCAGGGTTCCAGGTTAGGATTCACCACCCGGGAAAAGGATCATTGTTGAGGATACAGTACATTGAAACCTCAACTCATTGTGCGGTAGCTGCTAAAAACGAAAACAGAATGTTACAAATTATCAAGAAAGGAATAGAAAACAAAGATGAGAATGTTATAATAATGCCCTTGTATCACTTCATAGTGCGGGCACACCTCAAATATTGTGCAATTCTGGTCTCCGCATCTCAAAAAAGATATAGTAGAATTAGAAAAGGTACAGAGAAGAGCAACAAAAATAATAAAAGGAATGGGATGATTTCCCTATGAGGAAAAGCTAAAGTGGCTAGGGCACTTTAGAGAAGAGATAGCTCAGGGAAGATATGATAGAGGTCTGTAAAATACTGAGTGGAGTGGAAAGGGCAGATGTGAATCACTTGTTTACTCTTTCCAAAAATACTAAGACTAGGGGGCATGTATACTAAGTAGTACATTTAAAACAAACCAAAAAAAATATTTTTTCACTCAATTTGTAATTAAACTCATTCATTGGTAGAGAAAGTGGTGAAAACAGTTAGCTTAGCAGGGTTTCCTAGAGGAAAAGCCCAAAATTCATTATTAACCCTTTAATTCACTATTCTTTAACCACCGGTCCGTGGACCGGTACCGGTCCGCAGAAAATTTCTGCCGGTACGTGTAGGGCTGACAAGATTAAGGTGACCATAGGTCCATTTTCAGACCTCCTGTCCCGTTGTCCCCACATACAGCTTCCCTCCCTCCTTTCCCCGGGTCCCCTTCTCTTACCACCCTGCTGCTACTGCTAAAGCCGACAGAAAGTCTTCTTTCCGACGTCATTTCTGACATAGGAGAGGACGTTCTGGACCAGCCAATTGCTGCATGGCTGGCCCAGAACGTCCTCTCCGACGTCAGAATTGATGTCAAAAAGAAGACTTCCTGTCGGCTTTAGCAGCAGCAGCAGGGCGGCAAGAGCAGGGAAAAGGAAGGAGGGAGGCTTTTTTTTTTTTTTTTGCGCAACAGGGAGGGAAGAAGGTAGGCAGGCAAGCAGGCTGGCTTTGGCCAGGGAGGGAGGGAGGTAGACAGGCAGGCAGGCTGGCTTTGGGGGTGGGACAAAGTGTGGAAGGCAGTGAGAGGGACATATGAAGGAGGCACTGGGGGCACTAAAGAGATATGAAGGAGGCACTGGGGGCACTAAAGGCAGGAAGGGGCACTAAGGACATGGGAAGGAGGCACTGGGGGCACTAAAGACATGGGAAGGAGGCACTGGGGACACTAAAGACAGGAAGGGGCACTAAGGACATGGGAAGGAGGCACTGGGGGCACTAAAGACATGAGAAGGAGGCATTGGGGACACTAAAGACAGGAAGGGGCACTAAGGATTTGGGAAGGAGGCACTAAAGACAGGAAGGGGCACTAAAGACATGGGAAGGAGGCACTGGGGGTATTAAAGACATGGGAAGGAGGCACTGGGGGCACTAAAGACAGGAAGGGACACTAAAGGCATAGGAAGGAGGCACTGGGGGCACTAAAGACATGGGAAGGAAAGAGGGAGGGAATAGAAAGGGACAATTCTTGGGCCTGAGTGCAGAAAGAAAGAAATGAAAGAAAGGATACACAGACAGAAGGAAACGCAACCAGAGACTCATGAAATCACCAGACAGCAAAGGTAGGAAAAATGATTTTATTTTCAATTTAGTGATCAAAACATGTCAGTTTTGAGAATTTATATCTGCTGTCTATATTTTGCACTATATTTGTCTATTTTTCTATAGTTACTGAGGTGACCGAGCTCACGGAGGGTTTTTTAATTTTAGTCCTAGTAGTTTGCCTAAAATAAAATAATTATTTTATTTCTGCCGGTCCACAGGTGTAAAAAGGTTGAAGAATACTGTTTTAATTGGCAGATGGTGAAAACAGCTGCTTTACATAACTTGATGTTGAATGAGAGCAACAGTGCCAAGTAGTGCTGCCCGATTCAGGAAAAAAAAATTTGATTCAATTCAGCCTATTGAATCGATTTTTCGATTCAATTTGATTTTCCTGCTCAATTGGGTGGTTTTTTCCAAACATCCTGGTGGGTTTATTTTATAGCCTCTTCACCCTCTCCTACCCACATTGGTCCTGTGGTGTAAACAAAATAAACAAACAAAAAATACTTTTCCTCTCTGTTAAATCCTAGCTCACGTTCGCGGTCTAACACCAGCTCTAGAAAGATACACATTTCAAATCTGACATATTGTAATCACAAAACAGAAAATAAAATTATTTTTCCTACCTTTTGTTGGCTGGTCATTTTTCAAATCATGCTGGTCCCATGTTGGTCTGGTTGTCTTCTGATCAGGCTCTCCTTCTTTCTCCTTGCTAACCATCCATCTTCCATCTCTGTCCTCCCCTTCTGTTTCCTTTTCCTCCTCTGGAGGTCTGGCATCTTTACTTTTGTTCATCTCCATCCCCCCGCAGATACAGCAATGGATCCCACCATCCACCATCTCTCCTTTTCTCAACTACCCTTTCAACCAGCATCTCTCTTCTGTGTCTCTGTCCCTATTCGCCTCTCCAATACTGTCCCCCTTGTATCCCTGTTACTATGCTCCCTCCATGCCCAGCATCTTATCTCTCCCCATATCCAGCTTCTTCTTTCTCTCTTCCTTACCTCCTTTATCCCCTTCCCCAGGTACAGGCTTTCTCCTACTATCTCTCCTGCCATCCTGAACCCTGCCCACCTACTTTGGAGCAGTATCTGTCCCTCTTGTACTCTTCCCCTTGTGGTCTTGCATTTCTCTCTCCCTCTCTCCATTAGTCCAGCACCTCTCCTCTGCTTTCCTCCCCCTCTTTTTGATTTACTCTCTCTCTTCCCTTCACTTCACCCCAGGTCTGGCACCTCCCCTCCCCTCTTACTCCTTCCTCCTCCTCCCTCTGCACAGGCTTGCCTCCTGCCGTGAAGGCACTCTTCCTCCTCTTCCCCGCCGCGAAGGCCTGCTTCCCCCACAAAGGCCTGCCACCCCCCATCCCCCGCCATGAAGGCACTCTTCCTCCTCCTCCATGCCACGAAGGCCTGCTCCCCCCACAAGCCTGCATGTTCCCCCCAGCTTCCCCGCACTTATTTTAAGCAGCTAATACGGCAGCCTGCAGAATCGCTGGTGTTATAGCGATCCCTGCAATTGCCCATCGTCCTCAGCGGCATGTTCTCTCTGCTGCGATCCTTCCCCTGACGTCAGAGCAGGGGCAGGATCGTAGCAGAGAGAACATGCCACTGAGGACAACGGGCAGCTGCAGAGATCGCTATAGCATCAGCGATCCTGCAGGCTGCCGCATTAGCCTTAAGATAAGAGCGGGGAAGCTGGGGGAAAATGCAGGCCTTTCTGACTGACCCTCCCCCCTCAAGCAGGAGCGGCGGGGATGGCCAGCAAGAGGCAGTGCTGCTGCTCCTGCTTTAGGAAGGAACGAGTGAAAGGTCGGTCATTGAATTGGGTGGCCGATTTTTTTTTTTTTAATTGAATCTATTCGAATCGATTCACATGATTTGAATCGGTGAATCGATTCAAATCATGACTCAGGCAGCACTAGTGCCAAGTACCAGGCATTTGGAGATGCAGATTTCCCATAAGAACCATAGAAACACATGTTGCTTCTGCCAAATAAAGGGTTAAGTGGACTTGGGGAAATCCACTGTTTATTCCTAGGATAGACAGCATAAACTCAGTTTTACTCTTTTGGATCTTGCCAATCACTTGTGACCTGGCTTGGCCACTATTGGAAACAGGATGCTGGGCTTGATAGATATTCAGTCTGTCCCAATATGACAACTTTTATTCTTATGACTTATACTCAGCCTAAATGATTCAACACAAGCAAGATGCCAGTGTTACTCCATAACCTATTACTTCCTCTTCTATAACAGGACAGTAGCTAATATTTAATCACATAAATGTTACGCAGCACTGGATGTGACAGGAACATTGTGAGCCTTCCAGACATAAGGAAATACCTATAGTATCAGTTGTACTTGCCTTGAGTACAATCGAAAAAGTGTGATCCAAATATGACAGATACAATAAAGGTATGTGCACATTCTTTTGGATTTCCCAAAGTATTCACACAATTTTTTTAAATAAACATTTCTGTGAAACAGCAATTATAAATGCAGTTGCCTGAGTGTGGAATTAGTTTCATAGGAAAATTATACATTCACTTCCTTAGAAAATGGATGAGTAAGTTAAGTGGCTTACTATAAAGTTACTAAGGGAGTGATTTTGCAAGGAATTTTCAAAGGTGAAAAAAAGCACATTTTACATTCAGAAACAGCCTTTTCATTTTCATACACTCTATACACTTAAGATTATCAGGCTGAGTGGAGGCATTCCCAGGAGCAGGGTTGTGAAGTGGTTAGTATTTACAAGCATGCTTTAAACAGGAAATATGTGCCTATTAAATTTTATATGTAAATATATGCCAGTACTTTCCATGGAGCAATATTTTAAAGACAAGGGGTTTTCAACCCAGTTCTCAGGACACACCCAGCCAGTTAGGTTTTTACACTATTTCCAATGAATATGTTTGAAAGATAGAAAGACACAAACAAGTTTGTCCCTGTCTTTTCAGGATCTACCTCCATCTCCATCCCGTCCCCATAAGTTCCGTCCCTGTGAGTTCTATCTCTACAAGCGCTGTCCTCAATTGCACAAGCCTCGAAAACAAAAAGGGACAAAACTTATGGGGACAGGAATGGAGCCCATGGGGTCAGATTTGTCCCCGTGTTACTCTCTATTCATTAGCTCAGTGCTAACTAACTAAAATTAGATATCTCTACAGCAAGCCTAAGTTTAGGTGTCCCATGTCTATATTCAGAAATTGTTTTTAGCCACTTTAACTTTCTTAGGGGCCCTTTTACTAAAGTGTGGTAAAATCTGGGTTTAGAGCATCCTAACGCAGGACTTTCCCAACTGCTAAGCCTACATTTAACATGGTACTTTTACGAGGGGGTGCTGAAAAGTTCTCAGCCCAACCAACTTCCTAAATTCTGAGTGCTATTTTATTTTGCAAAGTGCCAATCTGCAGAATCGTAATACTATATTTTGACTTTGTTTCAGATCATTGAACCATGTCAACGAAGAGTGTGGAATTTTCAAATGTGGCTCCACACCGTCATGAAGTTCATATTCCTACAGAAGGAAACTCCAAAGGAAATCCATGAATGTATGATGTAACCACTGAGAGACAAGTGCCCATCATACTCCACAGTGGTGTGCAAACTTTCAGCTTGGAGATTTCAAAACCAAAGATGCAGCAAGATCTGGGAGGCCTCAAATGGTGTCAACTCCTGAAACTGTAGACCATGTGCATGGCTTGATTTTGGCAGATCGGCGAATATTGGTTAAAACAATTGCTGAGACACTACAGATATCCAGGGAATGTGTTGGGTATATAATCCACGAGCAGCTGGGTATACAGAAACAGAGGCTGTCAACCAAGTGAGTCTCCAAATATTTGAATGCTGACAAGAAACGATGTCAAGTGGACACTTCCAAGTTGATTTTGCAGCAGCATTTTCACTGAGATAGTGCCAACTCTTTGGAATGATTAGTTACCATTGCTGAAACATGGTTACATCACTATAATCCTGAGACAAAACAATCCATGCAATGGTAGCACTTAGGTTCTCCAAGGCCAAGGAAATTAAAGACTCAAAAGTCAGCAAGAAAGTTCATGGCCACGGTGTTATGGGATCAGAAAGGTGTTATAATGACTATCTTCCAAGAGGACCAAAGAGTTAATGCATAATACTACTGTAACTTGCTGTGCTGATTAAAGGAGGCATTGAAAGAAAAAAGGAGAGGGAAACAGCGGAAAGGAGTTCTCTTTTGGCAAGACAATGCACTTGTTCACAATGCTGGCAAAATGACGGCTGTTTTGACACAGCTGGGATTTTAGTGTATAGACCATCCACCCTACTCACCAGATCTCGCTCCATCTATTTTCTGTTTCCAAGCCTTAAAAAGAGTTTGAAAGGGCAACAATTGAGAGATTCAGAGGTGATTGCAGCAGTGGAGTAGTATTTTAGTGACCACCCATCAGAGTATATTTAGAAAGGGTTATACCATAGAAGCTTCAGACACGATGTGCCAAGTGTGTTGAACTTAGGGGTAAATATGTGAAATAACTTGAAAGTTTCATGGCTCCATGTCATTCTCTTCTTAGTTGAGCTGAGTTTCAGCATCCTCTCATATAGGGCTATTTTTTTTCTTTTTTGATTTGGAAGTGATGCGCTAATGTTTCCATTAGTGTGCAGTACCTCCCAAAAGTTAATATGGGAGCACCAACTGGATAATGCAGGAAGATCCACGTTCCACCCACAAAATATTTTTAAAAAAATCATTAACACAGGGGTTGGTGCGCTTAAACATGCAAAATACCACTAAATGCTTTTAACATGTTTTTGCAGTAGCCTGTTTGTATGTGTTAAGAGCTAAACACCCTTTAGTAAAAGGGCCCCTTAATATAGGATTGTAGCCTTAGTACCGGTCAAGAACCTCTAAAATAATCCATTTTAACAGTAACCCATGTTAATACATTCCCCCCCTTAATGAATCAAGCCCTAAGTGGTCTAATTAACCCTTGATATAGTCCTGATTTATATATAAGGGACTAACAGTTTTGAAATCTAACCTATAAGTGCAAGATAGAAAAATATTATGAGGCAAAAACCCAAATAATATACTGTAACTTATAAACCAGTCTTGCGCAAGCTTAGTCCTTGAAGGATACAGAAAAACCAAGTTTTAAGATGTCCCTAGTAAATATGTGTAGAGGCAGCTGAAGTCCTGCCTGTTTAGCAGTGCTGGACCCTTTATTGCCTCTATTCAAAAATTGAGGAGTGAAGTGTAGCACATAATAAATCATAAGTTAACTCTACATCAAAAATGGTGGGTATATGTATCAGTCTGCTAAAACTGAAAAATGGGGAAGAAAGAACCTTAGATCCCCCATCTCTGCGTTCATAGTTGTGGACTCGGAATAACCACGCCATTGGTATAAAAATATTCCCTTAGAGGAACAATGCTTACTGCGTATTTCAATATACAAAAAACTTATACTTACCTGAAAGACAATTCAAAATCAGAATATAATTGGTCTCACTGATGGTGGCCAGTGTTTCACTTATCACTGCTTCTGAGAATTAGGACCATTTATGTTCAATCATTATTTTTAATCAGTATAAACAAGGAAGGGTCAATACAGAGAATAAAGACCAACATGTTCAAAAATCACATGGCTGCATATAAAAGCAAAATAATCCATGCTGCCAACACCTTCCCTGAACCTAAACCTACCCCAACTCCACCCACCCAGAAACAAGAATGTTTTTATGTGGCAAGCTGGGAGCTTATAAGGCGATCTCGTGATTTCTATGGATATGTGCAATATCCACAAACTTTAAAATCATCTGGCTTTTCTATTCCCAATCTATATATCCATTGTTCATACTGTAACAAAATATGCTTCTGAAGTATTCCTCATATGTTGGAAACATGGCTATCACACAGCATCGTACTAGTTGATTCTGAATAGAATGCTGCACTAAAGGTGCTTCTACCCTCTTTCGTTTGAAGCAACTGTAATGTTGCAATTATTTGAACCTTGAATGGACGTAAGCTCTGTCCCACATATAGCTTACTGTACATTTAGCTTACTGCATTTGTGAATCCTCCAAAAACAGAAAATACCTACTGTACCTGAATGTACACCACCTTCAGGCTTGCTTAGGTACAGTAGGTAGTTTTTCTGTTTCTTGATGACTCACAAAAAAAAAAAAAAAAGAAAGAAAGAAAAGAGTTAAAGTGGGATTTGAACCTGTAGCCCTTGGTGTCAGGTCAAAAGCGCACTGGGACAAAGGCGCACGCAGACAACTGAGCGCAGCGCGGCGGCGCGCACCATAGAAAATGACTGTTTTAAAGGGCTCCGATGGGGGGCGTGGGGGGAAACCCCCCCACTTTACTTTATACAGATCGCGCCGCGTTGTGGGGGGTTTGTGGGGTTGTAATCCCCAACATTTTACTGAAAACTTCACTTTTTCCCTAAAAAACAGGGAAACAGTTAAGTTTCCAGTATAATGAGGGGGGTTACAACCAGTGTTCCCGCTAAGCTGCGTTGACGTGCGCACGCGCACAAAATATTACCTCGCAGCGCACAAGTTTCTCGTCGCAGCGCACACAGTGTAGAGCACAGTTCTTCAACCGCCGGTCCGCAAACAAAATCTTGCCGGTCCACGAAGGATTCGGTCCCCGCCGCAACGAAAGGCCGGCGTCAGCTGACTTGCAACTTCCTGTTGCAGTCGCTGTGCCGGGACTCCTGCCTTCGCCGGGACTCCTGCCTTCCACCGCGTTTGCCTCCTGCCTTGTCTCCGCACCTCCAGACCAGCAGCGGCAGCTGTGTATGCTTTTAACTTCGGCACAGAGCTGCCCCTAATCAATAGTTTAGCGCGGTTTCATAAGGCAGCCTCGGGGCCTTTGCTAGGCCGGCCCACATCGCATCATCGAAGCGGGCCGGCTATCAAAGGCCCCGAGGCTGCCTCATGAAACCGCGCTAAACTATTGATTAGGGGCAGCTCTGTGCCGAAGTTAAAAGCATACAGAGCTGCCGCTGCTGGTCTGAACTCTTGGGCCGCTGAAGGAGGGCAAAAAGCAGCTGTCCTGGAGGTTTCCCTTCCTCTCGCCTTTACAGGTTCCTTTTTTCCACCTTTTTTTTTTCCTTCAAACGGCAACGGGCCCCAGCATCGACATCAATCAAGTAAGTTCCACTGTCAATCAAGCGGTTCTGCTCGGCCAAAGCTTCCCCTGTGACATGAGCCACCCTCAGGGGAAAGAAAGTGACCCACAAAGGTGAGGGGAAGGGGGGCAGATGATGGAAGTTGGGGGGGGGGAGAGAGAGAGAGAGAAGGGGCAGATGATGGAATGGAGGAGAGGAGAGAGAGAGAGAAGGGGACAGATGATGGAAGTGAGAAGAAGGGAGAGAGAGCAGAAGGCAGATGGATGTCAGTTGAGAAGGGAGAGCAGATGCTGAATGGAAGTGGGGAAAGAACACATACTGGATGGAAGGAGGAGATAAATAAAGGGGGAAGAAAATAGTAAGATAATGGAGGGGTGAGGGAAAGGGGTGACAAGCTGTGTGTAGACACAGTGAAAAGAGGGAAACGGGACTAAATAGTAAGAAAGAATTTAATTTAGATGGAGGCAGAAAATAGAGAAGGAAGACCAGAGAAGAAAAGGGAAGGAGAGCAGAGAATGATCAGATCTGAGTGGAGGAAATGAGAAGAGAGATATGCTAAAAACCACAGGGGGGAGGGAAGGATAGAGATGCCAGACCATGAGGGGAACAGAAGGAAGATGATGGATGCTAGACCAAATTGGGGGGTGGGGGGGGGGGCAGGAGGAGAGATGGCAGGGAAAGACAGACAGTGAATGGAAGGGGCAGATGCTGGACTGAAGAGACAGAGAAGGTTATCATGCTGCTGTACCGGGCCATGGTACGCCCTCACCTGGAGTACTGCGTCCAGCACTGGTACTTTAAGAAGGACACGGTACTACTCGAAAGGATCCAGAGAAGAGCAACTAAAATGGTTAAGGGGCTGGAGGAGTTGCCGTACAGCGAAAGATTAGAGAAACTGGGCCTCTTCTCCCTTGAGCAGAGGAGATTGAGAGGGGACATGATAGAAACATTCAAGGTACTGAAGGGAATAGACTTAGTAGCTAAGGCAGGGAGAACGAGAGGGCACTCTCTAAAGTTGAAAGGGGATAGATTCCATACAAACGTAAGGAAGTTCTGTGGTAGAAAGCAACATATTTATTTGGCTCATAACTTGCTGGCGCCCGATATTTTTAGCTCACAGTGAAAAAAGTTTGCTCACAACACCCGCCCGCTTAGAGGGAACACTGGTTACAACCCCTCAAACCTCCCACAATGCCGCCGCGATCTGTATTAAGTAAAGTGGGGGGGGGGGTTCCCCAACAAAAACCCCCACCAGAGCCCCTAAAAACACTCTTTTTCTTTGGCGCGCGCTTCCGTCTTGCACTCAGTTGTCGGCGCGCACCTTTGTCTTCGGTGCTTTTGTCTATGAACCGCAGCCCTTGGCTTACAGCCCACTGCACTAATCACTATGTTATTCCTCAGCCTTCTTTTAAGTTTTGCTTAGAATGCCTATAATACCTGAAACTGTCATACAGCCTGGTACTTCTTTCAGTTTCACTTTCAGGGAAGAGGGACTACAACCACTGAGGGATTAAGAGATGTCATGCCCAGTCCCTCTAGTGGACAGCTGCCTAATCAGAGCAGCTTTTTTGTAATCTATATTTAACTGAAACAGGTCTAACTTAGAATGCCCTTTTTAAACTTGGCTGTTTCTTCCTGTTCGGTAATCGCTGTTGGATGTTCAGATTTCAAGCCCTCCCTAATTACACTTAGATCAGGCGTCCTTGCTATTTGGACTACTGCAATGTTGGATGTTTCTTTTCTGCCTTTGCAAAATGGGGATTTGGACTAAGCACCATAGTGTCTCAATCAATAATATTTTTGTCCCCTGGATTAAAGAACAAAGTTAAAATCTCAACAATCATATCATATATTGAGCAGTTTCTACACTTTAATTGTATTCCGGTGTGATCCAGCCTGGTCAGTCCGGTCCACTTTGGCCACTCGTCACTCTGCTCCAGTCACTTTGGTCACTGGTCCCAAGTCACTTGGTCTCTCTGGTCACTTCTGGAGTCTCCAATCACTGTGATCACCTCCTGTCTGGTCTGATCACCTTCATTCACTGTGGTCACTTGTAAGAAGCCAGGTCTCTAAGAAGCATTCAGAAATCTGTCTCAAAGGAAAAGGCTAAAATCAGCCAAAGGTCCTTCCTCAAAGACCTCTTTGCTATCAGGATAAGGAAATTACCCCTAAACAAAATGTAATCTGTTCCCAAGGTTTGCTTCAGAACTGGTTAGCTCCAAAGTCCCAAAAGTTCCCAAAAGAGCCAAATGATAGCCTTTCAATCAGCAGTTCTCTCCATATGCAAATCAGCATTCAAATCAGTCTATCTCAGTTTGGCAGATGAAAACAAATCAGTCGTCTCTCAGTCTCAGAGAATCAATTTAAGTCAGTGTTGAAGCCTTAACCCTTCCTGCTGCTTCTTATGAAGCCCTCCATGTCTACCTTCATCCACCTGCTGGCAGGACTCTAGTTGCTCACCCTAATATTATAGAAGGGCTGCACAGAGCTAACTTTAGAGCCAGGTTGTCTTTTTATATGTTCTCTCCCCAAGGGAATCCTCACTGGGACACCCCACTCCCTGTGACAGGATATATACCACCGTCAAATCCAGGTAACCGAGTAGTTCTAGAAATCTGTGATAAATCTGAAGGGCTTAACTCCAAACAGCAGGTCTTTACACACATTAATCCATTTGTCCAAAATAAAATAATTTAGTGCTTTTTCCAGAGTAAAGGAGTTCTGACCTTCTGTTACTTCTTAGAAACAGTGTGTTGCTCACTGATTGACCAGGTAGGACCTTGGAGGGAATAACAGGACTGGGATAACTACCTAGTCCAAGGGATAGTTTCTTGTTTGATTCCAAATCTCTGGCCACTGCACCTTAATGCAAGGGGACCAGGGGTTCAACTATGAGTCCCTGGCTAATTCCTTACTACCAAGGCAAGGGACATAAGAGCTGCCATACTGGGACAGACTGAAGGCCCATCAAGTCCAGTATCCTGTTTCCAACAGTGGCCAACCCAGGTCACAAGTACCTGGCAAGATCCCAAAGAGTAAAACAGATTATATGCTGCTTATCCTAGGAATAAGCAGTGGATTTTCCAACATCAACCTTAATAATGGCTTGTGAATTTCTCTTTTAGGAAGTGATCCAAACTTTTTTTAAACCCTGTGCTTTCACCACATTCCCTGGCATTCACCACATTCCCTGGCTTTCACCACATTCCCAAATTCCAGAGTTTAATTACACGTTGAGTAAAGAAATATTGTCCTAGTTCTTTTGGAAACAAGCAGCTCACATCTACCTGCTCCATTCCACTCAGTATTTTATAGACTTCTATCATATTTCTCCTGAGCCATGTCGTTTCAAGGCTGAAGAGCCCTAGCCGCTTTAGCCTTTCTGGATGCTGCATCTACATGAAGGGCATAGAGAAGGTAGAAAGGAACAGATTCTTTTGCCTACTGGGAACCACTAGAACAAGGGGGCACTCAGAGAAATTGAAAGGGGACAGGTTTAGAACCAATGCTAGGAAATTCTTTTTCACTCAGAGGGTGGTGGACACCTGGAATGCGCTTCCGGAGGTTGTGATAGAACAGAGTACACTATCGGGTTTCAAAGGATTAGATAAATTCCTGAAGGATTCGGGGATTGAGGGATATAGATAGAGGTAGAGATAGGTTATGATAGGGTATAGATAGAAGGACAAGGGGGACTAAATGATTTGGACAAGGATCACCTTACAGGTCATGGACCTGATGGGCCGCCGCGGGAGAGGGCTGCTGGGCGCGATGGACCTCTGGTCTGACCCAGCGGAGGCAACTTCTTATGTTCTTATGTTTCTGACTAGCCAGTCTATGAATTGTTGTTGGTCCAGGTTACTGCACCTCTCCAACAACTCTATTTCTACCTCCTTGTCTTCCAACACAAATCATTGGCCTAGGAATAAATATGAGACCCTGAGTTCCTTGGTACAATGCAGGGCTGTGCTTGGACAAACACCGACTACTTAGGGCCGAATGAGTTTAGCAGCTAAATGTTTATATTTTTCAAATATGCTGGTTACATCCACTAACAAATATAAGATGCTATTTCAGTTTCTTCAGAAATTTAGTAATCTCTCAAAAAAGACCCAACCATCAGCCTTGCCTACAGTGGATTCTCTAGCTCAATTTTTTGTATCTAAAATTCAGACCTTATAAAATTATTTTTCCTCCACTCCCATGATCTCATTGCCCAATGAAATATCTATGAATCCTTCAGTTTGTGTGTCTATCTGAAGTTCTTTTACTCTTCCTTCCTAACTACATTTACACTAACTGTACAGCACATGCGTATGACATCCTGCCCCCCTGGACCGATGGCCTCCTTCTGAATCACAGTTCCCAAGCATGGATGGATTTTCAGTTTGTACACCTAATACATCTGCAATCTTGAATGCCAAAATTATGTTTGTGTTGTTTATAATGTAGTAGAGATGGGGAGGGTGCATATGGCTACTGAAGTTACATTTATTTATTTATTTGGCTATATATCCTGTCCTCCCAGGAGAGCTTAGAACATCTCATTGCTATCCCAACAAACTATATGGCTTGTGAAAAAAGGAACCACAAGACCAGTACCACATATACCCCCCTATTACTTGGCAAAAATTCAAGGTTGTCCTGGAAGGCAAGGTCATTCTGTCCACCCAACATATAAGATGTCCACCCAACACATAACATAGTAAAACTTCTTGCCTGCAATTAAATCTTACTCCAGGAACTAATTCCCCAACCCTGCATTCCCCATATGCCCTGGGGTCCTTAAGGGGCAGGAGTTATGCTTACTTGCTCTTGCCATGTTGATGCTGTACCCTCAAAAACAGTCCTGGCTGATCCAAGCTCTTTTGTCTCAATCATGCAGAACAAATGGGAGTTGCAGGTCAGGCACCATTTTGAAAGATGATACCAGTAGGGTAGGAGCATGTGGGTGTTGTTCTGCCTCCTATGGACCTTCAGGCTTAGAGGATAAGCTTATGTTATTTTATGTATTTATTTGACTTTCTATATCATTCTCCCAGGGGAGCTCAGAATGGTTTACATGAATTTATTCAGGTACTCAAGCATTTTTCCAAATCTGTCCTGGTGGGCTCACAATTTATCTAATGTACCTAGGGCAATGGGGGGATTAAGCGACTTGCCCAGGGTCACAAGGGACAGTGTTGGTTTGAAGCAGTTTGGGTTTGAACCCACAACCTCAGGGTGCTGAGGCTGTAGCTTTAACCACTGTGCCACACGCTCCCCTAGAAACAAGCAATCCTGTAGTCAGCAGGATTAGAACCTGCATGGGGAGACCACAATGGATTTCAAGACCATTGCCTTAAACACTCAGCCATTTTTTGTCTGGAAGAAAGTAAAGAAATATATCCTTTCTGCACTCAGTAGAACAGACCAAATGAAGTGTGCCTGTGAGCACATGTTGTAGCTGGAAGCGCTCAAAGATTTTTCAAACTATTGTTTAAATTTATATCATGCTTTATGAAGCAGCTTATAATATTTTTAAATGACACAAGGGAATCTCAGAATGCCACTTGTCTGCTTGTTGATTCCTGCAGTACAATGTGGCAGCACTCGTCACTGGCTCACCCAAATGTGTCCTCTATTCTATTCTAATCTCTTGTGTCATTTAAAAGTATTATAAGCTGCTTCATAAAGCATGATATAAATTTAAACAATAGTTTGAAAAATCTTTGAGTGGATTGATATTATAGAGTGCTTAATAGGATTGTGTAGCTGGAAGCGGGCAGGTCCTTGGAAAAATTTGATTAGCAGCTTATTCCAGGACCTGAGTGTCTTGATTACACCTGTGGCTCCTAAAACTTCACAAGCAACTGGAACTCATGAAACACCAGGATTCTAAATTACCCATTCTACACATAATTACTAGATACTTTAACTTCCCAATGCAAAATAGCTGTTAGACAATTAAATAACCACATGACAGCTACATTACTAGATCACAAACAGGTGCAATATTTATGCAGAATGTTAGGCAATTATCCAATTTGGCATCTGTTTCTTAATTTTGGTGGTACTATATAGCTAGTCTTTCAAACTTTTTAGCTGAGAACTGTACTTTGTACAATGGATTTGATTATGTGATTATTTGGAATGATCTGGGGACGTTTATACATGCTTAGTAGCTTATAAAATCCTACACTTTTATACATCAGAAAATATTCTTCCCAGCTGAAACAAAATCAAAATATGGGTAAAACAAACTAGGCACAATGCCTGTCAATTTTACTTTAAAAAGAAAATTAAGGCTTGACACTGTTTTACATTTGGCTGGTTCTTCCCAAACCATACAGCTAAAAGCAAGATCAAAGGCAAACAATGGCAAAATACTAAATCCCAACAGGAGTACCCCATTTTGTAGGTCGCATTAGGGGAACTATAGAGAAACTCCTTCACGTTGGCTATTAACAATATTGGCAAGCATGAAGGAGTTTCTCCACAGTTCCCCTGATGATGCAACTTGCGAAACAGGGTACTCCCATTGGGATTTAAAAGACGACGCACAGACTTTGGACATCCAATATAAGAAAAGTGGCCATAGAAGGAAAAGTTAGGTTCTTACCTGCTAATTTACTTTCTTTTAGCTTCTCCAGACCGGTATAGGTTAATCTTACAAGCGGGTATATATCTCATCATGACCAGCAGGTGGAGACTGAAACAAAACTGTGGAATAGTATATAAGAGGTACCTTTCCTTATTCCAGGTGTTGGCAATTCCAGTCCTTGAGAGCCGGAGCCAGGTCAGGTTTTCAGGATCTCCACCATGAATATGTATGAGATGGATTTGCATGCACTGCCTCCTTGAGATGCAAATCTATCTCGTGCATATTTATTGTGGATATCATGAAAACCTGACCTGGCTACGGCTCTCGAGGACCAGAATTGCCTACCCCTGCCCTATTCCTATCAGTCTGCCGAATAGCCAAGCAGAACTAAGAACCTGAAACAGAAATAAACAATACTCCGAACAGGAGTAATAACTAACATACTCAAATGCTGTTGGAAATTGCAGAGGAGAGATCCCAGAAAGAAAATGTCCCCACAGCTCGCCAGCTAAGCCACAGGCACTGTTCTTCAATTCTCCCCAGCCCTAGAAAAATACTAGAACCTGCAGAAAAAAAACAAAAAGTGCATGTGCAACAGCCACAAGAACAACACGACAATAGACAGGGTGGGGACCTATACAGGTCTGGAGAAGCTAAAAGAAAGTAAATTAGCAGGTAAGAACCTAATTTCTCCTTCTTTAGCACTCTATAGACTGGTATAGGTTAATCTTACAAGTGGGACGTACCAAAGCAGTCCCCATCATGGGTGGGACCTCCGAAGGATTGACAACAGAACACGCTCACCGAACACCGCGTCCTGATGCGCCTGAACAACAACATGGTAGTGTCTGACAAAGGAATGCAAGCAAGACCAAACAGCAGCCTTACAAATGTCCACAGGAGGCACTAGCGAAGACTCATCCCAAGATGCCGCCGGACCCTGAGTGGAATGAGCCTTGAGAAATTCCAGAACAGGCTTTTCTGAAGAAGATACGCGGATACAATAGTCTGTTTGATCCAACATGCAATGGTAGCCTTGGAAGCGCCATCCCCCTTACGAGGACCCGCAAGAAGGACAAAGAGATGATCTGATTTCCAGGGCCCATGGGTCCTCTACACATAAGTGCGAAGAACCCGACAGACATCTTCTGCTCAGAAGACTAACCAACACCGGGAGGACCACTGCCTGATTGACATGAAAAGGAGAAACTACCTTTGGCAAAAAGGAAGGAACAGGCCTCAACACTACCCGCTCTCTAGAAAAACTCCAAGAAGGGAGACCTACAAGAGAGAGCCTGCAGCTCCGAAACACGTCTATCAGAAGTAATAGCCACCAAGAAGACCGCCTTAAGAGTAAGGTCCTTCAACAAGCAGGCACCCACAGGCTCAAAGGGAGGGCGCACCAGCCCAGCCCAGCCCAGATTCAAATCCCAAGAGGGAACCGACGGTCGCACGGGAGGCTTGAGAAATTTGGCCGCTCGCAAAAAGCGAACAACATCAGGAATGGTAGTCAGCTGCTGACCTCGTAATAACTCACAAAATGCCAACAAGGCCAACAGCTGAACCTGAAGAGAAGATCAAGCCAGGCCCCTGTCCAGGCCATCCTGCAAGAAGTCTAAGATGTTAGTCAGGGAAGCGCGAAAAGAGACCACTCCACGTGCCCCACACCAATCCTCAAAGATGCGCCAAACCCGCACATAAGCCCGAGATGTGGAAAGTCTCCAGGAACCCAAGAGTGTGGAGATCACTTTAGCTGAATACCCCTTCTTACCTAGGCGACCCCTTTCAAGAGCCAAGCCGTAAGACAAAAGGGACCCGGATAGAATATTGCAATGGGACCCTGAGTCAGAAGGTCATCCAAAAGAGGCAGAGGAAGGGGATCTGCCACCAGATTCGCGTACCACGGTCGTCGAGGCCAATCCAGAGCCACCAGAACCACGAGGCCCAGATGGCGAATTATGCAGAGAAGAACTCTGCCCACTAATGGCCATGGAGGGAACACATACAACAGCCCCTCCGTTGGCCATGGTTGAACCAGAGCATCCAGGCCCTCTGCCTGACCGTCTCTGCGATAACTGAAGAAGCATGGTGTTTTGGCGTTGACACTCGTGGCCATCAGGTCCATCAGGAGCTGACCTCAAGACTGCACTATCAACTGAAAGGCCACGGGACATAGACACCACTCTCTGGGATCTAGCACATAACGACTGAGGAAGTCCGCCTGAACATTCTCCACTCCGGCTATGTGGGAGGCCGAGATGTCTTGAAGGTGGGACTCTGCCCAGACCATGAGCAGAGCCATCTCCTGAACTACCTGAGTGCTCTCGGTGCCCCCCTGACGAGTGACATAAGCCACCACTGTGGCATTGTCCGACAGAACTCTGACTTGCCTGACAAGAAGGAGCAGAAGGCTAACAGAGCCAGACAGATGGCTCTATTCTCCAACACATTGATTGACCCGGAAGCCTCCTCTGCGGACCTGAGCTGAGTGACCTAGACCCTGAGCTCCCCAACTGAGGAGATTGGCATTGGTGAGAAACACTGTCCACTGTGGGTGATCCAGACTTGTCTCTTGATGAGAGGTCTGGAGCCACCAACTAAGACTGCAGCGCGCCAAACTTCTCAGAGGAACAGGGAGATCCAAATTGTGCCTCTGGTGTGACTACCTCCAAAGCAGAGCCTACTGAAGAGGATGCATGTGGGCCTGTGCCCTCCTTACGACGTCTAGGGAAGATGCCATTGACCCCAAGACTTGGAGGAAATCCTGCGTCCGAGGACACCAGGACGCCATAAGCAGGCGAATCTGAGAATGTAATTTGCTTACCCGGGCTTCTGGAAGGAAGACCTCCCCCAAGGAGGTGTCGAACAGAACCTCAAGGTACTCCAGACGCTGAGATGGGACCAACCAACTCTTGGAAAGGTTGACCATCCATCTTAGTGACTGCAGAAACTCCACCATCAGAGCTGTAAACCGGATGCTCTCCTGCAATGACTTCGCCAGAATCAACCAGTCATCCAGATAGGGAATCAACCAATCGTCCAGGTAGGGATACATCAGAATGCCCTCTGTCCTCAAGGTCGCCCCCGACCAACATAATCTTGGTGAACGTCCGGGGAGCCGCAGCCAGGCCAAAAGGAAGCGCACAGAACTGATAGCGCTGACCCAAGATCGCAAAGCGAAGGAAGCCCTGATGGGAGGCCCGAATTGGAACATGCAAATAGGCCTCTGCCAGATCAAGAGAAGTCAGGCACTCCCCTGGCTGAACCGCCAGAATGATAGACCGCAGTGTTTCCATGTGAAAAGGGAATATGGAGAGCCCTGTTGACCCCTATTAAATTTAAGATGGGCCGAACGGTCCCCTCCTTATTGGACACCACAAAGTAAATGGAGTACCTGTCAGTGCCGCACTCCTAAAGGGGTACAAGAACAACTGCTTGGAGATCAAGCAAGCGTTGAAGGGTCTGGCTAAAGGCCTGCGTCTTCCATGCAGCTTGACATGGAAAGGCTAGAAAATGATCTGGCAGAGAGCGGGCAAACTCTAGAGCATAACCATCCCGCACCACCTCCAGGACCCACTGATCGGACGTGATCTCGTCCCACTTGGGGGATAACTCGCGCAGCCGGGCACCCACAGAACCAAAGGGGGCACTGGCATAGAAACATTGGGCACGATGGGCAGCGAGTGAACCGACGGAGGGATTCCCAGCCCCCCGAGGGGCCCCCCGAAAGGACTGCATGTGCTGATAAAAACAACCCCGGGGAAACCCCGAGCCTGGAAAATAGTAGCCCCACGCCCAGGGCAGCATGTGCGGAACTCCCGCAGATGCCAGCGGGCAGTGTCACCCCAAGACGCTATATGGGCACGGTCCTCAGGCAGGCAGGGCAATTTAGAGTCTGTCAGAGTCTGAACCAACTTATCTAAATCCTCTCCAAATAAAAAAGACCCCAAAAAGGGAAATTTAGTAAGCTTAGTTTGGGACGCGGCAACTCCCGACCAAGTGTGAAACCACAAGGTACATCGCACGGCCACTCCAAACCCATAGACTTGGAAGACGTCTGCACCAAGTCAGAGAGAGCATCTGAGAGAATGAGGCAGTCATCTCAACTTTGCCACCTCTTGATCCACCAAGGACCAGTCATCAGACTCACAATCCAGGATACGCTTGGCCCACTGAAACACGGCGTGAGCCACCAGCCCCCCACAAATAGCCGCCTGGACCCCCAAGGCAGAGACATCAAAATTCTGTTCAAGAATGGTCTCCAACTTACACTCCTCAGAGCCACGTAAGGCAGAACCGGCCTCAACAGGCACGGTATGTCGCTTCGCGTCCACCACTGGCGACTTCAAAGTAGCTCTATCCCCCTCCAGGATGGGATATAAATGAGCCATGGCGCGCACCAACTGAAACAACACCTCCGGCGTATTCCACTGCGCCAGTACAAGATCCTGAATATCCTGATGCATAGGAAAAGAGTGGGAAACAGCGCGGATCCCCTTAAGAAGAGCGTCCCCCACACACGGGGTCTCCGGTGGTGCTTCTTCAAAACGCAGCACCGAGGAGACCTGCTGAATCAGGTTTGGTAGCTTATCCCTCTGAAAAAGGCACACCACAGATGCCTCTTTTCTGGAAGGCGGGAAACCCGACGCCCCGCTGCCATCGGCTGTCCCCTCGAGAGGATTCAGGAACTCTCAAAAGGGTCCAGGTCCTCATACAGGTCAACACGCACCTCTGACCACCAATCCACAATCCAAGCCACCCGTGGGCACTTGGACAAGGGAGGAGGAAGAAGGGACACCAAAGGAGAAGAGGGAGGGAAAGCCACAGGGAGGAAACCCTCCCCGAAACCCCCTGGGCACACGTGGGACCCCCAGCCACCTGAAAATAGGTTCTGCACAAAGAAAAATGTAAATCAGGGGAAACCCCCCCAAGGGGGTCCAATGGGACTCCCTGCCACAGCTGAAACCTGCCCCTGTTTTTCAGACAAAATGGAGGGGCCTGTCTGTTAAAATGGCGAAGTTCCCGCCAAAAATAACCCCTCCAGGGCCTGTAGCGGCTGGGAAGCGTGAACTGTCCCAGCCACTAAAGCAGACAAGCCGGCATCAGCTGTTAACAAAAATCAGTCGAGAGGGAATCTCTCTGGGGGGGCGTTGTGGGAAGACCGGGCTTCCCCACTGCTCAGTGTTTTTTGTTTACTGCCATTTTATGTATACTCCAAGCAGCACTCGGCTTTCCGTTTTGAGTTTCTTATTTTCACATAGCTGCCCCAGCCTTCAGTTTTCATTTTATTTTTAATTACCCTTTGTCTACATATTCGTTTCATTTTAAGTTTCTAGTTATGATCATTTGTGCACTTTATAACCCTGCATGCTTATTTTCAAATCGCCTTCCCATTAACTTTATCTTGGCTGCAATCGTATGTCTTGATTGTTTTCTCTCATTGACTATATTTCCCTCACTACTCTTTTCTGGTGTATTTCATACATCCCATTTGCCCCTCCATATTTTTATTTTCAGATTTTTTTTGCTTAGGTATGCTTTTTTATTTTATTGCTTAGGTATGCCAATTTTCAAGAGCCTTATATAAACTGTTTGTTCTTGCCATGCATTTCACTGCAAGTATAGTAGGTTGCCATGTATTTAATTGTGTACATAATAGTTTACCATCTTTTATTTTATTTTGTTACTGCTCTGATGACTCGTTTTAGCATTTTATTAGATCACGTTCACATGATGTTTTATTCTTATTGTATGTCATCTCATTTTTCTTCTGGTTTAATGACTTATCTAGCACTTTACTTTTTGCTCTATTAATGTCATCCCATTACCCCCCAATGTGTTTTTCTCAATTGTTTGATAATTGCTTTATTTGACTTTAAATTGCTTTGTAATTGCTTCATAATTGCTTTATGACTCTCCTCTACTGTTCTTTGCAAAATTGTGGCTTAAGTGCTCTATCATGGTTTATTTTGCTTTTTAAAAAGTTTCTTCCTTTGTTTGTTTATTGCCCTAAATAATTTGCCGCGTATTGCCCCGCTATGCTTTAATTGTCTTTTTATTGCTCTAAAGTGCTTTGTATGGCTTTTTGGTATACTGTATCATGCTCATTTGTTCTTAATTTGCAAATTGAAAGGGATGCAAGAGGGAGGAATGTTGGACATAGTGGTGAAGGGAATGGAGGGAGAGATGTGGCATGGTGCTGCAGAGGGGTGATAGGAGAAATGTTGGGCATGGGGCTGGTGGTCAGGGGTGAAAGATGCTGCACATGGTCCGGGGGATGAGAGAGGGATAAATGCTGGACTATGGTAGAAGGAACCAATGGACAGTAATAGAAGAATTTACAGAAGATGGGAAAGCGAAAAAAAGAAACTAGGACCAACTTAATGGAAAAATAAGTCTCCGGACAACAAAGGTAAAAAATGGAATTTATTGATTAAAATATGTTAGCTTTGGGAAATGTATATAGCAGATGTCTTTGTATTGTGTTCAAAAGAAAAGGAAATGCATTTCTGGCTTTATTTCTACAGTGTTAAAGTACTTGCTGACCCTTGCTGTGGCTGGTGGGGGATCCCCAAGCACCACCAGCAGAGGACCTCTAGAGTCTGGAGACGGCCAGAACTCTCCTCCACCAAGCGCAGCAGTCGCTGGTAGCATCCATGAGCCACTAAGGTGCCAGCATCTGTGACTCAGGGACGCTACTGCTGCCTGCCAAGCTTGTCAAAAGGGACCACCGGCCAACTGCAGAGGAAGTCCTCGGCTGACAGCTTAGGGGGCCTCATCAGCTGAGTATTTATATTTTATATTTACATTAGAGGCTCTGGTGTAAACTCGTTTACAAAGTATGTATTCTTCCCAATTAATATTTCCAATAGCATAATTAAATTAAATAACTACTTTTGAAGTTTATAGGGACGGATTTGATTCCAGCGGGGACGGGTTTGATTCTACCGGGGACAGGTTTGATTTCTGTCCCTACGCAACTCTCTACCCTGGCCGCCTGTAGCCTCTACTGACGGAGCTCCACGATCGCACCGGCCCAAACAGCTGTGTTCAGGCCGGCTGCAAGTGCCTCGCGTCTGGACCAAATTGTGCACCACTTCCCCTGAGAAGTGCTCAATTGGTCCATACACAACCTAGCTAGAATAAAAGTGCCAGTTAGTCAAAAAATACAGTAATTTACAGCATATTTAAAGGGAAAGCAACCCTTCAGACTGGCACTACCTCAGGATTTTTTTTACAGAACAGACTCCACTAGCTCTCAAAGCAGCATGCCTTGCTTGACTTAGGGGGCAATGCTTACTGCTGAGGCACCTCTAAAAAAATGTTGGGGAGGTGGAGGAAATGGGGGAGGGACCCAGCACGAGACCAGCCGGATTTGACACCCACGAGGTCAGACAGACCCCCAAACAGGGCCCACCCAAGCTCAATCTGGCACAAAAACGGGGACTAGGATCCCTAAACAAATTCCAACAGCCCTACCAAGGGACATGGGTACAGCTCACTCACACCTGCTGGAGACTGAAAGAAGACTGATAGGAATAGGGGAAGGTACCTCTTATGTACTACACTTCCCCCTCCATATTCACAAATTTCTTATCTACGGATTCGCTTATTCGCAGTTTTAAATTAAAAAATTTATTTTCATTTTTTAGGCTATTTTAAGCCCTGTAAGCCCCCACTTAAGCCTTACCTCGTGGTCTAGCGGGTTTTTGGGGCAGGAGCGATCTTCCCACACTCCTGCCCCGTGCAGATCACTCACAGGAAATGGGTAGAGAGACTACGGGAGCTCAAGGCAGCCATTTCCTGTGAGCAATCTGCACGGAGCAGGAGCGTGGGAAGATCGCTCCTGCCTGAAAACCTGCTAGACCACCAGGTAAGGCTTAAGGGGGGGGGGGGGGCTTTCATGGCTTAAAATAGCCAGGGGAAGTGGGGGTTAGGGGCAGAACTAGCCCGAATATTATTCCCGGTTTTTTAATATTCGTGGGCCGGCTTTGCAGAAGATATTGGATCCTAGGAGTAGATATATTTTGTTACTTCTAAAGTGGCAGAATCAGCATATTATCATCTTTAATGTTTATTGCCCTAATGTGGAAGGACAAGGGTTCCTATTAGACATATTTAAACTATTCTTGCTGTTGGGTAATCATCCTACAATTTTAATGGGTGACTTTTAATATGGTCATGGATTCCCAACTGGATAGAACTTTGATCACACCAATGAATAGGTCTCCTCGGGCTCGAGGTCTACTGCATTTCTGATTTGGCCTGAACCTGGTCAATGTCTGGAGGAAGGGTTATACTCACACGGCCAGAGCTCATGCTTCCACTTCCCATATTCATTATTTCTGTGTTTCTAGTAGCTGGTTTAGTAGAGTACTGGAAGCGAATAGAGCTAGATGGTGCACCAGACTATTCATGCTTGGTGTATTGGGTCTTTCCGAGATAGCTTTAAGGTAACCCTCTGTTTGCTTCATATTTGCTTTAAAAAAGTTTGAGGATTACTATACTCATAATGCATGAAATTTGGATGATCCTCTAATATTTTGGCATAATAAACACGGTACTAAGGGGGGAAGATATAATTGTGTATGTGGCCTGAAAAAAAAAAAAAAAGGAGTGGGCTAATAATGTTCTTACTATTATAGTGTGATCTATTCTAAAACAAACAGCAAGTTAGATTTAATTAGAACTATCACAATAAAGAGTGCTTATTTGCTGTATGGATAGCTATATGTTGTTCCATGAGCGAGCGGAAAAAAAAAATCAAAACCTAATTCATATTAAAAGTACTGAAAAACTATTGGCAAGACTGGTACACCCCTGATATATTGATTGGATACAAAATGACAAGGAGTGCACTCACTGCGTGTTAAATCTACTGCTGTTGCTGGCTATTATACCCAGTATTTTGCCACATAGCTGCCTAAATCATTATTAGACTATGTTGTGGCAGCGAGAGGCAAACAACAGCAGCAGTAAACTACAAACTACAAGCATGTACTTTTATCCACAAAGGTGGTGGGCACGATGCAGTAAGCTGTTACCCTTATGCACAGTGGTTTATGCTTAATTTTCCCGTTCTAATATTAATCTTGATGCAAGAGAAAATAGTGTGAGAAAATCAGCCTAAAATCACTGCGCTAAAGCTTAGAGCAGGGGGGCATGAAACACACATAGCAATCTCTCAATATTTTAAAAATCCGCTTTGAAACCTAGGGCAGTGCTTACTCATCTTGTAATGTTGAATCTTTATATCAGCTCTGGCATGAAGATGAAGTGCATGAGCAGAGTGATATGAGGTATGCTGCCCCCCCTCCACTCCCACTGATCCCACCAAAGCAAGTCCTTGGCCCAAGTTGAGTGCTCCCCCTCTTACATATCGACATCAAAAAAACCTCCCGCCGCCTTCCACGACCCCTGACAGTAGTCTACGTGCCTTGAAATCTTAGGCTGGCAGGGAGCAGCAATAAAAAAGAGGGCTGCTTCCGACAGCCAAGGGGGCCTTTCCTTTGCCGCGTGCTGCTTCCGGTACAATAACTTCCTATTTCCGCATAGGTAGGACGTGGCAGAAGGAAGGTCCCTTGGCTGGCGGAAGCATTCGCCTTTTATTGTTGCTCCCTACCAGCTACCGCTAGCAAAGGTGAGTTGGACAACGGAGAGTCAGTAGGGAGGAAAATAAAGGTTAAATTAATGTTTAACTTCGGCGGAAATAGGGTTGCTGGAGGTGCTGGCTAGAGAAAAAAAAGAGGGTTAAACCATACTAGAGAATAGGTTGCGTCCGAAGAGAAAATACTATAAATAAACAACTGGATTGGAATGGGCGGGAGGTCAGAGTGAGTGAGAGAAGAACCGCCCCGCCCCCCCCATCCCTCCCTCTGATGGCCTCACAAACGGGAAGAAAAGGTGCTGGGTCCTGACAAGGTTGCCAGATGGCAAAAAAAATTTCCAGCCAAGCTCATTGCAAAAAGTAGCCCAAACAATTGCCTCTGGGAACGCCTCAAACAAATGCATCATACAAATACAAAATGTTTATTTGTACACTTCACATATCCCAAACAGTCATAGGGTTACCATATGTCTCCAGAAAAAGGAGGACGGATTGAGATATCTAGGTGTTACTTCTACTGAAAGAAATGGAAGTAAGGACAGAGAGATATCTGGACTTTACTTCTATTGAAACAAATGGAAGTGAAACCCGGATGTCTCAATCCGCCTCCATTTTTTGGAGCCATATAGTAACCCAATGGGGGTACAAAACAACAAAACCCAAATGCAAAACATTCAGGAAAAACAAGCACTTAATGTAAAAGTGCTTCCCAAAATTAAAACTCTTCAAACTTCTGGACATAATAGGCCGGATTCTGTATAGGATGCCCAGTTTCAGAAGCTGCCTAAGCAGCTTTTTAGAATTGCACATGGGTGTCCTATATAGAATCGCGTCTGTCTGCCTAAGCCCGCCTAACCACCATGATTCTCTAACCGGTGTCCATGACACAGGCACTGATTAGAGAATCACGTTGCCACTGAGCTGATTGTGACAAGGGAATCTCCCTGTCATGATCAGTTTAGCGGCCATGGCAGGGAACCTGTCCCTAATGCGAAGATGAACAGCAGGAGGGATGCCCAGGGCCTCCTGCCGGAACCCCGAAAGATCCCCCCACTCCCAAATGTCCACAGCAGGAGGACTGCCATATTCCTCCTGCTGCCCCCCCCCCCCCCCCAGACATCCCCCGCAGGAAGGATGCCCAGTCCCTCTTGCCGGAAACCCCCCCCCCCTTGAGAAATCCCCTGACAGGAAGGATGCCCAGTCTATTCATTTAGGTCTCAGAGTCCCTTTTCTGCTTTTCTTTGGTTTTAGATTTTTTAAAACTTTCTTCCTAGGATCATCTATTTTACATTTTGTCCCCATCTGTCCCCTCCCCCTCCTGTCTGTATCCTGAGCTTCTCTCCTCTGTTCCTCTCCATTCCCCTGCTTCCATTATATCCTCTGTCAGAATCGCCCCTTTTCAAATAATGTCCCCTGTCTCATTTCTCTCTCCCCATCAAGCATTCAACTCTGTGATTCTTTGGTGGGAGATCGCAAACATTTTAAATATTGTCTGCTTCTGGAGGGTGCTCTGTAAGTATGAACTGTAGTAAACCCTCTAGACCAGTGTTCTTCAACCTTTTTACACCCGTGGACCGGCAGAAAAAAAAGAATTATTTTGTGGACCGGCAAACTACTAGGACTAAAATTTAAAAACCCCGTTTCCGCCCCATCTCCGCGAGCTCGATCCCCACAAATCATCTGATCCCATCCACACAAGCCTCAGTTATGATTTTATATTGAATGTATTTTATTAAAGTATAAAAAGAAACAATATTCTGTACAATTGTCATTTTATAAATACAAATAATTCAGAGCAAGGATCAACAAACCCCTGTCTCCCCTCCCCTTCACATATATCCCCTCTACTATCAAGAAAACTGAACAAGCCAAATTATTACAGAATGCTACACAGAAATATCATGCTAACAGAATACTGAAGTCACACATGACAGGAATAGTTTTAGGGGAGTGCAACTAGGGCAACTGCCCCCTGGTCAGAGAGCGCCCTAAGCCAGCTGGAAGCTAAAGAAGCACTGCCTGGGTTTTGCAGTCCTCAGTTATGTCTAACACCAGCTCTAGCAGGATATATATTTCAAATCTGATATATTCTAAACACAAAATAGAAATAAAATTATTTTTTTCAACCTTTTGTCGCCTAGGTTTCTGCTTTCAATCTTCTTTTCACTCTCTTCCTTCCAGCGTCTGCCCTCTCTATCTCTTCAATCCAGCATCTGCCCCTTCCATCCACTGTCTGTCCTCTCCCCCTTCCATATGGTATCTGTCTTCTTTCTATGCCCCTCTCTCCTTTCCATCCAGCTTGTGCCCCTCTCTCCTTTTTACATGATTCATTCCAGCTTCACTGCTCTCTTCATTTTTATCTCTCCTACACCAGATCTATCATCGTTGTCCCTCTCTGCTTATTTTTCTACTGACCCCTTCCTATCATCAATCTCTCTACTTTCTCATGCCTGTGTCTCCCCTTCCCCTCCTCTAATCTCTCTGCCAGCTGTTTCCTTCCTTTTTTCATTCTCCCTTCCCTCCTCCTCCTGTCCAGCAGTAATTCTCTTCCCTTCCTCCCCTCCCAGCAGCATCTCTCCTTCTCCCTCTCCAGTAGCAGCTGCCCCTTTTTTTTTCCTTGCCCAGCAGCTTCCCAGATTCCTTTCCCTCCTCCCCTCCCAGAAGCATCTCTCCTTCTCCTTCTCCCTCTCCAGTAGCAGCCCTGCGCGGACCGGCAAAAATTTCCTGCGGACCAACACCGGTCCGCGGACCGGCGGTTGAAGAACTGTGCTCTAGACAGCCTGCAGATTGGATCGGGTCTCCGGGATTGGGAGCCATCTCTCCCCTGGTTCATCTACAAAGGGGTAGAGTGGTCATGTTTTGTAGTGACAGGGAAGGTGAGGCAGTTAGAAGACCTGAAAAAATTAAGTTTATTCAGCTCAGGTACTGATCTCCTTACTTGTACTGTGTATTGCAGGCTGTCAAAGACTTTCATTGCAGCACATGTCTCAGTGGTTGGTGCCTGTGTGCCCCTGAGTTTGGTGATTTTGGGAGGTGCTGAAATTGGGATTTTGGGTGGTTTCCTTGCATGCCCTGGTCCCCCCCATCTGTAAAATCATAAAATCACCATTTTTCCAGGTTTCCTGCGTTTTTCCCGGGCAGTTTTAGGGCAAAATCGGCATCCCTGGTGGCCATGTTGTATTTTCTTTAAAGTTTTAAAAAGTATACTTTTTGGGCTTAGAAGCTTCGTTAATGCTCCAGCCTTCACATATGGCCTCCTCAGGACAGGATGGCATGGATTCATGCCGTAAATGTGGTGGATGGCTGGTGGATTCGCAGCCATGTATCATATGCACTGTGGCCCGTGAGGGGTGTGAACTGTGGGTGGATTCTGCACTACCCTCCTCCGGAGAGGCCCTGCTTTCTTCCGATTTTGCAGGAGACACGATTCCAGCATCCGGGACACCTAAATTAGGTGAGGATGGCACTTCTGCGAAACGTAAGCGCAGTTCTGGGAAAAAGTCTCATAAATCTTCTAAACATTCCAAATCTGAGTCATGCAGATCGGCTCTTGCCACCGGTGACTATTTTCCGCCGGAGTTTGTGGCTATGATGTATTAGGCTTTCATGAGAAAAAAAGGCTATGCCTGTCTCTCCTTCTTAGATTCTGGTACAGCAGTCTATTCAGCCTTTGGATTCCAGCAAGTCCATTTGTTTCTTTGCTGGACCGCCAGAAAGCAAGCGGCTGCTCCCCACCATTGCTTCTGTTCCTGTGCCAGTTTCTATTCCATTGCTGTCGCATGGTTCCTTGGCGGGGTCAGCGGATATAGCTAACTTAGTGGATCTTGGAGATTCCCAGAATACTGAGTTCCGCAATCTAGGAGAGGATTAGGCGGTGTGCAGGCTCTTTAAGTCCAACTGCCTTCCTGATTTTATTTCGGAGTCCCTGCGTACATTAAAACTTGATTCAGACTTAGCGGTTCAGGCTGAGTGTTCTGTCACTCTCCACTGCATTTCCAGACCATTCAGACTTGGCAGAAATGCTCTTAGAGGTTTGGGAGGCCCCAGAGAGTCCCCTGAAGTGTGCTAAGGCTATGTCAAAGTTGTATCCCATGGCATCGGAGTTTTTTAAGCGCTTAGTCCTACCAAAGGTGGATTTGGCAGTGGCTCAGGTCACTAAACGTACCTCTTTGCCCTTGGATGGAGGGGTTGTCCTAAAGGATGTTCAGGACAGAAGAGTGGATTTTGCTCTTAAGTGTCTCTTTGATTCCGCTGTGGCGGGAGTGCGAGCTGCGGCAGCCACTTCCTTTGTGACCCAGGCATGTCATACCAAACTCCGTCAAGATCCTGAGGAGGTGGTCCTTCGGGACCTTGACTTCCTGGTATCTGGGGTGAATTATTTAGCAGACGCACTCTTATGATATCTTGAAAGTTTTTGCTAAGCTTGGAGCTTATTCAGTTTCTGCCTGGTGAACTTTATGGATTCGCCAGTGGTTGGGTGATTATTCATCTATGGCTATGCTGAGCATGTTGCCTTTTAAAGGGTCGCTCTTGTTTGGCCAGGGTTTGGATGCAGGACCAAAAGCCTAAGGTGCTCTCTGGCTCTAGACCTCATCTGACCAGGGGTACGGGGTGGCCAAATTTTCATCCCTTCCAGCGCGCTTCTCAGTACGCCGGACCCCCAGCGGCATGACAGCTTTTCGGAGCTCCCTCCAGACCTCGCTTAGGAGGTTCAGTGCACCAACAGTCTTCCAACTCCCGGCCTTCTGCCCCTCCCAAGAGAAAATTATGATGCCAGGTGTCTTGCTTTCGACCTTTCTTCCGGAATGGCAAAAGATAACCTCGGACCAGTGGGTCTTCGAGGTTCTCAGGAAGGGCCTTCGACTACAGTTTTTCCAACCGCCTCTGGACTTCTTCCTGTCCTCTCTGTGGGAAATCCGTACAGAGCCAGCAAGGTGCGAGCTATGGTGCGCCGGTTGCTGGATCTGGCGGCTGTAGAGCCGGTCCCAAAGGGAGACTCTGGGAGTTACTCGATTTACTTCATCATGCCAAAAAAAGACCCTGAGGATGCATACCGATTTTAGATCTGAAGGCAGTAAACACCTTCCTGTGAATTCCGCGTTTCCGGATGGAGACGGTGCATTCAGTATGGCAGCAGTGGCGCCTGGGGAGTTTTTGGTTTCTTTGCATCTCATGGAAGTGTACCTCCACATCCCAATCTTTCCGGATCATCGGAGATTCCTGAGGTTTCATGTTCTCGGGAGACACTTCCAGTTCACAGTGCTACCATTCAGGCTGGTGTCGGCGCCCAGGCCATTCACCAAAGTCATGGTAGTGGTGGCTGCCCATCTGCGCTCGCTGGGTGTGCTCGTTCATCCGAACCTTGATGACTGGCTGATCAGAGCTCCCTCGAGGGAGGAAGGCCACTTGGCCGTTTGCCAAGTGGTATCATTGCTGGAAAGTCTCGGCTGGGTGACCAATAAAATGAAGAGTCGCCTTGAGCCGACGCAGGACTTGGAGTACCTGGGAGTCTGGTTCCACAGAGTAAGGAACCAAGTGTTCCTACCAGAATCCAGGAAACTCAAACTCTGGAGTACAATTTGGGACATGTTAGCGGTTCCAGCCCCAACGGGCTGGCAGTATCTGCTGGTGTTGGATCTCACGGTGGTGACTATAGATGTAATTCCATGGGCAAGTGCTCGCCTACGTCCTCTTCAGTTATCCCCTCTGACTCGGTAGAATCCTCAGCAGGCTGCCTTGTTTGGCAGCGGCACGCAGCAGTATGCTGTGGTGGTTGAACCCAGTAACTCTGAACATAGGGCTCCCTTTGCGAGTCCTGGACTGGGTGACCCTGACTACGGGAACGAGTCTGTCCGGCTGGGGAGCAGTTTGCAAGTCTGTACTAGTCCAGGGCCGCTGGACGGAGAGGGAGAGCAGATGGTCACTCAGTCGACCGGAGCTGTGAGCGATCCGTCCAGCTCTGCTGAGCTTTCAAGGGAGTCTCCACCGGAAGGCTATCCGTGTGTTGCCTATGTCAACCATCAAGGGGGTACGAGGAGTCCCCTGCTAGGCATATAGGCTCAGATGCTCTTTGCTTGGGCTGCAGCACATTCTCACAGTCATAGTGAGTAAAGGCTGTCACAGCATGTGAGGTGAATCAGGGAGAGGTTTGAAAATTGAAGTTTTCAGGTTTTCTGCATGTTCCCCTCTGTTCCTCCACCTGCAAATCCTAAAATCGCTGTTTTTGCACTTTGTTTAATGTGAAAAATATTGTGATTTTGGTGCAAATTTCTTAGTAGTGGCCATCTTGGATTTTTTAGCGATCTTTTTTTTTTCTAAAGCTCCCTGCTTCTCCAAACCTGCAGTTTTTGCCTCAAAGCTTGTTGTGATGGAGTCCTTGGGCACTCCTAATATGAATTCTTGCCAGGATTGTGCAAATTTTGTGCCTTAAGAGCATCCTTGTGCCACGTAGTGCAGCCACGAGAAGTGGCAGTGCCAGACTTAGCTTCTCCCATGCTTATGCAGATGACAGAAAGCTCAGCTAGCCCAGTGGGGCAGCTTTATTTTAGGGGCTTGATACGGTTGCTAGTTCCGTGCGCCTGACTGCGGATCCTTTGCAGCCTCAGAAACAGTTAAGTCATCTGAGGGTGATTCTACACCCCCAGGAGCCAGAGGCTCTCTCAGAATTTGTGAAACATTTGTGAAATGAGTGGTCCAGAGGTGTAGTGGGCAGGAGCATGTTCCGGTTTCAGCCGCTGAGCGGTACTGAGCAGCTTCCTGAATGACTCCTGTGAATTTGTGTGAGTCATTCAGAAAGCTGTGTAGCACCAAGCAGCAGCAGCACTAAAGTGCACTCCTACTTGGTACCGTTCAGCAGTTGAAGCCGGAACTTGCAGCAGTGAGCAAGCGACCGGGTTAGCAGTGGAGCAGGAGCGTGGAAAGCTCGCTTCTGCCCACTATTCCTCTGGACCACCAGTGGCAGAGGAGGTACAATGGATAGGACAGGGAGGATAGGGTGGTAATCCTGGGAGGGAGGGAGGGAAGGAAGCTGTGTGCAGAACCTGACAGAGGAGGGAGGGAAGGGAGCTGGGTGCAGTGCCTGGCAGGGAGGAGGCTGGGTGTAGAGCCTGACAGGTGATGGAGGGAAGGGGGTTGGGTGAGGGCCTGACGGGGGATGGAGGGGGCTGGGTGCAGAGCCTGACAGAGGAGGGAGGAAAGGGGCCTGGGTGCAGAGCCTCACGGGGGGGAATGGGTGCTGGGTGCAGATCCTGACAAGGCACTTGAATATTAAGCCGCCCGACTTATATTCGAGTCAACCATTTATTTTTATTTTTTTCCTCCTTTTGGGGGGAAATTTAGTTCTCGACTTATATTCGAATAAACTTAAATTCGAATATATATTGTAATCAGAAAATTGATATACCACAAATTCTAACAATTTGGCATACCATGAAATACTGGCCACCAGTGGTCGATAGTATTCAACTTTGCTTAAATCAACATTTGATGCTTTTGGTATTGGAGTAAGTATAATGTCAGTAAGCTGAACAAGATATAGCTCTTCTGTTAACAGCTTATTAACAAACCCACCCCACCCCTTTTACAAAACAGCAAAAATGGTTTTTAGTGCTGAATGTTCTGTGCTGCTCCCGACGCTCATAAGAGTTCTATGAGCATCGGGAGCAGTGCAGAGCATTCAGTGTGCCCGCCTGCGCTACAAACCACTTTTGCGGTTTTGTAAAAGGGGGAAAGTTAGTCAACCAATATAAAATCTCAGATAGACTTGATCATAGTAAAACAGCAGGACAAATATCTAAAATACATAGTACTCCTTTTATCAAGTTGTGCTAGAGGTTTTTGGCATTAGCTGGAGCATTAAATGACGTTCATATAATTCCTATGAATGTTGGAGCACTTATTGCTGTTCCGTGCTAAAAATCTCTAGCATAGCTTGATAAAAGGGGTGAATAATTTACACAATAATCACAACAAAACCTTTAAAACTTATTATTCTGAGACTCTGGAAAACACATCCAGATTAAAATCTCCCCAAATTCCTGTTTCCAATTAAAAATAATATAATCTGGTACTTCACATGGACCCAAATTTTTAAAAGACAATTACATATTTTCCACTTTAGATAAAAAAAAAAAACAGGCCAACTTATCCACTGAAGGTATAGATTCTTTTGCCGTTGAATTAACAGGGTCAAGATTGGTCAACTCTGTAAAAAAACTCTGTTTTAATTTCATTATTTGATTGATTAATTATTGAGATCAGCGATACAAAATTTATGTTACAACAGAAACTAAAGAAATTGGGAGTTTGGCTAGATTCAACACTATGTATGAAAGATCAAGTATTGGCAGCAGTCAGGTCTGCTTTCTTCCACATGCGAACTGATAAGTAGATTAAAATCATTGCTTATATCTTATGATTTTTGATTGGTGGTTCAAGCCATCGTACGTAATTCAGAGACTGCAATGCTGTCTATTTGGGAATTGTTTTTTTTTTTTTTACGATGTAAGGCATTGCAAGTAGGACAAAATACAGCTGCATGATTGATATGTGGTGGAAACAGATTTGACAGATTTAACACCATTGTTGAAACAGCTTTATTGGTTACCTATCAAATTTTCGCATCATTTTTAAAGTTTTGGTATTGATCTTTTAAGTTTATATGACTCCTTGGTACCTGAGATAAGTGGTGAGTTTGTATCATCCAACTAGATCTTTAAGATCAAGGTAAACAATGCAACTGATAACAGATAAACTATTACATGCACATTATGCAAGTACTAGGGCATCTGTGATTTCAATAGGTATATATCTTTATGGAACAAGTTGACAGGATCGTTGAGATTACTCTATGATACAGAGAGATTCAAGAAGGTGTTGAAAACAACTCTATTTTCAGAAGCTTTTAAATGATTATATTGCTGGTTATGATGAAAGCTGAATTGTGTTGTTATTCTATTGAACAATTTGATAAGATCATTTGATTACTTTCTGATGTTACTTAAGAAGATATTGAAAATATTTCTGCTTATAGAACTTTTTAAATGGTGGGTTTATATTAATGGTAGTGGTGAATGTTACTTGAATTAGGTTGTGTTATTTTAAATGTTTGTATGTCAGACTGATTGTGTTTGTATTTTGTAAACCTCTTAGGTCTAAGCGGGATAGAAAATTTTTAAATAAATATAATTATTTATCTGTCATCATAGTAAGCTTTTTTTCACAGACACCCAACAGATATACATAAACATACATATGGGTTGGAAAGAGTATTATCCCAGGACAAGCAGGCAGCATATTCTCACATGTGGGTGACGTCATCTACGGAGCCCCAGCGCGGACAGCTTTTCAAGCAAACTTGATTGAAGTTTCAAGTTTGCACACTGCACCACGCATGTGCATGCCTTCTCGCCCACTAGAGGGCGCATCCCACCTCGTGGTCCTCAGTTCAATTTTTTCCGCGGAGCCAGAAAGCCCTGTGGATTGTGAGCTTCCTTTGCCTGCCTTTCTGTCACCGCGTCTGGTTTCTAATCGGTCGCTGTGCTTTATATTTTTTCTTTTCGTGTCGTTCCCGATCCGTTTTTCAAACAAAAATAAAACACAAAACTTTACTTTTCGTTCGGCTCCGGGGGCTCCCGGCAGCCGTGGCCGCAGGACGTCGTTCGTTCCCGGCCTGTTTCTTTGTTTATGTCCCGTCCTGTGACGGGCTTTAAGAAATGCAACCGGTGTGAGCGGTTGCTGTCAATAACTGACCCCCACCGGTGGTGCATAATTTGCCTGGGCCCCGATCATCCTACAGCCTCCTGTGACCGCTGTTCAACGTTCCAGCCCAGAGCCCTCCGCCGCCGTCGGGCGAGAATGGCGGAGTTGTTTGCTGTTGACCCCGCGCCGGTGAAGGCCTCGACGTCGGCCCCGGCTTCGGCCCCGGCCTTGACCTCGGCCTCGGCGACCTCGGGGGCCTCGGCTTCGCCTCGTCCCTCGACCTCGAAGTCGACGTCGGGGACAAAGCCTGCCTCGGGTAAGTCCTCCTTTCCATCCCCTACAGGGTCTGCTAAGAAGCCATCCTCTGCTCCTACCACGGCGGGTGGGTCGTCCTCGGCCCCGCCTAAAACTCCGGCCACGCACGTCCCGAGGGAATACTCGAGACCGAGGTCGCCCTCCAGGGAGCCTGCCCCGACCTCGGACCTCCCGACCTTCGTCGGGATTCCGGCCTTTCAGGACCTCCTCCGAGCTCTGATTTCGTCGGAGCTGTCGGGGGCCCTTGAACAGCAGCAGCGGGCTTCGGGCCCGACTGCTTCGACCTCGGAGGCTCCGCCCTCGGCGACCTCGGCCTCGGGTATCGGGGCTCCACCGACCTCGGCCTCGGTTTTACCCTTGACCTCGGCCTCGGGGGCACCGCCTGAGCGCAGCGTGCGGCCCCGGGACAAGGTGTGGCGGGTGCGACGCATTTCCTCCTCCTCCTCCTCGAGGTCCTCCCGGGGCTCCTCGCCCTCAATTCGACCTCGGACGAGGCGTCGGCCGAGGAAGCCGAAGCGTTCCCGGGGCTCTCCTCAGCGGCGTGACCGTTCCTCGCCGCTCGGGGGCGAGGCTTTGCAGGTGTTGGAGTTGCGCCTCGATAACCCGAGGCTTCTCCGGTCCCCTGCTAGAAGGGTTTCCCGCCACTCCTCGCCGAGGGGAAGGGAGAGTGCCTCCGTTCCCCGGACTCCGGGTACCTCGCCTAGAGGCTCTTCGAGGCGGAGACGTTCTCCTACCCCCTCGAGGCCTTTGGAGCTGACTTCGTGGGGCTCGGGGTCCGGCAGAGAACCCCATTATTCTCACGAGGTTTCTCCCGTTTGTTCGGCGGAGAGGTCGAGAAACCCCTTCACCGCCCGCCAGGCCGTCCTCCTTTTCCACTTTTGTGCAGGACATGGCACGAGCCCTGGGTTTGGACCTCATGGCGGGTTCCCAGTATACAAAGGAATTCCTAGAGGAGCAGGACCTCCCCACTCCACCTAGGGAGGCCCCTCGGCTCCCCTTAAATAAGGTCCTCCTACAGACCTGGCTGAAAAATCTAGCTAACCCTCTTACAGTCACGTCTGTCCCGTCCAAGATGGAGTCAAAATACAGGACGGTACCTACCAAGGGGTTTGAGAAGGCGCAACTCTCCCACCAGTCCTTACTGGTAGAGTCTGCCCTGAAAAAGACACAACCCTCCCGGGTTTCTGCGGCGGTTCCACCCGGCAGGGAGGGTCGGACCCTGGACAAGTTTGGCCGTCGCCTCTACTCTAATTCCCTGATGGCCACCAGGGTACTAAATTATGCCTTCACCTTTTCCTCATATCTGCGTGGCATGGTGAAGGACCTCCCTCAATATCGTGACTCCTTACCGGACTCCCAAAGGGCGGGATTTGACAAATTTATGTCCAACCTGTCTCAATTGCGTTTGTACCTTTTCCATGCTGTGTACGATACATTTGAGCTGGTTTCGAGGGTGTCGGCCTTCGCAGTGGCCATGCGCCGTCTGGCCTGGCTTCGCACCCTCGATATGGACCCAAACCTGCAGGAACGTCTTGCAGACTTGCCTTGCGTGGGGTCCGAGTTGTTTGATGAGTCTTTAGAGGCGGCGACCAAACGGTTGTCGGAACAGGAGCGCTCGTTGGCCTCCTTGGTCCGTCCCAAACCTAGGCCCCCGCCGCAGAAACCCTTCCGTCCTCCTCCGAGGCGGTATCCCCAAAAGTCAACCCCGGCTTTTTCTAGGCCGCCACCTAGACGCCCATCTCAGCAGGGCAGAGGGGGACAGACGAAAGCCCCGGCGCAGGGTCCTTCCAAACCCGCGCCGTCTTTTTGACGGGCTGAGTGGATGGGGCAGGTTCCCCTCCGCGATCTTACAGGAACCCCTTCCCATAGGGGGGCGTCTCCGGTCCTTCTACGCGGCTTGGACCAAGATAACATCCGATGCTTGGGTGCTCCGGACCATCTCCGAGGGCTACTCTCTCAATTTTTTGTCAGCGCCGCCAGATCAACCTCCGGGGGCTTCCCCTTACAATCGGGCCCAACTTCCCATCCTTCTGACCGAAGCCAAGGCCCTGTTGAAGCTTCGGGCGGTGGAACCGGTACCCCACGACCAGCTGGGGACGGGCTTTTACTCCCGTTACTTTTTGGTCCCAAAAAAGACCGGGGACTTACGCCCCATACTGGACCTCAGGAAGCTCAACAAGTTCCTGGTCCGGGAGAAATTCCGGATGCTGTCTCTCCCGGTTTTGTATCCTCTCTTAGAGGAAGGGGACTGGATGTGCTCCCTCGATCTGAAGGAAGCATACACCCATGTTCCGGTGCATCCCGCCTTCCGAAAATTTTTACGGTTCCAGGTGGGAGAACTGCACCTTCAGTACAGGGTCCTTCCCTTCGGCCTGGCCTCGTCCCCTCGAGTCTTCACGAAGTGTATGGTAGTGGTCGCGGCAGCCCTGAGATCTCGTGGGCTTCATATTTTCCCGTACCTGGACGATTGGCTGATCAAAGCCCCGACCAGGGAGGGGGTTATCTCAGCGACCCGACAGTCTATCATCTTCCTTCAACGCTTGGGGTTCGAGGTAAATTTTCCCAAGTCGCAGTTGTCCCCGGCCCAGTCACTTCAGTTTATAGGCGCAGTGCTGGACACTGTGCGCCTACGTTCATACCTCCCGCCTCCTCGGTTGGAAGCTTTGGTTCGGCTGGGCCGTCTGGTCTCTCAACTGCCGGTCGTGTCAGCCCAGCGCATGATGATGCTTCTGGGCCACATGGCATCTACGGTCCACGTCACTCCGTTTGCCAGGCTACACCTGAGAATTCCTCAGTGGACCCTGGCCTCCCAGTGGCGCCAGGATTGCGATCCGGTGTCTCGTCTCATTACGGTGACTCCTTCCTTGAGACGATCGCTCCGTTGGTGGACCGACTCTTCCAATCTTTCCGGAGGTTTGCTATTTCTCGTCCCTCCATATCGCAAGGTTCTGACCACGGACTCCTCGGAGTACGCGTGGGGGGCCCACCTCGACGGTCTACGGACCCAGGGTCTGTGGTCGACGGAGGACCGTCGCTGTCACATCAACGTGCTGGAACTTCGTGCCATCTTTCTGGCGGTTCGAGCGTTCGCCCACCTACTCCACGATCAGGTAGTCCTCATTCGCACGGACAACCAGGTGGCGATGTACTATGTGAACAAGCAGGGTGGGACGGGCTCTTGGTCCCTCTGCAGGGAGGCACTCCACCTTTGGGAGTGGGCGATCTCCCAGAACATCTTCCTACAGGCGGTCTATATCCAGGGAGACCGGAACTGCTTGGCAGACAAGCTCAGTCGGCTTCTTCAGCCGCACGAGTGGTCGCTCAACTCCAGAGTCCTGCGCGAAGTCTTCGACCGCTGGGGGACCCCGCAGGTGGATCTGTTTGCCTCTCCGGAAACTCGCAAACTGCCCCTGTATTGTTCTCGAATGTACTCCCTGGACCGTCTAGAGGCAGATGCCTTTCTTCTAGACTGGGGAGGGAGGTTCCTGTATGCGTTTCCTCCTTTTCCTCTGATCATGAGAACGTTGGTGCGTCTCAAATCATCCACAGCCACTATGATTCTCATTGCGCCTCGGTGGCCGCGTCAGCACTGGTTCTCCCTGCTGCTTCAGCTCAGTACCAGAGAGCCTCTACTTCTACCTGTGTTTCCTTCTCTGCTGTCTCAGAGTCAGGGTTCGATGTTGCACCCCAATCTTCAGTCGTTACACCTGACCGCTTGGTTCCTTGCCCCTTGACTTCGCCCCGGGTTTCTCAATCCGTGAGGGAAGTGTTGGAAGCCTCCCGCAAGATTTCGACCAGGCTTTGTTATTCTCAGAAATGGACCAGGTTTTCTTCCTGGTGTTCCTCTTATCACCTGGATCCTGCTTCGGTCCCGGTGTCTTCGGTTCTGGATTACTTGTTGCACCTGTCTAATTCTGGTCTGAAGACGACATCTGTGCGTGTTCATCTCAGTGCCATTTCGGCCTTCCATCGACACCTGGATGGATGCTCTCTTTCGCTCCATCCTTTGGTGACACGCTTCATGAAAGGACTAATCAAGGTTTGTCCCCCTCTGAAACCTCCTCCCGTCGTGTGGGATCTGAATGTGGTTTTGGCTCAACTGATGAAACCTCCCTTTGAGCCAATCGACAAATCTCTTTTGAAATTTCTGACTTGGAAGGTAATTTTTCTGATTGCCCTCACATCTGCACGACGGATAGGTGAGTTGCAAGCCTTTGTTGCGGACCCCCCTTTTACTGTGTTTCATCATGATAAGGTAGTTCTCCGCACTCATCCGAAATTTTTGCCAAAGGTTGTGTCTGATTTTCACCTCAATCAGTCCATTGTCCTTCCTGTGTTCTTCCCGAAGCCCCACTCCCATCCTGGTGAGACGGCGCTTCACATGCTTGACTGTAAGAGGGCGTTAGCATTTTACCTCCAACGCACCAGGTCTCATAGGAAGATTCCTCAATTGTTTTTGTCCTTTGATCCTAATCGCTTAGGACATCCTGTTTCCAAGCGCACCTTGTCCAACTGGTTGGCTGCTTGTATTTCGTTTTGCTACGCTCAGGCTGGTCTTCCGCCCCCGGGTCGAGTCACGGGGCATAAAGTCAGAGCGATGGCAGCCTCTGTGGCTTTCCTCCGTTCTACACCGGTGGAGGACATATGCAAGGCTGCCACTTGGTCTTCGGTTCATACATTCACCTCCCACTACTGTCTGGATACTTTGTCCAGAAGTGACGGCCGGTTTGGCCAGTCGGTGTTACGTAACCTGTTTTCCTAAATTGCCATCCTCCCACCTGCCCTTTTTTGGTTGGCTTGGAGGTCACCCACATGTGAGAATATGCTGCCTGCTTGTCCTGGGATAAAGCACAGTTACTTACCGTAACAGGTGTTATCCAGGGACAGCAGGCAGATATTCTCACAACCCGCCCGCCTCCCCGGGGATGGCTTCTTTGCTAGTTATGGAACTGAGGACCACGAGGTGGGATGCGCCCTCTAGTGGGCGAGAAGGCATGCACATGCGTGGTGCAGTGTGCAAACTTGAAACTTCAATCAAGTTTGCTTGAAAAGCTGTCCGCGCTGGGGCTCCGTAGATGACGTCACCCACATGTGAGAATTTCTGCCTGCTGTCCCTGGATAACACCTGTTACGGTAAGTAACTGTGCTTTATGAGCCATGCTCTTGAGTGTTTTTCCACTTTTAATCTTTCAGAAACTAGTGTAATAACTGTCTCAAAATGATTGTATTTGTATTACTATTTTACTAAAGACTTTGCTGTATTTTGTTTCATTTATTTCCAGTTCTGCAAAGCTTTGATTATCCCTACTGGAGGAAGGAAATTATGTTTTCAGCTTTTAAATATCACGCAGTAGACTACTTATCTGAGGTACTGCATTTGTTCAAATCACTTTTGTTTCCTAAGGAAGTTACTCAATTATGTCTTTATATGCTCAACCTAGGAATCCTTATTTTCTTTTTGCTATAGCATGTAAGAAACTGAAGCTGATATCTATTTTAAAGGCTTTTCAGCATGCTTAAAATGTGTTTCTTTGGTTTGGAGGTACAGTAGCATGTTAAAATGAACTGATATTCAAGTTTTGAGGCCAATGAACTACTATGTGAATATGTTTGTACAATGACATAAGAACTAATATAGTGATTATGGCCTTGCAAAATGCTTACCAGTTCATACAGCTGATTGATCATCAGCATATATTAATAGGAAGAAAGAGCTGAGATCTTAAAAATGCTGAGATCATAGGGAGAGTCTCTTTAAATTGAAAGGAAACTCTAGAGTGAGATGGCATAGAATGTGGCCCTCTTGCAATTCTTCACAATCCTTCAATTTAACAAGTTTGAACAACTTTGTGTTAAATCATGGTGTGCTTTTGTTTTCCATCTTGGTGGGGCTTTGCTCCTGGTGTTGCTGCGAGCACTGGTAGTTTACCTGTTCTTATCCCAGGACAAGCAGGCAGGTATTCTCACTAGTGGGTGATGTCATCCGACAGAGCCCCGACACGGACATCTTGAAAGCATGTCTTGCTTGAAGAAACTTAGAAGTTTCGAGATGCCCGCACCGCGCATGCGCCAGTGCCTTCCCGCCCGATGTACCGGGCGTGTCTCCTCAGTTCTTTCCTTTCCGCGGAGCTGAGAAGTTTGTACTTCATTCTGCGCTGACTGAATTTCAGTTTTTGCCTTCTTTAACCCGCGTTTCTGTTTATTTCTTTGACTTTATTTCAATTTTACTTTATTTTTCAAAAAAAAAAAACAAAAAAAACTTAAAATTATTTCTTCCGGCGGTTCGGCCGGGCCGGCCTCGTGGCTGCGGCCTAGCGGCTTCGACCTTGCAGCGTCGATTTTCCGGCCTATGTCCCGACCAATCACCGGTTTTAAAAAGTGCAGCAAGTGCCAGCGTGCGATTTCGCTGACGGACCCACACCGACGCTGCCTTCAGTGTCTTGGTCCGGAACACGTTCCGAAATCGTGCCGGCCTTGTTCCACGCTCACTGCGCGCTCGTTTAAGCGGCGCTGCTTGCTCTGGGAGTCGATGTTCAAGATGGAGACTGCCAAGGACATCTCTGCTACTGCGGCTGTAGAGGTTTCGCCGGTCCATTCGAAACCTACGTCTGTGACTCCTGCATCGAGCATCGTGAAGCCCGCATCGTTTGTCCCGGCTTCAGCTTCGAGTTCAGCATCGGCACCTGCCTCCGTCTCCTCGGTTCAGGTACCGCCTTCCACTGTCCCTCCCGTGGTCATCAAAGTGCCTAAAGCTAGCAAGCAGAAGCACTTGGCCACGAAGGAACGCGAAGACCGTGCAGGAGGACCCCCTTTCGGTGCGGATCCCTCCATATCGGCTTCGCTTCGATCCCTGCTAGAAGCTCAGTTTGTCGAGCTTATGCGCACTATGGGACCCCGGCTTATCGCCAACATTCACGGTGAGCTTCCGACCCCGGTTTCAGAGGGCGGTCCGCCCCCTCCCCCTCCTCCTCGTCGTTCGATCTCTCTGCTCGACGAGGGGGATCGGCGGAGGGCGGCGGAATCCTCCAGGAGGGCTTCCCTTCCTGAGATGCCACCTTTGGAGCCCATCACACCTCAACGCCAACAGGATGCTAGGGCGGCTCCTGATAATCGTAGTCCTGGGCATACTGCATCGCAGGAGGAGTTCTTCCGCACTCCATACCAGACCTGGGTGGCGCTGCGTGAATCCGCATCTCTGCCACCTCTGCGATCCACTGCATCGAGCCCTATCCATTCCTTTGAGGCTTCGAAGGATCACTCGATGCATAGAAGATCTCGTTCTCCGTCCCGTCACCGGGAGGGGCATCGATCTCGGCACTCTTCTCGGCACTCCTCACGTCATTCGGAGGTGTCTCCGCAGAAGAAGATGCAGCGTTTGGGATACTCCTCGTCGGATGTGTCCCAGCCGGAGGGGCCGGAGTATGAGGAACCATCTGCCTCCTATTCTCCATGCCGATCTCAGCTCTCCCTGGACCCGGAGGCTTCCACGTCTTCTAGCCCGTCTCGTCGGCCGGCCTTGGCAGACCAACTGTCTTTCTCATCCTTTCTCCGACAGATGGCGGATGACTTGGATGTAACTTTGGACACTGGGTCCAAATATTCTAAAGAGTATTTGGACACCATGCATTTACCTCACCCTCCGGCGGAGACACTTCGGCTTCCTCTACACAAGCTGCTGGACCAGACTTTCATGCGCTGTTTTGAGACACCGTATTCCTTACCTGCAGTTCCCAGTAAACTGGATGCTCGATACCGCATCGTTCACCACAAGGGGTTTGAGGGAGCTCAACTTTCTCATCAGTCCCTTCTAGTCGAGTCCTCTCTCAAACGTTCTCATCCCTCCCAAGTCTATGCTTCCGTGCCTCCGGGCAGAGAGGGGAGAACGATGGATAAGTTTGGTAGACGTATCTATCAGAACTCGATGATGGCGACTCGAGTGCTCAACTACAACTTTTTCTTCTCTTCATACTTGGATTTTTTCTTGCCGGTGCTCCGCAAGTTCATTCCTTTCATCGATGCTCAGGCTCGTTTCCAGTTTGAAGAGGTGGTGGCGACCCTGTCCCAATTACGCCTTCAACTGATGCAATCCTCCTACGATGCCTTTGAGCTCTCGGCTCGAGCTGCGGCATGTTCGGTTGCCATGCGTCGCCTGGCATGGCTTCGAACCATCGATATGGATCCGAACCTCCAAGACAGACTTGCAAATGTACCTTGTGCAGGAGCGGATCTATTTGATGAGTCTATCGAAACTGTTACCAAAAAGCTGTCGGACCATGAAAAGTCTTTTCAGTCTATTCTGCGTCCTAAACCGAAGCCTCAGCAGTCTCGTCCATCTAGACCGCCTCAAATTTACCAACGGCGTTATCAACCGAGGCAGACTCCTCCTGCGAGACAGCCTGCGAAGAGACAGCCTCCGCAGAAGACGCAGCAGAAGCCTCAGATGCCGGCTGCACCCAAGGCTACTCAGCCTTTTTGACTCTCTTCCAGGGAGCATAACCAACGTTCTGTCTTCCCCTGTTTTTCCCATAGGGGGTCGTCTCCATCATTTTTGTCATCGATGGGAGTCAATCACCACAGACCTTTGGGTCCTTACCATCGTAAGAGAGGGATACTCTCTTCATTTCCACCGGGTCCCCCCGGACCACCCTCCAAGAGAGTATCCTTCCAACTTAACGCAGACCGCCCTTCTTCTCCAGGAGGCTCAGGCCTTGCTTCGGCTTCGGGCTGTCGAGCCGGTCCCGTTAGATCAGCAGAACCAAGGGTTTTACTCCCAATATTTCCTGGTTCCGAAGAAGACGGGCGATCTGCGGCCCATTTTGGACCTTCGAGTCCTCAACAAATTTTTGGTCAAGGAGCGGTTCCGTATGCTGACCCTTGCCTCTCTCTATCCCCTCCTCGAGCAGAACGATTGGTTATGCTCTCTGGACCTCAAGGAGGCCTACACTCACATCCCGATTCATCCGGCCTCCCGCAAGTTCCTCAGATTTCGGGTGGGACATCTACATCTGCAGTATCGAGTGCTTCCATTTGGCCTTTCCTCTTCGCCCAGAGTCTTCACGAAGTGTCTGGTGGTGGTGGCCGCTGCACTCCGGAACATGGGTCTCCAGGTGTTTCCATACCTCGACGACTGGCTCATCAAGGCCCCGTCGGCCCCAGAGGTCATTTCGGCGACCTTGACTACGATTTGTTTTCTGCAGAACTTGGGCTTCGAGATCAACTTTCCCAAGTCACATCTTCAGCCCACCCAGACTCTCCCCTTCATCGGGGCGGTCCTGGATACCATCCAACTTCGAGCGTTCCTTCCTCCTCAGCGCATGGATGCTCTTCTTCTACTCTGCCAGTCGGTGTCTTCTCGCCCGTCCATCTCAGCGAGACACATGATGGTCCTCTTGGGTCACATGGCATCCACAGTTCATGTGACGCCTTTTGCCAGACTACATCTCAGAATTCCTCAATGGACCTTGGCATCTCAGTGGACTCAGGTGTCCGACCCGTTGTCCCGCCACATTGTAGTCACTCCTGCTCTACGGCAGTCTCTTCTCTGGTGGATGACCTCTTCGAATCTATCCAGAGGTTTGCTGTTTCACTCTCCTCCCCACCAGAAAGTTCTCACGACCGATTCATCGAATTATGCATGGGGAGCTCATCTGGATGGTCTTCGCACTCAGGGGTTCTGGACCAGTGCGGTACGACTCCATCAAATCAATCTTCTGGAGCTCAGAGCCATCTTCAATGCTCTTCAAGCTTTTCAACATCTGCTTCACGACATGGTGGTCCTAATTCGCACCGACAATCAGGTCGCCATGTATTATGTAAACAAGCAAGGGGGCACGGGCTCGGCCTCCCTCTGCCAGGAAGCTCTTCGAGTCTGGGATTGGGCGGTCCGCCACAACACCTTCCTCAGGGCTGTCTACATTCAGGGGAAGGACAATGTCTTGGCAGACAAATTGAGTCGTCTTCTCCAACCTCACGAATGGACGCTCAATTCCAAACCCCTTCATCAGATATTTGCACAGTGGGGGACGCCTCAGATAGACCTCTTTGCAGCCCCCCACAACTTCAAGCTGCCTCAGTTTTGCTCCAGGATCTACACTCCTCTCCGCCTCGAGGCAGACGCTTTTCTGCTGGGTTGGGGGAATCGCTTCCTGTATGCGTTTCCTCCTTTTCCTCTCATTCAGAAGACTCTGGTCAAGTTGAGATCAGACCATGCCACCATGATTCTAATTGCCCCTCGGTGGCCCAGACAACCTTGGTTCTCCCTTCTACTTCAACTCAGCAGCAGGGAGCCCATACTTCTTCCAGTGTTTCCTTCACTACTCACTCAACATCAGGGTACACTACTTCATCCCAATCTGCAGTCCCTCCACCTGACAGCTTGGTTCCTTTCAACATAACTCCTCACCAGTTTTCTCAAGCAGTGAGGGAGGTCTTGGAGGCTTCCAGGAAGCCTGCTACTCGACAGTGCTACTCCCAAAAATGGACTAGATTCTCCTCCTGGTGTATTTCCAATGCTACGGAACCTCAGCGAGCTTCCCTTTCTTCTGTATTGGACTACCTTCTACACCTATCTCAGTCTGGTCTCAAGTCTACCTCTATACGAGTCCACCTGAGTGCTATTGCGGCTTTCCATCAGCCTCTACAGGGGAAACCTTTGTCTGCTCATCCTGTAGTTTCCAGATTTATGAAAGGTCTTTTTCATGTCAACCCTCCTATCAAACCTCCTCCTGTGGTTTGGGATCTCAATGTTGTCCTGTCTCATCTCATGAAGCCTCCGTTTGAACCTCTCAACAAGGCTCCACTTAAGTATCTCACCTGGAAGGTGGTTTTTCTGGTGGCCCTCACGTCTGCTCGCCGCGTCAGTGAGCTTCAGGCCCTAGTAGCGGATCCACCGTTCACTGTATTCCATCATGACAAGGTGGTTCTTCGTACTCATCCGAAATTCCTGCCTAAAGTGGTCTCTGAATTTCACATCAACCAATCCATCGTGCTTCCAGTGTTCTTTCCAAAGCCTCATTCTCATCCTGGGGAAGCTGCTTTGCACACTCTGGACTGTAAACGTGCTTTAGCTTTCTACTTGGATCGCACAAAGCCTCACAGAACTGCTCCTCAACTTTTCGTCTCCTTTGATCCAAACAAGTTGGGACGACCTGTATCGAAGCGCACCATCTCTAACTGGATGGCGGCTTGTATCTCTTCCTGCTGTGCCCAGGCTGGATTATCCCTTCCCTGTAAGGTCACAGCCCATAAGGTCAGAGCAATGGCAGCCTCTGTAGCCTTCCTCAGATCGACACCGATTGAGGAGATTTGTAAGGTTGCCACTTGGTCCTCGGTTCATACATTCACCTCTCATTATTGTCTGGACACTTTTTCCAGACGGGATGGACAGTTTGGCCAAACAGTGTTACAAAATTTATTCTCTTGAAATTGCCAACTCTCCCACCATCCCATTGGGGTTAGCTTGGAGGTCACCCACTAGTGAGAATACCTGCCTGCTTGTCCTGGGATAAAGCAATGTTACTTACCGTAACAGTTGTTATCCAGGGACAGCAGGCAGCTATTCTCACGTCCCACCCACCTCCCCTGGGTTGGCTTCTCAGGCTAGCTACCTGAACTGAGGAGACACGCCCGGTACATCGGGCGGGAAGGCACTGGCGCATGCGCGGTGCGGGCATCTCGAAACTTCTAAGTTTCTTCAAGCAAGACATGCTTTCAAGATGTCCGTGTCGGGGCTCTGTCAGATGACATCACCCACTAGTGAGAATAGCTGCCTGCTGTCCCTGGATAACAACTGTTACGGTAAGTAACATTGCTTTATGGTGCTTTGAATGTTAAATGGACACTTTACTCACTTGCATTGCACAAGGCTTTTTTACATAGTGAAATATTATTTGAGGAGGTTTTTTATGCCAATGATTTCAATATACCCCGGTTAGCCTCCACCTATTTATTTACTACCTGGACTATTGGGTTTGGTGGAGGGGGGATCTGAAGCTTTTTCCTACCTCATGATAATTTTCAGGGAAGAAGTGTTTTGGGGTGCAGGCTGAGAGTTGTCCGTTTTCTATTGAACTTCCAGTGTTCTCAGCAACATTCAATATCCTCTCTGCGGTTCCTCTGGTTGTTTATGTTCATATGGTCACTGTGCTGTGAAGCAGGTCGAGAGTGTAGTCGGAGAGTTGCTTCACTTACAACCATCTATAGCTTTGTGATTTATTAAGACCAAATTTATGTTGCAACTGTGAAAATTCAAGCAGTTTACCATTTGAAATTCGTATACCTGCTATCATCCAATGCTTCCAGATGACTTTAAATCCGCCAATTTGGATCTTGGAGTTTAACCATATAGTTTGATTTGTTGATTTATAGATTAGAATAGGTGTTAAATTGCTGACATATCTTAGGGTTTTCCATGTGTCCATAAATATTCTATTATCTTTATATAAATTTGGCATTTTAATACTAAGAACATGACATAAACGTAGAGGAAACACGAGTCGCCATTCCAATCATAACCAATCTGGGGTATTATCAATGAGCTCTGGGAGGACCCAATACATACCCTGGCGTAAAATATAGGCTTGATGATACCTATAGAAGTTTGGAAAATTTACCCCACCCTCCGCAATTGGTTTTTGTAAAGATACTAAAGCAATTCTAGGAGTTTTGCCCATCCAAAGAAATTTTATAAGAATACTGTTTAATTTTTTATAAAAGACCCCTTAAAAAACACTGGTAACATTCCCATCTGATAACAAACCACAGGCAATATCATCATTTTGATAGTTTGAACTCTCCCCCACCAAGACAGATGTAATGGATTCCATTGCTCGCACATTTCTGTTACCTTCTGCAATAAATATTTTTCATTTTCTTTCATTGTATCATCCAGTGTATTTTTAATCCACTTTCCTTCCAAACAAAAGAAAATGGATCAAATAAACCTTTTGTACAATTCATGTTTAGTAGAAGAATTTCTGATTTACTCCAATTTATCTTATATCCTGAAAATTTTCCAAATTTTTCAAACAAATCAAGCAAGCATGGAATGGTTGTTTCTGGATTTCTCAAATGAAGCACAGTGTTCTCCCCAGAAATTTTTTCCAGCCGGGTGGCATGAAAAAGTAGCCGGGTGGGGCTAGATGAGGAAATTTGGTGGTGGGGAAAATTAACCCCCTCTTTTACTAAGGTGCGCTAGCATTTTTAGCGCGTGCAAACTCCTGCGCTACGTGGGAAAACTAATGCCTGCTCAATGCTGGCATTAGCATCTAGCGCGCGTGGCAATTCCTCCGCGCGCTAAGCACATGCTAAAACCACTATCGTAACTTAGTAAAAGGAACCCTAAATATATAAAAAATGAAAAAGACATTCCCTCTTTTAAGAAATCTTTAAAAACATTTCTTTTTAAAAAGATTTTTAATACATAAAAATTTTGCTTTTTAATAAAATTTTTTCCGTTTCAAGAATTTTACTACCTCCTCAATGTTTTTCCCTTAAATGTGTTTCTTATTATAAGATATGTAACTTTAACCTCCCTTTCCTCCCAATTGTTGTCTGTCTTGTCCAATATCTAATGTTTATATATTTATTGTATGTTTTTATCTTAATTAATTGTATTTTAATATACATCGCTTTGTATAAAGATATAGCGATTTATCAAATATTTAATAAACCTTGAAACCTTGAAACCTTGTACTATTTTTATTAGTTAATTATTATTATTATTTTTCAATGCTCAATATGACTTCCTTTTTTAAGGTTTGACACTTGTGCCAGAATATTTTTACTAAATTTAAGAAGTATTTGCCCTCTTTCAAATGGTATAGAGGTTAAAAAAGGGAAAGGCGTTAATGAAGTCATTAGGTTCAATCTAGCCATTTATTTCTGCATGAATTTAAACAACTAAAAAAAAAGATAAATATAGCCCAGTCATACAAGAAATGGCTCTACAGCAGGGGTGCCCACACTTTTTGGGCTTGCGAGCTACTTTTAAAATGACCAAGTCAAAATGATCTACCAACAATAAAATTTTTAAAAAACACAAAGCACACTGTACGCAGAGAAAATGTTAATTATCATTTATATTCCGCGGGTTTTCAAAGAGGTCAAGGCAGACGATTCTATGCAATGTCACCTCAGGAACAACTACAAAAATAGACAAATATACCCCCTCCCTTTTTACTAAATCGCAATAGCGGTTTTTAGAGCAGGGAGATGCACTGAATGCCCTGCGCTGCTCTCGATGCTCATGGGCTCCCTGCGCTAAAAACCACTAATGCGGTTTAGTATAATGGGGCCATAGTGCAAAACATAGATAGCAGATATAAATTCTCAAAACAGACACATGTTGATCACTAAACTGAAAATAAAATCATTTTTCCTACCTTTTTGTCTGGTGATTTCATGAGTCTCTGTTTGCACTTCCTTCTTCTGACTATAAATCCAATATTTTTTTTCTTTCTACCCCTCCCCTTTTCTTTCTGTCTCTCTCCCACTGCCCCCCCAAGCCATCGCGCCAATTTCTCCACTTCCCCGATTCTTTCCCTACCCCCTAAGCCACCATGCCGATTTCTCCCTGCTTCCATGAGCCAGGCCAGGAATGTACAAGCGCCGGACTCACAAGACTTCACCTCTGATGTCAATTCTAACATCAGAGAGGAAGTTCCAAGCCAGCCAGGCAGCGATTGGCTGACCCAGAGCTTCCTCTCTGACGTCAGAATTGACGTCGGAGGTGAAGTCTTGTGAGTCCGGCGCTTGTACGCGCCTGGCCTGGCTCAGGGAGGCAGGAAGAAAAAGATTGCCAAGGCAACGCGATCGACTCACATTGCCTTTGCGATCTACTGGTCGATCGCGCTCGACCATTTGGGCACCCCTGCTGTTATGGTATCCTGTTCTGACCTGAGGAAAGGGGTTTAGTCCCCAAAAAACTGCCTTATTTCCATTTCCTATTTATAAACTTTAATCAATAGATACAATACTACTTGATTCTACGTAAAGCAACAAAAAATTTTTTTTCTACCTTTTGTCGTTTCTGCTTTTTTTTTTTTTTTTTAATTATTTATTTATCAAATTTTTACATGTTATAAATCAAGTATCCACTTGTACAGAAAGTTGAAGAAAAGCAAGAAAATAATACTCAAAGGTAAAATACATAATAATCAAATCAAATAAAATAAATATTTAGCTTAAATTCAGCTCAAGTCCTCAACATTAGATCCAAGAAGGATAAGGCGGACATATTAACAAATGCTAACAACTGCTAACAACTATCAATTCAAATATTAGGAAAACAAGATCCCCTGGCTGAGAAAGGATATCATTATTCAAATGCACTTCACTTTGATTTTAATTTTCCTTCATCCAGCCGAGTTCCTGCCAAAAAGGCTGTCAACTGGAATGGTTCAAAGAATACATATTTCTTCATATGGTATTGTATTACACATTTACAAGGGTGTCGAAGGAAAAAAGTCCCACCAAGAGATGTAACCCCTGGCTTCATCAAAAGAAACTCTCGCCTTCTCCTCTGGGTTTCCCGTGCCAAGTCTGGAAACATTAATATTTTTTGTCCAAGAAATTCTTTCATTTTATTTCTAAAGAACAATCTAAGCAACCAGTTTTTATCTGGAGCAAAAGCCACAGTAAGAAGCAATGTTGCCGGAGATACTAGCTCTCTATCCGAAAGTTCCAAGATTGCTGAAACATTAAGTAGTTGATTATTCTCCTGTTGTTTAGATGGTGATTTAATAGCTTTCATTGGTAGGTAATATACTTGAGTAAGTGGTGGTAATGTATCCTCTGGAATACCCAAAATCTCCAACATATAACGTTTCAACATATCCCTAGGTGTCACCGAGGCTATCCTAGGAAAGTTAATCAGTCAGAGATTATTATTACGAGAAAAATTCTCCAAAGATTCCAGTTTTCTACGCATATTTGTATTATCTTTTATTATTGCTTCATTAAGCTGTTTTGATACTTTTAACTCCTGTTGTATATTCTCAATAGAATTCTTAGATTCACCAATTTCAACTTTTATGTTTTTTATCTCAGTTTCTTGAAAAGTAATTTTATTTTCCAGCTGCAAAAGCTGGGGCTTGACAGACTTGGCGAGGTCAGCCACTAAATCCCAAATTGAATCCAGTGTTACTTCTCTGGGTTTTTCAATAACATATGAAGGATTAAAAGTTTGAATAGTCTCACCAGTTTTCAGCTGTTCCTGGCAATCCTTCTGCTGGCCTGAAGTAATCCCTGATGTTTCCAAGTCCTCGGTGTTTCTTGGACTCACCTGAAAACTCAGGGAGTCCATCTCCACGCTCCCCTCTCTGTTCTCTCTGGCCTCCGAGGGTAGATGCCTGCCTTCTCCCGGCAGCTCCTCCACTCGTGGGGAGCTGGTAACCTGAGGAGGTGGGGGAGGTGCCCTAGCGTCGGGGCTCAACGTTGTCTCTAGCCCCAAGGAGATCACCTCATTTCCGCCCCTCTGAGGCGTCTCCAGCGGGGGTGCCGACGCTGCCGGGATATCCTGCATCCGACGCAGGAGTTCTTCTATGTTGCCGAACGAGGGGACCGCCGAACGCCGCGAGGCTCCAGCGGCGCTGCGACCTCTCCTCTTCGGCATTCTAGGTAGGTAAATCTGTTCAGCAGAAAATTTTCAGAAAGTCTCCTCCGGCGTGCTGCTCAGCGTCCGGGACCGTCGGCCATCTTGGATCCCCTTTTATTCCATCTACTTGTCGTTTCTGCTTTAATCATCTTGTCTTCACTCTTCTTTCTAGCCAGTATCTGTCCGCTTTGTCTTCCATGCAGCATCAGCCCCTTCCATCCACTGTCTGCCCTCTCCCCGTTCCATATGGCATCTTCCCTCTTTTTATGCTCCTTCAATAAACTGTCTATCCTGTGCCCCTTCTCTTCTCCTTTGTACATGATTGATTTCTGCTCTGCCACCTCTCCATTTTTCTCTCTCTGTCACCACCCCGTCCCCTATGCTCTGGCATCTCTCTCTTCTCCTTTCTTTCCTTCACACCCCACAGTCTGGTATCTTCCCTTCCCTGATTCTCTGGCATCTCACTCCTTTCTTTTTCCTCCATCTCTCCCTCCCCCTCCATGCTCTGACATCTCCTCCTTCCTTTCCCCCTTCCTTTTCCCTTGGTCTGGCATACTTTCCTTCTTCCCTCCATGCCCTGGCATCTCTTCCTCCCTCCCTTCCCTCCAATCCCTGGCATCTCATTTCATTCCCTCCCTCATCTTCTTTCTCCCTCCAGTTGGGTTCAGCAAGTCTCTCCCCCTCTGCTCCCTTTCCTCCTTCTGTCACCCAAGGCCTGGCGTCATGAACTTCTTAAGGCAGCAGCATTCACAATTCACTGCTGTTGCCAGCTTTGGGCCTTCTTCTCTGTCAGGTCCTGCCATCATGGAAACAGAAGTAGCCAGGACCCGGCAGAGAGGAAGGCCTGAAGCTGGCAACAGCAGTGAATTGTAAATGCTGTTGCTAGCCAAAGAAGTTCATGACACCAGGCCGAGCACCTGGGGCAGACTGCTACTCTCCCCTCCCCCCCACGACCCTCCTATCTCTCCCTCCCTCCCATCACGAGACTCTAAACAGCACTGCTCTACTCTAAGCAGGCTGCTTCAGGGCTTTCTCTTGCCATGATTCCCTCTGACACGTCACTGATGAGGGAAGGAGGTAAAGGAGGGTCGGATCGGGTTGGGGGGGCGCCCGGAATGATGATGAGGCTGCTGCTGCCAGCGAATCCAGCAAGGGTAAGGCCCCAAAGCACAGCATTGGCGGGCCCCCCCTGACCATTTTGGGCCCTAGGCCTGTGGCTACTGGGCCTATCCTTTAATTCGACCCTGCTTCCCCCCCATATGCCCTGACATCTCTCTCTTCACTCCATGGTATGGTATCTTCTTTCCCTCCCTCCCATGGTCTTTGCATCTCTTTCCTCCTTTTCCTGATCTTCCTTCTCCCTCCTTCCTTCTCTCTCCCCAATTGGGTGCAGCAGCATTTCTCTTCCCCCTTCCCCCATTGGGTACAGCAGTATTATCAGCATTTCTCTTCCCCCCCGAAATTGGGTACAGCAGAAGCAGCATTTCTCTTCCCCCACCCCCTCTAATTGGGTACAGCAGCTTTTCTCCTCCCATTCACCCTCCCCCCCCCCGTCTCACACACCCGGCAGATTCGCTACAGACAAAGGCAAGTTGCAAGTTTCCCTTCGTCGCTGACCTATCTTCCAAAGGTCAGCGACAGAGGAAAGCTTACAACTTGCTGCTCTTGCTTACTTCGGGCCTTTCTCATTGCCGGGTCCTGCCTTCGCGGAAACAGAAAGTAGGCAGGACCCGGCAGCGAGAAATGCCTGAAGTAAGCAAGAGCAAGTAAGCTTCCCTCTGTGGCTGGCCTATCTCCCGCATGCTCTGGGGCTCTAATGGTCCGTGCCGGCTTCTCTTCCCTACCCCCCCTACCCCCCCGACGTAACTTCTGGTTTCGGAGGGAAGCCGGGTTCGAGTTGCTTGCTGGGTTTTGTTTTAAGTCTGGCGGGAGTCTTTCGGCGGCTCTTCACACTGCGCGTTAAGCAGTGGCGGCTACAGGATTCGGCAGATGACAGCTGGGCGGGCATCTAAATTTGCTGGGCAGAGCACCCGGCTGAAAAACGCTGGGGAGAACACCGAAGCAAGATGTCATCTGCATATGCAGAGACTTTGTATTCCCGGTCTGAATAAGGAATACCCTGTATCTCCTTTACTTGCTGAATAGCTAATAACAAGGGTTCTAAAACAATATCAAAAAGCAAAGGAGATAGGGGACAACCTTGTCTAACCCCCTCTGCAAATTCAAGTGTTCTGAAAAATTATTATTAATGTACAATTTTGCAACAGGGGAGCAATGATTCAATCATTTATACAATGATTGAATCATTTGTATAAATCTTGAACCTATTCCAAACCAATCCATAGCTTGATACATGAAAGTCCATTTCAGTCTATCAAAGGCTTTCTCTACATCCAAGGACACAGAAAAAGCCGGATCTTTCATGGTTTTTGTTAAATTCAATATATGAAAAGCCAATCTTGTGTTATTGGAAAAATGTCTCTTAGCAACAAATCCAGTTTGGTGCATATCAATAATAAAAGGGAGAGCCTTGGCTAAGCATATAGCCAATGTCTTAGCCAAAAGTTTTCCATCTACATTGATTAATGATATAAGTCTGTAATTTTGAAACCACTGTGGGATTTTTATTTGGTTTTGGCAAAACTATAGTCATTGATTCTGCCATAGTACCTGTAATACAACCTTTATTTAGTTGAGACTGATATAGTTTTAATAAATGAGGTAGTAGAGTACTTTGAAATGATTTATAAAATTCTACCGTAAAACCATCACCACCTGGAGCGGACTTCAACGCTGTTTCTAATTCTTTTAATGATATAGGCTCTTCTAAACTTCTTTTTATATGATCAGGAACCTTCAGGCCCTCAATTAAATTCAAGAAGTCTAAACCATCTTTTTCTCTATTTTCATAAGGCTCAGAAGAATATAGGTCTTTATAAAAATTTAGAAATTGACTTAAAATGTTTTCAATTTTGGTATGTATCTCTCCTTTCTCATCTCTTATAGCGATAATTTTTGTTCTTCTTTTCTTTGCTTTAAGATAATTTGCCAATAATCTTCCCGCCTTATTTGAACTTCCATAATACAAAGTTTGTTGGGAAAACAAATCATTCCTTACAAATTTTTATGATATCTCATTATATTTACCCTTTGCTTTTAATAAAGATTGCAAGGTACTTTGCTCCCATTTATCCACTAATTTAGCTTCCAAGTATTTAATTTCTTTTTCCAAATCAGAAAATTGTTTTTTTATTTTTTTCCTAATATATGCCGAATATGAAATAATGTTTCCTCTCATGGTAGCCCTAAATGCATCCCATAATATTTCAATAGTAATTTCTTCTGAAGTATTAATTTGAAAAAATTCAATCATTTTTAATTTAAATTCTTCAAGGAAATTTGAATCCGCAATCAATGTATTTTCGAATCTCCATACAGACCTACTATAATCTTTCTCATCAAACTTAAATTCAATCCATACACTGCCATGATCAGACAAAATAAGAGGATCAATGGAGGCTTTTGTCACTTGTTGTACTAATTGGTTTGAGACAAATATATAATCTATTCTTGAAAAGGATTTATGAACTTGTGAACAAAAAGAAAATTCCCGATCACCAAAATGAAGTATCCGCCATATATCTTTCAAATCACATGATTGAACCAAATTATCTAAACCTAATAATTTCATTATTTTTCTTGGTTTTTTTTCCATTACTGAATCCATAACAGCGTTGAAATCTCCAGCCACCACTAAATTAGAAGCGGCCAATGGGAGTATCAATTGTTGTAACTTTTTAAAGAATTCATTCTGATTCGTATTTGGAGCATATACATTGAACAAATCCAGGGTATCATTTCCCATGCTCATTTTCACATGAACCCACCTACCCAAAGGGTCAAAATCAATCAATTTAAAATTAGCTGTACATTTTTTATTTATTAATATTGCCACCAGTGTTCCCTCTAAGCGGGCAGGTGTTGTGAGCAAACTTTTTTCACCGTGAGCCAAAAATATCGGGCGCCAGCAAGTTATGAGCCAACTCGCCCGATTCTCCTCTCGCCGCCCTGCCATCTGCCGTACGCCTCTTCCGATCGTGCGCTGTGACGAGAAACGTGTGCGCTGCGATGTAATATTTTGTGCGCCAGCGCACGCCAGCGCAGCTTAGCGGGAACACTGGTTCAAATGGTTTTATTTATTTCCCCAAATTTATTTTTGTTATACGCATTGAAAATATTTGATATTGCGTTTAAATCAAAATCTCAATAAACTTGAAACGAGTGCCCGTGAGATTGTGGGAGGGTTAAATACTCAAAACTTAGAAGTTTTTGCTACGCCAGCTTTCTGGTATCTTTACATACAGTGGCGTACCTAGCATATGTAACATCCGGGGCCCATCATTTTTTGGCACCCCCCCCCATCTGTAAGAAAAACATGATTTTTAGTAACAAACCACACGTCACACATGAGTACCTAGGAAAAGGCAGCATCTTACATATTGCAGTGAGCAGTACATCAATACACCCATTGTAAAACTAAACAAGCCAGACCAGCACAGATCAATCCTACACCGTCAATCCTAACAGAAAACCATGTCTTTCGAACACACAGAACACAGAAAACACCTTCGCCTAGTAAGGAATATGTAATCACAAACTAACCCCTCCCTCTTTTACAAAACTGTAGTGTGGATTTTAGCTACGGAGGTAACAGCTCTGATGCTCATAAAATTCTGAGCATCAGAGCTGCTACCACCAAGGCTGGTGCTAAAAACGCTTCACAGTTTTGTAAAAGGGGGGATAAAATAAAAATACATAGACAAAGGTTAAATTGAACCAGCAAGAAGCTGGACTCTGCATACAATGCTTCACAGAAACAGTGACACATGTCTCCTAAAGCAATAAATAAATAGAAATGTTTTTCTACCTTTGTCTTCTGTGGTTTCTCCTTTCCTCATCTTCTTGTAACTCTCTTCCTTCCATCCACTGTCTGCCGTCTCTCTTCCCCTATATGGCATCTTCTCTCCTTCTATGCCCCTTCCAGAAACTGTATGCCTCCCCCTTCCATCTCTCCTTTCACCCCATTGGTCTGGCATCTCTCTCCTCGCCTTCCCTCTCCCACACCTCTCCTCATAGTCTGGTATCTCCCCTTCCCTGATTCTCTGGCATCTCTCTCCTTTCCTTTTCTTCCATCTTTCGCTCCCCCTCCATGCTCTCACATCTCCCCCTTCCTTTTCCCTTAGACTGGCATACCTTCCTCCTACGCTCCAAGCCCTGGCATCTCCTTTAATTCCCTCCCTCATCTTCCTTCTCCCTCCAGCTGGGTACCGCAACACTCTTCCCTGCAGCTCTGCACTTCCCCACAATTGCCATGCTTCGGTTCCTCTTCTTCCTTCCTTCCTCCCCCCCCCCCCGCGGGACCCTGCGGCACCATCAACTCTTACTCCCTCTAATGTCGGCCCTGCAGCTCCAGACTTCCTCGCACCTTTCTCCCCTCCCCCTTTGGATCGTTATTATTTTAAATGTTATAGCCGCGGAGCTGTATCCATCAGTGGAGATGTCTAACCTCGGCCTGCCCCGGAACTCTTACTGCAACAGTGACTTCCTGTTCCTGCCTAGACGGGCGTCTGCTGCAGTAAGAGTTCCGGGGCAGGCCGAGGTTAGACATCTCCACTGATGGATACAGCTCCGCGGCTATAACATTTAAAATAATAGCGATCCAAAGGGGGAGGGGAGAAGGTGCGAGGAAGTCTGGAGCTGCAGGGCCGACATTAGAGGGAGTAAGAGTTGATGGTGCCGCAGGGTCCCGCGGGGGGGGGGGGAGGAAGGAAGGAAGAAGAGGAACCGAAGCATGGCAATTGTGGGGAAGTGCAATCCCCCCAATGCGTCCCCTTACCTTATCGACGCGTGTGTGCGCTGTGAAGAGAAACTTTGCGCTGCGATGTAATATTTTGTGCGCGAGCGCAGGCCAACGCAGCTTAGCGGGAACACTGCCACCCCAGCTTTTTTCCCCATTGCTGGAGCGAAAAAACGTTGTTTTTATCCATCCCCCTTCCAATTTTTTTGACTCAGCTAATGACACTGTTTCTCTTAACATGGATTCAGTTCTAGAAATCACCATCCAAATGTCTTGTAAGGAAATAACTGAATCTGATTCCTTGACTAGAATCACAGTTTGTAAATTTGGAAGGGACACCGTCTGAGGTAATGGTAATACTGTAGCCCCAGGTTGCAAGGAAGAGTGGTCTTTGGACCCTCCCATCAAGGAATCTGAGTTACCTAAATCCTCTTGAGCCAAATCAGACCGAGGTTGGAAAACCATGGGTTGAATAGGAGTAAATCGACCTCCCGGACTCAGGGAGGAAACAGGTGAATGGTGCAAAGCCTCCACCATCGCCTTCGGATGCTTGTCCATTGGGCTTAATATTTTAATTGAAGAGGTTGGGACATTATGAAGTTTAGTTTTCTGCTTACCCATAACTAGATATTATAAATAAGCAGCCTTGAGGAAGAGTTCATAAAGTGTCACTTATCATGAGGCTCCAAGGGACACACGTCATTACTAGTGTTTGATCTTATGTCCGCCACCAATGACATTAGCACAGTTGTTTTGGGGTAAGCATCAATGCTTTCATTGATGCTCTTAGAGCCCTCTAGCCATTAGCACACACCTTTCCTCTCTCCAAGGACAATTATTAAGCTTGAATTTTTTTTTTTTTGTAACCATTATGTGTGTCATTAAGACAAGAATTTTTAAATCCCACATTCAGTTTGCATTTATCCAAAATCTCCCTTTGAAAATTGTTCTCTGTTGGTCTTTTGAGTACTTTCATAACTAAGTTAGTATTATCTTTAAATTTACACTCTCTTTTTCTATACAGAATGTATCAAGAGCAAAACTTTCCATTAATTGGTTATTGCTTCCTATCCCTCACTATCTACATCAAAACAAGAATTACTGTCACACAGGATTAGTTGCTGATGATAAGTATAGGAGGCCATGGAGAAAAGGTATAATATGCTTAATTTATCCATAATTGGTAATAGAGAAAGAAATTAAGAAAGTATTTTGTCTGTCTGGTCTACCAACTTATGCTTGTCTATAGTGCTGTCATGGGTCTTATGCAGAGTTTTATTTACTAAGCTGTGAAATGGCAATAAGTTATGGTATCAGTTGGCAACATGAATTATTTCCCAATTAACTTGAATTTTTTTTTTACCAGAAATTTAGTCATTTCTCAGTTCAGTATTAAAAATAAATCAGATGCATGAAGTAATGTGGCTGTTTTGCAGGAATATGCATGCAAATCTGCTAATTACCATTCTACCATTAGTTCAGCCTTCAGAAATACTTTGTAGGTTATGCTACTCCAGGAAAGTTAGGTACAACTCAATAAATATAGGTAATCTACCCCACCCCCGGCACACAAGCATAGCTTATCAGAGGTGCCTGGCAATGTTCTTTTGTCCTTTTTAAACCCCTTAGCATGTTCCCCACACTGGATAACATTTCTGGTAGCTCTTGGGGGCAAGTGTAATGTTGCTGCACTACATCCCTACTCCTAACCCATATAAAAGTGTTTTCATTAAAATCCTGATCCTTGTATTCTAGACCCTGCTCTTTTATTAAAATTCCTCAGTGGGTTGCCTCCACTCCACCAAAACCCTTCCTAGTTGTCCCTTGAGGTGACAGACCCAAAAAAGAACAAGAGTGATTTCTACTCCGTTCTGCACTGCAATTACCATAGTTTCACTGGCTGATCTGCAGCTGTCCTATGGCCCGCAGTTTGGTAGGCACAGTTTTGTATTATGGCAGTGGTGGAGCAGGTGTGAGTGAGGATCAATCCTTCCCTCTCTTGGCTCCACCACTTGTGGGGTAAGCTTAAAATATTCAGAAGTGTGTGTATATGTATGTATACACTGTATGTAACTTTTGACAGACTGCTTATGGGACACATGGCATGGAAAAGCAGCTAGTCTCATACTTTGGATTTATTACTTTATTCACCTTTTCTCAGAATTGGTTACATATGCTTACTACTTAACCCATCTCCCCTTGGAGTTCTATTCTACCAGCTATTATATTAGACTGGCCTGGTCCTGCATGACAGTGGTGGTGGGTGGGAAGATACATGAGCGATAGTGCTGCCCAATTCAGGGAAAAATGTTTCAATTCAGCCTGTTGAATCGATTTTTTAATTTGATTAGCTTTTCCTGGCCAATTGAGTGTTTTTTACAAACATCCTGGCGGGTTATTTTTTTTAGCTTCTTCACCCTCTCCACCCCTCTTTGCACTGTTAGGTCCTAGCTCATGCTCGCTGTGATATATTATAATCACAAAATAGAAAATAAAATTATTTTTTCTACCTTTTGTTGTCTGGTTTCTGTTTGTCTTCTGTTAACTCGCTCACCAGGGTCTTCTGCCCATTTGATGTTTTCTTCTTTCTCCATGCGCATCATCTATCTTCCATCTCTGTACCTTCCCTTCCACTGCCATATCCAACATTTCTTTCCCACCGTCTGCCATCTCTCTCTCTCTTTTGCCTTGTGTCCTGGGTCAAACCTCTCTATTCCCCTCCATGCAACATCTCTCCCTTCCTCCCCTCCATTATCATGTGAAATATTTCTTTCTCTCTCCCCATGCAACATCTCTCCTTGCTCTCCACCCTATGTCCAACATTTCTCCTTCCCCTCCACCATATGCAGGATTTCTTCCTCTCACCACTTTCTTCCTCTTTCTTGCACTCCCTTAGTTCCTCCACCCCATGTCCAACAATTCTTCCTTTCTCCTCCCATGTGCAGCAGTTTTCCATCCTTCCCATCCCTCTATGTAGCACTTCCTGATTGACGAGATCTGACATACCTTCGGGTCTCCTAATGCAGTAGCAGAGGCAGGCTCTAAACAGGCTGTTCTCCAGAGACAGGCAGGGGATATGCAGTCCCACTTGATGGTGAAGTCTCTGACTGAGCCTAATAAGGTCGATACTCTCCCCTAGCTATAGTAAGCTTTTGAGCTTACTGAGCATGTGCAGGATTGCCCTACTCCACGAGCCCCCTCCTCCTGTCAGTTTTTTTCTGACCCGCTCTTAGTCAGTCGTGGCTCTCCCCTTCTCAGAGAAAAACATAAGATTAAAAGTAAAAAGTAGTTTTAGTCAGGAAAGCCTTGGCTTTCTAGCCCTTAGGTCAGTTAAAAAAACAATAAAACAACCTGTAAATTCCTCTCCTGTCATAGCAACTCTTAAGTGACAGGGTAATTGATTCTACAAACCGTCGACACATCTGCCTGTGTCAACTAACCGCAAGTATTTTTGATATATATATATATTTTAAAAAACAACCCCAAAACAGAACTGTTGTACTTTTGTCAGGACAGCTTGGCTTTCCAGCCCTTAAAAAAAACCCCAAAAACCAACCAACCGAACTTGCCTCACAGAATGGCACAAAACTGGCAGTTCATTTAACAGTATTTTTTCCTTGACAAATACCAGTATTTTTATTCAGCATTTTTTCCTTACATACTGGACAGCGAGCGAGCCTTTTTTTTTTTTTTACTTCGACTGTGCTCTGCTCGTTTTTTCAAACTTTTAGCGGCAAACATACAGCGAAGACTCCTACCGGTGTGATGTCAGCCAGTTCCCCTTCAACGTCGCTCTGTGCCAGCATTACAAAAAAGCCAGTGAAACAGCTAATTTTAGCTACCTCCCCTCAGGGCTCTGCTTCGGCTCTGGCGGGGGAGGTTAGCCCACACTGACAATTCAAAAAGACTCGGCATAGGTTGCGCTGCAGAAGAAAAAAGACAAGAAGGAAAACCCGATGGTGCAGAGGCTGAACACCCCCTCTCCACTGTCGGTGACTGCATTGCCACGTCCCGCTGAAAAAGCTTCAGGGACCAACACCTCAGTAGTGGTTCCATCAAAGAGGATTCCCGTGGGCCAGACAGCAGCCTCGCATTCCTCTCTCCTGCTGACTCTCACTGATTTGCCTTCAGCGTTTCACCCTCAGCAAGTAAAGGCAGTTTCAAAGCTTGAGAGAGCTGCTCCTCCACTGGCTGTAGACACTCAGCAGGTGTCTGAAAAGAGATTAGCCCCTTCTCCTTCAGTGCCGGGCTCTCCTGCTCCTGCTATCCAATCTTTTCACTCGATGGCAAATTTTTTCAACCTGTTCCAGAAATTTATACAGGATAGTGCGGGGGGTTTTCAATAACCAGTTTCTGCACCTTCCATTCCTATTTTAAATCTTCAGCAATGCCCTGACTGTGACAACTCTGTTCTCTTGCAATATCTGCTAGACACCCCCACAGCTGGAATAGAGCCCCGGAACTACCATCTGCTCCTCTCCTATCCAGGGGCCATCTTCTCCCACATACTGGCCGGACCAGCAGGAACATTTACCTCTGGATGCAGACCCTGACCTGTCTTTGCCTCAGACAACTGCCACAGAGGAGCATTCCTATCCTAAGTTTTTACAGAAGGTATTTTTTCTTCTGAATTAGAGAATGACACGGTGACAAAATTCATCACCGTTCCCGTCCTTGCGGATAACCGCGGGAAATAATCCCATGTCATTTTCTAGTGTCTATTTCAACCTCAGTCCTTCTACAACAGCACTCTTCAAAGCAAAGATGGTTTCCCACGGTTATCCGCGGGAACGGTGATGAATTTTGTCACCGTGTCATTCTCTATTCTGAATCTCAATCCGGATGCAACTCCCTCAGGTAGCAAGGATTTCCAAGCTATCCTTCAATCCTGCAAATCTCCAGTCAGGCAGCTTATTGCCTTGCCAGTGCATCAGATCCTCCAAGATCTGCAACTTAGTAATTGGCAAAAACCATGTTCTATATCCACAGCTTCTAAGCGCCTGGAGATCAAATGCAAGGTGCAAAATGCTCCTGGACGTGATTTCCTTCAGCTTCCTCACCATTCTATGGTTTCAGAGTCAGCCATCCAAAAAAGTTAAGGCTTCTAGGTCCATAACTAATGCTCCTCCAGGTAAGGACTGTCATCTCTTGGACTCTACGGGCCACAAGATCTACCAGGTCGCTATGCTTTCCTCAAGAATTATGGCCCATCAGCTCCAAATTCTGCACTATCAGCATTCAGTCTTACAGCAGCTGGAATCGGCATCGCCTGAGTCCGTTCCCAATTTACAGGTGGCTCTTCAAGAATCCACTTACCATCTAATCAAAACAAATTATGACGCCTATGATATGATCACTAGAACAGCAGCCGTAGCCATAGCTGCCAGACGCACTGCATGGCTGAAGGCATCAAATCTTAGAGATGATCTTCACGATAAGCTAGCAGATGTTCCTTGCTTAGTTGACAGTCTTTTTGGTGAAAAGTTGAAGGACACCGTTGTGCAACTAAAGGATAGATACATATAGAAACATAGAAGATGACGGCAGAAAAGGGCTACAGCCCATCAAGTCTGCCCACTCTGCTTACCCACCCCCTGTCTATGCCCTAATGACCCAATTTCCTTATCTTGACCCTCGTAGGGATCCCACATGGGTATCCCATTTATTCTTAAAGTCTGGCACGCTGTCTGCCTCAATCACCTGCACTGGAAGCTTGTTCCAATGATCAAGCACTCTCTCTGTGAAGAAATACTTTCTGGTGTCGGCCTGAAATTTTCCGCCCCTAAGTTTGAGCAGGTGCCCTCTTGTGGCCGAGGGTCCCTTGAGAAAGAAAATATCATCTTCCACTTCGACACGTCCCGTGAGGTACTTAAATGTTTCGATCATGTCTCCCCTCTCCCTACATTCCTCGAGAGTGTAGAGCTGCAATTTGTTCAGGATGATTCCTCAGCCAGCCGAAAGCTTGCAGCACATCCCTCGGATCAGTCTAACCAATTTTGCCGACCTTCTTCTAATCTTCCCTACTGAAGAACATATTAATCTCAACAGTTTTTCCAGCAATATTACCCAAAGAGAAGATTTGTACCTTATCCCAGAGCTCCTTTGCAGTGTTCTTAAACTTCTCAGTATACACCTAGACAACGTCCTCGGGGCGATAAGCAGCTGACTATTTCCCAACTTCTGGCACTCAAGCCTATACCTAGTTTTTGACCATCTTCCAGTAGGGGGAGGAGGGCTAACTCATTTCTATTCAATTTGGCAGCAGATCACAACAGATCGATGGGTCCTCAGCATTGTGCTTCAGGGATATCGACTAAATTTCCAATCCCATTCCCTGCCTTCCAAATCCCCACCACCGTCCACAGTTCCTCCATAACATGTGTCCCAGCTGGTAACTGAAATCGCTATTCTCCTTCAGAACAATGCCATAGAAGAAGTCCCACCTCTTCGACGCAGTCAGGGGTTCTACTCAAAGTGTTTTCTTATTCCCAAGAAGACACAAAGCCTTCATCCAATTCTCGACCTCAGACCTCTCAATGTCTGCCTAAAAGGGAAAAGTTCAGAATGCTAGCCCTTCCTGTGATTCTGCCTCTACTACATCAACTCGATTGGTTAGCCGCCCTAGATCTCAAGGATGCCTACACTCATGTTCCCATTCATCCTTCCCACTGGCAATTCCTCAGATTCAAATTTATCAGTCGACATTTCCAATACAAAGTCTTACCATTTGATCTCTCGTCGGCCCCAAGAGTCTTCATGAAATGCCTGGCAGTAGTGGCAGCACATTTAAGAACAGTGACTGGACAAAAGTGCGCAAGACAAATGCACGCCGACAAACAAGCGCCGACAATTCAGAGCAAGACTTCAGTGCGTCGCAGGAAAACCTTCTTTTAAAGGGCTCCGACGGAGGGGGGGGAACCCCCCACTCTACTTAATAGGGATCGTGCTGCTGTGTTGGAGGGTGTGGGGCTATAATCCCCACATTATACTGAAAACTTAACTTTTTCCCTAAAAAATAATGAAAAGTTAAGTTTCCAGTATAATGTGGGGTTACAACCACCCAAACCTCCTTCCAACGCCAGCGCAATCCCTATTAAGTAAAGTGTGTGTGTGGGGGGGTCCCCACCAATACCCCCCCGTCGGAGCCCTTTAAAAGAAGATTTTCCTGCGGTGCGCTGAAGTCTTGCTCTGAATTGTCGGCGTTCGTTTGTCGACGCTAGTTTGTCTCGCGCACTTAAGACTATGAACTTTTAGGAACACAGCATCATATAGTGTTCCTGTACCTGGACGATTGGCTGTTGCTGGCTCACTCCAGGGACCGTCTCCTTCTTTTCATTCAGGCCACTGTAAACGCCTTGCAAAATCTGGGCTTCATCATCAACTTCGAAAAGTCCAAACTCACTCCAGTGCATACCCTAACTTTCACAGGAGCACTCTTAGACACCAATTCTGCAAGGGCCTATCTGCCTCAGGAAAGACATCAGGCAATCAACTTGCTTGCCAGCTGGAGAGATATTACGACTGCTAGGCCATATGGCAGCTTCGCTTTCATTGGTACCACATGCCAGGCTCCACATGCATCCTCTGCAGTAGTACCTCAAGCTACACTAGAACCAGCATCTCCACCCACTGTCTCAGCTGATTCTCCTGCCTTCCAACATCAAGGTCTTCTATGGTGGATTCACTCCACCTCCCTTCTGGCAGGATGTCCGTTCCAACTCCCACTGCCTTCTCTAACCATCACCACTGATGCTTCCAATCAGGGTTAGGGGGCACACCTCAACAATCTTCGCACTCAAGGTCTCTGGACTCCCTCTGAACAGTCCCATCACATCAATCATCTGGAGCTCAGAGCAGTGTTTTATGCTCTTCAAGCTTTCCATCACTGGATAGGTCACAAGAACATTCTCATTCAGACCGACAATCAAGTGACCATGTTCTATATAAACAAACAGGGCAGTGCAGGATCCCTCAAACTGTGCAGAGAAGCTTATTGCCTCTGTTCCTACGTCCTGACGCTCAGTATAGATCTTCATGCAGTTTACATTCCAGGGGAACAAAATATCCTGGCGGACTCCCTCAGCAGGAAGCTTGACCCACATGAATGGGATCTCAATCCTGCAGTGCTAGCATCCATTTTCCATCAATGGGGGACTCCTCAAGTGGATCTCTTTGCCTCTCCAATCAATTCTCAGTGAACCCTCTTCTGCTCTCTGCGTCCAGCTCCACAAGCTTTAACAAGGGATGTTTTTTCAATAACATGGAACCACAACCTGCTCTATGCATTTCCACCATTCCCTCTCATCTCCAGAGTGCTTCAGAAAGTTTTGATAGACAAAGCACATCTCATTCTCATTGCACCCAGATGGCCCAGACAAATCTGGTTTCCATTACTTTTGGATCTTCTAGAGCGCACCCTGATACCCTTGGGCGACCATCTGTCCCTTCTGTCTCAACACAACGGCCAGTTACTACATCCCAATCTATGCAGTCTGAGTCTCACGGTACGGAAATTGAGAGCTCACTCCTAACTGATCTGTCGCTTTCACAATCTGTCAAAAATGTTCTCCTAGCAGCAAGGTGTCCTGCTACACAGAAGTCCTAGCAAGCAAAATGGAAACGTTTTTCAACATGGGCTCAGGGTCACAGTTTGCAACCCCTCCAGTGTCCGCTGGACCATATATTCACATATCTCCTGCTTTTGTCTGATGCAGTGCTTAAGACGAACTCTTTCAGATATCATTTCTCAGCAATTTCAGCATACCACTCGGGCAACAGTAAAACAATCTCGCAATATCCTCTTATGGCATGCTTCCTGAGGGGTCTCAACAATCTTAGACCTCCATTGTTAAACCTCTACACCAGCTTGGGACCTCAATGTAGTCCTTGATCAATTGAAGAAAGAACCCTTCGAACCACTGGGTTCTGCCTCTCTTACTTTCCTTTCCTGGAAAACTATTTTTCTTGTAGCGCTCACATCAGCAAGAAGAGTAAGCGAATTCCAAGCCTTGGTCATGTATTATCCTTATTTACAATTTTTTTCCAAACAAGGTACAGCTACGGACTCATCCTAAGTTCCTGCCTAAGATGATTTCAGATTTCCATCTTAACCAAACCATCCTTTTTTCCACCGCCACATGACTCTGAGGCAGAGAAAATACTTAATTCCTTGGATTGCAGAAGAGCACTGCTTTGTTACCTCAAAGCAACTTCGGAAATCTTCTCAATTATTCATTTCCTACAATCCACCTACCTGTGGTCAACCAGCAACTAAAAGAGCCATTTCGTCTTGGATTTCATGTTGGATACATTTTTGCTATACAAAAGCTCAGCTACAGCCCCCTGCTTCAATTGGGGCCCACAGGCTGCAAGCTGCAGCAACTTCAATTGCAAACTTGAGGTCCATCCCAATCCAGGACATTTGCAAAGCAGCTATCTGGTTGCTGTACATATTCTTACCAAACACTTCTGCTTAGACCAAAGTTTAGCTCAAGACGTTTGCTTTGGACAGTCAGTTTTACGTAAACTATTTGCATTATAGACTGTTTTCCACCTCCCATATGCTTCTTCAGCTTGGGACTCACCATCAAGTGGGATTGCATATCCCCTGCCTGTCTCCAGAGAAAGCAAGGTTGCTTATCTGTAACAGGTGTTCTCTGTAGACAGCAGGGGAATGCAGTCACACTGCCTTCCCACCATTCCCTCGTCTCCTCTTTTATATAGCTAGGAACGAAACTGACAGGAGGAGGGGAGGGAGCTCGTGGAGTAGGGCAATCGTGCACATGCTCAGTAAGCTCAAAAGCTTACTATAGCTAGGGGAGAGTATCGACCTCATTAGGCTCAGTCAGAGACTTTACCATCAAGTGTGACTGCATTCCCCTGCTGTCTATGGAGAACACCTGTTAGAGGTGAGAAACCTTGCTTTCATGGCCTGCCCACCAGGGTTTCCCTCTGTCACATCATCAGTGATGCAGCAGTGGGATGAGCAGCCTGTTCAGAGTTTGCCTCTGCTGCTCAAGTTCTTGTGTGTAGGGTTGTTTTGTGTGAGAGAATTCCTTGTTCTGAAACCAGTCCATACTTCCTTTTTATCTTATGTTCTGTTAAATTGAATATGATTTGTAATAAATAAAAAACATAAATACAAATGCAAAATATGCTTTCTATTCTTGTAAAATGTTCCTCAGCTTAGAAACACAAAATGGAGGCTTTGAGATGAAGATGTTGTGTGTAAAAAAAACCCAACAACCCCAATCCCCCAAATTTTTATCAGACAAGCAAAAAGATCTGAAAGCTAAGTATTGATTTGTTTTTAATTAGGTACAGAATATGGTGGAACCTGAAAAGTTAAGAGCCAGATCAACCCTAACTGATGTATTTGCTAATTCATAGTCAGGCCTATTTACTAAAGCATGATAACCTCCATTAAGGATTACAAATGGCTGACTTTTCATAGAACCCAGGTATTTGTCTTCTGTTCTATTTTCAGATCTTCCAACCTACAAATCGTTGATGGATGACTCAGCACTGAATGAATGGGAAAAAACATTCTGTATTAAGGACTTGTTTGAGAAGTATGTATTCCTCATGTAAACATCAAAAAAATGTCATTTTTTTTGTTGTTGTTTTTCTGGTGCGCACATTGAAAATCCTGATCAGTATTAGAGGAATGGTTTAAAAAAACAAAACACAAGGAAGATGACCCTGTTAGGTTACCTTTCTTTCCATTGCCTCATGGTGTCTGATCAAGGAACAGCATCACAGCCCAAGAAGACTGTTTTGCTTCTCTGTGTTAATTTATTGAATGTCAAGGAAATGTTAAATAAAAATTAGGCTATAGACCTGCATCAGGGTTAAGGTGAGACTTCATCCATATGTGCTACTGGTAAGATGGGTTATTTTATCACAAGTTGTGCTACTCGTATTTTAGCACAAGGTCTCATTGGATAAAATGGGACCCTGTGCTAAAATAGCACGACTTCTGGAAAAAATAACCCATCTAACAGTAGCACATTGATGAATTCCCCCCCTAAAGGTTAATTTTGGTAAAACTTAAGGGATTCTTTCATACGACATAAAACCTGGTTTTATTATGTCATCTAGGTGAGTGGATTTCAACCCAGTCCTCAAAGATCATCAGGCCAGTCAGGATTTCAGTAAACTATACTGCTGTTACAGTATCCCTGTCCTGACCTGACAAAAGGAGTTATGGTCTCTGAATTAGTAAAAAGTGTATTAAAATTAGTCCAATAAATATGATCACCTTATTTCCATTTTCTATTAATAGACGATTATCAAAACAGCTACAATAATACTTTATCCTAAAGCAAAAAGAAATAAATAAAGCAAATAGAAATATTTTTCTACCTTTGTTGTCTGATTTCTGCTTTCCTCATCTTCTCATCATTCTCTTCCTTCTATCCACTGTCTGTTGTCTTTCTGCATCTGCTCTCTTTCTATGCCTCTTCTAGAAATTGTCTGCCTCTCCCTTCCATCTCTTCTTCCCCCCCCATTGGTGTGACATCCATCATCTTCCCTTTACTCCTCCAGTGGTCTGGCATCTCTCTCCTCCCCTTCCATCTCCCACACCCCCATGGTCGGGTATTTCACTCTCTCCTCCCCCTTCCTCCCACTTCCATCAGCATCTGCTCCCTTTCTTTCCCTTCAAAGCATATGCCCCCTTTCTTTCCCTTCAACCCAATTCCATCCAGGATCCTTCCCCCTTATCTTTCTCTCCCCTTTCCCTGCCCCCCAATTCCTTCAGCATCTGCCCCTCTTTCTTTCCCTTCAACCCAATTCCATTCAGTATCCTTGGGGTCCCTTCTGAGGAGGGGAGACTTTTAGAGGCACCTTGATTTGGGGGGTTGATTCTAAATTGGGGGTGAGTTCAATTTGGGAGGCTTGTATTAAGGGAACTTTTATTTAGAAACTTGGCTTCAGGAAGGAGTTTGACATGAGCTGAGGAAACAAGGGGGCATCTCATGGGTGCTATGAGTGGCTCTTTTAAGATATGGCCCAGGAGCAATGGACTGTAGCTTTGTGTCCCAGTGCTCCCGGGATGGTAAAAATAGCTTTATCTTTTTGCTAAGGTTGTTTTTCCTGCTCTGGCTATAATGTTTTAAGTATAATTGTGTGTTGCATGCTCTACGCCTTATTATGTACAAGTTAACTTAAATATTGCTGCATTGTGGCACCAAAACCAGCATTAGAGACATTTTAATATGTGCTGTGGGGCAAATAAGTTGGCTTGGTACCCTAATGTATGCAACTTAATAATGACCCTACTAATTATTGATAAAGGGTGTTAAAGTGACTATAGTTTCAACTTTCCACCCAAACTACTACATTATATCAAATGAAAACCCTAGGTAACTGGATTGTTAAATGTATTAATTCATTTTTTTGACTTTTAGGAAATGGGAGTCATCCACAGTCTTCCGTATCAGTGCCAAAAATATGGAAGTTGTTCCAAGTTCAAATCCATGTTCACAGGCAGATATGGAGGATTTCTTTCATCTTCTGCAGAATGATTGGAAGGAAGAATATATCCACATTGACAAATTCATATTTGGTGCCACTGAATGTGAAGTAAAAGCTCAAGGTATTGCAGTGTGTACAGTATTTATGCAAAAAAGGTCATGAATTGTTTTTTCTGTGATGAAACAACTTAATGTGTATAGCATAATGGCTGCATATTATTAACTGCTGGTATAGTCTACGAGTAGGCAGCACATAATGTAAAAGTATGGCAGTTGTCAGGAACATAAGAATTGCCGCTACTGGGTCAGACCAGTGGTCCATCATGCCCAGCAGTCCGCTCACTGACACTAGCCTTATCTGCGTACGTTCTGGTTCAACAGGAATTTGTCTAACTTTGTCTTGAATCCCCTATAACAGCCTCCGGAAGAGCGTTCCAGTTTTCTATCACTCTTTGAGTGAAGAAGAACTTCTTTACGAATCTATCCCCTTTTAACTTTAGAGATTGCCCTCTCGTTCTCTCTACCTTGGAGAGGGTGAACAACCTGTCTTTATCTACTAAGTCTATTCCCTTCATTATCTCCACTCGTGACGCTTTTCCAGTCCAGTGGATTTACCTCCACTCTCTGTTTCCTATCTGCCAGCCAGTTTTTAATTCACATAAGTATTTCACCCTCGATTTCCTGGCTTGCAATTTTTCGAAGTAGCCATTCATGCGGAACCTTGACGAGCGCCTTCTGAAAATCCAGATATACGATGTCGACTGGGTCACCCTTGTCTGTTTGCCTGTTTACTCCCTCAAAGAAGTGCAGCAAGTTCGTCAAGCAAGATCTTCCTTTGCTGAAGCCGTGCTGGCTGGTCCTCATCAGATTGTCTTTTATCAGCGCCTCTACCATTTTTCCCGGTACTGAGGTCAGACTCACCGGTCTGTAGTTTCACGGACCTACCCTTGAACTTTTCTTGAAGATCGGCGTAACATTTGCCACTTTCCAGTCTTCCGGAATCCTTCCTGATTTGATCGACAGATTGACTATTAGTTGAAGCAGTTCAGGTATAGCCCCTTTCAGTTCCTTGATTACCCTCGGATGGATGCCATCCGGTCTCGGGGATTTATGAGTTTTAAGCCTATCAATCTGCCTGCATACCGGTATGTTGTGTTATATCCTCTTCAGTAAATACAGATGCAAAAAATGTGTTCAGTTTGTCGGCGATGGCTTTGTCCTTCCTTAGCATTCACTTTATTCCATGGTCATCCAATGGCCCCACCGCTTCCTTCACGGGTCGTTTCCCCTTAATATATCGAAAGAACAGCTTGAAGTTTTTTGCCTCTCCTCGTAGTCTCTTTTGGCCCCTCTTATGGCACCTGCTTTGATATTGTTTTTGCTTTTTCCAGTTTTCATCCATTTTTGACCTTTTCCATTCCTTAAATGAAGTCATCTTTTCACTGATCGCTTCCTTCACCTCTACAGTGAGCCACGCCAGTTCCTTGTTCTTTTTCCTCTTGGATCCCTTGTTGATACGTGGTATATATAGATTTTGTACCTCGGTGACTGTGTCCTTAAAAAGGGATTATGCTTGCTCTAGCGTTTTTACATTGCTTATCCTCTTCTTAATCTTCTTTCCCACCATGAGTCTCATCCCTTCGTAATTCCCTTTTCGGAAGTTCAGTGCCGTGGCCGTCGTTCTGGATCGTTGTTTTGCCCCTGTGTCCAGGTAAATGAAGAACTGAGGACCTGTGAGCCGACATCGGGCAGGAAGATACTCATGCGTGCGCAGTGCGGGCAGTCTCAAAACTTTGCAAAGCTTGAAGTGATGGTACATTTTTCACTGTCCTTACCAGGGTCTTTGGATGATGTCACTCACATGTGAGAATATGCTGCCTGTTGTCCTAGGATAACATCAGAAACACTTTCCCCACATGTATGCATTAAGTCCAGAATAGCACCTTCCTACATGGGTTCCATTATTTAATCTAATCTAATCGGTGATTTATGATTCACTCTATGCCTCCAGAGGTTCAAGGCAATTTACAGTACAGTTTATGGAGAACAATTTAGTACAGTATAAGGAAGCTTAGATAAACAATACAGTACAAGGATACATTAAAATTTTAGGGATTCTTTGAGGTAGAGATTGTCTTACTGTGCAATTAAAGCAGTAATTCGGAAAAGAACATTTAGAGGAGGAATCTGGTATATTCAGCTAGAAAGCTAATATGGTTCAATGAAGCATATCATGAGGTAGATAGTCTGATACAGTCATAACCTAGTAGTTAGCAGAGTACTTGGTTCTATGGTGGTAATAGGATGAAGAGTGGTTCCATTACAAACTACTGGAACAGCTCTCCTAGATAACCCAGAATCTCCCTACTTGTAGGAGACCCTGCAATAGGAATACCCTAATCAACATCTGGCATATTAAAATCACCTATTGGTAATACTTCCTCTTTTACAGTGATATTTTGAATGTCTTCAATTAAATCTCTGTCCAATTCTTCTGTCTATATCACACCAATGTAAATACATTTTTCATTCCCTTTCCAGATTGGCCCACAGTGCCTCTTCCTTACCCTGTAGGGCTTGCAATTGTGTGGCTTTAATATGATCTTTAATGTATAACGCCACTCCCCCTCCTTTTCTTCCTACACTGTCTTTCCTGAACAGATCTCAGTATAACTGTATCCTAGTCATGGTTCTCCATGAACCATGTCTCTGTGATTGTCACTAAATCCAAATCAGCCTCTAGATCAAAAACCTTATTTCCCATAGTAAGGGTATTAGTATATACTGTTTTACAGACATTTCCCCTTTTGCCCATGTGTGTATTTAACAATTCACTTACCTGAGGGCTTAAACTTACCTGGGAGCATTGATCACCCAGCCCCAGTGATTCTAATTTTAAAGCCCTCTTCAGTATGTTATTCAGTCTGCTGCTGAAGACACTTCTTCCCTTTGATAGATGCTCAGCAGCCCTCGGAAAATCATCCCATGGTCCAGGAAGCCAAACCGCTCTCAGTAACACCATCCGCACAGACAAGTGTTGACCTCTAGAATGCAAGCTTCTCTGCCTTGGCCTTAACCCTCAACAGGGAGGATTGATGAGATATGAACACCACCTTTGCACCTATTTTTACTCTATAGGGCATTTTCTGCCTCTTAGGCATATTTTGCAAACTTTCAATAAAATAATTGGGGGGAGGGGGCTGAGTGTGGACATCCCATTTCCCACTTAGAACCCTATACAAAATGGGACTTACAGCATGTGATATTTCCTTCCAGTGCTTGTAGAGTAGACATCAAACAGAAATGTACAAGACACTAACTACAGCAAACAGTTTTTAAAAAAAATATAAGGTGGTATTAGAGATGCAGTAGAGTATTGTATTCTGTGATACATACAGTTCATACAATTCAAGTTCCTATTGCTGACCTACAAGTGTGTTCATTCTGCTGCCCCTCAATATATCTTCTCTCTCCTTATACTGTACACCTCCCAGAGAACTCCATTCCTCAGATAAGCTTCTCTTAGCTGTACCCTTCTCCTCCACTGCCAATTCCAGACTTTGTTCCTTTCATCTAGCTACCCCCCTATGCCTACAATAAATTATCTAAGTTTTCCGCCAAGCCCTTTCCCTTCTCTTGTTTAAAAGCAGACTGAAAACCCACCTTTTTGATATAGTCTTCAATCCATAACCATACTCCCTACTGCCCACCAACCCAGCCAGCATATTAACCATTCCCCTTAACTCTATCCATAAAATCTTGTTTGTCTGTCTTGTATGTTTAGATTGTAAGCTCTTTCGAGCAGGGGCTGTCTTCTTTGTGACTCTGTACAGTGCCGCTTACGTCTGATAGACGTCTTCTGAAATGCAGTTAAAATCAGTCCGTCAGGGCCCCTGACGTGAAAAGGTTATATCCTCTGTTAAAGAAGATTGAGCTGTACACTCTAAAAAGCTCATGGCACATAATCTGGCTGTCGGTTACAATTTTTTTTTTTTTTTTTTTAATTTCTTTATTGATATTTTGAACTTGACAATGTATACATTTGAAAAATCGAAAAAAAAAAAACTATATGAAAATACACTATTAACATCAGAAATATTACAATAAAAATTTTAAATCCCTTCTTAACCTATAACAGTAATGATATTATATTATACTCATCAATATTATAGAATATTATGAAATTTATACCTCTAAATAAATAATACACCCCCCCACCCCCCCTGGATGTGCAAAGGAATCTAACATAAAGAAAAAGGAATCACTTTAATTATAATGTGACAAAATTAGTTAATGGACCCCAAATCCCCTTAAAGGATTTAACAAACCCTAAACGCTCTGCCATAATCTTTTCATATTTATATGTTGCACATACAGTTGCCCACCAAAAACTAAAATTAATCCTATCATGATTTTTCCAATTAGATGTGATCATTTGAACCCCTATTCCTGATAAGATCATGAAAAGGCGACTATTATTTCTATCCAAAGTGGGTTTATCATGCAGAATCGGTTGCAATTAAAAATGAGATGTTCATATACACTGCAAGAAGATTGAATTAACGGTATATACAATATTGAGAGAGGCATGTTATATTTAATATCCCCCTGAGAAAGACCTGGTTGGGGTTGAAATGCCTATAAAAAAAACAAGGCGTCGGGAGATAGAAAATATTAACGTTGGTGGTGGTAGTACCCACCAAGTTCAGATAAGTGTTGCCTTTCATTTATAATGAGGAATGTAATTGTTACATAATGTATGGAGGGTTTTATTAGGAAATATATTAATGGGTAATATTATTAACTAATAAATTATATAATTAAAAATATAAAGTAAAAGCATTAATTGGTAGGAGGTGGTGGGCATAAATGATTATAAGAGACATACGTGACGAGAACAATAATATGATATACATATCATAAGAAGTTCTAAGGATTGATGTCTGTACAGTTATGATATGCCCACCACAAGTTTTATTGCTCAAAGTTAAAATAAGAATGATATAAAATAGAATTTATGAAAAATATATGATGAAAAGAATAATGGAATTTTATTTGTTATCATAACGGTGAAAACTAATTTCGATAGAAAAAAGTTTCATGCTGAGCAATATGATGGCATTGACTGCGATGGTTAATGAGTTTCATTGTCTTGTGACCTCACTAAAATTGTCAACTGTTGCTGTCTGTATCTTTTCTTTATTTCAAGCGTTTTATATCTTGGATGACTTTCTATTTATTGACTATCTTGGGGAATACAGAAAGCAGCTACCAAGTCTGCCCACACTCATGAGCAGATTGAGAATGTTTCCAGTGACTGACCCACTTTTAAATAGCAAAGGAGAGATTTTCACAGAGGAGGACATCTTCAGGTACTTGCAAGAACTAAAAAAAAAATCTAGAAATCTGCTCATAAGATGTTGAGGGCTGATTCAGAAAACTTTCCTTGTGGTTACTGTGGGTTTTACTAAATGAGCAATACTGAAAGTTTTAGCATGGGTGTTAACTTGCACAGAAACACTGGCAGTATACTGCATTAAAATTAAAGCTAATGTAGTAATTACCTACTCCACGGCCATACAAGAAAAACTGTTTTGGCTATACAGCTAGCATTGGAAGGTTTTTCAACAAGTTTGGGGCAGCATAGAGGAATGGGTATCTATCCCCACTCCCTAGCTCCCAACCTCACCACTCTATCTTGGATACTTTTAGTGCATTGGCTCCCTGGTAGTCTAGTGGACCCTGATGACTCCCTCTGGCTTCTCAAACCTTTACCTGATAGTCTAGTGGTCCCCTCTCCTTCTCATGCCCCAATCCAACAAAAACAAATTTTTCCCCAACTAAAAAAACAATTAAATCTCTGGTGTCTAGCAGCACACTCATCTAGGCCATTCCAAGCAGCACACATCCCTAGGCCATTCCAAGCCCATGTGCCATTCCTTTAGATGGGAGGCAGGAGCAATGCCCACTAGCTCCTTCCTCCAGTGCTACCCTGCACGGTGCATCCCTAGAATACACTGAGTGGAGTCAGTTTGCCATAAAAGGGAACAATTTTTGAAAGGGAGTGGTATGGAGTTGGGTTTGGGAGAGACAGGGGCCATTAGACTATCTAGAAAAGGTTTTTGAAGGGGAGGTGGGGGGGGGATACAGTTCAGTTCAGGTTAGGTGGGAGGAGGGACAAAAGGAAGATAGGACTGATACAGACTGCTAGCAAATTTGTGAATTTTTTTAAATGTCATCCTTCCTGTCAGTGTTTGAGCGAATCACTACTCAGGCACTGGCGGGGTGACGTTGTGCAGCGAGCTATAGATTACTGCTATAGATAACTTGACGTTAAATTGAATGTTAATTTGTTATAGCATGCTGCGATGGTTTTGGATCACTAATGTCATGGCAGAACTGCATACTGAGCCCGCTTTATCCCAAAGCTTTCTGCATTAGCTCATCAGTTTGTACAAAACAAACTGAACTGGAGTGAGGGAATAGCTTAATGGTTAGAGGAGTAGATTGATAACCAGGGAAATATGATTCAAATCCCTGTAACTCCTTCTGATCATTGGCAAATCACTTAACCCTCCATTTCTTCAGGCACAAACTTGGATTGTAGGCTCTCTGGAGACAGAAAATAAACAAAGGCAGCTACAGCTAAAAAATAGTGAGAACCAAAATCACTTCCCTTATTATCAGACTGACACAGAACATATGCTGTAGATATAGTACCTAATGTTTGTCATTAGGTGTTCAGCAGCTGCTTTTGGAATTACTACTACTACCGGTAATAACCTTTGTTGACCGGTTTCTGCTTTCCTCATCTTGTCATTTTCTTCCTTACATCCACTGTCTGCCCCTTCCAGAAACTGTCTGCCAACCTCCTTCCATTTCTCCTCCTGCCCTCCCTCCGCCCCCTAGGTCTGGCATCCATCTTCTTCACTCTATTCCCCTCATGGTCTGGCATCTCTCTCCTTCCCTCCCCCTCTCTCTTCTCATTTCCTCCACTTATATCTGATATTTCTGTCTCCTTCCCCGTTTCCCCCCCCCCCCATGCTCTGGCATTTCTCTGTTTTCTGCTTCTGTCTAAATTAAATTCTCTCTTACTATTCAGTCCTCAGTTTCCCTCTTTTCACTGTGTCAACCTATAGATTGCCATCCCTTTCCTTCACCCCTCTACTTTCTCATTAACTCTCTTCTTCCCCCCATCCAGTATATGCTCTTTTTCTTTATCCCCTTCTTCTCCACTTCCATTCAGCATCTGCTCACCTTCTCAAATGACATCCAACATCTAATAATAATAATAATAATAACAATTTATATACCGCAGGACTATGAAGTTCTATGCGGTTTACAATGATTAAAGATGTTACAGACTGAGTGGAATAAACAAAGTACAGACTTAGTGATTGATAGTTCTAGAGATTGTTTGTTGAGGACTAAGATTGTACAGGTTGGTTTCCTAAGTATTTCAGTTTTTAGGCGTTTCCTGAATTCCCTATAGGTAGTAGGCATGAGTATTTGTTCTAGGTCTTTACCCCATAGTGCTGCTTGATGTGAGAAACGATGTTGGTGATGACTTTTAAATTTACAACCTCTAACCGGTGGAGAAACAAAGTTCGGGTGTGAGCTTCGCTTGGTTGTGAAAGAGAAAAGGTCTGTTATATATTTAGGGGCTAAAAGCCATAAAGTAACTTGAAGCAAAAACAACCAAACTTGAATTTCACACGTGCCTCCATCGGCAGACAGTGTAGAAGTCGATAGGAAGGTGTTACGTGATCAAACTTCTTCATTCCACAAAGTAGTCTAACCGCTGCATTTTGTATCAGTTATAATCGCCGCATATTCTTCTGGGGGAGTGCCAAGTAGGCGATGTTACAATAATCGAGTTGACTCAGTATAAGGGATTGTACCAGAATTCGAAATGATGAGACATCGAAGTAAGCTCTGATGGACCAAAGCTACAGCCTCAGCACCCTGGGGTTGTGGGTTCAAACCCCGCGCTGTGTGATAAAACTGTGGCCAGCTTTGTCCCTTTAAGGGATAAAGCAGAACGCGGTCCCTGGTCAGAAGGGCTGACCAGGTTAAAAGTAAAGGTTTGGAAATGGCTGACTACCCCTCAGACAGTGAGGTAGAGCAGGAGAGACGTGAGCATAGGGATATCCAGCAGAGAGCACTGTCTCAGAAAGCCTGATAGGACTCTTATTGAGAAATGGAGTCCTAATCCTGCAAGGTATGCACATTACCAGCCTAGGAGGAAGCTGTATGTTTTCCCTAGGGATTTCCTGCCCAATCCCCGGCTCCTAGGAGAGAGGGGTGGGGCTTTAACACACATAAGAACAGAGCATGGAATCACAGGAGGGAGAGCAGGGACCGAGCAGGAGTTGAGGAGCCTTGGGCAAGGCATGACCTACAGCAGTGCAAGGAGGCAGAGAAGGAGAGAAGTCTCTCTCCTCAACTCCACCTTAGTGAGGACATAGAGATGTCTGAGGACTGCCCTTGCTCAACCCCAGCTGCTGCTGAGAAGGCAGAAGCCATGGAGATCTCTGAGCTGTTTGTGGAAGCTGATAATTCCTCTGCTAAAATGGAGGTTAGTTCCTGAAGGGAGTGAAGCAAGGCTGTGCTAGTGCTGGCTCCCGTAATCCAAGCCCCAGCTGGCAGTGATTAGAGCTAGCAGGAGAGCTTCTCCATTTCACTTTGGGGGCTGCAGGTCAGTGTTTGCTCAAGAGAACTGTATCTGGTATAAGTGTGAATTGCCTGGGTGAAAGCTCCAGTAAAACTCGGCAGCTTATCTATTGTCCTGCTGTGCTCCGTGAACTGAGAAACTCAGCTGTTACTAATGAGCTTAGAAGTCAGCTCTGAACTCTGTAACCATTATTCAGCTAGGTTAGCTGAAAGTTGGGACATTAAGCCACAGTTGCTACTTTAGGTTCCTGCTTTGTTAGGCAGTTTGTTTTCATGATTTTTGGAGATTTATTTTTGTGGCATTTTTGTGTTTCTGAACCCCGGTGAAAAGGACTATTTTCAAGACAAGGCAAGTCCAGGGAATTGCCATTACATGCCATACTCTAACTGTAAGCCATTCTGACAACTCTGACACCTGTATGGTATTTCAACTGTATGCTGAAGTGCTGCATTCTATGTGGGTGGCTGATAGTATTCAGACCCTCTTGGTCAATAAAGTTAATGAACAAGTTTTGAACAGGCTTAATATTGTGTCTCCTCCTTTTTGGGCAAAGATAATCACAGTGTGGCCTGGCAGACTAGGCAGGAGCCTAGATCTGTTCTAACCTGAAAAGCCTTCCTCCTACCTGAGGAGGCCACGCCGACAGGCCAAGATTCAACACAACTATACCCCTACCGATCAGAGCGGGGTATAAGTGTGTCACAGCTGCTCCTTGTGACCCTGGGCAAGCCACTTAATCCCCCATGGTCCCAGGTATGTTAGATAGATTGTGAGCCCACCGGGACAGATAGGGAAAATGCTTCAGTACCTGATTGTAAAACTGCTTAGATAACCTTTATAGGCGGTATATAAAATCCTAATAAAACTTGAAAGATTTTTCTAATCAAGGAGTCTACCTGGTCTTTCATGGTCAGACTCTGGTCTCTCATGGTCTCTCTCTCCCTTCTCCCCACTTCCATCATCTGCCCCCTTCTCTTCCTCCACCCCAATTCCATCGCATTATCCTGCCCCCTCACCGCTGCTTCTGCTGCTACTTTCTCACATGCTCCTAACGCTGACGGCATAAGTTCTCCCCACTTCCATCATCTGTCCTTTCTCTCCCTTCTCCTCACTTACATTATCTGCCCACTTAACCTCTCCCCCTAGTTGGCCCATCTCCCTCCCCCTCATCTTTGTGGGTCACCTTTCCGATGTTTTCTTTGTCAAACAGGCCCCGGCATTGATGGCAAATATTATCTTGCAAGCGGTGCTCGGCCCAAAGCTTCCCCAAGGCGGAAACAGGAAGCTGCATCAGAGGGGAAGCTTTGGGCCGAGCACCGCTTGCAAGATAATACCGTGTTTCCCCGAAAATAAGACAGTGTCTTATATTAATTTTGGGTCCAAAATTCGCACTAGGGCTTATTTTCGGGGGATGTCTTATTTTTTTTCATGTACAATGATCATTTCTCCCGTCTTCTCCTCCACTTCAATTCTTCCTCTTTCCTTTCTCTCCCCCACATGTGCAGCATCTTTCTAGCCATCCCTCCCATCCCCCCATGATGCAGAACCCTTGAACAGCTTCTTTCTTTCCCTCCATCCCCCCGTGAAGCAGAACCCTTGAGCAGTATCTATCTATCCCTCCCATCCCCCCCCTCGTGAAGCAGAACCTTGAGCAGCATCTTTCTATCCCCACCCCTTGAAGCAGAACCCTTGCACAACATGTTTCTATCCCTCCCTCCCATCCCCTGTGCATCAGAACCCTTGCACAGCTTCTATACCTCCCTCCCATCCCCCCGTGCAGTAGAACCCTTGAGCAGCATCTTTCTATCCCCCCCACCATGCAGCCGAACCCCCGCTGACCCTCCCATCTTTCCATCTCTCCCTTTCATCCGAAGACCACCGACTCTCCCACCATGAGACGACCGACATACCTCCCTCCCTACAGCAGCATTGGCAGCACTTTAAAAAGGCTGATTCGCGGCCTTCTCCTGCTGGGGCCATCCCTGTGCTGCATTGCTGATGACATCATCAGTGATGTGGCAGAGGGAATCACCGGCGGGAGAAGACTGCAAAGCAGCCTGTTTAGAGTGCTGCCTACGCTGCTGTAAGGAGGGAGGTGTATCGGTCGTCTTGCAGTGGGAGAGTCAGCGGGATTCAGATGGGAGGGAGAGATGGAATGGTGGGAGGATCAGCGGGGTTTGGCTGAGTGGTGTGGGTGGGGGGGGGAAGTTGACTGCGAAGGTGAGGGAAATGGGCCAGTTAGGGGGAGAAATACCCGGACTGCGAGGACCCAAATGGCCCTAAAGCACCGCACCGGTGGGCCCCCCTGACATTTTCAGGCCCTAGGCACATACCTATTAGGCTTACCCTTTAATCCGACCCTGGTTCTATCCACACTAGTGAACAGAGCACTAAGAGTTTGAGATCCAGGCAGCCTTCAGAAATAAAAGGATACCCTCCTGGACACATTTCTTGCTAATGGCTATAGTAGAAAGGCTACCGCTCTAGCCCTAAAACTTATGGACAGCCCGACCCAGAAAATCAGCAATGCCCAACAATCATTAGAGGACAATACTGTGACAGAACAAAAAAATGGTAGTGCTTCTCTATGTCCAAGGAGTAACAGATTGCTTAGGGAAAATACCAAAGAAAATTAACATCAAAACAGCCTACAGTGGAGAGGAAGTGACATCACTGATGCGAATGGTCGGTTGAGGTGAGAACTCCATAAGCCCCGTCTTTAAAAATCATTTTCCTGGTGCTCCCGCTAAGCGTTTCGCTCCCAAAGTGCCGGCATCGGACCCTGCAAGCAGCATGTGATGAGCGGCAAACTCCTTTTTTCATGGCAGTGCAGCCAAAGAAAGCCCTGCAGGACTATGCTTTTCTCCCGAGTGGCAGCGGCGCTCTTAAAATGGCAGCCACGGAGGGCGGGTGTGCAGCGGGGCTGCTGGAGGCAGTTAATGTAGCAGCTGGGGAGGCGGTTCGACCTGCAGTGGCGGATCCCATGGTGGAACTGAAGCTGATGCTTCAGGGAAATTCATACAGACATCAAATCGGTCTGCACAGAACTGTCGACCCTGGCTTCAGACCTGAGAGGTGAGATAGCTGATTTGGGACACAGGGTGGCTGAGATGGAGGAGGGCCTTGAGCAGCACCATGAGCATTTGCTGGAATTGGATGCCAAAACTAAAGATCTACTTGCTCACCACACCTATGCGCTAGACAAATTAGAAGACCTGGAGAACCGCGGGCAGTGCTCCAACCTGCAGATTTCGGTTGTGCCAGAGCTGGCTGAATACACTAATTGTGAGCAGGTGGTGCAGCAGGTGGCCAGCATGCTCCTGTTGATGGATACATTGGTCATGGCTCCTGATGACATTCGGCTGGAACGGGTCCATAGAGCTTTGATGGCTCCGAGGGGGAATAAATCCCATGAAATAGTGGCCTGTTTTGGGACTTTAAAACCAAAGAGGTGGTCATGCGAGCAGCGCGGGCACAGCCTAATTTGAAATTAGATACCTTTGAGATTGAGTTATACCAAGATTTGGCGGCAGTGACCTTGAGGTGGCGAGCAGAATTAAAACCAATGTTTTGCTATTTGAGGGAGCGTAACATCAAATATCATTGGCAACATCCTTTTGTGCTGCTGTTCTAACTGGACGGGAGATTGTGCACGGTTTGAACCTTGGAGGATGCGGCTCAGCTCTTTCCTTCAGTCCAGTTCTATAGTGAGGCACCGCCGCTGTGAAGCAGGCCTGGACAGGCACCTGTGGAGGGAGGTCGTCCCTCACAGCCCCGCTGGCAACGGGTGGCCCGGATGGGTGGTTGCCTCACCAGGAATTTGCCTGGAGCAGTGGCCATTCTGGGTGCTGGGACCTGAACATCTTCACTTCTCCTTTTAGATCTGAGTCTTATTGTTCTGGGGACCCTCTTTGGGGTTCCTGATGGGGACAAAGAGGTGTGGGATTGCTGTGGTCCGATTTCTTTAAGGGGCCCTGTAATTTTTTTTTTATTAGGGTTTGGTGGGAAAAGGTACTCCAAAGTGTTACGGGTCCTGTTTGCTGGGGGAGGGTTTCTTCCGTTGGGGTTCTCTGGATTCGGATTGGGGGCTTACCAGGCAGTCCCTTGTTATGTGGAGTTTGGATTACTTCTGGATGCCCTTTTGTCCTGTTTCTAAAAGAGGTTGTTTCTCTGGAAGGTGTAGGGTGAGAGGCCTTCAGCAAGTGGAAGCTCTGGGTGCTGCTGTCTGGGAGATGGTTGGGGGGATCTACTGGTGGGGCTGTTGTCAGGGAGTGACACGGGAGATCCCTTATGGGTTTGGTAGGTGGGGGGGGTTCTCAGACTTGGGGGAACTCTGGCTGGGTGTTTGGCACTCTGATGGGCAGATATTGCAATATTTTGCTTTTGGTGCAGGGGAGGTGAGCTGGGGTTTTTGTTGTTGTTGGTGGTTGGGTGCTCTGGGAATTTATGTTATTATGTGAGGGGGGCCTGCAGTAGCTCCTTCTTCCTCCGAGGACCTTGGTCTTCCAGTAGGTGGGGGATAGGCTTGGGTATAGTTGTGGGGTGGGGGCGGTTGGGATGGACAGGGGGTTGGTGTGAAATACGGGAAGCCTAATATGGGTCGTCCGTGAGATACCTGTAATCATTCTTGCAGCAGAGTTCATCAATACTTGTAATGCCCTGCTCTTAGTTCTTACCACCCCTACGTAAAGTGCATTACGTAGTCTAATCTGCCTAATATTAATGCTTGCAAAAATTGTAAAATGAAACACCAGGCACTTTAGTATAAGTTCTAGAATGGAGGGTATTCAACAACACAATCCCACAACAGTGAAAGATTATTCCACTGTCTTACCATACACCATTCCAAGTGATTACTTATTCAATTTTTAGGTCCTCAGCGGGCCACCACACACTCAAGTATTTTCATAGTGTGAGGCTTTATGCTCATATTCGTCATTGGACCACTATTTGCTTTCAGTTTTTGTATAAATTACGTTTTAATTATGTGAATGCTAAAGGTACTTAGCTTAGAGTTTTGACGCTAGCCGGGAGGGTAGAAACATCTGTCACCAACATGTTTCGCCCATATTATTTAAGGGCTTTGTCAAGGCACCCTCTCCCTATGATAAAAATAAAACTAAGTGTCACAACTACCATAAAGCATATAAATAGTGTGTAATAAAATATTTATCAAACTCTCTTACCGTTCTCAACTATTATGCTTCCACCATCGCGTCACCGACGAAATGGCGGTCACACTCATAGTAAACCTATTTATACGTCACCAAGACGTAACGTCCCAAGAAGTCAGAGACGTCAGGGGCTGACGTAAACAGTTCTATAGACAGTTGTTATTTATGTATGAAATTCTTTTATAAAATACTTTTATAAAGGATGACAAACAGAACCCCCCTTTTTTTTCCCTTTTTTTTCTTTCAACTTGGCAGTTAAGCTTCAATGCTAAAAAATGTAAAGTGATGCACCTAGGGAAAAAAAATCCACACAGAACTTATACACTAAATGGTGAAACCTTGACCAGGACCATGGTGGAACGTGATCTGGGAGTTATCATCAGTGATGATATGAAGGCTGCCAATCAAGTGGAGAAGGCTTCGTCCAAGGCAAGGCAAATGTTGGGCTGCATCCGTAGGGGTTTTGTCAGCAGAAAACCTGAAGTCATAATGCCGCTGTACAGATCCATGGTAAGACCTCATCTGGAGTATTGTGTTCAATTCTGGAGACCACACTACCGGAAAGATGTGCTGAGAATTGAGTCGGTTCAGCGAACAGCTACCAAGATGGTCTTGGGGCTCAGGGATCTCACGTATGAAGAAAGGCTAAAAAAACTGCGGATGTACTCACTGGAAGAACGAAGAGAGAGGGGAGACATGATTGAGACCTTTAAGTATATTACGGGACGTATAGAGGTGAAGGATGATATCTTCTGTCTTACAGGGCCCTCGGTCACCAGAGGGCACTCGCTGAAAGTCAAGGGAGGGAAATTTCATGGTGATGCCAGGAAATACTTCTTCATCGAAAGGGTGGTCGATCATTGGAACAAGCTACCTCAGCAAGTAATTGAAGCCAACAACGTGTCAGATTTTAAGAGAAAATGGGATATCCACGTGGGATCTCTAGGGGAGTAAAAGTCAGGGAGTGGGTCAATGGTATGGGCAGACTTGATGGGCCGCGGCCCTTTTCTGCCGTCGATTTCTATGTTTCTATGTTTCTATGTTTCTATTAAAGATGCCCACTCCAGCTCATTATTCAGTCCATAAGGGACCACTGTGTTAAGGCGGTAAATCCACCTTTGTTCGATGTAATTTAGTCTACTCTCCCAGTCCCCTTCCAATTGTTGTTCAGATATATGCTCAATAACCCTCCATTTAATATGTTGGATCTCATGACCCTTGTCTAGCCAATGCTGAACTATTGGGGCTTGTATCGCCCCTGTGGTGATACGGGATTTGTGTTCGTTCAGACGCACACTAATAGCTCTTTTGGTGCGTCCTACATAGACAAGGTTGCAAGGGCATACAATGATATATATCACCCTCATTGTTTTACAGGTAGTGTCTGCCTTAGCTCTCACCATATAACCTGAACAGGGGTCTGTCCACTGGAGTCCTTCCAATGTCAAATCACACCATTGGCAATGTTGGCATTTGGTGTGTCCTGTCCCTACCCTACTGTCATACTGGTTTTCTAATTTCTTAAGGGCTTGGCCAATAGTCTGACCCCTTCGGTATGAAAATAGGGGGAGTTCTGTAAACCCTTGATGAAGGTTCAGTATGTGCCAGTATTGTTTTATGTATGAAATCAGTACCCCTGAAGCTCTAGAAAAAGGGAGCACACATACTAATCTTTCCTCCTCTTGTACCCGGGGCTTGTCTATAAGAAGAAGTTCCCGTTGGGCATAACGAGCCCTTAAATAAGCTTTCCTAATGGAACTTTTAGGGTATCCCCGCTCTAGAAAACGCCCCTCCAAATCCCTGGCTACTTTTTTAAATTCCATTAGAGAGGAGCATATCCTTCTAACTCTCAAATACTGGCTGATGGGTAAACTGTATTTCAGATGGTACGGATGAAAACTATTGAAATGCAAAAATTGTAAGGCATTAATATTGTAAGGCATTAATATTGACTTCAATCTGTACATCATATGCAATTCCGCATATCCTTTCTGGATAGTTTTCAAAATTTGATATCCTATTGGCAGTGCAGAATCTAACCAAATTCCTAACACCAACATCTCCTTTTTCACAGGTAATTGAATTTGCAACACATTCACACACTCAAACTCTTGCTCTTCTTTACTATTTACCACTATTAACACCTTTGTTTTATTAATATTCTACTTCAAACCATACATACTCATCCATTGTACAATATTCTCCATATAAAAATTCAAGCTTGCTTTAAATCCCCATTCACCCTTACCCACGGGAAAAAAAATATAATCAGCATTATATACTGGTCCATACTGCACCTTTAAACTCTGAAAAATCGTACCTATTCCTGCTAATAGGGATTAAATAATAGGGATGATAAAGCAGACCCCTGTGGTACCCCTCTCCTTACTGTCCATAATTCAGAAACAGTACCACCACTCTTTCCTTGAAACAATCATCCATACAGATAAGAAGAAAACTAGTCAAACACCTCATCACATAAACACAATCTTTGCAGCTTCCTTAATAACAATTCCAAATTTACAGAGTCATATGTTTCAGATGCGTCCAATGACACAAAGCAAAACTTCACGTTTTTATCCAACCCTTCCTTCAATATATCAAATACAGATACCAATAGTAATTCAACACTTTAGTCTTTCAAAATCCAAATTGGAAAGTATCTAGACAATCTCATTAATATACTCATCCAATTGTTGCAAAAATTACTTTACCTAAAAATGGAACAACTGATATTGGATGTTAATTTGCCATACACTCACTATCTAAGCCTACTTTTTCAAGATTGGTGTGACTGGTAAATCACCACCTACTCATCGATACACTGTTCTCGCTTGGATTTCAGGGCTTTATCATGGTTTTTTCCCTGTCTTTCCCATCGCACCTGTAGCATATGCTGTGGTAGGTCCTCTTCTACCACCATCCCGCATGTCGTCGGTGTATCTCAGGGCTCTAACCTCCTCCTATGCCTTTCAGTATCACCTCTATGCCGATGACATGCAGATCTATCTCTCTACACCTGAAATCTTGACAGACATTCAGTTCCGGGTTTCAACCTGCTTTTTGACATCACAACATGGATGGCTTGCCAGCATCTAAAATTAAACATGTCCAAAACTGAGCTTTTTATCTTTCCACCCAAATCTGTCTCTCCTTTTCCCCCGTTCTAATATTTCTGTTAGCAAACCTTCATATTCTCTGTTTTGTCAGCTCACAATCTTGAGGTAATCTTTGACTCATCTCTCTCCTTCTCTTCACATATCCAACAGACTGCAAAAACCTGTCATTTTTTTCTCTACAATATTGCTAAAATCAGACCCTTCCTTTCTGAGCACACTGATTTCCTTTCTGAGCACACTGCCAAGATCCTCATTCATACCCTCATTACCTCTCACTTAGACTACTGCAACCTGCTTCTCATTGGCCTTCCACTAAACCATCTCTCTCCCTTTCAATCTATTTAAAATTTTGCTGCACACTTCATATTTCGTCAGTGTCGCAATGCCCACATTATCCCTCTCCTTGAGTCACTTCATTGGCTCCCTATATATTTCCGCATACAGTTCAAACTCCTCTTACTGACCTACAAGTGTATTTGCTGTTCAGCTTCTCAGTTTCTCTCCACTCTCATCTCTCAACACACTCCCCTCCACCTCCCCCCACCCCCCCCACCCCCCGCCGGGCACTCCACTCATCGGACAAGTCTCCTCTACAGCCAACTCCAGACTCTGTTGCTTCTACCTTTCTTAACTGTATGCCTAGAACAAACTGCCTGACTTGATATGTCAGGCTCTGTCTCTGGCAGTATTCAAATCCAGACTCAAAGCCCACTTCTTTGAAGATACTTTCAATTCCAAACTCCAACTCACTTGCTAAGCACCAATATTTGTCTTATCATTCCCTTTGTAAATCCCCCACCTGAGCACAATGTATTGATGCACCTTCTTGTCCTGTTTGTCTGTCTTGACTAGATTGTAAGTTCTTTTGAGTAGGGACTGTCTCTTTTGTGTTTTGATGTACAGCATTGCTTATGTGTAGTAGCACTATAGAAATGATTAGTAGTAGTAAAGAATTAGGTTCTTACCTCAAAAAAACTTCTTTCTTGTAGATGTGTCTTGTGGTCCTGAAGCCTCATTTTGTCAGTGGGCTTCGTCTTTCTTCTATCTTAAGATCAGTCCGAATTGGAATATAAGAACATAAGATTTTCTGCTGCTTGGTCAGACCAGTGGTCCATCGTGCCCAGCAGTCTGCTCACGCGGCAGCCCTTAGGTCAAAGACCAGTGCCCTCTTTGTGTCTAGCCTTACCTGCATATGTTCTGTTCCAGTAGGAACTTATCCAACCTTGTCTTGAATCCCTGAAGGGATGAACTGAGAAAATAAAAAAAAAAAAGAGAAAAGAAAGGAAACACTCAAGAATGTATAGTCTGGTTTAAGTCTCTGCTTGATAGCAGAACCTGTGAGTAGCTACGAGCCCTATATAAGATTAGTGCTGGATGCACACAGTTTTTCTATATGCTTTGATCAGTTACTTGAATGTTATAATGTTAATGGATACATTTGTTACAGAGCAGAAAAGAATTGTAGTGTAAGGGGGTTTTCTCCTGTCTCCCTCCTTCTGATTATGTCTGTCATTACAGTGCTACTTGATTGCTTTTGTAACACACTGAGGGGGCAGGAGCAGCTCCCTGGGAAGGAGGCGGAGTTCGAAAGATGATTGACAGCATTCTGCAAGCAACTTGTGGGCTCATATGCATAACCCTGGCGTTCAGGATCACTAGACACATCTGCAAGAAAGATTATTGAGGTAAGAACCTAATCTTTGTATGTACATTGTCAATTCACGTGCAATCAAATATAACATTCTCAGCATTTCTATTTGTTGTAAGAGAAATGCCAAGAACGTTATATTTTGATTACAAGTGAACTAATTGACAGTGTACATCTAACTTTGTGAGGTTTTGCTACCTTTCAATTTTGTGAAACATGAAGGGACTATATGATTGATAGACCCCTGACATAAGCTTTATGCCAGAACATGGGTCGTGTCGGGTCACTTCAGTTAAATTCATCTTCTCCAGGCTGTTTGTGCTGTTTTGTTTGTTTGCAGTGCTAGCCCACACTAACATACTGGGAATCTACTCAAAAGGTTGCGTATGCATTTTAGCAGAAAACACTAAACTTGTTATTGCTTGGAATGTTTTTATACTTATTTTTAACAGGCTATTTGTTTTAGGCATATTTTCAAACGGGTCCAGTTTATGCCAGTGTTATATTATGGTTATAGTTTACTGAATTTAATAGTCTACTTTTCCTCACTGAATAGCAAGGTAGATTACAAAAACAAATAAAACATTTAAAAGGAGAAAAGAGCTCTGTATAAAAGGGCAGGAAAGCAAAAGTAAAAGAACAGAGACAGTAAATATTTACACATGAATACAAATAACCCTGGTTTTTTCATCCCTTTCCTGGCTGCTAGAAAGGGAAACATTAAAAATCGGGCTTGGAAATAGACCTCTTGAAACAAGTAAGTCTTTAGATTTTAATTTGCAGAAAGAAAAGAAAATTTCAAAGTAAAGGAGCAGCACAGGTAAAGACTCTAAGAAGCATAGCCTTGAGTTGGGCAAATTTTGGTGGAGGGATATAAAGACGTCCATTGCATAATTTATGCAGGGCTCCATGGAAGTATGCATTATTATCATGAAGGAAAGATAAAGAGCTTTATGCATGTCGGTATCAAAAATCCCATACACGAATACAAGATGTCCGGGGCAGTACTTGGAGAGACCACCCAGGAAAGAGACCTGGGAGTACTGGTCGACAGGTCAATGAAGCCATCTGCGCAATGCACAGCAGCAGCAAAAAGGGTAAACAGAATACTAGGAATGATTAAAAAGGGGATCACAAACAGTTCGGAGAAGGTTATCATGCCGCTGTACCGGGCTATGGTGCGCCCTCACCTGGAATACTGCATCCAGCACTGGTCGCCGTACATGAAGAAGGACACAGTACTACTCGAAAGGGTCCAGAGAATAGCGACTAAAATGGTTAAGGGGTTGGAGGACTTACCGTACAGTGAGAGATTAGGGAAGTAGGGCCTGTTCTCCCTTGAAAAGAAGAGACTGAGAGGAGACATGATCAAAACATTCAAGATATTGAAGGGAATAGACTTAATAGATAAAAACAGGTTGTTCACCCTCTCCAAGGTAGAGAGAACGAGAGGGCACTCTGAAGTTAAAAGGGGATAGATTCCGTACGAACATAAGGAAGTTCTTTTTCACCCAGAGAGTGGTGGAGAACTGGAATGCTCTTCCGGAGTCTGTTATAAGGGAAAACACGCTCCAGGAATTCAAGACAAGGTTGGACAAGTTCCTGCTGAACCGGAACAAACGCAGTTAGGGCTGTTCTCAGTTAGGGCACAGCTCTTTGACCGCATAAGCGGACTGCTGGGTGCGATGGACCACTGGTCTGACCCAGCAGCGGCAATTCTTATGTTCTTAAGAAACATATTTTTTTAATTGAAATCTGAAATAAACTGAAAGTCAGTGTGATGGTGTATCAATTGTGGTGTTGTCTTGCTATGTTTCATGGTGCAGCATAAGACCCTTGAGGCTGTATTTTGTATTGCTTGTAAATACCTAGTTAAGAATTTTGGAAGATCATTACAGTCACATTACAGTAAATAATACGAGAAGTTATTCTATATAAAGGTTCTGTATTCTGTAAAAAGTTTAACTGTATTCTGTATAAATTTATACTGTATAAAGGTTAACTGAGAGTCCTTGAAACTTGGCAATTCTTTTTATCTCACTCCTACTATAGGAAGGATAACTGACATCACCCTGTAGGCTGCCTGGAAAGGTCTTTTGGCTCTCTCTGTGTGTGTTGTAGGTCTCTCCTTTTCCTCTCAAACTCCAAGCTGAAGTTTCATAGCTGGCTCTTGGACAAGGATATGTAGAAAGGATGCCTCAGCAACACTGTGATTCTGGGTTAATTGTGAAAGGCTGACAGCTTAGAAGCTGGGATACACACAGCACGTCCCTGGAACTAATCTTAGTTATAGCTGAGATGTTATCCTGTACTGGTTTTTACTTAATATGGCCAGCAAGATTGCAACATATCAGTGCCAGTGTAAATCTCATTCTGTAGACAGTTTCACACCAGAGAGAGACAATGCAGATGTTTCTTGGAATGTCAGTGTCCAGTACTGCAGGAAGTCTGGTAACAGCTATGATGGTATTGGTCTAAAAAGATAGTTCCTGGCCTAATCAGACTTGGATTCATAGGCCACAGGTAAGAATGCAGGCCTAATACAGTATATACAAACCCTTATATACAAACAGGTATAGGCAATATACTCTGGACAGGTATAGGCAGTATACTCTGGACTTAAAGGATGTTTATGCACACATTCAGATACTTTTAGGGCACATGAAGTATCTACATCCTACTTCCAGGGTTTTCACAAAATGTCTAATAGTAGTCGTAATATTGCTATACAGATTGTGAGCTCATGTCTTTCCTTACCTGGACAATTGGCTGATCAAGAGAACATCAAAGGAGGTGCTCAGGAGTCAATGTAAAGAACTACTAGGGTTCATAATCAACTACCTCAAGCCCCACCTGCATTACAACAATTCTGTTCATTGGAGCCCTTCTAGATGTTGGCCGTGTTCAGCCCTCTTGCCTCTGGCTTGGTCGGATGCTTTTTTTGCCATTGCATTGCAGATGTTGAGGTTTTTAGGCCACATGGCCTCCACCATGCATGTGATGCTCATGACATGCTTCCACTTGAGGTAGGCCCAATGGATCCTAACTTCCCAGTTTTCTCAAGTCTTGGGGAACCTAGCGGATGTCATCTGTTGCTGCACAGCTTGCACAGTGGTTCCTGTGATGGACCTTTTGGCCCAATATGATCCTGGGTCTTGACATGGACAAGAGATGTGTCCAATCACTAGGCTGACCATCCCACCCCTCTGACATCACTTCCTGTTCCAGAGCAGGCAGCCACTTGAAGATTCCAACCCCGCAATAGTTGTAGCTTTTGCCACTGCTGCACCTGGTCTAGAAAAGCAACATTTGCTGATGGGTGGAAGGGCAATTGGTGGGAGTTAAGGAAGGTACCAGTTCCCCTGCTTGCATGGTAGCTTAAGAAATGGTGAGGGGCCATTGAGAAGAGGTGTCAAAGTCCCTTCTTGAGGGCTGCAATCCAGTCAGGTTTTCAAAATTTCCCCAATGAATATGCATTGAAATCAGTGCATGCAAATAGATCTCAAGCATAGTCATTGGGGAAATCCTGAAAACCTGACTGGATTGTGGCCCTTGAGGAAGGACTTTGACACCCCTGCTATAGAGGGAATATTGCTCAGGATTAATGGCCTGCTCAAGAGGCTCAATTTCATATCAGTCTCCTGGAGTTCTGTGCTGTTTGGAAAGTGCTAAAAGCTTTCAGAGATCAGCTGATGAACCAAATCATTCTTCTTCTTGAGCCTGTGGATAAATGCAAAGTGATGCACATTGGAAAGAATAAGCTAAATCATAGTTGCCAGATGATAAACACTTTAGGGGTCAGCAGTCAAGAAGAAGATCTAGGTGTCATCATAAATAATATCCTGAAATCTTCCACCCAATTTGTAGCTGTAGCCAAAAAAGCAAACAAGATGCTAGGAATCATTAGGAAATGGATAATGCCTCTGTATTGCTCCATGGTGTGACCTCACCTTGAGTATTGTATTCAGTTCTGGACATTGTATCTAAAAAAAGATACAAAGAAAAGCAACCAAAATGAAAAAGGAAATGGAACTCCTATCTTATGAAAAGGGTAGGGCTCTTCATCTTGGAAAAGAGATGACTTAAGGGAGATATGATTGAGGTCTACAGAATCCTGAATGGTGTAGAATGGGTAAAGGTGAATCAATTTTTTACTCTTTCAGAAATTACAAAGACTAGGGGACACTCAATGAAGTTACAAGGAAATACCTGAAAAACAAATAGGAGGAAACATTTTTTTCACTCAATGAATATTTGAGCTCTGAAACTCATTGCCAGAGGGTATGATAAGAGCAGTTAGCATATCTAGGTTTAAAAAAGGTTTGGACAAGTTCTTGGAGGAAAAGTCCGTAGTCTGCTATAGAGACAAATATGGGGGAAGCCACTTCTTGCCTTGGGATCAGTAGCATGGAATGTTGCTACAATTTGAATTTCTGCCAGGTACTTGTGACCTGGATTGGCCACTGTGGAAACAGGATACTGACCTAGATGGACCATTAGTCTAATCCTGTATGACTATTCATTTGTTCTTATGAGATTATGTAGCCATAATGAGATGAATTCATGAATTGCACATGGGGCATACCTGATTTTCCCAAAAGGATGCTTGTCAGTGGGGAGAGCTCTTGTAACCCCTTAGTGTAATTGTGGCTGAAATCCTGGCAAAAATGAACATTGAAGATCAGGATGCGGATGCTAATGCCTCATAGGAAAAACTTGGGGTAGGGGAGAAATTGGACCTCCTTACCACTTAGTGGGAAAAAGCAGGAGGGAGAGGATCTAGGACAATTCATTGTGGCCGAATCAGCATGACCCAAGTCCCCCAAAGTTGGATCACCCCCAGCGGCCCTCCCCTGCATCCCCGCCACATATTTGACCTTTTGAGGGGGGCTATGCCCCCCCCATCCCCCACAAGAAGGAGCATCGCCTGCATTCCCCCCCAAGGTAGGAATGCCCCCTCCCCCGGCCTGCATACATGTTGAAAAATTTGCCAATGTGAGCAGAATATTCAACCCCTTGCTCGCACCAGCCTTGTCACCCCTCTGACGTCACTTCCTGGACCTGCAACTAAGAAGTTACGTCAGAAGGGAGCCAAGACTGGCCAAGCAGGGGGGTGGAAGATGTGCCAGCAAATTTTTAAAGAGGTATGTTGTGGGGGGGGGGCAGAGAGGAGGAGAGGCATCGGCAGGAGGGGAGATGAAAAATAGAGGCACTGGCGGTGGGGTGTGGAGGAGCAGAGACCAGGAGAGGCACCAGGGCATGATTCATCACAGAGAGGATGATTATTTGCAGCTGTGTTGAAATGTCTTGATGAATTGTTCCATTCTGGAAGGAAATACATGGTCCACTTTCAACATTCAATCAGCTCAAGCCATAGGAGTTCCAAACCCAACACTTTTGCTTATATGCAAGCCAGGCACTATTACTGTGAAATTTAAAAAAAAAAAAAAAAGCAAGCAGAATTTGGGTTGGGGACAGTTTTTTAAAAGTGGACAGGTTATTTCTTCAGATTCCCTTCTCAATAAGCTTTCCATTTTGTACAGATTGGGAAGGAAAATGAGGGGGAGCACAGGGCCTTCAGCATTTGATGGAAGCTTGCGCATATAACATGGGAGAAATAAAACAACTATTTATGGATGTGCCAAAAGTATATTGAAATGTCCCAGTGCAAGATCTTACAGAGTGTATGACTCGCGGTCAAGGTGCTAAATCTAGGTTGTGGATGGGAGATGAGATGAATGTGTGCAATGTAAATGAATGAAAGGAAGTTTGGTATACATGGTAGTAGAATGGCCCCACTTACAGACTAAATGAGCAAAAGTATTAGACTTCATTAAAAAAAAATCAAACCTCTTCAACTTTCTCTACAATGAATCTATGCCATGTTTATTTGAGGGACAGCAGATCCTTAGAAGAACAGTGGAAGAGTGCAAGTTTGTACTGTTAGCTTTAGTGCTTACTAAGAAAAGAATTCTTCAGTATTAGATGAATAAAGAACCACCTCTGAGTGCCTGCTGGGAGGAGAGCATGCGAGAGTTGATACGTTGGGAACTTTAAGGGGAGCATAAAGGTAGTAAGACAATGTTTGCCTTGATTTTTATGCCTGGAAAACTGTTACATAAATTGCAATTGCTTTTTCTATCAGAAAATATGCACATAGCATTGCTTATTCAGAACTATGTATATGTTTTATTTTGGCCCCACCTTTTCTCTCGGCATGCGAAAATGTGGGCTTGTTAAATATGATAACACTTCTGTAACTCATTTTGCTATATTTTCTTTAGACACTAGAGGACGTGTTTCACCATAGAATTTGTTGCTGATGAATTTACTTGTGGGGGAAGTTTGTATGAGACTGATTTGCACAGAATTATTCAAAGCTGGTAAGAGGTAGAGCTGTGTAGCCAATGCTATCTTCTCTCTGCACAGCCTGGCTTTCTGCTTGGTCCTGAAATCCTGTGCTGTTTTACTGAAACTGAGTATAGTTCTGGATTGCAGGCAACTACAGGGTGCAAACTTTGAGAGAGCTATGCTGTACAAGTCTAGACATTTCACTGGGAAAGATAATTTACAACATGGTATATACTAGAGAGACAGAGCTGGAGAAGATACTTGTGCGGGAGGCAAGTAGTGTGGCTGGATTCCTTCTCCCCACCTTTTTGTTTCTGAATCACAACATAATCTAATAAGTCAAGCCTAAACTACACAGAATAAGACACAGTTTTACTTAAGTATGCCAAAGGTTTCTTCTGCTCTTTTTCCTCCCTGTAAAGCGAGAGAAAGGAAAGGTGTGATGTATACTGATAGGCTGTCATTTCTATAGAAAGTGCTGAGGTGACAAAACAATGGACCCTATAGTACATCCCACCAAACCCTAACTGCACACTACTCAGAAGGTAGATATGTATGTGTAGGAGGGGAAAATGACCTGGGTGGAATGGAATAATGGGTGTTAGTGGGGGTAGATAAGCTGGAGAAGATGGAGGTTAAAGGGACGTGTGAGAGGGAGATAAACTAGGGAAAATAGGGTGAGAAGATTTGGGTGATGTGCAAAAGAGAACTGAGGAAGAGAATAGATAAGGGAGTAAGGGAACGTATGGAGGGAATGAACATGCTGAGGAAAAGAAAAGGTAAGAGGTCATGTGCAGGAGAGATGAGGTGGGTAAGGGGACATGTTTTATAGGTGAAAGATGAGAGAGTGTTGAAGGGAGGATGAGTTGGGGGATGAGAGAGACTGTATTGTGCCTGTCCTTTTTCCAAGACCACATTCTCACCCTGGTGAAACGGCTCTCCACACATTGGACTGTAAGCATGCTCTTGCTTATTACTTGGGTCAGACTAAACTTCACAGTTCTTCCACTCCTATGTCCTTATCATTCGATCATAACAGACTTGGAGCTCCTGTCGCCAAAAAAAGCATCTCAACATGGCTGGCGGAATGTATCTCCTTTTGATATTCTCGGGCTGGGCTGTCGCTGGAGAGCTCTTATCACTGCACACAAAATTAGAGCTATGGCGACTTCAGTAGTTCACCTACATTCCACTCCCATTGAGGACATCTGTAAAGCAGCCACCTGGTCCTCATTTCATACCTTCACATCCCACTACTGTTTGGAGAATCATTCTAGACGGGAAAGTTGGTTCAGCCAAGCAGTTCTACAAAATTTATTATTTATTTAGACACCAACTTCCCCCCATCCCTTTTGCTTCCGCCAGGCTCAGGGACATGATCCTGGCAGCCATATATGAGACTATGCTGCCTGTTTGCCCTAGGATAAAGCACAGTTACTTACCTATAATGGGTATTATCCAATTACAGCAGGCAGATGTTCTCAAAACCCTCCTTCCTCCCCTAGTTGGCTGCTTAGCTTTTTTACGGAACTGATGGTCCCACAAGACGATGTTGGGTGGGAAGGCATCGGCGCAAGCACAGTATGGGCAGTTTCAAGACTTTCTAAATTTTTTAAGTGATAGTACACTTTAACACTACCTGGCTCCATGGATGACATTATCCACATGTGAGAATATCTGCCTGCCGCCCTCTAATAACACACATTACAAGTAAGTACCGTATTTGCCGGCGTATAGGACGACTGGGTGTATAAGACGACCCCCCAACTTTCAGTTAAAAAATAGAGTTTTGTGTTATACTCGCCGTATAAGACGACCCCTTCTTCCGCACACCTTCTCTACCGCCCCGGGTGCAGCACAGCCGGCCAGGTTCCCTTACTTTTGTGGCATTTCCCCAACCGACTGATAACAGCCCGGGTCCGACAATCCTCCCTGCCCTGTAGCCGCGAATCTAAATTACCTTCTTACAGCTGCTGTAAGAAGGTATTTAGATTCGCGGCTACAGGGCAGGGAGGATTGTCGGACCCGGGCTGTTATCAGTCGGTTGGGGAAATGCCACAAAAGTAAGGGAACCTGGCCGGCTGTGCTGCAACCGGGGCGGGGCGGCCGCCCCTCGAACCGCGAGGCTACTCTCCTTCTCCTTACCTGCCATGCCTGCAGCACAGAGCCGAACGGAAGTCTTCCCGACGTCAGCGCTGACGTCGGAGGGAGGGAGGGCTTTGTTTAAGCTTTGTTTAAGCCCTCCCTCCCCTCCGACGTCAGCGCTGACGTCGGGAAGACTTCCGTTCGGCTCTGTGCTGCAAGCAGAGAAGGTAGGGAGAAGAAGAGCCGCGCGACTGAGTACATCCAGCCCCGCAAGTAAGGGCATGTAAACTGTACCCGGCGTATAAGACGACCCCCGACTTTGGGGAGGATTTTAAGGTACTAAAAAGTCGTCTTACACGCCGGCAAATACGGTAACTGTGCTTTTTGTGGGATTTACATTTCAGCTTTGGTCTGTATTTATGTTTCTAATTTGGGGCCCCTTATTCTGTATTAGTTGAAAGTCTGTCCATGTTCTGCATATGTAAGATGAAGTTTTCTCCTAGTGTTGCAGATTTGCTTGCTCTGTTGTACTAATAGGAGATATATCTGGTGCTCTAAGGCTTATGCTGCTTTTTTTTTTTTTCTATGGTAGGGTTGTTGCAGTTTGAGTTCTGGTAGTTAGGGCTGTTTGCTGTATAGGTCCTTAGTATTTACAGGATTTTTTTGTTATTTTCTAAAGTGTCTGGCAGTGGAAGGAGAATGTTACTGTTGTTGATGTGGCATCACAGTTTGCATATATTTTTGAATGGTCAGTTGTAAGATTAATATTGGGCATCACCTCAACATCTTAAATTGAACATCAACAAAACCAAATTGCTTTGTTTCAGACTGAGATGTTTAATACCTATTAATGGTGAACTTTCTTTAGCTGTTGATAGCTCTTCAAGAGTACTGAGAATCATTTATTTATTTTTAAAAATTTAGGCATTGCTTAAATCTAGGTAATTTACATTCACAATTTCAAACACAAACAAACTTTGTAAAATGCAGTAAACAAATATCAGTCTCCCCTCACAAAATGTCTGTAATACAGAATTATTCAAATCTAAAACAAATAATAACCAATTATATTGGACTCTTCTTTAAACATGGAGCTGCATATAAATATACTTACTAAGAGATTATTTTTTAAACTTAGGCAATTATGTCTGGTCATTCATATTTCCATACTGACTATTTTAGAGTTCTGGTCCAAATGCTCATTCTTTCCCCGCTTTGATTACTGTAATTCTCTATATGTGGGTGTTTCATCTAAGTTGATTTATAAGCTGCAACTGAGTCAGAATGCTTCTGCAAAGCTGATACAGTAAAACCTTGGATTGCAAGTAACTTGGTTTGCAAGTGTTTTGCAAGACAAGCAAAACATTTGATTAAATTTTAACTTGATATACAAGCAATGTCTTGCAATACAAGTACATATAGTATACACATATCACATCATCACAATTGAGCCGATGGTTCATCTCTCTCTGACGCTGCGGGAGTGTAGTGACTGTTCTAAACGAGTAAAGTCGTGCACTACGAGTACATACAGTATACCCGCGTCATATCATCACAACTTCTCTCTCTGACGCTGCGGGAGTGTAGTGAATGTTCTAAACGAGTAAAGTCGTGCAATACGAGTACATACAGTATACACATGTAACATCATCACAACTGAGCCGATGGTTCTTCTCTCTCTGACGCTGTGGGAGTGTAGTGACTGTTCTAAATGAGCGAGGTCTTGCAATACAAGTACGTATAGTATTTTGTATTAAAGTTTTTGGGTTGTGGAACGAATCGTATGAGTTTCCATTATTTCCTATGGGGAAATTCGCTTTGATATACGAGTGCTTTGGATTACAAGCATGCTTCTGGAACGAATTATGCTTGCAAACCAAGGTTTTACTGTATTTGGAAGACTAGATTTGATCATGTGTCCCCTTTGTTCATTCAACTCCATTGCAGGCTTATTTATTTATTCAATTTTCTATACTGTTTTCCCATGGGAGCTCAGAATGGTTTTACATGAATTTATTCAGGCACTCAAGCATTTTCCCTGTCTGTCCCGGTGGGTTCACAATCTATCTAATGTACGTGGGGCAATGGGGGGATTAGGTGACCTGCCCAGGGTCACAAGGAGCAGCGTGGGTTTGAACTCACATCCTCAGGGTGCTGAGGCTGTAGCTGTAACCACTGCGCCACACTCCTTGGTTGCCTGAGGCTAGTCTTTTTTAAAGTCTTCTGTTTAGTTCATAAATCTCTAGCAGGGTTGTCTCCGGAATTCTTTACTAATTATATTCACTTGATTGGAGCCTCTAGACCCGGCTGTAATAAAAGTTCACCTAGTTCTAGCTGTTCCCTCTACAAAACATATACGATTGAAGTCACTATTTGCTAAATCATTTCCGTTTTTGTTGATGAAGTATTGGAATTCCTTATTATAGGCTTTGCGTTTGATTAAGGATCATTTGTGTGTTGTAACTCTATTAAGACTTATTAATTTACAAAATATTGTAATTTATTATTGTTTTCTATGATAAATTATTGTAGAATCTGTTAAATAATCTTTGCTGTTACCCATCTAGAACCTTTGCCAGGATTGGATGGGATATAAGTGTACATATAATGTAATTTAATATAGCTTAAGAAATACCCTCGCTCCATTGTAGAAGAATATAGAGCATATGTTAAATAACTAGAGGTGGATGCTTCATATTGAAATTCTGTCTAGTCCTGTATAGAATCCAGATTTCTCTCCCTTACAGAAGAATTAGTTAAATGATGCTATTAGTTATAATAGCTGTTTTACTAGATGACTGATACTGGCTGAGTTTTTTATACATAGAAAGCCCTTGGGACTTTTTCTTGCATTGTCTTTTTATACCTAATTTAAAAGATAGGGGTGGGGAGGGGAGCTGTGATGTAGTGATGGGGAGTAATGTGTAGAAATGTCATTTTGATCTGTTTCCTTATTGTCACCACAAATACTTTTGTCCAGATATGACAGCATACCTTACTGACGGATTTTCTGTCTTTGGTAGGTCTAAGCAACACCACCCCACGCTCAAAACTAAAGCAAGCTCAATTTTTTAAAAAAGGAGGTAGGAGGTGAAAGGTGTAATTTTGAATATCTGCCTTGGGTGCAGAAAAATTCAGGCCTGGCTCAGGTTTACAAGTGATGAGGGCAATAATTAAATAATCATGGAGTTTCCCTTTCGAAATGAGAGTTCAGGCAGCTGTGAGAATCTGGAAATTTTGTATTAGGTTTGAAGCAGGTGGAAAAATAGCATCAGAGAGTATTTGTGATGCTTTCAAAATTCTTTCATGATCTAATTTGCCTCTTATTTTGCCACAGATAAAGGTACCTGCACAATGTGCACGCTTATCTATAGTGGGTGAGAGGGAAATTTGCAGATACCCTTTTCATGAGCAAAACACTTTTATCCATGGAGTTGTTTTTGAAAATTTCCTTCCCCCATTTAGTTATTTTTTTTCTCTCTGCTTTATTTAAGGCATTGCCTGACCTTTCCAAGCTGTGTGAAACCTCAAAATGACAAAGAAAATGAATTGCATTCACTTAAAGAGGATTTCTGCCCTCTCTCTCTAGTTGATAAGGAGGTATATTGAATACTTATCCTGATAAATATGGAATTTGTTATAAAATCTGCTTGTTACCTTTGTCGAATATTGCAATGTGTGTTTTTTGCATGTCAGTTATAGTATAAATAGTATTAAAGGTGCACAGTTTAAACAAGTAACTTGGGTATTTTTATAAAAGAGGTGTTCAGATTGGATTTTTAACTAAAAATGTCTTATCCCTTGATGCACTAGAGTTCCATAATTTATGTCCTTTGTAAGATTCTTTATTAGTTAACTTAAAAACATTATAAATGTGGAGTAACAAAGTTTTATTAACTCAGTTACACGTACTCCATGCCACTACCAGTAACTACTAGTAATTAGGCCCCATTATATAAAATAAGACCTGTGGTAAACTAGCACTAGAGAATGACACAGGAACAAAGTTTGTCCCCTTCCCCACAAGTTCCAACCATCCCTACAGCCTCCATCCCTGTCACTGCGAGCTCTGTCCCTGCCCGTATCATCCCTGCAGACTCTGTTCTCATTTGCACAAGCCTCGGACACTTAAGATTTTATATTTAAATCTTTTTATTAAAGTATAAAAAGGGACATTATTCTATAAAACGGTTTATAAATCACAAATACAGCCTTCCATTCCAATCTAGTTTTGGTACAACCTTCCCAAAAATTCAGTTGCATATGTTTTTACATCATCTAGGAAGATAATTGGATTGTCTTTCAGTCATGGGTGTAGAAAAGAACCTATGCTGTGCATTAAATGTTGGAAATGCTCCTTGATGCCAGGAGAGGTGGATGAATCTGTAGCAGTAACAGTAAGATGCTTAAATAGCTTGGCACATGATGGAAGGACATTGCAGATGGTAGGAGTCTGATCAGCAGACAAGACTCTAGTTGCTACATCTAAGGCAAACAACACACAAATGATGTCATTTAACAGTAGTTCATTTCAATCCAATAGCATCTTATACAGTTTTTTTAATTAATGAATTCCATTGCCAATTATCTAAAATGTGTAAAGTTCATTATATCTTTAGGGCTATATCCCAACTGGTCAACAGACTCACTAAAATAAACATTTATTCATAAATGTAAAATAATAATGCAACTAGGTAAGAAATGTATATTTTTTACCTTCATTCATTTCTCTAAAGTTAGCAATCATATTGCACCTCAGTTGTAGAAAATTCATTTGCTTCCTGTTGTGTTTAGGACAAATTCTTAACCTAAATTTAAAGGTTCTTCTGGCTAAATGATACATGGTGTGTTCAAAAAGTTACAGGACTGATTTTATAAAACTTTATTAAACAATAAGGTGGCTGGGGAAGAACTGTCATGGTGTTTTTTGGGGGTTGTTCTGGTCATTGGTCATCAACCATGGAACAAACTTTGCCACAACACGAGACATCCCCAGCTTCTCTGTCAGAATGTTGTGGCATGAACCAATGGAAATGTTGCATTCCTCTGCCAAATCTTTAACAGTTAATCGCCAATTAGCAGGGATAAGAACCCTCACTTGATCAATATAATCATCATCAGTTGACGTTGATGGTCTTCCAGTTTCCAAATCATCTTCCGCTGATTCACAACCACTTTTGAAGTGTGAATACCATTCAAAATGCCTATGTTCACCAAAAGCCACTTTCAAAATTTCAAAAATTTCTGTAGTGGTTTTACACAATTTAAAACAGAACTTCACACTGTAGCATTGTTCATTGAGATTGCACATGATGAAAAATAGCCGATAACACGTTCATAAAACTTCCATAGCTTGGAAATGAAAACAGATACCAATAAACAGAAAACAAAGAGATTACTCGTGAGGTTTCAAGCTACTCAACGCCACCTAGTGCGTCTCAAAAAAACTTGCTATTTGATGCTCAATTCAAACTGTCCTGTAACTTTTTGAAAAGACCTCGTAAGTTTATGAAATCTGTAAAAGGAGTCCTTAACCCTTTATTACCTCAGATATAAAACTTAAAAACTGCTAAGCCCTCCAGCAGAAGGAAGTTGGGAGACACACTGGCGCTGCATACCCCCTGACAATGGTGTGGGTATCCCCTGGGGTATGCATATTGCTTGTTGAGAACCTCTGATCTAGAATATTCATTCCTGGTTTTATCCCCTTTCATTCATTGGCTTGAATGAAAAGGTGGCTTATAATTCTTGCCCAATGCAGCACCAAATTGAGTAGCACCATCCTTATTCATTTTTTTAAACATAAGTCAAATATTCAGTGTACCTACATTACAGATGCATATCCAGTGGAGTATCTGTTGTACTGCTCTAACTGCTTACTACTATAAATGTACACACAAAGTAAAGTAAAACCAAAATTAGATGAGTTTGTCTAAGTTGACATGGTAAACCTATTCAAACTTGATAAATAATTTACTTTTTTTTTTTTTAGTCCTTGTTGTTGCCAGTTCACTTAGAATCCACTAAGACAACAAACCTCAGTCAACTGAGAAACCTACCAACTGTATTGGAACTTAAAGAGGTTTTAAGACTCACTCCAGAAGATGTATCAGACTATTGTACAGAGGCACAAATAATCACAGAAGGTAAGGAATGTTTGTCTGTTTTCGTAAAAGAAGCTTTTTCATCTTTAGCATAGCTTGTAAAAATGAGGCCTGGTTTTATCAAATTTCTTCATGCTTAAATGCTTAACAAGACCCATATTTCCCTTTAGCTCAAGTTGTAGGTAAATATATTTAAATCTGAAACCAGTAATCAATATCTTACCTGTCTCAAAATTACAGTAATTTAAAACTTATAAAAATAAACTTTCCAGTCTATTATTAAAGTTTGATATAATGCAGGTAACTTATATTATCCCAGGACAAGCAGGCAGCATACAGTGCTCCCCCGCGAATTCATGGTCCTGCTCATTAGTGGTATTTTCTGACCACAAAGGGGAGGCAGGAGAGGGCAGCTGGAGTGCCGGTGAGTGAAGGAAATCACTCGCTGTATGCTCCGACCGCCTCTTCCTGTACTAAAGTCGGGCATCACCAATCAAGAGCTGTGTGTCAAAGGAGCTCAACACAGCGCATTTGTCCTCGATGCCATCTTGATCTCAGTCGAAATGCTTTTTATGGATAGATGGGAATAGGGGAGAAGAAAGAGGGAGGAGATGACACACAGTTATGATGGGAAAGGCAGAGAGAAAGAGGAGATAGTGTGCATGGATAGATGGGAAGGGAAGACTTAGAAAAGTAGATAGATCTGAGGAGAAAGCAGAAAAATGGAAGAAAGTTGAATATTAAAAATTCATGCCAAAGATGGATGTAGGGCAGAAAGTGACGGAGAGAAAACAGTAAATAGATAAGAAAACCTTGGAAACAGAGTTAAGAGCACAGACAGAAAGAAGTTCAACCAGAGACTGGGAAAGGATGAGTAGAAAAATAAAATCACCAGACAACTAAGGTAGGAAAAGTGATTTTATTTTCAATTTAGTGAATTTACATCTGCACTGTTCAGAAAAAAATGTATTTCTGTTTCTCTGTTGTTGTACTGCATGCAGAGTCTAGCATCTTAGGGTTTCGTTTGTGTATATTAGGACTTTTAGTTTGTGGTCCTGTATTTGCATAGGGTTTATCTGTGTTCTGCAGGTGTGACAAAGGCCAGGTGTTCTGGTAGGAATGAATGTTGTGATTCGGTAGGAATGAATGTCGTGAAGCGTTATTAGTGTCATGGCCCCAAGTAGGAAGATATTTGTCGGCAATTTGTCTGGGTTTTAAGAAGGGACTGAGCTCGAAGGGGCTGCGTCTGGAGTGCCTGTGCGGATGTCAACATGATGACATCACATGCATATGCGCATGAGTGTGATGTCATCATGTTGATGTCCATACATGCGCAGAGGCCCTCTAGATGTGGGCTGGAGCTCGTGGAAGGAGACAAGAGGTTCTTGTGGGGGCGGGGCTAGGGGCAGAATAGAGCGGGTCCACGTGTCCTCTTTTTTTAAAGAGGAAATCTGGTAACCCTAATCATAATCAGCAAGTCAGTAGCAGGATTTCATCCCAAAAGAGCAGAGTTTCCAATTAAAATCCATGATTCACCTAGAAATAAAGAAAAAGTTTTACTTTCAAGAATGCAGTCTGGACCAGCACAGCAGATTTATGAAGTTATATGTGCTGATCCTGCTGTGACATGGTAAAAAGAACATATTAACATGTCTTAAAGGACTCCTTTTACAAAGTCCTAATAACAATTCCTAGCATGGTAAATGCGACAAAGCCCATAGGAATTGAATGGGTTTTGTTGCCTTTGCCGCATGAGACTCGCTACGGTGGCTTTGTAAAAGGAGTCCAAAATTAAATATTGTTTTCATTTGATTACAGCATTTTATAAAGAAGTAGTAGTTGTAGTCATGTAAAATAAACACACATTCTAGTGCAAAAATCACATGAGTCCTGAATCTGTGGGTAGTGCATCATCACCTGCGAGGTATGCAGAAGACATCATCTACATTTTCAGCTCTGCCTCCCTGAATCACTGGGCACTACCCTCTCCTCAGTTTTTTCCTTCTGCAAGCAAGTTGAGAAGATGTCTTATCATCTACTCTACTTAAATTTCTTATTTTTGGGTATTATCTAACATTTAGGCTTTGGGTGCTATAGAGTATCCCAGGAGGGACAGCTCTGCCTGGGAAAAGCTGCAGGCTTGGTGTGTTTGGGGTCTCTAGCTGGGCAGGCCACCCTTGCTGCAGAACACTTTGTCTGGCCAGCTTGCCCTAACACTTGGATCGGCTTGGGGTTCAGCCCCTGGAAGTCTGATCACTGGGGTTTGATCAAAGCATGTGAGCAAAGGCTGTATGTGGGCTCCGCGCTGATCAGGAGACCTTGTGGGTGCCAGCTTCACCCCCCCCCCAAAGATTCATGTGAGACTGGTGGAGTAGATGGTTTCAGGCTGTTTCAGCGTATGTAAAAGGCAGCCAGAATAGACAAGCCCTTGGAGATCTTGATTGCTTGTATGAGGCAGAAAAGTTTTTCTTCCATTCAGCTACAATGAGAGCTGATGCAGGTACAGCACATAGCAGCACAGTGAGTAAAGCCCATTACTGTCTATGAGAGACATTGGGTGGAGTTGATTTAAGGGTTTTTAAGAGTTTCTGGGATTTCCTTATAGGTCCCCTTCTCCAAAAATCCTGGTTTTGAAATTTTTTCTCTCTTTTTGTAGCTTCCCCGTGTCATTTTTGGCACCAAAACTGCTGCCGCAGTGGCCATCTTGGATTTCCTGATTTTATTTTAAAAGCCTCCCCTTGCCTCAAAACACTTCATTTGGGTCTGGAAACAGTCAGGATGAACTCTACAGGTTGTTTAACCACTGCATCATGTTAATTTTTCGCTGGATGGGTTCCTGAGGAGTGCCAGTGCACTGCATATCATGGCATGTGAGTGAGGGCAGAAGCAGTGGGCTTAGCCCCCCAGGACCCTCCAGAAGCTCTCAGGCACAGAAGACTTGAGAAGTGGGACATAAATCACTTCTAGAGCTCTCCACTTGTGATCCAGCACTACCAGCAAAGAGAAAATGCATGGAGGCCATGGCGATAGGCATAAATGCATCACCCACAGGTTTAGGACTCATGTGCTTTTCTACTGTAAAGAAGATTATTGAGGTAAGAACCAAATCTTTCATTAAAAAGTAACTGTGGAACATTAGCTCATGCTTTTGTTAAATTATTTAATATTTTAAATTTCTGGGCACTTTTAAAAGGTTTCCTGGACAAACTGACAGCTGAAATAGAGATTTCACAGTACAGCCCCAAGGTAAAAGGAACTGATATCAAAGACTATGAAAATATGCTGGAATGCAAGGACCCAGGTAAGAGATATGAGGTCATTAAGTAAGCTTGTTGGGCATTTATATGTGTAAGTACAGTACCCTAAAATGTGTGAATATCAATTTTAGAAGCCACTATTTACACATTTATATCTTCTGCACACACAATTTGAAAGGGGGCATGTAGTGAGCAGGCCAGCAAGTTATGCATATATTTCCAATTTTACAATGGCAATGCAGGCATACTTTTTAAAAATCTGGATGTTACATTTACTTCGAGGCTGGCATAAGTGTCAGCTAATAGTTCATTTGGACTGGGGTTTGCACTAAGAACATAAGAATAGCCTTAGTGGGACTGACCAATGGTCCATCAAGCCCTGTAGCCTGTTCTCCCGGTGGCCAAACCCAAGGAGTAGCAACATCCCATGCTACCGATCTAGGGCAAACAGTGGCTTCCCCATGTCTTTATGGACTTTTCCTCCAGGAAATTGTCCAAACCTTTCTTAAAACCGGCTACGCTATCCGCTCTTACCACAACCTCTGGCAATGTGTTCCAGAGTTTAACTATTCTCTGAGTGAAAAAATATTCCTCTTATTAGTTTTAATAGTATTTCCCTGTAACTTCATTGAGTGTCCCCCTAGTCTTTGTAATTTTTGACAGAGTGAAAATCAATCCACTTGTACCCATTCTACTCCACTCAGGATTTTGTAGACTTCAATCATATCTCCTCTCAGCTGTCTCTTTTCCAAGCTGAAGAGCCCTAACCTTTTTAGTCTTTCCTCATACGAGAGGAGTTCCATCCCCGTTATCATCTTGGTCACTCTTCTTTGAACCTTTTCTAGTGCCTCTATATCTTTATTCAGATAAGGAGACCAGAACTGAATGCAATACTCCATGTAAGGTCGCACTATGGAGCAATACAGAGGCATTATAACATTCATAGTCTTATTAACCATCCCTTTTTTAATAATTCCTAGCATCTTGTTTGCTTTTTGGGCCGCCACCACACATTGGGCGGAAGGTTTCATCATATTGTCTGCAATGATACCCAAATCCTTTTCTTGGGTGCTAACCCCCAAGGTGGATACTAGCATCTGGTAATTGTGATTTAGGTTATTCTTCCCAATGTGTATTACTTTGCATTTGTCCACATTAAATTTCATCTGCCACTTAGACGCCCAGTCTTTCAATTTCCTAAAGTCTGCCTGCAATTTTTCACAATCTGCATGCGTTTTGACAACTTTGAACAGTTTAGTGTCATCTGCAAATTTAATCACCTTACTCGTTGTTCCAATTTCCAGATCATTTATAAATAAGTTAAATAGCACCGGTCCCAGTACAGATTCCTGTGGCATACCACTATTTACCCTCCTCTGTTGAGAAAAATGGCCATTTAACCCTATCATTTGTTTTCTGTCCGATAACCAATTTTTCATCCACAATTGAGCATTGCCTCCAATCTCATGAAATAAGAATAGCCTTACTGGGTCAGACCAATGGTCCATCAAGCCCAGTAGCCCGTCCTTATGTTGGCTATTCCAAGTCACTAGTACTTGACAAAAAAACATGACTTTTATTTTCTCAGGAGCCTCTCAAGAGGAACTTTATTGAAAGCTTTCTGGAAATCTAGATACACTATATCAACCGGCTCACCTTTATCTACATGTTTATTCATACCTTCAAAGAAGTCAAGCAAATTGGTGAGGTAAGACCTCCTTCGGCTTAACCCATGCTGACTTTGTTTCATTAAATCATGTTTGTCAACATGTTCCATGATTTTATTGTTTTGTAATTGTTTCCACTATTTTGCCCGGCACTGAGGTCAGGTTTACTGGTCTGTAATTCCCTGGATCTCCCCTGGAACTCTTTAGAAATTGGTGTAACATTGGCCACCCTCCAATCTTCAGGTACTAAAGATGATATTAGTGACAGATTACAGATCACTAACAACAGATCAGAAATTTCATGTTTGAGTTCTTTCAATAACCTGGGATGTATACCATCCAGTCCAGGTGATTTATCACTCTTTATGTTGTCTATTTGTCTTGTCTTCCAGGTTCACTGAGTTTTCTTTCAGTTTCTCTGCCACATCATCTTTTAAAACCATTTTCAGTTCAGGTAGATCTCTTACATCTTCTTACATAAACACCGAAGCAAATAATTCATTCAGTCTCTCTGCTATGACCTTATCTTACCTGAGCGCACCTTTTACTCTTTGATCATCCAACAGTCCCATGGATTCCCTCACAGGTTTTCTCCTTTTGATGTACCTAAAAAATTTACTATTTTTTGCCTCTTTGACAAGTTGTTCTTCATATTCTTGTTTAGCTTTCTTTATCAATGTTTTGCATCTAACTTGCCAGTGCTTATGTGTCTTCTTATTTTCTTTATTGGGATCCTTTTTCTATTCTTTAAAGGATGTTTTCTTGGCTGTATTAGCCTCTTTCACGTCACCTTTTAACCACGCTGGTTCTCGTCTCCTCTTCCTTAACACGTGAAATGCATCCAATCTGGGCTTTCTTGATGGTATTTTTAAACAACATTCATGCCTGGTTTACACTTCTGACCCTTGCCACAGACCCTTTTAACTTCTTTTTAACTATTTTCCTCATATTATTATAGTTGCCTTTGCAAAAATTAAATGCTACTATAGTAGATTTCTTTAGCGACATCACTTCAGTTATCAGCTCAAATTTGATCATGTTATGTCAGATCTCAAAGTCCCTCCTTGAGGGCCAGAATCCAGTCGGATTTTCGGGATTTCCCCAATGAGTATGCATTGAAAGCAGTGCATGTACATAGATCTCATGCATATTCATTGGGGAAATCCTGAAAACCCGACTGGATTGCGGCCCTCAAGGAGGGACTTTGAGACCCCTGTGTTATGATAACTATTTTTCAGTGGATCCAACACAGTTACCTCCTGTACTACTGTAGATCCTCAGTGCAAGAGGATATTGCATCTCCTGATGGGCAGGTCCTGGCTACAGGATCATATTTCCTGCATCACCAGAGTGATGTTCCCTTTTAGGAGACCTCCCTTCTCCAAGGCAGCACAGGGGCTTCCAGACTGGAGGTGGAACTTCTCTACAACGTCCCTGTAGGTCTCCAATGTACCTCTCTGTCTCCCTCAGCTCCTCCAAGTCTGCAACTCTAACCTCAAAGGAATGTACTTGTTCCCTAAGAGCACACACATATAATTTCTCACCAACTGAGAGATCATCATAAATGTGACATGCTGTGCAAAAGACTGGATAGCTCCCCTCTTGCTGCTGCACTACTGTCTGCATCTTATTATTGAACCGCTTAATTAAATCGTATTAAGATACTGGGAATATTAGATTGGTGTAGAGAGCCTTAAGGTAATTTGCATGTTTTATTTATACCCAACTCCTTTTACAAAACTGTTGCGTGTGGTAGTAACAGCTCAGACTCTTAGAATTCCTATGAGCATCGGAGTTGTTACCGCCGCGGCCATCACTAAAAACTGCACTGCGGTTTTGTAAAAGAAGGGTTAGTGTTCGAGTTTTAGCAAATAATGAAATGTAATAAGAATATGTAATAACCAGTTCCCCTGTTGTCTTAAGTAGGTCCTTCCTCATGTTGTCTACACCATCAGGGGTGTCTTCCCTATTATAGATATTTCTTGTACAATCCCACTTTATTCCAGGACTAGTGAGTTATTTCCATCTACCCGCCAGGACTTTGTATGAAGCCTCAAACTTCAGAGACTTAAACCCCACCCCCTCTTACCTCATCACTTGCCCTAGGAATCAGTTTTCCTTTCTACAAGCCAGGCTGTAGGAGCTTGTCTTTTCTGCTCGTGTTTCATTTCTTGTAATTTCAGTATTTGCGTTCACGGTTTTCACCCTCGTGCTGTGGAGGTTCCCTGTGGGGACAGCTCTGACTGCGGAAGATTGAAGATATTTGGAAAAGGCTGCTTCTGGGGGGGTTCACTGCTTGTCAGCACACCCTCCAAACAGCCTGCACATCAGATCGGAGCTCAGGGGGGAAAGGGCCTGGGCAGTGCCCATGTGATACTACGGCGAAACACAAGCATGTCTTGAGAGACAAACCTCGTAAATCCTCCAAACATTCCAAAATGGGACCGCAGGAGTTGGCTCCCACTGCATAGACTCCTGCTTGGGAAGATACCTGGATCACATTACCTAACAATTTAACACTCTGCAAACCCCCTAAAGATTTCCAGTATTTATTTGCTTTGTTGTCAGTCCAGAAGACTTGTTTTCTGAACATTAAGCTAGAGATTATTAACATCCAGCCATTTCTTCACATATAATAGACACGTATTCAATTGCTCAAGAATTAGGTATCTGTTTCTAATAGACACAAAAAAATTGAATATCAAAATTGAAAGGTAGAGTGAGAATTCCTAATTTCTGATCTTAACAGCCACTGGACTAAGATATACATTTAATATCATCGATGACAGGTCTGGAGCTGCCAGAAGCTGTTTGTGTGTCTGTTGTGTGAGTGTATGTCCCATGACTGTGGTCAGAATACAGCTATTATGCATGGGACACACACTCACACAAAAGATGCACAACAGTTGTGTCCATATCAGGACTGAAACAAAAAAAACAAACCCCAAAACCACAAAATAAATGCTCTGGAGCTTCCACAGTTGGGAACTCTACAGGGCCTGCGCAGATGAGCTGTGCCTACTACTTAGTTCTTGTGCACAGGTGCCAGGCACAGTTCCTCACCCTTTCAATGCTATTTGAGTTAAGCATGCCCCAGAAAACCAAAATTGCTTCCAACCCGGACAAATTTTGGCCCTCCTTTACAAAGCCGTGCTAGCGTTTTTAGGAATTCTATGAGCGACGGAGTTCTTACTGCCATAGCCAGCACTAAAAACACTAGCATGGCTTTGTAAAGGAAGGGGTTTGTGTTGTTTTATATATATATATATATAGAATAGGTGTGAAAAATATTGATATTGACAATAAGTACAATTTGAATTTGTCTAACATACAACCCAATATTAAAAAACTGTATGTGGGGGGGGGGGCGTGGCTTGGCGACACATCTAGAAGGCCGGGTGAGAGTCGAGCTCCGCAGTGACAGGCTTTATTAACGATAAAATAAGTTACAAATATTTTTTTTTTCTTTTAAAAGTGTGTGTTTTGGATATAACATGGCAACGGGAAAGCAGACAAAAATTGACTCTGCTTTTGTGGGTATAGGAAGCACAAAACGATCCAAACCTGAGCCGGCAACCCCCTCAAAGACTCCATTGCCTAAAGATGACAAAGATAACAGCGAAGTTTTAGCTGAGCTTCGGGGGATAAAGGACATAGTATCGGATAATGCGCAGAAATTGCAGGAGGTTAAGGAGAAAGTTGTTAACCTCACAAAGCAACTGCAGCTAGCCGATATAAAAGTAGAACAACTGGAAAAAAGGATTGAAGTGACAGAGACAGAGCTGCTTCAGTACAAGTCAGATCGGAAAAAAATTTGAAATGTTAACAAGAGACCTAGAGGATTGTGCCAACAGGGAGAGGAGAAGTAACCTGAGAATTTTAGGTTTACCAGAAGGGGTTGAGAAAGGAGACCCGATATCTTTTCTGGAAAATTTTTTATTTAAAATTTTGCCTCTTAAGACCAAGTTTCCTTTAGAGTTTGAATGGGCTCATAGGATCCCTGCAAAGAGACAGACAAACTGGCCGCGTCCATTAATATTCAAACTGCTCAGATTCCAACAAGTAATGGAGGTCTTTTATCTGGCAAAAGAAAATAAAAACTTAAAATGTCAAGACTCTCGGATATACATCGTGCCCGATTTTGCAAGGGCTACAGCTAATAAAAGGAAAAGATTCCTGGATTTACGGCCACAACTAAGAAACCTCGGGGCCAAATATGATTTACTTTACCTTGCAGTAATGTGGGCTACTTATGCTAATAAAACAATAAACTTTGACGATCCGGAAAAGCTGCAAGAGTTTTTAAACCAATGTGAACAGCCAATGTCTTTGTGATTCTTAGAAATTAATCTTCTGTTGTTCTCTTTGCATAATATTCATGTTTATGTGCATGTAATACTATTTAACTTATTTTTATTATTTTGTTTGTTTGCTGCTACATTTGGAATCAGATCGGCATTTTGGGGGACCTGACTGTGAAGGTTGCTATGGTTTAAAATTGTTTTTTATGGAAAATATAGTATAATAATAGCCATATGAAATTGGCTTTGGTTATAATTTAAACCTGCCATTAAATATCGGTTTTAAATGACCATGTTCACACTGAACAGTAGAGGGTGCGGTATGGGGATAGAGTCAGAGAGGAGCCAGGAGTTACACGCAAGCAGCAATATTGAGTGCTAGGGTTCACAAGACCACAAGGAATAATAATAATAATAATTTTATTTCTTATATACCGCTATACCCTAAGTTCGAAGCGGTTTACAGTGAAAGTCGTGTCTAGAGAGAGTACCGTGTTACCAGTAGGATACAGGATAATACAAAGTGAGCAGGTACTGGGTGATTACAATAGGTAATAACAAGAAAGCAGTTACAGGATGTTTACAATAAGATACAGGGTAATGGGTGTTTACAATAAGGTACAAGATAATAACAAGAGAACAGTTGCAGGATGTTTACAAAGATACAGGATAAAACAAAGTGTAAAACTATCCTAGCTTAGTCACTTAGCTATATAGATGCTGGCACTGAATATTGGCTGGCACTTGCATAACTTCAGGTAGCACCTGGCGTTTTGACCCCTCCCCCCCACTTGAAAAAGAGTTTCCAGACCATCCTAAGAGCTTTTAGTCCTTCTTTCAACTCTCCCCCCTCCCGAGAATCACCCATTCTGAGCATCTGCCTAAGAGAAGCACCCTTCCACTCACACACCTGTTTCACCCCTGGTCAGTTTGCATGGAAGACTGACCCCTAGCAGTAGTACAATGAGACCATTACTTGAGGTCATGGACACAGTTTGTATTCAGAACTACCATGGGCAGAAGTGATGGGGTTGGCAGGTCCCATTGGCTAACACATGTCCAGTCATATTCAGTGCTAGTAACTGGACATGGCCTAACAATAAGTATCCAGGTCTAATTTAGTTGGTGTCAAACAATGCTTAAAAACACTGACTATTGCTGGCTGAATATTGACCATTTTCATTTAAATAACACTTTGTTAAGAAAAAAGAAGTAAATACTGTTAAGAATAGTTAGGCCAGGCCTTCTCAACCCAAACCTCAGGGCAAACCATGTCCCTTTGGGTTTTCAGGATATCCATAATGAATATGCATAAGAGAGATTCCTCCTTGCCCAAGGTCTGGGTAGAGAAGCCCTGGTTTAAGTGTCTCTTGCATTATTTCTCTAAATACAGTAAAATATTTGGACTCCTTTTTTGTTCAGCTACAGATCATAGTGTTCATTGTGACACACATGAACCTGGTCTGTAGGGTGTGTGACAAGAGAAGAAAGGTTGAGAACCACTCGTCTACACGTATATTCTTGCTAACAGAAAATTATTTTTCATATTCTGCAGATATGGTAAAAATCTTTGAAGTAGATTCTAGTATTTCTCTGGGACTTGTTAGCAATCTATTATTGGCTGGCATGATTACTTATCAGAGACTCTTAAGCAGTAATACAGTAGGACCACTGTGTCTGCTGATTTTTTTATCCCTGGTTTCAATTGTTCTCGGTTCACCATGGCCCAAGCACTCTCCCTGCGCTGTATGCCACAGCCCCCCGCAGCATACCTCCTCAAATCTTCACCGGCAGCATCTCCTGCCTGCTTGCGCTGGCCTGAATTCCTTCCTTCTGACATCACATCTTGGTTGCGGGACCAGGAAGTGACAGAGGGAGTGAGGAGATAGGAGGGAGGTGCCAGTGAAGATTTGAGGAGGTACGCTAGGGGGAGCTGAGCATGGTGGGGTAGAGCCATGAGGGATTCGCTCATGTCATGGTAAACAGTACATAATTGAAGCATAAGGTGTATTATAATAGCGTTCGCTATTATCTGCAATTTCACGTAAGCATGGTAGGTCTTGGAACCCATTACCTGCAGAAACGGGGCCCTACTGTTTACAGCTATTTACTATTTAAAAAGAATTCTAACACTTTAAATATTACATATAATTGCGAAATGTTTTGTATTATTCATCTCTTTAGCTTTCTCAGACTTCTTATGATTTTTGCTCTGTTTTTAGTTTGTTATAAATTATGGCATCAATTTGAGGTAGAAATGCCATTAACACCACCATACTCACTACAACGAGTGCAAGCAAAGTCTCTAGTCCGAGAACTCAGGACAGAAAAAATGTCTCCTGTTCATCACAAGTAAGTCAGTTGCTTGTAATACCATAAACACGAGTTAATTGAAATAGTCCATATTGCTTCAAAATACTAAAATCCTTACGGCCAGCACATTTAGTTAGGTAGTGCATTTGTTATACATCCTCATTAACAGTCATAGGGCTTGATTCAGTAATTTGGAATTGCAGAATAGGCACAGAGGGGCATAATCGAAAGGGACGTCTAAGTCCGTTTGCGTCCAACTCGCAAGTCGTCCAAAGTAAAAAACAGCCTAAGACACATTTTCGAAAAATACATCCAAAATTTTTTTTGTTTCAAAAATCGTCTAATTATGCGTCCTCCGATCTGATCGTCCAAGCCGCTAAATCGTCCATCTTTATACCACATTTCCGTCCAACTTTTCGTCCAAGTCCAAAACGCCTAGAATAAGCCCTGTTGGACGTGGGAGGGATCTGCAAAGTGATGGACTGCACACCCAGACATGCCACCTAAATAGTGGGGTGCCTAACAGGGCACTGCTGTGAATTTCACAAAAAGGGTGCCATGTCTTCTCCCTCCAGTTCCCTTATAGGTCACGGTGAGTCCCCCAAACTACCTCCAGAATCCTCTAGACCCACTTATCTACCACCCCAGTAGTCGTTATGGCTGCAGGAGCCACTTATATGCCAATACAAAAGAGTTTTGGGAATGTATAGGGGAGTGTACATGTTTAAGTATCAATGCAGTGATTACAGGGGCTTATGGGCATGGGTCCTCCTCTCTATGGGTCCCTAACCCACCCCCAAGACGACTTAAGCTGCCTCTGTGTTGGACGACTAAACTTTCCTATGCCAGGTGGCCAGGTGATGATGGTCTGGAGGCTGAATTTTAAAGGTGTGATTAATATTTTTATGGGGTGGGGGGGGGGTCGGTGATCACTGGGGTAGTGTGTGGGGGTCTGTGTTTTATGTTTTCAGGGCTTATCTGGTAAGTTTAGGTGGGTTTTTGCGACTTAGACCATGTTTTACATGGTCTAAGTCACAACATCCAAGTTCTGTCGATCCCAGCCTGTATAACTTCAGTTATACATGCTGTACGACTAAGACTATATTTTGTAGGAAAATCACTACATATACAAAATATATATAATGGTAAACATGAATTTCAATTCACTGTTAATCAATTTGCATATCCAATAGAACTCTGCTCAGAGACATGAAGGCTAAATTCTCCGCCTCACCACCCAATCATTGCAGTGCTCTTAGAACCTAACTGTGCTAGTATGTTGAGTTCTTTGTTTCTACAGATGTTAGTGGAAGGTATTTGTGCTTCTTAATTCTTACCTTCTTGATGCTACAACAGAGGCTTTTATGTAAACAAGAGATCAGGGAGGATTAGAAGACAAATGGAAGGCAATTTTGTCAAAGGTCACCTTTTTGGAACCTATTCTGTAAAGGAAAGTAAACGCCTACATTATTTTATATAGATTACTAATGTAACTAGGTATATACTTGTATGTTAATGTGTTTAGGCAAAACACTTACCCCCTTCTTTTACAAAGCCATAGAGATTTAAAGGGCTTCGGGGCTGTTGGCGTGCGGCAGCTGTTAGTGCAGCTTTGTAGAAGAGGGGGTTAGAACAGCCATATACTGTGGAAACTACAAACAATTAGATCATACTTCAACACTACTTAATTTAGGTTATTGGAACAATCTTCAATGTCATATAGTACATCTGCCAGGATATCGTAAAAATCTTCAAAGATTATGTATTGTACAAAAACACTGTTGAGCGCTTAATTTTCAACTTGAAGAAAATGGATCATGTTACACCTTATTATAAAGAACTTCATTGGTTACCAGTAGAGGCTAGTACTTTTTAAGTTTGGAACCGTGTTTTATAAGGTTTTGCATAGATATGCACCCGTTTATTTAGCTGATCAGTTTACATTCATCAATCTCAATTGTATATTGCAAGCCACTGCATTGTTTGTCTTTCCTGATGGTTGTGGTTGTTTATATAAGAGATTTTTGCAAAGATTATTGTCTTACCAGGCTGCTAGTTGGGATACTGAGTTTCGCAGATTACTATCTCATTCTTCAGCTTATATGCATTTTAGAAAATTGGTAAAATCTAGTCAATTTGTGAAATTCCTGGAGAATTGATTTGTTAATCACTGAGATTATTCATTCTCTTCAGTTTGTTAAACTGCATAGAACTGCGCAGGTTTTGCGGTATACAAATATGTTTTTTATGTTATGTTATACGTGCTTAGCTGGTGTAAAATAAGGGAGATGCATTTGTAACTTGTAGTAATCTATAAGTTATATTACATTACATTACATTAGTGATTTCTATTCCGCTTGTGCCTTGCGGTTCTAAGCGGATTACAAATTAGAAGATATCTAGACATTACCGAGAGAATTATATAACAATGATTCTTGTACATTACATAATATGGTTGAGAAGTTACATATAGAGATTCAAGTAGTTATAGAATACAGTGGAGAAAAACAATATGTTCGGGTAATAGAAGAAGATTACCTAGCATTGATTTTTTTTTTTTTTTGGAAGGTGAGGTTCGAGGGAATGACTGATGTGCTATTCGCAGGGGAGAAAGCATGTACGAGTGGGAGGAGATTAGTGAGTGAGGACGTGTTTTTTGAATAGGACTGTTTTGATTTCTTTTCAAAACACTTTGATGTCTGTTGTTTTGATCATCAGTTTGGTGATGGTGGGGTCAATTTTCGCTGCCTGTGTCGCCAGAAGGCTGTCGTAAAGTTTCTTACGTCTGGTACCATTATGAGGGGGGAAGGTGAATAGGTTCTGAGTTCTCCTTGATCTGGGTGAGTGGTAGCGGTGAAGGCGGTTGCTTAAGTAGCTGGGGGCAGTGCCATGGGTTACTTTAAATAGTAGACAATAGAATTTGAATTGAGTTCTTGCTTTTATTGGAAGCCAGTGAGAGTCAACATAGGCGGGAGTGATGTGGTCAAATTTTCTAAGAGCGTAGATGAGTCTGATGGCTGTGTTTTGAACGGTCTGCAGTTGTTTTATCATATTGTTTGGGCAAGGTAGGTAGAGGCTGTTGCAGTAATCTAAGGTACTAAGTATGAGGGATTGTACAATGAGTTTGTAGTGTTCTTTGGTAAGGAATTTTCTTATTTTTCTTAGGTTTCGCATGGTGAAGAATGCTTTTTGTATGATTTTGTGGATTTGTGTTTGCATTGTGCAGCATCTGTCTAGTTGTATTCCCAGAATTTTGAGAGTGCTCTGAATTGGATATTTGGTTGCGTTTACTTTGAGTTCTGTTAGGGATGGTTTTTGTTCCTTCTCTAGTAGTAGGAATTTGGTTTTCTCTGCATTCAGTTTCAGCTTATGGTTCTTCATCCATTTTTCTACAGTTTCCAGTGTTGTTTTTAAGCGTCCGTTGGAGATGGGGTCATGGATGTCGTAGGGGAGGAGGATGGTTATGTCATCCGCGTAGCTGAAAGATGTTATGTTTAGGGCATCTAGGGCAGTGCCTAAGGAAGCTATGAAGAGGTTGAAAAGTATGGGCGATAGAGGGGATCCTTGTGGTACTCCGCATGGGTTTGTCCAGGGATCAGATAGATGATCTTTTGACTTAACTCTATATGATCTTGTTTTAAGGAAGCCTTGGAACCAGTTGTGAACTTTACCTGATATTCCTATGGCATCTAGTATCTGGAGTAGTATTGGGTGGTCAACTAAGTCGAATGCTGCTGAGAGATCGAGTTGGATGATTAGTAACTTGTTTCCTTTGCTGAGGTGCTGTCGGGCTATGTCTAGTAGAGATACCAGTAGTGTTTCTGTGCTGTGATTAGCTCTGAAACCAGATTGAGTTGGATGCAGAATGTGGTGGTCTTCTAGGTAATTGGTGAGATATTGTGCTACTATGCCCTCTATAAGTTTGACGTATTGTGGGATAGAAGCAATTGGTCTATAATTTGTTGGGTTGTCTATTGGGTCTTTGGGGTCTTTTAGTATGGGAGTGATTATGATTTCTCCAAGATCCGGAGGGAACAGACCTTCCCTGAGGGTGGTTTGCAACCATAGCGTGAGGCATGCTATGAATTTAGTGGACGCTGTAGCAAGTAGATAGGGTGGACAGTTGTTCAGATCACAAGAGGATTTGCTGTATTTTTTGTACAGCCGTTCGAGGTCTGACCATTGTGTCGTTGGGAAGTTGTTCCAGATCCTATCTGCTGGGATGGCTTCATCTATTGTGGGATTTATTAGCAACTCTTCTTTGATGTTTTGGGAGTGGTTGAATGTGGATCTGATTGTGGTGATTTTATTTTTGAAGTGGTCCGCTAGTTGAGAAGCTGATGGGGTCTGGGTTCCTTGGGTGACGAGGAAGGGTTTGGTATCGGTGAGGTTTTTTACAATGCTGAAGAGTTTTTTGGTGTTCGGTTTTTCGGTGCCGATGAGTTTGGAGTAGTAGTCTTTACGTTTTTCCTTCAGTTTGATGTTGTATTGTTTGATTTGGGATCTCCATTCTGTTTTAATGTGGTCTTGTTTCTGTTTCTTCCATGACCTTTCTAATTGTCTACATTGCCTTTTTTGGTGTTGTAGTTCGGCGTCAAACCATTTGTCTGAAGGTCTGCGTATTTTGTTTTTTGTTTTTAGAGGTGCTAGTTTGTTCAAGGTGGATTCACTTGTGGAACGCCAGGTGTTTATGAATTCTTTGGGGTTGTTTAAATCTATTGCTGGATCTACTGTGTCCCAGAATGTATTAGGTTCGATTTTCTGTCTGAACTTGAAGCTTGTTTTGCATGGAGGAGGTTTGATGTTGTTATGCTCCCAGTTGATAGTGAAGGTGTACTTGTAGTGGTCAGACCATAAGGTGGGATGCCATGAGCCGTTGGTGATGTGGATGTTTTGTGTGTTGAGGTTGGGTGATGTGTACGCGGCAATATCAAGTTGATGGCCCTTTTCATGCATGGGTTCAGGGTTGAGTAATTGGTAGGATAAGGTGGTGAGGAATGTAAGAAAATCCATTGCTTTTTTGGAGGTGTTGTCTTCTAAGTGGAGATTGATGTCTCCTAGGATCAGGTTGTATGTGGAAGAGAGGGAATTCTGGAAGATAAATTCTTCAAGTTCTTGTTTAGAGGTGTTCCATTTTCCTGGTGTGACATAGCAGAGAAGGCAGTTCAGAGTTCCTGTGAGAGTGTTGTCAGAGAGTTGGCATGCTAGAAGGTCAAGGTGAGGGGTGGAGTGTTTGGTAAGGATTTTGATGTTGAGGTTGTTTTTTACAATGATTGCAAGACCTCCACCTCTTCTGTTTTCTCTGCATACTAGCTCTAATTTGTAGCCGTTTGGGCAGAATTCTGTAATGCGAGGGTCTGAGTCGGAAGTGAGCCAGGTTTCGGCTAGGAAGAGGCAGCTTAGGTTATCTTTGATCAGCCAGTCTTTGATTAGTTCTGTCTTTGGGCTGATAGATCGTATGTTCATATATGCGCATGCTATTGATGTGAATTTGGTGGGCGAGTGAGTAGTGAGTATATTGATAAGTGTTCTAGAAGGTGTATGAAGTTTTTGTGAGCTTGCCTTAGTTTTGGTTGGTGGTCTTATTCCCCAGATTGTGGGAATGTTTTCTTGGTTGGATGAAGGACAAGGTATCAGGGTCCTAGGGGTTTGGAGTTTCCTGTTGGGTTGAACCAGTCTGTGTGTTGTTGTGATGATGGGTATAGGATGTATGTGGTATCCTGCTGTTTTCTATTTATCTATGAGAAGGGAGAGCAGAAGTAGAACTAGGATGAGTTTAGGTGTGCGTGTTGCCATTTATTTTATTTTTTTTGTGTGGATTGGGGTGTTGGTGCTGAGTTCGTTGCTCTTTTGGTGTAGGCTGTCTTTTTGGAGGGCCTTTACTTAAGCCTAGACCTATAAGTAGGGTTTGTGTGGGAAATTTTGAGCAAGTTGTGCGAGTGGGTGATGTGAATTGTTCTTGGTGCTTGTGGATGTTTAAACTGGGTGGTGCAAGATGTCTGTCAACAGTTAAACATTACTAGGAATTCCAAAGATAAGATTAAGTATAGCCAACTATTACTAGGTATTCCAACAATTAAGTAAAACCAGCAGTTAAGTATTTCAGCTAATATGTTGAACAGTAAATAACAACAATTAAGTTTAACAGGGTATAGGTACAATTTTAGCCAGTATAACAAGATGTGCCAACAGTTGTGTCTATCAATTGTGTCTAGCAAGGTACAGCAAAAAGTTGGTAGTGGGTAAAGCTAATTGGTTACCTGTACTTGGAGGGGGTTTGTTTTTTTTTCCCCTGTTTTGTGAGCTTCAGAACCCTGCGGTTGTCACTGAGGCGCTTCACAAAGGCTCGCACTAAGGCGCATGTGCGCCTTCGTCGGCGCGCCGAACGGCTGAGCACCGTTGGCGCTGCTAATCTTTTTATGTGATCCCTCGCGGCCAGGGAGAGGGGCGGAGCAGGGCTCCCACGCTGTCCTCTCCTCGGGGAAGCTGCTGGGCTGACTTTTCCCGCTGGTGGTCAAAAGGGCCTGAAGAAAACGCTGCTAATCTTTTTATGTGATCCCTCGCGGCCAGGGAGAGGGGCGGAGCAGGGCTCCCACGCTGTCCTCTCCTCGGGGAAGCTGCTGGGCTGACTTCTCCCGCTGGTGGTCAAAAGGGCCTGAAGAAAACGCTGCTATATACACTGTGTGCCCCACCTCATTCTGCCAAGACTCCACCTAGGTGAACACCCATCTACAAAGTACATGTTATCAAAGATATACTGTATGTTCATACTTACAGAATAGTGTGTAACTGGATTATTGTTATTTATGCGTGACTGTGTTTACATATGCAAGCATAAATGGCTAAAATAGTGGAATTTACATGCATACCTTTAGTGGCTCCTTATAGAATTACCTCCGTAACACTCTACAATAATGTGATAGCCACTGATCCCACAGACATCAGTATTTAAAGGAATCTAGCCAGCTTCACAGGTACTTGATCAAAGCCTTTAAAAGTCATTGTAGTAACCTCCCCACAATTAACTACTCTTAGCAGTTTTTACTTGCGTAGTTTGGCTTACATGTTTAAAACCATTGTAGAAAGAGGACTTTCAAACACATAAGAATAGCCATAGTGGGTCAGACCAATAATCCATCTAGCCCAGTATCCTGTTTCCACAGTGGCCAATCCAGGTCAGAAGTACCTGGCAGAAACCCAGATAGTAGCAGCATTGCATACTACCGATCCCAGGGCAAGCAGTTGCTTCCCTCAATAGTCTCAATAGCAGACTGTGATCTTTTCCTCCAGGAACTTGTCCAAACCTTGTTTAAACTCATCTATGTTAACCTCTGTTACCACATCCTCTGGCAACAAGTTCCCGAGCTTAAATTTTCTTTGAATGAAAAACATATTTCTTCCTATTTGTTTTAAAAATATTTCCTTGTAACTTCATTGACCACATGTATACTTTGGCAGGAGGCATGGTAGGTACAAAGAGAAGGCTTCATATGGCAGTCTTAACATATTGATGTGAATTCTACATCCTAAAAGGGGAATATTCATCAAGGAAAAATCTTAGGCGTGGGATTTTACAACAGCTCTGAAGCATAATTAAATGCCTGCTTTATTTATTTAAGACATTTTTAATCTGCCTTTATTCAAGGCAGCTCACAGTATCATATACACATTTCAGAATTTAAACATCTTAAAAATCATATACATCAGCAAAAATCATAAGATTATACCATCTCAACTTATAAATGACATCTCTACCACTCATCTCAACTTATAAATTACATCTCACCCACTCATCTACTACATTACTTCAGTAAAGCAGAACAAATTTGATAACCTACTAAAAAGATGATATTCAGAAGAACAAGTATTAACTTAAGAAGCTGAATATTAGCTTAGAAAAGCTTGAACAAACAGAAGGGTCTTAAGCAACTTTCTAAATTGCAATAGATTTCTACAGAAACATATGGTACCAGACAATGTATTCCACATCAATGGTCCAGAAATAGGGGAAAGTGCCAACGCTGGGTGCCATCCCCCTTCTACATTACTCCCCCCCCATCATATTTGTTAGCTAGTTAATACACTTCTCCCTCCGTATCCACAGGGGTTAGGTGCAGAGCTGGACCGCGAAGTGTGAGAAACCTCGAATAACTTTTCGGCCAGCTCTGACCCACCCCTGCTTCCCCCAGCATCCTGGACCTTACCTGGTGGTCTGGCGGGTGTTTGGGGCAGGAGCGATCTTCCTACGCTCCTGCCCCGTGCAGATCACTCATAGGAAATAGCTGCCATGAGCTCCCGTAGTCTCTCGAGACTAGGATGGGAACTCCCCGCAGCCATTTCCTATGAGTGATCTGCACGAGGCAGGAGCGTAGGAAGATCACTCCTGCCCCGAAAACCCGCCAGACCACTAGGTAAGGCAAAAAAATTAAAATGCCCCCCCCAAAAAAAAATTGCGAATAACCAAATCCACAGATGCTAAAACCGCGGATTCGGAGGGAGAACTGTAGTTACTTAGTTCATATAGTTATAATTAATAAACAATGTGAACATTACAACGATGAGAACTTTATTTTCAAATGAGTTTCTTATGGGCTCTGAGCATTAAAAGCATTTCAAAATGCTCATCGGTTAAACTGTTCCTGTATGATGTAAGAATCTGTCCATCAATGCTGAAGTGTCTCTCCACTAGAAGGCTCGTATTCTTCAGAATAAATGCTTCCTTCACAGTTGGATAGTGCTGGAGACTGGATATACCACATGCAGGATCATTCAAGAAAATATCTAGTTATGACTGCACAGCGTTATCCCCAACATGGATTTGCTGTTTTACAGTGTTGTCAAAGGCTTTTTGTATCCTTTGCAGTGGTACAGTTTGGAAGATGTATGTATATGTTTCGGCGCTTATATTCAACAGTTTGACTATTTCCCCTGACATAGGCATTGTGCTACCAAAGAATGTTGGAAATTGTGTTAAAATTTACTTTGAAGTCTGGATATCGATACACCTAGAACCACTCTTTGTTGGGATTTTAATAAAGAACATTTTGAGCATTATCCTTTTTGCTGCTCTTTTTTTTCTTTTGCATTGGACCTGCAGTTTCGATTATCGCCTTTTTTTGCTTTTTGTTAAGTCGCAAAAGAATTGTGAAAAATTGCAAGAGTACATTGAGAGACGGCATCAAAATGGCAGATATTTGATGTGAGCAAGTGCAAAGTGTTTCATGTGGGAAAGAGGAACCTGAACTATAGCTACATGATACAGGATTCCAGATTAGTAGTCACCACCCAGGAAAAAGGTCTAGGTATCATCAGCTCAGTGTGCAGTGATGGTTAAGAAAGCAAATAAAGTGTTAGGGACTTATCATGAAAGGAATGGAAAACAGAGATGAGAATGTTATAATGCATTTGTATCACTCCATGGTGCAGCCATACCTCAAATACTGTGTGCAATTCTGGTCACTGCATCTCAAAAAAGATAAGAAATTAGAAAAGGTACGGAGAAGGGCAACAAAAATGATAAAAGGGATGGGATGGCTTCCCAATGAGGAAAGGCTAAATTGGCTAGGGCTCTTCAGCCTGGAGAAGAGATGGCTCGGGGAGATATGATAGAGGTACATAAAATACTTAGTGAAGCTGGTTAGCTGTGAATCGCTGGTTTACTTTTTCCAAGCTCCTGAGTAGAAGATTTAAAACAAACCAGAGAAAATATTTCTTCACTCAATATGTAGCTAAACTCTGGAATTCATTGCCAGAGAATGTGGTGAAAGCAGTTAGCCTAGCAGGGTTTAAAAAAGGTATATATATATATATATATGTAATGTAATGTAATATATTTCTTATATACCGCTACATCCGTTAAGTTCTAAGCGGTTTACAGAAAATATACATTAAAATTATAAGAAAGAAAGGTACTTAGAAATTCCCTTACTGTCCCGAAGGCTCACAATCTAACTAAAGTACCTAGAGAGTAATAAAGAAGTGAAATGTATAGATAGAGGAAAAATAAACAAATAAACATTCTAACAAGACTGTATTGAACTAAGTACTTTTGAAGGTAGAAAAGAGGAGAGAAAGGAATATATGCAGAAGGAGGAATCGTTGGACAAAAGAATTCTGGAGAATTTTAAATGGTAGAAATAGAACAAAACAAAAAACAAGTGGCAAAACAATGAATAAGATTAAAAATAATTCATAAACTGGAAAAAAATAAAACATTATTTTCAATCCACTGTTTCAGCTTCGGTGATGAAGTGGAGCAAGTAAGTTTTGTAGGAATGTCCACGTCTCCTCCTCTGCGATGGTTTCCTCCATGCAATCCTCCCCATGTCACATTGCCCGTGCTCCAGCCGCTACCCTGAACGGCTGCTCCAAGGAGATGAGGTGGTTGCCAAAGTTCCTCTTCTGTGGAAAAGCCTCCCGGTGCTGATCTCGGTGTGCGTTAGTGCCGCAGGAGCTGGGGCTGACAGGGAACCCACTGCCTTGTTGTAGCTGCGTTCCCCACTGCGCACGGACTGTGCGACACCGGCAAGAAATTCTGGTGAAATTTGGAGACGCTGGGATTTCGGGGTAGAAGTCCTCAAACTCCGTGCTGGGTAATCGCCAAACAGTCCGCCGCCGCTGGAACCAGGTGCGCAGGAGACAAGCGGAGTCAGCGAAGAGGACTGCAACGATCTTGGGGCGCCGAAGCTGGACACCAGGAAACATGTGGGAAACTCCCTTCAGCTCCTCCAATTGCAGGCTGTTGATCGCAGTGCGGCATCTGCGCTGCTCTCTCCCCAGGAGTCTGGCTCGATCGTTGCCTCCTGCCGCCCGCCTGAAACCTGCCATCTCCCTTTCCACTCTCAAACAGGGGCAAACCACAACACGCAGCCGTTGGCACATAGGTGCAAAGGACTCAGACCAGGTCCTTCACAACCCCAACCAGAACCAGGCCCCAATTCGGTCTTTTCCAGCTGCCACCACAAAGTCCATCAAACCATAAGTGCAGGGCCCCTCAACTGCCGATCTTGACCCAACTGTCAAATCACAAAAACAGTAAGTATATTGAAAAATAAATATATAACAAAAGAAAAGAAACTCAGGAAAAGAAACTAAGATCAAAGACAAAAGCAAAAATTAGAAATCAACAATAAAATTATAAATTATAAAGACAAAAGAATAAAAGAAAAAATAAAAAGTAGTTGGAAGGAGACGGAACAGTAGATGACTTAACTGTCCGCCATCTTGTTAGAATGTATATAATTTCCTAAAAGAAAAGTCCATAAGCCATTATTAAGATGGACTTGGGAAAATCCACTTCTTATTCTAGGATAAGCAGCATAAAATCTGCTTTACTGTTTGGGATCTTGCAAGGTACTTGTGACCTGGGTTATCCACTGTTGGAAACAGGATACTGAGTTTGATGGACCTTCAGTTTATCCCAGTATAGTAACTCTTATGTTCTTATGAGGGTGGTAACTCTGATTACTAGTACTACTACTATTAAACTTGGGACCACAGAAAAGATTCTTCTTTCTTCATCTGCTTATCTTGGCAAAATATTGTCTGTTAAATGAACAGCATGTGCCCTGTCTAGTTGATTTTGCTGTTGTGTTTCATTGCACTTGTTTATGCTTCCAAATAAAAATTGTTTAAACTTAAAAGGTACACTGGGGGGGAAGAATCTGGAAAATCCAATTCCGGAACAGTCTGGATTTTTGGACTTGTACTGTAGTAGGTGTCTATGCTACACACTAAATGTGGCACTATATCATGAAATGCAGTATTCTGTAAACTATGCTTGAAAATATTGGGCACACCTATACCCCACCCATGCACCTCCCCTTGTATACACCCCCTTATAAATGTGCATTAAATAATACCACTGAGAACCCAGCTAGCACTTATGCATGTAACTGTAATAGTTATGTGTAAGTAGTATTTTTTAACTGATATGCACATTTGGGCCCGTCCCGGGCATCCTATACAGAATCGGGTCTACACCTGCCCAAACTAAACCAGATTCTGTAACCAACGTCCATGTTGCAGCCACCGGTTACAGAACTGGGTTACTTTAGATGCGGGCCAGTGTTCCCGCTAAGCTGCGTTGGCCTGCGCTCGCGCACAAAATATTACATCGCAGCGCAAAGTTTCTCTTCACAGCGCACACACGCGTCGGTAAGGTAAGGGGACGCATTGGGGAGATTGCACTTCCCCACAATTGCCATGCTTCGGTTCCTCTTCTTCCTTCCTTCCTCCCCCCCCCCCCCCCGCGGGACCCTGCGGCACCATCAACTCTTACTCCCTCTAATGTCGGCCCTGCAGCTCCAGACTTCCTCGCACCTTCTCCCCTCCCCCTTTGGATCGCTATTATTTTAAATGTTATAGCCGCGGAGCTGTATCCATCAGTGGAGATGTCTAACCTCGGCCTGCCCCGGAACTCTTACTGCAACAGTGACTTCCTGTTCCTGCCTAGACGGGCGTCTGCTGCAGTAAGAGTTCCGGGGCAGGCCGAGGTTAGACATCTCCACTGATGGATACAGCTCCGCGGCTATAACATTTAAAATAATAGCGATCCAAAGGGGGAGGGGAGAAGGTGCGAGGAAGTCTGGAGCTGCAGGGCCGACATTAGAGGGAGTAAGAGTTGATGGTGCCGCAGGGTCCCGCGGGGGGGGGGGGGGGGGAGGAAGGAAGGAAGAAGAGGAACCGAAGCATGGCAATTGTGGAGAAGTGCAGAGCTGCAGGGAAGAGTGTTGCGGTACCCAGCTGGAGGGAGAAGGAAGATGAGGGAGGGAATTAAAGGAGATGCCAGGGCTTGGAGCGTAGGAGGAAGGTATGCCAGTCTAAGGGAAAAGGAAGGGGGAGATGTGAGAGCATGGAGGGGGAGCGAAAGATGGAAGAAAAGGAAAGGAGAGAGATGCCAGAGAATCAGGGAAGGGGAGATACCAGACTATGAGGAGAGGTGTGGGAGAGGGAAGGCGAGGAGAGAGATGCCAGACCAATGGGGTGAAAGGAGAGATGGAAGGGGGAGGCATACAGTTTCTGGAAGGGGCATAGAAGGAGAGAAGATGCCATATAGGGGAAGAGAGACGGCAGACAGTGGATGGAAGGAAGAGAGTTACAAGAAGATGAGGAAAGGAGAAACCACAGAAGACAAAGGTAGAAAAAAATTTCTATTTATTTATTGCTTTAGGAGACATGTGTCACTGTTTCTGTGAAGCATTGTATGCAGAGTCCAGCTTCTTGCTGGTTCAATTTAACCTTTGTCTATGTATTTTTATTTTATCCCCCCTTTTACAAAACTGTGAAGCGTTTTTAGCACCAGCCTTGGTGGTAGCAGCTCTGATGCTCAGAATTTTATGAGCATCAGAGCTGTTACCTCCGTAGCTAAAATCCACACTACAGTTTTGTAAAAGAGGGAGGGGTTAGTTTGTGATTACATATTCCTTACTAGGCGAAGGTGTTTTCTGTGTTCTGTGTGTTCGAAAGACATGGTTTTCTGTTAGGATTGACGGTGTAGGATTGATCTGTGCTGGTCTGGCTTGTTTAGTTTTACAATGGGTGTATTGATGTACTGCTCACTGCAATATGTAAGATGCTGCCTTTTCCTAGGTACTCATGTGTGACGTGTGGTTTGTTACTAAAAATCATGTTTTTCTTACAGATGGGGGGGGGGTGCCAAAAAATGATGGGCCCCGGATGTTACATATGCTAGGTACGCCACTGTATGTAAAGATACCAGAAAGCTGGCGTAGCAAAAACTTCTAAGTTTTGAGTATTTAACCCTCCCACAATCTCACGGGCACTCGTTTCAAGTTTATTGAGATTTTGATTTAAACGCAATATCAAATATTTTCAATGCGTATAACAAAAATAAATTTTGGGAAATAAATAAAACCATTTGAACCAGTGTTCCCGCTAAGCTGCGCTGGCGTGCGCTGGCGCACAAAATATTACATCGCAGCGCACACGTTTCTCGTCACAGCGCACGATCGGAAGAGGCGTACGGCAGATGGCAGGGCGGCGAGAGGAGAATCGGGCGAGTTGGCTCATAACTTGCTGGCGCCCGATATTTTTGGCTCACGGTGAAAAAAAGTTTGCTCACAACACCCGCCCGCTTAGAGGGAACACTGGATGCGGCCACTATACTTAATCGTGGCAAGGGATCTCCCTGCTGCGATTAGTATAGCAGCCGCGACTATGGCCGCCAGTCTCCCCTCCCCCCCGACGATTGCAGCAGGAGGGTATCCAACCCCTCCTATCGACAGAACCCACAATCGCCGGCAGGAAGGTGCTCAACCCTTCCTGCTGGTAGGCCCCCCCACCGCCAAAGATCACTGGCAGGAGGGTACCCAACCCCTCCTGCTGGATCCCTCCCCAACAAAACGCTGCAACCCACCCTCCCCGGACCCCCCCCCCCATGAATCCCCCCCACTCCAGAACCCCCCCCTTTGGGCTTACCCGCAAGTTGGCCGGACGGGTTCTCGCACCGTCCAGCCAGCAGATTCGCCTCCGTTCAAATGAGGCAGGCCCGCCCCTCCCCTGCCCAACCCACAGGATCCTAGGGCCTGATTGGCCCAGGCACCTAAGGCCCCTCCCCCATAGGAGGGGCCTTAGGCGCCTGGGCCAATCGGTCCTAGGATCCTATGGGTTGGGCAGGGGAAGGGCGGGCCCGCCTCATTTGAATGGAGGCATGCCTGCTGGCCGGACTGTGCGAGGACCCATCTGGTCATCTTGTGGGTAAGCCCAAGGGGGATCTGGGGAGGAGGGGTTGGGGCTTTATGTTGGGGGGGTCTTGCAGGAGGGGTTGGGCACCCTCCTGCCGCGATCATTGGGGGGGAGGGGAGATTGGCAGCTGTAGCCGCGGCTGCTATACAATCGCAGCAGGGAGATTCCTTGCCGCGATTAAGTATAGTGGCCACATCTACTTACCATGTAGGCCAGCATTTTTCTGGCCTACATTGTAAGCATCTCCCACTCTACTAGGGAGACGTGTACGGCCGCCTAGGTTTGCCTAAGGCTACCGCCTAGCCTTATATGAGCTTAGGCAGGCTTGCGGGCCTCCCTAGGCTCCTGGAGGCACCTTCAATATAGGCAGCCTGCCTGGGGAGCATTTTTTTAGAGAACTTGCCTCCCGATTGGCTGATTAGACAGCTGTAGGACGCCTACAGCTGCCTACAATCGGGACGCACTTTACAGAATCTGGGCCTTGGTGCCTAACTTTAGGCGATATTTTATAGAATGAAGGGATGTAAGTGTAATTTTATAACAGGATATCTAGGGCAGGTAGACGCCTATTTTATAAAGGCATATAAGCATCATTGTGTTTTTAGAAAATACTAATACTAATTGACCAGAAATAGAGCCCAGATTATGGGCACTGATATTTATGCCTGCTTGGGAGTAGGATTAAATCATAGCATATAAAATATGCACATTAACATGTATTTTATAAAATGTATAAATCGTGACCCAGCAACCCCCACCCACACACACTCTCACTTTCTCTCTCTCTCTATGCCCACAAGCATGCCTACTCTGCAAATGCATGCCAGCATTCACTGCTTATAATTTTAGGTGAGGCCTGATTTAATAGATCTTATAAAGGCTTATAAAATTATCCTTTACAGATGTAATTGTGTAACTTCCTTTAATAATGCAAAGTCAATAAGTAACTTGCACATATTTTCAAAGATATAATATGCTTGTAAATTCAAATGAAAATTAACCATGGACAAAATGCAGCCACACATCTACATCTGCTAATTTTTTTCAAGTCTTTTTTGTGAGAAAAACATTTTGAGGCCTGTTTACTAAGCTGCACTAAATAAAAGTGGCTAATGCTATCTCCAGTGCTAGGTTTTCCTATGCACTGAGGCCACTTTTAGCGCACTGGTAAAATGGCCCCATTTTCTTCATTAGGTAGCCATGTGCTAATTTCTCTATTAGCATGTGGAGCAATGAGCATTTAAGCATTTACCAGCACCTACTTTCTAGGTAGCAGTGTAGCTGCACTAACTGTTTGAAAATTAATCTCCATATAGAAGCAGTGAGTATATAGAAAGCTAAAGAAAAGAAGATAAATATTTTAGCTTTGCTTTTGTTTTGCTGCAGCTCACTAATTACTACTTTTACTCAGAAGTCATTGGAGAACTCTTTATGGGAATCAGAAAAATACCATATTTCTGTCAGTAGGCTTTTGCTTAAAGGTATGAAAATCCATATTTAAATATAAAAATATGTACTGATGGAGATTTTTATTTTTTTGCTTTTAGGTACAAAGGTTGGATTTATTAGGGCTAATACCTCCAGCATTACTTAAAACAAGTACTTCTCAAAAAACTAAATATCCCCAGTAATAGCTGTAAATCTCGACATTGATTTTGGAGAATATAAATATGCATTCCACTTCTGAAATGGAGAATATATGTATAATTTTAGACCTGCCCAAAACACATCTTTTTACCATGTGCACAAATTCACAATTTGCACATGTAAATCCTGCCTTTCTAAAATTTTCTATTCAATGTTTATTATTGTTGTAGTTGTCTGGATCTCACCCGACTGAGGCCAGGATTCTCAAAAAAACTGTTAAAAAATGACGGTCTGCTAACGCAGCCATTTTGATAGTGAATTAAAAAAAAAAAGTGAGACATTCTCAAAAAATCAGGCATGCAAATGAGGGGAGGGGGCCTTAAATAACTTGGGCCAATCAGATCCTCAAGCTCCTTCCCGGTACATCCCAAGATGCACCGGGGAGGAGAAGGCCCATTTTGGAAGATGCGGGCCAGCTGGGTGGAGGGAATCCGCGTCCCTCAGGTCACACATCTACATGGAGGTAAGGGGGTGTCGGAGGCTGGGGGGGTGTTGTATGGTAACGGGGGAGAGTGCGCATCTCTTCTGCTGCAAGAGGGGGGGGGTTTGTAGCAGGGGAGAGTGGGCATCTCTCCCACTGCAAGGAGGGGTCACCACCGCTGCAGGGTGGGGTTGTTGGTTGGCAGCGGGAGAGAATCGACATCTCTCCCACTGTAGGGGGGTGTTTGTGGTGGGAAAGATTGGGTATCTCTGCCGCTGCAGGGAGTTGTTGGTTGGCAGCAGGAGAGAATCGACATCTCTCCCTCTACAAGGGGGTTGCCGCCGCTGCGGGGGGGGGTTGTTTGTGGCAGGAGAGATTGGGTATCTTTCCCACTGCAGGGAGGATTGTTTGCAGTGGGAGATAATTGGCATCTCTCTCGCTGCAGGTGGTGATTGTTGATTGGCAACGGGAGAGAATTGGCATGTCTCCTGCTGCAGGGGAGAAGGTTCGCTGCTGCTGAGGAGGGGTGTTGTGATGCATGAGGAGAGAATGAGAATCTCTCCTACTGCATCACAACACAGCTTTTTAGCAGTCTCTGACACTGCAATGCCGGGGTTTAAAACAGTTCAGTCACTGTACTGGCACCCCTGGACCAGTTGCTTATTTTTGTAGCTAAAAGCCGACGTTGCTTTTAGAAAATGGCTCGGCAATTTTTAAGAATCCACCGGAGAGCCCATTTCAATGTTGAAGGGCTCAATTGCATGTCATTATTGGAGACTGCTAGAAACCTCGCTAAAGACAGAGATAATCTGGTTTGATAATCCACCGCTAAAATGCATGCAGGCTAAACCGTCGGAAAACAGTTTAGTGATGGCGTTAAAGTTTTAAGAATCTGGGCCTGAGTAGGACAGAGAGGGAAAACTGCTTGAGTACCTGAATAAATGCATGTAAAACCGTTCTGAGCTCCCCTGGGAGAATGGTATAGAAAATTGAATAAATAATAAATAAATACAGAATGGCTAAAAGACATACCTCCATAGCTACTCCTGTTACAGATTCTGCATCAGCACAGACTGATTGCTTGATCCATGGTGAGGGACTGGTTTCATGTACAAGTTATATGCATGTTGAATCCCTCATGAAAGAAGTACAAGAACTAAGGGTCGATGTGGCAAGACTAAGGGACATCTGTGAAAATCATAAATCCATCCCAGATATGTATTTTAATGCATCAAGGATCTCCAGGAAAGGGGATGGAAACATTGGGCTAAAAGAGGGCAGCTGGATGCAAATCACCAGATCCTGTAAAGTGAACTTCACTGTTCCATCTTCAGTTGAACAGAAGAACCAATTTGCAGCCCTAGAAGGTAGAAGATATAATAATATCTCAAGAAAAGGAGAAAACAGAGCTCAAAAATCTCAAATGTGCTGGAGCATTAGCCAGTAGTGGTGGTTGGCAATTCCATTCTGAGAGGTTCAGAGGCGTCCGTCTCTGGACATAATGTCTCTGGACATAATGTCAAGAGAGGTGTGCTGTCTCCTTGGTGTAAAGATTCAAGATGTAACGGAAGATTTGCCGAGACTTATCAAGCCTATTGACTATTATCCTATGCTACTTATCCATATTGGCACAAATGATACTGCTAGGCAGCCCTCTGAACATATCAGAAGTGATTTTATGGCCCTGGAACAAAGGGTGAAGCAGTTGATGCACAGGCGGTGTTCTTGTCAGTCCTCCATTCTTAGGTAAAGGACAAATGAGAGAAACTCGCATCATGGAGCTGAATGCTTGGCCACGTGGATGGTGCTGATGTGAGCGCTTTGAATTCTTAGACCACAGAATAATTTTCTTAGACCTGCTCAGCAGAGATGTGTCCATCTACCCAAGAAGGGACAAAGTTTTTTTTTTTTTTTTAATCATTTTTACATTTTATCAAAATTAAACATATCAAAGGTAGAATTCATGGTGGATTCTATGATGGTAAGCTGGCCAGGTCCTGCTGCAGCATAGCATCCCCAAACCATGACACTTCCACCTCCATGTTTTACAGTTGGTATGAGGTCTTTTCCTAGAATTCTGTATTTGGTGTACACCAAAACATGTCCTCTTTTCTGGTGTCCAAATAATTCAATTTTAGACTCATCTGTCCATAGAACACTATTCCAGAAGTCCTGGTGTTTGTCTACGTTCTCTCTGCAAACTTCAGTCTGGCCTTGATGTTTCTCTTGGAGAGCAAAGGTTTCCTCCTTGCATACCTCCCATGCAATTTAAATTTGTGCAGCCTCTTTCTGATTGTAGAGGCATGCACTTTCACATCAGCAGTAGCAAGAGCCTGCTGTAGGTCCCGTGATGACATTTTAGAGTTTTTGGAGACTTCTTTTAGCATCTTGTGGGCTGCTCTAGGGGTCAACTTGCTTGGACAGCCAGACCTGGGCATGTTGGCAGTTGTTTGGAAAGTCCTCCACTTGTACACTGTTTTCCAGTCCTTGGAATGGCTAATGTCAAATTCTTTCAAGATCTTTTTAAATCCCTTACTATAGACTTATAAGCTGCTACAATCTTCTTTCTGAAGGCCTCAGACTGCTCTTTTGATCTCACCATGGTGTTCACTCTCACTGCAGCAGTCATGAGCACACCAAACTAAATGTCTGAGGTTTAAGTAGAACAAACCTCCTTCAAGATGCTGAGTAACAATCTTCTAATCATGTACACCTGATGTGATACACCTGTATGTGATTTGAGCCACTTAAAGTGGAGGATTGGTGAGGGGGGGGTGTCCTAATTTATTCCTCTGTTAGAATATAATATTTTTGTGGATATGAGTAAATCAAGGAAAACTTTTGTTGTTTACCTGCAATTACATCACTTTCTTTATCAGAGATAAATTAAAAAAAAGATTTGACATCGATATGTGAACATTTCTTAATACAGAACTGAATATTTCATGGGGTGTCCTAATTTTTTCCACATGACATGTATTTTTAAAACCTTAATCATCTGTATTGAGTATCATTGTTTTGAAAACAGATATTCTAGTGCAATGTGTCTAGTGTTCCTAAACGCTAGGAACAATGCATCTGAAACCCACAAGTTACTTGCAGAATGCTGTCAAGCATCTTTTGAACTCTGCCTCCTTCCCAGAGAGCTGCTTCAGCCCCTTCAGATTTTTTTCTGCCGGCAAGTTATTCAGAAATGTTTCTGCACTGCATTTTATTATTTTCTGGTATTTTTTCTAAGAGTTCAGTTGGAGGCTCAGTGCCCAGAGGTTCCCACTAGTTGGGACCTCTGCCTGGAAGAAGATGCAGACTTGAATTGCGGAGGTCTACTGCTAGCAGGATCAGCCCTCGGAGACACCTAACTAGCCAGCCTACTTTTGTATTTTTTTAGCTCAGGGGCTGACTCCTGCATAACTGCTTACATCCCTGATTTATCAGGAGCTTGAGCGCAGGCTGTTTGGCTCCTTCCCAGCTTGGCTGGGATATAGTGGGCTGGCTGCATGGCCTTTTCCTCTTTTGTGATGTGAGGTTTTCCAGAGGTTGAGGCTCAGTCTGACTTGCAGCGGTCAAACTGATCTTCGGGTTGAAGAAGTTTGACCATGTGACCCCTTCCTTCCGACTCCTACATTGGCTGACGATGGAGGCACGTGTGAAGTTTAAGTTCGGATGTTTCTGCTTTAAGGGACTGTTCAGTTTAGCCCCTAAATATATAACTGACCTTTTCTCCTTCCCAACCAACAGATATAAGAGAAGCTCACACCTAAACTTTGTATCTCCACTGGCTAGAGGATGTAAATTCAAAAGTCATCATCAACATCTTCTCTCATATCAAGCAGCATTATGGGGTAAAGACCTGGAACAATTACTTATGCTTACTAATACTTATGGGGAATTCAGGAGACACCTAAAAACATATCTGTTCCTGAAGTACTTAGGCAGTTGATTTGTACAATCTTTCCCACAATAACTGATTTCTAGAGCTGCTATTCACTAGTTTTAACCTGCCAGTTCTACTCAATTTGTAGCATTTTTAATCATTATAAACTGCATAGAACTTCATGGTCCTGCGGTATATAAACTGTTTTTATTATTATTATTATTATATGACCTTATCAGGGTCATGAGCAAGGTAACAGTCTATGCTTTCTCAGCTCACAGAATGCTCTGGATCAGGCAGTGGGCAGGCAACTCAGCATCCAAGATGACATTGAGTAGGCTGTCCTTTAAGGGACAGATGCTTTTTGGTAAGAGCCTTGATGATCTTATGGCCAATGTGACTGATCACCACCCTAAGTCTCTGCCGGACAGTAGACCACACCAATCTCCAGGCGGGACTAGGAACAATTTTAATCCCTCCCATTGTTCTCTTGAAGTATTCCCAGGAAGCCTCTGTCCAGAGGTCTTCCAGGGTTCAGCAGCTCCAGATACCAGCAGTCTCAACCCTCCCTCCAAGAAACCCCAATGACACCAGGTTGGCAGCTACAGCCCCCGCTATTGGGAGGTGGCTGTCAGCGTTTTGAGGGGAGTGGGAGAAAATTTCCTCAGACCAAGGGGTGTTGGATGTCATCTGAGAGGATTACAAGATCGAGTTTTATCACCCTCCTCTGGATTTGTTCATTAACTTGATGGCCGGAAAAGGAGGCCATGCTTCTAGGACTTCAGAACATTCAGGCCATAGAACTTGTCCCAAACCTCAACTGTGACACAGGCAGATACTCCAGATACTTCATTGTGCCCAAGAAAGGCACAGAGGACTGGAGGCCCATTTTGGATCTCAAGATGGTAAATGCCTTTCTGAAAGTCCCCCATTTTCACATAGAATAGCACAATTGGTCTTTGCAACAGTGGCTCCTGGAGAGTTTCTGGCCTCCCTGGAGCTAACAGAGGTGTATCTGCATATTCCCATCTTTCCAGGCCACAGAAAATATTTGAGGATTCATGTACTTCAGCAATATTTTCAGTTTGCAACCTTTCCGTTCAGATTGGCAACAGCTCCCCTGCACTTTCACCAAAGCTATGGTGGTGGTTGTGACTCATCTCCGGAAGATGGGTATCCAAGTACATCCCTACCCTCATGATTGGCTGATCAGGGCCCCAACCAGGCAGGAGTGAGAGATGGCATTGCAACAAGTATTAGATTTGCTCCAACAGTTGTGCTGGATTGTCAACTTCAAGAAGAGCCATCTGGAACTGACCCAGATTCTGGAATAACTGGGAGTTCTCGTCGACACGGCTCAAGGCAGCATTTTTGTTCCATAGCCATGCAAACAGAAGCTGTAAAGAAAGATCCTGTCTTTCTTGGTGATGCAGATTCCTACAGCGTGGTATTATCTCTAGGTGTTGCACTCCATGCCTACATTCCTGGAAGTGGTCCCCTGGGCCAGGGCACACATGCAACCTCTCTAGGACTCTCTTCTGTCTCAGTGGTCTCTGCAGAGGCATTTGCTTCAGATGCAACTCCCATGGACAGGATCAGTAAGAAACAGCTTACGCTGGTGCTACAGGACATCTTCTTGTCGAGGGGCATGCTTTTCTGAATTTCAGAGTGGGTGAATCTCATGACTGATGTAAGTCTTTTCAGCTGGGGAGCTCATTGTGGGGACCACTCGATTCAGAGCCAGTGGACTCACTGTCAGAAGGTGTGGTCTATAAATGTCTGGTGCTCTGAGCCATCCAGCTGGCCCACTGGAAAAGCTCGTCAAAGGAAAAGCTGTAAGGGTGTTCTCTGGCAACGCCACAGCTGTGGCTTATGTGAACAGATGGGGAGGGGCACCAGAAGCACCCCCTTATGCTCAGAGGTTTAGATGCTCTTTCAGGCTGTTTCTGCAGCCCAAATAGTCTGAGTGGAAAATGTTCAGGCCAACTTCCTAAGTCCACAGTTCCTGGACCCAGGGGATAGGTCACTCTCCCAATGGGTGTTCAATCTCATTTTTGTCGCTGGGACAGGCCATTGATGGTTTCTGCCAAAAACTCGAAAGTGAAGCACTTCTTCAGTCGAAGAGAGGAAACAGGAAGCTCAGGGTTGGATGCATCGGTCCAGCCCTGGCCGCACAATGGTCTCCTTTACATCTTTCCCCCTTGGCCCATGGTGAGCCGGGTCATTCGTAGAGTTGTGACTCATTCAGGTCTCGTGATTCTAGTGACTCCAGGCTAGAGAATGACATGGGGACAAATTATTCCCTGCCTCCCCAGGAACTCATTGTCCTGTCGCAGAGAGTTCTTTTCCTGTCCCTTCCCCTTTCCTGCAAGCTCTGTCCTCATCTGAATAAGCCTCAAACATTTTAAAATCATAAGTGTTCGAGGCTTGTGCGGTTAAGGCAGAGCTTACAGGAATGGGGCAGGGACAACAACAAAACTCATGGGGACGGGGTGAGGAAATTGAGTTCCTGTGCAGATGGGAATAAATTTGTCCCTATGTCTTTCTCTACTCCAGGCTGGTCTTGGTATGTGGGCCTGGTACGTCTTAAGTGGAACAGGAGTCTCAAACTGCCCCTTCATTACAAGCTTCTCATTCAGGGGCCAGTACCCATGGAGAATACACAGCACTTTTGTATTAAGGCATGACTCTAGCTCTAGTCTGCAAGGTATATTCTGACGTGGTTATTACTACTTCTCTCTGGGCTAAGAAGCCATCTACTATGATAGCCTATTCTAAAACTTGGAAGGCTTTTCAAAAGTGTGAAAAAGACCGGGTGGAGCCATTTCAGGGTTCCATTCTGGTCATCCTTGCCTTTCTTCAGGTCAGGCTGGAAAAAGGCTTTGCAGTAGCTTCCCTTAATGTTCTTGTGGCCAGTCTTTTGGGTCTCCTAGTGTAGAGCCACAAGATTGTACTGGTGGCTCATCCCAATGTGACCAGGTTCCTGAGAGGTGTGCACTGGCTTTGGCCTCCACTGAGGCAACCTTTCCCATCTTGGAATCTTAACATTGTACTGAAGGGCCTCTCTGAAGACTATGTTTCTGATGGTTATTGTTTTGCCAAGGCATATCTCAGAGATTCAAGCTGTCTCCTGTAAGGAGCCCTTCCTTAGAATTATGAAAGCGGGTGTTCCTCTCTGACCTTTTCCCTCCTTTCTTATGAAGGTTGTGTCAGCTTTCCATGTTAACCAGGATATTCGTCTGCCTGCTTTTCAGTCTACAGGCTCAGACAAGCAGGATAGAATTTTGAGAAAGCTTGCCTGTGGTAAACAGCTGCTGGTCTCTCTCAAGGCGCATTCCACCAGAGGTGTCACCTCTTCATGGGCGAAGTATCAGGCAGTTTCTCCCACAGAGATTGTAGAACAGCTACATGGTCTACTCTGCATTTTTTTCCAGATTTTACAAAGTGGTTGGGATGACCCTAGAGGATGCCACTTTGGGGTCCTCGGTCTTATGGGCTGGCTCTTCTGTTCCTCCCTAGACGTCAATCATTGCTTTGGTATGTCATCATACGTATAGACTCCCAAGTGGATGTAACAGAATGAAAGATTAGGTTCTTATCTGAATAATCTTCTGTTAATCTTCTCAGGAGTCTATGGCCCACCCTCAGAATTTACTGTTTTGCCTGCTTTTCTGCCTTGATGTTTCTAGATTCCAGGCCTGGAGCTCTTAGAAACATAGAAAATGATAGCAGAAAAGGGCTACAGCCCATCAAGTCTGCCCACTCTGCTTACCCACCCCCTGTCTATGCCCTAATGACCCAATTTCCTTATCTTGACCCTCGTAGGGATCCCACATGGGTATCCCATTTATTCTTAAAGTCTGGCACACTGTCTGCCTCGATCACCTGCACTGGAAGCTTGTTCCAATGATCAACCACTCTCTCTATGAAGAAATACTTTCTGGTGTCGCCATGAAATTTTCCGCCCCTGAGTTTGAGCGGGTGCCCTCTTGTGGCTGAGGGTCCCTTGAGAAAGAAAATATCATCTTCCACTTCGACACATCCCGTGAGGTACTTAAATGTTTCGATCATGTCTCCCCTCTCCCTACGTTCCTCGAGAGTGTAGAGCTGCAATTTGTTCAGTCTCTCTTTGTACGAGAGACCCTTGAGCCCTGAGATCATCCTGGTGGCTGTCTGCTGAACCGATTCAATTCTACACACATCTTTACTGTAATGTGGCCTCCAGAATTGCACACAGTACTCCAGATGAGGTCTCACCATGGCCCTTTACAACGGCATTATGACTTCAGGCTTTCGGCTGACGAAACTTCTATTGATACAACCCAATATCTGCCTTGCCTTAGATGAAGCCTTCTCCACTTGATTGGCAGTTTTCATGTCTGCACTAATGATTACTCCTAAATCTCGTTCTGCTGAAGTCCTAAGTTAAAGTTTCTCCGTTCAAGAAGTACGTCTTGCATGGATTTCCGCTTCCGAGATGCATGACCTTACATTTCTTAGCATTGAAGCCTAGCTGCCAGGTTGAGGACCAACTTTCCAATGTAAGCAGGTCCTGCGCCATATAATTCTGTAAACTGCATTCACTTACTATATTACATAGTTTGGCGTCATCGGCGAATAGTGTTATTTTACCTTGAAGCTCTTGAGTCAGATCCCCTATGAATATGTCAGATGTCTGTATGTGAAGAAATCTGGTATATGTAAGTGTATTCTTTAGCCACCGGCTCCCTTATTGTTAGTGCTAGTTGCACTCAGCAGGTTGATTCTCTAAGGTGGTTGTTTTACAAATTCCTGTTCATTGTTATTCTAATTCTTGTTTCTAAGTTACAGAGCAGAACATACTTGTATAATGTAAGTGAGATCATTCCCCATTCTCCTTCTTTGTATTCTGTTCCAGTGGAGCTCGATTGCTTTGGGACGTAACTGAAAGGGGACACTGAGCTCTGTTTCCATGTGTGAAGTGATCAAAATTAAGTATTCAGAATTCTGCAAGTCCAGTTCACAGGAAATGATTGACCACCATATGTATGGACTCCTGAGAGGATTTACAGAAAGAAAATTATCCAGGTAAGAACCTAATCTTTCATTTGAACTGCCGAGGGTCCTCAGCATCTGCATTCAGCGTGACAAAGGTGGTGGCACAGATGATCTCCCTTCAGTATGCGCTCCAACCAGGCAAGGACACAGAGCTGGACCAGAAGGATAAGTCTGACATAGACTAGGATGCCACTATTGTCTCAGGATGCAGTTTCTCTCTGGCAGAATCTGTTTATCTGCATGAGAGCAGTAGTCAAGAAATGGTAGTGACCCTGCACCAGAGAGAAGATCCCATAGTGTGCCGGCTGTTCAAAGCCTCTTCGCTCTCAGACATTATTTCTACCTCGCTAAGAGAATTGAAGCTGGAAATTCATGCCAAGAAAGGGAGGTCAGAATCTAAAGCCTCAGTTTCCAGATGGATTAAAATAGCCATTTCTTCCGTGCATTTGGGCTTCTGAAAGCAGGCACTGATTGCATTGAAAGCACACTCTACTGGAGGATACTCAGGCGGTTTCGCCCGAGGAAACCTGTAAAGCAGCAACTTGGTCTACTCCTCATACCTTTACTAGGTTCTAAAGGGTGGATGTAGCAGCCAGGAAAGACACCGCTTTTAGGTCCTCCACTCTGAAGGCAGGCTCAGCGGACCTGCTCTAGACTTCGGTTACTGCTTTGGTAAGTCCCTAGCATTCAGGACCACTACACATATTGCGCTAGAAAGAAAGATTATGTTCTTACCTTCATAATTTTCTTTCTTGTAGATGTATCTAGTGGTACTGAAGCCCCGCCCAGTTAGTGGGCTTCACTTGCCTTCTGCCTTACTATCAGTCTGAATTTGGAGAATTCTCTGTGTCTGATGAATTGACAGATTTAAAAAAAGGGAAAACACTCAAGAGCGTATAGTCTGGTTTAAGTCTCCTGCTTGATATAGCAGAACATGTGAGTAGCACCAAGCTCTCTATAAGATTAGTGCTGGTTGCACACAGTTTTTTCTGTCTGTTTTGATCAGTTACTTGAATGTTATAATATTAATGGATATGTACAGATAAGAGTAGAGGTAGATTATAGGGATGGGATTAGAGGTAAGTTACAAAATTAATCAGGGACCACTGTTCAGGCACTAGGCCTGATGGGCCGCCACGGGAGCGGACCACTGAGCAAGATGGACCTCTGGTCTGACTCAGCGGGGGCAACTTCTTATGTTCTTATGTTTATTACAGAGCAGAAAAGAATTGTAGTGTTGGGATTTTTCCCCATTTCCGTCCTTCTGGTTATGTCTGACATTACAGTGCTACTTGATTGCTTTTGTACACACTGAGAGGGCAGAAGCAGCTCTTTGGAAAGGAGGCAGAGTTCAAAAGATGATTTGACAGCATTCTGCAAGCAACTTGCAGGTTTAGATGCATAATCCTAGCGTTCAGGATCTCTAGACACATCTACAAGAAAGAAGATTATTGAGGTAAGAAAGTAATCTTTCTTTACTAATGGTTTGTTCCTCAAATTTTTTTTTTGTAGTACCTCTGATTAATGAACCTACTTTCCAGCATCAGTCAACTGCAGAACTAAAAAGAATGTTGTCTGTCCATCTGGAATCACCAGTGCTTACTCCACTGGAACCTAACTGGTGGAGAGACTTGGCATTAAATCTACTATGTACAGATACTGTAGAGAAACAAAATACAGATTCATGTAGCTTAAATAATCTGCTACATAATGAAACAGAAGTGTTCACAGCAATTAGAGGAGTTCAGCTAGAAAGTAAGTCATTTTCTTCTTTTCTTTGGATTATTTAAAAGAAAATTTGGAAAACATAAATATACTTTACTTATTGAGAGGTCAGTCTTCAAAATCCCTACCTAGACACAAAGCACTTAGACTCATAAAGTACCATAGGTTTCTATGGTACTTTGTATGTGTCTAAGTGCTTTGAAAATAAGCCCCAAAGGCTATAGATTTTCAACTTAATTTTCAGGGAGAAAGTATGAATGCATTTTTCCTTTCAAAATTGTCCTCAAGTAAACAGTTCCTGTGAATTCTACCATCTTTTCTGTGCAGCTGAAATTTAATTAAAAAATTATTTGCATAGATTTTAAATCCATTCTTTGTCAAAAAGTAGGATGAATCAATGTATACATTTTTCAGAGCTATGTACTTTTTTTTGAAGATGCACAATATTTGCATCTTCCTTCAAAAAGTCAAAAATTTAGTAGCACTTGAATTAATATTCAAACCCTGTGGTGTGCACATTTTTTAAAAACACTGGCTGCAGCATTTAAAACGTGTATATTTAATGCTGTTATCTGGATAAGTAGTGATGTGAAATATATCTTGACAGCTTTCACCACTAGCAGTTATATTGGATAGTGGTGATATTGAGCTGCTATTGGTATAGTAAAGCAGTTTAATACTTAAACAAATCTTTCAGGCTAGTTTTCAGAGGTGAAAGTGAGCAGCTTTTAAAAAAAATGGATTGGCAGTGGCAATAAATTTATGTATAAAGCAATTATCACTGACAACTACATACATGTTATGTTACCATCTTATATCTCGCCAAATCCTCCTAAGAGAGTTCTAGGTGGGTTACAGATAATTTTAGTATTACATTTGCTTGACATATAATTCATAATATCGTTCAGATTGTTAATTTTGCACATATTTTAGTACATTGAATTATTTATAATGTTATCAAAACATTACAAAAGTATTTTCAGTTTTATTAGTTTAAGTTTAATTTAGGCTATATCCCTTATTGAAGTTTCTGAAGAAACATGTTTTCAGATATTTTCTGAACAAGGTGTATTCCATAATAGTTTGATTCTCTGTAGGATGAGAGTTCCAGACTTTTGCTGTTTGATAATTAAAATATTTGCAGTGAGAACCTTCATACTTTATACCTTTTAGTGATGGGAATGAAAGAATTAAGCCATCGGAGTTGCAATGTTTAGCAGATCTGCCTTGTAGTTCGATGAATCTGGGAATGTCATTCAGGGTGTTGCCATATATGGACTTAAAAGCTAAGCAACATAGCTTAAAATCAACCCTCTTTTCTTTTGGGATCCAGTATAACTCTCTGAGCAGTGGTGTGATGTGATCGAATATTGATTTATAGATTTGATTTTGCTGCAGTGTTCTGTAATAGTTGAATTCCTTTGATTGAGATTCCTGACCATAAGACATTACAATGATCTAGTGTTGATAGAATGGTTGTTGTACTATAATTCTGTATTGCTGCTGGAAGAAGTAGGGTCTGATTCTTCTTAATGTATGAAGTGTTAAAAATGATTTCTGGGTTAGGTTGTTTACAAAATCTTCAAAGGTCAGCGAGTTATCTAGAGTAATTCCTAGGAATAGCAGTAGTATCTAGCATCTATACCAGTGTATTGCAAACTTTTTGAAGCCGCAGCACACTAAACTAGGGGCTGTGGCTAGAGGGCCTCTGGACATGCAAGGATATCGACGTGATGACATCACACTTATTTGTGATGTCATCACATCAACATCTGTGCATGTGTGCAAGTCCTCCAGTCGTGGCCTTGAGCTTGCTAACCCTGGGAAGAGAAGGGGTACTTAATTTACAGCTTTTTACATTTATAAAATTCAAGAAACTTTAAGGAGAAATCCTGAGAAGTAACAGCATCTACAGTTTGACCTGTCTGACCTTTAAGCTAGCCTACCATAGAAACTTGTGTAGGGAGGGCTGTTCAGCCCGCATAAGAATATCCATTAAGGGAGGGCTCCTTTAGCCCATATTGGGAGTTCTCGTTAGGAGGGGTTATATATTTTTTCCTTTTAGTGTTAGTGAAACTTGAAGCTGTCAGAAATACGGAGTCAGTAAAAGTGTTCACAAAAATATAATTTGTTAAACTTTTCTTTAAGCTTAGTAACTATGTTAAAAGGGATTTTCTTTGTTCAAAAATACATAAGTACAGCCCCTGTTGGCTGATTGGCAAATGGTCATGGCAAGAGTACATAAGCAAGCATCAGCCTTTGTTTAAGGGGGAGAACTCTCTCTCTCCATAAGGGCCATTTAGCCCTGGAAGAGACAGGCCCCCCATATACAGAATGTTTTGTCAAAGTGGTTATGAATAAACTTTGCAATGGAATCTTAATTCTAATTTGAACCTCAAGCTTAATTGAATATAAATTAAATAAAAATTATTTTAATGACATCACATGTCTGTGTATAGTTACTAGCATGAAATACCCTGTATGTTGGGACACAACACAAATCCGCATACTCAGTTCTCTGTTTTAAGTGGGGCTAAGTTGTGTTTTTGGAGTTTCTCTTTAGCACATAAAACGTACTTCCTGGTTCATTTTTTTCTTCATATTTTCTTTGGTTTTATTGTTTTCATTTGTTTCATTAAAGAATTTTCATTTTTCACTGATTTTATTTTTCAGGCCTTTGAGCCACTGTAAGTGTTTTCAGGCAGGGAGTGTCAAGCCTTTTTTGGGTTCTTACCTACTTGACCTCCCTAAACCATTGAGTCCTTCGATCTTGCATCAGCGGTGTTCCTCTCAATGCCCAAGCCTCCAAGAGGTTTCAAGTGGTGCATTTGGTGTCACAGGACCATTTCAGCTACAAACCCACATAATTTGGTGTGTCCAGTGCATAAGTCCGGAGAACCATGATATTTCCTGTCAACTTTATTTTAAGCCGCAAAAGAGGTTGCTTAAGGCAAGACAATTACAGTGCAAAAAGCTTTTCAGTACAGCTCCGTCTACATTGAGGATGCCCACACATTCTTACGCCAACTCTCATCCTGTATTGATACCGGCACTAATTTAATCAACACCTTGGTCCACATCTGTTTCTTCGGTGTGGGCACCCTCAGGGGACAATCATAAGAAAGCTAAAAAGCATAAACACCATTCTCCCTCTAGGCATGCATCATATTCTTCCTAAGCATCAACTCCATTGATGCATTGGAAGCATAGACTTTCTGAGACTAGGTTACCCATCGTTGCAACTGATGTCTCCTCTAAGTCGTGCCTCAAAGGTCACTGACACCTCGACACACAACGTTGCCTGCACCTTCTTTACCAACATCGGTACTGGTGCTGTGTCTGCAATTTCAGTTAAGAGAGCTGTTGCTGAAGGAGCTTACTGAGATGCTGTAGTCACACATGGTGCAGACACCTGCGGCAGCATAGACAGTCTCATCCCAGTCCGAGCATCCTCTGAAGGCTTCATCAGGTGGCCATTCTCAGACTCTATACCATCGATGTTCCCCTCCGAGAAGATAGTAATCTTCCTCTAGGGAATATAGTTCTTCACATTTCTGATATTCTACTATATCACATTGACACTCGCATCAATGTCCATCTCGAAGCAGTCCCCAACATTCTTTTCGAGGCTCTGCTCAAGGCTCTCCTTGATGTTCACCTTGACATCTGCCTTGATGCTCTATATCTCCAAAGCCTGATGTCAAGGAGTATGATTCAGATTTATCTCCTCATTCAACATCAGATTACCTGGAATTTTCTGCAGAGAGTCCTATGGTATATCTTTGGAGCTGTCGCCTCCACCTCCTCATAGAAGATCCCCACCAGAAAGCTTGTCTTTCACAAAATACATCAGACAGATGGGACACGCTCTCATTATAAGCATGGCATCAGAAGCAGAGCTAATGGAAGTTCTAGTACAGAAAGCATAAGTCTTGAATCTGTGGGTAGTGTATTTTCACCCGCAAGAGATGCAAAAGGTATCATCTTACATTTTCAACTCTACCTCATGGTATCACAAGGCATTGACCTCTCTCCTCAATTTTTTTTCCTTCTGAAAGCGAGGAGAAGGTGATTTTACATCTGCTGCTTAATATTTATTATTTTGGGTATTATTCAATGTTTCTTCAAGGTTTAGAGTGCTTTAGAGCTCCCCAGTAGCCCTGGGTCAACTCTACCTGGCAGAAGCTGCAAACTCAGTGTTCTGAGGTCTCTAGCTGAGCATGCCACCCTCACTGCAGGGCACCTGTCTTTCCAGCTTGCACTAATACTTGGATAGGCTTGGGGTTTGGCCCCTGGAAGTCTGTTTACCTGGTTTTGTTCGAAGCACATGAGCGCAGGCTGCATTTAGACTCTGCACTGGTTTGGAGACCTTGCAGGTGCCAGCTGCATCCCACTCCCCACCCCCACTGCAAGGAATTGTATGGAGACTCGAGTGGTAGAGGGTTTCAGACTAGTTCATCCTGTGTAAAAGGCAGTCCAAAGAGACAAGCCCCTGGATATCCTGCTTGTTTGCTTGGCTAAGGCAGAAAATGCTTTTCCTCTATCCAGCTACAGTGTGAGCTGATGCAGGCACAGTACAGTGAGTACAGCCTATTACTGTCTATGAGAGACATTAGGGTGCAGTTGACTTGGGGGTTTTGAATTTCTGGGGCTTCCTTGAGGGTTCCCCTCTGCTAAAATACTTTTTTTTACATTTTGTGTCTGTTTTTAGAGCTCCCCCAGGGCATTTTTGGCACCAAAATTGCTGCTGCTGCTGCTGCAGCCATCTTAGATTTTCCAAATTTATTTTAAAATCCCCTCCCTGCTGCAAAACATCTTGTTTGGGTCTAGAACTAGTCAGGATGGACTCCACAGGTGGTTTAACTACTGTATCATACCGATTGGGCACCGGATGGGTGCCTGAAGATCAACTTTACACTGCATGCTATGGCACGCAATGAGGAGCAGACGCAGTGGGTTTAGCCCCCCCAGGACCCTGCAGAGGTTCAGAAGAATAGAAAGCTTGAAAAGTGTGACATAAATCTCTCCTGGAGCCTTCTACTGGTGATTCAGCACCGCCAGCAAAGCAAAAATTCCAGATCCCAATTTTACAGAGAGGTGCACCAAAGGGAGTCCTAGAGGTCCTCTGGGGACTCAGGTCATGTTTTTGACTCTGATTTTGTTGTCCTCATTTATGAGGCCTATGTAAAATATAAACAGTCCCTAGGCCCAGATGAGACTGTGCTGGTTAGCACACAGGAGAGTTTATCCATGCAGAATCTGGCTCCTTGACGAGAAAAGGGATGGTGGGAGCCTAAGGTCCAGTCAGAGAAGGACTGGGATGATTAGGAATCCAAGTCTATGCCTCTTCTCCCCAGAAGTGCCTCCATAGGTTCTCATGGGGGTGATGGCCAGTAGGCTATAGCAGTCCTAGACCAGGAAGATTATCTGACCTCGTAAAGACTCGTTAAGCCGTCCAGCTTAAATGAAGTCATTGCAGTCGCTCTGTGGAAACTGGATTTAGAGGTTCCACAAAATGCTTCAACATAGCGCTCACTGCTGAGCAGCTCCAAAACTCAGTCCACATTTTTCCGTTTGTATCCTGAGATCACTATGATGCTGACTGAGCATTGGGAAATGCCAGAGGGGCCTTTGCGAGGGGTTAGGGTGATGTATAAATTGTATCCTATGGCTTCTAAGGTGGATTTTTTTGTGGCACAGGTTATAAAGTGTATTTCACTTCTCAGCAAAGGCGGTGTGATCCTGAAGAATGCTCAGGTCTTCAGACTGGATCTAATTCTCAAAAGGCAATGTGAGGCCTTGGCTTTGGGTCATAAAGCAGCTTGCCCTGGATCAGTAACATGAAATATTGCTACTATTTGGGTTTTTGCCATATGCTGGATTGGCCACCGTGAGAACGGACTACTGAGCTGGTTGGACTAGTCTGACCCAATAAGGCTGTTCTTATGTTATTTTGTGGTACGCATCTGTCATAAAATGCTATATCAGGCTCCAGCTGTGGAGGCGAGCACCTACCCCCAAACGGTTCTGTCAGGGGTGGATTAAGTTGCAGACTGGAAAGGGCAGGCTATGTATGACATGTTTAGAGTCATGAGTAAAGTGTTTGCTTACTCTATTTCCACCCGCAGAATGCTTTGGATCAGACAATGGGTGGGAGATTCAGCTTCTAAAGCTACATCGAGCAAGTTTTCCTTTAAGGAACAGATGCTTTTTTTGTAAAGAGCTAGACAATATTATGACCAATGTAATGAACAGGCATCCTAGGTTTTTCCCAGAAAGCAAGTCACATACGAGGACTGTTCAAAAAGTATCAGACCTTAATTTTTCTTGCGTAAACAAAGCTAGGGAGGCGTGGTTTGGTGCACGTATGTAGGCAACCCTAATGCTCATGCTTGAATTTTTTGCCTCCTACAGAAGCTATCAGTTGCCGGCAGACCACCAATGAGTGAGGAAGTGTATGTGAGTGCCGTCCAATTTTCATTTTTGACAAAATGACAGAAAAATTTGAACAACGCTACTGCTTTAAATTTTGTGTAAAGCTTGGCGATTCCTAAGTGGAAACGATCCACAAGATTCAACAGGCCTTCGGGGACAAAGCAATGGGCACCACACAGATAAAGGAGTGGTACAACTGCTTCAGAGATGACTGCTCATCAATGGACAGTGAAGCATGTTCTGGTAGGCCCTCAACATCCAGAAATGAGATCGTCATTGACCAAATGAGGACCCTGTTGATGCAGGATCGTCAAATCACGATCAGAGAACTTGCAGACGAGGAGAACATCAGTGTTGGATCCTGATGTACCTTATTCTGAGGATTTGGGCTTCAGGAGAATTTCAGCGAAGTTCGTGCCAAAGCTGCTAATGATCGAGCAGAACCAACTCCAGTTGGAGCTCGCACAGGACATGCTGAAGACTGTGAACAGTGATCCCAGCTTCCTCAGCACAGTGATCACTGGTGATGAGTCCTGGGTTTATGGGTTCGACCCTGAAAGGGACCAGATTTCAGACAAGAGAAGACATGCTGAATGCTGAATGTTACGGACCAGTTGCGAGCAATCTGCTTCTGACAGTGGCAGAACTGTTGGAAGAAGTGTGGACTACTTTGAAGGAGATTAGTATAAGATTGTTGTATTTAAATACGAGTATTTTTTATGAATAAAGGTCTGATACTTTTTGAACAGCCCTCGTATGCCTCAAAGATCAAGTTGTGGCTCCTTTCGAGGTTACAGGGAAGCTCGGTAGGCTTTGGTGAACATCTCTTCACAGAGGTCATTTCAAGGGACTAGGCAGAGGTTTGGTGCCTCTGGATAAAATCCTACATCGGGTGCTTCTACCTACAGACCCAAAAACTACTGCAAAAATAGCTCACTTAACAGCAAGTGACTTAATACCTTCAGACACTAAGACAGCTTGGTACTTCCAGCACTAGAAAAGCCTCAAGGGGAAGGAAAATAAAATAATGAGAAGTGTTTTTTGTTTTTTAATGGGATGAAAACTCTGACAGAGTCCCATCTGAGAAATGACATGTATTCCACACAAAGACAGCCCAGCATCTATCCCTTGGTTGTATCTCCAGATTGACTCTTAATGAAACCACCTCTGTCTATTAAAAAGGGCATCAAAATAAGAGAAACAAAGCCCAAGGGTGCTGAACCTCAACAAACACCAGAGTGCAGCCCTGCTAGTCTCTGCAAATGAATTTGGCATGACATTAATTGGTCATTCTCCAGATTCAGCTCTGGGCAAAGCCTGTGGACTTCCTCGGAGCACCAATCAGCTCCAAAGCCAAAGGTTTTAACTGATGAAAGCATTTGAGGACACTGAAGTAACCCATATAACTTTTCAGAATTTCAGGTGAAATTTAAAGCACAATTTCACACGAGAGAAGAATACATACCATGTGGAATTCCAGATTCCTGTGCCCTGGCTCATTGTGTGTAGATATAAGCAACCCCCCCCCCCCTTCCCTTGCTAAAGCAGATCAGGTCATTAACACACATGAGTCACTCTTTTTAAGAAACATTAGAATATCCAGGAGTAGAATAAGGTACATGGTGTAGTCAGCAAAATGACAGCTGTTTTCCTCCCATTACAATCTAATAGGCAGGATCACTGAGATTAGTGCAAGGACAGCAATGCTACATTTTTAAATTGTTCTTAACAGCAAAAAGAAACTCTGGTTCACAGCCTCATAACAGACATGTAGCGAGGACTGATGGAGAAGAGGGTGGGGATAGACAACTCAGAACATCTGAAATGTATCAAAGCATAAGCTTATTAAATCTGTTTGAAGTGTAGTGCCAAAACTGTAAGATACCACTAAGTCAACCGTAACTCAGTTTGTAAACTTGTTCAGGAGCCACTCCAAATAGTCCATAAGCTGGAGACAGAAATACTGAACTTTCTACAACTGCATGGTACCCTTAAAGGGTAAGTCACGTAGAAATACTTCTCCATCCTATGGTCGATGGACATAACCCAAATGTTCTGGACTGGTCTGATATTAACATAAAGGAATATGGACTTGTGGACTGGTGTCCCCCCCTTAACTCTCCTTCTTTTTCTAACACTTAAATCTGAATTTGATATGTGACCTCGGTAATTATTTATAAGGTTACATCTTAAAGCAACATTTATCAGAAATATGTTAAATGAATATCACTTTAGTAGAATAGAATATGAAAAATATACAATGGAATGCAATTGTAGTACTTTTTCTTTTGATGAGCAGTTTTTTTGTTTATTTTTTTCAGACTGGCTAGAAGAGAAGGCCTTTGTTACTGAAGAAATCTATCTTTCTCCTACTGGAAGACAAATGCTCTCTCATTCCTCTTCTCAGAAACTGATTGAGTGTTCTCCTCCTTGTTGTGGTTCCACACAAAAACACGCTGCTTTTCCTGATATGCACACAGATGTTAGCAGAATCAGAGAAGAAATGAAAAAGCAGAGTGAGGCAGTGGAACCAATGTTTTTGTCAAATGAAGAAAAGAAAGATGATGAGCTAGCTTTGAATCTCTACACTGCAGCTGTTGAGCCTCCCTATTCATCCCGAAACCAGGAAACCACGTCTAATCTGTCTAAAGGAAAGGAGGATGATTTAGACTTGCTGAGCAACTTTATAATGCTAAGATCCAAACAGATTGCTTCAAAGTCTCAGACAAAAGTTATACAAGAAAGTCCATATCTAGGTAAATTGTATATACAGGTATTTAACTGAGATGCATTGGTCTATCCCTCCTAAGCTGAAATAATCCAGGAAAGAAAATAAACTTCATAGGTTTTTGGAGTATATATGGTTCTTTAATATGCAGTACTCCCCCGAAATTCACGGGGGTTCCGTTCCAGGAACTCCCGCGAATTTTGGAAAACCACGAATACGGTTTTTCAGCTGATCAAAGGCAGGAGAAGGCAGCTGGGTCGCCGGCGGGTGCTTAAATTGTACTTATGAAGACAGGCACATTTTCCGACCGCCTCTTCCTGGTACTAAAGTCATGGTTACACCAATCAGGAGCTGCTTTGATACGCCAGATAGCGTGTCAAAGCAGCTCCTGATTGGTGTAATCATGACTTTAGTACCAGGAAGAGGCAGTCAGAAAATACCGCAAATTACTGAGTCTGCGATTTGTGAACCGCGATTTTGCAGGGGTTTACTGTATTCTAATAAACACAATGGGGGAATTTCAAACTGACCATATGATGACAAATTTGTGGGTACTTACTATTTTTGTGGGTAATTTTATAGCTGCATGCATGGGTAAAAGGTACATGCATACTTTTCATTCTACAGACTATTGAATTTACAAAGGAAAAAAGTGTGCATTTTAGTATTAATGATTAACCTAAACATAATACCTACCCACATTTACTTTTATGGATACTTGTTCTGAGTAAATCATGTATATACTTTTGAAAATCCAGACACGTACACTTAGTTTCAACTGCTCATCCTGCAAGGAATACTTCACTCTATGGTATGTATAAATTTGTGAAAATGGCACTGCATGCATTCTTTTACCTCCACAAGTAATTCACTGTTCAAAGGATCATTGCCACAGGTCGATGTCTTTTGTCACCTTTTTGGTCTTCATTTGACTGCTGTTATGAGACATCATTGTTGAAGTATATGAATAGGTAGAGCTAGTTATGTTTCATCTTTTATAGAATAAATTCCATATTTTTCGCTCCATAAAACATACTTTTTTTCCACCGTGAGAATGGTCTGACCCAGTAAGGCTGTTGTTATGATATGAGTCTTGGATACCTTTGTCTGGGCCATTTGGCTTTTATCTGCCATCATGTTTCTATGTAATAATGTACAAACATAGGTGTTTGCTAAGGTTTCCTTTGTCTAATATTAGTTTGACATATATGTAGTAATAGGGAAAATCAGGTAAAGGAGAGAGAAACAGCATCTGGAAAAAAAAGGATCCCCCAATATTTTTCCAAGTAAACCTATTGCAGAAATCTTTGCATGAAATTTGAGATATATTTCTGAGCACATTGTTTTCCATTAGGATGGAGCTCTAGAGCACAGTTCTTCAACCACCGGTCCATGGACCGGTACTGGTCCGCAGAAAATTCCTGCCGGTCCGCGCAGGACCGGCGAGATCAACTTCTTCAATTTCCTGCCAGTCCGCGCAGGACCGGCAAGATCGAGGAGCTGTCCTTCACACAGGGCCGGAGAGATAATAGGGAGCCTCACACTGTGCTTTCTCCCCTCCTAGCGGCTCTCCTTACAAACGCAGCGATTGAAGAAGGAAGCCTTGGAGCTTTTGCTGTGTCGGGCCGCCTCTGATGATGCAGCTTCCGCTTTCCTCAGAGGCGATGTGACCCAACAAAGGACCCGAGGCTGCCTTACTGAATCGCAGCGCTGGCAAGTAAGGAGAGTTGCTGGGAGGAGAGAAAGCTGCTGGGCATGGTGAAAAAAAAAGGACAGCTGCTACTGGACCTGGATAGGGAGAAGGAGAGATGCTGCTGGGAGGGGGGAGGGAAAGGAGTCTGGGAAGCTGCTGGGTAAGGGGAAAAAAGGGACAGCTGCTACTGGACCTGGAGAGGGAGAAGGAGAGATGCTGCTGGGAGGGGAGGAGGGAAAGGAAAGGGAAGAGAGTTACTGCTGGACAGGGGGAGGAGGGAAGGGAGAAGAAAAAAGGAAGGAAACAGCTTGCAGGGAGATTAGAGGAGGGGAAGGGGAGAGACAGGAATGAGATGGGAAGGGGGGTCAGCAGAGAAATTGAGAGGGACAAAGATGCTAGATCTGGTGTAGGAGAGATAAAAATGAAGAGAGCAGTGAAGCTGGAGTGAATCATGTAAAAAGGAGAGAGGGGCATAGGCTGGATGGAAAGGGGAGAGGGGCATAAAAAGAAGACAAATATCATATGGAAGGGGGAGAGGTCAGACAGTAGATGGAAGGGGCAGATGCTGGATTGAAGAGACAGAGAGGGCAGACGCTGGAAGGAAGAGAGTGAAAAGAAGATGAAAGCAGAAACCAGAGACAACAAAAGGTAGAAACAAATAATTTTATTTCTATTTTGTGATTAGAATATATCAGATTTGAAATATATATCCTGCTAGAGACATAACTGGGGACTGCAGTATTCTGTTAGCATGATATTTCTATGAACTTGGCTTGTTCAGTTTTCTTGATAGTAGAGGGGATACATGTGAAGGGGAAGGGAGGCAGGGGTTTTGTTGGTCCGTGCTCTGTATATTTGTATTTATAAAATCACAATTGTTCAGAATATTGTTTCTTTTTATACTTTAATAAAATACGTTCAATATAAAATCATAATTGCGGCTTGTGCAGATGGGATCAGATGGTTTGCGGGGACCGAGCTCGCGGAGATGGGGCGTAAACGGGGTTTTTAAATTTTAGTCCTAGTAGTTTGCTGGTCCACAAAATAATTCTTTTATTTCTGCCGGTCCACGGGTGTAAAAAGGTTGAAGAACACTGCTCTAGAGCATCAAGCTCGCAAAACAGTTGCGCTCCTAATTTATGAAATCTCATAATTCATTAGTTCACAAAGAATAACATGCTGCTCCCAGTGTAGTTTAAGCTTCCTCCTGAGCAGAATCCCCTTCACAAGAGCAACAAAACTAAATACAAATTCTGAGGACAGGAAAGGAAAAGCATCTATTTAAAAAATTTTTACATGATCTGTACATATGCATTCCTGGAGACATAGTTGGGGTGGAGCAGAAGCATGTATTTTATGAAATATGTGGGTACACGTGTAGAGTACACACATTTACATGTTTTTGTAAAGTAGATGTAAATGTGTATGTATGCATTTATATGCTGTTGTGACTACTTCTATAAGCCTGTTTTCAAAAGGCACATCAGTACCTTTTTGTTCTTATACAGATTTCCTTTTATAAAATTACTGATTTGGGGGGTAATTTTATAACTTAGGCGCCTAACTTAAGGCGCCATTTATAGAATTTCCCTCATATTTTACAAAATACATGTGTAAATCATGACTTTGCCTGTGTGCCACCCAAATTGAACCCTCGTTTACAACTATACACCTGCTTTCACCACATGTACTTCAGTCACGACCTTTTATATGTATAAATAAACATTTTACATTCAAGAAAAATTCATAATGTCTTAGATTTAAACACTGATGATATAGAATTTATGTCTAATTTAAATTGTAAGGAATTATCTGTCAAGTTATCATAAATTAGCATTTATGTAGAAATTCACATTTCATTTTTTTTTTAATTACATCAAAAATAGAAGCACCCAAAACCAACACTCCAATTCCTAAGGCAAGCAACCTTGTGGCTTGTGACAGTACTCCCAATGTGGAAACAGATAAAGAAGCTAAAAGGAATAACATTGTAATTGAAATCTTAGCCACAGGTATGTATTCTATCGTAATATTGCTGCTAATAATAATATGCATCTCAACATACTTAGGCTTGAATAAGTTAATTAATTGCAGTGCAGCTATTTTTGGAATGAGTGATCTAACAGCATATCTCCAAAGGTGAGGGAAGAAAGAATAATGATGTTATTACTCAGTCACAGTTGGAAAAACATAGTACAAGGAGGCAGCTCAACTTTCCCCAAAATGTACCAAAACTTAAATGTTTCAGACTACCATATACATCAGGAGCATAAGGAATTAAAATAATAGGACAAGCTAAAGTAAAAGTATCATATTGATTAAATACCACACTGTCTTATGCTCCATGCACAAGACTGTGCCGCCACACACTAAGCTGAGGGTTTGAACGTACCCTCAACGATGACACCTAAATCTTTTTCCTGGGTAGTAACTCCTAACATGGAATCCTGCATCACATAGCTATAGTTCAGGTTCCTCTTTCCCACATGCATCACTTTGCACTTGCTCGCATTAAACATCATCTGCCATTTGGATGTCCAGTCTCACAAGCTTCTCTTGCAATTTTTCACAATTCTTTTGCGACTTAACAACTATGGGCTAGATTCACTAAGCAAACCAATCTTGTACCGATTGGTTTGCGAGCCCTTTACGACCAGATTTCCCTCCAATCCCAATCGTCTAATGCAAATTAGTAAAACCCCATGTAAAATAGCCAAGCGATTGATTCACTAACAATTGCTTGGCTATTTTGAGTCGGGTTTTACTATTGGTAAACCCGACTGCTGCAGACCTGTCGGTAGCTGAACTACTGTTAGATCTGCATGCTTTTTGACAGGCCTGCCTGTCTTTTTTATTCATTTTTTTCCATGGCACAGATATTTTGCATGTGTTATAACCGCAAAATATCTGCCCCATTAAAAAAAATGAATAAAAAAGACAGGGCTCCGCATTACCAGCCTCAGTCAGGGGACTCGTGACACCCAGCAGCAGTGTCTTATAGGACCACTCTAAGGACTGAATCAGGATACTCTCCACCGTCTGAAGCACCTACACCTACAGGTTCCCCAGGTATGAACATTCCAAAAAGTGATGTACCATCGTGCCCCGCAAAGCTGGGCAGCAAGCATCAGGCCACAAACCCATCCTGTATCCTTTGTTTTTCGTAATATAGGTCTTGTGCAAAATATTAAGATGCACCTCATGTAAGCCCACATTAAGGGAAGCCCCTGCACTGTCCACAAAGCTCAAGGCCAGCTCATCCGCAATAATCCCTTCGCCCAGCTCAGCTTCCCAATCTTCCACCATCAATTCCAAGAACTGCATAAGCTTCCAGGGCTGCCCTATATTATACTAGCCTGAAAGCATGTTGAAGTCGGACTAGACAAAAAGAAAGACCTGGTCCAGGGGGAAAAATAGGCAGCGGTCGACCAGGTGAACGCAACGAGGAACAATAGCTTCTAAGCTGAAGATATGCAAACACTGACCCCGCAGGCCAACTCCAATGCTCCCAACAAGATTGAAAAGAGGGGACAGACCCCGAACCCAACTCGGCAACCTGTCCAACAAACTGGCAGCCGGACCTACAGGCTCTCAAGAAAAAGGCATTCACTGAGCCAGCAGGGAATCCAGGATTATCTACGAATTCCAGAAAAGGTGACGGGCCTACCACACCCCCCCAGAGAAGACCGCCACCAACACCATGCAGCCCGCAAGGGCTATAGCATAGAGGCGCACGATCCCACCCCAGTATACAAAGCATTAAAAGCAGAAACCGGGGCAGCCTGTAGGTGCCAAAACCTTGCCGGGGCAAACTTAGAGGCTCCAGAGTATACCTCATGCACCCACCATAATACAGCAGCCACATTATAAAGGCGCAAGTCAGGAAGGTTGACTCCACCTTGTCACAAGCCCAGCACTGGTAAAAAGCCTAGAAACACAGTCCTGAAGCTGAGGAGAGCTGATCAGTGCAGCAGCTCTACACCTAGCATGGACCAGGACTTAGATTCTGAGGAGGTTTGCCAAGAGCAGGAGCCCTGGGAGCATTTGGGACACTATGGGGGTAAAAACATCTTCAAACCTAAGCCATGCACTATTAGGACACAGTTTAAGAAACAAGCAATGGCTCCTTTAGGCACACACCTGCTTAGGTTAATTGCAGAGCAGGAGAAAGCCCAGGGAGAGTTGAAGCCTGCCTATCCCCCACGTAGGCTTGGGAGTGGCACTCACAAACTAAGGCAGCTACAGCAGTGCAAGCCAGAGAGAGACAGAGCTGAACCAGGAGAGGAGTCAGACCCTTGGGGCTTGATTCATTAACCTGCCCAATCCGAGCAGGTCTGACAAATTCAAAAAACTCCAACATGCAGATGAGGGCGATCAGAGGAACGCCCCCATCTGCAGGCACGGATCACTCTATAGCGATCCCCGCGCATGTGCAGACCATCTGTAGATGGATGGTCTGAGCATGCGCTGGACCTCTGGGCCGTTGGAGGTTTTTGGGGTTTTTTTCTTCTATTTTTTTAATGGAAGGTGAATCTGCTTGTTAAACCACTGAGCACAGCCAGGGAACCTGAAAAGCGCTGAACCTCAGGGCCGGCATAGATTTTTAAAAATAGGCGATCGAGGAAATTTTCGGAGCCCGTGGTTTTAACCCGCTTAAGCCTGCGGGTTAAAACCACAGGCTTACAGTGCAGGGGAAGGGTGGGAGAGTTGGGGCAGGCAGGCAGGGTGTTCAGGTTCAGGGCTGGAAGGCAGGCGTATTCGGGGCTGCAGGATGCATTCAGGGCAGCAGGAGATCAGGGCTGACAGGGCTGAGAGCCAGGGCGGCAGAAGGCAGGGTATTCAGAAAGGGCTTCAGCAACTGGTCCTAAGCAGTTGCTTTTTTTTTATCGGCCAGCCCAGTCGGTCGGTGTTGCAGGGTTTTGTTTAATAAATCGCGTCCCTGCCTACTTTGCATGCCGTTGCCCTCATTTGCATGCACAGATCAGAGGATGGTCGGAAGAGAGGTAAGTGAATCGGGCCAGGGTCGCTAAGGGGTCACAAACCGTTTAGTACACGATCGGTTTGCTTTGTGAATCTAGCCCTTGGTTAGGTGCTCCAAAGGTCAGGCAAGGAAATGAAATAGAAATGTTGTATTGGGAGGAATCCTTACCTGTTAATCAGCTGCCATGCCTGGGACCAGAGGAGGCAATGGAGATTGCTCTGCCACCAGTTGTTATTCAAATGGATGAGAGTTAAAACTTGCTTTTTTACTACTTTTTTGCTGGATTGAAGAAGCTGACAATGCTTTGTGTTTGTTGGGTAAAAACAGTGGTCTCAAACTCAAACCCTTTGCAGGGCCACATTTTGGATTTGTAGGTGCTTGGAGGGCCTCAGAAAAAATAGTTAAATGTCTTATTAAAGAAATGACAATTTTGCATGAGGTAAAACTCTTTATAATTTATAAATCTTTCCTTTTGGCTAGTCTTAATAATAATATTGTAATTTATAGCTAAAGAGACATATGATCAAGAAACTGTTTTATTTTACTTTTGTGATTATAATAAACATACCGAGGGCCTCAAAATAGTACCTGGAGGGCCGCATGTGGCCTCCGGGCCACAAGTTTGAGACCACTGTATAAAAAGGATTGTGTTTTGCTGGTTGGTTTTGTCCCCAGGAGCCAGAAGCTATTTTGGGAGTTTGAAAGGACAATTAGATGTATAGGAAAGCTGCCCTATCTCAGTGGTAGGCAAACTCATTAGTCAAAAGAGCCAAAGATCAGCAGTACAATGATTACGATTTCTTTTGAGAGCCAAATTTCTTTTCAAGAACCATGTTTTTAGGAGTTGGTTTAAACTAGCTACTAACATTAAATAAAACCAGATATCATAATAATAATCTTACTTATTGACAAAAAAATATTTTTCTATCTTTTGTCACTTCTGCTTTAATCATCCTGTCTTCACTCACTTCTTTCTAGTCAGCATCTGCCCTCTCTCTCTGCTTCTGTCATCCACTGTCCACCCTCTCCCCGTTCCATATGGCATCTTCTTTCTTTCTATACTCCTTCCATAAACTGCCTATCTTGTGCCCCTTCTCTCCTTTGTACATGATTCATTTCAGCTCTACCACCTCTCCATTTTTCTCTGTCACCACCCCCTCCCCTATGCTCTGGCATCTCACTCCTTTCCTTTCATCTATCCCTCCCCATCCATGCTTTGACATCACCTCCTTCCTTTTCCCTTGGTCTGGCATACCTTCCTCCTTCCCTTTATGCCCTGGCATCTCGGTAGCCAGAATGTTCCTTTTCAGAGGGGCCCCAATACGGCAGCTGTTCTCATAAGCTGCCAGCAGCTGCCCCGAAGTTTTTCCTCTGCCACAACTTCCCTTTTCTGACAGGGCAGATCGGTGCAGAGCTTTAGAAATATGAGTATGAAAGGATAAAGTATTATCTATCAAAACTCCCCAAATCTTGGTGGTGGTTGTAAGTAATAGAGGAACACTTTTCATGGTAAAGTTGAGTGGATCTGAAAATGGCGTATTTGAAGAAAAAAGCATCAGTGCAGTATTCTGAGAATTCATTGTTAGTTTATTTAATGTTAGCCAATCTGCAATTTTGTCCGATTTAGCAGAAATAGATGAATAATAGGATGGTGAATGGGAATCTAATGGGATAAGAAGCTGAATATCATCTGCACAGATGAAAAAAGTAAACTCAAAAGACTGAAGAAGAAGAGTTAAGGGAACAAGAAAAACAGAGTATAGGCCCCAGGACAGAGCCCTGGGGAAAACCAGATGATAGTGAATGAGAACTAGAAAATTCATTTAAGTAGTGAACTGCATATGTACAATTAGATAAATAGGATCAAAACCATTGAAGAGCAGGTCCACGGACCTGAATGTTTTTCAAACGACTGAGAAGAATAGCATGATCGACTAAATCAAAGGCCACAGACATTATCGAGGGAAAAAAGAATGACATCATGTCTGCTAACAAGAATTTGTGTTATATGATTTAAGAGGCCTAACAGTGTACGTTAAGTGGAATGATGTGATCAAAATCCTATCTGACGGGGATGAAGTGCATTGTTTTTTTGTTAAAAAGTTGAATAGCAACCACTTTAGAAAAAAAATGGCAGGTTAGAGATTGGTCAATAATTAGCTATAATGGTAGGATCAGCTTTTTGATTTTTTAACAAAGGAGTAACTTGCTTTCTTTCAATCTTGAGGAAACTTAGCAACAGAAAGACTGCTATTGACGATTGATAATAATGGGTCAAGAAGTCGATCTAGAAAGCGCATGAGGAGAGAAGCAGGGATTGGATCATTTGGAGGTGAAGATTTTAGCGATGTAATTATTTTCTTCAAAGTAGCAATAGTTTGAAGATTAAAGGAAGAAATCATTGCAATTAGCACATTAGAAGAACAGGAGTTATCAATTGGTGAACAAGGAGCATTCAAAGGAAAAGGTGATATGGATTGTTGTAGACTGGTGATTTTATTTTTGAATCCTAAAGCAAAATCTTCAGCTGAAAGAAAAGAAGAAGGGATAGAGGAAGATGAATTAGAAAGGAAATATAATAAATGATAAAGATATGAGGAATTTAAATCTCATTTGAGTACTGTAGAGACATATGTGCGTTTAACACTGCACATACGATAACAATGCAGAATAATATTTCAATACATTATGATTATGAATTGTGGAGTTGATATTCAGAATGGTTTAAGTAGAGAGCAGAGGCTCCTGCCCACTTAAACCATGCTGAGCTGGCCAACCACCAATATTCTGTGGCATTTAGGCAAAGGCATTGAATAAGGTGTTGTGATGGGATGGAGCCATAAGATATGCGGGGACCAGCAATATTGAGCTAACTAGGCAGATTGGTCTGCTCTTTATATGGTTCTATCTTTGCCCAGTTTAGCGTTTGAGTACCAGCATTGAATATCAGCCAGCATCTACATAACTTCCAGATCCGCTGATGAACCGGATATTCAATACCAGTACCCAGGTGTGGTCTGGCATTGCCATTAAAGTCTAACTTAGTCAGCAGCAGTCAGTGTTTAAAAGATATATGAATCAATATTCAGCTGGAGGCAGAAAGTGTTCTTTAGACAGCAAAATATGAAAAATGTACCAGGGTGTGAAGGTTTTTGCAAGGCACCATGGTTCTCCCTATCCCTAACTGCTTTTTCCTGCCACACATTCTATCATTTCAATTCATTTCTCTCCCCCCCCTACACTTTCCCCATCTACTGTCCCCCTCTCTTTCCCTTCCTTTGTTCTTGCCTCTTGATATTACAGTCACTGCCTCATTCCAAGCCACCATGGACCAATATTGCTACATTGCTACCACTGATACCTCCTGCCTATGCTAGCTGATACTGTGGACATTGCCCCTACTTTGCCTTGATCCTGTGCTAAATTCTGCACCAATTTGCATTGCACTGACAAAGAATTCCCTCAAAAATAAGTCAGCCCCTTTTTGTTTCTTAAACATAGGTATGTAACGCTGGAAAAGTTAAATGGATCTGTCTTACCTAGTTAAGTCACTGAGATATGGGGAAGTTATGAAAGTGAATATTTAGGTTCTGGGGAATGCGGTATTACGTAGTTCTACTTGGACATCCACTTGCAGGTGATATTTTGTTTGTCACAAATATAACTTTCATTTTTAATTAGGAAGATAAGTTACTTGCTCGTTATAGTGCAGAAGTTTGGGAAAAGACTAAAATATCTTTATCAGCTAGTATCAGATTAATTATTGCTACATTTTTATTTTTGTTTTAAATTAGCCACTGATTGTCATGCATATCATATATTAGAAGGAATGGCCACGCCTGTTTTAAGAAAACTGAAAAGTATGGAAATACTTGCCTTGATGGATCAGAAATTTGCCACCATCATGTTTGACCGCACTAGATTTTTCTTAAAACAACAAGAAAAAACAGTCAGTGATAATTGTAAACAAGGTAAGTGAAAATTAATGCATTTTACTTTAACAAGAAATATTGCTAATGTTTTGACTACATGCATTCTTATCAAGGAGTTCTATGTAGAACTGATGAATCTGCCTATGTTAGTAAGCAAGTTTGCATATAATTTAACTGCTAGAGGAATGAAGAATGGAAAGATCAGGGGAAAGAGCGATAAGAGAGTGAGTGTTGTGAGAATAAGAAAAGGCTGGAGATAGAAGGAGCAAAGGAAGAAAAGAGAGATGCAAAACAGAGGGAAGAACAAAGGGACAGAGCACAAGGAAGGGGGGCGAGAACAAAAAAAAAAAATACAGGCACTAATACAGGCAACTGCTTACTGTCTGTTCAGCAGCAGTTAAGTTCAAGTGCACAAGGTCTTTTCTCGAATGGAAAGGTCTCGGACCGAATCCATCAGGATTCAACATTGTCATTTTTGTCACTGAGGGATCCCAGTGTTCTACATGGAGCAAAGGCAAAGGATCAGTGATATCAGATCCTCTGGAAGCACAATACCAGGAGCTCTGGCTTATCAGCATCAAGAGGACCTCTCCTCTTCCATGGAGTTGGGGCTACCAGTCTCCTCACTGCCAGGACCAGCCTTACAATTTGGATCCATATTTTTATTTAAGGGAACTCAAGGGAACTCAGAACGGTTTACATGAATTTATTCAGGTACTTAAGCATTTTTCCCTGTCTTTCGCAGCGGTTTCACAATCTAATGTCCCTGGGGCAATGGGGGGATTAAGTGACTTTCCCAGGGTCACAAGGAGCAGCATGGTTTGAACCCACAACCTCAGGGTGCGGAGGCTGCAGCTTTAACCACTTCGCCACACTCTCTCCTTTCTTTGCAGGCTGTCGTTGCACCAGCATCAGCCCTTCCTTTTCTGATGCCTGCCCCCTTGAGGAACAGCTCTAGTTCCTCTTGTAGCAAGAGTTGGAGCGGATATTGGCTTGATACGTTGCCAAAGCCTCAAGGGCATTGATGCCTACAATGGCTCCTCCCCCACCAATCTTGGAGGCCCAAGGTCTGACTATCACCCATTTGTCGATGCTGGTGACTCACTGGGTATTGGTGTTAGCATCAAAAGAGGTGATGCTTCTCTCCAACCCTTCAAAAGAGGAAGCTCACCCCTAGTGTTTAGGAAAAGGCCTATCTCTTAGAACTCTTGTTCAGGCAAGGTGGACACAGAACATAAGAATTGCCGCTGCTGGTTCAAACCGGTGGCATCGTGCCCAACAGTCCGCTCACATGGCGGCCCTCTGGTTAAAGACTAGCGCCCTAACTGAGACTAGCCCTACCTACGTACGTTCAGGTTTAGCAGGAACTTGTCTAACTTTGTCTTGAATCCCTGGAGACTTAGCCTTATCATGTGGAGTATTTCTCTGAGTCTGAGTTAGATGGCTGTTGGGCATCTGAGGTTGAACTAGATAAGTTCTTAGAAGAAAGCTCTTTTGGTCTCCCTTTAGACTCCTCCCCATCTCAGGAAAGGAAAAAGTCTTTCTGGAGGAGCTCTCCTGTCATTTTTTTTTATTTTTTTTTTGAGAGAGAGAAAGATGGCTAAGGTCATCTCTTTTGATTCAGAGATTGAGGACAAGCCCAGTGCTGAAATGTTGTACGTCCTTGACTGTAAAGACTTCCCTAAGAAAGCTGTAACAGTGTTTGTACATTGCATCCTTTGAGCAATGCAGATGGAAAAATTCAGAGACCCCTCTCTCTGTGCAGCCTGTACCTAGGAAGGCAGAAGTTATGCACAGAGTCCAAAAGGCTCCCAAATTCAAGAAGTAGCAGCTGCTGCACAATTTTATGGTAGTCAAATCCACCCTCAAAAGAGTTAAGAGTTCTTGGACCCACGCTTCGGTTCCCCTGGGGTAAGATACTAGAACTCTGGAATCTTTTGGGAGGAAGGTTTATGTTGAAACAATTTTTATTGATGACAGTCCACAAATATACATAAAACAATATACAACACTATAGTATCATCAAATTTTGTATACAATAGTCAGAGCAAACAACCTAGACCAAATACCCCCCCCCTTATCATCCCCTGATCTTCACAGCCAACTAAACCCAACTAGACCAGGCATGAAGGACCCCCATATTACAGTAGCAAACAATACCAAGTCCACATTAAGATCACCCCTGCACACCCAATCCCACCCAAAAGCAACCCCCCTCCCTTCAGCCCTTCCCCCCTCCCAAGAAAACACAAGAGATCAAGGAGCCTCCTGTAATACCCTCAAAACCATATAGTAGAGCTGATTAAGCAGAGCACTTCTTCCCCGGGGATGCAATTGGGCCAAATAAGGTCCCCAGATTTTCAAATAAAGTCTCTTCCCCTTCCATTTCCCACGGACATCTCTAGCTTCCCAACTGGCCAATTGATGCAGTAAATTACGCCAATACCAATAGGTGGGCATAGTATTGCATGTACAATGTTGCAAAATACATTTATGCGCCACCAAACTCATTTTCCGGCATAACTGAGTTGGAGCTGCAGGCAAATGCTCTCAGGACACCCAAGACCAGCTGAGATACCATGCCCTCAATAGTATGGCGTAAAATCCTCTGCATAAAGCCCACAATAGTTTTCCAAGTTTTATTTAATATTTTATATACCGCTTTAAAAAAGTTGTCTAAGCGGTGTACAAAGTCATAGCTATTAAAATCAAAAGGGAAGACATTAAACAATAAGACTTAGGGCTCCTTTTACGAAGCCGCATTAGCGGTTTAACGCGCGTAATAGCGCACACTAATTTGCCGGCCGCACTAGCCGCTACCACCTCCTCTTGAGCAGGCTGTAGTTTTTTGGCTAGCGCAGGGGTTAGTGCGCGCTAAAAAGTTACGTGCGATAAAGCCACTAACACAGCTTCGTAAAAGGAGCCCTTAGATGATGTATAGGATACAAGAGGATTTGGGGAGAAATATAATTTATGATAGGAAAGAAAGACATAAAAGGTCAACACAAGGGGAGGGGGGTATGCTCTTCCTTATAATGGGATCTAGCATCTACTTGTCATAGGCGTATTTAAAGAGGAAGGTCTTTAAGTTGGTTTTAAATCTATCCATTGCAATTTCTTCTTGAAGGTGAGAAAGCAGGGAGTTCCGTGCTGTAACGGAGAAGATTTTCTTTCTGGTGGTATCATAGAATACCGTAGATGCCGCGGGGAGGGAACCACCAGAAGATGCTTATTGCTGGATCAAAGTGTTCTAGTTGGACAGTGTGGGATAAGAAGTCTATCAATGAATCTGGGAGTATGTGTTAACCTGGTTTCCAACAGAGTCAAATACAAGGACATAGCCAAAAAGCATGTTCCAAAGTATTCCGATCCCTCCCACACTTCACGCAGATATCAGTTGCTAGTCCCCCACTATAATACAATTGATATTGGGTATAATAACCCCGCAAGAATACCCAATAATAACATTCGCACAATGAAGCACATTGTGTCAGGGCAAGGATACACCTGATATGAACATGGATATCCCACTGTGACAGATCAAGTGCTAAGTTATCCCCTTAATGAGGTCCCACTCCAGTTCATCGAGGCATCGTCACTCTTCCTCATCTCGGTGCTCCAAGGCCATAAGCATCGTTTCTCCTTAGGAGCTTCGAAAAGAAAACATCGTTCTCCCTCACAGTCTTCGAAGCCTAAAAGAGTGTCAACTCATGCATCATCCTCGTCATCGGATCAACACCAGGCTCGATGGCACCATCGATCTTCTCATTTACCAAATCCCTTTTATGACTCTGACTTACAGTCTGATTCAGCTGAAGACTTACCTGAGTCTACAACGGAGGCTTATGATACTAACTTGGAAAAATCTCCACCAAGTGCTAAATCACCTACTGAGAGATTTCCTTTTACCAAATTTATTCGCTAGTTGGGCAAAGAGCTACCAGTCAAGCTAGCCTAGAAGCCTACAGTGCTGAATACTTGGAGGTCTTAGATTATGATGAGCCTCCTAAAGAACTTCTCAGACTACCTTTGCATGGTATACTCAAAGAGACTCTTCACAAAAACTGGGAAACACCCCTAACCATTACAGTGGTATCCAGAAAATTGGACTCTATATAAAATAATTTCTTCTCCAGGTTTTAACAAACCACAACTTCAGCACCAGTCCCTAGTGGTAGAGTCGACTTTGAAAAAATCTACTCCATCAAAAGTCTATGCCTCAGTGCCACCAGGGCGTGAAGGACGCACTATGGACAAATTTGGGCATCGCCTGTACCAAAATTCCATGCTAGCAGACCTTCATGTTTCCCAGCCTATCAAACTCATGGTTGGGTGACTATATTAGCGGAGCCATGTTATCTTACGGCACCTTCCGAAAATAAATCAAGACAGTATTATTTAATAAATTTATCTCTTAATTCATTGCTTTTATTCTTAACATAATAATTCTACTGCATTAACTTAAATTTTTATTGTCTTTTTAAATATGCTGTATTCTCGTTTTTTTTATTTAATTCTTTATTGATTTTTAATTAAAAACAGTGTCATACAAATGAAAGAACAGTAGGTATTACACACATTACACTAATATCTGTACAGGTAACATAAATATCATTCAATAATTTCATTTTCTTGCATATAATAATAGCACAATATAACCTAATATATAATACAAATGAAAAATAAAGTTACCCAAATATCACTAATGAAGTCTACTTTGCAGTCCTTATGGTTAAACTCCAAGATTCAAATAGGCGGTGCTGGGATCGCTTGGAAGAATTGGATGCAGACAGGTATTTGGACATTAGATGATGTATTCTCATTTTAATAATTTGTACTTCGCTGAATTGTCCAGTTTTTCTCTCTTGTGTAAACCGCCTAGAATTCTTTTGATTGTGGCGGTATACAAAAATAAAGTTATGTTAACTCATTTTGGAACCCACATCTCCAAGTATATAACTGCTATAGATGCTTACAAAGATACATAATCCCTTTCATGCCCATCATTTTAAAACCACATTATCTTGACCCGGACAAAGGCCACGTTACCGACTATGGGCAGTAGAACCGAGCTAGAAGATGATTGGTCCCAAACCGCAATACACACCTCCAAGCCCTGTGCAGTGGGCAAACCAAACAGCTATGAGCCCCAGGACCCAACTGCGGCTTCCCATCCCAATGTAATAGATACGGCAAAGCCCAGGGAAAACAATAATCGGTCTCCAGGGCTAAATCCGTATTTTGAGAACCAGTAAAAAGCCAGTCTCTCAAGTGGCAAAGCAAACAGGCCAAATTATAAAGATGAACCGAAGGAAGCCTCCAAGCCACCTATAGCCCAAGATCCGGAAAGAAAATTACTGTTCATCTTACCTTTCTTGCCCCCCCCCAACAAAAGGAAAGAACCGATCTCTGAAGACTGGCTAAGTCTTTTCTCAAAAGGAACAAGAGAAGTGTTTGTAACAGATATAACCACTTAGGAAAGACAACCATGCGAAATAGATGAACCCGACCCATCAACGAGAGAGGAAGATTCATCCAGTGATGCAGGAGCCCCTTAGTCTCAGTCAACAAACGATCTACATTCAAGCGGTATAAGGCTCTAACATCCACTGACAACTGAATACCAAGGTAATTAAAGGAACAATCTGCTCAGCGTAAGGGCAATCCGGGGTTCCCAGCCCTCCCGCAAGGAGTCCGGAAAAGTCTCTAACTTTTGATGATTCAGACCGCAGATACCCTCGCCAGCAGGGTGGCAATATAAATACTACCTCTCTGTTGCTGCACCAATTTCGCTAAAAATTTACTATTCTTGTTAGCAAAATGGTAAAGGTGCCTGTTGATGCAAAAGAGAATTAAGCGAGTATTGGGCCTCCAATAATCGGGCTCGATAAGAAAGAGCATGCGTGTGACCATAGCGGCGACGCAGCAATGAAACCAAATGCTCCAAACAAAGCAGCTCCCGTTGGCACGCCTTATTCTGAAAGCTAACATAAGATATGATCTCTCCCCAAAGAACAGCCTTAGCCGCCTCCCAGGCCAACAACGGGGTAAAAATTGTCCTTTAGGTCCTGAGGAATATTTGTAGGGTTTTATATTAATACATAGTATGCCTGGTATTGGATTTTTGATTTGGATTTAGCTCACACCTTTCTCAAGTGACTTACATTCAGACAGAGTTAGTATTACAGCCTCAGCACCGAGGTTGTGAGTTTAAACCCTGTACTGCTCCTTGTGACTCTGGGTAAGTCACTTAATACTCCACTGTCCCAGGTACATTAGATAGATTGTGAGCTCACCGTGACAGATAGGGGAAAATGCTGTATGTAAACCGTTTTGAATGTGGTTATGTAACTACAAAAAGATGGTATACAAGTCACTATCCCTTATCCCCCCCCCTTATTTTCCTATTCTTGGAGAGCTTAGTCTGTTCATACCTGAACAAATGGAGAATTCAGCAACTTGTTCAAGCTGCAGTGGGATTTGATCCCTGGTTTCCCTGGTACTCAGCCTAACTATTAGATACAACTAATATTCCCCCCTCCCCCCCTTTTACAAAGGGGTGCAAGAGGTTTTTAGTGCCACGCTGAATACGATGTTCATAGGAACTCTATGACTGGCTGGTGCTAAAAACCTCTTGCGAGGTTTTCTAAAAAGGGGGTTAGTTAATGCATGTTCTAAACATGTTTGACAACTCAATAATAGACTAAAAGCCAGCAGATCTGAAGCCTGGTAGCCATTTGGCAGCTTACCAAAATAGATTGATAGGCAAATTATTTTATAATTGCCATTAACCACAAGATTTCTGTTATAGTGCTGCTGACCGTGACCAACAGGAAGATACTAGACTGGGAGGCTAGGGCCAACTGAGAGTCAAGTGCTAAATACATATATATATATTTCCAGAATACTACAAATATTATTCTAGTATGTTATATTTTTTGTGCATTGTTTTGTTTTTTGGGCACATAATTCTTGGAGTTTATTCATCAGTAGCAGAGGTACTAGGATGGGAGACAGTTGGTGCAGAGCTAGAGCCACAGAATACTGTAATATGAAGTCCTTCCCTACTGTGTTCAAAAGAGCCCTCACTGTCCATGTATTGCTGACATAAGTGTTGCCTCCAACCCCAAGGAGTTTGGCAGGAAAAGTTAAAATCCTTGGGGATGAAGGTGACACCTGTGTGACCTGTCCAAACAACTTGCAGTTGTCAGCAGTTCTAAAATCACTGACCATTGTGGAGTCAATATCGCCCAGTGCATTTCCATTGTATTAAGATTTATCTCATGCATATTCATTGTGGATATCCTAAAAATGGGATTTATGGTGAAGTTCCCAGGATAGGTTGGGAAAGCTCCAATTTACACCATTTATTTAAACTTAGCTAAACAATAATCTGAGCACCACTGATGCCTAACAAGTTTGTAAACAGCTTTGTGGGTCAATATTTAAAAATCCTGCAGTGGGTAGGGGTGTAAAATTGCAATACTGGAGGGCTCCCAACCAGCTTTCTGGGTACCCCAAATGAATATTCATTAGAATTATTTGCATACAATGAAGTCAGTGCATGTATGTATACTGCAGATGGATATTCATTAGCGATATCCTGAAAACCCAACTGGTTTGTGGCCCTCCAGGATTGCAGTTTGACACCCCTGCCTTATGGGGATGCCTAGTATATAGTGACATGTAATTACCTTTATTTACTCATTGCAAAGCATTCTCCTTGTAAGTCACATGCACATAATAAAGAATAAGTGGGCCTTTATATCTGTATAAATTAAGCTTGTTTTCTTTGTTCTCTTGCAGGCAAACCTAATGAGAAAGAGATAATTTTATTTAAGCATGCTGCTTTAGTGCATCTCTTAGTAACTGTGCGTGATCTTCTATTAATGTGCAGCTTAGATGCTGCAATTGGTCAGTATAACAAATAAAAATAAATATATGCTTTTGAAATTAATACATTTTTTAGTTTGCAGTAAACAACACAGCCTAAAAGGGAGTAGCAGTTGAAGATACCAACCTAAGGTCAGGCATAAGCTATCTCCAGTCTTTGTGGACAACAATTTTAATTGCTGCAATTATTAGAGGACAAAAAGTAGAAGTACTAAGAAACATTAGTAATTAAAATTCCTAAATAGCCATGCTTTAGCACTTGCCTTTTCAGGGGTAAAAATCTCTAAAATACAAACAAACATGAAAACAAACAGTGTTTCTTGACTGGTGTGTCATCAAAAATTTGGCTTAGTCAGCCAGTGCTTTTCTTAACTATCTATACCTGCAAGACTTGTCGCCTTCCAGTCAACCAGTTCCTGCCCCAGCTCGTCACTTTGGGACCCATCCCGAGGGCACTCAGTTTATTTATTAGACGTCTTTGTGGAACACTGTGAAAAGCTTTGCTAAAATCTAAATACACCAAGTCAAGTTTCAAGTTTATTAGGTGACTTGATTAATCGCTTAATCAAACATTCTAAGCGATGTACACTATAAAATTTACAATTATTAGAAAACAATACAATACGTACAAATACTTAAATAATGGTAAATTGCTCTTAATTTTAACATTACTAAATATAGGGTAAGGAGGGATGAAATACAATTCATAAAGTAAAGAAGAAACATTGAGGGGAAATACAAAAGGGAAATAGGTAACACAGGTATAACAAAGTAAAATATAATACTCCAATAATAAAATTATGTTGTAAAGGCATCTTTAAAAAGGAAGATTTTTAACTCGGTTTTAAATTTTCCAAACTCTTTCTCCTCCCGTAAAAAAATAGGGAGGGCATTCCATGTCTGCGGTGCTGTACATGAAAAAATAAATTGTCTCCTCGTATTAATAATTTTTAATGAAGGAATAGATAGCAGATTTTGTTCTCTAGATCGTAGAATTCTCTTTGCAGAATATGGAATAAGTAACCTAAATAAAAATGCAGGGGTCTTATTGTTTAGAGTTTTAAAAATAATTATGCATAACTTATAAGTGATTCTATGAATAACAGGAAGCCAATGAGCCTTTTTGAGGAGAGGTGTTACATGATCAAATTTTTTAGACTTAGTTATTAATTTTATAGCTGTATTTTGTATAATTTGTAGTCGTTTTATTTCATATAATGCAATTCCTTTGAATAAAGAATTGCAGTAATCAATTTTAGACATCACCAAAGAGTGAATCAATATAGTAAGTGCTTTGGGACAGAGAAATTTAGAGATGGAACGAATTTTACGCAACCTATAAAAGGTAGTTTTCACAATGTTACTGATATGATCATGATAATTAAGTTTATTATCAAAGATTACCCCTAAAATTTTTGTATTTTGAACTAATTGTAGGGGAGCGTTATGAATTGAGATTGGAGAAACAAGAGGAAAACTATCCTTCCAAGGAAATAGCATAACATTGGTTTTTTTTATATTGAGTTGCAGTCTGTTTTTATCTAGCCAATGATGAACTTGATCAAGTTTTCCATTAATGGCCGAAATTTCACTTATGTTATTATTATTTAAGGGGTGCAATAATTGTATATCATCAGCATAGGCAAAAACATGAAATCCTACGGATTGGCATAATGTCATCAGTGGTGCTAGAAAAATATTAAAAAGCAAAGGTGAAAGAATAGATCCTTGTGGCACTCCATGTGAAATCTGAGAAGGTAGGGATGAAGAATTATTGAAAATAACTGTAGATGTACGATCACTAAAGTAAGATGTGAACCAGGCTAGAACTTCGTCTGTAACCCCAATAGATTGAAGTCAAGCAAGGAGTAACTGGTGATCAATCGTATCAAACGCTGCTGAAAGATCCAGAGAAATTAACAGCACCGATTGATGATGATCTAAAAAATATTGAATAGAAGTTGTCATCCCAATAAGGGAGTGTTCTGTGCTATGGTGTTGTTTAAAACCGGTTTGATTCGGATGTAACACATTAGTTTGTTCTATAAACTCTGAAATTTGGTTGAAAACAATTTTTTCTGTTAATTTTGCCAAAAATGTAATATTAGATATTGGTCTATAATTAAACAGTTCATCGTGATCTACATTTTTTTCTTTAATAATTGGACGGATATATGATTTTTTCCAATCCAAGGGCACCGTATGTTGATTTAAACTCTCTGTAACTAATACATGAATCAAAGGCCCAAAGATGTCAAAATATTGTTTAAGAATTAGTGGTGGTATTTGATCAGCTTTTGAACTTTTGATATTCAGAGTTTTTAGAGTAATTTCAATCTCATTTATGCTAGGCATTTTGAATTTTGAACATTTAGAAGATAGTAAGTCTGGATTAATCTGTTCAGAATCACTTGAAAGTGGTAAATTTTTGAATGATTTCCTAATGTTGATAATTTTTTCAGTGAAATAGTCAGCAATTTCTTGGGCTGTAGGAACTCTGCTACTTGAATCATTATGTATTTTATTATTCGATGTTATTTTATTGAGGATGTTATAAAGAATAGAAGGGTTTTTAGCTTTTAAAATTTTTCCAGAATAGTATTTCATTTTGGTTTGATTTATTTTTGTTTTATAAATTTTCACATGTTCCTTATATGTCATAAGATTATTCTGGGATTTATCCTTCCTCCATCTTCGTTCAAGAGATCTTAATTGTTTTTTTAGGAGTAGAAGATCTGCGGTAAACCAAGGGTTACTAATTTTACGGGCAGAGATGATTTTATTTTGTATTGGAACAAGCTTATTTAAAGTAGATTGAATAGCTCTATTCCAGAAATTGGTTAAATCCTCTATTGAAGTAGTAGCTGATTCAGAAAAATCTAGTTTAAATGTAGCTTGTATTGTATTTAGCGCACTCTATCCACCCAATTCTCTGGTCACCCAGTCAAAGAAATTGATCAGATTTGTTTGACAAGACCTACCTCTAATGAATCCATGTTGCCTCCGGTCCCGTAATCCACAGGATCCAGAAACTTCACCATTCTCTGTTTTAAAAGTGTTTCCATTAATTTGCTTACCACAGAAGTCAGACTTAGCGGCCTATAATTCCCTACTTCTTCCTTCCTTCCACTTTTGTGGAGAAGGGACTACATCCGCCCTTCTCCTGTCCTCCGGTACCACTCCCGATTCTAGAGACTCATTGAAAAGATCAGTCAGCGGAACCACCAGAATTCCCTAAGTTCCTTCAGCACCCTCGGATGTACACCATCCGGCCACATCGCTTTGTCTACCTTTATTTTAGCTAGCTCCTCACGAACACAACCCTTTGAAAATCGATCAGGGTCTACCACTCCTCCATCCCTATTCACAAATGTCTTCTGCGGTCCCGCTCCTAGCTCTTCAGCCGTGAACACAGACATCAGGCCTCGGTCTTCTAGGGCAGTGTTTCTCAACCTGCGATACACGTACCTCAGGGCTGCCAGTTGGGGGTACGTGGGCTTACCACCTCCTGGGATCTCTCCCTGCCTGCCCCCTACCCCCGCTGAAGCCATCACCGCAGATTTCTCCCTGCCCCACTCCCGAAGCCAACCCTGCCACCCGACACACTGCTGCTGCAAAAGGGACAAGCCAGGCGCGTGCAGTGACTGCACACAGCCAGCCCACAAGCCTTACCCCCGACATCAATTCTGACATCGTTAAGAAGGCTCTGGGCCAGCCAATTGCTGCCTGGCTGGCTTGGAACCTTCTCTCCAATGTCAGAATTGACATTGGGGGAAGGCCTGTGGGCTGGCCGCTTGCAGTTGCTGCACGCACCTAGCCTATCCCTGTTGTTGCGACGGCGGCACAGAGCGTGTCGGGTGGTAGGGTCAGCTTTGGGGGAGGGGCAGAGAGGAATCAGCGGCGGTGGAGGCTTCAGCGGGGGGCAGGGTGAGAGGAAGAAAAAGTTGGGAATGGAGTGCATCAGGTGGCAGGCTCAGCTTCGGGGCAGGGAGGCAGGGAGAAATCATCAGTGGTGGCTTCAGTGGAGGGGCAGGCAGGGAGAGAGAAAGAAAAAGTTGGGGGAGAATGGAGTGTGTCGGGTAGCAGGGTTGGCTTTGGGGGTGGTGCGGGGAGGCAGAGAGAGTAGAAGAAAAAGTTGGACTCATGGAGGGACAGAGATTATGTTGGTTAGGAAATGGAATGAAGTCTGGAGGAGAGGAAGCATGCAGAAAGAAACAAATAAATATTGAATGCACTGTCATGAAATCACCAGACAACAAAGGTAGGAAAAATGATTTTATTTTCAATTTAGTGATCAAAATGTGTCAGTTTTGAGAATTTATATCTGCTGTCTATATTTTGCACTATATTTGTCTATTTTTCTATAGCTGTTACTGAGGTGACATTGCATATTTTAAAGTATGTACCTTGACCTCTTTGAAAAAACCCCAAATATAAATAACATTTTTTCTGCGTACAGTGTGCTTTGTGTTTTTATAATTTTGTGGTTACCATTATTGTGTGTATATGAAAATGGATGGAAGAAATTGCATTACAATTAGTACAATTATTATGGAGGTGGAGTCAGGGGCGGAGTTTGGGCAGATCTGGGGCAGAGCTTGGGTGGAGTACTCGGTTGGTATTTGTTAGGCTTAGGGGGTACGTGGCTTGAAAAGGTTGAAAAACACTATTCTAGGGGACTAGGACATTCTAGTTTTTGTTCCTCTAGGCACTATCGCCAGTCTTTGGAAAGTTTCTCGGGTCAAAGACCTTATCAGAACACTAAACCATGGTTCGGTGGAGCTCGGCAACCGCAATCATTGTGAGTCCACTCTGTTCATTTACTGGCAACCGTGAAAAATCACACACACAGCTTAAACTGCTTGACTGGAGACCAGACCATGTGTCACCTTATTACAAGCCAGTTGAAACTAGATCACTGTGTAATGTCCAGGCCAAACTATAGGTTGATAACTATTTTGTAATACTGAGATCTTGCTTAAAATCCACACTATCAAAAAGTTATAAAGGCAGTCACTCATCACTTTATTCAGCATGATTTGATCTACTGTATGTTTATCACCATAAATGCTCCTGGATGAAATACAGTGAGAGATTAGAGAAACTGGGCCTTAGAGAAAAGAGGAGACTGAGAGGGGACATGAAAGAAACATTCAAGATACTGAAGGGGATAGATTTAGTAGATAAAAACAGGTTGTTCACCCTCTCCCAAGGTAGGGAGAACGAGAGGGCACTCTGTAAAGTTAAAAGGGGATAGATTCTGTACAAACGTAAGGAAGTTCTTCTTCACCCAGAGAGTGGTAGAAATCTGGAACGCTCTTCCGGAGGATGTTATAGGGGAAAACACCCTCCAGGGATTCAAGACAAAGTTAGACAAGTTCCTGCTGAACCGGAACGTGCGCAGGTAGAGCTAGTCTCATCTTGGGCACTGGTCTTTGACATAGGGGCTGCTGTGGGAGCGGACTGCTGGGCACGATGGACCACTGGTCTGGCCCAGCAGCGGCAATTTTTATGTTCTTATGTTCACTCATCTAGGCTGAACAAAAGATGGTGCTATTAAGTAGACAACTGAGCAGAATGATCCTGCTTCAGTATTGCAACAGCAATCGTGTAGTTGAAAGAAGCAACGCAATTCCAGGCTTATGATGAGTTCAGTATTAAATATCGATCTAGGCTAAATAGCACAAAATCATAGAGATTGTATATTAAGATTTTGTGATGATATGATCGTTCAAACCCCCCACCCGCCCCCATCACGCATCACAAAAGACTTAACCACCATGTGACATCATTCTCCCCTTTCTCCTAGGGAAGATCTGCTCCAAACTTTAATTACTGCTCAGAGACAGTAGTTATATTGTATTAATTTTAATAAGTATGGTTTGTAGAACTTTGCATAATTTTAAAATATTGTGTGCAGAATTCTTACATTTTTGCACAGAATTTTCCCAGGAGAAATTTTAAAACATGCTAATCTATACATGTACTTAAACACTTAGGCGCTGTTTATAGAATCAGCCCCAATCTCCTAGATGCCATTCAATGTGGCTGTCAATCAACTGGAACCTAACTTGGTTTGGCCGTAACTAGGCATCCTAATGTCAGTCGCCGGTATATTAGGCCAGCATTTTCCTGGCTTAATTTACTGGCGCCTAATCTAGACTCTTTAGCAATGCCTATCATATCACGCCTATTCTCTGCCCCTAACCATGCCCACTTTTCAGGTAGGCACCTCGACTTAGGAATCGGTAGGCGCTACTTCGAGTTCCATGTGGTACTCTTTAATTGGTTTTTATTCTTTAGAGCTTTTAATGGTGTGGTCAATTGCTAGACCAATTAAGCTCATTAATCAATTTGAGTTCTGTGCAGACCTCGGCTAGGTGTCCCCTAACCTAGGCACCGTTTATAGAATCTGGATCTTTTGGGCTCGATTCTATATAGTCTGACTAAAAAAATCTGCCCTGACTAGTATGGCACTAAGCACAATCCTATAAAAGATAGGTGCATTGTTTAGAATCATGCTTAGTGCTGCCTAAGTAGGCTTAGATGTCGCTTGGCATCCTAATTCTAGACGCACCCAATTTATGTCAGGGTTTTCTTCATCTTGACTTGAAAAAATGCCCACAATCCGCCCCTAACCACACCCACTTTTAGGTAGATGCTTTGGACTAGGCTCCTTACAGAATCATATTTTTCAAGTTAGGTGCTTAACTTTAAATTAGGTCCAATTAAAGCCAATTAGGTGTTAAATGCCAATTATTGGCACTGATTAAGCCTATTAAGTTAGACACCTATATTGGCTAGGCATGCCAGTGTAGGCGCCTAACTTTAGGCAGACTATATAAAATTTGCAAGTTTGTTACTACAGCCCCCACTAGGAGAGCATTCCTACTATGTTTTCTATTAAAATATTATATTGCTTTAAAATTTTCCTCATTTCATCTCTGTTTTATATCTTATGGTTCTACGGTTTTCCCATCTTTGAAAGATGAACCAACTTTAATTAAATGCACAAGAAAGGAGTACAGGGATTGAACACTTAAAAACTGAATTAAACATTTCTCTAAGCATGGATCTTGGTTCTAGCGGTAATATAGAAATACAGAACATTTGTCTCTAGAGCCAGTTTGATATGTATGCCTCCATCAGAGAGATCTGGTTTGAAATCCCATACTCTTGGTCTGCTGCTTGAGTTGGTGAGGAGATCTTGGGAAACTGAAGAAGCACTAGTCACAATCCAAAGAGAAAAGAAAATTTCTAAGCAATATTCAACTGTAACATCTTTGGGATTCAGAATGTGTTTGTGTCAGGTTCTGAAGAGTTTCTTGCTACTGAAAACTGTTAATATAGAGACTAGGCTTTGGGGGAAGAGGATAGGGCAGTGCATCACCTTGAGCTTTTTGGATAAGCATCTTTTAAATGCATGTATGTAAGTAAGACCATAAATACATAATCAGGAAAAGCCCTCAGAGAAATAGATTTTAGAGCTGTCCTGTTAGTGTGCTCTGAATAAATCTGTTAATTGCACCTCTGGGTGCAACAGTTTCTGGCTAGCAATGTTATAGTCAACTGATGTCAGTGTTTTGGATTCTCCCGTTATCTTGTATGGAACACAGATCGTTTTTCTTCTAGTGTTTATTTCTGTCCTACTATATCTGTTTGCAACACAGTAACATAACATAGTACATGATGGCAGATAAAGACCTGAACGGTCCGTCCAGTCTGCCCATAAGTTATATCTGTGAGATTTCTGATTATTTTTATTTATTTTATTTATTTATTTAAAATATTTATATCCTACAAATCCAATAATGCTAAGCAGATTCCAAAAGTACATGCATAATCAAAAAACAAAACAGGACAAAATCACAAACAAATACAAAATCTGTATAACAAAAGCTAAAAGGATTAAATCTATATAACAGAAGCTAAAAGGATTAAAGTAATTTGTTTGTATAATGTTTTACAACAGAATATTTGTCCAGGGCGAAAGAGAAGTACAGGAGCATTTTAGATTCCTGTCTAGATGGCATCTGGAAAAAACTGGAAATTGTGCAGTACATTAGGAAAAAAGAGCAAGAGATTAGCCCAAAGATCACTGAACTGCAGTGCCAGATACTTCAGCAGCTTCATAACAACCATGTAGATGTACAGCAGTTTAAGGTTAGCAATCTAAACAATATCTACTTTTGATAATATGCATTAAAGATGATTTAGAGCAGTGGTCTCAAACTCAAACCCTTTGCAGGACCACATTTTGGATTTATAGGTACGTGGAGGGCTGCAGAAAAAATAGTTAATGTCTTATTAAAGAAATGACAACTTTGCATAAGGTAAAACTCGTTATAATAACTATAACGAGTTTTACCTCATACAAAGTTGTCATATAGTTTATACACTTCTCCCTCCAGATTCACGGGGGATAGGGGCAGAGCCGGACCGCGAATGGCGAAAAAACGTGAATATCCGGCTCTGACCCACCCCCGCCTCCCTCCCGCCTTCCCGGCCTTACCTGGTGGTCTAGCGGGCTTTCGGGGCAGAAGCGATCTTCCTACACTCCTGCCCCGTGCAGATCGCCATTAGGAAATGTCTGCTGTGAGTTCCCGTAGTCTCTCGAGACTACGACGGGAACTCCCTACAGCTATTTCCTAATGGCGATCTGCACGGGGCAGGAGCGTAGGAAGATCGCTCCTGCCCCGAAAGCCCGCTAGACCACCAGGTAAGGCCGGGATGCCGGGGGGAAGACTTAACGATGGTTGTTTTTTTCTTTTTTTCCCCCTCCTCAAAAAATCACGAATATGTGAAATCGCGATTGCCGAAACCGCGAATGGGGAGGGGAAAGTGTAAATCTTTCCTTAATTGCTTCTGATAATTTCAGCTATACACAGCCGAATGCAGTGCAACATGCAGAAAGTGAAAAACTATCAAAGTATCAACTGCAAGAGACAAGATTTTGGACCAACTATTTTGAGGCCCTCGGTATTATGAAGAATGATTCTTTATAGAAAACTTGTGGCTTTAGTGTCCAGTAGTCGCACCCGCAACCGCCTTCAGCTCTCACCTTCTCCAGCACTGGACACACGTACAAGCTACACTGCCTCCTATGGTTACCTTACGTTCTGGAATGTTGCCTGCCTCACTGCCTCATTGCCTCAAGCAAGCGCTTTCCTGCGTCTGCACACGATTGGACTCCACCTCACAATCGCATACAGACACAGGAAGGCCTTGTGTGAGGTTATAGCGACCGCTGGATGTGACCGCCGGACACTTAAGGCACATGTTTTCCATAAAGAATCATTCTTTATAATACTGAAGGCCTCAAAATAGTACCTGGTGGGCCATATGCGGCCTGTGGGCCGCAAGTTTGAGACCACTGATTTAGAGGAATAGTTAACAAAAGCAATTGTGCATTTTGTATATTAAGGGCTTTAATCAGTTTTACCATTTCATATGAATTAAAAGCTGATTTTTCATCACTGTTTAATCATGCAAGATAATATGGCATATTATGCTATTTAATCATACAAAACAATCTCCAATAGAAGTTTGTTATAATGTCTCCAGTGGAGGGCCTACCACTAGAGACTTCATAGATCAAAAAAAACAAGGTGGAGAAAAGAGCCTCAAACTAATGTGACACGCCATACATATAGTAATCATAAAGCTATCCTAAATAATATCATAGGCATAAAAAATTCCACCCACGTGAACTTTTTAAAGTCTGAACGTGAAAAACAGCCCACCATGTGAACCACAGTGTAACTGCAACTACAACATCAATTGTTGTTTGTGGAATCGACCCTTAAAAAATACTCCAGTACCAGAGTTTATGCTTCTATACCAGCAGGGCATGAAGGTCGTTCTATGGACAAATTTGGTCACCATCTATGTTGGCCAATAAGAGTGCTTAATTTCAACTTCTACAAGTCATTTTATTTTAAATATCTTGTAAAGAAATTGGCTGGCTTTGAGCAGTATATTCTCCCCAGATCATCTTGTGGATTTTCAGCAGACCACTCAGTCTCCTTCATACCAGAAAATATATGGCACAGATGGCATTTGATGCTTTTGAAATATCCAGAGCATCTGCCATGTCTGTTGCTATAAGACATCTTGCTTGGCTATGAGTCTCTGACTTAGATATTAATCTTCAGGACCTTTTTAGCCAACATTCCATGCCTGGGGGAAGAACTCTTCAGTGATAGAATAGAGGCTGCTACTCAAAAGCTGACTTAGCATGAGCAAATTTGGAATTCTTTGAATAGATCAAAAACTAAGAGTCAAACATCTAAGTCTGCTCCAAAACCAGCTCTTTATTTCTACAAGAGACAATACTCTGCCACATCCTCTTCTTCCAAACCGCCACCACAGAAGAGACAAAAGTAGCAGCGACCTCAAAAGACCCAGACTTCGGCTCCTCAAAAGCCAGCTCAGTCTTTTTGACGTGCTTCTAGAGAGCATGGCCACCAAATCTCCATCTCAGCCTTTTCCCCAACCTATTGGAGGTCAACTACAATTATATCATTGATGTTGGACTCTCATCACGATGGATTCTTCGGTCCGCAAGGTCATAAAGGAGGGTTGCTCACTCCATTTCGTAACAATACCTCCAAATCATCCTCCAAAAGAGTCCTTTTTTTGTTTGTTTACATTATGGGGACCCTAATTTTTTTTTTCTTTCCTTTAAATGTAATAGTTTGTCTTGTATTGTTTTATTCCCTTATTTTATACTTATTGTAAAATGCTTAAATTTTAACATTTTTCTTTTATATTTGTGGTATATTAAATAAATTGAACTTGAACTCTCTTTCACATCACAACAGACATCCCTTCTTCATGAAATCAAAGCTTCGCTTCAGCTAAATGCCATAGAAGTAGTTCCTTATTCCCAGAAAAATCAGGGGTTCTACTCCAGGTATTTTCTAATCCTAAAGAAGCTGGGAGGTCTTCAACCAATTCTAGACCTCTGAGACATAAACAAATACCTAGTCAAAGAAAAGTTTTGCATACTATCTCTAGGGATTTTATACCCTCTTCTAGAACAAAATGAATGGTTATACTCTCTGGACCTCAAACAGGCTTACACACATATATCCATACATCCTGCTCTCAGAAAGTTTCTATGGTTTCGCATAGCTCATCAACACTTCCAGTACAAAGTTCTGCCATTCGGCCTGGCTTCTTCTCCAAGAGTCTGTCTTGCCTGTTTAGATTGTAAGCTCTTTCGAGCAGGGACTGCTTTCTTACTCTTTGTGACTGTGCAGCACTGCGTTCATCTGGTAGCACTATAGTAATAATTAATAGTAGTACTAGTAGTAGAATCCTATTCAAGAAGAGATGGTCATTTTGGCCAAGCAATATTACAGAATTTATTTTCTTCCTAATGGCTATCTCTCCCTGCATCCCATTTCAGTAAGCTAGGGAGTCCCACATGTGAGAATATGCTGCCTGCTTGTCCTAGGATAAAGCACAATTACTTACTATAACAGGTATTATCCGGAAACAGCAGGCATATATTCTCACATCCTTCCCACCTCCCCTAATTAGCTTCTTAGCTTGCTTACAGAATTGAGGAACCATGAGCCAACATCAGGCAGAAGGCATATTTGGTAAGGGCAGTCGCAAAGTTTCTTAAAACTTAAAGTGACAGTTCACTTTTAATACTGTCCTTACCATGCTCCATGGATGATGTCACCCTACATGTGAGAATATCTGCCTGCAGTCCCTGGATAACACCAGTTATGGTAAGTAACTGTGCTTTACCAGATCCTCTCAAACATCCTGTCATAGTTATAGTAAGACTAGAAAGCCGATAACCTCAAGGCAATCATGATGCAGTAGACATAGATCCTGTGAATTCTGCAGATTGGCATTTAGTCTGCTGTTTTTATTATTGTTATCAAGAACCTATCTCCATCTTGGTATTTCAGGGTATGTCGTCATCAGTTATGCAGGCGGTTTAGGCTCCTTCCACAAACTCACTCTCAAATACATATGTGCCTCAATCAGATTTTTCACCTACTAAGATTTTCCAATTTTTTTCACCCGATAAGAATTACCACTTATAAGAAACAACAAACCAAAAGGGAAAAGCCATGTATATCTGACATGCTCCCTCCTCAATAAAGTTGTAACATCTCGAAATTTTCTCCTTATATGTAACGTCAGGGAAGAAAGATCTTGAAATAAAGTTATTGCAGATCCTTGATACTTGATGGTTCCTGTCTTCTGTGCTGCTGTAAAAAATTGCTGTTTAACCGAATAAGAACTAAAGCAAGCTGTAATGTCATGAAACCTATCCTGCTTTGACAGCCCCAGCACTCTGTGCATCTGCTAAGGGGAAGGGAAACTCCATTTGGAATATTTTAGTATTCAAACTTGGGAAAAGGTAAACTTAGGCTTCAGCAGGTTATTTCATTGTTCTTGTCTCTTACTTTTTAGTTCAGTAGTCTGCTTTTTCAGCAAAGTCGGTTTAGCCAATAGTGTAGCCTTTAGAGTCTGTGTTAGGGTTTTATATAAAAAGTGTTTTAGTCTAGATAGATTAGTATTTTAGGTTGCATTTTGCAGCATAAGATAATATTAGGTCACAGATAGCAGTTGAGGAAAGTCTCTGTTTAGAAATGTATTTACATTGGTGTGATATAGAGGCCTCCTTCACAGACAGAAAAAGTGGACAGAGCTTTAATAGTAGACATTCAGAATATAGCTATAAAAGGGGAAGTATTACTGATAGGTGATTTTAACATGCCAGATGTTGATTGGGATATCCTTATCTTCTACACGAAGAACTATTCCAGCAGTAGGTAATGGAACCCATGTGGGATGGTTCCATATTGGTCTTAGTGTTTACTAACAGAAAGTGTTTCTGATGTTTCAGTGCTGATGATTATCTAGCATCCAGTGATCACCAAGCATCCAGTGATCACCACATGGTATGGTTTAATATTAAGAAAGGTATAAAGAGAGGATTCATTCAAAAGTAAAGGTTACCAGACTTTTAAAAAGCTAACTTTGTTCAGATGGGGGATTATGTCAAATAATTGTCTGGATGGGAACATCTGGAAGAAGTAGGAAAGCAGTGGCAAAAGTGAAAGAAGCTATTGTAAGGACAACAAACCATTTTGTAAGGAAGTAAATAAAAGTAAGAGGAAATGAAGGCCTATTTCGTTCTCAAAATAGTAGCTGAGAAGGTAAGAAAAAAGAGGTTAGCTTTCATAAACTACAAAAGATCATAGAAAGTGGAAGGCAGGCAAAAATATCTGGAAAAGGTGAGAGAGTCTGGTCGAGTAGTCAGGAAAGCAAAGATGGAAATGGAAGGAAAAATAGCCAGCACACGGAAGAGGAAATCAAGATGGCGTACTAGATGGATGCACTGACTTGGGCTTTGGAGACAAAACTTTTTTCCTTCATTAATTATTTGTTAACTTACTTCTAAGATGGGCAAAAGAAAAGGGAAAACGAGGACTTTCCCTTCGGAGTCCTCTGTGTTTCCTGCCTCGTCCATCAAGAGGTCCTGTCAGCATTTCCCCCCGGAACCGGTGCTAGCAGTGAGGCAGCCTCACCGGAGCTGAATGTTACTCTCAGCCTGGAGGAGAGACTTCCACCCTCAGATCCAGGTATGGGGAAGCTCCTAGAGTCATCGATGGGGCCGAGTGAGGCAGGTAGCCTAGTGGCTAGAGAAACATTGAGCAGAGGGGACAACCGGAGTTTATAGGGAGCTGTTAGGGGAAGTAAAGCCGTCACTGGAGAGTGTCCGGAACCTTCTCCTGGACAGCTGGAGCTTCCGAGAGAATTGGGTGGGCAATTATCACCAGATTCCTTAGGAGAGGAATTGAAGAATCAACAGAAGGACAGTGAGCCCTCTCTCTCCCCTATGGTTAAACCTACCAATGTTACACTAGAATCTATCTGGGATGCAGTTTCCCGACTGGAAAAAGTTTTCCTTGGAAATAAAATTTTAGTAGACGTTTCCTTACAAGATTGTAAAATACGCCTGGTCACCCAGGAGGCAAAGAATTTTGAACTGGAAAGAAAAGTTGAGGAAATACAACAAGACCTAAAAGTGTTTAAATCTAAGTCCTTGGACAAGGCTACGTGGGACTTAAGAGCAAAGTGGGAAAGTTAGAGAACTACACACGGAGGTTAAACCTCCATTTGGTGAACTTTCCTAGGTAAAAAAGATAGCCCCTATAGAAACGTTTAAGAAATATCTGATAGAGAATTTGGGGGTAACTAAGGAAGCACTCCCTCCTGTTTCCCAAACATATTTTTTGCTTGGAAAGAAGCGGCAAACCTCGAGACAAGGTATCGCTAGCTTAAATTTAACACAATTTTTAGAAACATCTATAGAAGAAGAGCGTAAAAGATCTACTGTCTTGGTGACTTTTGTCTTTGAGTCTGATAAGGACTGGGTGATGAGGTTCTTTTTTCGTAACCAAGATAAGTTGTTTCTGGGTGGGAAGGTAAGGATATTTTCTGATGTCTGTGTAGGTACACAGGAGAAAAGGAGACAATTTCTATTGCTTCATCCTCGGGTATTATCCCTGGGTGCTTATTTCTTTTTATGTTTTCCTTGTAAATATTTAATTCTTTTTGAATCTAATAGATACCTATTATATGACCCAAAACATTTCAAGGCTTTTCTTGAGAATAAACGGTCAATTCAATCCCAAGTGTTCAGGAATATTATGCAAGTGATACTTAATAAGAATAAAGACTCCTTTTTTGTGGGGACTGAACAGAGCTTTAGGCAAGAGTAGCCATTGCTCAGATGACATCATCAGAAGTCCACGTATACTGCAATTTAAAGGGAAGAAATAGAATGAAAGGACTCCAGTCTAGGTGCCTAATTTTGTTTAAAGTTTTCGTCTTTTTTCCTGTTATGAATAATGCCTCTTTTCCTTAAGATTTCCTCTTCATTATAGGGGGCTTATAGGAAATTCAACTGTTTGAAATTATGATACAAAATTTCTGTTTAATTTAACTTTTATGATTTGTGTTCTAAATTGAATTATTATATTTGAAATGACAATAAAAAAATAGCCAACACAGTAAAACGGGGATGACAAGATATTTTTTTGATATATTAGTGATAGGAAAAAGTGTCATTGTGAGACTCGAAGGTGAAGGAGAGATATTATGTAGAAGCCGATAAAGATAAGGTTCAATTGCTTAAGAAATATTTCTGTTCTGTGTTCACAGCTGAAGCACTGGGAGTGGGACCGCAAAAGACAAATGCAAATAGGCCTGGAGGTGTGATAGACCCTGATTGATTTTCACAGGCTTGTGTTCATGAGGAGTTTCTAAACTGAAGGAGAACAAAGCAATGGGGCTGGATGGTGTATAGAAACATAGAACATGACGGCAGAAAAGGGCCACCCCCTAACTACCTCCATGAAGAGATCCCACGTGCCAATCCCATCTTTTTTTAAAATCTGGCACGCTGCTGGCCTCAATTACCTGTTGTGGAAGATTATTCCAGCGATCAACCACCCTTTCGGTGAAGAAATATTTTCTGGTGTCGCCATGAAATTTCCCACCCCTGATTTTCAACGGATGCCCTCTTGTTGTCGTGGGTCCTTTAAGGAAAAAGAGATCCTCTTCCACCTCGATACGGCCCGTGACATATTTGAACGTCTCGATCATGTCTCCCCTCTCTAGACATTTTGGTCCCTGGTACGTCTTATCTTTTTCTAATACAAAGATGTCCACATGAAAAATGCACAAGAGCATAGCATGTGGTACCCGACTAAAGGCTTCCCATCAGCTGATCATGGCAGGGGAATCCCGATCAGCCGAGGCTACTGAAGGCTACTGAAGGAACTTAGAAATGTTCTGATGACTCTGCTAGCTAACCTTTTCAATGCTTCTCTAGAATTAAGAGTGGTACCGGAGGACTCGAGAAAGGCGGATGTGGTCTCTCTCTCAAAAGTGGAAGTAAGGAAGAAGTAGGGAACTACAGCCGGTAAGTCTGACTTCTGTGGTAAGTAAATTAATGGAAACACTTTTAAAACAAAATAGTGCAGTATCTGGAATCCAGTGGATTACAGGACCAGAGGCAACGTTGATTCACTGGAGGCAGGTCTTGTCAGACCAATCTGATCAATTTCTTTGACTAAGTGACCAGAGAATTGGATAAAGGGAGTGCGCTAGGTGTGGTGTATTTAGATTTTAGTAAAGCTTTTGAAAGTGTTTCACACAGGTATCTAATAAATAAACTGAGTGCCTTTGATATGGGCCCTAACGTGACGGACTGGGTCAGGAACTGGTTGAGTGGAAGGTGACAGAGGTTAGTGGTCAATGGAGGATCACTCAAAGGAAAGGGATGTTACCAGTGGTGTGCCTCAAAAGTCAATTCTTGGGCCTGTTCAGCTTAACATTTTTGTAAGAGATATTACTGAAGGGCTGTCAGGTAAGATTTGCCTCTTTGAGGATGATACCAAAATCTGCAATAGAGCAGACACCCTTGGTAATATGGAAAACATGAGAAAGGACCTAGCGAAGCTTGTAGAATTGTCTGAAATTTGCCAGCTAAGATTTCATGCCAAGAAATGCAAGGTCTTGCATTTGGGCTGCAAAAACCCAAGGGAATGGTACAGTTTAGGGGTGAAGAACGTTTGTGCACGAAAGAGGAGCAGAACTCTTGTGTGATAGTATGTGATGATCTTAAGATGACCAAACAGGTTGAAAAGGCAATGACAAAAGCTAGAAGAATACTAGGATGCATAGGACCTCATTTATAATATTGTGTACAATTCTTGAGAGTGCACCTTCAAAAAAATATAAAGGAATATGTTCATAGGAAGGCTACGAAAGTGGTCGATGGTCTTCATCATAAAGCATACGGGGACAGACTTAAAGATTTCAATATATATACTTTGGAGGAAAGGCAAGAGAGAGGGAGATATGATAGAAATGTTTAAATACTTACATGGCATAAATGTACATGCAGCAAGTCTCTTTCAGTTGAAAGGAAGCTCCGGCATGAGAAGGCATAGGGTGAAGTTAAGAGGTGATAAGTTCAGAAGTAATCTAAGGAAATATTTTACAGGAAGGGTCAACTAAATATTCAGTGTTCCCGCTAAGCTGCGCTGGGGTGCGCTGGCGCACTTCAACCGCCGGTCCGCAAACAAAATCTTGCCGGTCCGCGAAGGATTCGGTCCCCGCCGCAACGAAAGGCCGGCGTCAGCTGACTTGCAACTTCCTGTTGTAGTCGCTGTGCCGGGACTCCTGCCTTCGCCGGGACTCCTGCCTTCCACCGCGTTTGCCTCCTGCCTTGTCTCCGCACCTCCAGACCAGCAGCGGCAGCTGTGTATGCTTTTAACTTCGGCACAGAGCTGCCCCTAATCAATAGTTTAGCGCGGTTTCATAAGGCAGCCTCGGGGCCTTTGCTAGGCCGGCCCACATCGCATCATCGAAGCGGGCCGGCTATCAAAGGCCCCGAGGCTGCCTCATGAAACCGCGCTAAACTATTGATTAGGGGCAGCTCTGTGCCGAAGTTAAAAGCATACAGAGCTGCCGCTGCTGGTCTGAACTCTTGGGCCGCTGAAGGAGGGCAAAAAGCAGCTGTCCTGGAGGTTTCCCTTCCTCTCGCCTTTACAGGTTCCTTTTTTCCACCTTTTTTTTTTCCCTTCAAACGGCAACGGGCCCCAGCATCGACATCAATCAAGTAAGTTCCACTGTCAATCAACCGGTTCTGCTCGGCCAAAGCTTCCCCTGTGACATGAGCCACCCTCAGGGGAAAGAAAGTGACCCACAAAGGTGAGGGGAAGGGGGGCAGATGATGGAAGTTGGGGGGGGGGGGAGAGAGAGAGAGAGAGAGAGAAGGGGCAGATGATGGAATGGAGGAGATGAGAGAGAGAGAGAAGGGGACAGATGATGGAAGTGAGAAGAAGGGAGAGAGAGCAGAAGGCAGATGGATGTCAGTTGAGAAGGGAGAGCAGATGCTGAATGGAAGTGGGGAAAGAACACATACTGGATGGAAGGAGGAGATAAATAAAGGGGGAAGAAAATAGTAAGATAATGGAGGGGTGAGGGAAAGGGGTGACAAGCTGTGTGTAGACACAGTGAAAAGAGGGAAACGGGACTAAATAGTAAGAAAGAATTTAATTTAGATGGAGGCAGAAAATAGAGAAGGAAGACCAGAGAAGAAAAGGGAAGAGAGAGCAGAGAATGATCAGATCTGAGTGGAGGAAATGAGAAGAGAGATATGCTAAAAACCACAGGGGGGAGGGAAGGATAGAGATGCAGTTATTTTGAAGCTACACTGTTAAGTTAATATGCTGTTGGTAGAGTTGCAGTGGCATCCTAAACATATTTCTGGCAAGCCAACTGTATATGGTGACATTATTAGAAGATGACTGTGTGAAACTTTAGGGAACTTGGATGCCAATCAGTTTTTGGAAGCCAAAGGAAAACATACATTTTTTGTATGCTATACTGTATGTTTGGCTCGTTTCTACTTCAGTTTTGTTCTTGCCTTTTCGTTTTGTCTTCCTTCCACCATCTCTTATCTGCCTTCCTTATCATCCTTTTCAATGTGATTTGGCAGCTCCTGTCAATCATAGGCTGGCTGTGCAAGATTGCTAATTCTAGATGCCTGGGTGACCTAATGCCTGTGCATGTGATTTTCTGTTTTTGTGTTTAAAACATTTTGCTGAAAGCACAACAGTGCAAAAGAGTAAAACAGATTTTATGCTGTTTATTCTAGGAATAAGCAGTGGGCTTTCCTAAGTCCATCTTAATAATGTCATGCAGATTTTTTAAGGAAATTATCCAAATCTTTTTTTAATTACATGTTGAATGAAAAATATTTTCCCAGGTTTGTTTTAAATCTACTACTTAAAAGCTTTATTGCATGCCCCTTTACTCCTAGTATATATTTATTTTTATTTTTTATTTTTTAGTATATATATATTTATCTTTTGGCATGGCCCATCAGTTATAGCATTTGCTACATGATGGGCCATGCCAAAAGATAAATGTAGCATTTGCTACATGAATTGATTTTTTGTCACGTATGGTTAAGGGGCTGGAGGAGTTGCCGTACAGCGAAAGATTAGAGAAACTGGGCCTCTTCTCCCTTGAGCATAGGAGATTGAGAGGGGACATGATAGAAACATTCAAGGTACTGAAGGGAATAGACTTAGTAGCTAAGGCAGGGAGAACGAGAGGGCACTCTCTAAAGTTGAAAGGGGATAGATTCCATACAAACGTAAGGAAGTTCTGTGGTAGAAAGCAACATATTTATTTGGCTCATAACTTGCTGGCGCCCGATATTTTTAGCTCACAGTGAAAAAAGTTTGCTCACAACACCCGCCCGCTTAGAGGGAACACTGGCAGTAGATGCTTAGAATAGTCTCCCAATAGAGGTGGTGGAGACAAAGACTGTGTCTGAATTCAAGAAAGCGTGAGGCAGGCAAGTGGGATCTCTTAAGGAGAATAGGAGATAGCGCCTGGGCAGACTGGATGGGCATTTGGCCTTTATCTGCCATCATGCTTCTATGTTTCTATCATCAACTGACTGCACAGAGACCGAAGCTTCGCTGCATGGTCTACCATTTTCTTCACATGCTGCTGCTTGAAAATAGTGCTTTATTTCTCGTGGACACTTACATGCCATTCCATTGTCCTTATTGTTCAGGAATATTATGTAAGTGATACTTAATTAGGATAAAGACTCCTTTTTTGTGGGGGCTGAACAGAGCAAGAGCAACCATCGCTCAGATGACATCAACAGAAGTCCACATAAACTGCAATTTTTGGAAATTTGTTTTTTGCATAGCAGCTGTCTACCATCTGAGGTTTGATTCCCTCCGCCTTTAGCAGTCACGCTCTTACTAGCTTGAACCTCTCCCTAAGCTTCTCCCTCTATTTGTCTTAGTGCATATACAGTCCCATATTAGATGCTCACTCAATTAGTGCCCTGTGGACTCTTTCCTTTACATAATATCTTGTATCCCTCCAGGAATTAAGGACACCTAAGGACAGCCTGTTTAAGTAACAAATGTTAAAAATAATCTGTCTCCTCCTGGCTCATAGTGTTATGACCTACATTTGACAGAAAAGCGCTCAGGAGAATTATACAGCTGTGGGGGGTTTTTCTCTGTCAAAGCTGAGAATGTTTCAGCTGAGGTTGTTTACTTGAATCTTTTTTACAGAAATGTAGAATACCAATTACTGAGCCACAGGATTCGCATATTGCTGGCCTGGATGATTTTGACAGTTCGTGGTGGGGGAGGGGTTAACTGTTATGTTTATGGCAAACTGTAACAATACAATTTCGCTCAGAGGTATACTCTTAAAGCAACTGTCATAAATACAATATTATCCCTATATCTCACACTAGACTAATAAACCTTTGAAACAGCACCCCTAAATTTCCCTCTTCCCCCACCCCCATTTTACATACAGGTAGACCTCACTATTTTCTATCTGTAACATTTCAAACTCCCCTATAAGAGCAATAAAGATTTTATGCCAAAGTACTTGTCTCTTGTTCTCTCCTGCTAGTGTATGCGTCCCACATTTTATGAAATAAGCTTATTTTTTCAAGGCTGTCAGTTTGCACATTAAGCAAATAAAATCAAGTTTTATTAAAACTCTTCCCATGGTGTGGCTGTCTGTTTCCTGCATGCAGCTAACAGCAGTTTACCTGCTGTGCAAATATAGTTAGCTAGATTCTGTGTTTCCTTTTTTATACCTGGCACCTTAAAATGGAGTAGGCAGCACTCTGCTGTCTTAAGGAAGGCAATTGATATTATATGGAAACTGCATAGTTGTATGTGGTATATAAATTTTTAAATAATAAATGTCCAGCAGCTTCTTCCAAAAGGCATGTGTCATTTGGACACCTGGCCCCTACACCCCAACACTGCACCAGGCCGAGTGATCCTGGAGGGGACAAATGAAAGGGATGTGTAAAGGAGTAAAAACTTGGAACACCTTTACCACGGTTTATTGTCCTGGGGGTAAAATACAGCAGATAAAGTTCTAGGACCATCATAGTTCATGCCCTGTGCATTTTACTTAGTCCAACAGAAAAGTGTCTCCAACAAAAATGCCAAATACTGTTCAATTCGTAGTAAAAATTAATTCTGCAAATGGCAGCCTTCACTGGCTGTCTTCTTGACTAGTTTACCTTGTCAGACGCTGGAGTTACAGTCCTTCAGTCTCCCACAGGCTTTCAGGACTTAAACTCCTGCCTCTACAGGTATGAGTTCTATGTTCACATGGATGGGAGCATTTGTGTAAACTCCAACCAGCTTCTATTTAAAATCATTTCTGCCCTTTTCCCTTTCTTTTGAATGCTTTTCCCCCTTTCTATTATAGCAATGCACCCACATTGGCCCGATACTACTCCCTGGATCAGCGGAGAGGGAACCTATCCACCCAAACTAGATGGTTGAATCCTTTCCAATAGTTCCTCTTAGAAAAGGCTGGAAGTATTCTAGGGATCTGTCCTGTCCCAGGTAAATACAAAGACCAGGAGAAGGAAGAGCATACCCTAGTCTAGATTTACCATATTTCCTCTTAAAAAAAAAAAGGGCACGTGGCCCCGTCCCATCCCATTCCACCCCGACACGAACCTTGTGTCGCCTCCTCTGGGCTCTGGCCCATGTCTAGAGGGACTCTGCGCATGCATGGACATTGACACAATGACATCACATACATGCGCGCATGTGTGTGATATCAACATCTGCACATGAGCAGAGGCCCTCCAGAAGTGGCCCCAAGCTCAGGGCCTTCCAAAACTCGGACAAACTGCTGACAAATACCTTCCTACTTGGGACCATAACACCACGACATTCGTTACTACCAGTACACCTGGCATTGGTCACACCTGCAGAACACAGATAAACCTTATGCAAATACAGGACCACAAACTAAAAGTCCTAATATACACAAATGAAACCCTAAGATACCAGACTGCATGCAGTACAACAACAGAAAAACAGAAATACATTTTTTTCTGAACAGTGCAAAATATAGACAACAGATGTAAATTCTCAACACTGACATATTTCAATCACTAAATTGAAAATAAAATCACTTTTCCTACCTTTGTTGTCTGGTGATTTTATTTTACTACTCATCTTTTCCCAATCTCTGGTTGAACTTCCTGCTGTCTGTGCTCTTAACTCTGTTTCTAAGGCCTTCTCATCTATTTGCTGCTTTCTTTCCTTCACTTTCTGCCCTTTACTTTTAATATTCAGCTTTCTTCCATTTTTCTGCTTCCTCCTCATATCTATCTACTTGTCCATGTCTTCCCTTCCCATCTACAGCACAGACCAAAGGTGGAATTGTCCCTTTGGTCTGTGCTTTTGAGGTTGTGGTTTTGTTTCCCCTGTTTTATCCCTTTCCCTTCCCATCTATCCATGCACACTGTCTCCTCCCTCTCTCTTCCCTTCCCCACCATTCATGTGTGCCAACTCCTCCCTCTTTCTTCTTCCCTATTCCGATCTATCCATAAACAGCATTTCTTCCATTTATCTTCCCTTCCCCATCCCTCCCATCCCTGTGCACCATGTCTTCCCTCTCTCCCCCTTTTCTCTCTATCCCTGTGTACCATCTCCTCCCTCTTTCTCTCTCCTGTGGGCTGACATCTGTCTTCCCCTGTCCCCCTCCTATGGTCTAGGATCTTTATCCTCTTCTTCCCACAGTCTGGCATCTCTCTCTCCTCTTTCCTTCCCTCTTCCCCCCCCCCTTTGGCATCTCTCTTTCTGTCCCTTCCCCTCCCTCTGCCTTAGTCTGGAATCCCTTCCTTCTCTTTCCCTTCTCCTGGTCTGACATCTCTCTCTTCTTTCCCCCCTTCCCCATCTAGTGATCTGACATATCTTCATTCTCTCCTTCCATTTCCCCTGTGGTCTAACATATTTATCTGTCCCTTCTCTTCCCTGGAGGTCTGGCATCTTTCCTTCCCTTTTCTTCCAACCCCCACTAGGCTGCCTAGTGTGCTGAGGCCCATTCCCAGCCCCACCCCACTTTCCACTCCTAGCTGTGATAGAAGGTGCTGCTTCAGTGAGCTGTAATAGCTTTGCAGACTCCTTATAAAAGGATGAATAGGGTAGCTTTGAGGAAATCCCTTTCTTCTCCATTGATTCTGGCCTCACCTGTCCTGTATTCAACTTTGGCAGGCTCCTAGTGAAAGGGGTCATTTCCCTAGAAACTTGGTCAGAGCTAGGTATTTACCTAAGCTCAGGATTTACCTTGTCATACATTATACATATCCACCATAAATTACCCTGTTCCATCCAATTTCTCTATCATTGGTCAATACCAGTTTTGAACATTATAAATATGTACAGGTATATAGAACCACATTTAGAACAACTTATACCCATTTTCAGCTATATTGCTGGCTATAGAAACCTTCAGCAGTTGTGAGAACACCTTTTTCCAAACATTTAGGGACAAATTCTATAAATGGCATCCTGATTGTAGGAGGCAGTAGGCATCCTACCACTTTCTAATCAGCCAATCGGGATACACGTTTTCTAAAACAAAAAAACAAGGCAGACGCCTACACTGTAGGCGTTTTTCACGGTTAAGGGGGATGCATCGGGACACTTAAGCTCACCTAAGGCTGGGCGTGGTTTCGACAAGAAATGGCCTTAGGTGAGCTTAAGCAGTTCTAGGCGTCTCCCTAGGGCTGCGACAGATGCCTGAAATGTAGGCCAGCAAAATGCTGGTCTACATTTCAAATAGACGCAGCTGCTGAGCTGATTGTAGCAAGGAAATCCAAATGCTGCGATCAGCTGAGCAGCCGCAGCGGGGAACCCCCCACCCTGTCAACACTGGCTCTCCAGCTGGCAGGTGCACCACTTAAAAATGTCAGGCCTTCCCCTTCCCAGTGCACTGGAAAGGGGACTCCTATGGGAGGAGCCTTAGGCATCTGAGTCAGTCAAAGCCTTAGGCCCTTCCCCAGTGCATCCCAGAATGCACTGGGAAGGGGAAGGCCCACCATTTTGGAGAGGCAGGTCTGCCGGCCAGAGGGTATGAACATTAGAGAATGACACAGGGACAAATTTTTCCCCATCCCCGCAGGAACTCAATTTCCCCATCCCGCCCCGTGAGTTTTGTCCTTGCCCCTGCCCCATTCCTGTAATATCTGCCTTAACTGCACAAACCTCAAATACTTATGATTTTAAAGTGTTTGAGGCTTGCGCAGATGGAGGCGGGGACAGGAAAAGAACTTGCTGGGATGGGAAAATGAGTTCCCGCATAGATGGGAAAATATTTGTCCCCGGGTCATTCTCTAATGAGCATCCCTTCAGCCGGATGGTGTTGACGGGCGACCAGAATGACTTTCATCAGTTACACCTGTTCTTCCCGTTTTTAATCTTTTTACTCACTCATAAACCTTTCATTGATTCATTGTGCTATGTCCATACTGAGTCAATTTCAACGGTGAATTTCCACAGATTTCATTCCCTCTGCCCAAAGAAAGCACACTAGTGCACATTGTTCTTTGATGATGCAATCTTGCAAAGGAGCGTCCGTGTTTCTAACCTTGTTGCTGCCACATGACTAAATGCTGAGCACGACACGGTGCTTGGATAAACCATCTAACAGGCAATGAACGAGTACATATATTGAATTTTGCTAGCTCTGTTCCAATTATTGCATAATTTAACAACTTCCTTTAATCTTTGAATGGCCCTCACCTCTAGATTCATTTGCCATGCACTTTTAAGATTATGTATTTATATGGTTGCTCATATATCACTGGCAGTTTAATTGTTTACATTTAAACACAACACTATCATAGTACTATTCATATTTTGGTTTAATATATTTTTTCAGATCCATTTTTAATTTTAATTTCACACTGAGGGGCATTTTCAATAGGACATCTTGGGAAAGTCATCCAGAAATCCTATAGAGAAAATGTTCATTTTCAATAGGGAAGTGACGTCACCGAGCCGAATGGCAGCTTAATTGGTGAGCTCCATTCGGGCCCCGAGCTGTTACTGTCTCTTGGCTGTAATTGAGCTGGATTGCGGTTTGCCTGCCAGTTCGCGGTGTGGGAAGTGTACACGGAGGGAATGGCGACCCGTAGAAAGCTCCCCTGTGACAAACCGGGCCAGCGCACAATGGAGCAGGCGCTGAGCCGCAGCGCACATGGCGCCGAAGGCCTGGTGACCAGCAGGAGTGAAGCGGCGACTCTGGAGCACAGCATCGCAGCGGTGGCCGACATGCTGCATGAGCCCGCCCCAGCGCACTCTTCTCCGGATCTGCTGACAAAAGCGGATATGCAGCAATGGATTGCAGAGGTGAAGTCTGAGATCTCTGCAGAGGCGGTGCAGGTACGGGAGGCAGTACAGGAGCTCCGTACAGACTTGGTGTAGGTGGGCACGCGGGTGGAAGTAGTGGAGACACGACTGGACACCTGTGAAGAGAGTGTGACTGCGTTGCAACGGACATTGGATAATGTTGCTGCTGATTATCAATCCTTGCTAGATAAGATGGAAGATCTGGAGAATCGTACCCGCCGCAATAATTTGCTATGCCTCTAGAGTTTTGTGATTAAAGAGCAGGTCCTACGGAGAGCCCGGGAGATGGGCACGGTGACCCGGGAAGGTCACCGGCTGGAATTCTATCAAGACCTTGCGACCAGCACGTTGCAGATGCGTCGTGCCTTCCGGGAGGTTACCAAGGCTCTGCAACGCAGCAATTTGCGTTATCGTTGGACCTATCCTTTTGGAGTGGTGATTACCATTAATGGAGTTCATACCAAGGTGTCCTCAGTGCGTGAGGCTCGTATCCTGCTGCAGAAGGAGGGGATCGAGATCCTGGATGACTCTGGCCCGGGGGAAGCCTCAGGTGGGGGATGAAGTACAGCCCCTTATCGATGGCAGAGAGTGGAGCGGGGATCCCGCGGTGATCGTGGAGGGGGGTCTCCCAATTGTGGCGGCTGCATCTTCTCCCAGTGGCCCTTCCTGATGACTTCCGGCTGTGACTTCCGGCTTTGGACTTGATTCACGCGTTGGCTTTGGACCCTTCTTTCCTGCGTAGGGACTTCTTAGACCTGACTTCCATATATGGGGGGGTCTTTGGCTTTGCTTCGGGAGCTGAGGAGGGCTTTTTTCTCCCTGAGTTATTGCTGGGAGTGGGGTGGAGGGAGTGCTGTGTTTGATTTTGGAGAGGGAACGGCGGGTGGGAGAGGAATGGTTTGGAGGAAGTGGTGATCTGGTTGGGGGGATGTAGATTTTGGGATGTGGTGTATGTTGATGGGGATGGTGGGTGTGTGGAAATGGATGTTTGTGTCACGGGCTTTGGGGACTGTTTACTTCCTTGTATATTAGTGAGATGTCTGGAAAATCTCACTGTGGAGGAGGGGGGTGGGGGGTGGGGGTGGGGGGAGAGGGGGCAGATCCTTTATGAGGTGGTCTTTTGATGCTGTTTTTTATCTGGTCCATGGCGGGGTTTAAATTGGTGTCCTATAACATCAGGGGTCTTAATTCACCTTATAAGCGTAGGGCCTTTTATAGGGAGTTACTTAGATTGCGGGCCGCGGTCTGTTTTGTCCAGGAAACCCATTTGTTAGGTGTACATGAACATCTAGTTAAAGATTCTAGGTTTCCGCAGGCCTTTTGGGCCTCCCGGATGGGTACTACTAAGAAGGGAGGGGTGGGTATCCTAATTGGTAAGGGGGTCAGTTGTGCGGTCAGAAGGGTGATCCGGGACCCACAGGGCAGGTACATCATACTTGAAGCCTTAATTGAGGGGTGCTTGTACACTCTAGTTAATGTCTATGCCCCCAATGAGGGGCAGGGTGTCTTCTTTCAGGAGTTGGTGTCTAAGATACTCTGATTTAAAGGGGGCTCCTTGCTCTTGGGTGGGGTTTTCAATCTCACGGTTGCCCCTCATTTGGACAACTCGGGAAGTGCTGGTTGCTATGGACGGCGGGATCATAAGTTGTTGCGGGAGGCCCTCCTGGCCTTAAATGTTGATGGTTGGCGCTGGTTGCATCCGTTAACTAGAGACTTCACCTATTTTTCTAGGACGCATGCCTCATATTCCCGAATAGATTATATTTTTGTGGAGCGAGGGCTACTACGTCGGGCGGAGCTAGCGGGGATTGAGCCTGTTACTTGGTCGGACCATGCTCCTATTTGGGTGCGGATTGCTGGTGGGGGTGGGGGCTCGGGACGGAAATTCTGGCACTTTAATGATAGTCTGTTGGATGATCCAGATGTGGTGGCTCAGATTGAGGGGTGGTTGCGGGAATATCTGGATATGAATTTGGAGTGTGGGGCTTCGTTGGAAGCTGTTTGGGAAGGGCTGAAAGCTACCCTATGGGGTAGGCTGATAGCGTTGGCTTCTGCTAGACAGCGTCTGCGTCGGGAGGCGACCGCTGAGTTATTGCATAGGATAGGTCATCTGGAGGGGATGCATAAACGTCAACCTTGGGATGTGGGGTTGGGCAGGCGGTTGCAACAGGCCAGGAGAGATTTGCGGGAGCTGGAGTTGGAGCACTTGCGCCTTAATCTGCAACTTTTGCAACAAAGGTATTTTGAGTTCTCTAATAAGGCTAGTAGACTGGTGGCTCATCGTTTCAAAGTGCGTCAAACGCGCAATCAGCTTCTTTCGATCAGGGCGGCTTCTGGGGAACTTCTGAGGAAGGAGGATGATATTCGAGCGCGCTTTGTGGAGTTTTATTCTCAACTCTATTCTCCGGAGGCGGAAGCGACCTCCCAGGACCGGGCTACTTATTTGGCCTCGGCGTCGATGCCTAGGATTGCGGAGGGGGATGTTGGGCGGCTAGATCGCCCGCTTACGTTGATTGAGGCTCGAGAGGCCTTACGCTCTATGAAAGTGAGAAAGTCCCCTGGGCTGGATGGTTTTACGGTTCGGTATTATAAACGGTTTCAAGATTTGTTGCTGCCTCCCCTCTTGCGATTTCTTAACTCTCTGGGCGGGGATCGCATGCTTCCCTTTTTTATGCGACTGGCGAGGGTCACGGTGTTGGCTGAGGCAGGGAAGGATCCTTTGCAATGTGCCTCTTACCGCCCGATATCTTTATTGGGAGTGGATATTAAAATCTTCACGCGGATTTTGGCGGATCGCCTGATGAGTTGGGTTCCCCGGTTGATTCACCCTGACCAATCGGGCTTTGTGGTTGGTCGGCAGGTGGGTGATAATGTACGGCGGGTTTATAACTTGTTGGAAAAGGCTCGCAGTGGGGCTCGGGAGGCGGTCTTTTTGTCCATAGATGCTGAGAAGGCCTTCGATAGGGTCTCCTGGCCATTTTTGTTTCAAGTATTGGAGTCTATTGGGCTGGGACCGCGGATGCGGGACTGGATCCGTATCTTATACACGTGTCCGCTTAGCTGTATTAAGGTGAATGGGGGCTATTCGGATTCTTTCTCTCTGGCACGGGGCACGTGCCAGGGGTGCCCTCTCTCCCTGCTCCTTTTTGCCTTGACGGTGGAACCTTTCGCTCAACGGATCCGAGCTACTAGAGATATTAGGGGGATATCGTTACCGGGGGGGGGACTATAAGCTGACCCTCTTTGCCGACGATCTCCTCTTTACGGTTGAGGATCCTGAACTCTCCCTGCCGACCGTGTTGCGGGAGTTGGCCGCTTTTGGGGGGGTGTCGGGATTTCGTATTAATGTGGGGAAATCTGAGCTGCTTAATGTTAATTTGTCTCCTGATCGGGTGGACTTTCTGCAGCGGCGTTTTCCGTTTCGGTGGGGTTTTTTTTTTTATTTTAATTTTAATTTTTTTTATTCTTTATTTATTTGATTATTCGTTACAATGCCTTAATAACAAATATTCACGAATGACCACAAAAATACAAATTCCATACAAAGAACAACAAAACATATAAGGCAATTAATCAACCGTGTCCTAGTCCACATTATCACTGGTCGCCAGTATTTTAAAATAAAACATCAAATCTATCTGTCTACTATCTAGGGACAGGCAAATGGCATTTATATATATTATACAACGTCCTCCAAAAATAAAATCAGTATTAGAAATTAAACTTTCGGTGGGTTAAGCATTCCCTCACTACCTCTGGGTTTATTTTGGCCCGCCAGCTATTACTCTCTATGATCTCAATTACCCCCCGCTCTTTCGTCGTATTCGGTTGGATTTGGATAGCTGGCGGGATCAATATTTCTCCTGGTTGGGAAGGGTGGAGATAGTGAAAATGATGATCTTACCCCGTCTTTTATTCTTGTTCCAGGTCTTACCTCTTTGGGTGAGTAGAAAGACATTAGAGGGGATACAAGGGCATATTTTCCGTTTTATCTGGGTGGGACGTCAGCAGAGGGTGAGTAGGAAAGTTTTCTATTTAAGCCAGAACGCGGGAGGTCTGGCGGTTCCTAATGTGTTGAAGTACTATCAGACCACACAGTTGTGTGCCCTTTTGGAGTGGCAGACGCAGGATCCAAAACCGTGGGTAGTGATTGAACAGGACTTGACGGCCGGAGTCCCGTTGTTGCACTGTCCCTGGCTACCTGGGAGAGTGCGGTCTGGGGGAGATCCCACCTTAGTGGTCACCTCTTTGCGGATCTGGTCCACGGTCCGGAGGGGCTTGCTGTTGGGTAGGCGTTATTCTTGGTACACCCCGTTGCGGCATAATCCTGAATTTGAGCCTGGGAGTGGAGCTGGGGGGTTTGGGGGTTGGGAGCGCCGGGGCCTGGTATGTGTGGGCCAATTGTGGGATCCGGTTTTGAGACGTATACGGTCCTTTGAGGAGCTGCAGCATCGTTATGATTTACCATCTCGAGATCTCTTCTGTTATTTGCAGGCGCTTCATTATCTCCAGACGTTGGGAGTTGTGGGTGATCTCCGTGGTGGACGGACGCCTTTTGAATTATTACTGGGCCTGGTCCTCAGGAAGGGTACTTTGTCGGCTTTGCATCGCTGCCTTAACGTTCGGGGAGATGCGCCCCTGCCTTATATGACAGCTTGGGAGGGGGATTGGGGGTCTGTTATCCCTTTGGCTACTTGGGAAGATATATGGAGGGAGGTGTCCTCTGCGGGCATTGCGGCTTTTTTGGTTGAAAACGGATATAAGGTTCTTTTTAGGTGTTACGGCACCCCTCAGGCTTTGGCTAGGTGGCGAGGGGATGTGAGGGGTCTTTGTTGGCGAGGATGCGGGGAGGTGGGAAATTATCTTCACATGTGGTGGGTATGTAGGGGGGTGAGGGATTTTTGGGATGAGGTTTTCCATCATGTTTCTCAGATCCTTGGCAGGCAGATCCAGGTAGACTGGAGACATGCTCTCTTATTTTGGCACCAATTGGATCTGGATGGGGGAGCTGCCCTGTTTTGCAAGCTGGCTTTTACTGCCGCCAGACTGGTCTTAGCCTCCTCCTGGAATCAAGTACAGCCCCTCACCTGGCACCTGGTGGAGAGGCGCCTGTTGCAATGGCAGCTTCTTTACCAACTTACCGCTTTGCAACATGGTAAACGACATAGGTATGCATATATTTGGCACCGCTTTCGGGCATCTGTTTTGTATGGATCCCAGGTAGGGTTTGAGTTGGGTGCTCGATCCGAGCTTGGGTGAGATTTAGACCTTATTGATGCGGGTTTTCAGGGGGTATCTCTGCTAGCTTCTTTCCTATTTTGAGCTTGCTGATCTTTTCTTTTAGTTTGAGGTATGGGCTGTGGGATCTGTCGATAGGGGAGGGGGAGTGGGGGGCTGGTTTTTCTTGGTGTGAGGGGTGGTTGTTTTTTTTGCCCTGTAGGGTTCTTGGGTTATTTCAATGTTTTCTACTGGTGATACTTTTGGTATTTTGTGTATGTCATTGCTGGCATTTGTTGTTTGCCTCTTTCACTTGATAATTCTAATAAGCGTTTTATTCAAAAGAAAAAAAAAAGAGAGAAAATGTTCATTTTCAAAACTGCAAGTCATCTATCTTTTTTGTTTGAAAATGTGTTATCTAGACATTTGGGCCCTTAGCCCTTCAGTTTTATTGCCATTCTCGAATATAAATATGTCCACATGAAAAACGCATAAAAGAAATCTTTTTGGATGTCCAAGCAGCTAGCATTCTTACAAACTATTTATAGACAGCTGAGCATTCCTGAGCACAGCAGAGGGGCACTCTAAGGATTACTGCAGAGAATGTCCTATTAAATTTCCAGATACAGATGTCAATATTACTTGGTTATATTATTTGCTGAGTCCTCCAAAATCCACTCAAAACTTACTGTACCCACCTGTACACCACAACAATAGTCCTTAAGCCTGCAGGTGTCATATTTATGTAGGTACTGAGGATTTTGAAAGACTCACCATATATAAGCAAGTTATAGTGACATCTGTACCTGAGACCTTTAATAAGACATCCTCTGCAGTAATTCTTAGAGTGCTCTTCTGCTCTGTCTGCTGATGTATGAGAGCCATGTGAATCTGTCATTCAGGTTGGACAGTACTTTGGGTGATGGGAGGAGGTCGGTGTCCATGGGGAGAGTAAGGGGGTCGTGTCTTAATCTGTCTAGTGGTCAGTGTGGACACCTTTTTAGCATTTAAATGCTTTTAAAACAGGTCTAGCTCCAAACGTCTAAAAAAAAAAAAAAAAAGCCCTGGACATTTTTTTTAAGGTTTGATTATCCCTGTCAAGCGTCCAAGTCCTTAGTCCACCCAAAACATGCCTCTAACGCTTCCCCTTAAGATTTAGATGCACTGGAGACAAAACAATCAGAAAGACTTCTAAAAGGTCTGTTTTGAGAATGCCCACTTGGATGTTTTGACTAGAAGAACATCCAAGTGCTGGTTTATGTTGCCTTTGGGACATCTATCTTTTTTGAAAATGAGCCCCATTGTTTCACAATGATTATTCATTCACCCCCAGTGTTCATCATTCATGTGTGTGTTGTTTTTTTTATACACACACGTTATATACACATATATATTTCCTCACACCTCTTTATATTTTTATATTCATAATTCATGTATTTATTTACTTTGACTATGCGTTTTTAAGTATACATATGTCTGTTTTTTAGTTTTCAATTTAATGATGATTTATCCATTCATTTATTATATGTACAGTCTGTAGATTCATTTACCAAGCACTTTTAAGGATATGCATGTATATGGACTTTAACGTGGAAAATGCAAGGTCATGCATATAGGTAAAAAGAACCCGTTGTTCAAATACAAATTGGGGGGGGCATTATTGGGAGACAGCAGTCTTGAGAGAGACTTGGGTGTGCTGGTAGACGCATCACTGAAGCCATCTGCTCAGTGCGCAGCAGCCTCGAAAAAAGCCAACAGGATGCTGGGCATCATAAAGAGGGGCATAACAACCAGGACGCGGGAAGTCATCATGCCATTGTATAGAGCTATGGTGCGTCCACATCTGGAATACTGCGTTCAATATTGGTCGCCGTACCTCAAGAAGGACATGGCAGTGCTTGAGAGAGTCCAAAGGAGAGCAACGAAACTGGTAAGAGGGCTGGAACACTGCCCATACGCCGAGAGGTTGGATAGGCTGGGGCTCTTCTCTCTGGAAAAAAGGAGGCTCAGGGGAGATATGATAGAGACCTTCAAGATCATGAGGGGCATAGAGAGGGTGGATAGGGACAGATTCTTCAGACTGAAGGGGACAACAAGTACGAGGGGGCATTCGGAGAAACTGAAGGGAGATAGGTTCAAAACAAATGCAAGGAAGTTTTTTTTCACCCAAAGGGTCGTGGACACTTGGAATGCGCTACCGGAGGAAGTGATCAGGCAGAGTACGGTACAGGGATTCAAACAGGGATTGGACGGATTCCTGAGGGATAAAGGGATCGTGGGATACTGAGAGAGGTGCTGGGATGTAACACAGGTATAGAAAGCTAACCAGGTAATAAGTATAGAAACCCAACCAGGTAGTGCATGTGCAAGACCGGAGGGTTAGGACTTCGATGGGAAGATAAAACTCAAATGGGAAACCAAGGTGGCAAGGGGGCCCCTTCTGGTGTCTCAGACAGTCCGTGACCTGTTCGGGCCGCCGCGGGAGCGGACTGCTGGGCAAGATGGACCTGTGGTCTGACCCAGCGGAGGCACTGCTTATGTTCTTATGTTCTTATGACATTGTGCTTCTCATGTATTCATTCATCATGCACTTTTAAGGATATGCATGCATATGGCCGCTTTGCTTTTTATGTGTTCACCATCATTTTACCCAAATGTCATGTATAGATGCTGAATAAGGTTTCTTTTAATTGTTTGTAAGGTCATCTATAAATATTTTTAGTAATTGTGATATGTCAACCAATCCCATAATGGTTTTAATTGCTCGATGTTGTTTTTGATCTGTTTTTCAAGTCTGATCTATTTTCATTTTATATTTTACTCTTCTTTTCCACCTTATTCTTTTTTTTTTCTTTTTTCTTCTTTTTTCTTCTTTTTCCTTCTTTTTAATTAGTAGTTACATGTGGTTTACAACCAACTGTATTGGGAAATAGATGGGGAGCCAATGAAGTGATCTATTTTCATTTTATATTTTACTCTTCTTTTCCACCTTATTCTTTTTTTTTCTTTTTTCTTCTTTTTCCTTCTTTTTAATTAGTAGTTACATGTGGTTTACAACCAACTGTATTGGGAAATAGATGGGGAGCCAATGAAGTGACCTGAGGAGAGGGGAAATGTGAATATTGTGGCTATGGTGGGATATATGTCAAGCAGCAGAATTTTGAATGAATTGAAGGGGAGAGAGATGGTTGAGCGGAAGACCTGAGAGAAGCAAGTTGCAGTAGTCTACGCGAGAGGTGATGAAATTGTCGATGAGGGTTTTGGTAGTGTGCTCAGAAAGGAGAAGTCAGATTGTGATAATAATATAGAGAAAGAAGTGACAGGCTTTAGAGGTTTGTTGGATCTTAGCAGAGAAGGACAGAGAGGAGTTCAAGATGACCCTCAGGTTGTGAGCTGACAAGACAGGGAGGAGGAGAGCTTTGTCAACAGAATAGAGAACAGGGGAAGAAGGAGAGACTTTAGCTAGATATGTGGAGAACTTTGTATCCCCATAATGAAGACTTTACACACTTATCGAGAGCCTACTCCATACAATCACGTATAGAATAACTTCTCCTGTCAAAGTTTCTTTCCCCTTTGCTAAAGGAGGCGAAGATAGTGTCAATAACTGTCTCAGACCATGCAGTGATCTGGATTACTATATGGGATTCTCTGGGAGATTCCCCCATCTATATTTTGATTCTAAATTTCATGAATTCTTAGCTGAGAAAATAGAAAAATATGAAACATATAACAAGGATTTAAAAAAATAGATCAACCCTTTTTTGGGATGCTGTTAAAGCAGCACTCAGAGGTGAGACTATATCTTACTCCTCACGTAAGGTATGAGCTTGAGATTGTGAGATTCTCTGGCTGGAAGCTCAAATTTAACAAGATAAGAGGGGCTTATGGTAAATAAGACCAAGAATATTATAATGCCTCTGAATCACTCCATGATGCAACCTCATCTTGATTATTGCATTTAATTCTGGCTTAGAGAGCTGCACGGGGATGACGGGAACCCACGGGGATCCCACGATGCAACTCGAGCTGCGAGGCTCGTCTTCTATTTCCTGCCTGCCCTGCAGCAGCACACATAACTGACCGGAAGTCTTCCCCGATGTCACCACTGACATTGGAGGGAGGGGATTTCTGTCCCCGTGCAACTCTCTATTCTGGCTGCCTTATCTAAAGAAAGGGTATACTGTCAAAAGCGCGCCAGACATTGGTGTGCCGACAGTCCCGCAGCAACATTTACATGCAGGATAAATGTGCACCGCTGCTGTGAGGCCTTCCCGTTTGTGAATGGGGGTGTAGGTGGTGTGAAAAACCTACTGCATCCCCTAGGTTAGTCACAGAGAAATATAGAAAGATATACAAACCCTGGTGCAGAAGGGCTGACAGGTCAGGGTCCAGGGGTGTAGATCAGCTGACTATCCTTTAGACAGCGAGGAAGAAATGGAAATAGGACAGGAAAGCTGTGACTTTTCTGAAGCTGTCCTAAAGCCAGGCAAGAAAGTTCTGCCCTGCTACTATCCAGTGCCTATTAAGCAGAAGGCAGATCAGCAGGGTATCCTGAGAGAAACAATACAAGCAGAGGGAAGGAAACTCTCCCCCCTTCAGCTACAGGGGAGTGGTTTCTTCCCTCAGCTTAAACCGAGGCTCTGTAGAGAGCTGAGGGGGAAAGAGTTAGGCTGGTGAGTCCTGGAGAGACAAGCAGTACAAAAGCAGAGAGCCCAGGGTGAGGCTATCCTTCCTGGGGAACAGCCAGACCAGTGGTTGGAGTCTGACTGTAAGATGAAAGAGGAGTCAGTGGTGAACTTTGCTGTGGAGCCCAGTGATACTGAGCCTATGATAATTGAGGGAGGTAATGCCCCAGTTGAATATTAGCCTGAACCAATGGAGACAACACAAAAACCTGTGAGTTCAAAAGAAATGATTTTGCTTACTTTGTTATTTCTCTGTGGTCTCACTATGGTATGAGGGCATGCTATGACAAAGACTGTAATATTGGAGAGGGCAAAGTTTAATCTTAAATATCTGGCTGAGTAAAGCACAAATGCCTGTACCAATGCCTGTATAAATCTTAGCTTAGCTAACAAATGCTAGGCAGGAAGACAGCTGAAGAACTAGGGTGTCATGTTACCAAACCTCCATGTCTGTTCACAGCTGCAATGTGTGAAATGCAATTAAGTCTGCCTGTCTTTGTAGCTTTGAGGAAAACACTGAACTGGGGACTGCTCCATTTTTCTGGATAAACACAGGTCAACCTTATTGAGTGTGTTCAGCTAGCCAGCTTCACTGAACAGTAATAAGGCTAAGGAACTGTTGCTCTGATAGCAGATTGCTTGTTCTAATATACAACTCTGGTGAAGAGGACTATTGAGACTGTGTTGCATGTTTGATAAAGTCCAGAGCAAAGTGATTTATGTTTTGTTTTGGGGAAGTTCTTTTGTTATTCATTTGACTGTAAATTTCATGCCCAGGAGTACCTGGAGGGCATGGAGTTGCCGTGAGCAGAGCTTTAATAAAGGTTATCATTACACCCTGGAACCATCCTGTCTGGTGGATTTCTCTAGGAGCCAGCACAGGGGCTGTACTAAGAAGCAACCTCAGGTATCCCAGTTGAAAGGTTTTCCCTTACTTCAAAGGGGGCTCATGCCGGAATTTAGGTGTATGTCACTGCTTGGCTGCCTAAACCGCTCGGCTAAAGCATAGGTGGTGACAGTGGGGAACCCCCCCATTGCACACCTGTTGGGGGGGGTTGGGGGAAACCCCTAGTACACAGAAATCTCCCATTGTCCTTCCCATTTTTGCTCTTCGGTAGTTTTCAGTGTAGTGGGGGGTTCCCCTCCCACACCCCTGCCAACGGGAGCACGAGGACTTGTAAGTTTAGGGGAAGGGGTTCCCCACGGGTTCCCCACCCACCCCCTCACAGCACAAATGGGAAGGCCAGAAAGGTGGCGCAAATCTGTCCTGTGTGCAAATGTCACCACGGAATTGTCAGCTCGCCAATGTCTGGCGCGCTTTTGACGGGACACCAAAAAAGATATAGTAGAATTATAAAAAGTTCATAGAAGAACAACCAAAATTATAAAGGGGATGGAACTTCTCTCAAATTAGGAAAGGCTAAAGACTTTAGGGCTCTTCAGCTTGGAAAAGAGATGGCCGAAGGGGGATATGATTGAGGTCTACAAAATTCTGAGTGGTGTAGAGTTGGTACAAGTGAATCAATTTTTTACTCTGTCGAAAATTAGAAAGATTAGGGGACACTTAAAAAGTTACAAGGAAATATTTTTAAAACCAATAGGAAGAAATATTTGTTCACTCAAAGAATAGTTAAGCTCTGGAATTCATTGCCAAAGGATAGGGTAATACCAATTAAGGTAGATGGGTTTAAAATAGTTTTGGACAAGTTTCTGGAGCAGAAGTCCATAGTCTGCTTTTGAGACAAACGTGAGGAAGCCACTGCTTGCACTGGGATGGTAGCATGGAAAGTTGCTATTATTTGGGTTTTTGCCAGGTACTTGTGACCTGGATTGGCCACTGTCGAAACTGGATACTGGGCTAGATGGACCACTGGTTTGATCCAGTATGGCTATTCTTATGTTCTTATGTAAGCTGAGGTGCTAAGGAGATCACTGCTTGTGGGAAGGGCTGCACATACTAAGAGCTTTATACTCAATTTTGATTTCTGGGAGAACTGTTTATCCTGGTGACCTTCAATGGCATGATCCACTCATATGGCTGATCAATCCTGTTGTCTACAAATAGCTATTACAGATAAGAAAAAATACTCCCTATATATACATAACAGTAGATGCCCAGAAAATATGGTGTAGGGATAAAAGCCCATGCCACAAGAAAACGAGTAGATTGGAGATCCAAGATGGCTGCCTAAGGAAATGCATGAATGGAAACAGCTCTAAATCCTCTCATTCTTGGAATGGATAGGAAGTGAAAAGGGAAGCAGCGAGACTTTCCCTCTCAAGTCTCAAGTCAGTCTCCCATATTACCAGATATCCATTGCAGAAGCTCTCGCTTGAACTTTAACGCTGATCCCTCCTGCACAGCCACTAGAAGCAACGGTGATGGGAGATGCTGAGGTCACACTGAGCCCAGCTCAGTGGCAAGCACCCCCCCCCCCCCATAAATCAGCTTTTAAGGAACTACTTTGAAGAAGTTTTAGGAGTTCCAAAAGATGCATTTCCACCAATTTCCACTGCTTATTATATATCTTCTCAATTTAAGTGGTACCTGAGATCAGTGGCATAGCGAGGGTGAGAGGCACACGGTGCGGTACGAGCAGCAACCCCACCCTGTGCTCGTACCAGCATCGGTTCTTCCTCTGACATCAATTCCTAGGCACAGGTCCAGGAACACGAGTATAGAATGTCAGGCGCAACTCTGGGTAAGAGCGAACAAGAAAAGGACCTGGGTGTACTGATAGATAGGACCCTGAAGCCATCGGCACAATGCGCGGCAGCAGCAAAGAAAGCAAACAGAATGTTAGGCATGATAAAGAAAGGAATCACGAGTAGATCGAAGAAAGTCATAATGCCGCTTTATAGAGCAATGGTCAGACCACACTTGGAATACTGTGTCCAACATTGGTCTCCCAACCTAAAGAAGGATATAAAACTACTGGAGAAGGTTCAGAGATGAGCAAAGAAGCTAATAAGAGGTATGGAGAACTTGGAATATGAGGAACGACTCAAGAAACTGGGACTGTTCTCCCTTGAGAAGAGGAGGCTGCGAGGGGACATGATCGAGACGTTCAAAATACTGAAAGTCATCGATAAAATAGAGCAGGAAAATAAATTATTTACATTGTCCAACGTGTCACGGACAAGAGGACATGGTTTGAAGCTAAGGGGGGACAAGTCCAGGACAAATGTCAGGAAGTTCTGCTTCACGCAGCGAGTGGTGGATGCCTGGAATGCTCTCCCAAAGGAGGTTATTAAGGAATCCACTGTGTTAGGATTCAAAGGCAAATTAGATGCGCATCTCCTTACGAGAGGCATAGAGGGTTATGGGTGACTAAAACTACATCAGGTATATACCTGATAGGGCCTCCGCGTGTGCGGATCGCCGGACTAGATGGACCATGGGTCTGATCCGGAGATGGCAGTTCTTATGTTCTTATGTTCTTAAGTGACATCAGAAGAAGAGCCAACGATAGCCCAAGCAGCCGGTTGGGGTTGCTGCTCGCATTGTGAATGTTAAAAAGGCACAGGGAAGGGAAGCAGTGTGCACAGTAGTAGGGGGGCAGAGAGGAGGACGGGTGTTGGATCCCCCACCAAGAGGGCACCCGGGGTGGACTGCCCCCACCCACCCTCTTATTACACCACTGCCTAAGATTGGAAAATCTCAGTTGGAGAAAAGGAGGAGGTTTGGAGGATATTTCACAAGATAGTTTAGATTGAACTGCTTTCCTAGAGAAATCTGATAATGAAACTGCTTTATTTTCATCACAGACAGAGGCTTTTCATGGGACAGAAAATTTGGATTTTCCTGATTTAATCAAGGTTATGCAAGACTGGAGAAATAAATTTCTAGCAATGAAGCAACAAGTGCTGTTACGTGATGCTAAATTTATGCTTTGATTTCCTTGTAAATGTTGCATAATCTATGCCACTCATAAGTATGTTTTTTATGACCCTGAGCAGCTAAAAGCTTTTCTAGAAGCAAAGAACTCTGAGCTACCTGGGCTATTTAGTGATGATAAATAGCTTGCATAAAATTTGTTATTGTCTTCCATTAAGAGCAATTGATTGTTATAATTTCCTCAGAATTACTTAACTTCAAGATTTATTTTCTTTTGGATGTCCTCCCATATATTGTGGACTGTTAAGCACTAGAAGTTTCCTGTTTGATGTATATGTGTATACCTTTATTTCTTTTTTTTTTCATTGCTAAATGTGCTTTGCTTAACAAGTACTTTTGCTTGAGTTGGGCAAGTCACTTAATCCCCCCATTGCCCCAGGTACACTAGATAGAGTTTGAGCCTGTCGGGACAGATAGGGAAATAAAATAAAGTACCTGAATGTAAAACCACTTAGGATATAAGTGGTATATAAAATAAATAAATAATTTTTTAAAAAAGAGATAACCAGTGGATTACAAAGATTGACCTTGTTACACCTGTGAGAAAACCCAGAGGAAAAGCGGGGAAGTGGGGTGGCAGAAATGTGGGGAAGCTGAAAGCTATGAGGGTAAAGGCAAAGGGCAAAACAGAAGTACAGGGAACAGGAGAGGCGGCCCAGGTGAATGCAGAGGTGAATGCAGAGGTGGAGGAAAAACGACGGGACCTGCGGTGCTTATACGCAAATGCAAGAAGCCTCATGGCCAAGATGGATGAACTAGAGGTCGTGGCCAAGGGGGAAGACCTGGATATAATTGGAATTACAGAAACATGGTGGACAGAGGAGAATCAATGGGATGTGGCGCTGCCGGGGTACAAGCTCTACAGGAGAGACAGGACCCACAAGAAGGGAGGAGGCATAGCACTATATATAAAGGACTCTATCTACTCGGTCGGGATGGATATGGCAACGAAGGCAGAGGGGCTGGAATCGCTAAGGGTCAAATTGCCGGGAAACAAGGGTGCAGGCATAAAACTGGGGCTGTACTATCGCCCACCTGGTACGCCGGAGGAAATCGGACACGACTTGGAAGCTGAACTGAGACAAGAATGCAGGACTGGAAGTGTAACAGTGATGGGGGACTTCAACTACCCGGGGATTGACTGGAGTACGGGTCACTCCAACTGCACTAGGGAAACGGGATTTGTAGAAGCTGTGAGGGACTGCTTCATGGAGCAACTAGTCAGGGAACCGACGCGAGGGAGTGCTACTCTTGACCTCATCCTAAACGGATTAGAGGGGCCTGCAAAAGGGGTAGAAGTGGGAGGACCACTAGGCAACAGTGACCACAACGCGATCCGATTCACATTAAAAAGGGGGACACCCACAGTAAGGAGGACCGCAACAACTGCGCTCAACTTCAGGAAAGGGAACTATGTTGCTATGAGGGAAATGGTGGGGAGGAAGCTCAAAAACATCCTTAGGATGGAGACTGTAGGAAGCGCCTGGACCCTATTCAGGGACACCCTGCAGGAAGCACAAAGAATGTACGTCCCAAGTTTCAGGAAAGGCAGCAAGAACAAGCGGTCAAAGGACCCAGTTTGGATCTCAGCAGAAGTAAAGAGGGCAATAAACGACAAGAAAGTGTCCTTCCGGAGATGGAAAAAGGACCCAACGGAGGAAAATCACCAGGCGCACAGGAAATGCCAAAAGGAATGCCACCGAGAAGTTAGAAAAGCAAAAGGGAAATACGAAGAGGGGCTGGCCAGGGAGGCGAAAAACTTCAAGGCATTCTTCAGTTACGTAAAGGGGAAGCGACCAGCGAGAGAGGAGGTGGGGCCGTTGGACGATGGGGATAGGAAGGGAGTGATTAAGGAGGATAAAGAGGTAGCTGAGAGGTTGAACACGTTCTTCTCGTCGGTTTTCACGAGAGAAGACACATCTAATATACCGGACTCGGAGGAGCTCATGAGTGGGGAACAGGCTGAAAAATTAGAACACATAGAGGTAAGTAAGGAGGATGTCCTCAGGCAGATAGACAGGTTAAAATGCGGCAAATCGCCGGGCCCGGACGGGATCCACCCAAGGGTTCTGAAAGAACTAGGACAAGAAATAGTGGGCACAATCCAGCATGTTTGCAACCTATCCTTGAAAACTGGAGAGGTACCAGAGGACTGGAAATTGGCGAATGTCACACCTATCTTCAAGAAGGGATCGAGGGGTGACCCCGGGAACTACAGGCCGGTGAGCCTGACTTCAATTATAGGGAAGATGGTGGAAGCTATGATCAAGGACGGTATTTGCGAGCACATCGAGAGATATGGCCTACTGAGAACAAGCCAGCATGGATTCTGTAAGGGAAGGTCATGCTTAACGAACCTTCTGTACTTCTTTGAGGGAATAAGCAGTCGGGTGGACAATGGGGAACCTATAGACATCATTTACCTTGATTTTCAAAAGGCTTTCGACAAGGTGCCACATGAAAGGCTGCTTAGGAAGCTGTGGAACCACGGGGTGGGAGGGGATGTGCACAGATGGATCGAGAACTGGTTGTCGGGTAGACTGCAGAGGGTCGGAGTAAAGGGACAATACTCTGACTGGCGGGGAGTCACGAGCGGTGTGCCACAAGGATCGGTGCTGGGGCCGTTACTTTTCAACATATTTATCAATGACCTGGAAAAGGAGGCAAAGTGCGAGGTTATAAAATTTGCAGACGATACCAAACTGTGCGGCAGAGTTAGGTCCAGGGAGGAGTGTGAGGACCTGCAAAGGGACCTGGACAAGCTGGAAGACTGGGCAAACAAATGGCAAATGCGCTTTAACGTGGAAAAATGCAAGGTCATGCATATAGGGAAAAAGAACCCGTTGTTCAACTACAAATTGGGAGGGGCATTGTTGGGAGACAGCAGTCTTGAGAGAGACTTGGGTGTGCTGGTGGATGCATCACTGAAGCCATCTGCACAGTGCGCAGCAGCCTCGAAAAAAGCCAACAGGATGCTGGGCATCATAAAGAGGGGCATAACAACCAGGACGCGGGAAGTCATCATGCCATTGTATCGAGCGATGGTGCGTCCGCATCTGGAATACTGCGTTCAATATTGGTCGCCGTACCTCAAGAAGGACATGGCGGTACTTGAGAGAGTCCAAAGGAGAGCAACAAAACTGGTAAGAGGGCTGGAACACTGCCCGTACGCCGAGAGGTTGGATAGGCTGGGGCTCTTCTCTCTGAAAAAAAGGAGGCTCAGGGGAGATATGATAGAGACCTTCAAGATCATGAGGGGCATAGAGAGGGTGGATAGGGACAGATTCTTCAGGCTGAAAGGGTCAACAGGCACGAGGGGGCATTCGGAAAAACTGAAGGGAGATAGGTTCAGAACAAATGCAAGGAAGTTTTTTTTCACACAAAGGGTCGTGGACACTTGGAATGCGCTACCGGAGGAAGTGATCAGGCAGAGTACAGTACAAGGATTCAAACAGGGATTGGACGGATTCCTGAGGGATAGGGGGATCGTGGGATACTGAGAGAGGTGCTGGGATGTAACACAGGTATAGAAAGCTAACTAGGTAATAAGTATAGAAATCCAACCAGGTCGTGCATGTGCAAGACCGGAGGGTTAGGACTTCGATGGGAAGATAGGACTCAATGGGAAACCAAGGTGGCAAGGGGGCCCCTTCTGGTGACTCAGACAGGCCGTGACCTGTTCGGGCCGCCGCGGGAGCGGACTGCTGGGCAGGATGGACCTATGGTCTGACCCAGCGGAGGCACTGCTTATGTTCTTATGTTCTTATAAATTACCGAGTCTGGAGTGCCCAGTGCTATAATACAATGCAAAGACTGTTGCACAAACTCGTGCTGTGATTGAGAACTTGTCTGGGCATGCCCGATCATGACACTGCTACTTGGCTGATGCAAGGACAAAAGAATGTAGACAGTCATGACAAGGACTTGGGTCAGGTGAACCCCCAGACTAAATTTGGGCAAAATCCTCCAGAAATGTCATAAGACGTTCCTGTGGTCATGTTAGTCACAACAAATTGCACCAGCCAATCACCTGTCATGATCTTATCAAATCTTAGACATTGCTGATAACAAAATAATATTAAAAAAACAACGCAGTTTATCTGAATAACGATGATAAAAACAACTTCTCTCAACTCATCAGCTGTCCTTTTCTACTAACTGACCAACATTGGAACATCACTGAGCACTGCCTGTTATTCCTAAGGGAAGGGGGCCAGCTCTTTGATCCTGGTTGTAAGCCAAGCTCTGTAATCACTCACAGGTGACACATATTTTTGTGTCTCAGGGAGGTGCATGTTCCAAATAATATCTGAATAGTTCATTCAAACATTTTATTTTTTATCTGTGATATTTTAACTGCTCAAATGTTATTTTTATATTCTATTTCTTTCTGTCTTCTTCAGTTGCTTATAAATAGTACTTATTCTTAATGCAAATAAATTCTTTGTTATTTCTATTAGTTTTTTGGTTTCAGTCTAGTAGTATAAACATATCTTGGGAGTCTGAACTCAGTACTGCTAATTGGGAGATGTGATTTTAGTAATAATATCCAATGTGCATAACATAATTTTGTATTTGCATATTTCTACCTACACTGCCCAGTAGAGGTCTCTGTAAATTACTGTTGACTCCTACAACAGTACCTGTTTTTATGTAATATACTTACTGTACATGTAGACATTCCCAGAGTTAGAGAATGAGTGGAACAGAATTGACATGTATATCTGTATTTTATAAAATGCATCAGGTATAACTTTGTGTGGGAGCATTTCAGGAGGTTATTTTATA